>NC_030813.1:82374780-83707456 GCF_001704415.2 Capra hircus
TTCTTTAATTTAGATTGATGTATGCATTCTAAAACAATGCTTTTCAAGTTTTGTTTCTGAAATTTATAACAATGGACTCAAAGAGTACATACTTCCATGATACCTGATTTTTTTTGTTCAAATTTATATTTGTCACTTCATAATGTATGCAAGTGTCAAATCACTATGTAGCACACCTGAAACTATCATAATATCGTACATCAACTATATTTCAATTAAAAAATAAGAAAATAAAAAAAGGCTGGAAACTCAAAAAAAATAATAATAAATAAAAGCTAACTTTTGGAAACAGATGAAAAAAGTTTTTAATATAAATTTATTCTTTTAATTGGAGGCTACTTACTTTACAGTATTGTATTGGTTTTGCCATACATCAACATGAATCCTGCATTAACTTCAATTTACATTTTTTATGAAGGTACATTCTACTTTTGTACACTTTGAATAAAATTAAAAAAAATTATATTTGTACATGTGTCCCCTTTCCTGACTACAATATTGTAATTAGCCACCAATTAAATTTAAAAATTTGAAAAAAGTTAACTAAAAAAATAAAAAAAATATATATATATTTGTAAAATTCATCCATATTATAGCTTGTAGATTGAACTTACTCATTTTTATTGTCATATAATCTCCCATTGATTATACCGTGTGTTTATTTAATCCATTCTACTCTAGGTGACCATTTGAGCTGTTTTCTATTTACTGGTAGTCCTAAGCAATTCTGTTATGGATGTTCTGTGTATATTTTTTTGGTGCTTGTCAGTTTGTACAGAATGTATACAGTGTGGTAGAATTTCCAGATGAGAGGGTATGTAAATCTTATAACATAATCAGTTCTGTTCAGTCACTCAGCCGTTTCTGACTCTTAACGACTCTTGAATCGCAGCATGCAAGGCCTCCCTGTCCATCACCAACTGCCAGAATTTACCCAAACTCATGTCCATCAAGTCGGTAATGCCATCCAAGCATCTCATCCTCTGTCATCCCCTTCTCCTTCTGCCTCCAATACCTCCCAGCATCAAGGTCTTTTCCAGTGAGTCAACTCTTCACATGAGGTGGACAAATCACTGGAGTTTCAGCTTCAGCATCAGTCCTTCCAATGAACACCTGGGACTGATCTCCTTTAGGATGGGCTGGATAGATCTCCTTGCAGTCCAAGGGACTCGCAAAAGTCTTCTCCAACACCACAGTTCAAAGCATCAATTCTTGGGCACTCAGCCTTCTTCACAGTCCAAATTTCACATCCATACATGACCAATGGAAAAACCCTAGCCTTGACTAGATGGACCTTTGTTGACAAAGTAATGTCTCTGCTTTTGAATATGCTATCTAGGTTGGTCATAACTTTCCTTCCAAGGAGTAAGCGTCTTTTAATTTCATGGCTGCAGTCACCATCTGCAGTGATTTTGGAGCCCAAAAAAATAAAGTCTGACACTGTTTCCACTGTTTCCCCATCTATTCCCACGAAGTGATGGGACCAGATGCCATGATCTTCGTTTTCTGAATGTTGAGCTTTAAGCCAACTTTTTCACTCTCTTCTTTCACTTTCATCAAGAGGCTTTTTAGTTCCTCTTCACTTTCTGCCATAAAGGTGGTGTCATCTGCATATCTGAGGTTATTGATATTTCTCCTGGCAATCTTGATTCCAGCCTGTGCTTCTTCCAGCCCAGCGTTTCTCATGATATACTCTGCATATAGGTTAAATAAGCAGGGTGACAATATATAGCCTTGAAGTACTCCTTTTCCTATTTGGGACCAGTCAACTGTTCAATGTCCAGTTCCAGCTGTTGCTTCCTGTCCTGCATATAGATTTTTCAAGAGGCAGGTTAGGTGGTCTGGTATTCCCATCTCTTTCAGAATTTTCCACAGCTTATTGTGATCCATATAGTGAAAGGCTTTGGCATGGTCAATAAAGCAGAAATAGATGTTTTTCTGGAACTCTCTTGCTTTTCAATGATCCAGCAGACGTTGGCAATTTGATCTCTGGTTTCTTGCCTTTTCTAAAACTAGCTTGAACATCTGGAAGTTCATGGTTCATGTATTGCTAAAGCCTGGCTTAGAGAATTTTGATCATTTCTTTACTAGTGTTTGAGATGAGTGCAATTTTGTGGTAGTTTAGGCATTCTTTGGCATTGCCTTTCTTTGGGATTGGAATGAAAACTGACCTTATCCAGTCCTGTGGCCCCTGCTGAGTTTTTCAAATTTGCTGGCATATTGAGTACAGCACTTTCACATCATCATCTTTCAGGATTCGAAATAGCTCAACTGGAATTCCATCACCTGCACTAGCTTTGTTCGTAGTGATGCTTCCAAAGGCCCACTTGACTTCACATTCCAGGATGTCTGGTTCTAGGTGAGTGATCACACCATCGTGATTATCTGGTTTGCGAATATCTTTTCTATGTATTCTTGCCACCTCTTAATGGCTTCTGTTTCCATTAGGTCCATACCATTTATTGAGCCCATCTTTGCCTGAAATGTTCCCTTGGTATCTCTAATTTTCTTAAAGAGATATCTAGTCTTTCCCATTCTGTTGTTTTCCTCTATTTCTTTGCATTGATTGCTGAGGAATGCTTTCTTATCTCTCCTTTCTAATATGGCAATGTCAAAAATAGTCTAAAGAATATAGTAGTTCATAATACTTCACATCTTCTTTAACAATAGACATTTTCTATACAGGTATTATCTTATGGTTTTAATTTGCTTTTCTTTGATTATAAATTTGAGTATCTACTTCAGTTTCCTTGCAGCAAAATTTCTTCACAAATCTTTGAAATGTTTTTATTTTTTCATTTGGTTAATGTGTTTTACAGGTTGTAAAGTATTATTTTCATATTTTGGACACTAGTCCTTTGACAGTTTCTTCATTTTTGATGTTTTCTCCTATATTGCATTTGATATTTTTATTCTGTTTATAGTATCTTTTGGTGACAATAATTCATAATTTTACTGTATTTTAATTATTAGTCTTTTTCTTTGAGGTCAGAGTTCTTGTTTAAACATTCTTTCCTTGCAGGAGGTTATTTAAATTATTCCACTTTATTATGTGCTAAATATTTAAAATTTTGGCTTTTCTTTACTTGAAATTGATTTTTTAAAAATATGACAGGATGAAAATCTGTGATTTCATTCTATTTCTTTTAGACACCACTTGCCCTACTATCATTTATTTCAAAAGGTGATATTTTCATGTTGATTATTTATGTCATGCCATCTTGTTCTTACACTAGTCCATAAGTCTATCAATCATTTTTTCTAATTATTTCTTCCATTACATGGGTAATTTAATTTTCGACACTTGAAGAAGCATCTTAACTATAATAAGTTTAATTCTGTCTTGCTCTTTTCAGAGTAAATTCTTCCACTTTGTCCTTTGATCGATTAGTCTTATTATTTTCCCTTTAGATTCAGCCCTGAATTCTATAATAAAAAATAACAATTTATTGATAGATTAGCAGGAGTGCTTTAACCTATTATGACTCTTGGGAAATTGTCATTTTTACAATATTCAGTTTTCCAGTCTAATAATATGAATGATCTCCCCATTTATTTAGCTCGTTTTTCATTTTATCTATAAATTTATATAATTTTATGTCAGATATCCTTGCCCAACCTTAAAATTAACACCTATGCCTTCCATGTGTTCAGATCAGATCACTGTACATTATTTCTGTTTAAGTATCAATATGTTTGTATCCATATCTAATTATTTCCTACACTAAATTGAAAGTATTTTTACATGTGTTTGTCTCTCACAAATAGTCTACTCAAGGACAGGAATAAGTCTCATTTATTTTTGAGTCTAACATATTTTCTCAGTAAACATATGCTTATTAAAATGTGACAAATATTCAGCCATATGGAAACAGTTGTGACCATTTATAAATCATTTAGCATAATGTTATATAAGAAATGATTGTACAGATGGTCATATCATGGAAAGATATCCATGGCATTTTAAATAAATAACTTGAAGTCATCCTATCTTCTGTAACTCTGACATCTCTCATTAACCTTATGTTGGGCTCACTGTTTTAACAATACCTAGAAATCCTACCCTTTACCTCTATGCTCTGCTCTACACACTAGTCCACACTTCCACCATTGTGAAATCCTCTCTTCATTCAGACAGTCTATATTATAGTTACCAAATAATCATTTAAAGATAAAATGAATTCAAAAGAATATCCTGCTCAAATAATGATCTAAATCATTTTTCATTCACTCTGAACAATAAAAGCCAAAGTCTCTACAACAGTCCACAAGGTTATAGATGAATTGCCCTTGTCTTATCTCCAAAACTATCTATAACTTTTGGCATCCCACACTATTTTTCATCTATATTGACCTCCCAGATATTCCTTGAACTTCAGTTCAGTTAAGTTCAGTTGCTCAGTTGTGTCCGACTCTTTGTGACTCCATGAATCGCAGTACGCTAGGCCTCCCTGTCCATCACCAACTTCCAGAGTTCACTCAGACTCACGTCCATCGAGTCTAAGATGCCATCCAGCCATCTCATCCTCGGTCGTCCCTTTCTCCTCCTGCCCCCAATCCTTCCCAGCATCAGAGTCTTTTCCAATGAGTCAACTCTTCGCATGAGGTGGCCAAAGTACTGGAGCTTCAGCTTTAGCATCATTCCTTCCAAACAAATCCCAGGGTTGATCACCTTCAGAATGGACTGATTGGATCTCCTTGCAGTTCAAGGGACTCTCAGGAGTCTTCTCCAACACCACAGTTCAAAAGCATCAATTCTTTGGCGTTCAGCCTTCTTCACAGTCCAACTCTCACATCCATACATGACCATAGGAAAAACCATAGCCTTGACTAGACAGACCTTATTCGGCAAAGTAACGTCTCTGCTTTTAAATATACTATCTAGGTTGGTCATAACTTTTCTTCCAAGGAGTAAGTGTCTTTTAATTTCATGGCTGCAGTCACCATCTGCAATGATTTTGGAGTCCAAAAAAATAAAGTCTAACACTGTTTCTACTGTTTCCCCTTTTATTGCCCATGAAGTGATGGGACCAGATGCCATGATCTTCATTTTCTGAATGTTGAGCTTTAAGCCAGCTTTTTCGCTCTCCTCTTTTACTTTCATCAAGAGGCTTTTTAGGTCCTCTTCACTTTCTGCCATAAGGGTGGTGTCATCTGCATATCTGAGGTTATTGATATTTCTCCTGACAATCTTGATTCCAGCTTGTGTTTCTTCCAATCCATTATGTATTCTGCATATAAGTTAAATAAGCAGGGTGACAATATACAGCCTTGACATACTCCTTTTCCTATTTGGAGCCATATGGCACAAAATTTAGATTACAAATAAAATAATATATATTATTGATTTATAAAAATAAATAATATGAATAGTACTTATCTTTTTACACTTTAGCAGATTTATAAAAGTGTCATCAAACTACACTCTTGAGGAAAAAGACCAAGTAGCTTAAGCATTTAGTATATCCCAGACATAAGTGTATGTCAGTGTGTTATTTGGAAGTCATTCTTATAATGTTGCACATGCTTGAAGTAGGATTTCTCTTTAATTGTCATCATATTTCAGATACACAATGAGAAGCCCATTAACTATGACCTTGTCAAAGGAGAAAACAGTGGAATAGCAGTTAGAATGATAGAATCTTTCTTTGGAAGTACACAGTTGGCAGTGAGATCAGATTTTCCTAGATCATTAATAACATATTTTCCAGTGTTTTTCCTTTAGTTATTTTAAAATACATTTTAATAAAAGCAGTTCAAAAGTTTCCCTTTAAAATGTCTGATCAATAATCACTGGCATATAAACCAAAAAATAAATTATAGAAAATTATTTTTAAATCCATAATATAATTAGTATTTTTATTTATTTTAAAGTCTTTTTAAATTTTTTATTTGTATTGGATATAGTTGCTTATCTATATTGTGATAGTTTCAGGTGAACAGCAAAGGGGCTCAGTCATACATATACATGCAGATAATTAGAATTTTTAAATTTTAGATTACTGTTGATGCAATAGCAACTATACCAAATGTTTTGGGTTAAACCTAAGTTGTTCTTTCTCCCAATCATTTATTTAGTTCCTCATTTCCTCTGTTGGTTGAACCTGGGCTCATTCACGTGCTTTCCTTCAAAAAGAGGATCAGTTGGTCTGAGAGGTACAAGATGGCTTTATTTATGCATCTCAGAGCTGCTGGCTGGTTGTCCACTTCAGCACTTTGGTTCTTCTCTACAGGGCCTCTTAATTTAACTGGAGGTAAGGATATGATTCGTTTTGTGATGGTCAGAGCTGTTCCAAGAGTGTCAAGATAGAAGGTGCAAAACTTTATGAAGCCTTAAAAAATTCACATAGTGTCACTTCTACTACCGTTTGTTATTCAAAGCATGCTGTAAGGACTACGAAGTTTCAGGAGTTTGGGGAACAGGCTTTACTTTCTAACTAGAGGAACTGTATAAGTCTATAACCATATTTCATTTACCATAGGACTGTAAGACTACTTCATCAAATTTTGCAGTAAGTTCTGAGTCACAGAGATGGTGTTTAAGACTTTATAACAAGGTGTAGATTTATAGGTAGAACATTACTAATTTAATAAAACATAAAAAAAATCAATTGAACTTACATCTCCTGCATTGAAGGCAGATTTGTTGTCTGAGACCCCAGGGAAACCCCAAAATCAATCAATATAAAAAACCCATTGTGATGGGTTGTGTGTCTTTCACATAGTTCTTTTTCCTATAGTCTCTTGTTTTGTGCTTTATTTTACCAGAAAAGGAGGAAAATAGGAAGAAAACAGTTGGCCTAATCAACTTGGAAGTAATAACCAAAATTACTTATTCAGTGAATATTTTATCAAATTTGACTGAGCATCAGTGTGCTAGTTAATGAGTAGAATATAAATGTACAAAGTAAATGACTTCCCATGTAGACTTTCTAGTATCTAAGGGAAATAATATACAAATATATTAAATGTCTCAAACTTCTTTTTTTTTAGGTGTATAGTGCCCTGGATATGTTCCTAATAATATAGCAGCCAGAGGATTAATTACTAGCATTAGCACCCTTATCAAATCATAGACAAGATACACAAAGTGTTAGATGGCATCACCAGATTTGAGCAGGATTAGATAAGAAGTGGGTTTCCCTCATAGCTCAGATCGTAAAGAATCCACCTGCAATGCAGAAGACCCTGGTTCGATTCCTGGGTCGGGAAGATCCACTAGAGAAGGGATAAGCTACCCACTCGAGTATTCTTGGGCTTCCCTTGTGGCTCAACTGGTAAAGAATCTGCCCACAATGCAGGAGACCTGGGTTCAATCCCTGGGTTGGGGAGATCCCCTGGAGAAGGGAAAGGCTACCCACTGCAGTATTCTGGCCTGGAGAATCCCAGAGACTATACAGTCCTTGGGGTCACAAAGAATCGGACATAACTGAGAGACTGTCACTTTACTAGAAAAGAGGCAACAATCGAAGTTTAAACAAAGTGTGGTAAGAACTGGGAAAGATGATTCATAAGTTGATCACACAGCTAGAAAACAAAGTGAAAAAAAATTATTCAGAGTAAAGTTTAGATGTTTTTGAAGGTTTTTATTGCATGGTCTGTGGCTGCTAGTTTAACCATGCCAAGATCTGTTAAAGGAGTTGAGATTATAAAGAAACATAGGAACCAGCACACACAAACACTCCTACACATGTATACATACTATATTTCTATATGAGAGCCAAATTTCACACTAAAGGCAGCCTGAAATAATGTCTTAAAACTGTGATCCTCAACATTTAGTATCCATTGAAGTCACTTGATATCCTGAAATGTGAAGTCAAGTGGGCCTTAGGAAGCATCATTATGATAAAGCTAGTGCAGGTGATGGAATTCCAGTTGAGCTATTTCAAATCCTGGAAGATGATGCTGTGAAAGTGCTGTACTCAATATACCATCAAATTTGGAAAACTCAGCAGTGGCCACAGGACTGGAAAAGGTCAGTTTTCACTCCAATCCGAAAGAAAGGCAATACCAAAGAGTGCTCAAACTACCACACAATTGCACTCATCTCACACAATGGTAAAGTAATGATCAAAATTCTCCAAGCCCGGCTTCAGCAATACGTGAACCGTGAACTTCCAGATGTTCAAGCTGGTTTTAGAAAAGGCAGAGGAACCAGAGATCAAATTGCCAACATCTGCTGGATTATTGAAAAAGCAAGAGAGTTCGAGAAAAAAACATGTATTTCTGCTTTATGGACTATGCCAAAGCCTTTGACTGTATGGATCACAATAAGCTGTGGAAAATTCTGAAAGAGATGGGAATACCAGACCACCTGACCTGCCTCTTGAGAAACCTGTATGCATTTCAGGAAGCAACAGTTAGAACTAGACATAGAACAACAGACTGATTCCAAATAGGAAAAGGAGTATGTCAAGGCTTTATGTCACCCTGCTTATTTAACTTATATGCAGAGTACATCATGAGATAGGTTGGGCTATAAGAAGCACAAGCTGAAATCAAGATTGCTGGGATAAATGTCAATAACCTCAGATATGCAGATGACACCACCCTTATGGCAGAAAGTGGAAAACTAAAAAGCCTGTTGGTGAACGTGAAAGAGGAGAATAAAAAAGTTGGCTTAAAGCTCTACATTCAGAAAACTAAGATCATGGCATCCAGTCCCATCATTTCGTGGCCAATAGATGGGGAAAAGTTGGAAACAGTGACAGACTTTATTTTTTTGAGCTCCAAAATCACTGCAGATGGTGATTGCAGCCGTGAAACTAAAAGACACTTATTTCGTGGAAGGAAAGTTATGACCAACCTAGATAGCATATTCAAAAGCAGACACATTACTTTGTCTACAAAGGTCCGTCTAGTCAAGACTATGGTTTTTCCAGTAGTCATGTATTGATGTGAGAGTTGGACTATAAAGCAACCTGAGCACCGAAGAATTGATGCTTTTGAACTGTGGTGTTGAAGAGACTCTTGAGAGTCCCTTGGACTGCAAGGAGACCCAACCAGTCCATCCTAAATGAGATCAGTCCTGGATGTTCATCAGAAGGACTGATGTTGAAGCTGAAACTCCAACATTTTGGCCACCTGATGTGAAGAGCTGACTCATTTGAAAAGACCCTGATTCTGGGAAAGACTGAGGGCAGGAGGAGAAGGGGATGACAGAGGATGAGATGGTTGGATGGCATCACTGACTCAATGGACATGGGTTTTTGTCAACTCAGGAACTGGTGATGTACAGGGAGGCCTGGTGTGTTGTGGTTCATGGGGTCTCAAAGAGTTGGACATAGGAACAACTAAACTGAGGTCACCTGTAGAGATTGCTAATCTAGACACTTTAGAATCCCACTCCCAGAGCTGCTTCTTGTGCGGTAGATCTGAATTTACCTCTCTAACAAGTCTCATGTGATAGTGTTGTGGCTGGTATAAGGAATATTTTCGAAAACATTACACTAAATCAAAACAGACCACCACATCAGCCTTCAAATGCTATACTCTAAAGTTTAGATTACCTGCACCCGGGATTCCAGAAGCTCCATCAGCTCTGACATCACTACTATTCTTTAGAAAAGTAATTGTTTTACTCTTTTGTCTGTGCTGGGTCTACATTGCTGCACATGGGCTTTCTCTGATGGCGGTGGGGGGCAGGGGGTGCGTGGGGAGCCTACTCTACTACATTGCCATTTATTGGCTTCTCATGGCAGTGGCTTCTCTTGTTGCAGAACACAAGCTCTAGGGTGCTGGCTTAGTAGTGATGCATGGGCCGAGCCTCCTTGCAGCATGTGGACTCCTCCCAGGTCAGGAGTCAAGCCCATGTCCCCTGTATTGGCAGGCAGAGTCCCAATCACTGGTTTACCAGGGAAGACCCACAGTTGTTTTTTAAACTGTGACAAAGATCTCCTCTGCAGCACCCCATGGGTCACCTGCCATTATGCAGTGCACAGATAGCTGCATTTGTTTGGCAAAGCCTAGCTCCCATGTTAAATGGGCTGCAGGACAACTTAAGTAGGTAGCTCAACTCATATGTTCAGGGTTTCCCAAAGTGGTTCTGATCCTTAATAGCCAATAAAAATGAAAAAAAAAAATGTGTTCAAGAAAATGTAACCTCAGTTAGCAAAGGCAAGTCTAGCTCTTTTCTGATCTCTTAGGCTTCAATTTGGAAGAGTCCAAGATTTAATCTAGTTAAGGTTATATTGTGTAGTAGATAACAGGAGGGCTTTGAAAAATTGAGGCAGACTGAACCCTAGACATGGAATTATTACCTCAGTGTAGTCCAAGTTATGACAAATATTTTAAATGTTTAAGAATCACAAGATCTAACCTCTTTCATCTCTTGGTCTTTATTTTCATTCACTATCAGCAAATTGTTTAAATGATCCAACTTGTTCTCAGTTATCTTACTTGAAGATATAGATGCTTGCACTGAAAGAGGAGGGGAGGGACATCTAAGAATCAATGATAATAATGATAAACAAGGTAGATATTAAAAGGAAATAAAAAAAAGGAAATAATACTCAGATGACAAAATTCAGGGCTGCAATTTCCAGTTATCATTTTCAAATCCATACTATCTGGGATTTATCTGACAGGGTAAATAGCATCTTTAATGTGGAAGATTACATAGACTATTTTAATAATGGAAAACATAAGTTAAAGGTATGACTCAGGTTGATGACATAAGAAATGGACAGAAATGTGGGAAAGGAATACCATATCATTTGAAGGAAAATGGTTGATTTCTATGACTAAATGACAAGAAGTGAAATATTTGCTTCAAGGATAATTGGAGCACTGCAGTACATTTTTAAGAGACAGATAGATTGGTACAGAGGTCTTGTTTGTGGGGGGGAAATAAAAATGTCTTGGACATATTGCATATGAGGTGATGGGGAAGTATGTACTGCTTATTTTGAAACACAATACTAAAACACAGGGAGACAGGAGAGTTTTAGATGAAGATTATCATGCCATTCTCCAAAGAGAACAATTTTCAAAAACCTTAATGACAATATGATAAAAGATAACAGGCTAGAAGTTTTTGTTGTTGTTGTTGTTTTTTAAATAAAGGAAAGTCACGTCCTTATGCACTAAAAATGCAATAGGTAGCATAATCCATTGTTACTTGTGCCTCTCCTTGGAGTAACTGAAGAGTAGAATAAAATTTGTCAACATGAAGTTTGAAAATGCTCAGAATTAATAAGAGGTTAGAGATTATAGCAAGTAATAATCAGTATAATGACTCGGAGTTCAAAAGTATTCAGAATTCATAATATAAGATCAGTAAAGCTTCTTAATATTTTCAAATAAACAATTATGTATATACTAAAAACATAAATATAATACACAACAAAATTAGGATAATCTGATAGTTTACAGTAAATTTACTAAAATACTGTTCAAAATAAAAAACAGTATAGCATTAAATTAATACATAAACATACTAATTTTACATAAAAATATTTGTGAAAATTATCTATGACAATTTAGTTTGGTTTAAAAATATCTTTAGACAAAAAGAACATCTATATTTTCAGCATTAGCTTGTGAGAATTCGTGTGTGTGTGTGTGTAATTCCTTCTGATTGTAAAATTATTTCTAACTCCACTGGGGAGTATTGAAGTAATAGATATTTATAAGCTAATTTCAAGTGTTTTCTTCAAGCTCTTTCATCCTCAAATAACCTCACTTCTTCCTGGATAAATTGGGAATATTTTTTCTTTACAATGCAGAATATAAATATTGATACATTGATACATTACCAGAAATTCCTATTTCTTTTTTTTTTCTTTTCCAGTCAGTTTCATATTCTAATGTTTAGATCAGAAAGTTAATTACTGTCATTGTCATAAGCAATTTCTCCAGAAAAACTTATGTTAGAGATAAGTTTATCCTTCTCTTATAATTTCCTTCCTTTATTTTTCTTTTAATCTCTTTCTGTCTCATCCTCCTTTTGCTCCTTCAGGGGTACAGAAAAACTTACACAAGTACAGAAATAATATTTTTCTTTTGCAATAGTGTAAGAACATGCCTTAAAATGTGTGTAAGACCATGCAATTATTATCAGATAGATTTTTATTTATTGATCCTACTTGGATAAACAAATTTTGTCATTAATATCCTCCAAACATTCAAGGATATATCAATAAAATTGGAGACAATTCACTGGGAAAGGAATTTATTTGCTTTTGTTATAATATGGTAAATAGAGTTTAAGCAGTATTTTAATATGTAATCCTATGCATTTGTATTTTTAAGAAGCAAAATATTTATCTACTTACTGTGAGTCTCCTGACACTTATAGGTTATGCTTTACTCTTGAGTAATTATTTTGGTTTCTTGTTTTGAATTCTTAATTAATGCTCCCATATGGACAGAAATTCATTAAAAATATTTTATTTAGCTCATTGTTTTGGCTTCTATAGTTATGTTAAATAGATCATATTTTGGATAATTATCTCATTTTATATGGTCAGTACTAGAATTTTTGTAGCTGTTAATTTTTCACATATGTAATTTGGTGAACTTTTTAACAGCTGGAAATTTTACAACTCAATGTCAAAATCAGGAAATGGACTTTCCAATATATAATTACTTTATAAACTTCAAGTACTTGGAAGAATGTTCCAGTAGAAGAAACATTCTTGCTTAGGACGATAATTCAGGAGATAGAAAAGGATTGGGGTGGGGGTGCAATGCATAAATGGGCAATGGAATTGGCTGACTGATATTAAGTTGCATTGACATCCTACAGCAAATGAAAAACAGAAATGTTAATAAAAGAATGAAAACTAAGTGTGAAGGTTGAGGGCCTTTTGGTAGCTTACAAAGAAGCCCTTGTCTGCTCCTGTGGGAGTGCAGGAAAATGTAAATACTAAACTGGGGACTTTATATTTACAGTTCCTGAGCTTCAGAGACCCATGGGATGTACACTTGATAAAGGTCCTTTATGCTAAAGTTAAGGTCCTGGTTCAAAAATCCGTGCAATCTGACCATGGAATGAGGGCAAAGGAGTGCATGGGGAGCCAACATTTTGGTTCCTCAGCCTTTTAAACCCTAAGTTTACAGAGATGATCCACCCTTCCCTACTAAGACCCTCACTTTCCTCAAGCAGAAAGTTACTGAAGTGGGTTCTCTCCCACAACATTAAAACGTTCTATCTCCTAAATATCTTTTCCCCAACTCCTTGATCACTGTCAATTGTGGCATAATCCAGTCAGGCATATGCTGAATCTGATGAGGGAGGGAAGAGTCAGTGACTCAAAGGAGCTGTGAAAGTTAGCCAACACATTTAATCAGGAGATGGGACATTGCCAGTGTGGCTAGATTAAAAGGGTGATTGATAATCAAGAGAACAAAAACATAGACTGGAAAAGAGAATTTATAAATTTGAGGATATTTCTGATATACTGTATATAATACTTTAGTAAGAAACCCAGAAGATGCTAACTAGCTGTTTGAATGACTTCTGTAAACCTGAGAAAGCGTTGGCCCTGCTGAGTGATATAAAAAGGTTTATATTTCTATAGCAGATGGTAGTTTAAGGAATTTTAAAAAGTTCAGGAGAGTTGGCATGATGAAGTGTGTGTATTAGAAGGACCACCACACCACTCACTAAAGTCATCAAGAATGAGCTGGTGATAGGACCATAAATTTAACTACTAAGTTCAGTGGTGGTTGGTCTTTATCTATAATGAGGGCTAATGGCAGAAAAGGCTGTCACAAAGCTTGATTGGTTTGGATGTATGGGGTGCAAATAAATAGACATCAAATAAGCATACTGAAATGCCACATGTTGGATGGTCACTATTGTCATATCACCAAGATCTCAGTTGTTCATAAAGGAGTTGGACCGACATAAGATTCTTCAAATGAATACTAGAATGTGGCATCCCTAAGGGCAAAATGAGCCTGGTGGGCTACAGTTCATGGGGTCACAGAGTTGGGCAGAAATGAGCACAAGGGCAAAATAATGGGCAGCCCATGAGGGTACTACCTAGTGTAAATTTAAAAAATGGAAAATAGATGAGAATAGATGAGTAGGAATCCAAGGGTAGTTACTTCAGTAAAACTTCAAGGACCCTTACCCAATTTCTGGAAAAGAGAGAGTTTTCAGACCCTAAACTTGAATGAAATGTTCCTGATCCCCAGGAGAAAGGACTCTGCAATCACAGAGTGAGTGTATCTATCAATGATTCCCTGATTTATCCTCAATTCAGTTCAGTTCAGTTCAGTTCAGTCACTCAGTCATGTCCAGCTCTTTGCGAGCCTATGAATTGCAGCACACCAGGCCTCCCTGTCCATCACCATTGCCCAGAATTCACTCAGACTCACATCCATTGAGTCAGTGATGCCATCCAGCCATGTCATCCTCTGTCGTCCCCTTCTCCTTCTGCCCTCAATCCCTCCCAGCATCAGAGTCTTCTCCAATGAGTCAACTCTTCCCATGAGGGGGCCGAAGTACTGGAGTTTCAGCTTTAGCATCATTCCTTCCAAAGAAATCCCAGGGCTGATCTCCTTCAGAATGGACTGGTTGGATCTCCTTGCAGTCCAAGGGACTCTCAAGAGTCTTCTCCAACACCACAGCTCAAAAGCATCAATTCTTTGCACTCAGCTTTCTTCACAGTCCAACTCTCACAGCCATACATGACCACTGGAAAAACCCTAGCCATGACTAGATGGACCTTAGTCTGCAAAGTAATATCTCTGCTTTTGAATATACTATCTAAGTTGGTCATAACTTTTCTTCCAAGAAGTAAGCATCTTTCAATTTCATGGCTGCAGTCACCATCTGCAGTGATTTTGGAGCCAGAAAAAATAAAGTCTGACACTGTTTCCACTGCTTCCCCATCTATTTGACGTGAAGTTATGGGACCAGAAGCCATAATCTTCGTTTTTTGAATCTTGAGCTTTAAGCCAACTTTTTCACTCTCCTCTTTTACTTTCATCAAGAGGATTTTTAGTTCCTCTTCAGTTTCTGCCATAAGGGTGATGCCATCTGCATATCTGAGGTTATTGATATTTCTCCCAGCAATCTTGATTCCAGCTTGTGTTTCTTCCAGTCCAGCATTTCTCATAATGTACTCTGCATATAAATTAAATAAGCAGGGAGACAATATACAGCCTTGACGTACTCCTTTTCCTATTTGGAACCAGTCTGTTCTTCTATGCCTAGATCTAACTGTTGCTTCCTGACCTGCCTACAGATTTCTCAAGAGGCAGGTCAGGTGGTCTAGTTATCCCATCTCTTTCAGAATTTTCCACATTTTATTGTGATCCACACAGTCAAAGGCTTTGGCATAGTCAATAAAGCAGAAATATATGTTTTTCGGGAACTCTTTTCCTTTTTCCATGATCCAGTGGATGTTGGCAATTTGATCTCTGGTTCCTCCGCCTTTTCTAAAACCAGCTTGAACATCAGGAAATTCATGGTTCACGTATTGCTGAAGCCTGGCTTGGAGAATTTTGAGCATTGCTTTACTAGCACGTGAGATGAGTGCAATTGTTGGAGCATTCTTTGGCATTGCCTTTCTTTGGGACTGGAATGAAAACTGACCTTTTCCAGTCCTGTGGCCACTGGTGAGTTTTCCAAATTTGCTGGCATATTGAGCGCAGCATTTCACACCATCATCTTTCAGGATTTGAAACAGCTCCACTGGAATTCCATCACCTCCACTAGCTTTGTTCATAATGATGCTTTCTAAGGCCCACTTGACTTCACATTTCAGGATGTCTGGCTATAGGTTAGTGATCACACCATCGTGATTATCTGGGTTGTGAAGATCTTTTTCGTACAGTTCTTCTGTGTAATCTTGCCACCTCTTCTTAATATCTTCTGCTTCTGTTAGGTCCATACCATTTCTGTCTTTTAATCGAGCCCATTTTTGCATGAAATGTTCCCTTGGTATCTCTCATTTTCTTGAAGAGATCTCTAGGCTTTCCCATTCTGTTCTTTTCCTTTATTTCTTTGCACTGATCGCTGAAGAAGGCTTTCTTATCTCTTCTTGCTATTCTTTGGAACTCTGCATTCAGATGCTTATATCTTTCCTTTTCTCCTTTGCTTTTCGCCTCTCTTCTTTTCTCAGCTATTAATAAGGCCTCCCCAGACAGCCATTTTACTTTTTTGCATTTCTTTTCCATGGGGATGGTCTTGATCCCTGTCTCCTGTACAGTGTCATGAACCTCATTCCATAGTTCATCAGGCACTCTATCTATCAGATCTAGGCCCTTAAATCTGTTTCTCACTTCCACTGTATAATCATAAGGGATTTGATTTAGGTCATACCTGAATGGTCTAGCGGTGTTCCCTACTTTCTTCAATTTAAGTCTGAATTTGGTGTTAAGGAGTTCATGACCTGAACCACAGTCAGCTCCTGGTCTTGTTTTTGTTGACTGTATAGAGCTTCTCTATCTTTGGCTGCAAATAATATAATCAATCTGATTTTGGTGTTGACCATCTGGTGATGACCATGTGTAGAGTCTTCTCTTGTGTTATTGGAAGCGGGTGTTTGCTATGACCAGTGCATTTTCTTGGCAAAACTCTATTAGTCTTTGCCCTGCTTCATTCCACATTCCAAGGCCAAATTTGCCTGTTACTCCAGGTGTTTCTTGACTTCCTACTTTTGCATTCCAGTCCCCTATAATGAAAAGGACATTTTTTTTTTTTTTTGTATGTTACTTCTGAAAGGTCTTGTAGGTCTTGATAAATCCATTCAACTTCAGCTTCTTCATTGTTAGTGGTTAGGGCATAGACTTGGATTACTGTGATATTGAATGATTTGCCTTGGAAACGTACAGAGATCATTCTGTTGTTTTTGAGATTGCATCCAAGTACTGCATTTCAGACTCTCTTGTTGACCATGATGACTACTCCATTTCTTCTGAGGGATTCCTGCCCACAGTAGTAGATATAATGGTCATCTGAGTTAAATTCCCCCTTTCCAGTCCATTTTAGTTTGCTGATTCCTAGAATGTCGACGTTCACTCTTGCCATCTCTTGTTTGACCACCTCCAATTTGCCTTGATTCATGGACCTGACGTTCCAGGTTCCTATGCAATATTGCTCTTTATAGCATTGGACTTTGCTTCTATCACCAGTCACATCCACAGCTGGGTATTGTTTTTGCTTTGGCTCCATCCCTTCATTCTTTCTGGAGTTATTTCTCCACTGATCTCCAGTAGTATATTGGGCACCTACTGACCTGGGGCGTTCCTGTTTCAGTATCCTATCATTTTGCCTTTCATACTGTTCATGGAGTTCTCAAGGCAAGAATACTGACGTGGTTTGCCATTCCCTTCTCCAGTGGACCACATTCTGTCAGACCTCTTCACCACTGGTAGCTCAGCTGGTAAAGATCTTTCCTCAATGGACCCTAATTCCATTTGCTCTTGTGTATGGTATGCTGAGGAAAGGGGAGTAGTAGACAATTTAATAACTACTGAAAATAATCTTTCAGGTGATATTCAGAATTTAAAATCATAGTTCTCTGATAAATTGCTGGCATATTAGTCATGTAAAATATGCAGATATGACTAAAGTCCAGACTACAAGTTCTATATACTCACTTGTGGGTCAGTTCCCAAGACTCTAAATATGTAATTGAGACTGAGATACTGTACTTGATATTTAAAGCAACTTTTATATTAGACTCTTCATTTGTGGAGTAAAGCTATATAGTGAGGAAGGCCAAAAAGGAGCTTCTGAACAACAAACTCTGAGGGAGTAAATAAAAAACAGGATAAGATCCTTCTGTGTGTTGAGGAGGGCAGTGAAAGTGATGTTTATTGCCACTTTTAAGTATCTCAAGACTACAGGGTGATAGTCCTTTTTATACTTCCATTACTTCACCAGTATAGCCACTGCAGTAACCTAATGTATTCTGGAGAATTCCTGTAGACTACTGCAAGCTCAATCAAGTGGTAGTTCCAATTACAACAGCCAGGATATTTTTAGTATCTTTATTAGAGCAGATTAGTACAGTCTGAGTACATGGTATGGATCTTTGAGTGGAGTGTGTCTGTGTTTAATTTCAATGAAGAATGAGTGACAAACACTTCTCATTCACAAGGCATAATGGGCCTACAAATGGAGTGTTTGTGGTGGCAACAGTGGAGACTTCATGGGCAGAGCAACATGGATTCTCACTTACCAAGGCTTATCTGGATATTGGATCTCTGCATGTCCAGCACACCTGATACAGAAACAAATAATGAATCTTTCATATGATTGTTCCATAAAGGAACTAACCAGCTGCTTGTTTGTCAGTTTGCTTTTATCAAGTCCCATATTCTGTGTATGGGTTTGTGTTTTCTACTTAGAGAGCCTCAACTGGCCACCACTATCCAGAGACCTGTGTGCATGGGTGCTAAGTTGCTTTAGTCATGTCCAGCTCTTTGTGACTCCATGGACCACCGATCTCCTCTGTCCATGGGATTCTCCAGGCAAGAATACTAGAGTGGGTTGCCATGCTATTCTCCATCTTCCCAACTCAGGGATCGAACCTACATCTTTTATGTCTCTTGCATTGGCAGGCGTGTTCTTTACTACTATCGCCACCTGGGAAGCCCATCCAAAGACCCCTGAAGTGCATATTTCTTAGGTGTGGGATTTCACACAAAGGAATCTTATTTCTTCAGAAATGAACATGTGTGACAGTCCACTAGGTAAGTCATCAAAACCAGCCGTAATAGCAGCTGAGGATAAAGGAAATTTGGAAGGAATATTGAAGCAAAAAGATGATCAATATTAACACCTTCCACCTTCTAAGTCTCCCTTAGGAAATGAGGTCCACTAGAAGTCTATAAGAGTTTCCCTGCAAATATTTATGGCGAAGTGGGTCCATGCATCACAGCTGTTTACCCGTGGGAGCCTTAAAGGTGAACCACTCAATTATTCCTTCACGAAGGAACCTGCCTCCTGCTTCAGCCACTTGAGAATCTTCTGCAGTGTTCTATCAAGGCCATATTGTTTGCAGGTATCAGACTAGAATAGCCTTTTGCTGCGATTCCTGCTCCTCCTCCCTCAGTAATTACAGACATTACCCCAAGTGGTAACCTCATCTCAGGACATCTGCCTAAGTACTTTGAATGAATAGAGTCAATGTCTTTGCCTCGGTTCAGTCTTTTAAAAATTCATGTCATCAATGTTCCAATAGTGTCCATTTTCTTACTATAAGAGCAATTTCTTAAACGGCAAGTTGAATGATATGACTTTTCTTAAATCCTTTCAATATGCATTCTAAACTCAGGCTTTATGTGCATTTCAGTGTAGGGTAAAATGAGATAATGTTATAAAGTCACAGGGTCATCATGCCACAACTTTTGCATATTTGTTTTACTTATTTGGAATAAATTAAAATTAAAGTTATGATGTATATACTAAGTAATAAATGGCAAATATGCAAAAAATCTAAGGGGAGAACATGAGTGTCAAAATAAATGATATTATTGTATCAAAAAGCTCTGAACTTTGGACAATATACCCAGAGCCATTGTGGTTCATGTGATCTCAGCTCAGCATTAAGGAACACTTTAGAGAAAATGTTTGAAAATATGGGCCCAGGGGATAAAATTTAAACACTTCAGTTGGCTATACAAAAACCTCAGCCTTACTCTTGGTGGTGCACACTTACTTACTTTCTACCATATGTAGCATTAACTTTAATCCTATCAAATGTTTTTTCATGTGTCTGTGATTTCTCTCCCTCTCTCTCTTTTTTTTTTGTTTTTGTTTTGCTTAGAGTGTTATTCTGTACAAGGTCTTGACAGAAAAGTGCTTTTCATGCCTGTGACTTAATTCCCTGTGAACTTGCACACATTCAAGGAATAAATTAGCACTAGAAAACCTGCATGTACTAATTGGTCTGAGATTGGGCAGGATCTCTATGGACAGTCAATGTCTCTGAAACTTACATGACCAACAGGCACTAGGCTGATCCTCAGAGTTTGAAGGAGATTTTAAGATAACAAGGATGGTGGCCAACTTGAGTCAGCTTTCGCTTGGTGACCAGATAAAACAATAGATCCGTCTCCCCAAAACTTTATGCTTTCTTTAGTTTTATTTCCCTTCATCTGTCTTCATGACTGATTATTATTTTTAACCTCACCTACTCTGGTTCATGTAAATTCACTGGGTAGATATGTACTTCTTTGTCACGACAGTTGTTAACTCATTTTTTAATTTTGTGGGCTATGAGGAGAACAAAGGGAGAAACTTTTGGGACTGGGGTAATTCACATAATATGGAGGAGGAGGGGGAAGAAATACTCAGATGGACTAGAGGTATTACTATTATCATTTATTTTCTTTACCTAGGAGTGTTATCTCTTCCTTCCATCCTGTTTTACTTCCTCCATAAAACTTGCTGACTCCTTGTTAACTTCCAGTCTTGTTTCTCATATCCTCTGGCATCATTTTTAGCCTGTCTTCTTCAGGTCCATTATTACACTGTATTGAAGTTTGAGTTGCTCATCTTCACAGTGACTCTTGGAACACTCTTATGGATAACAGAGACTTGTCTTACTTCCTTATCCTCAGTGTGTACCATTTACTAGATGCAATAAATGGTGTAATCAAACAAGAAGGTATATTTACTGCTTTAAAAAGTACTAAATTGTTGCTACTGTTTAAGAAAAGGAAAATCATATTAACCTTAAAAAATTAACTGAAGGCAAGCCACACAATAAAACTTGATACCGATAACTGTCTGAGAAAGCAGTTAACCTATATTGAGTAAAGTATTATGTGCTTTACAGTTGCATTCACCTTAAGATTAATGGGACATTTAAAGCAGAGAACTAAAAGAAGTGTCTCAAATGTTTTAATGTATTTTTATATGTGAGAATTATTCAAAGGGAACCCAAGAAAGAAGGTATTATTGAAAAAGAGTCATAAATCTCTTAGCCATAAAACAGACTAATTCAATTGTGGCAAACTTCCTGTGAGTTATCGCTTTGGATAGAAAACTTGGATACATCTAAACGCTAAGTTTTATGTCAAAATCCATTACATTATGTTTGGTTTTCCTTTACTTAGGGTAATCAAAGTTTATAAAAGAGTGATGAAGAGATGTCTGAAAAGACTGGAATGTGTTCACAGTACAGTGATGGTTTTCAGAGCTAGGGTTGCTTCAAAGTTCTTGTTTCTAGGATAAAAATAAAATATATGTATACAAATTAATATCAAAAGGTGTTGAAAGAAACAAAGAGTATTATTAAGTTGATTTGTAACAATTTTTAATTTCTTGAAAAATTTTCATTATTGTCATGGTCATTTTTGGGTTCTTGATCATCTTCTAAAATGTATATATAAATACATTGAGAGAAAAAGAAACAATGACAGTTTACTGTAGTCTAGAATAGTGTATTGGTTTTTAAAAGTGTATTTGAACTATCTCCCTGATTTAAACTTTAGAGAGAGAACCTGGAATTTATGCAAATAAATAAACTTTCTAAAAAATAGTATGTGTGAGATTTAAGTATCTGCATCAAAGTTTTAAATTGAAGTTCTTAGAATAGTCAAGTACCAATGAGGGATTCAAATTCCAAGCTACACTTTTCTTATAAACATTCAGTATTATAATTGATTTCTAACTGTCTTTTAAAATCACTTATCCACCCAGAGGATATAAGAAGCATTTCAACAGAATAGCATCTATAAAAGGTTAAGATTCTTTTTAAACTTTTGAGCCTGCCAACTGAAAAACCTCAGTAATTGACTTTATACATGTAGAAAATCTAGTGTTTTGAAAAGAAAACACATAGTAAAAAATATAACTGTCATAAATTAGCATTTGTATAGACATAAAATCTGAAAACAGCTGCTTCTTGGCAGGAAAGCAATGACAAACCTAGACAGTGTGTTGAAAAGAAGAGATATTACTCTGCCAGCAAAAGTCCAGATAGTCAAGGCTATGGTCTTCCCGGTGGTCACATACAGTTGTGAGAGCTGGACCATAAAGAAGGCAGAATGCCAAAGAATTGATGCCTTCAAACTGCAGTGCTTGAGAAGACTCCTGAAAGTCCCTTGGACAGCAAGGAGATAAACCCAGTCAATATTAAGGGAGATCAAGTTTGAATACTCACTGGAAGTTCTGATGCTGAAGCAGAAGCTCCAGTATTTTGGTCATCTGATGTGAGCAGACAACTCATTGGAAAAGTCCCTGATGCTGGGAAAGATTGAGAGTAGAAGGAGAAGAGGGTGTCAGAGGATGAGATGACTGGACAGCATCACTGATGCAATGAGCATGAACTTGGGAAAACTCTGGGAGATGGTGAGGTACAGGGAGCCCTGTTGTGCTGCAATCCATGGCCCCGGGGTCGCCGAGAATCAGATACAACTGGATGACTGAAAACAATTAAATGTTCCTATATGTTTTCTCCTATTTAAGACTTTAACAATCTAAATGGCTATTAACTTTAAATTCCAAGCAACTAAAATTTCAGATATTGAAATTTTAGTCACTTTGTACACACACACATGCATGCTAAGTTTATCCAGTCATGTCTGTCTCTTTGCAAGCCCATGGACTGTATCCCACCAAGTCCCTATGTCCATGGGATTTCCTAGGCAAGAATACTGGAGCGGGTTGCCATGCTCTCCTCCAGGGGACCTTCCAATCCAGGCATCAAAGTCCTCCTGCATTGGCAGGCAGGTTCTTTACCACTACTGCTGCTAAGTCACTTCAGTTGTGTCCGACTCTGTGCAACCACATAGACGGCAGCCCACCAGGCTCCTCTGTTCCTGGAATTCTCCAGGCAAGAATATTGGAGTGGGTTGCCATTTCCTTCTTCAATGCATGCATGCATGCTAAGTTGCTTTAGTCGTGTCCAACTCTGTATGATCCTATGGACAGCAGCCCACCAGACTCCTCTGTCCACAGGATCCTCTAGGCAAGAATTCTGGAGTGGGTTGCCAATTCCTTCTCTGGTCTTTACCAGTAGTGCCATATATGTGTGCGTGTGTGTATCCATACTTAAATACATTTTTCATGTTCTAGGTTGTTAATTAAAAGTCTCTAATCTAGTAACTAGCTCATAATATAAAACAGATTTTGATTCTGAAATCTTGATTTGGAAAGGAAGGAATAGTATTTAGGATTCAAAATGGGAAATTTATTTTATCATTCTGTCATTTCATTCCTCTTGATTTTTTTCACTATCACCTTCAGTTCAGTTAGATTCAGTCACTCAGTTGTGTCTGACTCTTTGTGACCCCATGAATTGCAGCAAGCCAGGCATCCCTGTCCATCACCAACTCCCAAAGTCCACACAAACTCACGTCCATCAAGTCAGTGATACCATCCAGCCCTCTCAACCTCTGTCCTTCTCCTCTTGCCCCCAATGCCTCCCAACATCAGGGTCTTTTCCAATAAATCAACTCTTTGCATGAGGTGGCCAAAGTACTGGAGTTTCAGCTTTAGAATCAGTCCTTTCAATGAACACCCAGGACTGATCTCCTTCATAATGGACTGGTTGGAGCTCCTTGCAGTCCAAGGGACTCTCAAGAGTCTTCTCCAACACCACAGTTCAAAAGCATCAATTCTTTGGTGCTCAGCTTTATTCACAGTCTAAATGTCACATCCATACATGACCACTGGAAAAACCATAGCCTTGACTAGACGGACCTTTGTTGGCAAAGTAATGTCTCTGCTTTTGAATATGCTATCTATGTTGGTCATAACTTTCCTTCCAAGGAGTATGTATCTTTTAATTTCATAGCTGCAGTCACCATCTGCAGTGATTTTGGAGCCCCCCCAAAATAAAATCTGACACTGTTTCCACTGTTTCCCCATCTATTTCCCATGAAGTGATGGGACCGGATGCCATGATCTTCATTTTCTGAATATTGAGCTTGAAGCCAACTTTTTCACTCTCCTCTTTACTTTCATCAAGAAGCTTTTTAGTTCCTCTTCACTTTCTACCATAGGGGTGGTGTCATCTGCATATCTGAGGTTATTGATATTTCTCCCGGCAATCTTGATTCCAGCTTGTGTTTCTTCCAGTTCAGCATTTCTCATGATGTACTCTGCATAGAAGTTAAATAAACAGGGTGACAATATACAGCCTTGACGTACTCCTTTTCCTATTTGGAACCAGTCTGTTGTTCCATGTCCAGTTCTAACTGTTGCTTCCTGACCTGCATACAAGTTTCTCAAGAGACAGATCAGGTGGTCTGGTATTCCCATTTTCAAAATTTTCCATATTTTATTGTGATCCACACAGTCAAAGGCTTTGGCATAGTCAATAAAGCAGAAATAAATGTTTTTCTGGAACTCTCTTTTTTTTCCCATGATCCAGAGGATGTTGGCAATTTGATCTCTGGCTCCTCTGCCTTTTCTAAAACCAGCTTGAACACCTGGAAGTTCACGGTTCACGTATTGCTGAAGCCTGGCTTGGAGAATTTTGAGCATTGCTTTACTAACATGTGAGATGAGTGCAATTGTGCAGTAGTTTGAGCATTCTTTGCCATTGCCTTTCTTTGGGATTGAAATGAAAACTGACATTTTCCACTATCACCTTAGCTCAGTTTAGTTCAGTTCAGTCACTCAGTCATGTCTGACTGTTTGCAACCCCGTGGACTGCTGCATTCCAGGCTTCCCTGTCACATCACCAGCTCCTGAAGCTTGTTCAAACTCATGTCCACTGTGTCAGTGATGCCATTCAATCATCTCATCTTCTACGTCCCCTTCTCCACCTGTCTTCAATCTTTCTGAGCATCATGGTCTTTTCCAATGACTCAGTTCTTCCCATCAGGTGGTGAGAATATTGGAGTTTCAGCCTCAGCATTAGTCCTTCCAATGAGCATACAGTGCGATTTCCTTATGAATGACTGGTTTGATCTCCAGACAGTCTAAGGGACTCTCAAGAGTCTTCTCCAACACCAAAGTTCAAAAGCATAAATATTTCGGTGCTCAGCTTTCTTTATGAGCCAACTCTCACATCCATACATGACTACTGGAAAAACCATAAGTAAGTAGACAAACATTTGTTGATAAAGTAATGACTCTGCTTTTTAATATTCTGTTTAGGTTTGTCATTGCTTTTCTTCCAAGCAGCAAGCATCTTTTAATTTTATGGCTTCATTCACCATCTGCAATGATTTTGGAGTCCCCCCAAAATAAAGTCTGTCACTGTTTCCATTGTTTCCCCATCTATTTGCTGTGAAGGGATGGGACCAGATGCTATAATCTTCATTTTTTGAATGTAGAGTTTTAAGCCAGCTTTTTCACTCTCCTCTTTCACTTTCATCAAGAGGCTGTTTTAGTTCCTCTTCACTTTCTGCCATATGGGTGGTGTCATCTGTATATCTGAGGCTATTGATATTTATCCCGGCAATCTTGATTCCAGCTTGTGCTTCATCCAGCCCAGCATTTTGCATGATCTACTCTGCATATAAATTAAATAAGAAGAGTGACAATATACAGCCGTGATGTACTCCTTTCCCAATTTTGAACCAGTCTGCTGTTCCATGTTTTGTATTAACTGTTGCTTCTTGACCTGCATACATATTTCTCAGGACTCCTACTGTCAATTAACTATTGATATTATCTTATCTAAGGATCCCTATTTTCAATTAACAATTTCAATACTGCAATATCTAACATGACCCCAGTTTATTAGAAGGAAGTCAATGACTTTAAATTCTTTAATGTGAGATAGGAAACACAATTCATGAACAAGGAGTTGAAACAATAAATCTGTAACAGTACGCATTTTGATTTAATGTTTGTCCTTTCAAAAGCCATTTCCTCTACATCCAAATTTTTAACTTTAAATCTGCTTTCAGTTAGTTTTTTTTTTAAACCTCTGTGCTTAGCTTTATTATGATATAGTCTGTCATGTTCTCATATATTTTTTTAAACACAATGCTCATTATTTTTAAAAATATAGAAATAGACAATGAAGAAGAAATAATTTATAACAGTATGTAGATCACTCATGATTTGTAACTTGGTTTCATTTCTCTCAGGCATTGGATATGCTCTCACCTACTAAACCCAATGCTGATTCTTGACAACATAGCAACTTGCCTGTCTGACAACTAGTCTTATCATTTGATTCATGCCATTCAAAATACCTTGGAACTTGTATGCATTCTCTTCCTCCTATTCATCCTATAGATATTTATTTTTTCCCCAAGAAGCCATCATAAATATGTCAATATCCACCACTCTATATCGACATCAACAGCAGCAACAGAAAGTTTTAAAAAACATACCAAACATTTTTTATGCATTTCCATGTCTATAGGGGAAAAAAAAGTGTGTGTGCTGAGTTGCGTCCAACAGAAAAAAAAAAAAGTTATCAACCATTAACTGACAGGATAGATTTGGAATCTTGATAGAGATAGCATTCCAAGTGTCTCCCCACTGTGATACTAATTTATTAGGATGATCTAATTCATACACTGGGATCTCCCCTAGCGACTCTGATGGTAAAGAATGTGCCTACAATGCTGGAGACCCAGGTTCAATCCCTGGGTTCAGAAGACCCCTGGAGTAGGGAATGGCAATCCATTTCAGTATTTTTGCCTGGAGAATTCCAAGGACAGAGGAGCCTGGCAGGCTATAGTCCATGGGATTGCAAAGTATTGGACATGACTAAGTGACTAATACTAGCTAAATTCATACACTAAATCAACTGCCTTCTCTTAATGTGTGAGGAAATGAAGTTCACATGTATTTAGGAATATTAACACAATGTCATAAACTGGTTTTATTATCAGGGTAAACTGCACAAAGTCTATATACAGTCCTTTTAAAAATCATGTTGCAGTGATTCTTGTAACAACCTACAATTACAGGTCATTGATTTATTGATAACAATTATCACATTTTTCCAGTGATCTCTTTAGTAAAATGTTCTTATTGTTTACTTATGAAGTATGATTTTATATGTCTGCAGTTCTTCCTTTTTTTTTTTTTTCTCTTTATTCCCAATGCAAACTGTCCTGCCTCTTACTCTGATCCAAGTCTTCTAGCATCTACTGAACTATATAAGGATGCCTTGATAAACCTCTTTGGTGCCCACTGAAAATTCACTTCCACTTGACTTTTATTAGGCTCTATTCCTCAGGCTTTGCTACCACCAATTTCAAGTATGGGTATATTCCCCAGGCCTCATTGCCTCTTCCATCCTATGTCCACTTTCCCTGAGCAGTTCATACTCTGTCAAACATGACCTCTCCCTCCTCTGGGTTTTACCACTTGTTTCTGGTTTACCCAGCTTCATCTTCAAGATATGTCCATCAGGGGAATTAAACCTAGGCAGCTAACATGCAGTATAGAGCATAGAGGTGTACTTTCCATAAGGTGTTGAAGGGAAGACCCTCCTTCTATATAACACTATATGCCTTCTAAATGTCAACTAAAAGCGAAACACAGACTAAAAGCTGAGACTTATGTTTATTCGAGGACTTTACTGAAGACTATAGCCCAGGAAAGCCTCTCAGCTCTGAAAAACTGTTTTAAAGAAGTAAGGAAGGAGCTAATTTAGGCAGAAGTTTTGCTGGGTGACCAAAAACAAAAAAAAAAAAATGCAGCTGAACATTAAAATATTGCTGTTAGTCACCAAAAATTAGTTACCTCAAGTTAATGATTTTAGTGATTTTTCTGTGTATGGGAAGAGGCAAAAATCTGGGCTTATTAAAATAATTCCTTTGATAGGCATCTAAACTACCTAGGGCCAGTATTCTGTTTTACTCCAACTTGAATTCACCTCAAGGCACATCATCAGGGCAACTGCAGTAGCTGATGACAGGTAACACTTTTGTCCATGTGAAATGCACTACTTATATCAAGCACAGCCTTATTATTAAGACAGTAATATTACTAAGCAGTCTTATTATGAACACTGTTCTATTCTTGGTTACGATGTCACTTTGAGCTCTCTTTGAAAATGATACCTATACAAGACTGTTGTTGTTCAGTCGCTAAGTTGTGTCTGACTCTTTTTGACCCTATAGACTGCCGGATGCCAGGCTCACCTGTTCTTCACTATCTCCCAGAGTTTGCTCAACTTTATGTCCTTTGAGTTGGTGATTCTATCTAACCATCTCATCCTCTGCCACCCCTTCTTCTTTTGCCTTCAATCTTTCCTAGCACTTGGGTCTTTCTCATTGAGTTGGTTCTTTGTATCAGATGGCCAAGTATTGGAGATTCTATATAAGATTAGATATGCCAAAGGTATATTAGGAGAGATGCAATGAAGGATAAAGTAGGCAGGTGGTAGAGTAGATAGTGAGAGCCTCCAGCCCACAAGGCAGGCTGACTCCTGTGAAAAAAAAGAGAGAAAAAGAAAGATTGGGCAGAAATGGTTTGACTGCAGCATGGTTCTGAGAAAGCCCAGGCACAGCCCATGGTGTCCATGAGCAAAATTGCATAGTCCTGAGTTTGGCTTGAGTGAGCCAGCTTTAATATCACTTCACCCAACCATGGTCAATATCTGACTGAAAAGTGTGACCCCACTGTGGCTACCGTCATATACCTAAAGGGATAGAGGTAATGTATATAAATGAGCTATTCTCTTGGTAGTAGCTTCTCTTGATGGAAGTTTCATCAGGATTCCATCATGACCATGGCTATTACTAACCACTGAAATCACAGCTGTACAGAATTCTAAGGCAAAGTAGAGGAGAATGTACATAACATGTAAATGATAACTTATCTCCCAATCTCATACTGAACTGTTTTCCAAATTTAAAAATTCTATTTCTACCTATGTCCTCCCTCTTCTCTCAGCAAAATCTAGTTATCAATCTGTGATGACCTAAACTGAGCACAAATCTGGGACTCAGATAACATAGAATACTTTACTTTTTCCTCCTTTTGGTACCTGAATTTGTTTTGGAGCCAAGAATGTCTGGCAAATTCCAGGTCAGCACAGATTGATGCCTTCCTTGGCTGTTCTTCACCTCAAGGAATAAACTTCTTGATCCTTGACCCTGTTGTACACTAGTCCTACAGGTTTGGATTCACCTGATGGAAGTAGCTTGATGATAAACCTGGGTTTCACATGACATTATCATAAAGTTGTATAGGATAGAAATAAAAGAAATAAGAAGTTACTTTACCCATTGGTATTAAAGACCACAAACTCCTTACATTAAATTAAGTGACTCTATTTCAGTATAGGGCATTTGCAAAGCAGCTCATTGGGTTGTTTTGATCTTTATTCTAATAATTGCTATAATTGATTAACTAACATCCAGCAAATATCATTCTCCCCCCTCAATTCTACCTTCATGCTCCATTAATTTTAGCCTTGAGTATGTCACTGGCTGTGTCCAAAATCATGATGGAAGTGATAAAGTACCAATTCCCAGTTCACATCGTGCTGACTTTTCCTCATCTCTCTGAGGTTTTTAGTCTTTAATATAAGAAACTCAAGCCCCTTTGCATGCTGACCTTTCAGCCTAACCCCAGATAAGATCTGTGTAACCAACTTAAATTCAACAAAAACCCCAAAGCAGAGCCATACAGGCTAACACAGAGATGTATTTAAGATGGAGAAATAACTGCTCTTTTGTTTTGCTATGGAAGTTTCACTGTACAGTTATTATCCTCATATGTCATTGATGTAGAAGTCAAGCGTTTTATGACATTCTCTTTTCGTCTCCGAGATCCAAGACTTGAGCCTCCTTCATGAAGTATTGCCATCCGTATTTGCAGTTATAGCCTTTCCAATTTGATCTGCTTTGTCGCTCATGCTCATATTCTTTGTGATTAGAATTAGCCATGGAAAATTCACATATTAAATAAACTGAAAATTGATAAAATCAATAAGGTAGTTTCAGCTTTCAATTTTCAATAATAAGATTTGGTGAGAAACAATGAAACTTTATCATATAAATATATGCAACAAGGTAAAATTATTTCCTAAATCATGCACTGGAATGTGAAAGCTGGCACATGGCAAATAGCAAGCATATACTTCTGAATGCAATATCACCCTCGTTTATAGATGTCTACTGAATATTTTGTAGGAAATTCATAAGAATGAGGTGGATTGTTAATTTAGAGAACTGACATAACAGGATTAGAGGAGAACAGGTACATGAATAAAAATGGATTCTGAACAACTGAATAGTTATTTTTAAAGTTTTTATTGAGAAAATTACACAAGCTTTAGCAAATATTGTCAATTCTGCTGATACTGCCCAGTAAAATGCAAATTATAGCAAGCTATAGTGATTTTTGAAGGTTGCTGAGATCAATACTAGAGAGAGGTTAGAAGTCTTAGACTAAATCCAATATGATAAAAAAAAAAAAAAAAACTTTGTAGCTTAGATATGACAATTTTTGACGGCAACTTCAGAGCACCAAGTTGTGATCCCACAGACATGTATAAATGTACATATATATACATATTTCCTTTTAGGTGGTCACGTGAATCTGCCTTAAAAATTTCTATAGTAAATGGTATTCTATAGCTTTTATCTATGCATCTAATATTTGTTAATTTCCAATTTCGTTGGATTAGTAATAGGCTAAATTGTACCTTTTTCCTTTAAGAGGCATATGGTTAGATTTATATTTGTATCTTTCTACCTGTATTAGTTTTCTCTAGTATTTTCCAGGCCCCCCTTTCCTGTCACAAAGCTTTTGTTGTGTGCAACCAAGCTCATTAAAAGCATGAGACATTTCAGTTGTCCCTTTGACTTGAATTCCAAGATGTCAGAATACCTACAAAAGAAAGGAATTACTATGCTAAACACCAAGGGTAAGTAAATTATTTGAATACATGTATGTATTTTATTTCCCAGGTAGGAAGAATGAACATAAATATATACTTGTAAAGAAAAGCATCAGTTGCTAATATATTATGATTTTCTTTATTAAAAAAGTTAAAGCATAATATCATTTTTTTTAAATTTTATTTATTTATTTATTTTTTAAATTTTAAAATCTTTAATTCTTACATGCGTTCCCAAACATGAGCCCCCCTCCGACCTCCCTCCCCATAACATCTCTCTGGGTCATCCCCATGCACCAGCTCCAAGCATGCTGTATCCTGCATCAGACATAGACTGGCGAGTCAATTCTTACATGATAGTATACATGTTAGAATGTCATTCTCCCAAATCATCCCACCCTCTCCCTCCCTCTGAGTCCAAAAGTCCATTATACACATCTGTGTCTCTTTCCCTGTCTTGCTTACAGGGTCGTCATTGCCATCTTCCTAAATTCCATATATATGTGTTAGTATACTGTATTGGTGTTTTTCTTTCTGGCTTACTTCACTCTGTATAATCGGCTCCAGTTTCATCCATCTCATCAGAACTGATTCAAATGAATTCTTTTTAACGGCTGAGTAATACTCCATTGTGTATATGTACCACAGCTTTCTTATCCATTCATCTGCTGATGCACATCTAGGTTGTTTCCATGTCCTGGCTATTATAAACAGTGCTGCGATGAACATTGGGGTACATGTGTCTCTTTCAATTCTGGTTTCCTTGGTGTGTATGCCCAGCAGTGGGATTGCTGGGTCATAAGGTAGTTCTATTTGCAATTTTTTAAGGAATCTCCACACTGTTCTCCATAGTGGCTGTACTAGTTTGCATTCCCACCAACAGTGTAGGAGGGTTCCCTTTTCTCCACACCCTCTCCAGCATTTATTGCTTGCAGATTTTTGGATCACGGCCATTCTGACTGGTGTGAAGTGGTACCTCATTGTGGTTTTGATTTGCATTTCTCTAATAATGAGTGATGTTGAGCATCTTTTCATGTGTTTGTTAGCCATCCGTATGTCTTCTTTGGAGAAATGTCTATTTAGTTCTTTGGCCCATTTTTTGATTGGGTCGTTTATTTTTCTGGAATTGAGCTGCAGAAGTTGTTTGTATTTTAAAGTTCTACAGATAGACTTGGTCTTTTATTGAATTACCTCAAGCTTCCAATATAGAAATTCTTAAGATGTAGATAGATATTTGTTTGCAGTCCTTATGAAAGAAAAGCCCCAGATTGGGCTTTTAGTTTCAAACTATGACAGTAGCAGGTACTTTAACAAATCTAGTTTCACTTAAAAATAACACTTAAAATGTTCCTCTTTTGTCCTATTTTATTTTTATCTTTAAGATACATTATGTTTAGTATTCTGAACTTAAATTAGAATTGTTGGAGATCACAATACATGTAATCTTCTGTCTGCAAAGGATTGAAACCAAAACTGTCACTGAGGCAAAAAAATGTATCCTTAATTATCATTAATAAATAAATTTTATCCTTCTTAACAAAAAGATTACTTTTAACCAAATCAAATAATATGCAGCTTTTACACTAAAAAAAAGATAAAGGTGCCACTGTTACACTATTACTTAGGTTAAATTGCAGTCTTATGGGGGCTTCCCTGGTGGCTCAGACGGTAAAGCGTCTGCCTATAATGCAGGAGACCCAGGTCCAATCCCTGGGTCTAAAAGATCTCCTGGAGAAGGAAATGGTAACCCACTCCAGTATTCTTGCCTGGAAAATCCCAGGGACAGAGAAGCCTGATAGGCTACAGTTCATAGGGTCACAAAGAGACGGACACACTGAACGACTTCACTTTCACTTAAATTCCTTATCACTTTAAAACAAATGTTAAAATTGGCTTAAGATGTATTATTTGTTTTGGTTATTAAATATATATTATAGGTTAGATTATCTTCCAATATTAATAGTTTGCATTGTGTACAATGATTAAAAAACAAACAGTAACATGTATTGTGACAAATAGAGTTAGAACTACATGTTTTTGTTACATTTCCTACTTAAAAAAATTCAGTTGATTTGTTATTATCTTTCATAGTAGTAATAAAAGTAATGTCATTCAAGTTGATTGTACTGCAATATCACCTGGCCAATAGTAGAATTTTTAAGGTAAAAATCAGTCAGGAGTATACAATTTTTCTTTCCTTCCCTCCTTCCTTTTTCTTTTTTTCTCTCTAACTCAACCTGTCCCCCCATACTTGTTCTTCTTTTTCTCTCTTTCCTTCATATTTTTGTGTTTTTTAATTTTTTTGAAAATTTAGTTTTTGGAAATTAAATAAGATATATCTCCATTGCAACAATCACAGGAAGTCAAATTCACATCAAATAGTGTGGTTTAATTCATCTTTATTTATAAATTTATTTTAAAACAGTGTGATGACTGTAAATGACTCATAGTTTCATTGAGTGAGACAAGGCTGTGGTCCATGTGATCAGTTTGGTTAGGTTTCTGTAATTGTGGTTTTCATTCTGTCAGCCCTCTGATGGATAAGGATAAGAGGCTTATGGAAGCTTCCTGAAGGGGGAGACTGAGGGGGAAACAGGGTCTTGTTCTGATGGGTGGAGTCATGTTCAGTAAATCTTTAATCCAATTTTCTGTTGATAGGCGGGGCTGTGATCCCTCCTGGTTGCTTGACCTGAGGCCACACTATGGTGGAGGTAATGAAGATAATGGCGGACCTTCAAAAGGTGCACTTCAAAACTGCTACACTCAGTGCCTCCAACCCTGAAGCAGGCCACCACTAACCCACGCCTCCACCAGAGACACCTGGACACTCATGGGCATGTCTGGATCAGTTTCTTGTGGGGTCACTGCTCCTTTCTCCTGGGTCCTGGTGTACACAAGTTTTTGTTTGTGCCCTCTAAGAGTCTGTTTCCCCAGTCCTGTGAAAGTTCTGGTGATTCCATGGTGGGGTTAATGGCAACCTCCTCCAAGAGGGCTTATGCCATATCAGGTCTGCTACACCCAGAGCCCCTGAGGCAGTCCACTGCTGACCCATACTCCCAAAGGAGACACTCAGACACAGTTTTGGCTCAGTCTCTGTGGGTTGGGCATGCATTTTTGTGCCCTCCCCAGGTCTGAGTAGCTCAGGTGACCAGATGCTGGTGAGCACACTGTTACAGGTGGGCCATGCATCTTAATCACCTCCTAGGTCTCAGCCACTCAGTTTCCTGAGTGTGCTGCAAGAGCAAAATATCAGGTGTGCCGTATGTTTCCTCTGGAGAGCTGATCTCAGGCTGTGACCATCTTGGCAGATGTCAACCATCCAGGATATCAGGAAAACATGGTTAGCAGCTGGGAGCCTGCTCAAAGTTTGTTAGAAGATGCCATCTTTGGGGCTGAGAATGTAGCAGCCCCTTGCCTTCAGGCTCTGGATGTTGCAAACCTGCCTGTCTGCCTCTGGACAGAGAGGTCACGGAGGAGATTTCTGACAAAGCGTGGTCCACTGGAGAAGAGAATGCCAAACCACTTGTGTATTCTTGCCTTGAGAACCCCATGAACAGTATGAAAACGCAAAAAGGTATGACGGTGAAAGATGAACTCCCCAGGTCAGTAGGTGCCCAATATGCTACTGGGGATCAGTGGAGAAAAAACTCCAGAAAGAATGAAGAGATAGAGCCAAAGCTAAATCTACACCCAGGTGTGGATGTGATGGGTGATGGAAGTAAAGTTCGATGCTGTAAAGGGAAATATTGCATAGGAACCTTGAATGCTAAGTCCATGAATCAAGACAAATTGGAAGTGGTCAAACAGGAGATGGTAAGAGTGAACATAGACATTTTAGGAATCAGTGAACTACAATGAACTGGAATGGGTGAATTTAACTCAGATAACCATTATATCTACTACTGTGTGCAAGAATCCCTTAGAAGAAATGGAGTAGCCATCATAGTCAACAAAACAGTCCAAAATGCAGTACTTGGATGCAATCCCAAAAATGACAGAATGATCTATGTCCATTTCTAAGCAAACCATTCAATATCACAGTAATCCAAATCTATTCCCCAAACAGTAATGCTAAAGAAGCTGAAGTTAAATGGTTCTGTGAAGACCTACAAGACCTAACACCCCAAGAACTACAAGAACTAACACCCCCAAAATATGTCCTCTTTATTATAAGCTACTGGAATACAAAAGTAGGAAGTAAGAGCTACCTGAAGTAACAGGAAAATACGGCCTTGGAGTACATAATGAAGCAGGGCAAAGGCTAACATAGTTTTTAAAGTGAACGTATTGATCATAGCAAATACACTTTTCCAACAAATTGAGAGAAGACTCTACACATTGACATCACTGGATAGTCAATACAGAAATCAGATTGATTATATTCTTTGTAGCCAAAGATGGAGAAGCTCTATTCAGTTAGCAAAAACAAGACCAGGAACTGACTATGCCTCAGATCGTGAACTCCTTATTGCCAAATTCAGACTTAAATTGAAGAAAGTAGGGAAAACCACTAGAGCATTCAGTTATGACATAAATCAAATCCCTTATAATTACACAGTGGAAGTGGCAAATAGATTCAAGGGAATAGATCTCATAGAGTGTCAGAAGAACTATGGATTGAGGTTCAAGACACTGTACAGGAGGAAGTTATCAAGACCATCCCCAAGAAGAAGAAATGCAAAAAGTCAAATTGGTTGTCTCAAAGGCCTTACAAATGGCTGAGAAAAAGAAGAGAATCAAAAGGTAAAGAAGGAAAGTGAAGATATACCCATTTGAATGCAGAGTTCCAAAGAATAGTAAGGAGAGATAAGAAAGCCTTCCTCAGTGATCAGTGTGAAGAAAGAGAGGAAAACAATAAAATGGAAAATAGTAGAGATCTCTTCAAGAAAATCAGAGATACCAAGGGAACATTTCATGCAAAGATGAGCACAATAAAGGACAGAAATTGTATGGACCTAACAGAAGCAGAAGATGTTAAGAAGAGGTGGCAAGAATATAGAGAAGAGCTATGCAAAAAAGATCTTCATGACCCAGATAACCATGATGGTGTGATCACTCAGAGCCAGAAAACCTAGAATGCAAATGTCAAGTGGGCCTTAGGAAGCATCACTGTGAACAAAGCTAGTAGAGATGATGGAATCCCAATTGAGCTATTTCAAATCCTAAAAAAAATGATGCTGTCAAAGTGCTGCATTCAATATGCCAGCAAATCTGGAAAACTCAGCAGTGACCACAGGACTGGAAAGGTCAGTTTTCATTCCAATCCCAAAGAAAGGCAATGCCCACGAATGTTTACACTACTGCAAAATTATACTCATCTCTCATGCTAGCAAAGAAATGCTTGAAATTCACCAAGCCAGGCCTCAACAATATGTGAACAGTGAACTTCCAGATGTTCAAGCTGGATTTTAAAAAGGTTAGGAACCAGAGATCAAATTGCCAACATCCGTTGGATCATTGAAAAAGCAAGCCAGGTCTAGAAAAAGGTTTATTTCTGCTTTATTGACTATAGTGAAAGTGAAAGTGAAGTCATTCAGTCATGTGCTACTCTTTGTGACCCCATGAACTGTAGCTTATCAGGCTCCTCCGTCCATCATTGGGATTTTCCAGGCAAGAGTACTGGAATGGATTGCCATTTCCTTCGCCAGGGGGATCTTCCCAACCCAGGGATCGAACCCAGGTCTCCTGAATTGTAGGCAGATGCTTTTAGTGTCTGAGCCACCAGGGAAGTCAGAAAGATAACACCAAGTCGTGTCTGACTCTTGCAATCCTATGGACTGTAGCCTGCTAGGCTCTTCTGTCCATGAAATTCTCTAGGCAAAAGTACTGGAGTGGGTTGCCATTTTCTTCTTCAGGGAATCTTCCCAACCCAGAAAGCGAACCCAGGTCTCCAGTATTACAGGCAAATTCTTTACCAACTGAGCTATGCTGGAAGCCTATGCCAAGGCCTTTAATTGTGTGTACCACAACAAGCTCTGGACAATTCTTCAAGTGATGGGATACCAGACCACATGACCTGCCTCTTGAGAAATCTGTGTGCAGGTCAGGAAGGAACAGTTAGAATTGGACGTGGAACAACAGACTGATTCCAAATCAGGAAAGGAGTATGTCCAGGCTGTATATTATCACCCTGCTTATTTAACTTATATACATAATACATAATGGGAAACGCTGGGCAGGAGGAAGCGCAAGCTGGAATCAAGATTGCCAGAAGAAATATAACTAATCTCAGAGACACAGAGGACTCCACCCTTATGGCAGAAAACGAAGAATTAAAGAGCCTCTTGATGAAAGTGAAAGAGGAGAGTGAAAAAGTTGGCTCAAAACTAAACATTCAGAAAACTAAAATCATGGCAACCTGTCCAATCAGTTCATGGCAAATAGATGGGGAAACAATGGAAACATAGAGAAACTTTATTTTTCAGGGCTCCAAAATCACTGCAGATGGTACTGCAGCCATGAAATTAAAAGATTCTTCCTTCTTGGAAGAAGACCTATGACCAACCTAGACAGCCTATTAAAAAGCAGAGACATTACTTTACCAACAAAGGTCCAAAGTTAGGGTTTTCCCAGTAGTCATGTATGGATGTGAGAGCTGGACCATAAGTAAAGCTCAGCACCAAAGAATTGATGTTTTTGAACTTTGGTGTTGGAGAATACTCTTGAAAGTCCCTTGGATTGCAAGGAGATCCAACCAGTCAGATGGATCCAGTATTATTGGCAATGATACTGGAGTGGATTGCCAATCCCTCCTCCAGGGAATCTTCCCAACCCAGGGATGGAACACAGATCTCCTTTGTTGCAGGAAGATTCTTTACCATCTGAGTCACTGGGGAATCATAAATATAAACTTATTTTAAGACAGTTGATAATTGTAAATGGTATATATATATACTATAACAAACCTTAACTTTCAATCTCCTCTTTCACTGAGTGCTGAATAACTGATGCTTTTGAACTGTGGTGTTGGAGAAATATCTTGATAGTCCCTTGAACTGCAAGGAGATCCAACCAGTCCATCCTAAGGGAAATCAGTCTTGAATATTCATTGGAAGGACTGATGTTGAAGCTGAAACTCCAATACTTTGGCCACCTGATGAGAAGAGATGACTCACTTGAAAAGACCCTGATGTTGGGGAAGATTGAAGGTGGGAGAAGGGGATGACACAGAATGAGATGGTTGGATGGCATCACCAACTCGATGGACATGAGTTTGAGTAAACTAAGGGAGTTGGTGATGGACAGGGAGGCCTGGAATGCTGCAGTTCATGGGGTCGCCAAGATCGGACAAAACTGAGTGACTATACTGAATTGAATGGACTGATAATAATAAAATAAACTTCCTAAATTCTCCAACTACCCCACCAGTTACTGTGATTAATATTGTGGGTTTTGTGAATCTTACCCTACTACTTGCATGCATGTACCAACATGCATATGGTTTATATTTATATCTTCATAATTTTCATACTTTAAAGTAACTGTAATTTTATCATTGAATTTTTTACCAATCAACCTATACAGAATTTTTTTTCCAAGGGACATAATTTATTTTATGGATATGTCACTAATTATTGAAACAATTTTTCTATGATGAATCTTTGGTCTATTTTCATTATATTTTTAAAGTATTCTTTTTTATGTGTGTGTATGTTCCTTATTATTTAAACATTTCCAAACTGATGGAAACATAGGTTGCCTCCATTTATATCCATCTACACTAATATTTAAGCAAATATTTCACATAGGTAATTGCCACAGTTTTGTGTGTTTATGCATAGACAAATTCTTACAGTGGGATTGCTTTGACATGACAAGGGTCATGTGTATTTTTAAATTCAATAGATTTTACCATATAAACCTCCACATTTTTGCATGATAGTTTTCACTTCTCCATACTATTATAAGTATTAAAATTTGAAATAAAATACCTTTAAAATACCTTTTCAGTTCTTACAAATTGAGAAATGCTTTATCATCATTTTAACTTACATTTCTTCTACTTGAAGATGAAGGTCACTAGACATTTTAAATTATTTTCTGTGAAATAGCACTCATAGTTTTGTAAAAGTTTTTCTAATTAAAATATGCATTCTGATAGAATATAGCAGTGGTGAAGGAAGTCAAATTGAGAAAATACATTGGAATTAATGTCATATTTAAGTATGATAAAATGTAATTCTATATTGTAGTTCATATTGCCTTTGTGCTTGATTTCTACTAATAAAAATACGTTAATTAAGAACATTAGGAAAAACACTAGATAGAATTCTGAGATGTTAGATGGGAATGAGCTCCAGTACCCAGGCAAATGATTATCTTTAGTAACAATAATAGTAGAAAACTAATATGTCTAAAAGGAAGATGAAAGAGTTTTTCCTCAATATCTTCTGTTTTCTCTGTGAGGCAAATATCTGCTGATGATTGTGTGATGTAATTGCTTTAGAAAATAAGTTCAGTCATTTCCCTTTATTGCACATTCTTTGGAATAATTTACCATTTGGACTATCTCGTTTTCAAAGTTCAATTCTGTGAAAGTAATTGGGATTGGTGGTTTTGGAAATAATCCCTTGATTGTCTTCTCTATTCCTTCTAATGAATGTATTTCAGCTTACAGTTTCTATTGTGGTAAATTGAAAAACTGCCTTTATCAAGTAAATTCTTCCTCTTCTTGATGTTTATTTATGTGTTTGTCTAGAATTCTATAAAATAGACACTTCTGGAATTTTTGTTTCTTCTAATAGTTATTTTCCTTTGTTATTTCTTACTTAGCTTATCTGTGATTAAAAGTTGGACTGCGAAGACGGCTGAGCACTGAAGAATTGATGCGTTTGAACTGTGGTGTTGGAAAAGACTCTTGAAAGTCCCTTGGACTGCAAAGAGATCCAACCAATCCATTCTGAAGGAGATCAGTACTGGGATTTCTTTGGAAGGAATGATGCTAACGCTGAAACTCCAGTACTTTGGCCATCTCATGCAGAGTTGACTCATTGGAAAAGACTCTGATGCTGGGAGGGATTGGGGGCAGGAGGAGAAGGGGACGAAAGAGGATGAGCTAGCTGGATGGCATCACTGACTTGATGGACGTGAGTCTGAGTGAACTCCTGGAGTTGGTGATAGACAGGGAGGCCTGGCATGCTGCGATTCATGGGGTCACAAAGAGTCGGACACGACTGAGCGACTGAATTGAACTGAACTGAACCTTACTAAATAGAATAAGTTAGCTGTCTGTTGGTTAAACTTGCTATTTTTTTCCAAGACCAAGACTGCGGTTTATTATTAGATCTACTCTTTTTCTGTTTTGTCAATTTCTTCTTTCTTATTTAGGTCTTTATTCTTCTCAGGTAGAACCACTGACGACAATATAATGATTACCTATGTGGCAATGTTACAGTACAAACTGACCTCACTGAGTTTTGAGGTCTTTGTGGCCTACATTTCATGCTCTAGAGATTGGGAAAAAGCATAGCGAAAAGTAATTAGAAAAACCTGTATTATTGGAATAATTTGCAAACAAAACAAGCAACAACAACAACAAAAACCTTGCCTGTGTCCCATTCTTTAGTTGAATGTTTGTTTCCTCCACTATTTGGGTTATTCTGAAAATAAGACTTCACATGTCATTGGCTGTACAGTAATCATGACCTAGCAAACATCTCAGGAGAAAATAATATATAAATTTGGAGTCACTGTGATTAAGTAAAACAAAGTATGAAATATCAAATACATGTCAATAAATTAGTCATCTCTGAGTAATTATTTCTAGTGTAAAAATGAGATGAGTTTAATGATTTGCTCTAAAGTGTTAATAAACTATTTTGAATCTTGAATTTTAGTATCTTTTATTGCAAGTTTTGGAATGAAATTACTGTGTCTAAAGTAGTTATACATACCCACTTCATTAAAAGCTTTTCTTTGAATTTAGCATCTTTTGTCTTGCCACATCTAACTATGCATTCTTAAAGTACTATGACCAGAGAGAACAAGAAAGCAATGTTTTGAGAATATTATTTATGGTTTACTAAGTTTAAAATTCATCACATTATATTGTTTTCCTTGTAAAGATATTCTAAAAGAGAATAAAAAAGTAGGCTGGACACCTACCCCACAATCAAATCCGCAGGGATCTTCATAGGGGCTGTATAGAGCAGGTTCATTGCAATCAGTGTTAGTCCTTACACTGAACAAAAATCAAGTAAAATGAATTCAAAGAAAACAACATGCAGGCTTAACTTTTTCTTTTTTGAGGGGAACATTATGCTTTTTACTTCAAAGTTAGAATCTTTGATTTTTTTAATCTGTATCTTTTCAGCAGAATGATATGGATGAAGAAACTTAATTTAGTAAAATAACATCTGTAGATTCATTGCTATCTGGTACCAAAAAAGAAAAAAAACTTTGTACCTCTTCTCACCATAAAACTGCAATCTTTAAAAGAAGCTTGAGATTTCATTTTTTAAAGTAATGTTTCTACATTGAAACAAATATTATGTATCATCATATTAATAAATATTTAAGTATAATAGTCAAATTTAATATTTAAGTGTTTATTATCTATAAATAAGACTGTAGCTATTTAATATAATCACCTATCTAATACTAGTCTTCAATTATAAAAATACATTTTTTAACTTGAAGTAAATTTTAATTAATAGAAGAGTTAGTCTGTCTTACAAGACTTCTAAAAAATTGGTAATTGGGAAACATTTATATTTTAGAAACACTTTTTGAGGAACTAACATGCCTTGTATTAAGTTTGCCAAAATTGGAGACAAAATAATATAATAGCTTATAAAACATCACAGTTTGCTTTGGTAACACAAAAAGGATAACACCTTCTAGAGTTGGAAAAGATTTTATGAGGTGAGGTTTTTAACTTGGTTCTGAATAAAGAGTAGGGAATTACCATCTAATAAAGGCAGAGTCACTGAGCAGAAAAACAAAATATGAACAGAATATGCTACAAAAAATATAATGTAAATAACAGTAATGCTGATAGCCTCCACATATGACAGTAATGAGGGAAATTTCAGAGTATCGGAAAAACAAAATATGGTGGCTTGGCAAGAAGTGAGGCTGTCCATATACTTTGAGGCATGATTAGATAGGATGTACTTTAAGACAGTCAGCAGTACCCACCAGGGCATGACTTTAGTTTTCTGAGAAGCCTACCAAAAGAAGGAGCAGCCCCCAAGATGGGTTTAATTTTCTTAAGTTTTGTTCTTCTGTTTGGGTACTACACTCCTCTCAGTTCAATTCACTCAATCCGTCAGGTCCAACTATTTGTGAACCCATGAATGGCAGCATGCCAAGACTTCCTGTCCATCACCAGCTCCCAGAGTTTACCCAAACTCATGTCCATGGAGTCGGTAATCCATCCAACCATCTCATCCTCTGTCATCCCCTTCTCCTCCTGCCCTCAGTCTTTCCCAGAAATGGGGTCTTTTCAAATGAGTCAGTTCTTTGCATCAGGTGGCCAAAGTATTGGTGTTTCAGCTTCAACATCAGTCCTACCAATGAACACCCAGGACTGATCTCCTTTAGGATGGACTGATCGGATCTCCTTGCAGTCCAAGGGACTCTCAAGAGTCTTCTCCAACACCACAGTTCAAAAGAATCAATTCTTTGTCACTCAGTTTGCTTTACAGTCCAACTCTTGTATCCATACATGACCACTGGAAAAATCATAGCCTTGAATAGATGGACCTTTGTTGACAAAGTAATGTCTCTGCTTTCGAATATGCTATCTAGGTTGGTCATAACTTTCCTTCCAAAGAGTAAGCGTCTTTTAATTTCATGGCTGCAATCACCATCTGCTGTGACTTAGGAGCCCAGAAAAATAAAGTCAGCCACTGTTTCCAATGTTTCCCCATCTATTTGACATGAAGTGATGGGGACGGATGCCATGATCTCAGTTTTCAGAATTTTGAGGTTTAAGCCAACTTTTTCACTCTCCTCTTTCACTTTCATCAAGAGGCTCTTTAGTTCTTCTTCACTTTCTGCCATAAGGGTGGTGTCATTTGCATATTTGAGGTTATTGATATTTCCCAGCAGTCTTGATTCCAGCTTGTGCTTCTTCCAGCCCAGTGTTTCTCATGATGTAGTCTGCATATAAATCAAATAAACAGGGTGACAATAAACAGCCTTGATGTACTCCTTTTCCTATTTGGAATTAGTCTGTTGTTTCATGTCCAGTTCCAACTGTTGCTTTCTGACCTGCATAGAGGTTTCTCAAGAGGCAGGTCAGGTGGTCTGGTATTCCCATCTCTTTCAGAATTTCCCACAGTTTATTCTGATCCACATAGTCAAAGGCTTTGGATGGTCAATAAAGCAGAAAGAGATGTTTTTATGGAACTGTCTTGCTTTGTTGATGATCCAGTGGATGTTGGCAATTTGATCTCTGGTTCCTATGCCTTTTCTAAATCCAGCTTGAACATCTGTAAGGTCACAGTTCACGTATTGCTGAAGCCTGGCTTGGAGAATTTTGAGCATTACTTTACTAGCATGTGAGATGAGTGCAATTGTGTGGTAGTTACAGCATTCTTTGGCATTGTCTTTCTTTGGGATTGGAATGAAAACTGACCTTTTCCAGTCTTGTGGCCACTGCTGAGTTTTCCAAATTTGCTGGCATATTTTGTGCAGCACTTTCACAGCATCATCTTTCAGGATTTGAAATAGCTCAATTGGAATTTCATCACTTCCACTAGCTTTGTTCATGTGATGCTTCCTATGGCCCACTTGAGTTCCCATTCCTGGATGTCTCACTCTAAGTGAGTGATCACACTCATGATTATCTGGGTCATGAAGATCTTTTTTGTACAGTTTTTCTGTGTATTCTTGCCACATCTTCTTAAAAGCTTCTACTTCTGTTAGGTCCATACCATTTATGTCCTTTATTGAGCCCATCTTTGCCTCAAATGTTCTCTTGGTATCTCTTATTTTCTTGAAGAGATTTCTAGTCTTTTCCATTGTGTTGTTTTCCTCTATATTTTGCATTGATTGCTGAGGAAGGCCTTCTTATTTCTCCTGGGTATTCTCTGAAACTCCGCATTCAAATGGCTATATCTTTCCTTTTATCCTTTACTTTTCACTTCTCTCCTTTTCACAGCTATTTGTAAGGCCTTCTCAGACAGTCATTTTGCTTTTTTGCATTTCATTTTCTTGGGGATTGTCGTGATCCCTGTTTCCTGTACAATGTCACAAACCTCCATCCATAATTCATCAGGCACTTATCAGTCTAGTCCTTTAAATCTATTTCTCACTTCCACTGTATAATCATAAGGGATTTTATTTAGGTCATACCTGAATGGTCTAGTGGTTTTTCCTACTTTCATCATTTTAAATCTGAATTTGGCAATAAGGACTTTATGATCTGATCCACAGTCAGCTCCCGGTCTTGTTTTTGCTGACTGTATGGAGCTTCTCCATCTTTGGCCGTAAAGAATATAATCAATCTGATTTGGTGTTGGCCGTGTGGTGATGTCCATGTGTAGAGTCTTCTCTTTCATTTTTGGAAGAGGATATTTGCTATGACCAGTGCATTCTCTTGGAAAAACTCTGTTAGCTTCTGTCCTGCTTCATTCTGTACTCCAAGGCCAAATTTGCCTGTTACTCCAGGTGTTTCTTGACTTCCTACTTTTGCATTCCAGTCTCCTATAATGAAAAGGACATCTTTTTTGGGTGTTAGTTCTAAAAGGTCTTGTAGGTCTTCAAAGAACCATTCAGCTTCAGCTTACTGTTTGAGGCATAGACTTGGAGTACTGTGATATTGAATAATCTGCCTTGGAAATGAACAAAGATTATTCTACACTCCTCTACAGGATAACTTACCTCCATCCTCTTAAGTCTCTCTGTGACCTTCTTGTTCTGTTCATTTGCTTGAGCCTGAAGACCCAAAATCTCACCAGAAAATACACCATGAGTGATAAGAGAATGTGACTGCTGCTAACTATGGGTGCCTCCCACAAAATAATCTGACTAATGTAGCATAGCTGACATCTTTTAATTCCAGTAACGTACTCTGATTAAAAAGAAAATACTCTCCACTACTGCTTCACAAAGTAATTTCCTCTCTGTTAGGATTTTACTATTGATCATTCATCAATGACCTCTCTTTTTGAGACCCTTTATGGGCACAGTCTGAACCACAAGTACAGAATAGCATTTCTTTAGGTCCTGAGTCAGAATGACTCCTTGTCTCAGGGACCCGCATGGCCTTCCAAGTTTGTTGAGCAAAGTGCTTAAGCAGGATCTCTCAGCAAGTGCTTTATCATGAAAGATTCCCTCCACCCAAGCTTTACTGGGCTTTCCCAATTTTACCCTTGATATGAACCTCAGAGAAACTGTACTGTAATTTAAAATGTTTCTAATATGTGAAAAAATATGAAGACTGTTCTATGTCTTTACTAAGATACAAAAACAAAAGCCCTTGTACAGCTAAAAATTGCTTGGAGTAGATCTTAAAATTTCTGAAGGAGGAAAAAAAAATTGTAAGGATGTGTAATAATAGATGTTAATGAAACTTACTATGGTGATCATTACACTATATATATATATATATATATATATATATACACACACATCATTGTGTTGTACATCTGAAACTAATAGTTATATATCTACTATATCTTAATAGTTTTTAATAGAGCCAGTAGAAAATTTTAACTATTTCTTCTGTCAAAAAGAAGATGCATGTTTAACCATTTTGTGAAGAGGAAAAACCCAGTATCAAGGAAACCCTTTTGGAATCTTTTGAAACAATCTGAAGAGGCATGATGAGGATCTGAATTGAAACAGTATCATTGGAGGTGGAAAAGTGAGTCAGTAATTGAGACACATTTCTAAAGTATAATCAGGATATTTTGTTGATTTACCAAAAATGGAGTTGAAGAAGGAGAACCAACAGTTGACATTAAGATTTTTTTGTCCTCTGAGTGGGTGCTTGGTGTGGTCACCACCCAAGGCTTAAAAGAACGCGGCAGAAAATAAGATGTAAAGGGGAAAATGTTATTTTTGCATATATGATATTTAAAATTCCTGAAGAAAACATGCAAGAGTGTGCTGTAGAATTAAATACAAAGTGACTTGGGAAGACAGATCTAGTGATACATATTGTAAAGTAGCAGTTGAATTTATATGAATTAGAACATAACAAAAAGAACAAGAACAACAACAGAAAGATTGAATGTTGTTGGTTGTAGGATTTAAGAGATACTCAGGCTAGGGAACTGTATTCTTTGACCCAAGAAAACACCCATAAATTACAGTATGAGAGATAGAATGTGTTTATAGAGTTTCATATCTATCCAGAAGTGTCTTTTATTATCAGCTTGCACAAAAGCTTAAATTAGGCCTATTTGAAAGCTTCCCTGGTGGCTCAGCTATTAAAGAATCCTGCCATGTTAGAGACCTGGATTTGATCCCTGGGTTAGGAAGATCCTGTGGAGAAGGGAATGGCTACCCCCTCCAGTATTCTGGCCTGGAGCACTCCATGGACTATATAGTCAATGGGGTCGCAGAGTTGGACACGACTGAGTGACTTTCACTTCACTTTAGGCCTATTTGAAGTGTTTCCAAATCTATATTTGAATAAGTTTGTGGCTCAGACGGTAAAGCGTCTGTCTACAATATGGGAGACCCGGTTCAATCCCTGGGTTGAGAAGATCCCCTGGAGAAGGAAATGGCAATCCACTCCAGGACTATTGCCTGGGAAATCCCATGGATAGAGGAGCCTGGTAGGCTACAGTCCATGGGGTCGCAAAGAGTCAGACACGACTGAGCCACTTCACTATATCACTATAAACTATTTCTGTAAACACTGGCTTCCCTGGTGGCCCAGATGGTAAAGAATCTGACTGCAGTGCAGGAGATCCAGGTTTGATCCCTGGGTCATGAAGATCCTCTGGAGAAGAAAATGGCAACCCACTCCCATATTCTTGCCTGGAGAATCCCATGGACAGAGGAGTCTGGCAGCCTACAGTCCATGGGGTCAAAAAGAGTTGGACACGACTGCGCAACTGTGTTTACACGACTGTGTTTATATAATACTTTATGTAAATATAGTTTGAATAAAGTTAAAATGATATCAAAATATTTTGATAACTAGATAAACTGATAATTTTATGGTTAATCTATAGCCTTAAAATATGAGAGTTTAATTTAATTCAATAATCTTAAATGGGGATTACATATGATAAGGTCAGTTTGAGTACATGGCTTAATATCTAAAAGGCTTGATCATAAGAAAATTTTAAATTTCTGAAACATATATGAAACAATGCTATTCAAATATTAAGCTTGCTAATCATTCCAACATTTTATTAGTTCACATGATTGGGGCTGGTGCATGGGGATGACCCAGAGAGATGTTGTGGGGAGGGAGGTGGAAGGGGGGGTTCATGTTTGGGAACGCATGTAAGAATTAAAGATTTTAAAATTAAAAAAATAAATAAATAAAAAATAATAATAATAAAATAAAAATAAAAAAAATAAACAAATTCTCTAGAAGTTAAATTTAACTATTTTGTACCTGAAGTCTTAGAGCAGACCTGTAATTTTTATGAATTTGTGTTTGATATTTCTAGGAGTGTTAAATAATTTGCTGGAAAACATACAAAAAAGATAATGCCTTCTTAGACATTTGTTTCTCCCCTTAGGATAAAAAAAAATGACAGAATGCCACTGAGTGATTCATCTGGGCAAAACCACTACAGAAAAATCCTTAAGATCTCACTTCATTTTCTATATGCTGTTGCTATCAGGGGAATGTAGTGTGGTTAACTCTATTGTAAAATAAGGATTAAATACAAATTTAGACTGAATAGTATGGCTTCAATGTCTGATTCTTCCTTGAAGAAAACTTAAGAACCTTCTTTAAACTGAAGCTCTTGTCTTCAGGAAAAGGTTTGCTTTGTATAACTCTTCATAATCTCTAAGAGATGCCAAGGAAATTGTTGCAAATATACCTACTCCACTAAGCTCTAAAGTAGATGACATTGTTGAAAAAAAATACCTGAAAAACTATAGTATCCACAGGGAAACAATTAGAAGGTCGAGAAAGGTAAGCCACTTTTGGTGACTTCAAAAAAAAAAATAAAAATAAGACACTTAACTATTTGAAGCTAAGAAAAGACAAAATTTCAAAGATAATAGCACTGAGTTCTAGCCAGGATCTTAGCTGTGTCAGTTTCTGTATCAGCATTCTAGTGTATCTCTTTGCTTCCATTCTTACCTTCTACCTTCTTTAATGTGTATTCTTTACACATTAAACCAAAGCTTGGTATTTTAAAGTAGAAATCAAATTATGTACCATTTCTGCTCAAAACCCTGTAAAGATTCATCACACTCAGAATAAAATTTTAACTCTGGACCACAGTTGAAGAGGCTTTGTAATGTAAGGCTGACTAATGACTATTTGGTGGCAAACACAGCCCCATTCCTAACATCTTTCTTCTCTATTCTCTCAGGGCTAGCAAAGCTAAAAAAATAAAATGATTCCTCACTTTAAGGGAAAGAATTCTAAGGAAATATCCATGCTTAAAAAATCTTAATGCTCATATATAATACGAACAGAAACAGTCTGTAGAGGAGAGGGATGGAGTGAAAAATAGACATTTAAGAAGCGAACAGATAAGAAATAGAAAGGAAAAGAGAGAAAAAAAAAAAGAATCACAGAAAGAGACTTGAATAAGGACAAATAGAAGAACAGGGTAGGAGAGGAAGCTTTCTCCCATCCACTCAGAAGTTTGTGCCTGCCAGAACCATTTAGTGGAGCTGCTAAACAGCTTTGTTAAGGTGTTTATTCCCTAGACACAGTTCTGAGCTGTGGGCATTCAGTGGTATAGAAACAAATTCAGAGTATGCCAGGCACACAAGACAAGATTTCCTAGGCAGACATAGTGTTATGACTCATCTGCATAATCCCCTCACTCTGTTAAAGGAGGAAGGAGGAGACCATGAATCTGGGAATGTCAGCACTGACAGCTTTATTACAAAGGAGGAGCCCCTCAACTACTATACATTCTGGCATGTTAGAACTTACCCAGTTAAGAGGATAATCTGATTGCTTTATTGCTAATTTATTTTTCTCTAAGGCTCAAAGAGGAGAAAGATGAAGATGATGAAACATCTGACTATATTAAATCACAGGTTCAATTACATAAGATTCTTTTGGATACCCAGAACTATGGGAAATAAGGAGGCAGAAAGATAATGGATTTCCTTTTTTTTTACTCCACACTCATCACTGCTACTTCTCAATACCTGTCTTGCTACCATCAGTGCTATTGTCCTTGTTTCTCTCTCTCTCTTGTGCTCTTTCTCCATTCCTCTTAGTGGGGAAATGTTCAGTTGTTGCCACTTCAGTAAAAAACAACAAAAACTCTTTGTATTGTAGTAATACACTTTGCTATGCTTATTCATCTATTTAAGCCATTTACCTATTTTATGCCCATATTAAGTGGGTATTTTCATTAAAAAATTACTTTAGATTTTTTTTTTTCCCCTGAGCCAGAAGGGGGACAGGGAAAAGCAAAATGAAGACATTAAAAAATAAATCGCAATTATCTACAGACACTTTGCCACCCTAAGGACTGTATACTTCATGCATTTTTCAGGCCATTACTGGAGTGGGCAGCTATTCCTTTCTCCATGGGATCTTCCCAATCCAGGAATTGAACCCAGGTGTCCCTCATTGCAGGCAGATTCTTTTCCAGCTGAGCCACCAGGGAAGCCCAAGAATACTGGAGTGGGTAGCCTATCCCTTTTCCAGGGAATATTCCTGACCCAGGAATTGAACTGGGGTCTCCTGCATTCCAGGCAGATTTTTTACCAGCTGAGCTATCAGGGAAGCCCTAATTATTATGAATTTTAAAACCTGAAAAATGAATACAGTAACAACTAGTAGAAAGATTTACATATTTCCAAATATGTGTCAAGAAATTTATTTCTAGATTACTCAGCATTGAAACTAGATTTAATCTAGACAGATCTTGTTGTTGTTCGGTCACTCAGTTGTGCTAAACTGGGCAATCCCACGAACTGCAGCATGCCAGGCTTCCCTGTCCTTCACCATCTCTCAGAGCTTGCTCAGACTCATGTCCATTGAGTTGGTGATGTCATCCAGACATTTAGTCCTTTGGCATCCCCTTCTGCTCCTGCCTTCAATCTTTCCCAGCATCATGGCCTTTCCCAATGAGTCAGTTCTTCAAATGAGGTAACCAAAGTTTTGCAGCTTCAGCATCAGCATCAGCATCAGTTCTTCCAATGAATATTCAGAGTTGATTTCCTTTAGGATGGACTGGTTTGATCTCCTTGCAGTCCAAGGGACTCACAACTCTTCTCCAGCACCACATTTTGAAGGCATCGATTCAGTGCTTAGCCTTTTTTATTATCCAGCTCTTACATCTGTGCACGACTACTGAAAAAACATAGCTTTGACTATATAGACTTTTGTGGGCAAAGTAATGTCTCTGCTTTTTGATACACTGTCTAAGTTGTCATTGCTTTTCTTCCAAGGAGCTGCTGCAGCTGCTAAGTCACTTCAGTCGTGTCCGACTCTGTGCGACCCCATAGACATCAGCCCGCCATGCTCCTCAGCCCCTGAATTCTCCAGGAAAGAACACTGGAGTGGGTTGCCATTTCCTTCTCCAATGCATGAAAGTGAAAAGTGAAAGTGAAGTCACTCAGTCGTGTCCGACTCTTAGCGACCCCATGGACTATAGCCTACCAACTCCTCCATCCATGGGATTTTCCAGGCAAGGGTACTGGAATGGGGTGCCATTGCCTTCTCCGTTCCAAGGAGCAAGCTTCTATGGCTGCTATCACTGTCTGCAGTGATTTTGGAGCCCAAGAAAATAACTTATCTCACTGTTTCCATTGTTTTCCCACCTGTCTGCCATGAAGTGATGGGACTAGATGCCTTGATCTTCATTTCTTGAATGCTGAGTGTTAAGCCAGCTTTTTCACTCTCCACTTTCACTTTCATCAGGAGGCTTTTTAGTTCCTCTTCACTTTCTGTCATAAGGGTGGTGTCATCTGCATATCTGAGGTTATTGATATTTCTTGCAGCAAGTTTAATTCCAGCTAGTGCTTCATTCAGCCTCGCATTGAACATGAAGTTCTGAATATAAGTTAAACAAATAGGGTGACAATATACAGCCATGATGTACTCCTTTCCCAGTTTTGAATCAGTCTGTTATTCCATGTCCACGTCTAACTGTTACTTCTTGACCTGCTACAGGTTTCTCAAGAGGCAGGTAAGGTGGTCCAGCATTCCCGTCTCTTTAAGAGTTTTCCACAGTTTGTTGTCATCTACACAGTCAATAGTGTAGTCAATGAAGCAGAAGTCTTTTGGAATTCTCTTTTTCTATGATCCAACGGATGTTGGCTATTTGATCACTGGATCCTCTGCCTTTTCTAAATCCAGCCTCTACATCTGAAAATTGTCAATTCACATGCTGTTGAAGCCTAGCTTGAAAGATTTGAGAATTACTTTGCTGGCATGTGAAATAAGTGCAATTTTGTAGTAGTTTGAACATTCTTTGTCTTTGTATTCCTTTGAGATTGGAATGAAAGATGACATTTTCCAGTTCTGAATTTTCCAAATTGGCTGGGATATTGAATGCCGCACTTTAGCAGCAGCATCTTTTAGGATTTGAAATAGCTTAACTAGACCATCCAGGTATGACCTAAATAAAATCCCTTATGATTATACAGTGGAAGTGAGAAATAGATTTAAGGGACTAGATCTGATAGACAGAGTGCCTGATGAACTATGGATGGAGGTTCGTGACATTGAAAAGTAGACAGGGATCAAAACCATCCCCATGGGAAAAAAATGCAAAAAAGAAAAATGGCTGTCTAAGGAGGCAATACAAATAGCTGTGAGAATAAGAGAGGTGAAAAGCAAAGGAGACAAGGAAAGATATAAGCATCTGAATGCAGAGTTCCAGAGAAGAGCAAGGAGAGATAAGAAAGCCTTCCTCAGAGAACAATGCAAAGAACTAGAGGAAAACCATAGATTGGGAAAGACTAGAGATCTCTTCAAGAAAATGAGAGATACCAAGGGAACATTTCTTGCAAACATGGGCTCGATAAAGGACAGAAATGGCATGGACCTAACAGAAGCAGAAGATATTAAGAAGAGGTGGCAAGAATACAAAGAAGAACTATACAAAAAAGATCTTCAGGACCCAGATAATCATGATGGGGTGGTCTCTCACCTAGAGCCAGACATTCTGGAATGTGAAGTCATGTGGGCCTTAGGAAGTATCACTACAAACAAAGCTAGTGGAGGTGATGGAATTCCAGTTGAGCTATTTGAAATCCTAAAAGATGATGCTGTGAAAGTGCTACACTCAGTCTGTCAGCAAATTTGGAAAACTCAGAAGTGGCCACAGGACTGGAAAAAGTCAGTTTTCATTCCTATCTCAAAGAAAGGCAATGACAAAGAATGCTCAAGTTACTGCACAATTGTACTCATCTCACATATTGGTAAAGTAATGCTCAAAATTCTCCAAGCCAGGCTTCAGCAATACGTGAACTATGAATTTCCAGATGTTCGAACTGGTTTTAGGAAAGGCAGAGGAACCAGAGATCAAATTGCCAACATCCACTGGATCATGGAAAAAGCAAGAGAGTTCCAGAAAAACATCGATTTCTGCTTTACTGACTATACAAAGCCTTTGAGTGTGTGGATCACAATAAACTATGAAAAATTCTGAAAGAGATGGGAATACCAGACCACCTGACCTGCCTCTTGAGAAACCTGTATGCAGGTCAGGAAGCAACAGTTAGAACTGGACATGGAAAAACTGACTGGTTCCAAATAGGAAAAGGAGTACAATAAGGCTGTGTATTGTCACCCTGCTTATCTAACTTGTTGCAGAGTACATCATGAGGAACGCTGGGCCAGAAGAAGCAGATCCTGGAATCAAGATTGCCGGGAGAAATATCAATAACCTCAGGTATGCAGATGACATCACCCTTATGGAAGAAAGTGAAGAGGAACTAAAAAGCCTCTTGATGAAAGTGAAAGAGGAGAGTGAAAAAAGTTGGCTTAAAGCTCAACATTCGGAAAACGAAGATCATGGCATCTGGTCCCATCACTTCATGGGAAATAGATGGTGAAACAGTGGAAACAGTGTCAGACTTTATTTTTCTGGGCTCCAAAATCAGTGCAGATGGTGATTGCAGCCATGAAATTAAAAGACGCTTACTGCTTGGAAGAAAATTATGACCAGTCTAGATAGCATATTTAAAAGCAGAGACATTACTTTGCCAACAAAGGTCTGTCTAGTCAAGGCTATGGTGTTTCCAGTAGTCATATACGGATGTGAGGTTGGACTGTGAACAAAACTGAGCACTGAAGAATTGATGCTTTTGAGCTGTGGTGTTGGAGAAGACCCTTGAGAATCCCTTGGACTGCAAGGAGATCCAACTAGTCCATCCTAAAGGAGATCAGTCCTGGGTGTTCACTGGAAGGACTGATGCTGAAACTGAAACTCCAGTACTTTGGCCACCTCATGCAAAGAGTTGACTCATTGGAAAAGACTCTGATGCTGGGAGAGATTGGGGACAGGAGGAGACGGGGACGACAGAGGATGAGATGGCTGGATGGCATCACTGACTCGGTGGACGTGAATCTGAGTGAACTCCGGGAGTTGGTGATGGACAGGGAGGCTTGGCATGCTGTGATTCATGGGGTCACAAAGAGTCAGACAGGACTGAGTGACTGAATTGAACTGAACTGAACTGAATTCCATTACTTCCAGTAGCTTTGTTTGTAGTGATGATTCCTAAGGCCCCCATGACTTCACACTCAAGAATGTCTGGCTTTAGGTGACTGATCACACCATGGTGGTTATCTGGTTATTAAGATCTTTCTTGTATAGTTCTTCTGTGTATTCTTGCTACCTCCTGTTAGTATCTTCTGCTTCTGTTAGGTCCATATCACTTCTGTCCTTTATTGTGTCCATCTTTGCATGAAATTTTCCCTTGGTATCTCTAATTTTCTTGAAGAGATCTCTAATCTTTCCCATTTTATTTATTTTTTCCTCTGTTTCTTTGCACTGATCTCTGAAGAAAGTTTTCTTATCTCCTCTTGCTATTCTCTGGAATTCTTCACTCAGATGGATATATCTTTCCTTTCTCTTTTGCCTTTCAATTCTCTTCTTTTCTCAGCTATTTTAAAGCCTCCTCAGACAACCATTTGCTTTTTTGCATTCTTCTTCTTGGGGAAGATTTTGATCACCACCTCCTGTACAATGTTGCAAACCTCCATCCATAGTTCTTCAGTTACTCTGTCTAGTCTCCTTTAATCAAAAATAAGAGTGTGGTAAGAAGTATAGGCAATTATCAGAATTTTACTGAAGATAGGATAAAAAATACTGTAGAAAATCAACAAAATAATGGCATACTCTGATATATATATATATTTAATTTATAAGGCAAACTCTTTATATAATAAATAGGTTACAGGGATTCAGTAGGGGGTGTTTTGAAATGTATACAGGTACCTTCAGACAGGTTTACTGAAATGGTACAAATTTCCTTAATCAATTGTCTTTTGTTGTTAAATATATCAGTGCTTTCAGTCATTTGGCTATACACAAAGAACCTTTATTTTGAACACTACAAAAAAGCAATCAATATATTTTTTTTTGTTTTTAAAACTATCTACCTAAGTTTTCTAAAGTAATTGTCCCAAAACACAAAAACTGAAGATGAATGCGATAGAGGGCTTTTGGAGATCATCTCCAGGCAAGTCTGTCCTGGGTGACTCCCCTCACCCCATACACACTTTTCCAGCCCTTTTCCTCCTGGGCTGGAGCCTGCTCCCTCTGCACAGGGTGACCAGGGTCCCTGCAACTCAGGAGGGGGCGGTGATCCTGCTTGGTTCTTCTCATTCCTAAGCCCCATGCCCGAATGGTCAGCACTGTCCTCGAAGAGGGGGGGACCCCGGGCGCTAAGGAAGCACGTGGCCACACTGTTTCATCAGTCCTCAATAGTGTCTGGGAGGTAACGGCTACTCAAGAGGATCGGGTTTTGCCATGAAACGAGAAGGGTGGGTTTCTCATATCCAAATTTTGCTGGGGATCAGATGACAGACAAGGGTGTGCACCCCCCCCACCCTATCATCATCTCCTCATCCAGGAAAGTGGGGCATCCAGAGGTTACGTTAGTGTCCTGCACTGTGGGGTGGAGTGGATTTGATAATGGTACCCCAAACAGTAATGCCCCCCCGAATCATAATGCCGTGTCCACACATGCCTGACCTGTGGCCACAGTGGAGGTCTCCTGGGAGACGCCCACCCTCACGCTGAGCCTTGCCCCGCAGGCCCACCCTGACCTTCTCCCACCGAGGTGTGTTTGGTTCTGCTCACACTCCTCCTGGCTCCCCTTGCAGGAATGTCAACCTTGTCTGTCCTTAAAAAGATAATCCTGATGCTATTAATCTGGGAGTGGACCAAAACCTGGTTTTGCTCTGACTTCACAAATGGCAGCACCTTAGCTATTCACTTTGTCAGCTCTAGGTGTCACTTCTTTGGGTGGCTTCTGGCTGATCTGGGCAGGGGGTCCTGTCTTTGGCTCTCCCCCTCCTGGGGCAAGAGGACAGCCCCTGTACTCTGATATTTCAAACATATATATGTTTCCTTTTACTCTAATAGGAAACCAATATTAGAGTTAAAGGGGTTAAAAAGTGATGATAGTAGTAATTCAGCTAAATGATGGCAATGACTTAGATAAGAGTACCACAGTGGAATCCTCCAAACTGACCTGATTCTGGGTATAGTTTAGGACTGAGTGCTTAAGACTGTGTTGAATTGATTTGAGACTGTAGTAAAACTAGATAAAAAGAAGAATATTAGTGTTAAAATTCAGTGGTAACGTAAATGGTATTACTATTTCCTCAGACAAAAACAAACAAAGAAACTGGTTGGAAAGTAGATTACAGAGTGCTGGATATCAAAAGGTCTCTCATGGACTTCTTAATCTTATATATATAGTAGCCATTTTGTGCTGCACATTAGACAGTACCACGAATCATAATTTACATTGTCTTCAATGAAGACTTTTTACTAGAGATAACAAAATGAATATATTAAGGTGGATAAACAAGTGTGAAGTACAAAATGGAAGTTGACTTTAAAAATTGCTTTATGTATACATTTAAAAGCATGCGAACATATGATATCAATATTGAAATGGAATAATAAGAACAGAGAATTGAGCTCAGAAGTAATAATTCTAGCATCTCAATATTTAGTGGATAAGCCATGAAGGGGAGCTACTAAGAAGACAGAAGTCACTCAGCTAAGAGAAAACCAGAAAAGCAAAAGAAGAAAGTGTTTCAAAGATGTGGTTGTGATAACAGTCACTGATGTGGCTGGTGAAATAAAAAAAGGTAACCATGTGACAACTAGGACTTGGCAACTTGCCTATGGAAAGTTTGGCAAGAAAAATGTTTCTTAATAGAGAAAAAAAGAGTAAGCTGTAGAAAGAATGGAAAGCAAGACAGGAAAGTCCCTTGAGGAAACTGTTTAAAGCTGTGAAGAAAGTTAAAAATTCTGCTTTTGTTGAAGATAGCTACAGGTTAAGAGATTTCTGTAGTTGGGTCCATTGTTTTTGTTTTTAATTATTATTTAAAATATGTAGCCTGCTAAGATGTTTATATACGCTACAGAATTATCCAAGAGTATAAGATAAACTGATAAGAAAAACAGGGAAAATGGGAAAAGAATATTTCTGTATAACCCTTGAAAGATAGGATCAGTGGCATAGGTGGAGGTGTGGGGCTTTAGGAGAGAAAGATATAAATGGCAGATTAGTAGATATGAGTATAATATTACTAACTTGTTCTTTACTGATTGCTTTTAATTTCTAAACTTGTATAGAAGGTCATCAGATTAGGTAAGAGGGGCTGCTTTTTAAGGAGTGATAAGAGATTGTGAATATTTGTTTTGCAGTTTGGGGGATTTACATTTTAGGAAGGAATTAATGGGTAAAGTTATTTCTTGGCATAAATGTTAAAAGAATAAAAGTAAATCTTTGGGGGAGTTTCTAATGTTCTCTTTGTTTTCCTGGAGATTCCAGCTGTTACAGTGAAGATACTATTAAAAAATACGGAGCTAGCTGGATGTAACCAGTGATAGATATGGTCAGGCATGATTGTCATTAGGGCTATCAGCAGGACTCTAATTTTCTCCCATCTGAGATATTTAGTAGGATTGCATTTCCTTATCCCTTGGAAATAAGTGTAATTAGGTGAGTTAGGTTTTTGTCCAGATATTTAAGCAAATCAGACATATATAACTTCTGGATGCTGGCAGAAATGTCAATAACCTCAAATGTGCAGATGACACCACCCTTATGGCAGAAAGTGAAGAGGAACTAAAAAGCATATTGATGAAAGTGAAAGAGGAGAGTGAAAAAGCTGGCTTAAAACTCAACATTCAAAACAAAGTAAGATCATGGCATCTGGTTCAATCAGTTCAGTTCAGTTCAGTCGCTCAGTCGTGTCCGACTTTTTGCGACCCCATGAATCACAGCACACCAGGCCTCCCTGTCCACCACCAACTCCCGGAGTTCACTCAGATTCACGTCCATCGAGTCAGTGATGCCATTCAGCCATCTCATCCTCTGTCATTCACTTCTCCTCCTGCGCCCAATCCCTCCAAAATCAGAGTCTTTTCCAATGAGTCAATTCTTCGCATGAGGTGGCCAAACTACTGGAGTTTCAGCTTTAGCATCATTCCTTCCAAAGAAATTCCAGGGCTGATCTCCTTCAGAATGGACTGGTTGGATCTCCTTGCAGTCCACGGGACTCTCGAGAGTCTTCTCCAACACCGCAGTTCAAAAGCATCAATTCTTCAGCACTCAGCTTTCTTCGCAGTCCAACTCTCACATCCATACAAGACTACTGGAAAAACCATAGCCTTTACCAGATGGACCTTAGCCGGCAAAGTAATGTCTCTGCTTTTGAATATACTATCTAGGTTGATCATAACTTTTCTTCCAAGGAGTAAGCGTCTTTTGATTTCATGGCTGCAGTCACCATCTGCAGTGATTTTGGAGCCCAAAAAAATAAAGTCTGACACTGTTTCCACTGTTTCCCCATCTATTTCCCATGAAGTGAGGGGACCGGATGCCATGATCTTTGTTTTCTGAATGTTGAGCTTTAGGCCAAATTTTCCACTCTCCTCTTTCACTTTCATCAAGAGGATTTTTAGCTCCTCTTCACTTTCTTCCATAAGGGTGGTGTCATCTGCATATCTGAGGTTATTGATATTTCTCCTGGCAATCTTGATTCCAGCTTGTGCTTCTTCCAGCCCAGCATTTCTCATGATGTACTATGCATATAAATTAAATAAGCAGGGTGATGAAATACAGCCTTGATGTACTCCTTTTCCTATTTGGAACCAGTCTGTTGTTCCATGTCCAGTTCTAACTGTTGGTTCCTGACCTGCATACAGATTTCTCAAGAGACAGGTCAGGTGGTCTGGTGTTCCCATCTCTTTCAGAATTTTCCACAGTTTATTGGGATCAAACAGTCAAAGGCTTTGGCATAGTCAATAAAGCAGAAATAGATGTTTTTCTGGAATTCTCTTGCTTTTTTGATGATCCAGCGGATGTTTTCAATTTCATCTCTGGTTCCTCTGCCATTTCTAAAACCAGCTTGTACATCAGGAAGTTCACGGTTCATGTATTGCTGAAGCCTGGCTTGGAGAATTTTGAGCACTACTTTACTAGCATGTGAGATGAGTGTAATTGTGCGGTACGTTGAGCATTCTTTGGCATTGCCTTTCTTTGGGATTGGAATGAAAACTGACCTTTTCCAGTCCTGTGGCCATTGCTGAGTTTTCCAAATTTGCTGGCATGTTGAGTGAAGCACTTTGACAGCATCAACTTTCAGGATTTGAAACAGCTCAACTGGAATTCCATCACCTTCACTAGCTTTGTTAGTAGTGATGCTTTCCAAGGCCCACTTGACTTTACATTCCAGGATGTCTTGCGCTAGATGAGTGATCACACCATCGCGATTATCTGGGTCATGAAGATATTTTTTGTACTATTCTTCTGTGTATTCTTGCCACCTCTTCTTAATATTTTCTGTTTCTGTTAGGTCCATACCATTTCTGTCCTTTATCGAGCCCATCTTTGTATGAAATGTTCCCTTGGTATCTCTCATTTTCTTGAAGAGATCTCTAGGCTTTCCCATTCTGTTCTTTTCCTTTATTTCTTTGCACTGATCGCTGAAGAAGTCTTTCTTATCTCTTCTTGCTATTCCTTGGAATTCTGCTTTCAGATGCTTATATCTTTCCTTGTCTCCTTTGCTTTTCACTTCTCTTCTTTTCACAGCTATTTTTAAGGCTTCCCCAGACAGCCATTTTGCTTTTTTGCATTTCTTTTCCATGGGGATGGTCTTGATCCCTGTCTCCTGTACAATGTCATGAACCTCATTCCATAGTTCATCAGGCACTCTATCTATCAGATCTGGGCCCTTAAATCTATTTCTCACTTCCACTGTATAATCATAAGGGATTTGATTTAGGTCATACCTGGTTCCATCAGCTCAAGGCAAATAGATGGGAAACAATGAAAACAGTGACAGACTTTCTTTTCTTGGGCTCCAAAATCACTGAAGATGGTGACTGCAGTCATGAATTTAAACAATGCTTCCTCCTTGGAAGAAAAGCTATGATAAACTTAGCATATTGAAAAGCAGAGTCATTACTTTGCCAACAAATGTCCATGTAGTCAAAGCTATGGTTTCTCCTATAGTCATGTGGGACCATAAATCAAGCTGAGGGCTGAAGAATTGATGCTGTTGAACTGTGATGTTGAAGAAAACTCTTGAATCCCTTGGACTGAAGGGAGAAAACACCAGTCAATCCTAAAGGAAATCAGTCCTGAATATTCATTGGAAGGTATGATGCTGAAGCTGAAACTCCAATACTTTGGTCACCTGATGTGAAGAACTGACTCATTAGAAAAGACCCTGATGCTGGGAAAGATTGAAGGTGGGAGGAGAAGGGTATGACATAAGATGAAATGGTTGGATGGCATCGCTAACTCGATGGATATGAGTTTGAGTACCCTCTGGGAGTTGGTGATGGACAGGGAAGCCTGGCATGCTGCAACCCATGGGGCCGCAAAGAGTCGGACATGACTGAGTGACTGAACTGAACTTTTGGATTAAGCGCTAAAAGCTAGCATGTAATTTTATGTCTTCTCTGAAACAGTTACTGGAGATTTTGACAGTTTAAGTTCTGAAGTAAAGAATTCTGCACCAAATTTGGAGGAGCAAGGTAGAGTGGTGTTCAGGAGGTTCAAACTACTATCTATAAAAAATAAGCTACTAGGATATATTCTACAGCATAGGGAATATAGCCAACATTTTATGATAATTTTAAATGGAGTATAAGCTATATAAAAAAAAAACAAATAACAATGTTATTTACCTATAAATATTGTAATATTGTAAATAAATTATATTTCAATTTTAAAAATGTTATAGATTAGAACCCCAAAGGACCTGTAACAAAATGTAATAATTGCAAGGAGTGAATGTTTTTTTATTTATCACTTGAGCCAAGGATAAGACCTTACAAAGAGAGTGATTTGAATGTTACTATAACTTAAACTACACTATTACAAGTTAATATGAAGAAAAGAGAAGAAACTGAAGTAATAGGGCTCTTTATCAGGGAAGGATACTAATTCTTCACAAATGATCTAAAGTACATGATAAAAAGATAAATGAACAGAGAAATTGCACGGTCAGTGAACTGGATGTCTGAATAAAGTTGAAATGTAGTTTTTAATTGGGAGTAATAGGATAAGTGACCTAGAAAGTGGGTGATTGTTAGACAGCACAAAGCTTGAAATTGAATTTCAGATAATTCATTTGTGTATGACATGGTCTGGGTTATCACTCTGGTAACATGTTGTTGTGATTAGGTGGATGAAATGATTATTAGAATGAGGAGGTGCAAGATTTGAAAGGCTAGGATATGGATGGATCATAGGCATTGCCAGTTTAGCAAATGGTATGTGCTGCAGTCCATGGGTTCACAGAGTCGAACACGACTGAGCGAGTGAACTGATTTACCATAAAATGATAAATTACTTGCAAAGGCAAATAAGATAATTTATAACATTTATGGCCTTATTTTCTGTTATGGCCCGCCAAGGAGGAGGAGGAAGCTCCTTCGTGTTCTATATTTTAATACAGAAATATCCACTTATTTGAATACATTGTGTTCTTTGAGCCTAGGCCATTGTACATGCTTTGTCCTATACACGGAACTTTCTTTCTCCTTCCCAGATTGACTATACCCACAATTTTTCACCTCACTCAATATTTTATATTTTTCTTTAAATTTTAAGAATCAATGTGAACAACATTTCCATTGGAAGTTTATCGCAACATCAAAATTAACCACTCTTACCTTTAAAACTATGAGGAATTTTTGATTAACATTCATATTAATATTAATAGTATTGTCCTATTTTTTCTGTCACATACAACTTTGTTGTCCACCTTGCTAAACTGAGTTCTTTTTGATAGTAGGGAACATATTTTGCCTGATGTATTATACTTAACTATAAAGTCAATCAAACAAATTAAACAAGTTTCTTACTCAAACACTATGTTTTAAAAGTATAAATTCATGAAAAAATTTTAAAAATCTTAGACTCAATGGTGAGACCTTGAGTATACTTGTGTAAATGAAATACTATTTTCTTTCAAGTAAAAACTTATGTTGAAACTAAGTTCAGTTGAATTCAGTCATACAGTTGTGTCTGAGTCTTTGTGACCCCATGGGTTGCAGCATGCCAGGCTTCCCTGTCCATCACCAACTCCTGGAGCTTACTCCAACTCATGTCCATTGAGTCAGTGATGCCATCCAACCATGTAATCCTCTGTCATCCCTTTCTCCTCCCACCTTCAATCTTTCCCAGCATCAGGGTCTTTTCAAATGAGCCAGTTCTTTGCATCAGGTGGCCAAAGTATTGGAGTTTCAGCTTCAGCATCATACCTTCCAATGAATATTCAGGACTGATTTCTTTTAGGATGAAATGGTTGGATCTCCTTGGAGTCTCCAAGGGACTCTTAAGATTCTTTTCCAACATCACAGTTCAAAAGCATCAATTCTTGGGCGTCCAGCTTTCTTTGTAGTCCACCTCTCACATTCATACATGACTACTGAAAAAAAATCATAGATTTAACTAGATGGATCTTTGTTGGCAAAGTAATGTTTCTGCTTTTTAATATGCTGCCTAGGTTGGCCAGAACTTTTCTTCCAAGGAGCAAGCATTTTGATTCATCTGCCTTTTCTAAATCCAGCTTGAACTTCTAGAAGTTCTCAGTTCACCTACTATTGAAGCCTCATTTGGAGAATAGTTTTCATCAGGGAATGGCAAATCAGATGCAAATCCTTATACTAAATATGATGACTTTGGTTTTCTTTTATTAATTCACAATAATTAAATTGTTTATTGTATCTATTCTTTTTTTACCCTCTTTTCAAAAAAAGTGTATTTTCTGTGTATTTAAAATGTTAATTGATGATAACTACCTATAATTTTAATAAATTTTGGAAGAACTTAATTGCCTGAGAGCAAATGCTTTATTTGATTTAAAATGGTTATACTTTAAAATAAATGAGAGATATAATGGAGAACACAGGGGATATAGCTCATATTTTATAAAACTTTATATGGTATATAATCTATAAAAATATCAAATCACTCTGCTGTACACCTGAAATTAATGTAATATTGTTAGGTCAAACATCAGTTTTAAAAAGTGGTAATACTTGGAGATAATAGGCATTGGTTGTATTCTTTTCATTCACTTTGAGTCTTTTAAAGGAAAAATGACCAGAATTGAAATTGCAATGAAATGAGGAAGTTTCTCAAAAAAAAAAGATTACTTGAAAGAAAGAGATCAGAACACCTATCTCTAAGAAGCAAAACAAACTAGATTGCTGAACTAATAGTCCTGAATTGTGGGTTTTTGGGTTTTTCTCTCTGTGATTTAGCCAAATTATGTGGAGAAATAGATAAAAACTGGCCTGAGGATAAGTAATAAATTCTCTAAGTATTGCTTTTCAAGATTTTTTATCTTAAAGTTAAATTTAATGGAGGAATGGACTTTTGAAAGAGATATAAAGCTAAAGTTTTACCTATACAAACATTAAGCATTATTTTATATTTATAACAAATCCAGAAATACAGAATTTTACTTTGGATGCTTTTGTTAAAGAGAGAGAAGTTGTGCTGAATAATAAAAGGAATTTTTATTCTATAATACATTTAATGCCATTTTAGGAAAATACCATATAAATGTATCCTACTGTGTTACCCTATAGGTTAAAGGTCATCATTAAACTAATATGTGTTCACCTTACTCTGGTTTTTCTAAGTCATCTTCAAAAATCCAGCAGGAGTTATAATCTCTACTGTGAGTCAGTTTTATGTGTCAGCTTGGCTAGACTACAGTTTTCCTTACTCAATCACATACTAATCTAACTGTTGGAGTGAAGGTGTTTTGTAGATGTGATGAAAGTCCATAATCAGTTGATTATAAGTAAGGAGGATCATCCTAAATAATCTGGGCAGCCCTGATCCCATTAATTGGAAAGTCTTAAGAACAGAGATAAAGCTTACCTGAATAAGAAGATATTATGCCTGTAAATAGCAGCTTCAATTTGTACCCCAAAATTCTTTCTGCTCTTCCTGCTGCTCTGCCTTTACAGATTCCAGAGTTGGCTGGCCATTTCTCACAGTTATGTTAGCTAATTCCTTTCAATAAATCTCATTCTGTTTATCTCCGAATTCTTCTGTTTTTCTGGTAACACCTACTTGTAAGTATTAAGGTGATTTTTATTTCCTCCAGCATCTAGTTACCTCTCTGAGTGTCCTGGAACTTTTAGAGCTAAGGTGTTTCTTTATATTTCTGCATTTTGAAACTTTATTCTAAAAATTTTCTTGGTGTCATCTTTAGGACTTTCTATACTATTATTTTTTGGGGCTCCAAAATCACTGCAGATGGTGATTGCAGCCATGAAATCAAAAGACGATTACTCCTTGGAAGGAAAGTTATGAGCAACCTAGATAGCATATTCAAAAGCAGAGACATTACTTTTCCAACAAAGGTCCGTCTAGTCAAGGCTATGGTTTTTCCAGTGGTGATGTATGGATGTGAGAGTTGGACTGTGAAGAAGGCTGAGCACTGAAGAATTGATGCTTTTGAACTGTGGTATTGGAGTAGACTCTTGAGAGTCCCTTGGACTGCAAGGAGATCCAGCCAGTCCATTCTGAAGGAGATCAGCCCTGGAATTTCTTTGGAAGGAATGATGCTAAAGCTGAAACTCCTGTACTCCTCATGCCACCTCATACTCCTCCTCCACTCTTGGCCACCTCATGCGAAGATTTGACTCATTGGAAAAGACTCTGATGCTGGGAGGGATTGGGGGCAGGAGGAGAAGGGGAAGACAGAGGATGAGATGGCTGGATGGCATCACTGCCTCGATGGGCATGAGTCTGAGTGAACTCCGGGAGTTGGTGATGGACAGGGAGGCCGGGTGTGCTGCAATTCATGGGGTCACAAAGAGTCGGACACTACTGAGTGACTAAACTTAACTGAACTGAACTGATACAAAATATCATGGCATCTGCAAACAGTGATGATTTTACTTCTTTCTTTTCAGTTTTGGTTCCTTTATTTTTCTTGTCTGATTTCTCTGGTTAGGACTGTAGATACTATGATGAATAAAAATCATGAGAGGGTATCTTTGCCTTGTTTCTGACCTTACAGGAAATTCTTTCATCTTTCTATCATTGAATATTATGTCTTTGGATATGGCCTTTATTTTGATCAGATATGTTCTCTCTATACACTCTTCATTGAGAAGTTTTAATGATAAACGGTTATCAAATTTTGTCAGGAGATTTTTTTCTGCATCTATTGAGATGATCCTATGATTTTTATTTCTGTATGTCACTTTGATCTGTAGATATTGAGTCATCATTCCATCCTGGGATAAATTTCACTTGATTGTGATGTATTATCCTTTTAATTTAGTTTGCTAATGTTATGTTGAATAGTTTTGCATCTGCGTTCATCAATGATATTAGCCTTGAATTTTTTAGGGTAGGGGTGAACTTTGTCTAGTTTTTGTATGAGGGATTTGGCTTTGTCCCTGGAGGAGGAAATGGCAACACACTCTAGTGTACTTGCCTTAAAAATCCTATGGACAGAGGAACCTGGTGGTCCACAATCCATGGGGTTGCACAGAGTCAGACACGACTGAGCAACTGAACACACATTCATGCACACATGTTGGTTTTTGTAAAATGATTTAAGAGAGAATTCCCTCCTCTATAGATATTTTTGGAACAGATTGAGAAGGTTCAATGTTAACTCATCTCTAAATATTTGGTAGAATTCACCTATGAATCCATATGATTCTGTACTTCTAATTCTGGGGAGTTTTTAAAAATATTATACTGATTCAATTTTGCTACTGGTAATTGGTCTAATCATATTTTATATTTCTTCCTGGCTCAGTCTTGTATTATAGATTTATAGAAAATTGTCCACATCTTGGTTGCATATTTTTGCTGTTTTGTTGCTCAGTATCTAAGTTGTGTCTAGTTTTTTGTAACCCCATGAATGCAGCATGTCAAGCTTCCTTGTCCTTCACTATCCCCCAAAGTTTGCTCAGATTCATGTCCCTTGAGTCAGTGATGTCATCCAGCCACTTCATCCTTTGCTGCCTCCTTCTCCTTTTTGCCTTCAATGTTTCCCAACATCAAGGTCTTTTCCAGTGAGTCCTCTCTTCTCAACAGGTGGCCAATTATCGGAGCTTCAGCTTCAGCATCAGTCCTTCCAATGAATATTCAGGGTTGAATTCCTTTAGGATTGACTGGTTAGATCTCCTTGCTGTCCAAGAGACACTCAGAGTCTTTTCCAGGACCATACTTGGAAAGCATCAATTCTTTGGTGCTATGTCTTCTCTGTGCTCCAACTCTCACATCCATAAATGACTACTGTAAAGACTATAGCTTTGACTATACAGACCTTTGTTGGCAAAGTAATGCCTCTGCTTTTCAGTGTGCTGTCTGGGTTTGTCATAGCTTTTCTTCAAAGGAGCAAGTGTCTTTTAATTTAATGGCTGCATTCACCATCCACAGTGATTTTGGAGGCCAATAAAATAAAACCTGTCACTGTTTCCACTTTTCTGCCATCTATTGAACATGAAGCAATGGGTCCAGATGCCATCTTCTAAGTTTTTTGAATGTTGAGTTGTAAGCCAGCTTTTTTCATTCTCTTCTTTCACCTTCATCAGTTCAGTTCACACTCAGTCGTGTCTGACTCTGCAACCCCATGGGCTGCAGCATGCCAGGCTTCCCTGTCCATCACCAACTCTCAAAGCTTGCTCAAACTCATGTCGTTCGTGTTGATGATGCCATCCAACCATCTTATCGTCTGTTCTCCCCTTCTCTTCTTTCCGTCAATATTTCCCAGCATCCGGGTCTTTTCAAATGAGTCAACTCTTCTCATCAGGTAGCCAAAGTATTGGAGTTTCAGCTTCAGCATCAGTCCTTCTAATTAATATTCAGAACTGGTTTCCTTTACCAGTGACTAGTTTGATCTCTTTGCAATCCAAGGGAATCAAGAGTCTTCTCCAGTGCTGCAATCTGAAAGTATCAGTTCTTCAGTACTCAGCTTTCTTATGCTCCAATTTTCAAATCCATAAATGACTACTGGAAAAATGATAGCTTTAACTATATGGACCTTAGTTAGCAAAGTAATGTCTCTGCTTTCTAATACCCGGTCTAGGTTTGTCATAAGTTTTCTTCCAAGGAGCAAGCATCTTTTAATTTCACGGATGCAGTCACCATCTACAGTGACTTTGGAGCCCAAGAAAATAAGCTTGTCACTGTTTCCATTGTTTCCCCATCTATTTGCCATGAAATGATGGGACCAGATGCCATGTTCTTTGGGTTTTGAATGAATGTTGAGTTTTAAGACAGCTTTTCCACTCTCTTCTTTCACTTTCATCAAGAGGATTTTAGTTCCTCTTCACTTTCTACCATAAGTGTGATGTCATCTGCATATCTGAGGTCATTGATACTTCTCCCTGCAAACTTGTTTCCAGCTTTTACTTCATCCAGTACAGCATTTTGCATGATGTACTCTGCATATAACTTAAATAAGCGAGGTAATAATATACAGCCTTGACATACTCCCTTCCCAATTTGGAACCAGTTCATTTTTCCAAGTCTGATTGTAACTGTTGCTTCTTGACCTGCATACAGGTCTCTTAGGAGGCAGGTAAGGTAGTCTGGTATTCTCATCTCTTTAAGAATTTTTCACAGTTTGTTGTGATCCACACAGTCAAAGGCTTTGCCATAGTCAATGAAGCAGAAGTAGATATTTTTCGGGAACTCTCTTGCTTTTCTGATGATCCAACTGATGTTTGTAATTTGATCTCTGGTTCCTCTGCCTTTTCTAAAACCAGCTTGAATATCTGGAATTCCTCGGTTGAGGTACTGTTAAAGCCTAGCTTGGAGAATTTTCAACATTACTTTATTAGCTTGTGAGATGAGTGTAATTGTGCGGTAGTTTGAACACTCTTTGGCATTGGCTTTCTTTGGGATTGGAATGAAAACTAAGCTTTTCCTGTCCTGTGACCACTGCTGAGTTTTCCAAATTTTTTGGCACGTTGAGTGCAGCATTTTCACAGCATCATATCTTAGAATTAGAAATATCTCAGCAGGAATTCCATCACATCCACTTGCTTTGTTCATAGTGATACTTCCTAAGGCCCAGTTTACTTTGCATTCCAGGATGTTTGGCTCTAGGTGAGTGATCACACCATTGTGGTTATCTGGGTCATTAAGATCTTTTCTGTATAGTTCTTCTGTGTATGCTTGCCACCTCTTAATATTTTCTGCTTCTGTTAGGTCAATGCAATTTCTATACTTTATTGTGCCCATCTTTACATGAAATGTTCCCTTGGATTCTACAATTTTCTCGAAGAGATCTCTAGTCTATTGCATTCTATTGCTTTCCTCTATTTGTTTGCATTGATCACCTAGGAAAGCTTTCTTATGTCTCCTTGCTATTCTTTGAAACTCTGCATTCAGATGGATATATTTTTCCTTTTCTCCTTTACCTTTCCCTTCTCTTCTTTTATCAGCTATTTGTAAGGCCTCATTTTTGTATTTCTTCTTCCTGGAGATGGTTTTGATTACTGCCTCTTGTAAAATGTTTGAGCTTCCATCCTGAGTTCTTCAGGCTCTACCTATCGTATTTAATCCCTTGAATCTATTTGTCAATTCCACTGTATAATCAGAAGGGATTTTACTTATGTCATACCTGAATGGTCTAGTGGTTTCCCCTGATTTCTTCAATTTAAGTCTGAATTTTTGCAATAAGGAGTTCATGATCTGAGCTACAGTCAGCTCCCAATCTTGTTTTTGCTGACTGTTTTGAGCTTCTCCACCTTTGGCTGCAAAGAATATAATCAATCTGGTTTCTGTGTTAACCATCTGGTGATGTCCATAGGTAGAGTTGTCTATTGTGTTGCTGGAAGATAGCATTTGCTATTACCAATGGGTTCTCTTGGCAAAACTCTGTTAGCCTTTACTCTGATTCATTTGTACTCTGAGGCCAAATTGCCTGTTATTCCAGGTATCTTTTGAATTCCAACCTGCATTCCAGTCCTCTGTGTTGAAAAGGACAACTTTTTTGATGTCAGTTTTAGAAGGTCTCGTAGGTATTCATAGAACCCTCAGCTTCAGCTTCTTTAGCATTAGTAATTGAGGCATGGATTTGGATTACTGTGGTCTTGAATGGTTTGCCTTGGAAATGAACACAGATCATCTTGTCTTTTTGAGATTGCACCCAAATACTGTGTTTTGGACTCTTTTGTTGACTATAAGGGCTACTCCATTTCTTCTTAGGGGTTCTTGCCCACAGTAGTAGATATAACGGTCATCTGAATTAAATCCCCCCGTTCCAGTCCTTTTTAATTCATTGATTCCTAACATATCAAGGTTCTCTCTTGCCATCTCCTGTTTGACCACTTCCAAATTACCTTGATTCATGGAACTTACCTTCCATGTTCCTATGCAATATTGTTCTTTATAGCATCAGACTTTACTTCCATCACCAGTGATATCCATAACTCAGTGTTAGTTTTACTTTGGGTCAGCCTCTTCATTCTTTCTGGAGCTATTTCTCCACCCTTCTACAGTAGCATGTTGGGCATCTATCAAATTGGGTAGCTCATCTTTCAGTGTCATATCTTTTTGTCTTTTCATACTGTTCATGGCTTTCTCAAGGTAAGAACACTGAAGTGGTTTCCATTCCCTTCTCCAGTGGACCATGGCTTGTCAGAACTCTCCACTATAACCTATCCATCTCTGGTGGCCCTACATGGCATGGCTCATAGTTTTATTGAGTTAGACAGGCTGTGATCCAAGTGATCAATTTGGTTAGTTTTCTGTAATTATGGGTTCCATTCTGTCTGCCCTCTGATGGATAAGGATAAGAGGCTTGTGGAAGCTTCCTGATGGGAGGTACTGGCTATACTGGAATCTGCCTTTTGCTCTGGTGAGTGGAGCCATGCTCAGTAAATCTTTAATCCAATTTTCTGTTGATGGGTTGGACTGTGTTCTCTCCCTGTAGTTTGGCTTTAGGCCAAACTATGGTAGGGGTAATGGCAGTAATGGTGACCTCCTCAAAATGGCTTATCCCAGGACTTGTGTTCAGTGCCCCTGACCCCAAGGAAGCCACTGTTGACCCACTGTTGACTGAGACTCCTGGACATTCACGGGCAAGTCTGGTTCAGTCTCTTCTGGGGTCACTGCTCCTTTCTTCTGGGGTCCTGGGGCATACAAAGGTTTGTTTATGCCCTGCAAGAGTTGGCTTCTCCAGTCCTTCAGAAGTTCGGTCAACAAATCTCTCTGATCTTCAAAGTCAGATTCCCTGGGGGTTGTCAATCTCTATACCAGATCCCCACATTGTGAAATCTATTGTGGGTCCTGGAACTTTTGCAACAGTCCAAGAACTTCTTTGGTATAATTGTTCTTCAGTTTGTAGGTTGTCTGCTCAGTGGCTCTATGGTGGGGCTCACATGCTGCGTCTCCCAATTTTGCTGCAGCCAGAGCCTCTCTCCCCTCAGCAGGACAGTGCTGCCCGTACCTCCACAGGAGACACTCAAACACTCAAAAGCAGGTCTGGCTCAGTCTCTCTGGGGTCCCTGGGTCCTGGTGCACACAGCGATTTGTTTGAGCCCTCCAAGCTCTCTGGCAGGTATGAGGGTTTGATTCTAAACGTGATTTTGCCCTCCTTACCTACTTGGGGCTTCTCCTTTTCCCTTGGACATGGGTTATCTTTTTCTTTTTTGGTGGAATTTACTGACTAAGGTCTGTCTAGTCAAGGCTATGGTTTTTCCAGTAGTCATGTATGGATGTGAGAGTTGGACTGCGAAGAAAGCTGAGTGCCAGAGAACTGATGCTTTTGAACAGTTGGAGAAGACTCTTGAGAGTCCCTTGGACTGCAAGGAGATCCAACCAGTCCATTCTGAAAGAGCCCAGCCCTGAGATTTCTTTGGAAGGAATGATGCTAAAACTGAAACTTGAGTTCTTTGGCCACCTCATGAGAAGAGTTGACTCATTGGGAAAGACTTTGAGTTGGGAGGGATTGGGGGCAGGAGGAGAAGGGGACAACAGAGGATGAGATGGCTGGATGGCATCACTGACTCGATGGACGTGAATCTGGGTGAACTCCAGGAGTTGGTGATGGACAGGGAGGCCTGGCGTGCTGCGATTCATGGGTCTCAAAGAGTCGGACACGACTGAGCAACAGAACTGAACTGAACTGAACATTCTCCTATTAATGGTTGTTCATCAGTTAGTTGCAATTTTGGAGCTATCATAGAAGAACAGGTCATGGAACAACAGACTGGTTCCAAATAGGAAAAGGAGTACGTCAAGGCTGTATATTGTCACCCTGCTTATTTAACTTCTATGCAGAGTACATCATGAGAAATTATGGGCTGGAAGAAGCACAAGCTAGAATCAAGATTGCTGGGAGAAATATCAATAACCTCAGATATGCAGATGACACCACCCTTATGACAGAAAGTGAAGAGGAGCTAAAAAGCCTCTTGATGAAAGTGAAAGTGGAGAGTGAAAAAGTTGGCTTAAAGCTCAACATTCAGAAAACAAAGATCATGGCATCCGGTCCCATCACTTCATGGAAAATAGATGAGGAAACAGTGGAAACAGTGTCAGGCTTTATTTTGGGAGGCTCCAAAATCACTGCAGATGGTGACTGCAGCCATGAAATTAAAAGACGCTTACTCCTTGTAAGGAAAGTTCTGACAAACATTGACAGCATATCAAAAACCAGAGACATTACTTTGCTGACTAAGGTCTGTCTAGTCAAGGTTATGGTTTTTCCAGTAGTCATGTATGGATGTGAGAGTTGGACTGTGAAGAAGGCTGAGCACCGAAGAATTGATGCTTTTGAACTGTGGTGTTGGAAAAGACTCTTGAGAGTCCCTTGGACTGCAAGGAGATCCAACCAGTCCATTCTGAAGGAGATCATCCCTGGGATTTCTTTGGAAGGAATGATGCTGAAGCTGAAACTCTAGTACTTTGGCCACCTCATGCGAAGAGTTGACTCATTGGAAAAGACTCTGATGCTGGGAGGGATTGCGGGCAGGATGAGAAGGGGACGACTGAGGATGAGATGGCTGGATGGCATTACTGACTCGATGGACGTGAATCTGAGTGAACTCCGGGAGTTGGTGATGGACAGGGAGACCTGGCATGCTGCGATTCATGGTGTTGCAAAGAGTCGGACACGACTGAGGGACTGAACTGAACTTAAACACAGCTTTTTTATCCACTCATCTGCTGATGGACATCTAGGTTGCTTCTATGTCCTGGCTATTATAAACAGTGCTGCGATGAGCATTAGGGTACATGTGTCTTTCAATTCTGGTTTCCTTGGTATGTATGCCCAGCAGTGGGATTGATGGGTCATATAGCAGTTCCATTTCCAGTTTTTTAAGGAATCTCCACACTGTTCTCCATATTGGCTGTACTGGTTTGCATTCCCACCAACAGTGTAAGAGGGTTCCCTTTTCTCCACACCCTCTCCAGCATTTATTGCTTGTAGACTTTTGGATCACAGCCATTCTGACTGGCGTGAAATGGTACCTCATTGTGGTCTTGATTTTTATTTCTCTAATAATAAGTGATGTTGAGCATCTTTTCATGTGTTTGTTAGCCATCTGTATGTCTTCTTTGGAGAAATGTCTATTTATTTCTCTGACCCATTTTTTGATTGGGTCGTTTATTTTTCTGGAATTGAACTACAGGAGTTGCTTGTATATTTTTGAGATTAGTTGTTTGTCAGTTGCTTAATTTTCTATTATTTTCTCCCATTCAGAAGGCTGTCTTTTCACTTTGTTTATAGTTTCCTTTGTTGTGCAGAAGCTTTTAATTTTAATTAGATCCCATTTGTTTATTTTTTCTTTTATTTCCAGTGTTCTGGGAGGTGGGTCATAGAGAATCCTGCTATGATTTATGTCGGAGAGTGTTTTGCCTATGTTCTCCTCTAGGAATTTTATAGTTTCTGGTCTCACGTTTAGATCTTTAATCCATTTTGAGTTTTTTGAAGAGACTATTCTTTCCACTTTGTATAATCTTGACTCCTTTAACAGTAATTAATTGACTATATGTGTGACTCCTTTAACAGTAACTAATTAACTATATGTATGTGACTATAGGGCTCCCCTGGTGGTTCAGAGGTTAAAGCATCTGCCTGCAATGCAGGAGATCTGGGTTCAATCCCTGGGTCAGGAAGATCCCCTGGAGAAGGAAATGGCAACCCACTCCACTATTCTTGCCTCGGAAATCCCATGGATGCAGGAGCCTGGTGGCCTGTGTGACTATTTGCCCTCTGTTTTATTCATCTACCTGTTTATATACAAATACAATGCAATTTTGGTTACTAGAGTTTTGCAATCACTTTGGAATCAGAAATTATGATTCCTCTATCTTCTTTCTCAAGATCGCTTTAGTGACTTGGGGTCTTTGTGGTTTCATACAAACATTAGGATGGGTTATTCTGTTTTTGTAAAAAATATTTCATTGGAATTTTGGTAGGAATGGCATTAAATCTGTAGAGTACTTTAAGTAGTACAGCTATTTGACTATATCAGTAATCTATAAGCACAAAATATATTTTCATTTATCAGTGTCTTTGCTTTTTTAACCCATACCTTATATTTTATCTACTTGGTTAAGTTTATACCTAGGTGCTCCTTTTAGTGGGTTATTTTCTACATTTATTTTTTAGCTAGTTTCTTGTTAGTGTAAAGAAATGCAACTGATTTTTCTGAGTTGAATTTATATGCTGCAACTTTACTGCATTCTCTTATTATTTCTAACAGTTATTTGGAATAATTTTTTAGTTAAGTCACTCAGTCTTGTACAACTCTTTCTGACCCCATGGACTGTAGCACACCAGACATCCCAGACCATCACCAACTCCCGGACCTTGCTCAAACTCATGTCCATCAAGTTGGGGATGCAATCCAACCATCTCATCCTCTGTCGTCCCCTTCTCCTCCTGCCTTTAATCTTTCCCAGCATCAGGGTCTTTTCCAATGAGTCAGTTCTTCACAACAGGTGGCTAAAGTATTGGAGATTCAGCTTCAGCATCAGTCCTTCCAATGAGCATTCAGGACTGATTTCTTTTAGGATTGACTAACATAATCTCCTTGATGTCCAAGGGACTCTCAAGAGTCTTCTCCAACACCACAGTTCTAAAGCATCAGTTCTTTGGCACTCAACTTTCTTTATAGTCCAACTCTCACAGCCATACATGACTACTGGATAAACCATAGCTTTGACCAAATGGACCTTTGTTGGCAAAGTAATGTCTCTGCTTTTTAATATGCTAAGTTTGTAATAGCTTTTCTTCCAAAGACCAAACATCTTTTAATTTCATGGCTCAGTCACCATCTTCAGTGATTTTGGAGCCCAAGAAAAGAGTCTGTCAGTGTTTCCATTGTTTCCCATCTATTTGCCATGAAGTGATGTGACTGGATGCCATGATCTTGGCTTTTTGAATGCTGAGTTTTAAGCCAGCTTTTTCACCCTCCTCTTTCATTTCATGAGGAGGCTCTTTAGTTCTTCCTTGCTTTCTGCCATAAGAGTGGTGTCATCTGCATATCTAAGGTTACTGATACTTCTCCTGCAATCTTGATTCCAGCTTGTGATTCATCCAGCCTGGCATTTTGCATGATGCATTCTGCATATAAGTTAAATAAGCAGCATGACACTATAAAATCTTGATATTCCTTTCCCAATTTAGAATGAGTCTGTTGCTCCATGCCTGTTTTTAACTGTTGCTTTTTAACTTGCATACAGGTTTTGTAGGAGGCAGGTAATGTGGTCTTGCCTTCCCATCTCTTGAATGACTTTCCACAGTTTGTTGTAATCCACACAGTCAAAAGCTTTGGTGTAGTCAATAAAGCAGGAGTAGATATTTTTTCTGGAATTCTCTTTTTCTATGAACCACATAGGTTGACAATTTGATCTCTGGTTCCAATACCTTTTCTAAATCCAGGTTGAATATCTGGAAGAATTTTTAGGGGTTTCTGTCTGTAAGACCATGTCATCTTCAAAGAGAAAATTTTGTCTTCTCATTTGATTTGGATGACTTTTATTTCTATTCTTACCTAGTAGCTCTGCTAGGACTTCTAGTATTATATTGGATAGGAGTGGTATTTTCCTTTTAATGTACTGTTGAATTAGGTTTTCTGATATTTTGTTAAATATTTTTTCATCTATGCTTATTGAGGATATTGACCTGTAATTTTCTTCCTTCCTTCCTTATTATTATTATTTTGTGGTATCTTTTCTGGTATTGTTACCGAGGTAATCCTGGCCTCCTAAAAGTAGGAGTTGGAAATACACCCTTCTCCTCAATTTTTTTGAAATAGTTTGAGAAGGATTAATACTAATTCTTTAATTGTGGTAGAATTTACCAGTGAAACCATCTATCCTGGTCTTTTGTTTCCCAAGATATTTTTGGTTACTATCTCAATCTTTGTGCTTATTATTTGTCTATTCAGATTTCCTAATTCTTCATGATTCAGTCTTGGTAGGTTGTGTATCTTTAGGGATTTACGATTTCTTCTCAGTTGTCCAGTACACTGGCTTATAATTATTCACAGTATTCTCTTATTATATTTGTATTATGTGGTAATTAATTGTGATATTCTTTTTTTATTTATTTTATTTGAATCTTCTTTTGTCATAGTTCATTATAGCTAAAGGTGTGATAATGTATCTTTTTTGAAAAAAAAGTTAGCTTTTTTATCTTTTCTGTTGTCTTTCTAGTCTATTTCAATGATTTTCTGCTCTAATTTTTGTTATTTTGTTTCTTCCACTAACTTGAGCTTAATCGTTTTAATTTTCTTTTGTGTTTTCTCTTTCTATAGTTCCTTGATGTGTGAAGTTAGATCATTAATTTGAGATTTTTCTTTTTTCCTAATGCAGGAACTTATGCTATAAACTTCCCTTTTAGAATTGCTTTTGTACTGGTCCATAATTTTGGTTTGTTATGTTTCCATTTTTGTATCATTTTTTTTTTCATTTCTTTCTTAGAGTCATTGATTATTCAGGAGTGTATATATAGAGCTGCATATATTTGTGAATTTTTCAGTTTTCCTCCTATTAAAGGTTTTCAGTTTCATGTCATTGTGATCAGAAAAAATTACTGTTGTGATTACAGTCTTCATAAAATCGTTAAGACTTATTTTAATGTGACATATGATATAGCCTGAAGGATGTTCCGTGTGTATTTGAAAAGAAAATATATTCTGCTCCTCTTTGAACTGATGTATGTCAAGTCCAGTTTCTCCAAAGTAATGTTTAAGTCCTAATTTTCCTTACTGATTTTCTATGTGGATGATCTATCCATCGGTGATAGTGGGGTATTGAATTCACCTAGTATTATGGTACTGTTACCTATTTCTCCTTTCAGATCTCTATTTGCTTAATATATTTAGGTATTCTGATGAGTACGTATATATACATGTGATATATCTTCTTGATGAATAGATTTTTTTATCAGTATAGAATGACCTTATTTGTCTTTGTTATAATTTTTGGCTTAAAGACTATTTTATCTGATATGAGTATAGCTAGTCCTCTCTCTTTTTGATTTCCCTTTTGTGGAATATATTTATATACCTCTTCACTTTGTGTATCCTTAGAGCTGAAGTGAGTTTTGTATGTGGGGGTATTACTGAGTATTTTGTTTTTCTAAACCCATTCAATTACTCTCTGCTTTTTGATTGAATAATCTGGTCTATCTGTATTTAGAGTAATTATTCATAGTGCTAGTTGCTCAGTTGTGTCTGACTCTTTGTGACCCCTTGGTCTGTCCATGGAATTCTCAAGGCAAGAATACTGGAGTGGGTTGCCATTTCCTTCTCCAGAGAATCTTCACAACCCAGAGACTGAACCTGTGTCTCCTGCATTGCAGGAATATTGCTTAACATTTAGCTACCAGGGAAGCCCCATGGATTTATTAAAATATCTTTTTATTGTTTACTAGCTGTTTTGTAGTTCCTTATCTCTTTCTCCCTCTGAAAGTCAAAGTCACTCAGTCATGTCCAACCCTTTGTGACCCCAGGGACTACACAGTCCCTGAAATTCTCCAGGCCAGAACTGGACTGGGTAGCCTTTCCCTTCTCCAGGGGGTCTTATCAACCCTGGAATCAAACCCAGGTCTCCCACATTGCAGGCGGATTCTTTACCACTGAGCCACAAGGGCTTCTAGCTGCATTCCTTTATGAATTAATGAGTTTTTAAACAGTAGTAGGCTTTGATAGTCATTTCTCTTTATCTTTTGTTAATTTAAGTTTTTGCTTTATGGTTGTAGATATAACAATCTATTTTATTCTGGTAACATCTATAATCACATAAAAATCTCTCCTTTTTTACTACCCTCTGTTAGGTACTTGATGTTAAAAATTGTCCTCTTTTATATTATGTATTCATTAACAAGCCTTATAGGTACAATCATCTTAATACTATGTATACTATGCTATGGGCTTCCTTGGTGGCTCAGCTGGTAACGAATCCATTTGCAATGCAGGAGACCTGGGTTTGATCCCTGGGTTAGGAAGATCCCCTGGAGGAGGGAACGGCTACCCACTCCTGTATTCTGGTCTGGAAAAATCCATGGAGTGTATAGTCCATGGGGTCACAAAGAGTCAGAGATGACCGAGCAACTTTCACTTATACTATGCTATATATTTTAATAACTATATTATTTAACTTTAATTAGTGACTTTTCATTTCAGTTTGAAGAATCTCTTTCCTACTTTCTTGTAAGGTAGGTTTAGTGGTGATGAACTTGCCTGGGAATCTCTCTCTCCCCTTCTAAATAACAACTTTCCAGCATAATGTATTCTCTGTTGACAGGGTCTTTTTTTTTTTTTTTTCCTTTCTTTCTTTCAGGAGTTTAAATATATACCCTATTCACTTTTTTTCTGCAAAATTTCTACTGAAAATTGCACTAACAGTCTTATGAGAGCTTCATTGTACATAACACATCACCTTTTTCTTGCTGCTTTCAAAATTCTCTCTTTGTCTTTAGCTTCTGACAACTCAGTTATAATGGGTATCACTGTGGATCTCCTTGTGACCATCTTATTTCGTGTTTTGGAGGGGCTTCATGGATCTGAATATATATATATATTTTCCAGATTTTGTTTTTAGTTTAATTCTTTAAATTAGATTTCTATGTTTTCACTGATTTTCCTGGGTCTCCTATTAGTTGTATATTATTCAACTTGATGATGGCCCAAATCCCTTAAATTATCTCTTTTAAAAATTTTTCTCTTCTCTTTTTGCTCCTTTGACTGATATCCAATAACCTGTCTTCAAATTCAATAGTCCTTTCTTCTGACTTATCTAGCCTGCTCTTCAAATCTCATATTGAAATTTTCAGTTTAGCTCTTATACTAATCAGTTCCATGATTTCTCTTTGGTACTCTTCAATATTTTCTCTTCATTAAAATTCTCACTTCATTCATGTGTTCCTCTCCTAATCTTGTGAACATCTTTGTGATCATTATTTTTAACTTGTGTTGTTTAATTCACTTAGTCTCTCTTACATTAGGGTAAACATATAGAGATTTACTGTGTTCTTTTGTTTGGGATACACACCTTTCTTTGTTTTCTTTAATTCTTTGCATTGGTTTCTAATATAAAAGAGATAAAAAGAACCACCTTTTCCAGTCTTAACAGACTGGCATCATGTAGGAACTGCAGTTTCAAATTAGCCTAGCCTATGATTCTAGGAACTTCTCAAATTTTTGTGCTTGTCCAAACCACCATCTTTGTTCTTAGCAGCTCCCCAAAATTTAAAGTATGCCAAGTCCTCTCAAGATTTCAAGAGCAGAGAAAATACCCACATACCTATGCAAACTCCTGAAATACTAATTTCCTGCTCTTTCAGTTCCTAGATGTGAGCTAACTAGAAACTCAAATTTTTGCAGCATCAGGGAAAATTGCGACACTAGATATGAAGTTTGGCCTCTATCAGGGAGAGATTGTAAGCTGGGTGTTTTACATATTCCCTTTATATTAAGCCAGGGGAACTAGCCACTGCTAATGCTTATGCTAAAGACAATCTCTTTAACAAGTGGTGCTGGGAAAACTGGTCAACCACTTGTAAAAGAATGAAACTAGATCACTTTCTAACACTGCACACAAAAATAAACTCAAAATGGATTAAAGATCTAAATATAAGACCAGAAACTATAAAACTCCTAGAGGAGAACATAGGCAAAATACTCTCAGACATAAATCACAGCAGGATCCTCTATGATCCACCTCCCAGAATTCTGGAAATAAAAGCAAAAATAAACAAATGGGATCTAATTAAAATTAAAAGCTTCTGCACAACAAGGGAAAATATAAGCAAGGTGAAAAGACAGCCTTCTGAATGGGAGAAAATAATAGCAAATGAAGCAACTGACAAACAACTAATCTCAAAAATATACAAGCAACTTATGCAGCTCAATTCCAGAAAAATAAACGACCCAATCAAAAAATGGGCCAAAGAACTAAATAGACATTTCTCCAAAGAAGACATACGGATGGCTAACAAACACATGAAAAGATGCTCAACATCACTCATTATTAGAGAAATGCAAATCAAAACCACAATGAGGTACCACTTCACACCAGTCAGAATGGCTGCGATCCAAAAATCTGCAAGCAATAAATGCTGGAGAGGGTGTGGAGAAAAGGGAACCCTCCTACACTGTTGGTGGGAATGCAAACTAGTACAGCCACTATGGAGAACAGTGTGGAGATTCCTTAAAAAATTGCAAATAGAACTACCTTATGACCCAGCAATCCCACTGCTGGGCATACACACCGAGGAAACCAGAATTGAAAGAGACACATGTACCCCAATGTTCATCGCAGCACTGTTTATAATAGCCAGGACATGGAAACAACCTAGATGTCCATCAGCAGATGAATGGATAAGAAAGCTGTGGTACATATACACAATGGAGTATTACTCAGCCATTAAAAAGAATTCATTTGAATCAGTTCTGATGAGATGAATGAAACTGGAGCCGATTATACAGAGTGAAGTAAGCCAGAAAGAAAAACACCAATACAGTATACTAACACATATATATGGAATTTGGAAAGATGGCAATGACGACCCTGTATGCAAGACAGGAAAAAAGACACAGCTGTGTATAATGGACTTTTGGACTCAGAGGGAGAGGGAGAGGGTGGGATGATTTGGGAGAATGGCATTCTAACATGTATACTATCATGTAAGAATTGAATCACCAGTCTATGTCTGACGCAGGATACAGCATGCTTGGGGCTGGTGCATGGGGATGACCCACAGAGATGTTATGGGGAGGGTGGTGGTAGGGGGGTTCATGTTTGGGAACACATGTAAGAATTAAGGATTTTAAAATTAAAAAAAGAAAAAACTGAAAAAAAGAAAAAAAAAAAGCTTATGTACAGAACTGCTTTGTTCTCTGCTGTAGCAGGGGAGTCATGAATGCTGAGCTTGATCAGTTCCCAGAGATAAGTGCTTTAGGAGTCTCTTGGGTGGGAGCTATAGAAATTGGGTTACCAAATACATAGACAAGCTCTTTTCAGAGAAAAACTAAAACTGTGCTTTCTTGTTCTGGGGCATGTTGGGGAATGAAGGCACAGGAAGTCCCCACATGCCCATTTAAGCTTCTAGAGGATTACTAATTATGATCCCCAAAAGCTCCCACATAGAGGTTAATTAGAAGTCCAATCATTGGGCAGCAGCTAGGAATCCCTTTCTAGGGAGAAACTGGGAACCTGAGGTCGTTGCCTTCTCCCTTTGCCCTGAGCCTGAAAGAAGTTCTTGTATCCCCATTTAAAAATTGCTTCTTTGTTTAATTTGGTCCTAGGGGATTTGCAAATACTGAGCCCCATTGCTTCTTTAAGCAAAGTGTTTTGTGAGCCAAAACACTTGGGCATGGTACCCACAAAAGATGGCAAGCTAAATATGATTCAAACTGTATACTCCTCAAGGAGAAAGTGGGAGTTAGGGGTTCTTTCTGATTATAAGGAGCTGTGCAAGGTGTAGGCTTATCACATGAATATCTCATTTTTGTCTATTTCTATATGGGTAATTTCTCAATAATGTAAGGGAAACTTTCAGCTAGTTTCTGGATTTCACTGAGGTGTTTGATACATGTTTAACTATATATTTGGTGTAGTTACAGAAGGGAAAGTCAGAAGCCTCCTATTCTACTATCTTGCCAATGTTCCTCTGAATGATTTTAAATAGTATTACATATTTAATTTTGGTCTTCACATATTCATTAGTGAACATACAGACACAATTTATTTATGTAGTTCAATTTATATCCCTCAATCATGCTAAACTCACTTATTAACTCTAGAACTTTATAATTTATTTTGGGATTTTTTTTTTGTACCTTACATGGGATTGTATATGTAAACTGTAATATTAGATGATCCTGAAAATGGGTTTATTTCTTCCTTTAATCTGTATGCTATTTTTATCTTTTTCTTGCCTTATTGTGATACATAGACCTGCTTCAGTTCAGTCGCTCAGTCGTGTCCGACTCTTTGCAACCCCAAGATTCGCAGCACGCCAGGCCTCCCTGTCCATCACCAACTCCCAGAGTTCACTCAGATTCACATTCATCGAGTCAGTGATGCCATCCAGCCATCTTATCCTCTGTCGTCCCCTTCTCCTCCTGCCCCCAATCCCTCCCAGCATCAAAGTCTGAACTGCTTAGTATGGTGTATTATATTGATTGAAACTGTCCTACATCCTTGGAATGACCTCACTTTATCCATGTATATAATTATTTGTAGTAATTGTTAAATCCAATTTTCTAATATTTTGTTTAGAATTTTAAAATATAAATTTATAATATATTTTGATCTACACTTTTATTTTTTATGCTTTGGCAGATTTTTGTATCACAATAGTACTAGCTTCTTAAACCAAATTAAGAAATGTATCCTATGTGTCTATATTACTTAAGATATTCTCTAGAATTAGTACTAATAACTCATTAAGATTTAATACAATTCTCTAGTGACAATACCTGAACTTAGAGATTTCTGTTTGATAAATTTTAAAATTAAATATTTAATGTATTTAATAGTTTGTTATTGTTGTTGAGTCACTAAGTCATGTCTGACACTTTGCGACCCCATGGACTGTAATCCAACAGATTCCCCCATCAATGAGATTTACCAGGCAATAATACTGGAGTGGGGTGCCATTTCCTCCTCCAAGGGATCTTCCCAACCCAGGGATAAGACCTACCTCTCCTGCATTGTCAGGAAGTCTCTATCCTGAACCACCAGGGAAGTCTTGTTTAATAATTACAAGGATATTTAAATAATCTGCCATATTTTCTGTATTTTGCTATAGGTTTCCCCTGCTATGCACAGTAATAGCATTCATATAAAAACTATAAGCTGAAATGGTATAAAGTAAACAAACAAACTAAAAAAGCAGTTACCTTAGGCCATGTCTTTCTAATGAATGTACACAATAAGTGGAGATAAAGCACAAACGTTTTCAGACACAGTTCAATCTGTGATGCTTTGGTGGTGAAATGTTCAGTGTAGTTCCTGGGCAAGGAGCTTACCACTATTGCTTCTCTATAGCAGCTTGATGGGAAAAAAAAAAAAAAAAAAAAAAGAATCATTTTGCCTCTTTCTGTAAAAGTTAAAATCCTCTTTGGATCTCTTCCAGTTAGTGAGATAATGTGTTAAAGTAGGTCTTTTGTAAAAGCAAAGTGACAGAAAGTAAACTTTAATTGAGGAATACCAGTGTCGGAGGAGGCGATGGCATCCCACTCCAGTACTCTTGCATGAAAAATCCCATGGGCGGAGAAGCCTGGTAGGCTGCAGTCCATGGGGTCGCTAAGAGTCGGACATGACTGAGTGACTTCACTTTCACTTTTTACTTTCATGCATTGGAGAAGGAAATGGCAACCCGCTCCAGTGTTCTTGCCTGGAGAATCCCAGGGACGGGAGAGCCTGGTGGACTGCCGTCTATGGGGTTGCACAGAGTTGGAGACGACTGAAGCGACTTAGCAGCAGCAATGTTGGTGGGTTTTGAGGAATTGTTTCCTCTCTTTTGTCAAGTAGTAGTGAGAGTTCATTATGTCTTTCTATCTTTTAGATGTTGCAGAGTCTATAATAAAATCAATTCTTTCACTCATGATGCTAATAATTTTTATCTTTTCATGTTTTTACTGTGCCAATCATGCAAGTGGTTTCTCAATTTTATTTATCTTCTCAAAGAATCAAATTTTGTTGTATTATTCTTATTTCAATTTTATTGATTTCTGCTCTAGTTTCTTCTTTTCTTGTGAATGTCTTTGGTAATTTTGTTCTTGTGCTAGGTTCTTGAAGTGGAAGCTTAGATGATTAATTTTAAACAAATTTTTATTCTAAAGACTTTAATTCTTTAGCCTGTAATATGGTGGATTATATTAATTTTTGAATACTAAACTTATATTCCTCAATTACTAATTAAAGTACAATAAATCTTCCTCTCAGCACATCTTTAGCTATGTTGCACCCATATTGATATGATTTTCATTGATTTTGTTGTCTTGTTTTTGTTGAGATTTCTTCTTTGACCCATGAATTATTTACAATTGAGTTATCTAGTTCCCACATATTTGGAGATTTTCCTGTATTTTTTCTGTTTTTGATTTCTAGTGTGATTCCATTTTTGAGAATACACTGTATTTTTCATTATTTTAAAATTGTCAAGATTTGTTTTATGGCCCAGGATATGGTGTTTATTGGTATATATCCTAACATCATTGGAGAATGTACATTCTGCTCTTGTTGGGTGAAGTATTCTATAAATGTTGATTAGATCTTATTAGTTGACAGCATTGTTTAGGTTTTCTATACTCTTGCTGTTTTTGTATCTAGTTGTCTTATTAATTTCTGAGAGAAGAGTACTGGAATTAGAAAATATGACTGTGGATTCATCTATTTCTCTTTTTAATTCTATTAGTGTTTTCTTCAGACCACTGTCAGCTTTATTTTTTTGGTTCATACACATATAGGATTGTTATAGCCTCTGGACAGATTGAATCCTTTATTATTATCAGATTTCCTTCTCTTACCTGGTAATTCTCCATGATCTGAAATAGATTTTACCTGATATTAATATAGCCACACTTGTTTTTCTTGATTAATCTTTACATAATTTATTTTTACACCCCTTTATTTTCAATGTACCTATTATCTTAATAGTTGAAGTGAATTTCTAGTAGAAATTCAGCATATAGTTCATTTATTTTCTAATTCATTCAATTGCTATCTTTTCATTTATGTTTAAAACACTTACATTAAAATACTTCTTGATATATTGTATAATTCTTCTTTTTTATTTTCATTGTCTCTATTTTTCTGTTTTGTTTTTCCTGTTCACTTGTTAGTTACTTGGGCCATTCTTATAATTCTTTTTTGATTTATTTATATTATTTTTGAATACATCTCTTTCTAAAGAAATTTTACTGGTTGCTCTAGACATTACAATAAATATGCACAGATTAACCAATTCTTCTGTTATCTGTATTTTGAATTGTTTGGAAACCTTACTTCTTTTGTCCCCTTTGTGTTTCCCATTTATAATTGTCTTAAATATTATCTCTGCATACATTTTGTACTATATGAGACAGTCTTATAATTTTTTATTCACTCATTAAACACAACTTAAACTCAACAGGAGAAAGGATTAATTTATCCATATTTTAAAATTATCCATTATATGTCTTTTGATGTTACAAGATTTTTTCTTTTATCATTTTCTTCCTATTTAGAAAATAGTCTTTCTTTAAAGGCTTGTCTATTGGTGATATATTCTTGGTTTTCTTTCATCTAAGAATATTTTAGGGTTTCCCTGGTGGCTCAGCAGTAAGGAATACACCACAATGCAGGAGACATGGGTTTGATCCCTGGTAGGGAAGATCCCCTAGAAAAGGAAATGGCAACCTATTCCAGTATTCTTGCCTGGGAAATTCCATGGACAGAGGAGACTGGTAGGCTACAGTCCATGGGATTTCAAAGTGTTTGACATGACTGAGTGACTAAACCACAACAAAAAAGAATATCTTAATTCCCCTTCATTCCTAAGCATGTTTTTGCTAGATAGAAAATTCTGTGCTGACAGTCCTTTCTTCCAGCACTGGAAATATGCTGTGCTATATATCTCTTTTGCCTCCATGATTCCTCTTGAGAAATCTTTTCAATTGAATTACTTACCCCCTATAGGTAAGGTGTTATTTCTCTCTTGTTCCCCAAACATTTTTTTTGTTTGTTTGTTTTTGGAAGTTCTACTATGATTTGTCTTGATGTAGATTGCTTTGGGGTTATGAAATGTGGATTTGTTTCAGCCCTTTGAATCTGTAGGTTTTTGTCTTTTGCCAAATATAGAATGTTTTCAGACATGATTTGAGTGCTTTTCTAACCCTGCCCATTTTTTTTTTTTCCCTCATTCCTTAAGGAACTCAAATGACACAAATATTAGGTCTGACAGGTCCCTGAACTTCTATTCATTATATTCCCATTCTGTTTTCTCAGATTTCTGTCATTCTGTCTTCAAGTTCACTATTCTTCAAGTTGACTTGATGGTACCACTCACTGGGGAGGGATGCCTTGGTAGAGACAAGTGTCAGTTGAAGACCAGACTCCCTGTGTGGTCTTCAGTGTTGCCACAATCAGGGGAAGTAGGGATTTATCTCACTGTCAGGCATAGAAATCCTGGCTCCATTACTCTGCTTCTCTGACATCAGCTTGGTTGAGGGATGTAGTGCCATGTGCCTAGAGAGAGTCCACATCTAGGCTCCCCATCTGGCCTTTGCTCGCATGTGTAGGGTGTCACCACAGTTTCTTCTGTGGTGTTTGGATAGAGTAGAACAATTATTATATACAGTTTCCTTTTTCTCTAGGCTGCCTCATTCTTTGTCCATTGGTGAGAGAAAGCAGCCATTTTGGGGACTTTTTTTGACTGTGCCCATTGACATTTCCAGGCTATAGGTTTTTCCTCCTCAAAGTCTGTGGTACAAGGCAATAAGAAAACATAGGAAATTCACTGCATTGTTATTCCTGGGTTCTGAGTTACCTAACTAGTTTTTCTTCTCTCCAAATTTTGGATTTCTTTTAAATATAATGTCCAAGGTTTTCTATTAATACTCAATGGAATATCTAGTAAAAGGTATGTCTTCTTTCCTGGAGCAGAATTTGAGATTATATCAGCTTTTTAAAAGTTTGTATCATATATATGAAAGAGACTAATTATAATCAAGGAAAAGAGAGGAGTTAAATTGTAATGAATATAAGAAAAATGAAAAACACTAACTACATGATTAAAAAGAAAGATTCCTAAGAATGTTTTTGTACTTTTCCTGGGCTATAAAAGGACTAGATGAAGAAAAGCATTGAAATTAAGGGTAAACATGCTATGCTCATTAACTGTAAGACAGTGAAGTTAGATCTCTTTTGTAGAAAAAATTTAAATAACTAGGTTATAACTATCAAATTTCATAATTTCTCCAAAAGTTATTGTAAGCTTAATACAATAGCTGCAGCAGCATAGTTTTGAGTGAATTCTTTAATCTGTCCAAATTTCACTTTCTTACAAAATTTTTGGAAAGATCATTAGCAATAATGTCACATTGTTTGAAGATGGCAAACACGAGGATTCAGATAGAGATACTAGGGAATACAAATAAGGGACACATTATTTCTGCAAAATTTAGTAGGTCTGAAAGAAGGCTCTAGCTAAACTGTACGTATGGTGGTGGTTTAGTCACTAAGTCATGTCTAACCCTTGTGATCCCATGGACTGTAGCCTGCCAGGTTCCTCTGTCCATGGGGTTCTCCAGGCAAGAATACTGGGGTGGCTTGCCATTCCCTTCTCCTGGGGATTTTCTCGACCCAGGAATCGAATCTGGGTCTCCTGCCTTGCAGGCAGATGATTTACCAACTGAGTTATGAGGGAAACCCAAAACTAGAAGTAAAAACAGAATAAAAACTGAGATTTCATGTGGAACCAAGAGAAGAGTCATATTGGAGTGACTAACTTGGTTAGATAGCATCACCAACTCAACAGACATGAATTTGAGCAACCTCCGAAAGACAGTGAAGGACAGGGAATCCTGAAGTGCTGCAGTCTATGGGGTCCCAAAGAGTAGGACATGATTTAGCGATTGAACAACAAGCTTAGGAAAATGAAAGGAAGATAAATGGAGGGGAAAAAATCCTTAAAAAAAAAAAAGAGGTCAATATATTTTGAAGACAGAACATAACTCCAAACCTGGAATTTTTAATGATTCTAATTGGAAAATCCTCTTTCTTTTGGAAATTTTTACACTAGAAATATATTTTCTGAATTATGTACCTCTAGCTTTAGAAACCTAATCAAGTACTTCAGATTAAAAAACAGGTATGGAGTTTCTTATAGCTTCTATTATTTCTGTATTCTTAACAATTATTTATAATTTTTGATTTGGTATAGTCATCAAAAAATTTTAAATATGTTTGGTTTAATGTCGAATTCTCTGTTTTCTAATAATAGAAACTTGCTTTTCATTTTCTACTAATTGACTTCTTAGCATAAGAGTCAGGAGTCTCTACTTTGGCTCAAATTTTCTTGGGCTGAATTTTGAGAATCTCAGAAGATTTAAGAAGCTAAGTCTGTACCCTAAATTAAAACATACTTTTCTGTCAGAGAGAAGAGTAACCTATTAATGTGCAACTTTGTGTGAGTGAGTTGGAATTAAAACAGCTCTTGGAAAGGTAAAGTTATAACCCAAACTGGGAGACATAAGATTCAAAACAAACCAATCTCGTATGTCCAGTTTAAAATACATATATCTAGATAAAAGCCACTTTAGTTTGTAATACTGGGCAAATTTTCAACTATCTGTGCCTGAATTTCTTTAGTTCCACCTAGAGTTGCTTTGAATGTTAATTTTTTTTTTCTTCTTAAAAATTGCAGAGCATAATACCTGACACAATTTAGGTACCTACTAGTTGTTAAAAATTGTTCTCATATTTTTATTGTGTTGACAAAATTAAGAGTCACAAGAGAATTTCTGGAACAAGAAATATATGAATGGCCAACAGGGACAGAGAAGTCTCATTTGTTTGGTTGTGGCAGCTGTGGGGATTTTATAGACTGCTTAGAAACATACACTTCTTAGATTTTTTTTCAAAGATCCCATTTTTTGTTGTCTAAATGACTGTCTTACTGTCACTAGTCTACAATCAGCATATAATGTCTTTCCATTCCCTACCCTAAAGAGATTTTTATTTTTCCCCATGCTCACTTTCTCCTCCTTCCCTATGATTCTGAAGACAACTTCATTCCGGATTAAGCTACATTATATATCCGCGATGCACTGTTTAAAGGCATCCAGTAGAACTCAAAGAAAGTGCAAGATTATGATAGTCACATCATAGCAGATGAGAGCTATATTCTGAATGGTTTCATATCCAATGCCTATATATTCAGTGGTTTTGTGTTAAAAGTTTAAAAGGCATATCATAGGCGTTTTACATTTTGTCAGATAAGGATCAAATGAAGAAACCTCCTGTGTACTTACCAGGATAGCTTTTCCCCTTAACATTAAGCCTTTAGGAAAAAAACTTTTTCTGAGGTAACCAAGTACAATGGCTTTGGGTTTTTTCCTTCATTTCTTTTACATACTAGCTGAATAGTCTGAATCTACACAAGTAATTCCCTTTTTATCTTGGCTTAGCTGGTAGATATCTATATAAACAAGTATTTCAAAATTAAATTATACACACATATATGTGCACATACTGGGCTTCCCTTGTGGCTCAGCTGGTAAAGAATCTGCCTGTAATGCAGGAGACCTGGGTTCTGTCCTGGGGTTGGGAAGATCCCCTGGAGAAGTGAAAGGCTCCAGTATTCTGGCCTGGAGAATTCCATGGACTATATAGTAAATGGGGTCACAAAAAGTTGGACACGGATGAATGACTTTCACTTTATGAGTGGCATATGGGGCTTCCCCAGTAGCTCTGCTGGTAAAGAATCTGCCTGCAATGCAGGGAGAGCCCTATTCCATTCCTGGGTCAGAAAGATCCCTTGGAGAAGGGATAGGCTACTCACTCCAGAAGTCTTGGGTTTCCCTGGTGGCTCAGAGGGTAAAGAATCCACCTGCAATGAGAGAGACCTGGGTTCCATCCCTGGGTTGGGAAGATCCCCTGGAGGAGGGCATGGCAACCCACTCCAGTATTCTTGCCTGGAGAATCCCTATGGACAGAGAAGCCTGGCAGGCTGTAGTCCATAGGGTCACAAAGAGTCCAATACAACTGAGTGACTAAACACAGCATATATATACATATGTAAATACATCTATTGAAAGCCTACCAAGTGCTAGGATGGCTGCAATAGAGTTGTTAGGGTTATAGAGGTAAAACAAAGTTCCTGCTCTCAAATTCATAGGCAAGTGGATTAGTGTAGGCATTTCAAAAAGCAAATACAAAAACATAAAAATTGAAATACAAATATGAAAGCACAAAAGTGCTCATTTTATAGTGAGCATATGTCAAAAGTTAAAGTCACTAAAGCAGCAATCAGCAAAATGCTAAAGTTGGTTTTAAAATCAATAGAGAGAGTCCAGGGTATACGTAGTTAATAAAGGAAAGAAAGTTAAAATTAGATTGGATGATTGTTAATATAGTTACAAATCAAGTTAAAAACATATTGGGGGGTTATCTTTTCTAACAGAAATTATTAGTGTTTCTACTAAATAAAAATTATCTGCAAATTATCAGTATTCTCCTGAATCACATCTAATATTGTGGACAATGGGCCATAATAAACAGCACACAAAATAATCAAATAACAGGAAACCCCTCTGGCTTCAGATGACTTGGAGGCAGAATTTTTGGACAATATGCTAGGATAGCTTTGCAAAGATACACAGTGGTCATTTGCCCTATATTTAATTTTGAATCATTTTCCTATGTGATGAAAATAGTTAATTAGGAGATTTCTATGTTTTAGTCTGATATGAGAATCAGGAAATACCTACTTGAGGCTTTCTTTTTGAATGTTTGAAGTAAAAGTATAAACTGATGAAAATCATTTGCAAACATTGACTTTCATCGTGCAACTAATTTCTTAAAATTGTTTATATGATACACCTAAGTATGTTCTTTTTATCTAATCTATTGTGGTGAATGCTTGTGATAATTTTTCTGACTACCCTGGTGGCCCTCTGCAGTTAACTCTTTTCTTCATTGTCCATTATTTTAATCTTCCTAAATGCTGGTAGGTTCCAGATGCAGCTGCTGTATTTCAAAGTCTTCAAATCTTGATGTGGGTACACACTCCTTCTCTAATCCTTATGAATAAGAAGATTTGAGCTTCCATGGTTGTTATCTTGTCCCACTCTGTACAATCTAGAATCAAGCAGGAATCTCTGAAGTAAAATTGTCTGCTGGGCCATCTGTTAGTATAGGACAGCTTAAAATGTTATTTTCATTTACCATATCCCACAGGAAACCATAGTAAAACTCCCTCTTGGAAAAATCTGTGATATAGATATTAGCAATGAATTTTTAAAGCCAACTTTTTTTTTAATAGGAGATAATATAACACCCATTAACTCAATTGGGAATATACTTGTACTCCCTATTCCCACACCAACTTGTCATCTCCATGAACAGATGCTAATACAAAAATAAAAATCACAAATCAGCACTTGAATTAGTGGGCAAACGTCTTCATATTTAAACACACTATTACCCTAATTCATTATGAGGCTCTTTGTTGGCAGATTCCAAAGAAAGATGGAAGGTTTACCTAAACTCTAGATAATAACATGGTTTTTCAGCTCTAGCCTTTATTTCAGATTAGAGCTCAAAAAAGTATGTTCATAAAATTAACCTGTGGTTATAGACTATTTCAAGGTTTTAGTATTGGATCTATAATACTTGAAATAATAAAAATCTATTCACTTTGCAAACAGGAAAGTTATTATAGTATTCAGAATACTTAATTAAAGACTTCTAAGTGTCAGTTACATTATCCACACACAATGTGGTTATTTTATTATTTATAACATGCCTCTGATTCTACCTAAAGTGGTGTACACTAAACTCCCATGAAGAGTATATCGTAGTGTAAGTATGTTTGGTCAGAAACCACATCTAAAAGCTGGTGATCCTTTAAAAAAATCTGAGTAAATCAAATATGAAACTTTGTTGCAATTTCTTTTTGGTTGCTATTGTCCTGATTATTTCACAGTAATCCAATTTTATGTTTCCATTTAGAATATTTTTTAAAGGTAATGAAATCCTCACTTTAACTTTCTCTTACAAATTTTTTTTCTGTTCTCCAATCCCTTAAACCAAATTTCTGGCTGCTAATTATTATAATCACCACAAAAAAAAGTCAAATTATTATTTTTGAAAAAAATAGTAAATTTTCTTTTAGAAAATTGATTTTATTAAATGGAAAAATAATTAACTGCTTTAAATTTTGCTACCAGGAAATAGGGATTATCATTAAAATTAGGTTAGTATCTTTCTAGACACTTTTATTTACTTATAGAAAAAATACAATCAGATTAAAATACTTCAAAAAAATTTGGCCATATTATATGTAGCTATTGAATATTGATTACTATATTATATTTAAATGAGTACAAGGAAAAGTAGTTAAATCAAAAGAGAGGGAATGGCTAAAACTCAATCTATTAGCCAAGTAATACTAGCACTTAAAATATTTAACTATTAGTAACAAAATATTTGGAGACTGGAATGGAAACACACTCCGGATTCTTGCCTGGAGAATTCCATGGACAGAGAAGCCTGACTGGCTACAGTCCATAGGGTCACAAAAAGTCAGACACGACTGAATGACTAACACACACACACACACACACACACACACAACAAAATATTATGACAAAAATTAATGTGGTTGGAATAACTATTTCTTTCAAATATGTCTTGATTACAGGCATATTTGCCTCTCTGCTGTGATGAGGTCCTTACATTTCCTCCCACTGCTTAGTTCTGATGGTTAGCTCTAGTATCTTTTGTTTTTCCCCTTCCACCTTTTAAAATATTGATTTTCTTAATAATAATTTGAAGTACTACCTAGAATTTTTTCACATAAAATGGAATAACTGCTTACACTGGTCTTTTATCTGTGGCTTCTTCATTTCTATATCCATTAGTGTTATTTATATGTTAAATGGCTAGATTGTCAAGTTTCTTCCTTCTGTACTTCCTGTCACTTTGTAATGTTTATGCTGATGAATAAACTTTTTTTTCTTATCACATTGCTCACAGAAATTATTTCTCCCTTCTTTCCATCCATCCATTCATTTAACATTCTCTCTTTCTCTCTTCATTTAGTTCATATTTTTTTATGAAATAATGACAGAATATTCATCAATAATTTCACCAACATGCTTTCAAAGATTAATATATTTGAATCTACTATTTTAAAAATGAATAGTAGCATATAATACACAATAATGTTACTATCTAGACTTCCCTGGTAGCTTAGACTGTAAAGTGTCTGTCTACAATGCGGGAGACCTGGGTTCAATCCCTGGGTCGGGAAGATCCCCTGGAGAAGGAAATGGCAATCTACTCCAGTACTATTGCTTGGAAAATCCCACGGACAAAGGAGCCTGGTAGGCTACAGTCCATGGGGTCACAAAGAGTCGGACACGACTGAACAACTTCACTTCACAAACCCTTTATCCTTTTATTTGGAGTCAGGAAGGGAGTTTAGTTTTTCAAATAGAGGCTCAACTCTAAGTTCATAGTATACAAAGAACTTGATTTAATTTTATATATCCTCAGACAAACAACAGATTTACATTAGTATGTGTATATCATCCCTTGCATAGAAATTACAAATAGAAAACCGGCCCCTAGAATTTTGAATGTCAGAAAAAAGGAATATTATCTTTCATTCAGGTTTGGTTAGGGGCCTGTACTTCTGTTGGTTACATTAGCAACCCTCTCCTTGAGAAGATGAGGAAAATATGAAACGGAATAAGATTAGAAAATGTGATGTAATACAAAAACATTGAAGTGACTGTTGACCCTAAACAGTTGTGAACTGAATATTCATGTTCCTTCCAATGTCATAAAGTCCTAATCCCCATATGAGAGAATATGGTGGTGAGTAAGTAGAGATTTGTACCCAAATAAGAAGACACATTTTATTTTCTTTTCCTCCACATGAGGAAATAAGGAAGAGGGCTCTTACCAGAGACACATCAAACTGGCATGATTATCCCAGAATTCTAGCCTATGAAATGGAAGAAATTAACTTTTGTTATTTAAGCCAGTCAATCTATGATATTCATGTGTAGTTATAACAGTCTGAACTAAAAATCAGATTTTTCTCATAAGTTTTTATTCTTTTTAAAATTTATTTATATTTAAATTGAAGGATAATTACTTCATATAATTTTGTTGTTTTCTGTCAAATCTCAACATGAATCAGCCATAGGTATACATACATCCCCTCCTGTTTGAACCTCCCTCTCATCTCCCTGATTCCCATATCTAGGTTGATACAGAGCCCCTGTGTGAGTTTCCTGAGCCATCCAGCAAATTCCCATTGACAATCTATTTTACATATGGTAATGTACATTTCCATGTTACTCTCAACATACATCTCAGCCTCTCCTCCTTTTTTCCCCATGTCCATATGTCTATTCTCTATGTCTGGTTCTCCACTGCTGCCCTGTAATTAAATTCTTCAGAACCATTTTTCTAGATTCCATATATATGCATTAGTATACAATATATATCTTTTTGACTTACTTCACTCTGTATAATAGGCTCTAAGTTCATCCACTTCATTAGAACTGACTCAAATGCATTCCTTTTTAAAGCTGAATAATATTTTATTGTGTATATGTAGCATAAGTTCTTTATTCATTCATCTGTTGATGGAAATCTAGGTTGCTTCTATGTTCTAGGTATTATAATTAGTGATTCAGTGAACAATGGGATACATGTGTCTCTTTCAGTTTTGGTTTCCTCAGGGTGGATGCCTAGGAGTGGGACTGCTGAGTCATATGGAAAAGGAGATGGCACCCCACTCCAGTACTCTTGCCTGGAAAATCCCATGGATGGAAGAGCCTGGCAGGCTGCAGTCCATGGGGTTGCTGAGGGTCGGACACGACTGAACAACCTCACCTTCACCTTTCACTTTCATGCATTGGAGAAGGAAACGGCAACCCACTCCACTGTTCTTGCCTGGAGAATCCCAGGGACGAGGGAGCCTGGTGGGCTGCCGTCTACGGGGTCGCACAGAGTCGGACACGACTGAAGCGACTTAGCAGCAGCAGCAGCAGCAGCATGGTGGTTTTATTCCTGGATTTTTTAGGAATCTCCATACCGTCTTCCATAGTGGCTGTATCAATTTACATTCCCACCAACATTGTAAAACTGTTCCCTTTTCTACACACCTTCTCCAGAATTTATTGTTTGTAAACTTTTTGATGATGACCATTCCGGCTGGTGTGAGGTGATATCTCATTGTGGTTTTGATTTACATTTCTCTAATAATGAGCAACGTTGAGCATCTTTTCATGTGTCTGTTAGTTATCTGTATGTCTTCTTTGGAGAAACATCTGTTTAGGTCTGATTGGCTTGTTGCTTTTCTGGTATTGAATTCTATGAGCTGTTTGTATGTGTTGGAAATTAATCCTTTGTCAGTTGTTTCATTGGCTATTATTTTCTCCCATTCTGAGGGTTGTCTTTTCATCTCACTTGTAGTTTCCTCTACTGTGTAAAAGCTTTTAAGTTTAATCAGGTCCGATTTGTTTACTTTTTCTTTTATTTCCAGTTCTCTAGGAGATGGGTCATAGAGGATCTTGCTTTGATTTATGTCATCGAGTGTTCTGTCTATGTTTTCCTTTAAGAGCTTTATAGCTTCTGTTCTGATATTTAGGTCTTTAATCCATATTGAATTTATCTTTGTGTGTGGTGTTAGGAAGTGTTCTAATTTCATTCTTTAATATGTAGCTGTGTGCAATTATGCATCATAATCCATTACCAATGGCATCTGGCCCTGGGCTTTTGTTTTTTGGGAGATTTTTTATCACAGCTTCAATTTCAGTGCTTATAATTGGGTTGTTCATAAATTCTATTTCTTCCTGGTTCAGTCTGAGAAGATTGAACTTTTCTAAGAATCTGTCCATTTCTTCCAGGTTATCCTTTTTATTGTCATATAGTTTTTTTTATAATCCTTTGTATTTCTGCATGGTCTTTTGTAGCATTTCCTTTTCCATTTCTAATTTTGTTGATTTGATTATTCTCTCTCTCTCTTTTTTTTTTTTTTTTGATAAGTCTGGTTAAAGGTTTGTCAATTTTGTATCTTCTCAAAGAACCAGCTTTTACTTTTATTAATCTTTACTATTGTTTCTTTCATTTCTTTTTCATTTATTTCTGCTCTGAACTTTATGATTTGTTTCCTTCTGCTAATTTTGGTTTTTGTTGTTGTTCTTTTTTTCCATTTATTTTAGGTGCAAAGTTAGGTTTTCTGTTTGATGTTTTCCCTGTTTGTTGAGGTAGGATTGTATTGCTATAAGCTTCCCTCTTGGAACTGCTTTTGGTGCATCCCATAGGTTTTAAGTTGTGTTTTCATTGTCATTTGTTTCTAGAATTTTTTTGTAATCCCTTTTGATTTCTTCACTAACCTGCTGGTTTTTCAGAAATGTATTGTTTAATCTCCATGTGTTTGTTTCTTACGTTTTTTTTTTCTTATAATTGATATCTAGTCTCATAGCATTGTGGTCAGAAAAGATACTTAATATGATTTCAATTTTCTTAAACTTACTGAGGTTTGATTTGTGACCCAAATTGTGGTCTATCCTAGAGAATGTTCCATGTGTACTTGAGAGGAAGGTGTATTCTGCATTTGGATGGAATATCCTGTAGATATTAATGAGATCCATCTCATCTAATGTATCATTTAAGACTTGTGTTTCCTTATTAATTTTCTGTTTTGATGATCTGTCCAGTGGAGTGAGTGGCATGATAAAGTCTCCTACTATCATTGTGTTACTGTCAATTTATCCTTTTATGTGTCTTAGTGTTTCTCTTATGTATTGAAGTGCTCCCATGTTGCGTGCATAGATATTGACAATTGTTATGACTTCCTCTTCGATTGATCCCTTGATCATTATCCCTCTCGCAACATGTACCATCTTACTTGGGTTTCTCTTACCTCGGACGAGAGGTATCTCCTAACTGCCACCCCTCCTGACCTTGAACGTGGAGTAACTTCTCTCAGCCCTCCTGTGCCTGCACAGCCATCGCTCCTTGGACCTGGGGTTGCTCGTCTTGGCCATGGTCCCTGATCTTGGGTGTGGGGTAGCTCCTCTCTGCCGCCACCCCGACCTTGGATGTGGGGTAGCTCCTCTCGGCCATGCTTCTGAGAGGTCCATTGCGGCCAGCAGGCTTCTGCTTCACAAAACCTGCTGCTGCTGCTACTGCTAAGTCGCTTCAGTCGTGTCCAACTCTGTGTGACCCCATAGATGGCAGCCCACCAGGCTCTCCCATCCCTGGGATTCTCTTGGCAAGAATACTGGAGTGGATTTCCATTTCCTTTTCCAATGCGTGAAAGTGAAAAGTGAAAGTGAAGTCGCTCAGTCGTGTCCAACTCTTAGCAACACCATGGACTGCAGCCTACCAGGCTCCTCCATCCATGGGATTTTCCACGCAAGAGTACTGGAGTAGGGTGCCATTGCCTTTTCCTCACAAAACTTAGCCAGGCCTAATTCCATGGCCTTAGCCCTTGCCCTTGGCAATGGTTCACACCCTGAAGAGTGGCTTCTCTCTGAATACTAACAAATCCACATCTTATCGCTTTGTCTCTCAATGAATTTTTGCAATGAGACATCAGAGCCTGAGCTTTATTAGTTTTGGCTGGGCTTGAGTCCTGGGAGAGAGCTGAAGGACAGGAAGAAAAAGCACTCAGAAAAACATGCCAAGGAATCCCCTTCATAGCCTGCTGGAAAATCTGCTGAATACCTGACCTGTGCTCACAGTTTTCATTGGCCTGATTCTTGGCACAGAGAAGAGTAAGGACAGAAGAACCCCCACCGGCTTGGGTAACAGCAGATAGTGCCTTTGGGACATACCAAAGAGTAGCCTCTCCAGAGTGCCTAAATTGTGCCCACTGCTGCCCGCCTGTTTGCGTGGGTTCAAGGAAACAAGAAATGAGAGATTGTAAAGGAATTAAGGTTTTGTTAGCCATGTCCTTCCAGCCATGGGAGCGAGGACCTCCTACCTTAACCAGAGGTCTTCTTACTTGTTGCATTTCCCTTGCTGCTTTTAATATTCTTTGTTTTTAATCTTTGTTAGTTTGATTAGTATGTGTCTTGGCGTGTTTCTCCTTGGGTTTATCCTATATGGGACTCTGCACCTCTTGGACTTCATTGACTATTTCCTTTTCAATATTGGGGAAATGTTCAACTATAATGTCTTCCAAAAATTTCTCGTACGCTTTCTTTATTCTCTTCTTCTGGGACTCCTATCATTTGAATATTGGTACATTTGATATTGTCCCAGAGGTCTCTGAGACTATCCTCTGGGATAGCCACTGTTTGTTCTTTGTCCTTTCTGCATAATATTCTATGGTATGGATCTCTTTAATCATTTGTTAAAGTATGGACTTAATATAAAGGTGAATTCAGTATTGGAAATTTATTATCAATCTCAAAGCAAAATAGATGAATGAAAACTGTCAATGATGAAAGGGAAAAAAGAAACATGATAGGAATGAGTTTGCAGCACATTTTCCAGGCCATTGGTTTTCAACACTGAGCAAGGTGAACTGTGAGGAGGGAAGAAGAGCAACTGGGGCATTTTCATTCTTTTTGCTTTATTCTGCTCTTCAGAAGTTATTTCTGCCACTTTATCTTTCAGCTGTATGATTCATTCTGCTTCAGATATTTGGAATTCAAAGTTGCAATATATTGTTTCACCTCTCCTGAAGTTCTGAAGTCCAGAAAAGACTTTTTTCCAGAATCTGCAGACACATCCTGCTAGACCTGATTCAGCTGGACTTCATGGGGAAATACTGTCACAAAGGGAAGGGAAGACTGAAGCTCTGCTCCTGTCCACAGGTCAGGGCAGTGTCTCTGCAGCACATGTCCCCAGAGCTGTGCCCTCAAGGTGGAGACCTCCAGTCACTTGAAATTAGGGAAAAGGCCTCCCAGTGCCCCAGTTGCTCTTCTTCCCTCCTCACAGTTCACCTTGCTCAGTGTTGACAACCAATGACCCAGAAAACCTGCTGTGGTACTCGTTCCTATCATGTTTCTTTTTTCTCTTTCATCATTGACAGTTTTCACTCATCTATTTTGCTGTGAGATTGATAATAAATTTTCCAATACTGAATTCACCTTTATATTAAGTCAATACTTTAACAAATGATTAAAGAGATCCATACCATAGAATATTATGCAGAAAGGACAAAGAACAAACTGTGGTTATCAAAGCAACATGGATGCTGTTACAAATAAAATTAAGAGGATATTTTGAGGAAAAAGTATCCAGACACAAAAGATTACTAAATAATTTCATCATATACAATGTTCATATAACTATGAACATTATTATATGTACATTATATGTATAAAATAAACATTAGAATTACATATCAAGATAGCTGTTACTTTTGGGGAGTGGGATAGAGTTAGGCGTGTTTTAGAAATGTGCAAAAAGCTATATATTGGCATTCTGTATTTTAAGCTTCTGTGTGGTTTTAGTGTATACACTCATCTTGTGAGGTTTATCAAACAGTATGTATACTTTGGACAATGAACTTTTTTTTGCAAAATTTTGAGTCAAAAGAATTGAGTTCTTTTCAATGTGTATAACTCTTAATCACTTAAAACCATTTAAGAGACAAAACAAACAATGTGAACAAACAGAAATTATTTATTTTTGTTTTTCAATTTTTACATGCTGAAATAGTGGAAAATGTATAATTCAGTTTATATTAGTAATGAAACACATTTTTTCAGCTTTATATTCAGTTCAGTTCAGTTCAGTCACTCAGTCATGTCCGACTCTTTGCGACCCCATGAATTGCAGCACGCCAGACCTCCCTGTCCATCACCAACTCCCGGAGTTCACTCAAACTCATGTCTAATCAAATTTTATCCATGCAAAAATTATATTTAAGTTAATTTTATTTCAGTATAGTTAATTTATGATGTATTAGTTTCTGCTCTACACCAAAGTGAGTCAGTTATACAAATATCCACTGTTTTTTAAATAATATATATTCTCATATAAGTCATTACAGAGTATTGAATAGAATTCCCTGTGCTATATCATAGGTTCTTCTTAGTTATCTATATTGTACAGAGTAGTGATGTGTATTTCAATCCAAATCTCTCAATTCATCCTTCCCTCCCTTTCCCCTTTGATAAATTTTTTCCTATATTTGTGACTATTTCCATTTTGTAAACAGGTTCATTTGTATCATTTGCTTAGATTCTATATGTAAGTGATATCATATGATATTTGTCTTTCTCTGATTTACTTTACTTAGTGTGACACTCTCTAGGTCCATCCATATTGATGTAAGAGGTATTATTTTGTTCTTTTATGGCTGAATAACATACCATTGTATATATGAACCACATCTTTATTCATTCCTCTGTCAACAGACATTTAGGTTGCTTCTTGCTTCCTGGCTACTATAAATAGTGCTACAATGAAGACTGCAATCTTTTCAAACTATGTTTTTCTCCATATGTATGCCCAGTAGTAGAATTAGTGGATCATATGGTAGCTATTTTTAGTTTTTTAAGGAACTTCCAACTGTTCACTATGTTGGATGTACCAACTTAGAGTCCCACCAACAGGATAGGAGGGTGTCCTATTCGCCATATCCTTACCAGCATTTATGTTTATAGATTTTTCAATACTAGACATTCTGATTGGTTGAGGTGATACCTCCTTGTAGTTTTGATGCATGTGAAATGAGTGCAATTGTGCAGTTGTTTGAACATTCTTTTACTTTGACTTTCTTTGTGATTGGAATGAAAACTGACCTTTTCCAGTCCTGTGGCCACTGTTGAGTTTTCCAAATTTGCTGGCAAATTGAGTGCACCACTTTCACAGCATCATCTTTCAGGATTTAAAATAGCTCAACTGAAATTCTATCACCTCCACTAGTTTTGTTCGTAGTAATGCTTCCTAAGGCCCACTTGACTTAGCATTCTGGGATGTCTGGCTCTAGGTAAGTGATCAGACCATCGTGGTTATCTGAGTCATGAAGATCTTTTTTGTATAGTTCTTCTGTGTATTCTTGCCACCTCTTCTTAATATCTTCTGGTTCTGTTAGGTCCATACCATTTCTGTCCATTATTATGCCCGTCTTAGAATGAAATGTTCCCTTGGTATCTCTAATTTTCTTGAAGAGATCTCTAGTCTTTCCCATTCTATTGTTTTCTTCTCTTTTCTTGCACTGATCACTTAGGAAGACTTTCTTATCTCACCCTGCCATTCTTTCAAACTTTGCATTATGATGGATATATCTTTCCTTTTCTCCTTTGCCTTTAGCCTCTCTTCTTGTCTCAGATATTTGTGAGGCTTTCTCAGACAACCATTTTGCCATTTTTGCATTTCTTCTTCTTAGGGATCACTTTGATCACTGCCTCCTCTATAATGTCATGAAGCTCCATCCATAGCTCTTCAGGTACTATGTCTATCAGATCTAATTCATTGAATTTATTTCTCACTTCCACTGTATAATCATAAAGGATTTATTTTAGGTCATACCTGAATAGTGTAGTGGTCTTTCCTACTCTCTTTAATTTCTGTCTGAATTTGGCAATAAGGAGTTCATGCTCTGAGGCATAGTTAGCTCCTGGTTTTGTTTTTGTTGACTATATAGAGCGTCTTCATCTTCAGCTGAAAAGAACATAATCAATCTGTTTTCTATATTGACTATCTGGTGGTGTCCATTTGTAGAGTCATCTCTTCTGAGGTTGGAAGAGGGTGTTTGCTATGACTAGTGCATTCTCTTGGCAAAACTCAGTTGGCATTTGCCCTTCTTCATTTTGTACTCCAAGGCCAAATTTGCCTGTTACTCTAGGTATCTCTTGACTTCCTACTTTTGCATTCTAGTCCCCTATGATGAAAAGGACATCTTTTTTTTTTTTTTTTTTTTTTTGGTGTCTAAAAGGTCTTGTATATCTTCATAGAATGGTTCAACTTCAACTTCTTCAGCAATAGTGGTTGGGGCATAGACTTGGATTACTGTGATATTGAATGGTTTGCCTTGGAAATGAACAGAGGTCATTCTGTCCTTTTTGAGATTGCACCCATGTACTGCATTTCAGACTCTTGTTGACTATGATGGCTACTCTTTTTTTTGAGACATAGAAAGTCTTCTTATGTACACAATGAAATGAAATAGAGGAAAACAAAAGAATGTGAAAGACTAGAAATCTCTTTAAGAAAATTAGAGATACCAAGGGAATATTTCATGCAAAGATGTGGACAATAATAAACAGAAATGACAAAGATGTAACAGAAGCAGAAGTTATTAAGAAGCAGTGGCAAGAATGCACAGAAAAATCTATACAAAGATATTCTTTGTTGCAGATAAAAGAATATCTTGCACATATTGAACTCTCAATAAATATATGTGGAATTATATTGAATTTTTATTATGTAATTCCTCCTCTGAAGGACTTCATACTATAGTTTCAAATCCAGGGAAGATTGTGAGACAGATTTCAAAGGAATGGATCAGTTATTTCAATGAAGAAAGGGTGGCTAATAAAGACAAATGTAACTGACTGATCAAAGAAGATGGGGAGTGAAATTTCTGGTTTAAGAATTAGACCATTTGGACAAGTTTAAAAGAAGAACAGAATACATTTCTTTCATGATAGCAAATATTATTGTAAACTTGGTAGAGTAGGGGTTTTAAAAACAGAAGCAAAACCCTACCTCCAGTAGAATAGAAACAAATGTGGGATTGCTAGGAGATCAAACCTGTCAATCCTAACGGAAATCAGTCCTGAATATTCATTGGAAGGACTGATGCTGAGACTGAAACTCCAATACTTTGGCCACCTGATGTGAATAACTGACTCATTGGAAAAGACCTTGATGTTGGGAAACATTGAAGGCAGGAAGAGTAGGGGATGAGAGGATGAGATGGTTGGATGGCATCCCTGACTTGATGGACATGAGTTTGAGCAAGCTCCAGGAGTTGGTGATGCACAGGGAAGCCTGGTACTTTGCAGTCCATGGGGTCGCAAAGAGTCAGACATGACTGAGTGACTGAACTGAACTGACTGAAGAACAAGTGTGAGATGGGTCATATGAGAAAGAGAATATAACACTTGTTCAGGCAAAGTCCTTAAAACAAAAAGGTAAACTAGGGAAAAAAAGTGAGCAGCGTATACTTTTGGGGCCACTATTTTAATTTTGACAAGAACACAATATGTTTATAAAGGACAAAGCTAGAGGTTCATATCCTTCACCACAGAGAAATAGTATATTCCTGCATATATCTGTTTAGTGGGATGAAGATTTAATGTTCTTTGGGGTATATATAGTCAAAGAGAAAATTCAATGATAAAAAAATAAAAACTAACCAACAATAATTTTAAAACTAGCTTAACTTCACTGGACTTGAAATTCATTTCTCTCTTCACAAAAGAAAGAGACTCTACACACTAGTGACTCTGCCAAGGCTTTAACATTCAGTGATATCCCGTCAGTGCACACTAAAGAAAATTGAAAGCAAATGCCATGCCAAGATTAGACGTTTGTAGTTCTGTCTGCTTTTCCAACTCTCATCACACTCCGACACGAGGGACCAAAACAACATCATTTTAAACTTAAAAGTAAATTTCGTCATGTGAAAATTGCAGATGAAACAAATCCTAGATAAGCATGCCCTTTTCTCTCAGGAAAAAAAAAAAAAAAAGCTGGATTATAAGGATCAAATTGCCCCACTGCTTTAAGACATGTTCAAACATTCAGTTATGAACTATGCATTTACAATTTATGCATCCTTATTACATTCCTGTTTTGTCATGTACTAATGCTAGATAAACAAATTCTCTGCAAAATAAACTCTATTTAAGAGATGTTAAGGTTAGTACACATGCATGTGAAAGCTAGCAAATGCAAACTAAAACTGCTATTGTGGTGCTTAGATTGCCTTGCTGGGGCAAGAAAACACATTCCCAAAGGCAGGGAAAGCGATCAGAATTAAAAACTGGCATGTCCAGAAAATTGCACCTATTTTTCTCATCTTTGCCAAAGTTGGAACCATCAAGTTCAGATATTTAAAGTTAGTAAAAAAAAGTCTAGTTCTAAAATGTATAAAATCAATAGCAGAGAAATAACTAAAATTGTACATTTTACACATTTAATTAAAATTTTCCAAGTAGAAATTCTTCTGCTATTTGCTAGAAATTCATGCTTTTAAAAAGTTACATGACAGTAGTGGCAAGTACATTCAATTTTATGTTTTCCCTAAGAATTATGGAAACATGGTTCATCCTGTATCGGGAGGGAGTAGTCTGTTGAGACATAATCCACAGACAATAAAATGTACCAATTTGAAATCTACCATTCAATGTATTTATTATTAATTTAGTATTTAGTTTAATATTATAATTCTGTATATTCATAGTTATGTAACCATTGTCAAAACCAGTTCAGAAATATTAACACTGAAACTCCTAACACTGCCTTTTAACTGTCACTTCTCAGCCCTAGGTAACAACTAGTCTTCTCCTGTTCTTAAAGTTTTCCTACTTCTGAACATTTCATATAAGTAAAATCATAATATGTGGTCTTTTGCAACTGAATCATTTCACTCAGCATGTTTTCAAGGTTTATATTGTGTGCTGTGTGCTGTGCTTAATTGCTTCAGTCATGTCTGACTCTGTGCGATTTCATGAACTGTAGCCTATCAGGCTCCTCTGTCCATGGGTTCTCAAGCTGTCAAGAATGGCAAGAATATTGGAGTAGGTTGCCAGGCCCTTCTCCAGGGGATCTTTCCAACCCAGGGATCGAACCTGTGTCTCATATCTCCTGTATTGGCAAGCAAGTTCTTTACCACTATGGTAGCTTATCTCAATATATTTTTTTATGGTTGAGGATATTCAAGTATATAGATAAACCAGAGTTGTTTCTTCCATTTATCAGTTGATGGGTATTTGGTTTTTTTTCTTCACCTTTTGTATACTGTTGTCACCATTAGAAAGGAGATTTCCTCAGTTCTTGCCCTTCCTGAGGGAAAAAAATTCAGGTGAGAGGCATAGAGCAGTTTTAAGTAGCAAGAGTTTTATTAAGCAGAGTGAACATACACTCCTGAGAAAGGATGAGAGCAGACTGTCTAGAAACCAGAAGTAGCTCCACAATGGGGTGGGATGGGGTTTTCTAAAATAGTGTTCCTTCCTCTGTCCTGTGTTATTTGACTGACAGGTTGATCGACAGCTTTAGGTTTCCTCCTAGTGTGCAGATACTTTCACATAATTGCCTGAACAAAACACATGAGGTGGGAAATGGGGCAAAAATCTCAATGCTGATTTATGACTAATACAGCATAATGAGGCCTACGTTATTTTGAGTCACTTTTTAGGTCTTGGTGCACCTGTATTAATCTGTGCTGGTGATTTTATCTTAGTCAGTCCTGGTATATGCTGGTCCTTTACCACACGAGGTAGGATGTCTGGGCATGCTCTGATGATCAGTGTCTAAGTGGGAGGTTGGGGGGACAACCATCCAGGATGAGGTGGGACCTACTCAATAATTTCTATCTTTTGAATATATATTCTCTATTTAAAATGGTTTCTTCATTGTATCTTTCTTTGTGTTTTCAGTTTCCTATAGTTCTTTGAAAATATTGTAATGGCTCCTTAGAACTGTCATTTAAATCTGACTTCTGGTTACTCTCACAAGTATATGTTTTTTCATGATTGTTTTCTTTTCATGTCAGAATTCCATTTCTTTGCATGCTTCATAACTATTTGTTCTTCTAAACTAGAAATTTTAGCAAATGTATTACAGCAAATCTAAGTATTACTCACCTCTCACCCAGGGTTTTCTTTATTGTCGTTTGCTTGCTTGTTTGTTTAGTGACTGTCTGGATTATTGGAGTGCAGTCCACTTCTCCAGCAGTGTGGAGCCTGTGCTGTTGTGCCTTAGGGGTACAGCATTGAACATGCAATCACTCTGGGATAACAATTTGGCTGGGCTCTCTTTGAATGACTCTGACTCTTGGCTTTACTTATTAAGAATTTAGCCTCCAAAAGATAACTGCAAGACAGAATATGAAACACCAGTGCTCCAGCCCTGACTTGGATCTGGGAGTGGAAGAAGCCTTTTTTTCCCTGGTAACTCTGATCTGCCTATAATGTGGGAGACTAGGGTTTTATCCCTGGGTAAAGAAGGTCCCCTGAAGAATGGAATGTCTACCCACTCCAGTATTCATGCCTGGAGAATTCCATGGACAGAGGATCCTAGTTGCCTACAGTCCATGGGGTCAGTCACAAAGAGCCAGGACATGACTGTGTGACTAACACTTTCACTTTTTACTTTCTCCTGCCCGGGGTGGAGTTTCCATCAAAATAGACTGGGAGGGAAGAGGGAAAGAGAAGGCCGTGTTTCAGATGCCACAGACTTTCACTGCTCTTAGGCAGTTTTAGTAAATTTTCTTGAACAAATATTTCTTTATTTTTTGTGGGAACATTTTCAGAGAATTTATGTTTAAATAATATCACCAGTTTTTCTGGGTAGTGGATCCACAGGGCTCCCCATGTAGACTTTCTAAAAATGGAAACCTCAACCTTTCTTTTTAGGAATCTAGACAATGTCACACTTTAGTGTTTCAAATTATTAGAGATTTAGATTGACCTTTCTAAGGTTCAGAAAGGTTAATCCCTAATTTAGAGACTTATTGCTGATCACAGATGGGTAACATATCCAAAGGCACAAGGTAACCAAAAGAAAGAACCTTCATCTCTGGAATTGCTGGATTCTTTCTAGTAATAATAGTACCAACTTCCACAAGCATGATGCTTTTCAAGGCCCTGTACACTGTTTGAAATTAATCTGAATCATAAACTTCTGAGATGGATATTACAATTCTTGTTTTATAGAGGGCAAAACACTGGAAATAATTGATTGCCCTTCTCCCTCAGACCTTCCCTTGCCTCTCCTTGTTCTCTCCTGAGTTGCTGGGGCTGACCTAAGGGTGACTGAGAATTGGGAGGGTAGAGAAGAGAGACAATCCAAACTATTTCTCCCCTTCCTTCTTTGACTCTCTTTCTCTCATTCCATTTTCAGTACCTGCCAAATGTCTTTTACAGTCCCAATTGAATATGCTGTGCTTAGCCACTCAGTCATGTCCAATTCTTTGCAATCCCATGAACTGTAGCCCCCAAGACTCCTCAGCCCATGGGTATTCTCCAGGCAAGAATACTGGAGTGGGTTGGCATGCCCTCCTCCAGGGGATCTTCCCAACAGAGAGATCAAACCCTGGTCTCCCTCATTGCAAGTGGATTCTTTACCATCTGAGCTACCAGAGAAGCCCATGAATACTGGAATAGATAGCCTATACCTCTTCCAGGGGATTTTCCCAACCCAGGAATCAAACCAGGGTCTCCTGCATTGAATGTGGATTCTTTACCAGCTGAGCTACCAAGGATTAGGGCCACTCTATTGCAGCATTGAGAAAATCTGTATGCAGATTTGAGAAATCTGCATGCAGATTACTTATTGAGAAATCTGTCTTCAGGTCAGGAAGCAACAGTACCAGACATGGAACTACCGACTGGTTCCAAATCAGGAAAGGACTACATCAAGGCTGCATATTGTCACCCTGCTTATTTGACTCATATGCAGACTACATCATGAGAAATGTTGGGCTGGATGAAGAACACGCTGGAATCAAGATTGCCAGGAGAAATATTAATAACCTCAGATATGAAGATGACACCACACTTATGGCAGAAATCTAAGAAGAATTAAAGAGCCACTTGATGAAAGTGAAAGAGGAGAGTGAAAAAGTTGGCTTGAAACTCATCATTAATAAACTCATCATTCAGAAACTAACATCATGGAATCCAGTCCCATCACTTCATGGGGAAACAGTGGAAACAGTGATAGACTCTATTTTGGGGGGCTCCAAAATCACTGCAGATGGTGACTGCAGCCATGAAATTAAAAGACACTTGCTTATTGGAAGAAGAGTTCTGACCAACCTAGACAGCATATGACAAACAGAGACATTACTTTGCCATCTAGTCATCTAAAGGTCCATCTAGTGAAAGCTATGGTTTTTCCAATAGTCATGTATGAATGTGAGAGTTGGACTATAAAGAAAGCTGAGTGCCAAAGAATTGATTCTTTTGAACTGTGGTGTTGGAGAAGACTCTTGAGTCCCTTGGACTGCAAGGAGATCCAATCAGTCCACCCTAAAGGAAATCAGTACTGAATATTCATTGGAAGGACTGATGCTGAAGCTGAAACTCCAATACTTTGGCCACCTGATGAGAAGAACTGACTCATGGGAAAAGAACCTGATACTGGGAAAGACTGAAGGCAGGAGGAGAATGGGAAGGAGAGGATAAGATTGTTGGGTGGCATCACTGACTTGATGGACATGAGTTTGAGTAAACTCCAGGAGTTGGTGATAGACAGGGAGGCCTGGTGTGATGTAATCCATGCGGTCACAGTCGGACATGACTGAGCAACTGAACTGAACTGATTGCAACATCATCTGATTTATCTGTATCTTGCACTCTAGTAGCACTGCTCTTGCCCTCTAATCTTCTGGTCTTGGGTTTCTGGTAATTTTATGCTGGGGTTAATCTGCAGGATACTTTACTTTCACCTTTTTTGGCCTCAGTTCAGTTCAAAATTTTTTGGCCTCACATCTGCCTAATCATGCATGTAGCCACATATGCAAATTAAAACCTCTTTGTTTTAAGTCTTCAAGTGGTTTCTGTTGTGTTTTGGGGTTTTATTAAGACAATTCCTTAGAAATTAGGTGGCAAAAATGAGACTTTAACCGAAAGTATCTAAATCTAATTGCAAGGCTGTTTCTAATTCTGCACCAAGTAGCCCCAGAGACTCAGTCCATCGTTGATCATGATCAGGAAGAGGGTATTCTGTTTAATGTAGAGAGACAAAAATATAACATTCTGTGGAATGATAAGTCTAGAAATTTTTATGCTATAAATATAATGAATGTTATTAATTGTTCTATGATTATTCTAGATATGACTAAATCTTTTAGCATGTTTTCTTTATTTTTACAACTATAACAAATGAAATATTCATATTCTTTACATTTAATACAACATTGCTTAGTAAAATATCAAATCAAAAGTATCAGATAATTTTGTCCTATATAACTTCTGATGTGTTTCAAACAGGTTAGCACATGACTGTTTTTAGAACTCAACTTTGCATTTCCTACATAGGGTATCATAAGTGAAGTGAAGTGAAAGTCACTCAGTTGTGCCCAACTCTTTGGAACCCCATGGACTATACAGTCCATGCGATTCTCCAGGCCAGAATACTGGAATCGGTAGCCTTTCCCTTCTCCAGGAGATCTTCCCAACCCAGGGATCAAACCCATGTCTCCCACATTGCAGGCAGGTTATTTACCAGCTGAGCTACAAAGGAAGGCCTGGAACATCATAACTCATGAGAAAAAGCTACTTAAAATTGCTAAATGTGAATGTTCTCTTTTCATAATGAAATATATATATATATATATATATATTTTTATGAGCATATGTTTATGTGCAAAGAACACAGTATTTTCTAAAATATCTAAGCATATGGGCAATTCAAAGTGATTGTGATTTTATTTTTATTTATTTTTCTTTTTTTTAATAGTTTTTTATTTTTTAAATTTTAAAATCTTTAATTCTTACATGCGTTCCCAAACATGAACCCCCCTCCCACCTCCCTCCCCATAACATCTCTCTGGGTCATCCCCATGCACCAGCCCCAAGCATGCTGTATCCTGCGTCAGACATAGACTGGCGATTCAATTCTTACATGATAGTATACATGTTAGAATGCCATTCTCACAAATCATCCCACCCTCTCCCTCTCCCTCTGAGTCCAAAAGTCCATTATACACATCTGTGTCTTTTTTCCTGTCTTGCATACAGGGTCGTCATTGCCATCTTCCTAAATTCCATATATATGTGTTAGTATACTGTATTGGTGTTTTTCTTTCTGGCTTACTTCACTCTGTATAATCGGCTCCAGTTTCATCCATCTCATCAGAACTGATTCAAATGAATTCTTTTTAACGGCTGAGTAATACTCCATTGTGTACATGTACCACAGCTTTCTTATCCATTCATCTGCTGATGGACATCTAGGTTGTTTCCATGTCCTGGCTATTATAAACAGTGCTGCGATGAACATTGGGGCACACGTGTCTCTTTCAATTCTGGTTTCCTCGGTGTGTATGCCCAGCAGTGGGATTGCTGGGTCATACGGTAGTTCTATTTGCAATTTTTTAAGGAATCTCCACACTGTTCTCCATAGTGGCTGTACTAGTTTGCATTCCCACCAACAGTGTAGGAGGGTTCCCTTTTCTCCACACCCTCTCCAGCATTTATTGCTTGCAGATTTTTGGATCGCAGCCATTCTGACTGGTGTGAAGTGGTACCTCATTGTGGTTTTGATTTGCATTTCTCTAATAATGAGTGATGTCGAGCACCTTTTCATGTGTTTGTTAGTCATTCGTATGCCTTCTTTGGAGAAATGTCTATTTAGTTCTTTGGCCCATTTTTTGATTGGGTCGTTTATTTTTCTGGAATTGAGCTGCATAAGTTGCTTGTATATTTTTGAGATTAGTTGTTTGTCAGTTGCTTCATTTGCTATTATTTTCTCCCATTCAGAAGGCTGTCTTTTCACCTTGCTTATATTTTCCTTTGTTGTGCAGAAGTTTTTAATTTTAATTAGATCCCATTTGTTTATTTTTGCTTTTATTTCCAGAATTCTGGGAGATGGATCATAGAGGATCCTGCTGTGATTTATGTCTGAGAGTATTTTGCCTATGTTCTCCTCTAGGAGTTTTATAGTTTCTGATCTTACATTTAGATCTTTAATCCATTTTGAGTTTATTTTTGTGTGCGGTGTTAGAAAGTGATCTAGTATCATTCTTTTACAAGTGGTTAACCAGTTTTCCCAGGACCACTTGTTAAAGAGATTGTCTTTACTCCATTGTATAGTCTTGCCTCCTTTGTCAAACATAAGGTGTCCATATGTGTGTGGATTTATCTCTGGGCTTTCTATTTTGTTCCATTGATCTATATGTCTGTCTTTTTGCCAGTACCATACTGTCTTGATGACTGTGGCTTTGTAATAGAGCCTGAAGTCAGGCAAGTTGATTCCTCCAGTTCCATTCTTCTTTCTCAAGATTGCTTTGGCTATTCGAGGTTTTTTGTATTTCCATACAAATCTTGAAATTATTTGTTCTAGTTCTGTGAAAAATGTGGCTGGTATCTTGATAGGGATTGCATTGAATTTGTAAATTGCTTTGGGTAGTATACTCATTTTCACTATATTGACTCTTCTGATCCATGAACATGGTACATTTCTCCATCTATTAGTGTCCTCTTTGATTTCTTTCATCAGTGTTTTATAGTTTTCTATATATAGGTCTTTAGTTTCTTTAGGTAGATATATTCTTAAGTATTTTATTCTTTTCGTTGCAATGGTGAATGGAATTGTTTCCTTAATTTCTTTTTCTACTTTCTCATTATTCGTGTATAGGAATGCAAGGGATTTCTGTGTGTTGATTTTATATCCTGCAACTTTACTATATTCATTGATTAGCTCTAGTAATTTTCTGGTGGAGTCTTTAGGATTTTCCATGTAGAGGATCATGTCATCTGCAAACAGTGAGAGTTTTACTTCTTCTTTTCCAATTTGGATTCCTTTGATTTCTTTTTCTGCTCTGATTGCTGTGGCCAAAACTTCCAGAACTATGTTGAATAGTAGCGGTGAAAGTGGACACCCTTGTCTTGTTCCTGACTTTAGGGGAAATGCTTTCAATTTTTCACCATTGAGGATAATGTTTGCTGTGGGTTTGTCATAGATAGCTTTTATTATGTTGAGGTATGTTCGTTCTATTCCTGCTTTCTGGAGAGTTTTTATCATAAATGGATGTTGAATTTTGTCAAAGGCCTTCTCTGCATCTATTGAGATAATCATATGGTTTTTATTTTTCAATTTGTTAATGTGGTGAATTACATTGATTGATTTGTGGATATTGAAGAATCCTTGCATCCCTGGGATAAAGCCCACTTGGTCATGGTGTATGATCTTTTTAATGTGTTGTTGGATTCTGATTGCTAGAATTTTGTGGAGGATTTTTGCATCTATGTTCATCAGTGATATTGGCCTGTAGTTTTCTTTTTTTGTGACATCTTTGTCAGGTTTTGGTATTAGGGTGATGGTGGCCTCATAGAATGAGTTTGGAAGTTTACCTTCCTCTGCAATTTTCTGGAAGAGTTTGAGGAGGATAGGTGTTAGCTCTTCTCGAAATTTTTGGTAGAATTCAGCTGTGAAGCCGTCTGGACCTGGGCTTTTGTTTGCTGGAAGATTTCTGATTACAGTTTCAATTTCCGTGCTTGTGATGGGTCTGTTAAGATTTTCTATTTCTTCCTGGTTCAGTTTTGGAAAATTGTACTTTTCTAAGAATTTGTACTTCCAGCAGTTGTATGCCAACAAAATGGACAACGTGGAAGAAATGGACAAATTCTTAGAAAAGTACAATTTTCCAAAACTGAAATATCTTTTAATATACATTAATAGTATTTATATAAAAATTTAACGTATCAGACTGTTTTTACTCACTTAAAATTGTGCATCTTATTTTGGCCATATTAACTCCCCCCCCCCTCTCTCTTTTTAAACTTTTATGTTATGTTAGGGTATAGCTGATTAATAATGTTGTAATAGTTTCAAGTGAACTGCAAAAGATGGTTTGAATGGTTTGCCTTGGAAACGTACAGAGATTGTAACACACACACACACACACACACACACACATATCCATTCTCCCTCAAATTCCCCTCCCAACCAGACTGACACATAACATTGAGCACAGTTCCATGTACTATACAACAGGACCTTGTTAGTTATCCATTTCATATACAGCAGTGTGTACATGTTCATCCCAACACCCTAACTATCATTTCCCACATCCTTCCTCCTGCCCCTCAGCAACTATAAGTGCATTCTCTAAGTTTATGAGTTTCTTTCCACATTGAAAGTTCATTTGTATCATTTATTTTCAGATTTTACATATAAAGGATGTTATAGGATATTTATTCTTCCCTGTCTGACTTTACTCAGTATGAAAACCTCTAGGTCCATCCATGTGGCTGCACATTTGCCATATTAACTTTTAAGAACTCAGTTACTAATTATATTTGTTAATACATTATATCTGTTTTTATTTTCTGATTAATGTTTGATAGAGGACTGTCAATAAACAGTAGAAAGGTTGGAGATACATATATGTATATAGAAGGCCTATATGAAGGCCTAGATGAAAGCCTAGAGGAGGTACTCCACATTCAAGGTCAGGAGGGCCGGCAGTGAGGAGATACCCCTCTTCCAAGGTAAGGAATAGTGGTTGTGCTTTGCTGGAGCAGCGGTGAAGAGATATCCCATGTCCAATGTAAGAGAAACCCAAGTAAGATGGTAGGTACTGAAAGAGGGCATCAAAGGGCAAACAACTGAAACCATAATCACAGAAAATTAGTCAATCTAATCACACTAGGACCACAGCCTTGTCTAAATCAAGGAAACTAAGCCATGCCCTGTAGGGCCACCCAAGATGGGTGGAGAGGTCTGACAGAATGTGGTCCACTGGAGAAGAGCATTGGCAAACCACTTGTATTCTTGCCTTGAGAATCCCATGAACAGTATGAAAGGCAAAATGATAGGATACTGAAAGAGGAACTCCCCAGGTCAGTAGGTGCCCAATATGCTACTGGTGATCACTGGAGAAATAACTCCAGAAAGAATGAAGAGATGGAACCAAAGCAAAACCAATACCCAGCTGTGGATGTGACTGGTGATAGAAGCAAGATCTGATGCTGTTAAGAGCAATATTGCATAGGAACCTGGAATGTCAGGTCCATGAATCAAGGGAAACTGGAAGTGGTCAAACAGGAGACGGCAAGAGTGAACATCGACATTCTAGGAATCAGTGAACTAAAATGGACTGGAATGGGGGAATTTAACTCAGATGACCATTATATCTACTACTGAGGGCAGGAATCCCTTAGAAGAAATGGAGTAGCCATTATGGTCAACAGAAGAGTCTGAAACGCAGTACTTGGATGCAATCTCAAAAACGACAGAATGATCTCCGTACGTTTCCAAGGCAAACCATTCAATATCACAGTCATCCAAGTCTATGCCCCAACCAGTAACGCTGAAGAAGCTGAAGTTGAATGTTTCTGTGAAGACCTACAAGACCCTTTAGAACTAACACTCAAAAAAGATTCCCTTTTCATTATAGGGTACTGGAATGCAACATTAAGAAGTCAAGAAACACCTGGAGTAACAGGTAAATTTGGCCTTGGAATGCGGAATGAAGCAGGGTAAAGGCTAATAGAGTTTTGACAAGAGAACACACTAGTAATAGCAAACACCCTCTTCCAACAACACAAGAGAAAACTCTACACATGGACATCACCAGATGGTCAACACCAAAATCAGATTGATTATATTCTTTATAGCCAAAGATGGAGAAGCTCTATACAGTCAACAAAAACAAGACCGAGAACTGACTGTGACTCAGATCATGAGCTCCTTATTGCCAAATTCAGACTTAAATTGAAGAAAGTAGGGAAAACCACTAGACCAGTCAGGTATGACCTAAAGCAAATCCCTTATGATTATACAGTGGAAGTGAGAAATAGATTTAAGGGCCTAGATCTGATAGACAGTGTGCCTGATGAACTATGGACAGAGGATCATGACATTGTACAGGACACAGGGATCAAGACCATCCCAATGGAAAAGAAATGCGAAAAAAACAAAATGGCTGTCTGGGGAGGCCTTACAAATAGCTGTGAAAAGAAGAGAAGTGAAAAGCAAAGGAGAAAAGGTAAGATATAAGCATCTGAATTCAGAGTTCCAAAAAATAGTAAGAAGAGATAAGAAAGCCTTCCTCAGCAATCAATGCACACAAAAAGAGGAAAAGAACAGAATGGGAAAGACTAGAGATCTCTTCAAGAAAATTAGAGATACCAAGGGAACATTTCATGCAAAGATGGGCTCAATAAAGGACAGAAATGGTATGGACCTAACAGAAGCAGACAATATTAAGAAGAGGTGGCAAGAACACACAGAAGAACTGTACAATAAAGAGCTTCACCATCAAGATAATCATGATGGTATGATCACTCACCTAGAACCAGACATTTTGGAATGTGAAGTCAGGTGGTCCTTAGAAAGCATCACTATGAACAAAGCTAGTGGAGGTGATGGAATTGCAATTGCACTCTTTCAAATCCTGAAAGATGATGCTGTGAAAGTGCTGCACTCAATATGCCAGCAAATTTGGAAAACTCAGCAGTGGCCACAGGACTGGAAAAGGTCAGTTTTTATTCCAATTGCAAAGAAAGGCAATGCCAAAGAATGTTCAAACTTTGCACTCATCTCACATGCTAGTAAAGTAATGCTCAAAATTCTCCAAGCCAGGCTTTAGCAATACGTGAACCGTGAACTTCCTGATGTTCAAGCTGGTTTTAGAAAAGGCAGAGGAACCAGAGATAAAATTGCCAACATCCACTGGATCATGGAAAAAGCAAGAGAGCTCCAGAAAAAATATTTATTTCTGCTTTATTGACTATGCTAAAGCCTTTGACTGTGTGGATCACAATAAACTGTGGACAATTCTGAAAGAAATGGGAATACCAGACCACCTGACTTGCCTCTTGAGAAACCTGTATGCAGGTCAGGAAGCAACAGTTAGAACTGGACATGGCACAACAGACTGATTCCAAATAGGAAAAGGAGTACGTCAAGGCTGTATATTGTCACCCTGCTTATTTAACTTCTATGCAGAATATATCATGAGAAATGCTGGGCTGGAAGAAGCAAAAGCTGGAATCAAGATTGCCGGGAGAAATATCAATAATCTCATATATGCAAATGAGCCCACCCTTATGGCAGAAAGTGAAGAGGAACTAAAAGCCTCTTGATGAGAGTGAAAGAGGAGATTGATAAAGTTGGCTTAAAGCTTAACATTCAGAAAACGAAGATCATGGTATCTGGTCCCATCACTTCATGGGAAATAGATGGGGAAACAGTGGAAACAGTGTCAGACTATTTTTTTGGGCTCCAAAATCACTGCAGATGGTGACTGCAGCCATGACATTAAAAGACGCTTACTCCTTGGAAGGAAAGTTATGACCAACCTAAATAGCATATTGAAGAGCAGAGACATTACTTTGCCAACAAAGGTCCATCTAGTCAAAGATATGTTTTTTCCAGTGGACGTGTATGGATGTGAGTGTTGAACTGTGAAGAAAGCTGAGTGCTGAAGAATTGATGCTTTTGAACTGTGTTGTTGGAGAAGACTGTTGAGAGTCCCTTGGACTGCAAGGAGATCCAACCAGTCCATTCTGAAGGAGATCAGCCCTAGGATTTCTTTGGAAGGAATGATGCTAAAGCTGAAGCTCCAGTACTTTGGCCACCTCATGCGAAGAATTGACTCATTGGAAAAGACACTGATGCTGAGAGGGATTGGGGCAGGAGCAGAAGGGGACGACCAAGGATAAGATCGCTGGATGGCATCACCAACTCGATGGACGTGAGTTTGAGTGAACTCCAAGAGATGGTGATGGACAGGCAGGCCTGGTGTGCTGCGATTCATGGTGTCGCAAATAGTCAGACATTAATGAGCGACTGATCTGTTCGATCTGATCTGATATCTCCAGCCTTCGTTTATATATATATATATGTGTGTGTGTGTGTGTGTATTTATACTGTATTTATATTTATTTTATATATTTATACATACACTGTCTCTTAATTCCTGAATAATATGTCATTATGAAAATATTATAATACTGATTAAGCTCATTTACTTTTAAGCTAATTTTATGTTTTTCTTTTTTTTAACAGCTTGAATAGTATGAACTTTATTTTCATGTTCTAATTTTACCTTTTTCTTAAATACAGTATTAGCTTGGTTCTAATAGGAAAATTGTAAAGAAAACCTATATCCCATTTTGACCTTAATTTTTCATTTTCTTTGCCTTATCTAGAAGCATATAATTTATGTCATTCAGAGCTTTTTTTCTTTTCTTTCTCATTATTATTATCATACCATCAACAAACATATATCAAGTACCTACCTATACACACACTCTAGTTATCAGAAATGTATTTAATTTACGAAGGTAGTTAATGTCTTTTACAACTCACAGAATCAAACTAAAATCTATACTGACAAATTAAATTGGGAGATAGCTGATAAAATACATGTCTGCCTAAACATGTAAGTGCAAATGTACACATACATAATCACTTGTCCACACTAGATACAAGCATACATGATGACAAAAATCCTAGAACTAAAGCAAATTTGTATGCTAAGTATTCCAGGAAAGCAGGTTAAATAAATGATGACTTCTTATTACAGATTTCCCAATTTCAGTGGCTACAATACAGCCATCTGTGGGCATATCCACAGATTCACAGCTTGGCAGCAAGCATAGCAGTTCACAGAAGGTCAGATATTAAGTTTGGACCTCATGACATTCCCTTTACACTAAATTTTCAAAGCCAGATTATGAAGAAGAGAGTTGTGAATTTAATGCACATGTATAATTAGCAATATTTTTGCATTTGACACATTTGAAGTGGATTGCATTTTAAGGATGCAGTTATGTACTTTGCAACCCCATACTGAACACATCATGGAACCGATTTGAGAGTAATTGCCTCATAAGATGGAGTTCCCCAAGTCAAGCTCACTCCTTAAATATGCAATTCAAACTAGTGCCTTGACTAAGTTTGTAACTTAGTTCATAATTAAATTTAATATCTTATTTTTGAAAATGTATTGTTTCCTCAATGAGTATACAGTATTGAGTAGAAGTAAATTAAGAAAAAAAATTATTATGTAGTGGCAGTCACCTGAAGGCAATTTTCTCTTGGGAGGACACTTGGCAATGTCTGGATATGTTTTTGACTATCACACACAGGGAGGCATTTGGTACAGGCACCTAGTACATAAAGACCAAGTGGATTGCTGAACTTTCTACCATGTTCAGGGCAATCTCTTGTTAAAAAGCTAAAAATGTCAGTAATTCTGAACCTAAAAAAAATTTTAGTGTAATATTTGGTGATGGCATAGTTATGTCACTACTTCATAAATACATGCATGAAGTTTAGAGTTATGTGTAAGAATAAGAAGGCTTCCCTGGATAGGCATAAAAGTAGATTGGATATGGCAGAATAGTCAGTGAACCTGGAGTCTGGCTGCTAGAAATTATCCAATGTGAAAACAAAGACAAAAAGAGATTGATTAATAGTAACAACCACCTCAGTGATGTCCGAGACAATATGAGATTTCATAAACATATCATTGGAATCCCAGAGGGAAAGAGTTCAGTTCAGTGGCTCAGTCATGTCTGACTGTTTGCAACCCCATGGACTACATCACGCCAGGCCTCCCTGTCCATCACTAACTCCCAGAGTTTACTCAAACTCATGTCCATTGAGTAGGTGATGCCATCCAACCATCTCATCCTCTGTCATCCCATTCTCCTCCCTCCTTCAACCTTTCCCAGCATCAGGGTCTTTTCAAATGAGTCAGTTCTTCTCATCAGGTGGCCAAAGTATTGGGGTTTCGGCTTCAGCAACAGTCCTTTCAATGAATATTCAGGACTGATTTCCTTTAGGATGGAATAGTTGGATCTCCTTGCAGTCCAAGGGAATTTCAAGAGTTTTCTCCAACACCACAGTTCAAAAGCACCAATTCTTTGGCACTCAGTTTTCTTTATAGTCCAACTCTCACATCCATACATGACCACCAGAAAAAACATAGGCTTGACTAGATGGACCTTAGGAACACCATTTGTTTTTGTCATTGTAATGGAAACCCACCCCAGTGTTCTTGCCTGGAAAAATCCCACGGACAGAGGAGCCTGGGGGCTACTCTCCATGGAGCATCAAAGCGTTGAACATGACTTAGCAGCTAAACAACAACAATGTGGAGGAACACTATGAAAGAAATATGAAAGTGGTCACTCAGTTGTGTCTGACTCTTTGCTACCCCATGGACTTTAGCCTACTAAGCTACTCCATCCATGGGGTTTTCCAGGCAAGAGTACCAGAGTGGGTTGCCATTTCCTTCTCTAGAGGATCTTCCCAACCCAGGGATCGAACCTGTGTCTCCCACATTGTAAGCAGATGCTTTACTGTCTGAGCGACCAGTGAAATCTAAACACTAAATCTACTTAAAAACCTTTGTGCAATGAAGGAAATTATAAGAAAGGTGAAAAGACAGCCTTCAGAATGGGAGAAAATAATAGCAAATGAAGCAACTGACAAAGAATTAATCTCAAAAATATACAAGCAACTCCTGCAGCTCAATTCCAGAAAAATAAGTGACCCAATCATAAAATGGGCCAAAGAACTAAACAGACGTTTATCCAAAGAAGACATACAAATGGCTAACAAACATATGAAAAGATGCTCAACATCACTTATTATCAGAGAAATGCAAATCAAAACCACAATGAGGTACCAGGTCACGCTGGTCAGAATGGCTGCTATCAAATGTCTACAAACAATAAATGCTGGAGAGGGTGCAGAGAAAAAGGAACCCTTTTACACTGTTGGTAAGAATGTAAACTAGTACAGCCAATATGGAGAACAGTGTGGAGATTCCTTAAAAAACTGGAAATAGTACTGCCGTACGACCCAGCAATCCTACTGCTGGGCATACACACTGAGGAAACCAGAATTGAAAGAGACACATGTGCCCCAGTGTTCATTGCAGCACTGTTTACAATAGCCAGGACATGGAAGTAACCTAGATGTCCACTGGCAGATGAATGGATAAGAAAGCTGTGGTACATATATAAAATGGAATATTACTCAGCTATTAAAAAGAATGCATTTGAATCAATTCTAATGAAGTGGATGAAACTGGAGCCTATTATACAGAGCAAAGTAAGTCAGAAATAAAAACATCAATACAGTATATTAATGCATATATATGGAATTTAGAAGATGGTAACAATGACCCTATATGCAAGACAGCAAAAGAGACACAGATGTAAAAAACAGACTTTTGGACTCTGTGGTAGAAGGTGAGGGTTGGATGATTTGATAGAAGAGCATTGAAATATGTGTATTATCATATGTGAAATAGATCACTGGTCCAGGTTCGATGCATGAGACAGGGTGCACAGGGCTGGTGCCCTGGGATGACCCTGAGGGTCAGGATGGGGAACACATATACACCCATGGCTGATTCATGTGAATGTATGGCAAAACTCACAATATTGTAAAGTAATTAGCCTCTAATTAAAATTTAAAAAATCTAAGAGAAGGAATTAAGATCATTCAGAATGACAAATAAGTAGTAAATGTAAAGGACTACTTTTTCTGTTGCATAATATAAAAACAAATTACTGTTAAATACAGAAAATAATGTCATTGTAATTGTTTACAATGTCAATGTTATTGTAATAATGTCATTATATTGTTTGTAGAACTAAGTGAAAGTTGCTCAATCATGTCTGACTCTTTATGACCCCATAGACTCTGACCTGCCAGGCTCCACTGTCCCTGGAATTCCCCAGGCCAGAATACTGGAGTGGGTGGCCGTTCCCTTCTACAGGAGATCTTCACAACCGAGATCGAACCCAGGTTTCCTGCACTGCAAGCAGATTTCTTACTGCCACTAGGGAAGCCCATTTGTAGAACTAAAATACATGATAATAACACCCAATGCATGGAGGAGATGATAAATATAATTATACTGTTATAAGATTCAAATATTTAAAAACTGTGACTATGAAGTGCTATGATAATGTTCACTGGGGTAAATTAAGAATGTACTTAATAATTTCTAGAGCAACCACTAAAATATAGTGTTAATATATTTGGATAAAAATCCAATAGAGAGATAAAGTCTTTTTAAAATATTTAAATAATCCAAAAGAAAGCAAGAGGAACGAAAGGGAGGAACAACAACAAAAACAAAAAGGTGGGGAAAATGCAAAAAGCAAGTATTTGAATACAAGCTAGCAATAGCTATGCTACATGTAATGAATTTAACATTTCAATTAAAAGACATAGATACACATAACAAAGATTGTCTGAAAGAGATGCACTTTAAAATAAAGATACAAATTACAAGTAAAAGTGTGGGAAAGTAATATCATGCCAATAATAATTATAAAATAGGGTGGCACTATTAATATATGAAAAATTAGACTTTAAGATGAGTATCATCAGAGATAAAAGGAGCATTTTATATTTATAAAGGGCTTGATTCAACAGTAAGACATAAAACCCCCAATATATCTGCACCTACTATTAGAGCTTCAAAATAAATAGAGAAAAATTTGGCAGCAGTAGAGGGACTATAGACATAAAAATTTTTCAGAAGTTTTTATTTTGTCTCTATTTACTCATCAACATAATTGTACCAAATAAAAGGTAGAGATAATGTCAGCTCAGTGAATATATCTCACTTTTATTATTGTACAAATGAAAACAGAAAAACATACAGTCAATGGACAATAATCTCTAAACTAATATATTTCTGTCTAGTTTTATTCAGTGAGTTCATGTGTTTTAACCAGGAATTTAATCCAATTAATATTATTTGGGTTCTGTTAAGAATATAAACAATGTCAAATGAGCTAGTCTTCTCTGACAGTGAATGCTAAAGGGCAAAAAAAGTTTATGCTGGCAAGCAGTAATCAGATGCCAACTTGGAATTTACCAATTTCCTTTGGCAAACCAAAGATGTTTAGGATAACACATAGAGATTGTAGTTAACTGAATTAGAGTGGCCACAAGGACTTAAAGCAAAGCAATGTTTTTTCCAGTAGTCATGGAAAGTGAGAGTTGGACTGTGAAGAAGGCTGAGCCCCGAAGAATTGATGCTTTTGAACTATGGTGTTGGAGAAGACTCTTGAGAGTCCCTTGGACTGCAAGGAGATCCAAACAGTCCATTCTGAAAGAGATCAGCCCTGGGATTTCTTTGGAAGGAATGATGCTAAAACTGAAACTCCAGTACTTTGGCCACCTCATGTGAAGAGCTGACTCATTGGAAAAGACTCTGATGTTGGGAGGGATTGGGGGTAGGAGGAGAAGGGAACGACTGAGGATGAGACGGCTGGATGGCATCACTGACTGGATGGACGCAAGTCTGAGTGAACTCCAGGAGTTGGTGATGGACAGGGAGGCCTGGCGTGCTGCGATTCATGGGGTCGCAAAGAGTCCTACACGACTGAGCAACTGAACTGAGCTGAACTGAATGTTTGGCTTGCTGAACTTTTAATCCAATAGCAGTTCTTTGCTTTTAACAGCAATTGACATAGCATAATTATAGTTCCTGATCTATTTTTCCAAGGCTAGCAACAGTATATATCTCAGTGTCTTCCACAAATTTTTGAACTGTACCCCACAGGAAGTAATACATTTTATATCAATATACATAATACACACATATAAATATATACATATTTATTTGGAAACCTGAAAATAAAAATGTTTCATATATCCCCTTACAATGCTTAGTAGCAGTCTGCTCTATTCTGCTTTTTATGTGTTCTATTCAATTATATTCTATTTTATATATATTTTTTCAATTCTATCAATACTATGCTGCATCCATTAAATTGATTTTATGATCTATAAATGTGTCATCAATTGCAATTTTAAAATTAACATTTAGATTATAATGAGTATATTTGGTTAGTTTATATAACCAAAATATATTTTAAAAGGTCATCTACATTCATTGTGTTAAATTAAGCTATTTATGTAATCATACTGTAAATAGAAATACTTAACTAGATTCTATTTCATTAGAAAAAATAATAAACTGTTTCCTAATGGAATTCATCTGTGACATAGGCATGATTTGTCTTGCACTATTCTGTATCTGTGACCTCTTTTCCTCTTCAATTAAATGGGTTGTATTTACAGAAAGGGTTTCTTCAATAAGTTTTGAAAAGTCAATATGTAATGAAATGTATAATAAGAAGGTGATTTAGAAATATTGATGAAAAGAATTAGAATAGAATAAAATCAAGAGAAGAAAATTACACAGAAGAATGAGGCAGAAAAGAGAAAATAAGATAAAATAAAAACAGTTGATAAATCAATAAAGAATAAAAAGATAAATGTGATGCTACTGTGAAATCATAGAAATGTCAATATCAAGAGCTTTTTAAGAACAGCATTTACTAAAAATGGTAGCATAAAATGCACTGAGCATTTCTTACTTGTCAGGTACTCTCTCAGGTGCAGTGAAAGTGAGTCGCTCAGTCATGATCCCATGGACTATACAGTCTATGGAATTCTCCAGGCCAGAATACTGGTGTGGGTGGCCTTTCCCTTCTCCAGCAGATCTTCCCAACCCAGGGATTGAACCGAGGTCTCCTGCATTGCAGGCAGATTCTTTACCAGCTGAGCCACCAGGGAAGACCAAGAATACTGGAATGGGTAGCCTATCCCTTTTACAGCAGACCTTCCAGACCCAGGAATCCAACCAAGGTCTCCTGCATTACAGGCAGATTCTTTACCAACTGAGCTACCAGGGAAGCCCATGTACTAAATCATTTATAATCTTATAACAGCCCCAGCAGGAAGATGTAGTTATCTTCATTTCATATAGGAGCTAGTCAAAGCAAGGCTCTCAAGATCACAAACTGGTAAGTTCTAGAGTCACAACTTACAAGGAGCATAGTCACAACTTCTAGGATCATAGTTGACTAGTCCCAAAGTCCATACTCTTTCCTAATACCTCACATTCCACAGCTATTATAGTGTGAGTGAGAAAGAATTAGGTTACTCCTGTGAATAGGGAACAATTTTTTTTTTTTTAGTCAAACAATTCAGCAAATGACAGAACCATCTTCATACCCATCTGACTCTAAGTTTGAAACTTGATCTCTTAAACAGCTACATTCTACAGAAATTTACTGTGAACATTAACTACACTCGACACACGCCTCTGCATGTTTTATTCTTTATGCAACGTGCCCTTTAGTTCTCACAAAGACCTTGTGGAAAGCTCTTATCATCTCTGTGTTGTATATATATGAAGACATTCACATATAGATGGTTTAATAGCTTATATAAAATCATGAAGATAATAAATAGAGTTGTTGTTGTTCAGTTGCCCCATAGTGTCTGACTCTGTGGCCCCACAGACTTCAGCATGCCAGGCCTCTCTGTCCTTCACCATCTTCTGAAGTTTGCCCAAATTCATGTCCATTGCCTATAGCTTGAAGATTATTTAATGGAGGAACCATAGAAAGTTAGCATTTTTAATACATATAAAAGAGACATATAAAATATTTTGGGGAAGTCAAATTTGGAAATTTTCAAGGATATTTCTGAAGAAGTTAGGATTGCCATATATAATACAAACACCAGTTACATTTGAATTTCAGGTAAAGAATGAATATTGGTGACATACTTATACTAATGATTGTTTTCAGTGAATACAACAATTTTAAAGAAAGGGTATATATCAAATATAACAATCCTAACATTGAAAATTTCAGTTCAAAGTGTGATCCATTTTTGAAGTTGACTAAAATGACACACTAGACAGTTAAGGAGAAATGAAACAAACAAACAAAAAAGTTAAAATACATCATAACACAAAAAAGAAGAATGTGGTATAACACATGGAAATGATGGCTAACCCTAAGATATATAAGATATGACTTGGAGGATTTATTGCAAGGATGAGTCACCAAGGGAAAAAAAGATTAGATTTATGATTATGTATAATCCAAGAAAATAGAAGTCAAGAAAAAATATTTTATGAATAAAAATAAAAGCATGATACAATATGTTAAGTCACAAGTATGTCAAATGTATTATTTGTAATGAATGTAAGTATCATAAAATTCTGTTAGAAAGACAATGTCAACCACCACGTGGAAGAGTGGTTTTTATTAACTTTTGTTAGAGTCTATGGTTGTATCAATATTATTTTTTTAGGCATAAGATTTTTCTCCAAGAAAATCTTACATACAATATCAATATGTAAAATAGACAAGCAACTACAGTCGTAGTCGGAAGCCCCTAAGAAGCTCATTATCACAATAAATGCCAGATGAACAAGTTACAGTCTTGAACATTAAAGTAGTGATGACTTTTCTTACTATATAATAAACTCACACACACATTCAAAATTGTAAAATATTTTAAAATTTCAAAGCATCAATTTCTAATTGATTCTTATTTTCAAATATAATTCAGAATGTTCCTCCTTTTGGAGTGCTTGCTTTGCTGGTAGTTTACACAAAGACATAGTATATATCCTGAATAACTCCACGGTGATAAAAGCTATGATATCTCTCTTGCTTCCTCTAAGGGGGGTTCTAAAGTACAAAAGACTTGATCAATAATATAGCTGAAGCAAAGACACATATTTTCAGCTTAAAAAAAAAAAAAAGATAGAAACTGTGGGCAAGAAGGAATAAAGTTGTGAAGTGTAGAGCCAAAGATACCTACTTTCCTGATTGCTGTGGTATCAGAACTAAAAATATGTTTTAAAAACAAGAAATGTTACTTGAAAATTACCTACTTCCTGTGTCAAGATGGCATTATTACAGGAGAGATGAAAAAGAAAAAGGAACAGAAACCCTATTTTTATTTCAAAGTGGCAAGGTATGGGTATAATTTAAAATAGAATATAAAGTCATCTCTCACATAAAGGAAGTGTAAAGTTCTGGGATTTAAAGAGCATAAGTAGGTATTTCCAATTGCAAAATCATTTAACGGAGTATAAAGGCAAAGGACAGAAACTGAAGAAAGAACAGGAGACAGAATGCTTCATCTTCACCAACACTGTATAAGCCTTTCTAGAAATTCTGGTCACGGGCTTTTATTTATCACTATCTCTTTCTGGGCCATTCCCACCTGCTTCCAAGATTTCAGATTTCACTTCTATGTTGTTAGTGTTCATAAGTACAACAGATATTTCTCAACATTTCATAAGACTTATACAGAGCAGACTTTGTGCATAAGAAAGAGAGAGGGAGGGAGAAAGGAAATGGAATGGGAAGATGAATGTGAGGAGACCCAAAGCAATAGGGATTACATCTGCATTGTAGTTTCACACCTAGTTCTGAAACATCTCCATTCTCACCTTTGGTCTTTACTTTGGGAGTAGACATAGCATAAAATAGAAACACTCTTTCAATTTATATCTTGAATTCTGGACTTGGAGTTGGGGCTGTAGCATTTGTCTTGGGTATGAGCAGCTTGAGCAGACAGAATTTAAAGATTTCTCACATTTGTGGAAATGGTAAGCCACTCTAGTATTCTTGCCTAGAGAATCCCACGGACAGAGGAGCCTGGTGGGCTACAGTCCATAGGGCTGCAGAGTCGAATATGACGAAGAGACTAAGCACACACACAATTTTCATGCAGCAGTTGTCTCAACTCTATGCTGTGTTGAAAGATAACAAATTCACCACCAAGTCTGCAGTGGCAGAGCAAGAAAACCACACTTCTCTCCTCAGCTAGCAGATGCTGAGGGAGACTCCTCACCTGTGTTTTTCCCTTGTTGGGAAATGTAGCAGAAACCTGGGGCCTGGAAGATTCCTTGAGTCTAATGACATTTGAGTCAGCTTGAGAGTGCTAATGGGTTCTGACTAGTCCAAAAGAGAGATTAATTTACTAGTGACACCAAAGTAGACTCCAGCACTAAAGAAAAGTCAAGAGCTGGTGACTAGATGATGTGTAAAAGTCGCTCAGTCGTGTTCGACTCTTTGCGACCCCTTGGACAAGATAGCCCATGTAATTCTCCAGGCCAGAATACTGGAGTGGGTGGTTTTTCCCTTCTCCAGGGGATCTTCCAACCCAGGGATTGAACCCAGGTCTCCTGCATTGCAGGCAGATTCTTTACCAGCTGAGCCACAAGCGGAAGCCCAAGGGAAGACCAGATGATGCTGAGTGTTTCACTCCAGTTGTGTCTGACTCTTTGAGACACCATGGACTGTAGTCCACCAGGCTCTGCTGTTCATGGGATTCTCCAGGCACAAATACTGGAATGGGTTGCTGTGCTCAGCTCCAGGGATCTTCCCAACCCAAGGATCAAACCCCCATCTCCTGTGTCTCCTGCATTGACAGGCAGGTTCTTTACCAATAGCACCAACTGGGAAGCCCACTCTATATGTTTAAGGACCCAAAATTTAAACACAAACACATACATATAATAAAAAAAAATATTTACTGTGTTGTACACGTGAAAGTGAAAAGGAGTCCCCTTAAAACCAAGATGATGCTGAGGACAGTGCCTAAACCCCAAAGTGATATTTTCTCACTATAGCTGTTCCAACTTTGTCCTCTCACTGCCCATCTTCACCACCCACATCAGAGGATGAAAAAGCCATACACTTTATCCAAGAGAAACATTTTGTTTTTGTCAAAATGAGACTAATCATCACTTAAGTATAATCCTTACACTGTTGTACAGGATTAGGTTTATTGTTGGTAACTAAAGTTGATTATTTCATATTAAATCATAAGTGAATTCTCACAAGGAAGTAATAAAATAGGTAAATAACATTAGAAAGCATTGCTTTCTCAGCATATAAGAGTTATGGATAGGTGAATTTTGCTTACTCACTACTAACAATTCTGTTCATTTTGCTGCATTTACTAACACCTGATATATATTTAGCAACTATGCCTCCGGAATTTGATAATGGAGAAAATTGAAGGAGGCAATATTGTTGAAGGGAGGACTGAGGTCCTAGCTTTAAAACCTCTTTGCTCTGAAGAACTTTACACTCAGAGTCAATGCTTATTTGGTGTGTTTTTTGATGGAATTGAATAAAACTTATTTGGTGCTTTTCCTAGTGTCATAAGGAGTGCCTCTATGAAACTGCTGATTATGTTTTTAGAACAGATAAATGCAGAAATTATGACTGGCAGTTATACATGAAATCGTATTTATCCAGGCAATATGCAAGTTCAGTCTCTGTAGGTTTAAATCTGTGGGTGTGCATTGGCAACTCACTTAAGATTCAGATTCAAGTAATAGTGATTGCCACTTACAGATCAGACCTAATGCAAAGTTCATTACAAACATCTTTATCACTGATACTCCCTAAAAAATCTGTGAGGTCAATATTCTTATACACAGTGTGTAGATGAGAAAACTGATATTGAAAGTAGTTAATTAACCTCTCAAGAATAAATACTATAAAGATGATAGATCTAAAATTTTAATTTTGTTTGTCCTGTGATTTAAACTTCTAACACTTTTGTTGTTGATGCTGTTGCTGTTTTTCTTCTTGATGTTTTTATTCAGCCTTTTTTAGGCCCCATCAGAAAACCAACCTCTGTTCCCCAGGCTCTGATATTCATCATCTATACCTGATCCCAGAACCCCAAATTAAACAGATTGGAGCTCTTTAAATAATATTTCAAAATAAAAGCCAAAACAAACCCAGTGTAGCTACATGGCAGATGTTCTAGTTCTAGGCTGAATTAGTCATCAAATCTGCCTCTCTTCGTATGTTTTTATTGTTGTTGATTTTGGAGAATGATATCAAATTAATGAATTGCTTTTCAAATCCCCCTTGAAAATGTGTTTATAGCCAAAGATGGTAGACCCAGGTGTGGTAGAAGAATTAATTAGAATGTGCACATTAGAGGCATCTCAAAAGGCTGCATATCCAATGCAAATTTCCGAGTACTTAATGTCCATTCAGATGTGTGTGGTGATTGCAGTATTACAGAGGACAAAGCTAGGATGCCGAGAGCTTATAAACTTGGATAGAGCTTTCATGTGTACTCAGGAGAAAACTGAATGAGGTGAGATGGCAAAATCTTTTACTGATTCCTTTGGAATTGATCCTTATTGCATTAGCCAGTCGAATGCACATCTTGCATAATAATTACACTGTGATAATAGGACTTTCAAATTTTGGCTTGATTCAGTGCATAATGTTCAGTACATATTTATGTATGTAGGGTCCCTTTTAAAGTACTCACTGTCAAATACTAGTGTCATGTGACAAACATCTCTAATATCCATATTCATCACCTAGGGATTATCTCTTATCTTTAAAAATGCTTATAATTTCTGTTGGACTTTCCTGAGTTAGTAAGTCACACCTTTGGTGCACAGATTTGTAACAATTTGAGAGACAGTGTAAGAGGTTCTGTCTAACAGATGAAACTCAAAATGGTGTTATTCTAACTGAGTAAGCCAGTTGGGAAATGGTGCTTTAGATCTGGGACAAAAAGGACTCACCACTGATGTCAGAATTAGATTTAAATTAATAGTCACAAGCAGCACTGGGCAATCTCAGACCTCCTCTAGACAGGAACAGGCTTCTTAGTATATAGCAAAGAAGGTGCAGAATGAATGCATTTTATAGATAAGTGTTTCTGAATAGAGAATCATAGTGGAGCCTGGCCACACTTTAGTTCTACCAGATTGGCCAACCAAGTAAATATTTTATCATTTGAAAATGTCAAGTGTTCTATCCTATAGAATAACATCTTGCTTTGTTGGAACAAATGGGGAACATGTGTATACCTGTGGCAGATTCATGTTGATGTGTGGCAAAACCAATACAATATTGTAAAGTAATTAACCTCCAATTAAAATAAATAAATTTATATTAAAAAAAAGCCAAAACAAACCACCAAAAAGTTTAAGTACACTAATTCGAAAGTTGAATTGTACTTTTTTTTTTTAATTGGAGGATAATCGCTTTACAATTATGTGTTACTGCCATACATCAACATGAATCAGCCACAGGTATACATATGTCCCCTCCGTCCTGAACTCCCCTCCCATATACCTCCCTATCCCAACCCTCTAGGTTGTCACAGTGGGTTGAGCTCGCTGTGTCACACAACAAATTCCCACTTACTATCTATTTTACTTATGGTAATGTATATGTTTCCATGCTATTCTCTCAGTTTGTCCCACTGTCTCCTTCCTCCACTCTGTCCACAAGTGTGTTCTCTATGTCTGTATCTCCATTGCTGCCCTGCAGCAGGGTATCATCAAAAAGGATCATCAAAAAGATAGGCAAGAGCTATATTCTCTCTCAGAGTCTTTTTCTCTCTCTGTTTCAAACCGTAAGTATAAAGCTGTCTATCTCTGCAGGCTAGTCCAGCACAATGAGCTATTTTAAGGATTTAATGTTGGCTGTGAGAAACCATCACAGTTCTCACTCGAGAAGGCCAAAGAAACTTAGAAGTTGTGATACAAGTATTTGCACATTCCTGCACAATTAAGCTGAGGGGGCCCAAACTATGCCTGCAGAATCTCATGTTTATATTATATTCTAATGTATTAGTTTCATATTTATGCTGTCAGTCAGTCAGTTCAGTTGCTCAATTGTGTTCAACTTTTGTGACCCCATGGACTGTAGCATATCAGGCTTCCCTGTCCATCACCAACTCCTGCAGCTTACTCAAACTCATGTCCATCGAGTCGGTGATGCCATCCAACAGTTTCATCCTCTTCATCCCATTCTCCATCTGCCTTCAATCTTTCCCACCATCAGGGTCTTTTCCAATGAGTCAGCTCTTTGCATCATGTGGCCAAAGTACTGGAGTTTCAGCTTCAGCATCAGTCCTTCCAATGAATATTCAGGACTTATTTCCTTTAGGATGGACTGCTTGAATATCCTTTCAGTTCAAGGGACTCTCAAGAGTCTTTTCCAACACCACAGTTCAAAAGCATCAATTCTTTGGCACTCAGATTTTTTTTATAGTCCAACTCTCACATCCATACATGACTATTGGATAAACCATAGCCTTGACTAGATGGACCTTTGCTGGCAAAGTAATGTCTCTGCTTTTTAATATGCTGTCTAGGTTGGTCATAACTTTCCTTCCAAGGAGTGTCTTTTAATCTCATGGCTGCACTCACCACCTGCAGTGATTTTGGAGCCCCCAAAAATAGTGTGTTAGTTTCCATTGTTTCCCCATCTATTTGCCATGAAGTGATGGGACTGGATGCCATGATCCTAGTTTTCTGAACTTTGAGTTTTAAATCAACTTTTTCACTCTCCTCTTTCACTTTCATCAAAAGACTCTTTAATTCTTCACTTTCTGCCCTAAGGGTGGTGTCATCTCTGCATTCTTGCCACCTCTTCTTAATGTCCTCTGCTTCTGTTAGGTGCTTGTCATTTTAGTCCTTTATTGTGCCCGTCTTTGCATGAAATGTTCCCTTGGTATTTCCAATTTTCTTGAGGTGATCTCTAGTCTTTCCTATTATATTGTTTTCCTCTATTTCTTTGCATCGTTCACTTAAGAAGGTATTCTTAGCTCTCTTTGTTGTTTTCTGAAACTCTGCATTCAGATGGGTATATTGTTCCTTTAAGCCTTTGCCTTTCACTTCTCTTCCTTTCTCCACTATTTGTAAGGTCTCCTCAGCCGTTTTGCCTTGTTGCATTTTTTTCTTTGGGACGATTTTTGTCACAGCCTCCTATACAATGTTATGACTTCCATCCATAGTTCTGCAGGCACGCTATTAGATCTAATCCCTTGAAACTTTTTGTCACTCTCCCTGTATAATTATGCCTGCCTGCTAAATTGCTTCGATTGTGTCTCTTTGCAGCCCCATTTACCATAGCCTGCCAGACCCCTCTGTGCATGTTATTCTCTAGACAAGAATACTGGAGTGGGTTGCCTCTGGCTTCTTCAGGTGACCATCTGGATCCAGGGATCAAACCACAGTCTCTTATGTCTCCTGCATTGGCAGGCAGGACTTTTTTAACCACTGGCACCACCAGGGAAGCCCCTGTATAAGGCATTTGATTTAGGTCGTATGTGAATGGCCTAGTGGTTTTCTCTACTTTCTTCAATTTAAGTCTGAATTTTGCAATGAAGCGCTCATTATCTGAGCATAGTCCACTCCCTGTCTTGTTTTTGTTGACTGCGTAGAGTTTTTCCATCTTCAGCTACAAAGAATATAATCAATCTGATTTTAGTATTGACCATTATGTAATGTCGATGTGTAGAGTCTTATCTTGTATTGTTGTTGGGGGTAATTAAAAATATACTACTTCCCTGACCATTTGTGTACATAATTACATATGCCTCAAACACATTACTAAGCCAAAAAGAGGAACTGAATTGGAGGACCCACATACCAGATTTTTAAAAATTGTTATACAGGCCATGTAGAACTGGCATAGATTAGACAGGAAGGTTAATGAGAACGAATAGATCAATGAGAAAGAACATACACAAATATGCTCATTTGACTTATGACCTTGGACCTAGGCACTAGTGTAATTCACTCTTTGTGAACTGTGAATTGGGCTTTTCAATCAATGATGCTGAAAAAATTGGATATACATAAAAAGGACACAGAAATTCATATTTATCCAGTGATATGACTGAGAAAATATTTTATTAATAAAAAGTCAGATTTGGAGAAGATATTAATATTATCTGTATGTAGCAAAACAATCTTATACTATATATACACACATTTATGCACATATACAAAATATATTCATACTCATATACATAGATTATTATATACATATTTTATATATGTATATGTTATATTTAATGAGTACAAAACAGAAAAAATTAATAACCCAACTTTTTTTAAATGGAGAAATATTTGAACAGATACCTTGCAAGAGAATATTGAAATAACTTATAAAAATGTTTAAAAATTACTAGACATTGTTAATCATCTTTGAAATAGCAGTTAAGAGTATGATTTATTGTACATGCTTTAGAGAGACAAAAGTTAAAATCATGTTACTAACTACTGAGGATGAGGAGCAACTGGAACTGTCATACATTGTTCATATATAAGTAAAATGGTTCAAATATTTTGGAAAGCTAGCTGTTTCTATATTCAACACATAATCAGGAATTCTACTTCAAATTTATGCCCAAGAACAGTAAAAGCATGTCGACAAAATACTTGCAAAAGTGTAATAGGAGATTATTTACAATAACTAGAAAACTGAACAAAGTGTACAACAAAAGAGAATGGATAGATAATAGGTAGTGATATACTTAGAATAATAATAATTCCATGCAGCATTTTAAAGGAATAAGCAAAATTTACATGTAACAAGATGGATATATCTCACGAACAATAATGACGAATAGAAGATAGACACAAAAACATACTTAGTTTTCTATTTTTGTCACTTTTTTTGGAGGTGACTCTGGGCTGTATTATTTTTTAGATTCCACATATAAGTGATATCATACAGCATTTGTCTTTCTCTGACTTATTTCATTAAATGTGTTATTCTCTAGGTCTAACCACTTTGCTACAAATGGCATTGTTCCATTCTTTTTTGTTGTTGTTCAATCACCAAATTGTTTCCAGCTCTACGTAACCCCATGTACTGCAGCACACCAGGCTTCCCTATCCTTCACTATCTTCTGGGGTTTCCTCAAACTCAAGTCCATTGAGTCAATGATGCCATCTGACCATCTCATCCTCTGTCACCCCCTTCTCCTCCCACCCTCAATCTTTCCCAGCATCACGGTCTTTTCTAAATGAGTTGGCTCGTTGCATCAGGTGGCCAAAGTATTGGAGCTTCAGCTTCAGCATAAGCCCTTCCAATGAATATTCAGTGTTGAATTCCTTTAGAATTGTCTGGTTTGATTTCCTTGCTGTCCAAGTGACTCTCAAGAGTCTTTTGCTTTTTAAGGCTGAGTAATATTTTTTCCTTTCGATGAATAGGAAGGGAAATAGTCTTTTCTTTTTTATGGTTTTTTTCCAGTGGATTTGCTGCTTCATAAGGTAGTTCTATTTTTACTTTTTTGAGAAACTTCCATACTGTTTTTCATCGTGGCTGATCCAATTTACATTCTTACAAACAGCACACAGGTATTCCCTTTTCTTCACCTCCTCACCAATATTTATTTGTTGTATTTTTGATGATAGTCATTCTGATAGATATGAGATGATATCTCAGTGTTTTGGTTAGTACTTTTCAAATAATCAATGATGTTTAGAATCTTTTTATCTGCCTATTAGTCTCCTGAATTTCTCTTTGGAAAAGTGTCTTTCCGCATTTTCTGCCCATTTGTTGATTAGGTTGTTTTTTGACATTGAGTTATATGAGCTGCATATAAATGTTGAATATTAACCCTTTGTCAGTTTGCCATTTTCCCAGATGTCTCTTTATTATTTTTCCTTTTGTCTGCTCCATGGCAGTGATTTCTGCCACTTTGTCTTCCAGTTTACTGATTTGTTATTCTGCCTCATTTATTATGCTATTGATTACTTCTAGTATGTTTTTATTTCAGTTATTGTACTCTTTCACTGTTTGGTGTAATATTTTTCAACCTCTTTGCTAAGAACTTCTTGTAACTTCTCAATTTGTATATCCATTTTTTTCCCAAGTTCTTGGATCTTCTTTATGACCATTACTCAGAATTCTTTTTTCAGGCTGCCTATCTCAATTTCATTTAGATGTCCCTCTGGGGTTTTATCTTGTTCCTTTTTATGGAATACATTCCTTTGTCATCTCATTTTGCCTAAATTTCTATTTGTATTTTTATGTATGTAGTAGCTTAAGTTGGGCTTCCCTTGTGGCTCAGTGGTAAAGAATCTGGCAGCCAGTGCAGGAGACACAGGTTTGATCCCTGGGTCAGAAAGATTCCTGAAGAAGGAAATGGCAACCCACTCCAGTATACTTGCCTGGAAAATCCCATGGACAGAGGAACCTGTTGGGTTATGGTCCATGGGATTGCAAAAGTGTCAGACACAACTCAGTGACTGAACAACAAAGTAGCTTAGTTAAGTTTCTCAACCTTAGAGAAATGGCCTTCTTTAGGGGATTTCCTAACAATATATTCCCCTCTCGTTATCAAGAGCCAGACACCAGCTGGTTCGAGGGTAGACAAAGTTCCACAGGATGCAGGACTGTAGTTTCCTTTCTTCTGGTGTCTGCTCCAGTGTGGGTGAGGCCAGTGCACATTTCCTGGCGTGAAAGGCTGGTACCTGCCCACTGGTTGGTGGACTTGGTTCTTGGCCCTCTGGTAGGCAGGGTGGTATCAAGGGATACGTCTAGAGGTAGTTTGGGGTTTAGGAAGTCTCTGATAACTGCTGGTAGCTGGGGTTGTATTCTGCCCTGTTGGGCCATTTGGCCTGAAGTGTTCCAGAATTGGAGCTTACAAGCTGTTGGTTGGGGCCAGGTCTTTGTGCCTGGGATTCAAAATGCCTGCCTCCAGCCAGAGGTCATGTAGGTCCCTCATGTATTGTAACAAGCTTTCAACAACCCCCCACCTCTCCAGGGGACATTCTAAGACCAATAGGCAGGTCTGAGCCAGGCCCCTATGAAGTCGCTACTTTTGTTGTGGGTCTCAGTACATGCTAGATCCTGTATGCACCTTCTGAGAATAAAGTCTCTGTTTCCCCCAGTCATATGTAGCTCCTAAAATCAAACCCCACTGGTCTTCAAGGTGAACTGTTCTTGGAGCTCCTCCTCCTGATGTTGAACCCCTCGGCTGGAAGCCTGGAATAAGGGTCAGATCTCTCAGCCCTGTGGGAGAATTTCTGTGATATAAATATTCTCCAGTTTGTGGATTGCCCACTCAAGAGGTATGGGATTTGAATACATACACAAGTGCACCCCTTCTACTATCTTTAGGTTGGGATTTCTTCTTTAAGTCTTTGGATGTAGAATATCTTTTCTTTATAGATCCCAGTTTTTTATCAATAGATGTTCAGAGGTTAGTTGTAATTTTGATGTACTCTGCCATCTTGTTGAAATTCTCCCTTGGTATTTAAAGTGTCCAAAGGTTTCAGGTAATCTAAAGGAAGAGTGAAAAAAAGGAGAGCACTTTTTTCTTTTTCCACTCTGTACTGCTTCCTGGAGTGGAAAGTAGAGGCTTCCATAGTATCTGCATACTTTGACCTCAAAGATCCACCTAAAGTATTCTCTCTTCTTCCACATATCCCCTATAAAAGTAGCATTCATATGCATCCAAATGTAAGCCCGAGAATCTCTGTTGAGAGAAATACTCATTTCCTACCCCTGTCTTGGGTGTGCTTTTATTATTCCCAGTCTCCAGTGAAAATCTTTCAGCACTTGACCATTTATTATAACTGCTAATGTTCTTTATATATATATTTTTATGTGTGAAGGATGTCCTCTTCCAACTTAAATCTGCTAAGATTCATATTTTTATCATGAATATGTGTTAAATTTTATCAAATATTCTTCTTCTACTTTGAGGAGAATATGATTTTATCCCTCATTATTTTAATATAGTGGCTTATTTATTAGCTTTAATATGATAGATTTAACTGTGGTTTCTTTGTATTTCTCTCACCTGATATTTTTTATGACATTTTTATCTTGATGTATACCTAAATCTATACCTATACCTATGAGATTTGGAAAATTCTCATATTATCTATTATGATATTGTTTTTTTCCCAATCTCACTTTCTGTCCTCTGTGGGAATCTAATTACATGTATGATACTAATTTAACTCTATCATATATATATATATATATGATATGATATATATATATCTTTTATATACTTTTTTCTATTTAGTTTTTATTTTGTTTCATGTTTTCTTCCACTGTTTTTTTTCTTGTGATATGATATCCTCAGGAGGAAAAGAAGGATTGAGTTCATTAAAAGCTGCTTTACAATTTTGTAGGAAGTACATATACTCCTAATGGGATAGCTCACGTCTACTTCCAAGTGAGATCCAGGACTTATTCTAGGCCCTCATTTTGGGGGGAAGTTCTTTTGGAAATATCTATCACTTTTTTTTTTTTCACTTCATCACTATGAGACCTTGGAAAACTCAGGTCAATTGATCAGTGGCTTTTGGTCTAACTTAATCTATTGCCCTGTGCACTTCAAGGATTCAACATGCATCAAGAGAAAACTAGCAGAATATCAAGACTACTTTGTTGAGCTTTCCTTCTTACTCATCCCAGGAAATTTCCTGACTGCTTTGGTAGACAACACTCAACTTTATGTTACTCTACTTAAGAAATTTTCAAAACTGTTCTCCTTAGCCAAAAGTCCTCTGTCTTGTACTCTCTAGGTTCTCGGCTTTTCCAAAGAATAGAAAATAATAGCAGAGTTACTGAGGAGGAAATTGGCTATAGAAAACTGGCTGATTCCATTCTCTCTGAAAGTTTGGCTTTTAAATTATTAATTAATAAGGAATTAATTCCTTAATAATTAAGGAATTACTGTTTGATTCCAGAGTTCTCTAATTCTACCAAAAGATACATTAAAAAATTGTATCTAGCTTTCATAATTGTTTGTAGCAATATTTCTATTCTGTTGCAAAGTATTCCATCTTTGGCAAAGGCATCTTACATGATTTTATTTAAATTTTAAATTGTTCAGTGACTGTTCCTAGGGTAAATGTCAAATCCATAGTTGTATATACAACTCAGAAATTGATATGAATAAATCAAAATTCTTTACTATTTTCTTGGTACTGAGTGTGTTTAAGGGAATGGAGTAACATGATAACATCTTTATCAATAACATTCTGTAAGTAATCAGTCTCACTCATGTCTGATACTACTTTTCCATTTTATTCTCCACATTTCTATAGAATCAGTCTAAATAAGAGTTCTATATACAAAACTCAGCAGTGCTGGCCCAAATGTTGTAGCAGAGAAGGCTACATTGACTGGGACTTCCTGTTGCTAGTTTTATAGTTTTAAGATTAGCACTATATTTTTTTAGTTTTTAAGGTCATATGAAAATTACAGACATCTTGTTTTTTCATGTAATCGATTACATTTTTTACATAAATCAGAGTTTTCATATGAATGAAAGATATATCAAAGTCTTACTAGTATCATAACATAGTTTGAAAAATTGACCTCCTTTGTAATTCTCTGTTATAGTTGTATAAGGATGATGATATTTCCATTTTGCTTGGGAGAATTCAGCAGCAGATCTAATATGGGAAGATATTTAATTCAGTCAGTTGATTCATCAGAAATACTATATCTCTTTTTACAGTTTCAGTCATTTTATATTTAAAGAAATTCGTGTAGTTCATCTTTTTTCTTTAAATTTTCCTGTTTTTTTCTATGTGATATACTTTTGTAGTCTTTATAGCAGAGTACTGTATTTTAACTTTTAGTATTATAAATAAGTGAGTGAGTAAGTGAAGTTGCTCAGTCGTGTCCAACTCTTTGTGACCCCATGGACTGTAGCCTACCAGGCTCCTCTGTCCATGGGATTTTCCAGGCAATAGTCCTAGAGTGGATTGCCATTTCCTTCTCCAGGGGATCTTCCTGACTCAGGGATCGAACCCAGGTCTCTCACATTTTAGACAGACGCTTTTACCATTCGAGCCACAACGGAATTCCTTTAGTATTATGTTGCCCCCTAATTATTTTGCCCCCTAAAACATGAAATTGGATGAATTCCAGTCCTCTTACAGCATTTTAAATATGAGGAGAATTATTGGTCATGCTAGGAGGAAAAATTAAATTAGTAAACCCTTCTAACAGATACCTTAGCATTTGGCCCCATAATCCTTAAAACTGTAATACTCAATCACAATCACATAATAATAATAGCATAAAACTTTTTAGAACATTTTTTCTAAGATATCTAACAGAAATAAACATGTTCTAGTATAGACAATATAAATATAGCTATGAGAGCAGAGAAACAAATGCCCTGATTAAGGTAAGAAACATTTATATAATTGTTCTGTATGTTCAGAAGGATTATATTTCCTGAAACAGAACAATAGACATTTAAAATTTTTAATTTTAGTCTGTAGCTTTTCTTTACCCAGGAAGAGCTTCCTATGTACTTATAAGTTAGGAGTAAATGTTTTTAAGAGAGTACACAAAAATGATGTTGCGGTAACAAAAAAAGTAAAATATTATCCACTTATTAATTATAAAAGAAATATCTCTTAGAAACTGCTTGGATGATGTCAGAGAAAAGAAGTAGGAAAAAGAATCAAGATGCATTGGTAAAGAGTTCCAGCCCTAGGAAAAATTAAGATAAAATTTTAGGTAGAGTAGGAAAAGGGGAATTTGGATATATTTCCTGAGAGGAACAAAGAAAATAGGCAGAGAAGTGCAGGTGATATGGAAAGCAAAAAAATATATATGTTTAAAAATGGAGGAAATATAATAGACTCTAAGGCAATGCCAAACAGCTTCTTATAATCAAACCCCAAATTGTGTTTCTTCTTGTTTGAAGTTTGCCAAATTGATCTGAAATTTTATGTTCTTCAAAACATTTTCTGTGTATGTGGAATTTAATATAATTATCAAGTCAGAAGAAGCAGAGTTGAAAATATTACAAAGTAGTAGCATGTCTCCAGGAGAAGTAAAATTTGTTGATTTTTTACAGTGTTAACTCATTTCACTTCCAACATGTTCTTACCTACTTTATGACTTATTGATTAAAATTTGGGAAAATTGAAGCTAAGAAAGAAAAGACTATTTTATATTTTACTAACTTTGGTCCCTCTTTTGTTTTAACCTCTGTCTTTAATCAGGGAAGTGAGTAACAGAGCTTTAACAAAAAAAAAAAAAAAAAAAAAAAAGAGAGAGAGAGAGAAAGATTCATGAATACTCAACTACATGAAATATCTTCCTTGAAAATGACCACTGGAGTTACTGACTTACAGATGTAAGGTTGCTTTATTTGCAAGCCTTGCTAGGATAAAAAAAAGACATGGTTCTAGGAATCTTATAAGAAAGCATGTACCTAGGAAATATTCAGCTGTGTTTTTGAGCTGTAGCATATCACATCTGTATAAGGTTGAAGAGTTTATCTGAAATGAGCTTCTGAATCTTTCAAGGTTTCTAACATGGTTTTAGTGAAAAACACATTTTCCTCTACATAATCTGGAATGTAGAAATACTCTCTCAATGAACCAGTATCAAATGTGACAGTCAGTCTGGTATAAGCAAAATATTTATTTATTTTTTTCCTAAAAATCCATCAATCAAAGAAATGAAAGTTAAGGGATTTTATGGACTGTACCTAAATGCCAGTTTGCTAATGGATTTTGTTAACAATAAATGCTGACAATCATAAGTCAATGTATGGCTTATATATATGTGCTATTTGTAAAGCAAATTTATTTTACTATTTAGTAATGACTATCCAATATCACTGATAAGCAGACATAAAATTTCTCAACAAAATACTAAGAAATAGAATCCAATAACGCATTAAAAGGATCATATACCATGAAATTAAAAGATACTTGCTCCTTGGAAGGAAAGTTATGACCAACCTAGAGAGCATATTGAAAAGCAGAGACATTACTTTGCCAACAAAGGTCTGTCTAGTCAAGGTTATGGTTTTTCCAGTGGTCATGTATGGATGTGAGAGTTTGGCTGTGAAGAAAGCTGAGTGCCAAAGAATTGATGCTTTTGAACTGTGGTGTTGGAGAAGACTCTTGAGAGTCCCTTGGACTGCAAGGAGATCCAACCAGTCCATTCTGAAGCAGATCAGCCCTGGGATTTCTTTGGAAGGATCTATGCTAAAGCTGAAACTCCAGTACTTTGGCCACCTCATTCTAAGAGTTGACTCACTGGAAAAGACTCTGATGCTGGGAGGGATTGGGGCCAGGAGGAAAAAGGGACGACAGAGGATGAGATGGCTGGACGGCATCACTGACTCGATGGATGTGTGTCTGAGTGAACTCTGGGAGCTTCAATATACACAAATCAATGTGATACACCATATTGACAAAATGAATGATAAAAATCATGATCATCTCAATGGAAAAAAAAAAGCTTCTGATAAATTCAATATTCATTTATGTTAAAATGTCTCCAGAAAGTGAGTGCAGGGGAACCAAACTAAACATGATAAAGACCATATATGATAAACCCACAGCAAACATCTTTCTCAGTGGCAAAAACTGAAAGTATTTCCTCTAAGATCAGGAAAAAGACAAGGATGTCCACTCTCACTACTATTATTCAACACAGTTTTAGATGTTCTAGTGACAGCAATCAGAGCAGAAAAATAAATAAAAAGAATTTAAATTGGAAACCAAGTAAAATTATCACTGCAGATGACATGATGCTATACTTAAAAAATCACAATGATGCTACCAGAAAACTCCTAGAATTCATAAGTGAATTTGGTAATGTTGCAGGATACCAAATGAATAAATGTAATCTCTTACATTTCTGTACACTAATGGTGAAAGATCAGAAAGAGAAATCAAGGAAACAATTGCATATATCATCACAACAACAACAAAATAGCAAGGAAAAACCTATCTAAGAAGGAAAAGGACTTGTACTCAGGAAAATATAAGATACTGATGAAAGAAATAAAAGGATACACAAATAGATGAAGAGAACTGCTGTTTTCTTGGATTGGAAGAATCAATATTGTTAAAATGACTATATAGCCAAAGTAATCTACAGATTCAGTGCAATCCCTATCAAATTACCAATGGCATTTTTCACAGAATCAGAACACAAAATTTTACTATTTGTATGGAAACACAAAAGACTCTGAATCGCCAAAGAGATTTTGAGGGAAAAAAAGGAAAAAGGAAAACTGGAGGAATCAGTCTCCCTGACTTCAGATTATGCTACAGACCACAACAATCAAAACAATATGGTACAAAACAAATACAGATTAATGAAAGAGGATACAAAGTCCAGAGATAAACTGATGTTTCTAACGTTGTTTTATCAATACTTTATCAGAGTACACTTATCAAAATTAAGAATTCATATTATTGCAACATTAAAATGCAAATTTTATTTGAACTCCAACAGTTTTCCCACCAATATCTTATTTCTGTTCATAGATCCAATCCAGGATACCACTTTGCGATTTGTCTTGTTTCCTTAGTTTCTCTGTCATGAGACAGTTTCAGTTTCTTACACTTTTCTTATCTTTTATGATCTTGATACTTTTCAAGAGTAATAAATAGTGAGGTATTTTATGGAAAATCCTACTTTTTTTTCCCCCCTGTTTTCTAATGATTAGACTAGGTGTATAGGTTTGAGAATGAAGACCATGGAAGATGTATTATTCTCATCACATCTTACCAGGAAATTACTGATATCAACATGACATTACTAATAATATTAAACTTCACAAAGGTAGTGTTTGCCTGTACTCTCCACTGTGAAGAAGTTATTTATTTTTCTGTACTCTGTTCTTTGGATATGAGTCACTAAGTTTATCTCTTTCATACTGGTGGAGGAGGGTATGAGAGGGGAGATATTAAATAAATGCCACCTCCTAGATTATCAATAATATATTAAATTATTCCATAAGATGTCCCTTTACCCATTTACTTTTATTCAGTATTTTTATATTAGTATGTAGTCACATCTATTCTATTCTTTAAGCTATATAATAATACTGCTATCTATATTTTTGTTCAAATTTTTTCCAAATCTGACCAGGTGTTGCATGTTGATCCCTTTGTCCATTCGACATATCCCATACCATTTTCTTGCTTGTTTTATTTATTGAAATATATTTGATATAATATTTTATAAGTTTAAGGTGTACAACCATGTTGACTTGAAATATTTGTTTATTGCTGTAAGATTGTCATTGTAACATTAGCCAGCCCTTCTATTACATCATATAATTATTTCTTTTTTCTTGTAAGAATAATTAAGTATACTTTCTTAGCAAGTTTGCTATTTGTAGTACAATATTATCTATAATCACTATACTGGTGAATTATATCTCCAGGAATTATCTACTAGTTCCAAGTTTGTATCCTGAAATAACATCTCTCCTATCCCCCCATGGCCAAACCATTGGTAACTATCATTTGACTCTCTATATTTATGAGTTTAGCTTTTTAAAAATGTCACATATTAGTGGAAATTTAGTACTTGCTTGCCTGACTTATCTCACTTAGTATAATGTCCTGAGGATCCATCAGTTTTGTCATAAATGGAAAGATTTCCATTTTTTCATGATTGAATGATATTCTAGTGTGGTGTATGTTTATCTGGATGTGTGTGGGGTGTGTATATATATCACATTATTTTTATCCCTTAAACTATTCATGGGTACTTAGCTTGTTTCTGTATAGCAAAGATAGGGATACATATATCTCTTCAATATCCTATTTTTATTTCCTTTTTATATAAATCCAGAAGTGGAGTGGCTAGAACATATGGTAGTTCTACTTTTAATTTTTTTAAGACCTGCCATACAATTTTCCATAAAGGCTGAACCAATTTACATTTCCAACACCAGTGTCCAAGAGTTTCCTCCTTTTTCTCAATACTTATTGTCTCTTCTTGATGATAACCATACTAATAGATGAGAGGTGATATCTCATTGTGGTGCTTAGTGATTCTGTGCTCAGATTAGTGATTCTGAGATGTTTTTTCATATACCTGTTGCGTATTTGGATGTCTTCTTTGAAAAATGTCTATTGAATTGTTTCACCCATTTTTTCCAATCAGGTTGTTTGTTTTTTTGTTATTCAGTTGTATGAACTTTTAAGTATTTTGGGGACATTAACCTTATAGCTAATAAGTGATTTTGCAAATGCCATTTTTCCTATTCTGTAGTTGTGTTTTCATTTTGTTGATTGTTTCCCATGCTTTACAGAAGCTTTTAAGTTTAATGTTTTCCCACATGTTGATTTTTTCTTTTGTTAGTGCTTTTGGGGTCATATGAAAAAATTAATACCAAGACCAATGTCAAAGGGTTTATTCTTACTTGATGTCTCAGGTTCACCTTGTATTTTCCTTGCCCCAAGTCCTAGTTCATTTTAATGGAGAATGGTATTTGCAAATTAAGATATGGGAATTGGTATGTTCATTGTTACTGAGTTATCACCGCTTCTAGACACTCTCAGATGGCAGATCAGGCAAATATAAGTGCATACAGTAATGTACACACCCCCATACATCTATATTTATGTGCATCTATATCTGCCTTTATCCATCTGTCATCTATCACTGTACAAATCTGTCATGATCTATCATCTATATATACTAACATAAACACGAGTTCTTATGGATGCTGTATTCTAATCCAGCACCATGAGATTCATTCTAGCCTCCCCTCCTCCTCTTCATTATTTGTGACTTCCTTCTCTGACAGTGAAAAACCTGTCTCTGTTTATATATAATTTTATATACGTTATACTTATTTGTTTAAATTTGAATATATACAAAATAATTTTAGAATTGGTGATTCATACACCTATGTGGAAAAACATTATAAACTAGGATTGGCATCGGTAAACTTTGTCTGTAAAGAACTAGATTTACATTTTATGCTTGAAACTGCAAAATCACTCTTAGTTTGCGAGCCATAATGGCACCCCACTCCAGTACTCTTGCTTGGAAAATCCCATGGACGGAGGAGCCTGGTGGGCTGCAGTCCATAGGGTCGCTAAGAGATGGACACGACTAAGCAACTTCACTTTCACTTTTCACTTTCATGCATTGGAGAAGGAACTGGCAACCCACTCCACTGTTCTTGCCTAGAGAATTCCAGGGACGGGGGAGCCTGGTGGGCTGCCGTCTATGGGGTCGCACAGAGTCAGACACGACTGGAGCGACTTAGCAGCAGCAGCAGCAGATTTCGTTCCCAAGTTGGTTTGCAAATTCCTGAAATAGAGTGAAAGCATTTATGCGCAATTCTTTTTTATCCATTGATAACAAAATTTTCGATTGTCACATAGGCTAGATTTTATCCTACACTTTCAGTAAGTTTGTATTATGTTGTTGTTCAGTTGCTTTTTCTTTGTGACTTCATGGATGGTAACACACCAGTCTCCTCTGTCCTCCACTATCTCCCAGAGTTTGGTCAAATTCATGTCCTCTGATTTGATGATGTTAACCATCTCATCCTCTGCTGCCCTCTTCTCCTTTAGCCTTCAATCTTTCCCAGCCTCAGGGTCTTTTCAAATGAGTTGGTTCTTATCAGGTGGCCAAACTATTGGAACTTCAGCTTCAGCATCAGTCCTTCCAATGAATATTAAGGGCTGATTTCCTTTCAGATTGACTGGTTTGATCTCTTTGTTATTCAAGGGACCTTCAGGAGTCTTCCCCAGCACCACAATTCAAAAACATCAATTCTTCAGTGCTCAGCCTTCTTTATGGTCCTACTCTTACATACATACACGACTACTGGAAAAAACATAGCTTTGACTATATAAATCTTTGTCTGCAAAGAGATGCCTCTGCTTTTTAATATGCTGTCTAAATTTGTCATTGCCTTCCTTCAAAGGAACAAACATCTTTTAATTTCATTGTTGCACTCACCATCTTCAGTGATTTTGGAGATCCAGGAAATAAAATCTGTCTCTCCTTCTACTTTTTCCCCTTCTATTTGTCATGAAGTGGTGGGACTACATGTCATGATCTTAGTTTTTTGAATGCTGAGTTTCCAGCAAGCAAGCCTTTTCACTTTCCTTTTTCACTCTCAATAAGAGGCGCTTCAGTTCTTCTTCACCTTCTGGGCTTCCCTGGTGGCTCTGACAGTAAAGAATCTGCTTGCGATGCAGGAGACCCAAGTTTGATCCCTGTGTTGGGAAGATCCCATAGAAAAGAAAGTGGTCACCAACTCCAGTATTCTTGCCTGGGAATTCCCATGGACAAAGGAGCCTGGTGGGCTACAGTCCATGGCATCACAAAGAGTCAGACATGCCTGAGTGGCTAACTTTCACACTTTCACTTTCTGCCACTTGAGTGGTATCATCTATATATCTGAAGTTGTTGTTATTTCTTTCAGTAATCTTAATTCCAGCTTGTAATTCACCCAGCCCAGCATTTTGCATGATGTACTCTGAATAGGACTTAAATAAGCAGGGTGAAAATATACAATATACAATATACACTATACACATTTCTTTCCAAATTTGGAACCAATCAGTTATTCTATTCCTGGTTCTAATGGTTGCTTCTTGACACATAGGTTTCTCAAGAGACAGGTAAGGTAGTCTAGTACTCCCATCTCTTGAAAAATTTTCCACAATTTGTTGTGATCCACATAGTCAAAGGCTTTAGAGTAGTCAATGAAGCAGAAGTAGATTTTTTCTGGAAATCACTTGCTTTCCCCACTTTCCAATAAATATTGGCAATTTGATTTCTGATTTCTCTGCCTCTTCAAAACCCAGCTTGTATATCTAGAAGTACAGTTCACATATTGCTGAAGCCTATCTTTACAGCTTTTGTTCACAACATTGCTAGCATCTGAAATGAGTGCAACTGTATGGTAGTTTGGACATTCTTTGGCATTTCTCTTTTTTGTGAATGTAATGGAAACTGACCTTTTCCAGTCTTATGGCCACTGCTGGGTTTTCCAAATTTGCTGACATTTTGAATGCAACACTTTAACAGCATCATCTTTTAGGGTTTTAAATAGCTTAACTGGAATTCTGTCAACTCCATTATCTTTGTTCGTAGTAATTCTTCCTAAGGCTGACATGACTTCACACTCAAAGATGTCTAGTTCTAGGGAACTGACCACAGCATCATGATTATCTGGGTCATTAATACCTTTCTTGTATAGATCTGTGTATTTTTGCCATCTCTTCTTAATCTCTTCTGCTTATGTTAGGTCCTTATTGTTTCTGTCCTTTAGCATGCCCATTCTTACATGAAATGTTCCCTTGATACATCCAATTTTCTTGAGCAGATCTCTGACCTTTTCCATACTGTAATTTTCCTTTATTTCTTTTCTTTTCTTTTTTTTTTAAATTTAAGGAGGTGTTCTTATCTCTCCTTGCTATTCTCTGAAATTCTGGATTCAGTTGGATATATCTCTCCCTTTCTTCCTTACTTTTCACTTCTCTTTCCTCAGCTATTGTCAAGCCTTTTCAGGGAAATACTTTCCTTTTTGCATTTCTTTTTCTTTTGATTGGTTTTGGTTACTGCCTCCTGTACAATGTTATAAACCTCTATCTATTGGAGAAGGAAATGGCAACCCACTCCTGTGTTCTTGCCTGGAGAATCCCAGGAACGGGGGAGCCTGGTGGGCGGCTGTCTCTGGGGTCGCACAGAGTCGGACACGACTGAAGAGACTTAGTAGTATCCATAGTTCTTCAGGTACTCTGTCAGATCTACTCCCTTGAATCTATTTGCCACATTCTCTGTAGAATTATAAGAGATTTGACTTAGGTCATACCAGAATCGCCTAGTCATTTTCCCTACTTTCTTTAATTTAAGCCTGAATTTGCAAAGAGGACTCGTGATCTGAACAACAGTCACCTCCAGGGATTGTTTGCTGTTGTTATTGTTCTCTTCTGACTGTGTAGAGCTTCTCCATCTTTGGCTGCAGAGAATTTGGTGATATCCATGAGTGGAGTCGTCTCTTGTGTTGTTGGAAAAGGGTGTTTGCTATGACCAATGTGTTCTCTTGACAAACTGCATTAGCCTTTGCACTGCTTCAGTTTGTATTCCAAAGCCAAATTTTCCTGTTACTCCTGGTATCTCTTGATTTTCTAATTTTTTATTTTATGAAAATAACATTTCTTTTTTTTTTTTTTTTCAATTTAGTTATAGAAGGTGCTGTAGGTCTTCGAAGAACTAGTCAGCTTCAGATTCTTTGGCATAGGTGATTGGGGCATAGACTTGGATTACTCTGATGTTGAATGGTTTGCTTTGGAAACAAACTGAGATCATACTGTCATTTTTAAGATTGCACTCAAGTACTGCATTTCAGATTTTTTTGTTGACTATGAGAGCTAATCAATTTCTTCTAAGGGATTCTTGCCCATAGTATATGTAATGGGCAACTGAATCAAATTTTTCCATTCCCGTCCATCTTAGTTCACTGATTTCTAAGATGCCAGTGTTCAATATTGCCATCTCCTGCTTGGCAATGTCCATTTAACCTTCATTCATGCACCTAACTATCCAGTTTCCTATGCAGTTTGGTTCTTTACAGCATTCTTTAGACGTAAATAATTTACTGTTCTTTACTTTCACTGCCAGACACATTCACATCTGAGTGTCTTTTCTGGTTTGGCCCAGCTATTTCATTCTTTCTGGAGCTATCAGTAATTGCCTTCCACTCTTCCTCAGTAGCATGTAGGACACTTTCTGACTTGAGGGGTTCATCTTCCGGTGTCATCTTTTTGCCTTTTCAGTGTGTCCATGGGATTCTCCAGGCAATAATGCTGGAGTGAATTTCTTTTTCCTTCTCCAGTGGACCACGTTTTTTCTGGGAATGAGGGGAAATCAATGAATAGAACAGTGGCAGGAATGATCTAGGCACTGAGCCTACTCATCTTGATATATCAATGTCATGGGAGGCTTAAAAAATCGGAATAAAGAGCTCTCTCAGATTATCAGTTTAGAAGGTAGTTCTGAGAAACTCAATAAGAGGAAGTAGAAGTTAAAAATTCAGGTTAATACTCAACAATTTTTAGAGTTAAAAAATACACAAATGCAGGCCTTTCTGTCTCTCAAGCTTTTTATTTAGATGTTAATTGATCACAAAATATACCCTCAGTAGTTCAGTTGATAAAGAATCTGCCAGCAATGCAGGTGACCTGGGTTCGATTCCTGGGTGTGGAAGATCCCCTGGAGAGGAAATGGCAACCCACTTCAGTATTCTTCCCTGGAGAATCCCATGGACAAAGGAGTCCAGCAGACTACACATTTCATGTGATCACAAGAGCCAGATACAACTTAGTAACTAAACCACCACCACAAAAAAAAAAAAAAAAAAAAAAAAAAAAACCACCATTTGGAAAAAGGTAAGAATGGATGATTTTTCTCATTGTATAAGACAATGCATAATGCTACAGATAACAGTAAGTCATTTATTCAAAGCATTAATTTTATGATATATTTTTAAATTACAAACTTCTAGAAGTTTCTAAGTTTCTCTTTATATGAGATATTAGGTTAAATATCAAAATGAGATAATTCAGGAATACTAAGAAACTTACACTTAAATATTTGCCTATATGGTCTATTCATCTTAGTTCTATATATTACACAATTAAACTGATTAAAAATTCAGGATTTTGGGGACCATAGTACATTCACATTCTGATTATCTAATTCTTTGCCAGACTTCTGGTTTAAATTGCTCTCACCTAACTAGTCATTAATATTCAATTAAAAGTAGTATTATTGGGGCCAGTCGTTTTTAATGCAACTTCTGGAAGGATGGACTTTGATCATACTTTCAAAAATGTATTTGCTCTTCTAAAATAATGGAAACAATTGTGAATGTTGGAAGAATAATAAAAATATGATAGGATACTGAAAGAGGAACTCCCCAGGTCATTAGGTGCCCAATATGCTACTGGAAATCAGTGGAGAGATAACTCCAGAAAGAATGCAGGGATGGAGTCAAAGCAAAAATAATACCCAGCTGTGGATGTGACTGGATATAAAAGCAAGGTCCGATGCTGTAGAGAGCAATATTGCATAGGAACCTGGAATGTCAGGTCCATGAATCAGGGAAAATTGGAAGTGGTCAAACAAGAGATGGCAAGAGTGAACGTCGACATTCTAGGAATCAGTGAACTAAAATGGACTGGAATGGGTGAATTTAACTCAGATGACCATTATATCTACTCCTGCGGGCAGGAACCCCTCAGAAGAAATGGAGTAGCCATCATGGTCAACAAAAGAGTCCGAAATGCAGTACTGGATGCAATCTCAAAAACCACGGAATGATCTCTGTTCGTCTCCAAGGCAAACCATTCAATATCATGGTAATCCAAGTCTATGCTCCAACCAGTAATGCTGAAGAAGCTGAAGTTGAACAGTTCTATGAAGACCTACAAGACCCTTTATAACTAACACCCAAAAAAGATATCCTTTTCATTATAGGGGACTGGAATGCAAAAGTAGGAAGTCAAGAAACACCTGGAGTCACAGGCATATATGGCCTTGGAATGCAGAATGAAGCAGGACAAAGACTAATAGAGTTTTTCCAAGAAAATGCACTTGTCATAGCAAACACCCTCTTCCAACAACACAAGGGAAGACTCTACACATGGACATCACCAGATGGTCAACACTGAAATCAGACTGATTATATTCTTTGCAGCCAAAGATGGAGAAGTTCTATACAGTTAACAAAAACAAGACAAGGAGCTGACTGTGGCTCAGATCATGAACTCCTTATTACCAAATTCAGACTTAAATTGAAGAAAGTTAGGGAAAACAGCTAGACCATTCAAGTACGACATAAATCAAATCCCTTATAATTATACAGTGGAAGTGAGAAATAGATTTAAGGGCCTAGATCTGATAGATAGAGTGCCTGATGAACTATGGAGGTTTATGACATTGTCCAGGAGACAGGGATCAAGAGCATCCCCATGGAAAAGAAATGCAAAAAAGCAAAATGGCGGTCTGGGGAGGCCTTACTAATAGCTGAGAAAAGAAGAGAAGCAAAAAGCAAAGGAGAAAAGGAAAGATATAAGCATCTGAATGCAGAGTTCCAAAGAATAGCAAGAAGAGATAAGAAAGCCTTCTTTAGCGATCATGCAAAGAAATAGAGGAAAAGAACAGAATGGGAAAGATTAGAGATCTCTTCAAGAAAATGAGAGATACCAAGGGAACATTTCATGCAAAGATGGGCTCGATGAAGGACAGAAATGGTATGGACCTAATAGAAGTAGAAGATATTAAGAAGAGGTGGCAAGAATACACGGAAGAACAGTACAAAAAAGATCTTCACGACCCAGATAATCATGATGATGTGATCACTCTTCTAGAGCCAGACATCTTGGAATGTGAAGTCAAGTGGGCCTTAGAAAGCATCAGTATGAACAAAGCTAGTGGAGGTGATGGAATTTCAGTGGAGTTGTTTCAAATCCTGAAAGATGATGCTGTGAAATGCTGCACTGAATATGCCAGAAAATTTGGAAAAGTCAGCAGTGGCCACAAGACTGGAAAAGCTCACTTTTCACTCCAATCCCAAAGAAAGACAATGCCAAAGAATACTCAAACTACCACACAATTGCACTCATCTCACGTGCTAGTAAAGTAATGCTCAAAATTTTCCAAGCCAGGCTTCAGCAATACGTGAACTGTAAACTTCCAGATGTTCAAACTGGTTTTTTAAAAGGCAGAGGAACCAGAGATCAAATTGCCAACATCACCTGGATCATGGAAACAGCAAGAGTTCCAGAAAAACATCTATTTCTGGTTTATTGACTATGCTAAAGCCTTTAACTGTGTGGATCACAATAAATTGTGGAAGATTCTTGGAGATATGGCAATATCAGACCACCTGACCTGCCTCTTGAGAAATCTGTATGCAGGTCAGGAAGCAACAGTTAGAACTGTTGGTGAAAGTGAAAGAGGAGAGTGAAAAAGTTGGCCTAAAGCTCAACATTCAGAAAACTAAGATCATAGCATCTCGTCCCATCACTTCATGGGAAATAGATGGGGAAACAGTGGAAACTGTCAGGCTTTATTTTTTCGGGCTCCAAAATCACTGCAGATTGTGACTGCAGCCATGAAATTAAAAGAGGCTTACTCCTTGGAAGAAAAGTTATGACCAACCTGGATAGCATATTCAAAAGCACAGACATTACTGTGCCGACTAAGATCTGTCTAGTCAAGGCTATGGTTTTTCCAGTGGTCATGTATGGATGTGAGAGTTGGACTGTGAAGAAGGCTGAGTGTCGAAGAATTGATGCTTTTGAACTGTGGTGTTGGAGAAGACTCTTGAGAGTCCCGTGGACTGCAAGGAGATCCAACCAGTCCATTCTGAAGGGGATCAGCCCTGGGATTTCTTTGAAAGGAATGATGCAGAAGCTGAAACTCCAGTACTTTGGCCACCTCATGCAGAGTTGACTCATTGGAAAAGACTTTGATGCTGGGAGGAATTAGGGGCAGGAGGAGAATTGGACGACTGAGAATGAGATGGCTGGATCCATCACTGACTCGATGGACATGAATCTGAGTGAACTCTGGGAGGTGTTGATGGACAAGGAGGTTGGCATGCTGCGATTCATGGTATTGCATAGATTTGGACACGACTGAGAGACTGAACTGAACTGATTTCTAAATTTACTAAATATGTATGACTATAAATATAAGTAAATATTATGTATCATAGTTCAGTTCAGTACAGTTGCTCATTAGCTCAGTCATGTCTGACTCTTTGTGACCTTGTGGACTGCACCACGGCAGGCTTCCCTGTCCATCACCAATACCCGAAGCCTACTCAAATAATGCCCATTGCGGCAGTGATGCCATCTAACCATCTCATTGTCTGTCGTCCCCTTCTTCTCCTGTCTTCAGTCTTTCCCCGCATCAGGGTATTTTCCAATGAGTCTGTTCTTTGCGTTAGGTGGCCAAAGTATTGGAGTTTCAACTTCACCATCAGTCCTTCCAAGAATATTCAGGAATGATTTCCTTTAGGATTGACTGGTTGGATCTCCTTGCCATCGAAGGGACTCTCAAGAGTCTTCAACACCACAGTCAAAAGCCATCAGTTCTTAGTCACTCAGGTTTCTTTATAGTCCCATTCTTGTATCCATACATGATACTAGAAAAACCATAGCTTTGACTGGATGGATCTTTGTCAGAAAAGTAATGTCTCTGCCTTTTAATATAATGTCTAAGTTTGTCATAGCTTTTCTTCCAAGGAGCAAGCATCTTTTAATTTCATGGCTGCAGTCACCACCTGCAGTGATTTTGGAGTCCACAAAAATAATGTCTCTTCCTGTTTCTGCTGTTTCCCCATCTATTTGCCATGAAGTGATGGGACTGGATGCATGATTTTAGTTTTCTGAATGTTGAGTTTTAAGCTAACTTTTTTACTCTCCTCTTTCACTTGATGACTCAGACGGTAAAGCATCTGCCTGCAATGTAGGAGATCCGGGTTTGAGCCCTGGGTTAGGAAGATCCCTGGAGAAGGAAATGGTAACCCACTCCAGTACTCTTGCCTGGAGAATCCCATGGACAGAGGAGACTGGTAGGCTACAGTTCATGGGGTCACAAATAGTCGGGCATGACTAAATGACTTCACTTTCACTATCATCAAAAGGTTCTTTAGTTCTTCACTTTCCACCATAAGCGTGGTGTCATCTGCATATCTGAGGTTATTGATATTTCTCCCAGAAATCTTGATTCCAGCTTGTGTTTCATTCAGCCCAGCATTTCTCATGATGTGCTCTGCATATAAGTTACATAAGCAGGATGACAATATACAGCCTTGAAATACTGTTTTCCTGATTTGGAACCAGTCTGTTGTTCCATGTCCAGTTCTAACTGTTGCTTCTTAACCTGCATACAGATTTTCAGGAGAAAGGTCAGGTGGTCTGGTATTCCCATCTCTTTAAAAATTATCCACTGTTTGTAGTGATCCACACTGTCAAAGGCCTTGTTTGGCATAGTCAATAAAGCAAAAGTAGATTATATTTCAACAGAATATAAAAGAGCAAAAATGACTAATCAAATAAACCTAGTATGAAAAATATCATATTTTAAAATATCTTAGGACTTTCTCATGAATTCTGTTTCTACCAGAGAAAGTAATATCACAGAATTGTGGAAAATTTGGTAATTATATATATATAACTGGATGGTGGCATACACTTCATATCTGTCACTGACAAAATTTTTGTTTCAGAAAAATTGATTTTGCATTTCTTCTTAATCAAGAAGTATCATAGCAATCTTAACTGAAATATCTCCTACCTTTCTTTATTGAGGGCTAAATCTCAACATTCCTTTGAGACCAACATAAATATATCCCTTTTATGAAATTTCTAGTGATCTTATATACAACCTGTAACTACTGCTCACTCCTCTCAACCATATAACTCTCATAATATCTACTTTTTAATGATGCCTTCTTCTTTGAATGATCATTCTATGCCCCTCAAGTACAAGTCTTCCAAAAATTAAGATTTAGTACTTTTATATGGCTGTTATACACCCTCCAACATATACTTAAAAAGACTTGCTCCCGGGAATTCAATTTTCATCAAAAATGAACAACGTTGTCTTGTTTTAATACAATATTATTTTGGATTATAGCAATAATAATTTCAGAACAATTTTATAGGGATATAAAATTAGTTCCACCATGCCTTTTCTAATATGGAAGAGATAGGAACTTCTAGATGGGAGAAACAATAGGAAACGGAATAATTTATCCACCTCTGAATGCAGATAAACTGTATTTGGCACTAATTTGATTTACATACTCCATTCCAATTCCAGTGTTAGTTGCACATTAGCATTATTGTGATAAGATTGTATTATTCTTTATGCCAAATAATGCTCAAACTACCACACAATTGCACTCATCTCATTTAAATAATGCTTAAAATTCTCCGAGCCAGGCTTCAGCAATACGTGACATGAACTTCCAGATGTTCAAGCTGGTTTTAGAAAAAGCAGAGGAACCAGAGATCAAATTGCCAACATCCACTGGATCATGGAAAAAGCAAAAAAGTTCCAGAAAAACATCTATTTCTGCTTTATTGACTATGCCAAAGCCTTTGACTGTGTGGATCACAATAAACTGTGGAAAATTCTAAAAGAGATGGGCATACCAGAACACCTGACCCGCCTCTTGAGAAATCTGTATGCAGGTCAGGAAGCAACAGTTCGAACTGGACATGGAACAACATATTGGTTCTAAATAGGAAAAGCAGTACGTCAAGGCTGTGTATTGTCACCCTACTTATTTAACTGATATGCAGAGCACATCATGAGAAGTGCTGGGCTGGAAGAAACACAAGCTGGAATCAAGATTGCCGGGAGAACTATCAATAACCTCAGATATGCAGATAACACCACCCTTATGGCAGGAAGTGAAGAGAAACTCAAAAGCCTATTGATGAAAGTGAAAGAGGAGAGCGAAAAAGTTGGCTTAAATCTCAACATTCAGAAAACTAAGATCACGGCATCTGGTCCCATTGATTCATGGGAAGTAGGTGGGGAAACAGTGGAAACAGTGTCAGACTTTATTTTTCTGGGCTCCAAAATCACTGCAGATGGAGATTGCAGCCATGAAATTAAAAGACGCTTACTCCTTGGAAGGAAAGTTATGAGCAACCTAGATAGAATATTAAAAAGCAGACACTACTTTGCCAATAAAGGTCTGTCTAGTCAAGGCTATGGTTTTTCCAGTGGTCATGTATGGATGTGAAAGTTGGATTATAAAGAAAGCTGAGCGCTGAAGAATTGATGCTTTTGAACCGTGGTATTGAAGAAGACTCTTGAGAGTCCCTTGGACTGCAAGGAGATCCAACCAGTCAAGCCTAAATGAGATCAGTCCTGGGTGTTCATTGGAAGGCCTGATGTTGAAGCTGAAACTCAAGTACCCTTGCCACCTGATGCAAAGAACTGACTCTTTTGAAAAGACAATGATGTTGGGAAAGATTGTGGGCAGGAGGAGAAGGGGACGACAGAGGATGAGATGGCTGGATGGCATCACCGACTTGATGGAGATGGTTTGGGTGGACTCTGGGAGTTGGTGATGGACAGGGAGGCTTGGCATTCTGCGGTTAGTGGCATCACAAAGTGTTGGACACGACTAAGTGACTAAACTGCTGTATATATATATATATATATCCAGAAGTTCCTATAATTGTAGTGGTTAAAAACAATATAATAATCGTGATAAAAATAACAAATGTTGTTCCATTTTTGTTTTGTTTTGAATTAAACTATAGTCTTGTTCTTCTTTGCTTTTCTCTAGAATATAAATCATCCTCTCTTACTAGTTGATGCTATTTGAGAAATCAGGAAAGTATTTTCAAATTGGAGATTTTAGAGAGGAAATATTCTCCGGGTTTTATAGAGAGTTTTGAATGAATATGTATATATCATTTCTTTGTCCATGGGGACAAATTATACAGTAGTGAGATCATTCCATTATCATCCTAGGTTTTAGAATAAACCTGAAAGTTCTGAATTTATGAAAGAGTATTTTATTCATGAAACTCAAAAACTCTAAGCCTATATGTAAAGTGAAAAGTAAGCTGAATAAATAGAAAGCCGAACTTTCCACCCAGCCGGTCCAGTTCTACTGTTTTAAACACAGCCTTTAGTTCACACAGTGGAAGTATTTTCATTGGACATTGATTAGTGTTATTGTGGGGCTAGTTTGTATCAAATTTCACTTCTTACAACCCATTTCCTATCAGAGCTAATGGGTTTGCTGCTCATTTATAATGATCATATTGGCATGGATTTAGCTGAAGTTTTCAAATCCTCTATAGGGGAAGTTTTTCCACTCTCCTGAGTACCTCTCAGCTGCAGGTAAAGAATGTTACAGCTGGATGAGAGAGCTAATTAGGGCCAATTATAACCTGAATGACCAGCGGTGGCATTGAAATGTCTGACAAAAATCTACCTTGTCCTTGCAACGCAGAGGTTTTGAAACTCCACAAAAACCTGTCTTGGAACATTAAACATTGTAGAATGGCAGGTAATAAGCATGTAAATTTAATAATCAAAAGGGGTATTGCCAAATGAATTCTGAAAGTAAGACTTCACTAGACACTTACACTAACTGCCAAAGGCATCTCAAAATACAGTATTGTAAAGTAAAATAAAGTAAAAATAAATAAATAAAAATTAATAGTAAATTTCAGATAGTTAATGAGGATCATCAAGGTTCTACAACCAATTTGTAATGAATAAATCTGGTGACCTAAATTTAATTCAACATACATACTCAAATTTTCTTATAAGTTCATTGGCTCAGCATTTTGAAGGAATTATTTTCAGACTCTCTTTATTTTATTTTTATTTTATTCACTTTGTCCAATGGAAGACACATATCTTTTATTCAGTGAGATTGTTTTTTGGCCAACTTCTTCATCTCTATTCATTCCATAGGATGTAGGACCTCATCTGGACCTTGGAAAGTATGTATGTTTGAGTAGACAGAAACAGAAGGGTAGAAACACTCTATTTTTCCTATATATTTATGGCATTTGTTTGGCAAACAAAATGGTATGTCTCAGGAATATGCAGAGGCAAAATAATTAGCAGTAAATATTGAATTAAAGTTTGGAAGAAACATTAAAGAAGCATACATCATTTTCAAAATGCAATTATGAAAAACAATTTTTTTTTGTCTAGCTGATCCACCTATCTTGCCAATATCTATCTGCCATGAATATAATTATTTATCTTGGAAACTATAGCATCATGTTGTAAAATAAGCAGATGCTCCAAGCAGTGTTTAGAGGTAAATAATAATGAATAATTTTTTTGAAATATTTTTACAAAGTCTAAGAATATCATAGAAAATATATAAACACATTTCATTCACATGCTTTATGCTTGAAAGGTAAATTTTAGATGTAGAAAATTGTATGAGAAATTTCCACTGCTTAACCAGCTTTTAATTTAAAACACAAAGCCTACATTTATTATAATTATGTATTTTTTAATACACCATTTTCTGAAATTCACAGCTACAGCATGTAGTCATCACTTATAAGAGTAATCAATAATTTCTGATAGGATGAACACAACAAAATCAATTAGCATCTATCTAAAAACAAGGATTGTTTTTCTTGTATTCATTTCTAAACAGCTTAAAACAGTTGAAAAACTACATGATAAAAATGCACTTCATGAAATTGTTTATCCTTACTCAAATTCAATCCCAGTTATGACCCTGAAAGATGATTAGTAAATTTGACTTTTTAGTTAGTATATTGCATAATTCATTGACATTATAATGCAGTCATGCATTTGATTTTCAAGGTGCAGATGTGCTAATATGAAGCTATAATTTTCTCATCTAAATAACTCTTTTAGTAAAACTTTTAAATTCTTACAATTCTATTGTTTAGGACCTATTATTGTTCATTTTTTAAAAATGAATTCAGAAGTAGATTTTGACGTCAGCTTGTGTTGTTATGGTAAATGGTTTAGGATAGTGGGAATCAAAGGAAACTAACATAATTTAAAAGATATATTTTAGTGGAAACTACTTGATCACAGTTAAGTATTTTTAAATGTAAAATTAGTTCAAATCAACACAAAATTATAGCCTAATAGAACCAAATATAAAGTATAAAATCAAAAAATGAAAGGGAGGTTGCTTTTTGTTTCATTTTGTAACAGTAACAAGGGCACAAAATAATCTTAGTGTTCACCACAAGATGTTTAAGTGACACCTTTGTTCTAAACCAGATATATGGGTATGTATTTCTTATTTGGTTTCCAGAGATGAAGTTCAGTGTTTGTTTATGTGTAATGGCAAACTCCTATCAGATGGGCAGCTCAGCTTCAACTCTGAACAAAATGAAGAAAAAAGGTTGTAAAATATAGAATTAGTTGCTCAAAGGAAGTGATAGAGTACACTATGTTTTTATTTAAAAACTCACTATGTTGTGTGTTTTATTTTTTTTTCCCTGAATACCAGAGGGGCATTTAAAATGAAATAAATGTTTCCAGATGAAGTGAAAGAACTTGCAAGCTAGGATTCTTGGCTATTGGTCCTATCCACCAGTGAGGTAAACTGCCAGCAAATCAATCACGCCCACATACAGACAGTCGCTACCTACTACACCAACATAGATTCTTGTGCTATTGGTTCTGGGAACATTGACCAGCAAAACTGCTCTTATTACAAACATGTGTGGCACTGCTGAATGAGACTTATAGGGAATGGTGTGGTAGAATGAATATTAGCATTTGGGACAAATGTTTCCTTAGGATATATTATAAAAAGTACTTTCTCCATTTCCAAACTCTGCTCTGCAGAATTCTTATTATAAGGATAATAGCATGAAAAGACCTCTGTGTTATTCCTGGCATAGTCTACATGGATCCCTATTAGGTAATCCCTCACAGCACCTTTATAGCCTCTGGCTCTTGGTGCTCATAAAACAAAGTGAAGCATTGCACTCATGGCAAGGCTGACGAGCTGGGATTGGCTCCTGTTGAGTTCCAGTGTTGTACTTCTAGGTAGTATTATACTATGTCTTATGATTCTTTCATGCTGAGATATATTTTGCCCTTTACTTACAAGTGGTGGTATAAAACATTAAAATAATAAATTGATTTGATAATGTGTAAATTAATTTGAAATTTATGAGGATAAAGTTTCTGAAGTTCCCAGAAATTGCCAAACATTTGGAAATCATATTAGAAATGGTAATATGGAATTTTACATGCAGAGGCAAGAATGATGACAGCTAAATAAGAAAGAAGCAGTTGATTTTAAAAAGGACATTTCACTAAGGCCTTAAGTGTAAATTTATGATCCTAAATCTTATGTTAGATGATCTTTCTATTGAATTCTTTGTGTGATCTTCATGCGCACATTGCTTTTACCTACATTCAGTGGGTTTTAGTTTTAATAATATGAAAGCCATAAGCCTTGAACAGTAAAATTTCAAATGATGAAGCCCTTTGAATTTCAAATATACTTAAAGGAAGGCCTTCTGAATACCATTCAAATGGCAACATAAAGCCAACAATTTTAAAGCCACTTAGAAATGAAGCCAAACTTTATGGACTATAGTAGTAACCTTTTCCTAATACCAAAGCTCTTAGAAATCTTTCAGTTAGGAAGGATGTGACTAATTTTAGAGACAAACTGACAAAGAGGAAACAGGTGAAATTAAAACACTTGTAGAATATTGTGTTGTATGTAAATCATATTCTTAGACATTTCCTTGTTCAGTAAGTTCCCCAGCTGTACCATTAACCTGAAGTGTTTATATCATTTGATTGCTTTACTGTAATGTTTCTAAGAAAGTTCAACTATTTTGCAGTTAAAACCTCACCAATCTACACACAGCTATTACAGCAAGGAATATGTATGCATTAGATTCTGGCATGGGCATATGACTAACAGGGGGCATGAAGAAGTGAATTAACATTAGCAGAATTTCTGCTGCAATGCTTTTGTGAGGTCACATAGAGCAAAGTGGTGAGCAGATTGAGTAGTAAGCATTATTCCTAGATTACAAAGATAATTATGTCTGTCTTGATCTTAAAATTTGTTCAGATTTTTAAATAAAAGAATGAATCCGTAGCCTAATGTTATTTACTTTGGTTCTTTGTTTTTGTTTTATTCGTAGTAAATTGATACAGAACAAATTTTAGCTCAATAAACAGCAATTTACAACAAAAAATAAAGGAGGACAAAAATGCACAGAAGAAAGGTGCAAATTTTTTTAATACATATTTCATAGAAAGAGCAATGCCCAGAAGTCAATGAAGAACCTCATCAGTTCAGTTCAGTTCAATTGCTCAGTCTTGTCTGGCTCTTTGCGACCCCATGGACTGCAGCACCCCAAGCCACCCTGTCCATCACAAACTCCCAGAGTTTACCCAAACTCATGTTCATTGAGTCGGTGATGCCATCCAACCATCTCATCCTCTGTTGTTCCCTTCTCCTTCTACCCTCAATCTTTCCCAGCATCAGGGTCTTTTCAAATGAGTCAGCTCTTCGCATTAGGTAGCCAAAGTATTGGAATTTCAGCTTCAACATCAGTCCTTCCAGTGAACACTCAGGACTGATCTCCTTTAGGATGGACTGGTTGGATCTCCTTGCAGTCCAAGGGACTCTCAAGAGTCTTCTTCAACATCACAGTTCAAAAGCATCAATTTTGGGCACTCAGCTTTCTTTACAGTCCAACTCTCACATCCATATATGACTACTGGAAAAACCATAGCCTTGACTAGACCGACATTTGTTGGCAAAGTAATGTCTCTTCTTCTCAATATGCTGTCTAGGTTGGTCATAACTTTTCTTCAATCTAGATTTATATTAAAAAAGCAGAGACATTACTTTGCTGACAAAGGTCCATCTAGTCAAAGCTATGGTTTTTCCAGTAGTCATCTACAGATGTGAGAGTTGGACTATAAACAAAGCTGAGCACAGAAGAATTGATGCTTTTGAACTGTGGTGTAGGAGACAACTCTTAAGAGTCTCTTGGACTGCAAAGAGATCACACCAGTCAATTCTCAAGTAAATCAGTCCTGAATACACATTGGAAGGACTGATGCTGAAGCTGAAACTCCAATACTTTGGCCACCCCCTAAGAAGAACTGACTCATTGAAAAAGGCCCTGATGCTGGGAAATATTGAAGGCAGGAGGAGAAGGTGATGACCGAGAGAATGATATGGTTGTATGGCATCACCAACTTGATGGACATGAGTTTAAGCAAGCTCCGGGAGTCAGTGACAGACAGGGAAGCTTGATGTGCTGCAGTCCACAGGATCACAAGGAGTCGTACACAACTGAGAAATGAACTGAGCACAGAAAAAATGGGATATGTTTGCCAATGGTCAAGTAAGGCAACTATTCAGGATCTAGAATAAACTATTTCTTGACAAGAAGGAGTGATTATAATGATATTACTATAAGGAAAGTTTCTGGATGAAATCGTACTTTACCATACACCTTCAAAATCTGAGAAGTTTGGACTCATACTTCTAAGTGTCTGTATTTGGTTGTATCTATAATTAGTTCTATGACAGTTAAAGAAAAGTTATGGTGCATATATCAACTGAAATAAAATTAGTCCATGTGGTTTGATTTTCTAAATTTTGTTTTATATCAGGAATGAGAAGGTCCTGAGGAAAATAGTCAGCAGATGGTTTTATCTGCAAGTTTGTTTTTCTGCCAACAATCAAAATGATGTAGCTAGAGTATGCTAACAAGATCAAGAGAAAATGTTTCAAATGAAAATAAATGTATGTGTCTTGAGAATAACTGGAACTATTCTATGTCAGGTGACATTTCATCCATGCCTTAAAAAACACATCATGAAACAAAAATTACAGGATGAATATTGTTTACTGTAAAGTTTGTTAAAAGAATACATATCATACAGTATTATATATAAAATAATAAGCAATATTCAATAATACATACAATAATAATAGAAGAAATATTCAATAATAATACAATATTGAATAATAATGCAATGCTCCATAATATAGATGTTAAGTATATTATATATTTTATACAATTATATGCATTTATATTGTTTGTACCAATACAAACATGCAGTTGATCATAGAACATGGGGATTAATCCAACTATAATTTATACTTTTGCCCACCATATCCAAGTTTCCTCTGTATCATGAATTCAACCAATCACAGATCATGTAGTACTATATTATTTACTATTGAAAACTACCTGCATATAAGTGGACCTGCACAGTAGAAACCCATGTTGTTCAAGATTAAACTGTAATACATAATATTGTTTAAAAGAAATCTTGGCTTCCTTCAAGTTACTTTTCTTCTCTTTACCCGTGAGATGTTTGTGTGTGTGTTAGTCACTCAGTCATGTCTGACTATTTGTGACCCCAGGGACTGTAGCCCACCAAGCTACTCTGACCATGGGATTCTCCAGGCAAGAATACTGGAGTAGGTTGCCATTTCTTTCTTTTCCATGAGACGGCTTATATTAACTTTGTTCTATTTAATTTTTAACTTCATGTACCTGTTTGTTGGGAAAGCAAAAAACAATTTTGCAATAGTGTGAGTTTTGTAATAAATAGTGGTTTTCTTGAAGATGTATAACTTTTCTAGCATTGTATTTCTTATTGCATTTTATGATAAAACTTAATCGTAGAACTTATACTACAAAACAGATTATCAAGACTAATAAAAAAAACATTGTAAATAATGTAGTATGCTGCCTAGATCTTTGATCCCACATCCCTTAGGATGGAAGCACTGATTCTCTGAGTTGCTGGTGGTATTGGCAGCAGTATATTCTCAGATGAGACCTTCTGGAGGAACTGCCATGGAATGGAAGAGTCACCTCCCTCAGATCTCCCTTGCCAGAAAGACTCTATATGAAATGGCTGATTAACTAGAGTATTCATGCCTGCCCCTTCTGATTTAATGTAGCAACTTTACAGAGTCATCTCAGATCCAGAACTCCCCGCGGGATTTGCCACGACAATTTTTTTACTGCTCAGTCCCCACATTCTTTATTCCATCGTAGGCACTGAGATGATCTTGAGAGCAGAACACTGCTTGAGAAGTTTCTCACGGGTGACCTTCCATATTAGTCATTTCTTAGTGTTCTTGGCTGCTTTGGAGAAGTTTCAATTCTAGTTCCTGGCAGGTCTTCCCAGCAAAGTCAAGGTTTAGACTGGAAATAAGTGAGCTCTTAAAATGTAGTAGGGAAGTATCTGAACCAAGTTACACAATCATTTTGAATCTCCATGTTTCCAACTTTGAGTCTGCAGAAAATTTCCCCACATTCCTATTAAAAACTAATTCTTCTCACTTAATTGAAAACATTGTGATGACTCTGCCTTGCAAAACAAGACACCTCAACCTTTAAGGTCTCTCTCTTTACCCCTCTTGGCCACCAGAGCAGTAATTAAGGTTAAAGTCACAATATAGTTGAGCCAGAAGTATCTTGTATTTACTAGAAAGAAACTGTAAGATTAGCTTCCCTGAAACTGTAAGATTTAGTTAATATTCACTAGGTTTAAATTTGATTATTTTTAGTGGGAATGGTATTTCATCTATGTCACACTATCTATGTACACATGAAGAAATGGGAGAATGTATCAACATGGGAATATCTTGTTATTAAGGCATCTGGATGATGGCTCTAATATGGATCTTGGAAACTTGAAGAAAGAGATGGTCTATGATAATTAAGATATAATTAAGGTAAAATGTCAGTGCTACTTTGGCAGATGTTGTAAAAACCTGAACAATACTTGTAGAAATGATCAAGTGGTGGTTATATTATGTAATGTTAGAAAAATCGATGAATATAATCTTCAGGAGGACTTCACGAACACTCCATTTAGCAAAGTCATGAAGAATCTCCTAATGAGAGGGGCACAAGTATCACTAAGAAACCATTTTAAGCATCTTTGGTAGGTCAGGTCTGGAAGAAAGTGCATAGGCTTGCATTTACCATGGTTGGTAGATATTTAATTAATGTTAAATTGGACTAATGTTAAATTAGACCTTTCTTATCCTGAATGGTGTAACAATTAATCTTAACTAAAACTCAATACATATTCCAAGCATGGATTTGCTTATCCTGCCCACAGGGCTTCTATGAATATTACTATCTAAGGGATTAATGTATGTTTTGATCTCAAGGAACATTATATCAAATTGAAGTGAAAGTCACTTAGTCATGTCCAACTCTTTGTGACCCCATGGACTGTAGCCTGCCTGGCCCCTCTGTCCATGGGGATTCTCCAGGCCAGAATACTGGAGTTGGTTGCCACACCCTCTTCCAGGGGATCTTCCTAACTCAGGGATCAGCCTAGGTCTCCCATATTACAGGGAGATTCTTTACTGTCTGCACCACCAGGGAAGCACATCAATCTCAAAGTTTCACTCAATAATAAAATATGTGGTAATTAGCCATTTTGGATCACCCAGTTCTATTTACACACTATCCTGAAAATTACCCAGAAAATTACCAACCTGATTTAAAAAAAAAAAAAAAAAGGAGAATTGTTGAGGAAACTGCCTGGAGATATTCACCTACATGAATATATGCTGTCCTTAAAGATATAGTACAGACCCTCAAATTAATTATCATTATGCATATTGGGTCTGGGAGCAAAGGTATAGAAATAGGAAAGGTCCTACTTACTATTACTCTTAGTGACTCACTCTGAGAAATTATGCTTTCTGTGCTTGCTCCTCTGGTGCCCAGAGTAGGAAATTTTTCCTTAAGAGCATACAGTAAGAATGCTGTTAAATTTCATGTTTAGATATTCCTCACGTACAATGGGCTTACTGTGATAAGAGAAGAGTGGGCAAAGAGGGGATAATCTGTTACCCATTCTGACAGGGTAACAGATTATCAAGTTGAAATAGAGTTGTTTCTAGATTTTAGCACAGGTAAGATCTTTGATACCTAAATGACTTGCTTGAGCATCTTTTGGTATTGTCTTCCCCAGTTTGCCTGAAAAAAGGAAATAGTATGGTGACTTAAGGATTCAAACTTCTTAGAAATGAGAATCTGTGTAACGCCAACAGAAAGGGTACACGGACCAGTAGAGGAGTTAGCTGAGAATGAAAGAAATCTATAATGAGTATTAGAGAAGGAAAATATCATGGATAAATTGTGACCTTAAGACCAGCTACAATGGTGTACAGTTCACTCACATATTTTCTAAGTTCTTCTAATGAAGGGACTCATTAGAACCTTGGATTAGCTCCATCCAGCACTAATGTTACAAAGCGATTTAGATCCAGTGGTATAAGGGTAGATTGGGCTGTATCACAGCTCTTATCCTCTCCACCCTTGCTTTGGGACTGCAACATTCATTTCCCTAGGTGCTGTGTGTGTTGAGAGCCTGAACAGAAAAAAAAGGGCCTAGGAAAGTCAAATTCATTCTCTATCTATTTGAACTATGATATTAATCTACTGGCTTTGGTTTTCCTTGTCCTCAGGCTTTAAACCTCAACTGGAATCTGTGTCATCAGCTCCCTGACTCTCAGATCTTCAAACTATACCACTGGATTTTCTGGGATTCCAGCTTGCAGGAGACAAACTATGGCACATTTCAAGCTTCCATAATCATGTTAGTCAATACCTTATATTTTAATCTGTAATAAGTCTTTATGTAATCTCTATTGGTTCCATTTCTTTGTAGAACACTGACCAATACACTAAGCCTGGGCATAAGAGAATATAGTGTTTTGGCTCTTAGTTTTTAATTGCAGAAAACTGAGACTGTATAGAGGAAAAAAAACGATATATGAATATACTTGCAATTACAGTCTGGGAGAATTTTAAAAACCAGAAACAAAAAACATGAAAAGTAAAGGAGAAATGAGAGTCAGTTCAAAACATTCTGAGATTGTGATATATTTTGATAGAATTATTATGGGTAGAAATAAAGTGTTTTAGTTCCTTGAGATTCTTTCTTAAATGGACTAATACAGTTAAATATAACTTTTTTTAAAAAATCCAATTATCAGTCATTTACTTTTGGTATATTTGATGTCTACTTTACTTCTGTAGCTGATGGGTTATTCCATATTAATCATATTTTAGAGTGGTCCTCCTCAATAGGGTAGTCCAGGAAGCAAGGGGTCGTACAACACTGTTCTCATGAAAGGACAATTTAATTTGAATTTATTTGGGATTTATTCAATCCAGTTGGAATAGACTCCAAAAGTTATACATCTCATTGTTCCATCTTTTAGACATTCATCTATATCCTTTTTCTCATTCAGGACACTATTCTGGATAGATACCTATGCCCTATTCTTTTTTGCAATTATATTTCACACTCTGCTTCTGAAAGGATTATTTTTTCTCTTTATGAGACTCATTATACTCAACAAACATCTCTTTCAAAAGGGATATAATTCAAAATAAAAGCATTTATAAGTTAGTACCATCTTTTGGACATCTTAACTCTGAGTTTTAACACCATATCATAAAATGTATCCACAATCCCCAAACACTAGAAACCTCAGTTTAAGAATATGGAGGATACTTGGAATGAATGTCATAGGAAAATGTATCTTTTTTTTTTTTTTCTCACAGTAAAAAACACACTATCTTACCATTTAAGGACTGGTATAAGGAAAGTGAATGGCTGATTATAAGGGGCAGATATTGAGGTATAGGAAGAGAATTTAGGTAATCTAATTTTCTTAAAATAGGGCATACAATGTGGGGGTTAGACAGAGATGGATTTTTTTTTTTTAAATGATAGTGTTTGCTTTATTGAGTAGTTAGCATAACACCACCAGAGAAAAAGATTCAGGAACTTTTAAAAAAACTTAAATATATTGACACATAATTTACTTTCAGGTATACTACATATGAGTCTATAGTTTCATATATTGCAAAATGCTCCCAATTATGCATCTAGTCAGTATCAGTCACCACAAAAAGTTACAAGTTTCTTCTTTGTAATGGGACCTTATAAAATTTATTCTACCAGCAACTTTCAAATAGTTAACAAAATATTTGTAACTCTGGTCATATTGCTATACATTACATATTCCTATTAATTTATAACTAGAAAGTCACATCTTTCAACCACCTTCACTAGTTTTGCCTGTTCCCAAAACCTGCCTCTGGTAACCATCAATCTCTTCCCTGTTACTATGATCTTGTTTGTTTTTTTATTCCATATGTGAGATTATAGAGTATTGCTTTTTGTCTGATTAATTTCACTCAGCATAATGTCCTCAAAAGTCATCGTATTGTCACAAATTGCAATATTTTGTTCATTTTAATGGTTGCATACATGTCACATTTTTTAAATCCATTCATCCAACATTGAAAACTTAGGTCACTTTCATGTTTTTCTATTGTGAGTAATAATGGTGTAATAAATGTGGGAGTATGTATCTTTTTGAGCATCTTCTTCATATTAATATCTAGAAGTTGAACTGCTGGATCATATAGTATACACTTTTTATATTTTTGAGAAACTTCCATACTGTTCCATAATGGCTGCACCAGTTTGCATTCCCACCAACAGTGAACAAACATTATTTTTGTCTACATTCTCTTCAATAGTTGTTAATTCTTCTTTTTGTAAAGCCATTATGAAAGTATGGGAATTGATATTACATTGTAGTTTTGGTTTGCACTTCCCTTATAACTAGTGAGGTTGAGGATATTTTCATCTTTGTGTCTTTGAAAAAAATGTCTATTCAGATCCTCTGCCCACTTTTAATGGGACTGTTTCTTTGTTATTGAGTTGTATGAGTTTTTTTTATATTTTAAAAATTAACTCCTTGTCAGATATATGGTTTGCAACTTTTTTTCCCATTTAGTAGGTTATCTTTTTCATTTTATTGATTTTTTTCTTTCTTGATGTTAAGGAGTTTTTAGCTCAATGTAATCCTACTTGTTTATGTTTTGCTTTTGTTGCCTTTCTTTTGTTGTCAAATTAAAAAAAATTCAACATCAAAATCAAAGTCAAAGAATTTAATGCCTATGTTTTCTTTTTGGAATTTTATAGTCTCAGATCTTATATTCAAGTCTTTAATCCATTTTGAAATTGTTTCTGTTTGTGGGGTAAGATAATCATTCAGTTTGATTCTTTTGAATGTGACTATCCAGTGTTCCCAGCATTATTTATTGAAGAAATAATCCTTTCCCCACCCTATATTCTTGGCTATTTTGTTGTAAATTGACTGCCATGTAAGTGTGGATTAATATTGGGGCTCTCATTTCTGTTCCATTGAGCTCTCTGTTCTACTGCTAGTACCATACTGTTTTGATTACTGTAACTTTGTAATATAGTTTGAAATCAGAACACATAGTCTCCAGCTATGATTTTCTTTCTGAAGATTGTTTTGGCTATTCAGGATTTTTTGTATTTCCTTACAAATTTTAAAATTATTTGTTCTAGTTCTGTGAAAAATTCCTTTGGTATTTTGATGGGTATTGCATTAAATCCGTAGATTTCTTTGATTCAGTTCAGTTCAGTTCAGTCACTCAGTCATGTCCGACTCTTGGTGATCCCATAGACTGCAGCACGCCAGGCCTCCCTGTCCATGGGCAACTCCCAGAGTTTACTCAATCTCGTCCATTGAGTTGGTGATGCCATCCTACCATCTCATCCTCTGTCACCCCCTTCTCCTCCTGCCTTCATCTTTTCCAAAATCAGGGTCTTTTCAAATAAGTCAGTTCTTCACATCAGGTGACCAAAGGATTGGAGTTTCAGCTTTGGCAGCAGTCCTTTCAATGAATATTCAGGACTGGTTTCCTTTAGGATGGACTGCTTGGATTTCCTTGCAGTCCAAGGTACTCTCAAGAGTCTTCTCCAAAACCACAGTTCAAAAGCCTCAATTCTTCAGTGCTCAGCTTTATTACATGACAACTGGAAAAACCATAGCTTTGACCAGACGGACCTTTCTTGACAAGGTACTGTCACTGCTTTTTAATATGGTCATTTTAACAATATTCTTTCACTCCATGAACACAGATTACTTTTCCTTTTTTTTTTTCCCTTCAACTTCCTTCACAAATGTCTGATTTTCATAGTAAAGGTTACACCAGTCTTTGCTTTCTTGGTTAAATTTATTCCTATGTTTTGTTATTTTTGATGTGACTATTTTCTTATTTTTTATTTGGTGATTTATTATCATTTTATAGAAATACAACAGAAATTTTTGTATTAATTTTGTATCATGAAATTTTACTGAATTTGTCAGTTGGTTCTAATGGTTTTTTTGGTGGAGGCTACAGAGTTTTCTCCATGTAATATATGCAACATAATGTCATCTACAAGTAAGGGTGATTTCATTTCCTTCTTTCCAGCCGGATCACTTTTATTCCTTTTCTCATCTAATTACTTTGGCTAGGACTTCCAATATTATGTTGAATAAAAGTGGTGTGAGTGGGGTAAGATAATCATTCAGTTTGTACCCTTGTCTTGTTACTGATATTGGAAGAAAAGCTTTCAGCTTTTCACCATTAAAAATAATGTTTGCTGTGAGCTTGTCATATTTGGCTTTTATTATGTTGTGATATAGTGGCTCTATACCCACTTTTTTGAGAATTTTATCATGAATGAATGTTGAATTTTGTCAAGTGCTTTAATGTATCTATAAAAATGATCATATAGTTTTTTTATAGTTTTTTTACTTTAAATTTATTTTTTTAAATTGGGGGCTAATTACTTCACAACATTGTATTGGTTTTGCCATACATTAACATGAATCCACCACAGGGATGCACGTGTTCCCAATCCTGAGCCCCCCTCCCACCTCCTTTCCCATACCATCCCTCTGGGTCATCCTAGTGCACCAACCACAAGCATCCTGTATCCTGCGTCAAAACTAGACTGGTGATTCATTTCTTATATGATATTATACATGTTTCAATGCCATTCTCCCAAATCATCCCACCCTTTCCCTCTCTCACAGAGTCCAAAAGACTGTTCTATACATCTGTGTCTCTTTTGCTGTCTCTCATACAGGGTTATCATTACCATCTTTCTAAATTCCATATATATGCGTTAATATACTGTATTGGTGTTTTTCTTTCTGGCTTACTTCACTCTGTATAATAGGCTCCAGTTTCATTCACCTCATTAGAACTAATTCAAATGTATTCTTTTTAAAGGCTGAGTAATACTCCATTGTATATATGTACCACAGCTTTCTTTTCCATTCATCTCCTGATGGACATATAGGTTGCTTCCATGTCCTGGCTATTATAAACAGTGCTGTGATGAACATTGGGGTACATGTGTCTCTTTCAATTCTGGTTTCCTCGGTGTGTATGCCCAGCAGTGGGATTGCTGGGTCATAAGGTAGTTCTATTTGCAATTTTTTAAGGAATCTCCACGCTGTTCTCCATAGTTTGCATTCCCATCAACAGTGTAAGAGGGTTCCCTTTTCTCCAGAACTTCTCCAGCATTTATTGCTTGTAGACTTTTGGATCGCAGCCATTCTGACTGGCGTGAAATGGTACCTCATTGTGGTTTTGATTTGCATTTCTCTGATAATGAGTGATATTGAGCATCTTTTCATGTGTTTGTTAGCCATCTGTATGTCTTCTTTGGAGAAATGTTTGTTTAGTTCTTTGGCCCATTTTTTGATTGGGTCATTTATTTTTCTGGAATTGAGCTGCAGGAGTTGTTTGTATATTTCTGAGATTAGTTGTTTGTCAGTTGCTTCATTTGCTGTTATTTCTCCCATTCAGAAGGCTGTCTTTTCACCTTACTTATAGTTTCCTTTGTTGTGCAGAAGCTTTTAAATTTAAATAGGTCCCATTTGTTTATTTTTGCTTTTATTTACAGTATTCTAGGAGGTGGGTCATAGAGGATCCTGCTGTGATATATGTCAGAGAGTGTTTTGCCTATGTTCTCCTCTAGGAGTTTTATAGTTTCTGATCTTACATTTAGATCTTTAATTGATTTTAAGTTTATTTTTGTGTATGGTGTTAGAAAGTGTTCTAGTTTCATTCTTTTACAAGTGGTTGACCAGTTTTTCCAGCACCACTTGTTAAAGAGATTGTCTTTAATCTATTGTATATTCTTGCCTCCTTTGTCGAAGATAAGGTGTCCATATGTGTGTGGATTTATCTCTGGGCATTCTATTTTGTTCCATTGATCTATATTTCTGTCTTTGTGCCTGTACCATACTTTCTTGATGAATGTGACTTTGTAGTAGTGCCCGAAGTCAGGCAGGTTGATTCCTCATGTTCCATTCTTCTTTCTCAAGATTGCTTTGGCTATTAGAGGTTTTTTGTATTTCCATACAAATTGTGAAATTATTTGTTCTAGCTCTGTGGAAAATACCTTTGGTAGCTTGATAGGGATTGCATTGAATCTGTAGATTGCTTTGGGTAGTATACTAGTTTTCACTATATTGATTCTTCCAATCCATGAACATGGTATATTTCTCCATCTATTAGTGTCCTCTTTGATTTCTTTCACCAGTGTTTTATAGTTTTCTATAACTAGGTCTTTAGTTTTTTAGGTAGATATATTCTTAGTATTTTATTCTTTTCATTGCACTGGTGAATGGAATTGTTTCCTTTATTTCTCTTTCTATTCTCTCATTATTAGTGTATAGGAATGCAAGGGATTTCTGTGTGTTGATTTTATATCCTGCAACTTTACTGTATTCACTGATTAGCTCTAGTAATTTTCTGGTGGAGTCTTTAGGGTTTTCTATGTAGAGGATCATGTCATCTGCAAACAGTGATAGTTTTACTTCTTCTTTTCCAATTTGGATTCCATATTCCATTATTTCTTTTTCTGCTCTGATTGCTGTGGCCAAAACTTCCAGAACTATGTTGAATAGTAGTGATGAAAGTTGGCACCCTTGTCTTGTTCCTGACTTTAGGGGAAATGCTTTCAATTTTTCACCATTGAGGATAATGTTTGCTGTGGGTTTGTCATATATAGCTTTTATTATGTTGAGATATGTTCCTTCTATTCCTGCTTTCAGGAGTTTTTATCATAAATGGATGTTGAATTTTGTAAAAGGCTTTTTCTGCATCTATTGAGATAATCATATGGCTTTTATTTTTCAATTTGTTAATGTGGTGTATTACATTGATTGATTTGTGGATATTGAAGAATCCTTGCATCCCTGGATAAAGCCCACTTGGTCGTGGTGTATGATATTTTTAATGTGTTGTTGGATTCTGATTGCTAGAATTGTGTTAAATATTTTTGCATCTATGTTCATCAGTGATATTGGCCTATAGTTTTCTTTTTTTGTGACATCTTTGTCAGATTTTGGTATTAGGGTGATGGTGGCCTCTTAAAATGAGTTTGGAAGTTTACCTTCCTCTGCAAATTTCTGGAAGAGTTTGAGTAGGATAGGTGTTAGCTCTTCTCTAAATTTTTGGTAGAATTCAGCTGTGAAACCGTCTGGACCTGGGCTTTGGTTTGTTGGAAGATTTCTGATAACAGTTTCAATTTCTGTCCTTGTGATGTGTCTGTTAAGATTTTCTATTTCTTCTTGGTTCAGTTTTGGAAAGTTGTACTTTTCTAAGAATTTGTCCATTTCTTACACGTTGTCCATTTTATTGGCATATAATTTCTGATAGTAGTCTCTTATGATCCTTTGTATTTCTGTGTTGTCTGTTGTGATCTCTCTATTTTCATTTCTAATTTTATTGATTTGATCTTTCTCCCTTTGTTTCATGATAAATCTGGCTAATGATTTGTCAGTTTTATTTGTCTTTTCAAAGAACCAGCTTTTGGCTTTGTTGATTTTTGCTATGGTCTCTTTTGTTTCTTTTGCATTTATTTCTGCCCTAATTTTTAAGATTTCTTTCCTTCTACTAACCCTGGGGTTCTCCATTTCTTTCTTTCTTTTTTTTTTTTTTTTCTGGTGTATGTTAATTTAATTTTTTTTATTTTTTAAATTTTAAAATCTTTAATTCTTACATGCGTTCCCAAACATGAACCCCCCTCCCACCTCCCTCCCCACAACATCTCTCTGGGTCATCCCCATGCACCAGCCCCAAGCATGCTGCACCCTGCGTCAGACATAGACTGGCGATTCAATTCTTACATGATAGTATACATGTTACAATGCCATTCTCCCAAATCATCCCACCCTCTCCCTCTCCCTCGGAGTCCAAAAGTCCGTTATACACATCTGTGTCCTTTTTCCTGTCTTGCATACAGGGTCGTCATTGCCATCTTCCTAAATTCCATATATATGTGTTAGTATACTGTATTGGTGTTTTTCTTTCTGGCTTACTTCACTCTGTATAATCGGCTCCAGTTTCATCCATCTCATCAGAACTGATTCAAATGAATTCTTTTTAACGGCTGAGTAATACTCCATTGTGTATATGTACCACAGCTTTCTTATCCATTCATCTGCTGATGGACATCTAGGTTGTTTCCATGTCCTGGCTATTATAAACAGTGCTGCGATGAACATTGGGGCACATGTGTCTCTTTCAATTCTGGTTTCCTCGGTGTGTATGCCCAGCAGTGGGATTGCTGGGTCATAAGGTAGTTCTATTTGCAATTTTTTAAGGAATCTCCACACTGTTTTCCATAGTGGCTGTACTAGTTTGCATTCCCACCAACAGTGTAGGAGGGTTCCCTTTTCTCCACACCCTCTCCAGCATTTATTGCTTGCAGATTTTTGGATCGCAGCCATTCTGCCTGGTGTGAAGTGGTACCTCATTGTGGTTTTGATTTGCATTTCTCTAATAATGAGTGATGTTGAGCATCTTTTCATGTGTTTGTTAGCCATCCGTATGTCTTCTTTGGAGAAATGTCTATTTAGTTCTTTGGCCCATTTTTTGATTGGGTCATTTATTTTTCTGGAATTGAGCTGCATAAGTTGCTTGTATATTTTTGAGATTAGTTGTTTGTCAGTTGCTTCATTTGCTATTATTTTTTCCCATTCAGAAGGCTGTCTTTTCACCTTGCTTATATTTTCCTTTGTTGTGCAGAAGCTTTGAAACTGTAATCAGAAATCTTCCAGCAAACAAAAGCCCAGGTCCAGACGGCTTCACAGCTGAATTCTACCAAAAATTTCGAGAAGAGCTAACACCTATCCTCCTCAAACTCTTCCAGAAAATTGCAGAGGAAGGTAAACTTCCAAACTCATTCTATGAGGCCACCATCACCCTAATACCATTTCTTTCTTTTCTAGTTTCTTGAGGTGTAGAGTTAGGTTATTTATTTGACTTTTTCTTATTTCTTGAGGTATGCCTGTATTGCTATGAACTTTCCTCTTAGCACTATTTTTACAGTGTCCCACAGGTTTTAGATTGTTGTGTTTTCATTTTCATTCGTTTCTATGCATATTTTGAATTCTTTTTTTGATTTCTTCTGTGATTTGTTGGTTATTCAGAAGCCTCTGGTTCAGCCTCCATATGTTGGAATTTTTAATAATTTTACTCCTGTAATTAAGATCTAATCTTACTGCATTATGGTCAGAAAAGATTCTCGGAGTGATTTCATTTTTTTTTGAAATTACCAAGGCTAGATTTATGGCCCAGGATTTGATCTATCCTGGAGAAGGTTCTGTGTGTGCTTGAGAAAAAAGTGAAATTCATTGTTTTGTGGTGAAATGTCCTATAGATATCAATTAGGTTTAACTGGTCTATTGTATCATTTAAAGTTTGTGTTTCTTTGTTAATTTTCTGTTTAGTTGATCTATCCATAGTTGTGAGTGGGGTATTAAGTTGATCTATCCATAGGTGTGAGTAGGGTATTGAAGTCTCCCACTATTATTGTGTTATTGTTAATATCCCTTTTCATATTTGTTAGCATTTGTCTTACATATTGCAGTGCTCCTATGTTCTGTGCATATATATTTATAATTGTTATATCTCCTTCTTGGATTGATCCTTTGATCATTATGTAGTGGCCTTCTTTGTCTCTTTTCACAGCCTTTGTTTTAAAGTCTATTTCATCTGATATGAGTATTGCTATTCCTGCATTCTTTTGGTCTCTATTTGCATGGAATATCTTTTTCCAGCCCTTCGGGGGAGGAGGGGGTTTGTCATCCCAGCCCTTCACTTTCAGTCTGTATGTGTCCCTTGTTTTGAAGTAGGTCTCTTATAGACAACATATATAGGGGTCTTGTTTTTGTATCGATTCAGCCAGTCTTTGTCTTTTTGTTGGGGCATTCAACCCAATTACGTTTAAGGTAATTATTGATAAATATGATCCTGTTGCCATTTACTTTATTGTTTTGAGTTTGAGCTTATACACCCTTTTTGTGTTTCCTGTCTAGAGAATATCCTTTAGCATTTGTTGGAGAGCAGGTTTGGTGGTGCTGAATTCTCTCAGCTTTTGCTTGTCTGTAAAGCTTTTGATTTCTCCTTCATATTTGAATGAGATCCTTGCTGGATACAGCAATCTGGGCTGTAGGTTATTTTCTTTCATCACTTTAAGTATGTCTTGCCATTCCCTCCTGGCCTGAAGAACTTCTATTGAAAGATCTGCAGTTATCCTTATGGGAATGCCTTTGTGTATTATTTGTTGTGTTTTCCCTTGCTGCTTTGAATATTTGTTCTTTGTGTTTGATCTCTGTTAATTTGATTAATATGTGTCTTGGGGTGTTTTGCCTTGGGGTTATCCTGCTTGGGACTCTCTGGGTTTCTTGGACTTGGGTGATTATTTCTTTCCCCATTTTAGGGAAGTTTTCAACTATTATCTCCTCAAGTATTTTCTCATGGCCTTTCTTTTTGTCTTCTTCTTCTGGGACTCCTATGATTCGAATCTTGGAGTGCTCAATATTGTCCTGGAGGCCTCTGAGATTGTCCTCATTTCTTTTATTTCATTTTCCTTTTCTCCTCTCTGATTCATTTATTTCTACCATTCTATATTCTACTTCACTAACCCTACCTTCTGCCTCCCTTATTCTATTTTTTGTTGCCTCCAGAGTGTTTTTGATCTCATTTATTGCATTATTCATTATATATTGACTCTTTTTTATTTTTTCTAGGTCCTTTTTAATCCTTTCTTGCCTTTTCTCAATCCTTGTCTCCAGGCTATTTATCTGTGATTCCATTTTGATATCAAGATTTTGGATCATTTTCACTATCATTATTCAGAATTCCTTATTAGGTAGATTTCCTATCTCTTCCTCTTTTGTTTGGTTTGGTGGGCATTTATTCTGTTCCATTACTGCTGGAATGGGTGAATTTAACTCAGATGGCCATTATATCTACTAATGTGGGCAGGAATCCTCAGAAGAAATGGAGTAGCCATCATGGTCAAAAAAAAAGAGTCTGAAATGCAGTACTTGGATGCAATCTCAAAAACGACAGAATGATCTCTGTTCGTCTCCAAGGCAAACCATTCAGTATCACAGTTATCCAAGTCTATACCCCAACCAGTAATGCTGAAGAAACTGAAGTTGAATGGTTTATGAAGATGTCCAAGACCTTTTAGAACTAACACCCCAAAAAGATGTCCTTTTCATTATAGGGGACTGGAATGCAAAAGTAGGAAGTCAAGAAACACCTGGAGTAACAGGCAAATGCGGCTTTGGAATGCAGAACAAATCAGGGCAAAGACTAATAGAGTTTTGCCAAGAAAATGCACTGGTCATAGCAAACACCCTCTTCCAACAACACAAGAGAAGACTCTACACTTGGACATCACCAGAGGGTCAACACCGAAATCAGATTGATTATATTCTTTGCAGCCAAAGATGGAGAATCTCTATACAGTCAACAAAAACAAGACCAGGAGCTGACTGTGGCTCAGATCATGAACTCCTTATTACCAAATTCAGACTCAAATTGAAGAAAGTAGGGAAAACCGCTAGATTATTCAGGTAAGACCTAAATCAAATCCCTTATGATTATACAGTGGAAGTGAGAAATAGATTTAAGGGCCTAGATCTGATAGATAGATGCTAAAGCTGAAGCTCCAGTACTTTGGCCACCTCATGCAAAGAGTTGACTCATTGGAAAAGACTCTGATGCTGGGAGGGATTGGGGGCAGAAGGGGAAGGGGATGACAGAGGATGAGATGACTGGATGACATCATGGCCTCGATGGACGTGAGTCTGAGTGAACTCTGGGAGATGATGATGGACAAGGAGGCCTGGCGTGCTGTGATTCATGGGGTCGCAGATCTGAGCGACTGAACTGAAATGAACTTTACCTGCTGGGTATTCCTCTGTCTCTTCATCTTGTTTATATTGCTGCATTTGGAGTGGCCTTTCTGTGTTCTGGCAGTTTGTGGAGTTCTCTTTATTGTGGAGTTTCCTCGCTGTGGGTGGGGTTGTACCAGTGGCTTGTCAAGGTTTCTTGGTTAGGGAATCTTGTGTTGGTATTCTGGTGGATGGAGCTGAATTTCTTCTCTCTGGAGTGCAATGAAGTGTCCAGTAATGAGTTAAGAGATGGCAATGGTTTTGGAGTAACTTTGGGCAGCCCATATACTGAAGCTCAGGGCTGCGTTCCTGCATTGCTGGAGAATTTGCGTGGTATGTCTTGCTCTGAAGCTTGTCGGCCCTTGGGTGGTGCTTGGTTTCAGTGTAGGTATGGAGGCGTTTGATGAGCTCCTACTGATTAATGTTCCCTGGAGTCAGGAGTTCTCTGATGTTCTCAGGATTTGGACTTAAGCCTCCTGCTTCTGGGTTTCAGTCTTATTTTTACAGTAGTCTCAAGACTTCTCCTTCTATATAGCACCGTTGATAAAACATCTAGGTTAAAGATGAAAAGTTTCTCCACAGTGAGGGACACCCAGATAGGTTCACAGAGTTACATGGAGAAAAGAGGGAGGAGGGAGTTATAGGTGACCCAAATGAGATGAGATGAAATTAAAAGAGGAGAGAACACGCTGGCCAGTAATCACTTCCTTATGTGCGCTCCACAGTCTAGACCGCTCAGAGATGTGCACAGAGTTATAAGGGAAAGAGAAGAGGGAGGAAGGAGACAGGTGGCCAGGAGGATAAAAGGGGGGAATGAAAAGGAGAGAGAGAGAGATCCAGCCAGTAATCAGTTCCCTAAGTTTTCTCCACCGTCTGGAACACACAGAGATTCACAGAGTTGGGTAGAGAAGAGAAGAAGCAGGGAGGAGACAGAGGCGACCTGGTAGAGAAAAAGAAGAGTCCAAAGGAGGAGAGAGCAGTCAAGCCAGTAATCTTGCTCCCAAGTAAAAATGGGTACTGAAGATTGGGTTTTTAAAGGTACAAAATTGATAACAAATACCAAAAAGCAAAGATTAAAAATCTAGAGTAGTGGTTGGATTTTCAAAAAATACAATATTAAAGAAAGGAAGAAGAAAAAAAAAAAGTCACAAAATAATTAAATATATATATATATATATATGAAGTTTGCTTTAAAAAATAGGCTTTTTTAAAGTAATATTAGGTTATAAAAATGAAAATTAAAGGAGTAATAGAGGACTTAAAAATTTTAAAAAGTTTAAAAAAAAAGAAAAAAAAAGAATGATCGTAAAAATAATAAATATATATCTAGGACTTTCTCTGGTCTTGTTGTGGGCAGTGTGAGGTCAGTTCATTTTGGGATAGTTCCTTGGTTCGGCTTATATTTCTCAAGATCTATAGGCCCCTTCCTGTGTAGTCGGTACTAATTACAAGGTTTTAATCTATTGCACCTGTCACTTCCAAGGCGGTTCCCTGTTTTAGCTTCTGTTTGCTGGTCTCTTCAGTGTTTGATTTCCAACCTGACACAAGGAGGGCAGTGGTGGACACTTTTTTTAAGCTCACTTATTCAGTCTTGCTGTGGGGAGGGAGGGACGCTGCAAACAAATAACACTTGCATGTTCTCACAGTGTCTCAGCCACACTGGGCCTGTCCCCACTCACGGCGTGTGCACCCTCCCTGCCCACACAGTTCAGGCTCTACGTTGCTCCACCAGGAACCATTCAAGGCTGACCCTGGGTGCATGTACCTCCCAGATCTAAGCTGCTCAGGTTCAGGCACTCGAGTAGTCCTCAGAGGTGCAGACTCGGTTGGGCCTGCGTTTTGTGCCCTTCCCAGGTCCAAGCAGCTCAGGTGATGAGGTGTTTGGCGAATGCAGTCACTGCGACTTATCTCCTTTCCTATCCGTGCTGCTCAGTTTTCTGGGTGTACAACTGGTGCACCTTCTCAGGTAGATGGTGACTGTCCAGAACCCCAAGAAGTCTTAGTTAGCAAAGAAGCCTGCTTGCAGTTTGGTAGATAATATCTCTCTGGGGCTGCGATTGCCCTCTCCAGCTCTGGCTGCCTGTCACTGGAGGAGGATGGTCAGCAGCCGGCTAATTCTGTTCAGTCCTTTGTTCTGTGCACGGTCCTGGAAGTGTCTTAGGTTAGAGTTTTGTGTGTAGTAGCTATCCCACAGTCTGGTTTGCTAGCCCAAGTTAGTTCGCTCTGATTACCCTAGGGGCATTCAGGCCAGATCCTTACTCTAAGCAATACAGCCCTCGCCTCCCTGCCCAGTCCCCGCTTGCTAGTGGCAGATGCAGGCATCTGTGCTGCTTCTCCACTGGGGCTGTTACCGCTGGGCTTGTAATCTGTGGGTTTTAATTATTTATTTATTTTTCCTCCGTTATGTTGTCCTCTGTGCTTCCAAGGCTCACCACAGACTTGGCAGTGAGAGTGTTTCCTGGTGTTTGGAAACTTCTCTTTTTAAGACTCCATTCCCAAGACAGAGCTCCATCCCTACCTCTTTTGTCTCTTTCTTTGTCTTTTATATTTTTTCCTACTTCTTTCTGAAGACAACGGGCTGCTTTTCTGGGTGCCTGATGTCCTCTGCCAGCATTCAGAAGTTGTTCTGTGGAATTTACTCAGCGTTTAAATGTTCTTTTGATGAATTCGTGGGGGAGAAAGTGGTCTCCCCGTCCTATTCCTCTGCCATCTTAGAACCGCAGCCAAAATGATCATATAGTTTTTCTCTTCATTTTTAATGTGGTTTACCACATTGATGTTCATATTTTGAATTACCCTTATATATCTGAAATAAATTTTACTTGATTATAGTATATAATAGTTTAATGTGCTATTGAATTTAGTTTGCTAATATTCTGTTGAGTTTTTGCATCTATTTTCATTGGAGATAATGGCCAGTAATTATTATTATTATTTGCCTTTGTGGTTATATTGTCTGGTTTTGGCATCAGAGCAGTATTGGCCTCATAAAACAAGTTTGGAAGTATTGCTTTTTTTTTTTTTCCTTTTTTGAAGAACTTGAAACGGACTTTTCTTAATATCCTTTAAATGTTTAATAGAATTCACCAGTGAAGACTTCTGGCCCTGTACTTTTGTTTGTTGGGAGAATTTTTTGAAGAAATTTTAAAGACAGTAGCTAATCTTCTAAATATTATAATTGACTAGACATCAAGAGATTATACCAAGCAAGAATGGAAACAATAGAACCTAGAATATGGGAATTTTTTTTTTTTTTTTTTTGCTAAGTTCTAAGCCTTTGACTGTGTGTATCACAAGAAACTGTGGAAAATTCTGAAAGAGATGGGAATACCAGACCACCTGACCTGCCTCTTGAGAAATCTGTATTCAGGTCAGGAAACAACAGTTAGAACTGGACATGGAACAACAGACTGGTTCAAATTGGAAAAGGAGTACATCAAGGCTGTATGTTGTCACCCTGCTTATTTAACTTATATGCAGAGTACATCATGAGAAATGTTGGGCTGGAAGAAGCACAAGCTGGTATCAAGATTGCCGGGAGAAATATCAATAACCTCAGATATGCAGATGACACCACCCTTAAGGAAGAAAGTGAAAAGGAACTAAAAAGCCTCTTGATGAAAGTGAAAGAGGAGAGTGAAAAAGTTGGCTTAAAGCTTAACATTCAGAAAACAAAGATCATGGCATCTGGCCCCATCACTTCATGGCAAATAGATAGGGAAACAGTGGAAACAATGTCAGACTTTATTTCGGGGGGCTCCAAAATCACTACAGATGGGATTGCAGCCATGAATTTAAAAGATGCTTACTCCTTGGAAGGGAAGTTATTGACTGACCTAGATAGCATATTCAAAAGCAGAGACATTACTTTGCCAACAAATGTCCATCTAGTCAAGGCTATGGTTTTTCCAGTAGTCATGTATGGATGTGAGAGTTGGATTGTGAAGAAAGCCGAGTGTCGAAGAATTGATGCTTTTGAACTGTGGTACTGAAGAAGACTCTTGAGTCCCTTGGACTTCAAGGAGATCCAACCAGTCCATTCTGAAGGAGATCAGCCCTGGGATTTCTTTGGAAGGAATGATGCTAACACTGAAACTCCAGTACTTTGATCACTTCATGCAAAGAGTTGATTCATTGGAAAAGACTCAGATGCTGGGAGGGATTGGGGGCAGGAGAAGGGGATGACAGAGGATGAGATGGCTGGATGGCATCACTGACTCGATGGATGTGAGTCTGAGTGAACTCCAGGAGTTGGTGATGGACACGGAGGCCTAGCTTGCTGAGATTCATGGTATCGCATAGAGTTGAACACGACTGAGCAACTGAACTGAACTGAACTTAACTGAATAGTTACAGTGACTTATTTTGCTAGTGACAGGTAACATTAAAAAATAAGCAAATGCTTATCTGGCTTATTATTATCAGTATAATTATTAAAATTAGTAATGAGTAACATAAATTGTCAGGGATGGAAGATACTAGGAATGTTAGCAACAGATTAGTTGACATTGACTTTTGTGGATTTCTGTGTGTAAAAATATTAAGATTAATTCAGATGATAATAAGCATGTTGAGGGAAATATATTGAAATTAGAAAGAAAAGTTAAGGACTTGGGAATTTCTATTAGAAAGAAATGAAACTGAAAAACAGAAGTAAAATAAAAATAGGTGGAATACAATGCAGAGGGGTCCATGGTAATCATTAATACTATCAGAATTATGTGACTTAATAGGAATAACTGGGAAATTGCCTATAGTGAATTATTACCCAACGGATAAGTGGGTAAAGAATCTGTTTGCAATGCAGGAGACACAGAAGATTCATGTTCTACCCCTGGGTTGGGAAGATTCCCTGGGGGAGGAAATGGCAACCCACTCCAGGATTTTTGTATGGAGAATTCCATGGACAGAGAAACCTGGCAGGTTGCAGTCCATAACATAACAAAGAGTCAGACACTACTGGACACATGGCACAAACATGTAGTAGCAAAAATCATGTAGCTTAGGTATATATAGATTATAGGTACCTGAATTATAGAAATATAATTTTATAGAGCATATATCTGCTAAAATATGCATACTGAGATAGGATTAGAAACAGATAAGCAGTTATGAACTCTAAGAAAATGAATAAAAGGTTTATAAACTCAGTGGGTAGGGGAACTTTGCCTTCAAGTTTCCTGCAAGAGTCGTGGTTTGTGCCTGATATTTTTAAAAGATTTATTTATTTTGTCTGTGGTTAGGGTTCATTGCTGCATGCAGGAGCATGTGTGGACTACTGTTCATTGCAGTGTGTGAGCTTTTCCTTGAGATGGCTTCTCATTGCAGAATACAGGCTCTAGGTGCATGGGATTTAGTAGTTGCAACACATGGGCTCAATCATGGAGGCTCCTGGGCTCAGTTGCTCCACAGCATGTGGGATCTTCCTGGCTTAGTGTTCAAACCAGTACCTCTTGCATCGCAAGGTGGATTCTTAACCACTGGACCACCAGGGAAACCCTGTGTTTGATTTTTTAATGGCATTCCTTTTTCATCTCAGAATTGGTTTAGGTGATATATTTTCTAGTCACACTAAATGTGGGTGACAATTACCATAATGAAAATTCTCATTAGACAAAAGACAAAGGTTATTGTCACAGAAACACTGAATGTTATTTCTCTTTTAAATATCTCTTTTCTCATGAAAAGGAATCTCCACTTTGCTTGTTATGGGAAGAACCCAGAGAATCTCTAAGGCCAGGTTAGCATCTTCTGCACTATTCTATGAAGTGAAGTGAAGTCAAGTCAATTCACTCAGTCGTGTCCAACTCTTTGTGACCCCATGAACTGTAGCCTCCAGGCTCCTCTGTCCATGGGATTTTCCAGGCAATAGTACTGGAGTGGATGGGATATATATATAATTAGTGTATAATGTTACTAGTAATTATTTTAAATCATTAATCTTTCAGTAATATCTTAACATTAACTGTACACATAAAGTAGAATACTTAAAACATAATTTGTGATTAATTAACTAGTCAAATAGTCAAATATTGTTTTCCTGTTTGTCTGATAGATACAAATGTTCTGTGCATATAGGGAGGAGCATATTTATAGACTTGTGGCAAAAAGCCAGATATAAGGTGGCAGGGATACAGAAGTTGTTTAACTTCCATCCTTCACTTGAAGGTACCTGGAGATTTCTGATAATAATCATACTGTCATTCTCTTCATCTTGGTCAACAATGACTTTCACTCAGTCCACACAATCTCCAGTCTCCTGGGAGAAGAAAAGAGCAGGGCTTGACAATGATTAACTACAAAAAATCTCTCTATGGAATAACTGGACAGAGGTGTCTATGATATATGCTTATGGTCTATTTAAAAGATGAGTGAATATACAAATGGATAGGAAGTAAAGTGTGGTAAGAATTGTCTTAAAGCAGAAGCTACAGAGGACAAACTGGTATAAGATAGTTAAATCCATTAAAAATGGTTTAAAAAAGGATAATGATCAATGAAAAAGCATTTATATGAATGTATATGCTTTTCTACTACCAAGTCTTTGTGGTAAATGTGAAATAGTTTACTAATTATAAAAGATATCTGGAGATTATTTCCTTCAATGAAACATTAGCCACTGGTAGAGTTTTTTCTCCTCAGATTTTATGAGACTCTGAAACAAAAGCACATAATACATTACATATGTGTGTATACATACACACATGTATTCATCTATTTACATATATTTATATATTTATTCATTTAATTGCTTTTAGTATTAACAATGGATAAATTTTGTTCAACAAAAATGTAGATAAGATACTTTATTAGAAAACTTCTAAAAATTTGAAACTATAGTTAAAAGTATATTTTTAATAATGTGTTGATAAAAAATGCATCTAGCCTTCAGAATTACTCTAAGATATTTTTTTAAGCCTTGGGAAAAGAAAAGTGAAGGTATTGGTACAATATTAATCTGGAGATATTGAAAAGCAGAGAGGTAGTTAAATATATAGACATAATTTTAAAAAGGCATACTTTTAAGGAAACATTTTGAGGTATACAACAGGAAAAGAGGACACATACACATTATTTCAAGAAATGACACGGTATTTTCCTAATGTTTATCTTCTTTTCCTTTAGTGTTAGGGATCTTATATAGACCACAAGTGGAAGTAGTGAATCTTTCTCGGCAAAAAAAGAGCAAATTATAATGTAAACGTTCCAGAAATCCTCTAAGGGAACAAGTTAGGCTTCTTCTGAATGCATATGGAAGTACCTTTTAGAGAGTAAAAGAAAATGGGAAGAAGAAAGATAATATCTTACATGCATTATTTGCTAAAATCTCATTTCATAGGCTGCATTTTCAGTTTTCCAGAAGAATCTATTATTCATTTCAAGCTCAAATATATTGTTCAAAATTATAAGATTTTCTGGCAATTTTTGTTAAAAATTCAGGTGTCTAGCTATAATAACCAGATACTGCCCCATCTTAAAGGCTATATATACTAGGAATTCCAAATACCCTTAAAATTATGTATGTTATCACTTTCTTGGATTTAACATATTTTAAACATCACTACAAGAAAAAGAGATTTATTCCTGTTTTATAAATTTCATACAACCATGTAGAATATGACATCAATTTTCTTTGATTTTTTTTTAATTAAAAAAATTATTTTTCTCATTTGTCAAATACCTAGAGAGGATAGGTTCTTCACTAACCTAACTTTTATTCTTTACTAACCCAATTTTTGTTCTTATTTTGTTCAAATAATATTAATTCAGTTTCTTTGGATGTGAATTCCTTTTGTTCACTTTTATGAAGTCTGATTTTGCACACTCTAATGAACAAATACTCTTTACCAGAACATGTGGGAAAAGACTGCGTACAGAAAAGCTAGGAATTGCTTAGAAGTACAATTTTCAAATTTTATCAATAATAATTCTGAATAGCCTTAAAATAGTAGCTCTTAATGGACCACTGAAATAAAAGCAAACTTACTTAAAGCAAATTAGTTTGGAGAGATTGAGGCCTCAAATTTTAACTGAATGTAAATGGTGCATTCAGAATGCAAGGCATCATCATTTGCACAATCTTTAAAAAGATAAAAAGATATCCCTCTATATAGGAAATAGCACATTAAAAAGCTGTGTATAGCCTAGTTACATCAGTAAACCAGTATTATGTGTGTGTGTTAGCAGACCACCTTAGTGGATGAGCTGTATTAAAATCACGATGTTTATCATACATAATTACTGAGCAAGAGCTGTTATTATATGGCACTGACAAGCATGGATCTGTAGTTCTAGATTTATGTCCTTTTACGTTCCTAAGCAGAGCTTGTTATGTATAAACCAGATGAAGCAGATGGACTACCCTCTAGAGTACAATAGACAATAGAAAAATGTAGAATTTTATAGAGGAGAAAGTTTCCTCTAGCAAAACCACAGAAATTCAGACAGCTACAGAGAAAAATCCCACAACTAACCTGTAATAACTACTTGTCACACTTAAAATCTAACTGTGCTGTGTTCAGACATGTCCAACTGTCAGAGACCCAGTGGACCATAGCTCTCCAGGCTCCTCTGTCCGTGGGATGTTCCAGGCAAGAATACTACAGTGAGTTGCCAATTCTTACTCCAGGGGATCTTCCCAACCCAGGTATCCAACTCGTCTCTCCTGCTTCTCCAGAACTGGCAGGTGGATGTTTTACCAGTAGTGCCACCTAGGAAGCCCTTAAAATTCAATTGATAAACATTAATTCTGACCAGCAAGACACTCGGGGTAGGGAGAGAGACAGAGAGATACTTCTTGTTTAAATATGAGCATAAACCTGGCTGTGTTGAATAAAAATTGAAAGCACAGACTTTAAAGCTACTTTTCAGTAGATATGTAACTTTGGACACATTTGGTCACCTCTCTTCCATTTCCTCTTTCAAGACATGGAGATGATTACTGTTCCACCTGAAGGATTGCCATGAAGTTTAAATGTGATGAGGATTAAATAGTAACCTCCATGCAACTGTTGGCTGTAATTATTATCCTGATTTTATAGATGAGGAAAACTGAGTTTAATTGCCCTGCCCAACATTACCCATCTAGTGAGTGACAGAGTGAAAATGAGTGAAAGACACTTTCACTTTCAGAGTGAAACAGTGAAAGACAATGAGTACCTTAGTTACCTGTTACTGTATAAAAAGGCACACTAACATTTAGAGGCTTAAAACATGAACAGTGTATTATTTCTCACGATTCTCCTAGGTGACCAGGTGGTTCTTTTCTTGTTTGACTTGGGCTCACTTTACAACTGTGTATCCCTGATGGGTCAGCTGAACACTAGGCTCAGCTAGAACAGCTCAGATGGGAGAATTTTTGTTCCCAATGTTTGTCCAGGTTTCCATCAGGGTTTCAAGATGCAAGCTACTAGTCTACAAAGACTTTTTAGCACACTTTTAGTTGACTCACCTTGCTGATGTCACATTGACCAAATCAAATAGCATAGGTAAGTAAGCTCACAGACAGTATGGGAGAGGACTACCCATGTGTTGACATGGAAGGTGTTATTTACTGAAGACCATAAAGGAAACAGTTATTCATATCTATGGATTTAAATGAAATGGCAAACCACTCCAGAATTCTTGTCTGAGATATCCCATGGACAGACGAGCCTGGCAGGCTATAGTCCAAGGGATGGCAAAGACTCAGACATTACTTAGCAACTAAGCAACAACCAACCGACATCCATTGATTTTTTTTTTTTTTTACGTGCTATTTTATTTATTGAATCCAGTTAAGAAAATTTTCAAAATACAGACTAATCATTTATAAACATTATTAGAATGGAAACCCCTCCACTCATGAATTTGTGTGTGTGCATGCCCACACAGAAATTCCTTCATGAAAGGTACTGATGAAAATTCTTGAAATTCACTGTCTCCATGATGCAAAATTTAATTGAAAATATTTAGATAAATAACTTTTCAAAGGTTTTTGGCAAACAAAGTAGCAAGAATAATAAAAACTGCTCAGTTCAGTTCAGTCACTCAGTCGTGCCCAACTACTTGCGACCCCCGGAGTCACAGCACACCAGGCCTCCCTGTCAATCACCATCTCACGGAGTTCACTCAGACTCACGACCAACGAGTCGGTGATGCCATCCAGCCATCTCATCCTCTGTCGTCCCCTTCTCCTCCTGCCCCCAATCCCTCCCAGCATCAGAGTCTTTTCCAGTGAGTCAACTCTTCGCATGAGGTGGCCAAAGTACTGGAGCTTCAGCTTTAGCGTCATTCCTTCCAAAGAAATCCCAGGGTTGATCTCCTTCAGAATGGACTGGTTGGATCTCCTTGCAGTCCAATGGACCCTCAAGAGTCTTCTCCAACACCACAGATCAAAAGCATCAATTCTTCAGTGTTCAGCCTTCTTCACAGTCCAACTCTCACATCCATATATGACCACTGGAAAAACCATAACCTTGACTAGACAGACCTTTGTCAGCAAAGTGATGTCTCTGCTTTTGAATATACTATGTAGGTTGGTCATAACTTTTCTTCCAAGGAGAAAGCGTCTTTTCATTTCATGGCTGCAGTCACCATCTGCAGTGATTTTGGAGCCCAAAAAAATAAAGTTTGGCACTGTTTCTACTGTTTACCCATCTATTTCCCATGAAGTGATGGGACCGGATGCCATGATCTTCGTTTTCTGAATGTTGAGCTTTAAGCCAACTTTTTCGCTCTCCTCTTTCACTTTCATCAAGAGGCTTTTTAGTTCCTCTTCACTTTCTTCCATAAGGGTGGTGTCATCAGCATATCTGAGGTTATTGGTATTTCTCCCGGCAATCTTGATTCCAGCTTGTGTTTCTTCCAGTCCAGCGTTTTTCATGATGTACTCTGCATAGAAGTTAAATAAGTAGGGTGACAGTATACAGCCTTCATGTACTCCTTTTCCTATTTGGAACCAGTCTGTTGTTCCATGTCCAGTTCTAACTGTTGCTTCCTGACCTGCAGACAGATTTCTCAAGAGGCAGGTTAGGTGGTCTGGTATTCCCATCTCTTTCAGAATTGTCCACAGTTTATTGTGATCCACACAGTCAAAGGCTTTGCATAGTCAATAAACCAGAACTAGATTTTTTTTGGAACTCTCTTGCTTTTTCCATGATCCAGTGGATGTTGGCAATTGGATCTCTGGTTCCTCTGCCTTTTCGAAAACCGGCTTGAACATCAGGGAGTTCACAGTTCACGTATTGCTGTAGTTTGGCTTGGAGAATTTTGAGCATTACTTTACTAGCATGTAACATGAGTGCAATTGTGCAGTAGTCTGAGCATTCCTTGGCATTGCCTTTCTTTGGAATTGGAATGAAAACTGACCTTTTCCAGTCCTGTGGCCACTGCTGAGTTTTCCAAACTTGTTGGCATATTGAGTGCAGCACTTTCACAGCATCATCTTTCAGGATTTGAAACAGCTCCACTAGAATTCCATCACCTCCATTAGCTTTGTTCATACTGATGCTTTCTAAGGCCCACTTGACTTCACATTCCAAGATGTCTGGCTCTAGATGAGTGATCACATCATCATGATTATCTGGGTTGTGAAGATATTTTTTGTACAGTTCTTCCATGTATTCTTGCCACCTCTTCTTAATATCGTCTGCTTTTGTTAGGTCCATACCATTTCTGTCCTTCATCGAGCCCATCTTTGCATGAAATATTCCCTTGGTATCTGTAATTTTCTTGAAGAGATCTCTAGTCTTTCCCATTCTGTTGTTTTCCTCTATTTCTTTGCATTGATCGCTGAAGATTTCCGTATGTCTTCTTGCTATTCTTTGGAACTCTGCATTCAGATTCTTATATCTTTCCTTTTCTCCTTTGCTTTTCACCTCTCTTCTTTTCACAGCTATTTGTAAGGCCTCCCCAGACAGCCATTTTGCTTTTTTGCATTTCTTTTCCATGGGAATGGTCTTGATCCCTGTCTCCTGTACAATGTCACAAACCTCATTTCATAGTTCATCAGGCACTCTATCTATGAGATCTAGACCCTTAAATCTATTTCTCACTTCCACTGTATAATCATATGGGATTTGATTTAGGTCATACCTGAATGGCCTAGCTGTTTTTCCTACTTTCTTCAAGTCAGAAAACAGGTACATGTGTGTTGAATCTTGCTTGTGCCACTAACCTGCTGATTTATTACCTACTAATGGATATTCAATGACATGAGTGTGTAAAGCAAGGAGTGTTAATAGGTATCATCCTGACTGTTTTACTCATCTGGAAATATAGTTTTGAAATAGCATATGTATTTTAGTAGAATATGACTATGATAAATCATGTACATCTATTTCCAGTGAATTCATGTTTGGTTAATACTCATTTGAACTATCGCTACATTAAACAATGTTTTAGTTCTCTATTCTCTAAAATTCAGGTAATATCTATAATACCATTTCTTTCTGTTTTTAGAACTGGAGTTGATGTACATCTAGAATCTGCCACAGTGCTCGGCACTTAATAAATAAATGGACCAAACAATTACTCCTTCCTTGTTTTGCTGCTTCCCTCCTCCTTCCCCACTCTTCCTCCTACTCCTATTGTTAAAAATAGGTAGAAATTAGACAAGCATTTTCTTTTTAAAAAATATTTTTCTTATGTGCAAATTATTTATACCCAATAGAATGATTTTAACTATTTGACCAGATTCTGTTTTAGTGTGCCCTAATCTCCCTGGCAGAGAAGGCAATGGCACCCCACTCCAGTATTCTTGCCTGGAAAATCCAATGGAAGGAGGAGCCTGGTGGGCTGCAGTCCATGGGGTCGCTAAGAGTCGGACACGACTAAGTGAATTCACTTTCACTTTTCACTTTCATGCATTGCAGAAGGAAATGGCAACCTATTCCAGTGTGTTTGCCTGGAGAGTACCAGGGACAGGGAATCCTATTAGGTCTATGGGGTCGCACAGAGACGGACAAGACTGAAGTGACTTAGCAGCAGCAGCAGCAATCTCCCTAGGCTTTTGAACTGTGCTGTTGGAGAAGTCTCTTGAGAGTTCCTTGGACTGCAAGGAGATCCAACCAGTCCATTCTAAAGGAGATCAGTCCTGGGTGTTCTTTGGAAGGAATGATGCTAAAGCTGAAACTCCAGTACTTTGGCCACCTCATGTGAAGAGTTGACTCATTGGAAAAGACTCTGATGCTGGGAGGAATTGGGGGCAGGAGGAGAAGGTGACGACAGAGGATGAGACGGCTGGATGGCATCACCGACTTGATGGACATGAGTTTGAGTGAACTCTGGGAGTTGGTGATGGACAGGGAGGCCTGTTCTGCTGCAGTGCATGCGATCACAAAGAGTTGGACACGACTGAGTGACTGAACTGAACTGAATCTCCCTAGGAATGTATTATACTTTGCAATTCTTGGGGCTTTATTATCATGAAGGCGAATATTAAAGTACTTGTATTCACAGGGCAGTTCTGCCTAGCTATATCACATGCAGTCATTTATCTGATTCTCATAATTATAACTCCTAAAAAACTTTGAGGATATAATATATTTCATGTCATATCAAAGTAGGACATAGTAATACTATAATATTAACATTATATTTCACACACACCTTCACTTATTCCATATCTCCCAGTTTAGTAATCATTATTATATGTTGACATGGTTTTGAATAATATTTACATATATTAAAATACACAAATGTTGAATTTTTATTTTTTGCAATATAGTGAACTTTATTATATTCAGTTTTTTGCAACCATTATCAACAATCTGATTTTAGAATATCTTTATTCCCCCTCAAGTGGCCCCATTAATCAGTAGAAGTCACTTCTAAATTTTCCTTAAATCTCTCTTCCCCACGTATATTGGCAACCACCAATATAATTTCTGTCTCTATTATTAAAATATAAACTGACATGTATTAAAATTTTCAAGAGTTTATTTGAGCATGCATCAGTTAGATTTGGACATCACCAAGCAAAAGTTGTTAGGAGCATTCCTACCAACAGGAGGTAAGAGATATTCTTAGAAGATAATGAAGCAACGCAACTAAATTATTTTATTTCATGGTTTAAACAGTTGCTTTATTTAGAAAGCCAGGTTGACTGTTAGTGATTGGTTCTCAAGTTTCATTTTCTTGAATTCCAATTCATTGACTCTGACTTAGGATGTGGTTTGCTTATGTAGGGTTATCAAGCCGTAACAGTCACCCCCTGTCTAAAAGCCTCCTTGTTTGCTTTAACTCTTTAGATTTCCCTAATATTCAGTTCAGTTCAGTTCAGTTCAGTCTCAGTCATGTCCAACTCTTTGCAATCCCATGGATTGCAGCATGCCAGGCCTCCCTGTCCTTCACCAACTCCTGGAGTTTACCCAAACTCATGTCCATTGAATCAGTGATGCTATCCAACCATCTCATCCTTCATTGTCCCCTTCTCCTTCTGCCCTCAATCTTCCCCAGAATCAGGGCCTTTTCAATGAGTCAGTTCTTTGCATCAAGTGGCCAAAGTATTGGAGTTTCAGCTTCTACATCATTCCTTCCAGTGAACACCCAGGACTGATCTCCTTCAGGATGAACTGGTTGGATCTCCTTGCAGTCCCAAGGGACACTCAAGAGTCTTCTCCAACAACACAGTTCAAAAGCATCAATTCTTCTGTGTTCAGCTTTCTTTACAGTCCAACTCTCCCATCCATACATGACTACTGGAAAAATCATAGCCTTAACTAGACGGACCTTTGTTGGAAAAGTAACGTCTCTGCCTTTTTTTTTTTTTTTTTTTTGCTTTATTTGGACATATATAAATAGGATCATTAATTTGTGGTATTTTGGGATTTTTTTCACTTAGCATAGCGTTTCTGATCCATTTGTGCTATATTATGTATGAAAAATTCATTCCTCTTATTGCTGAATAATATTGCATTTCACAAAGTGTTTATTTTGTTTATCCATTCATTAACTGGTGGACATTTAGCACCTCCGTGTACTATGAGTTGATTGTGGCATGTGCATGTTTCCATTTCTACTGAGTGTATACCTATGAGTGGAACTGCTTGGACACATAGTAACCCTTAACATTTTAACAAAAGGTCAAGTTGTTTTCCAAGGTAGCTGTACCATTTTATATTCCCACCAGCAGTATATCAATGTTCTAGTTTCTCTACATCCTTACCAAGATTTGTCCTTACCTGTCCTTTTATTTACTGTCATTCTTGTGGATAAACTAGTATCTCATTACTGTGTTGATTTTCATTTTACTGATGACTAAGAATATTGTTTATCTTTTCATGTGCTTATTTACCCTTTGCATATCTTCTCTGGAAAAATATCTATTTAAATACTTTATCCATTAAAATAAGCTTTTATTTTTTTATTTGTTGAATAAGACTTCCTTGTATTTTTTCTGGAGACTAGATCCTCATGTACATAATTTGCAAGTATTGTCTCCAATTATGTAGGTTATTTGTGTTTCTTCTCATTCAGATTGGAGGTCTTTTGGTACAAAAGTCTTTAATAGAATCCAATTTTTCTCTGCTTCCTAGTTTTTCTTTCTTTTTTTTGGGGGGGAGGGGGCAGATGTAGTAGCTAACAAATCACTGCTAAATCCAATTTTGCAAAGATTTACTCATATGATTTTTTTTAATAGAGCTGTTACTATTACAGTTAGTTCTGTGATCAATTGTAACTTAATGTTTTGTGTGTGATCTGAAGTTGAGGTCCAACTTAAATCTTGTGCATATAAATATCCAGGTCTCACAGCACAATATTTTGAAATACTCTTATTTTTTCCCCCTTCATTAGTCTGAGCATCTTTTTCAGAATCAATTAACCATATATATATATGTATATATATATATATATATACATATATATATATATATAAGGAATTTATTTCCTGACTGCTGATTGCTTTCCGTTATCTATTTATCTGGGCTTCCCAGGTGATGCTGGTGGTAAAGTATCCTCCTGCCAATGCAGGAGATTCAAGAGATGTAGGTTTGATCCCTGGGTGGAGAAGATACCCTGGAGGAAGAAATGACAACCCACTCCAATATTCTTGCCTGGAAAATTCCATGGACAGAGGAGCCTGGTGGGCTACAGTCCCCAGGGTCACAAAAAGTCGGACATGATTCAGCACACTTGAACCTGTTTATCTGTTTATCTATCTTTCTTCATGTCAGTGCAACACTGTACTGACTAGTGGAGTGTAACTTTGTAAGAAGTTGAAGTTGAGAATCATAAGTGTTCAACTTTGCTCTTTCTTTTGAGGTCATTTTGGCTATTCTCAGTTCCCAAAATTCTGATTAAAATATTAAGAACTGTTTTTGAAATTTTGCATAAAGAAAAGCTGAGATTTTTATAAAAAACACTCTAAATCTTTAGACCAATTAAAAAAGCATTGATAGTTTAACACTATAAAATCATATAGTTTTATGCATATGGGATATTTTTTTCCATTCAGATTTTCTTTAATAATTTTCAATAGTGTCTTATGAATTTGTCTTAAGGTCTTACACCTTAAGTTTATTGCCAAGAATTTTATTCTTTGTGATGCTATTGAAAATAAATTAGTTTTCTTAATTTTATTATTAAAATTATTTACTGTTTGGGTATAGAAATACAACTGAATTTTTATATTGATCTTGTATATTGTAACCTTGCTGAAATTGTTTATTCCTAATAATTTGATTGTAGATCTCTTCAGACTTTATGTAAGATTACATCATCTACAAATAAAGATAGTTTTACTTTTTTGTTCATATCTTCATTTTTCTGGCCTAATTTTTCTGGCTAGAACATTGAATAGAAATCACAAGAGTGAATACCTTTTTCTTGTTCCTACTGTAGTGAAAAAGCATTTAATCATTAACCATTTCTTGTCTATAACTTTAGCAGGTGGTTTAATTACATGCATTTTATCAAGCTGAGGAAGTTTTCATCTGTTTTCAATTTGTTGAGATTCTTTTTTAATCACAAAACAGTGTTGGATTTTCTCATATTTTTGTATCTACTCATTATCATAGGATTTTTTGTTTTTATCTATGATTATGTTGCATTACATTGATTCACTTTCAAATGTAAAACCTTGAATTCCTGGAGAAATTCTACTTGGTAATCAAGTGATATCTTTTAATTTTTTAATAGTCCTATATTCGGTTTGCTAGAATTTTGCTGAATTTTGCTTCTATAGTCAAAGGGCATTGTCTGTATTTTTCTTATAATGAATGTATTTGTTTTGTTTTGATGGCACTTATAAAGTGAGTTTTGAAATATTCTCCACTTTCCTATTTTAAGTTTAAATATCTGATGAAAATGTTTGCTAGAATCCACAATTGAAGCTGTTTGGGTCTGGGCTTTTCTTTGTAATGCATTTTTTATTACAAGTAGGATGTCCTATTATAGGTCTATTTAGATTGCCTATTTATGAGTCAGATTTTCTAGTGTGTATATTTCTAGAAATTCATTCATTTCACCCAAGTTGTCCAATTTTAGTACATAGTATTCCCTTATAATCATTTCTGTAAAGTCATTTTTCTTTATTTTATTCCTGTTTGGAGTAATTTACTTTCTCTTTTTTTAATCTACTTATGTTTAGCAGTTTTTCAAGATATTTTCTGACTGAAAACTAATTTTTTGTTTTATTACTTTTCTCCAGGAGTTTTTATTTCTCCTTTTAACTTAATTGTAATACAATTATAATTTTTCCTTTATTTGTCCTTGTTTTGTATTGCTTTTATATTTTTAATTCTCTAAACTAGTAAGTTAGATTATTGATTCGAGATCTTTCTTCTGATTACATTTATGTGTTTCTAATTTTTTCTCTGAGCACTTCTTTAGAAGTATCACAATAGATTCAGCATGTTGTATTTTATTTTCATTCTTCTTTAAGTATATATATATATATATATATATATATATATATATATATATATACTCACTGCATCTTTTCATATGCTTGTTGGCCACCTGTATGCCTTCTTTGAAGAAATTTCTATTTAGGTCTTCTGCCCATTTTTTGATTAAGTTGTTATGTACATACACACACACACACACACACACACACACACATATGGAACTATATGAAGAGGAAGGAAGGTCCTTCCTTGCAAAGTCATTCTATGAGGCCACCATCATCCTTATACCACAACCTGACAATGAAATCACACAAAAAGAAAACAACACATCTTTGACAAAGGAAAAGCTAGTATAATGGAGAAAAGATATTCTTTTGCTCAAACAATTGGATATTCACATGCCAAAAATGAATCTAGAAACAAACCTATGCCCTTTATGAAAATTAACTCAGAACAGATAGTGAATCTAAATGAAAAATTAAAAACTATAACATTTGTAGAAGAAAACTAGTATACCTTAGTTCACTTTGGGTACGTTGATGACTTTAAATACAATTCAAAGGGCACAATCCATGAAAGAAGGAATCAATGAGCTCAACTTCATTATTAAAAACTTCTGTCTGTAAAAGACAATATCAATGGAATGGGAAAATAAGCCACAGTCTGAAAAAATTGCTGAGTATATATCTGATAGAACTGTTATCTCAATATACAAATGTCATAAAACTTTACAATAAGAAAATGAAATACCTGAGTAAAAACTGGGCAAAAGACCTGATCAGACTTCTCACCAAAGATATATAATGGCAAGAAAGCATATTAAAAGTGTTCAACATCTAATGTCATTAGCGAACTGCAAGTCAACAATTATGAGATGCCATTCATGTCTATTTGATACCCCAGATCCAAAACACTGACAACTTCAAATACTAGTAAGAATGTGGAGTCACAGAAACTCTTTAATTGCTAATAGGAATACAAAATGGCAAAGCAACTTTGGAAATAGTTTGGTGGTTTCTTACAAAACTAAGTGCTTCTCTCATAGCTCAGTGAGTAAAGAATCTACCTGTAATGCAGGGGACTATGGTTTGATTCCTGGATGGGGAAGCTCTCCTGGAGAAGGGATAGGCTACCCACTCCAGTATTCTTGGGCTTCCATTGTGCCTCAGCTGGTAGAGAATCTGCTTGCAATGCAGGAGACCTGGGTTTGATCCCACGGTTGGGAACATCCCCCTGAAGAAGGCAAAGGCTACCACTCCAGCATTCTGGCCTGGGGAATTCCATGGACTGTATAATCCATGGGCTTACAAAGAGTTGGACATTACTGAGTGCACTTCTGTTTTTACAAAGCTAAACATACTCTTACCATGTGACCTAGTAATGACGCTCCTTTGTATTTGCCAAAATGAGTTAAAAAGTTATGTCTACACAAAAATATGCACATGAATGTTTATATCAGCTTTAGTCATAATTTGGAAACAACCCTCAGTCGGTAAATGGATATATAAAGCTTGGTTGCTGCTGCTGCTGCTAAGTCGCTTTAGTCGTGTCCAACTCTGTGTGACCCCATAGATGGCAGCCGACCAGGCTCCCCCATCCCTGGGATTCTCCAAGCAAGAACACTGGAGTGGGTTGCCATTTCCTTCTCCGATAAAGTTTGGTACATGCAGACAAAGGAAAATTAGTCAGCCATAAAAAGAAGCTTCCCTGGTGGCTCAGATGGTAAAGCATCTGGCTGCAATGTGGGAGTTCCGGTTCGATCCCTGGGTCGGGAAGATCCCCTGGAGAAGGAAATGGCAACCCACTCCAGTACTGTTGCCTGGAAAATTCCATGGATGGAGGAGCCTGGAAGGCTACAGTCCATGGGGTCGCAAAGAGTTGGACACGACTGATCTACTTCACTTTCAAAACGAAGTGATCAAGCTATTAAAAAAAAAAAATAGGGGAACTGTAAATGTTTATGAGTAAGTGAAAGAAGCCAAGCAGCAAAGGCTATATATGTTATAGTATGATTTCTCCTATGCAAAAGGCAAAATATGGAGACAATAAAATTTCCAGTGGTTGTCAGGGGCTAAAATGGATGATAGCTAGAGCACCAGTATTTTTAAGACAGCAAAAACTCTTTTGTATGATACTACAATGGTAGTTACATGTCCTTACACATTTGTTAAAACCCCCATGGATGTACAACAGCAAGAGTGAAACTTTATGTAAACTATGGACTTTGTGTTATAACGATGTGTCAATCTATCTTCATCAATTGTAACAAAATATCATTCTGCAGGTCACTAAGAGTCTGGGAGTTTGTATATGTATGGAGATGAGGTACATGGGAACTCTGTACATTGTAGTCTGACATTCCCCTTAAAAAAATGGCTCAATTATTTTGGAAAGTCATAAGTTTATTCCTTCAGATTTATCTGTTCCCCTGATTTTTATCTTTTTACTTTACAGAACGAATATATAGTGTCTTCAATTGATACTATCTCTTTGTTTTGGCAATTCTTCTTGTGCTTATGTACATATATATACACCTCTATTTAAACTTATTTTCTGTCATTTCAATGAGGTTAAGAGGAATTAAATTACACAAGTGTTTGTTCTAAATTACAAGCTCCATATATGCATAGATTGATAATGAACAGGCTCCTATAATTTAATAAATATCTAATTGAATGTTGAATTTTAATAAAATTATCTTTTCTTTTTTTGCTTTTGAGTTTTCTTATTGCTCATGGGCACTTTCATCAAGCAAATGATACTCATGTTCTGTGTTTTTTACTTTGATTAGCTTAATACTAAAAGAACAGTTAGTAAACAAATGAGAAAGATTCTTGATTTAGACACGAAGAATTGATGCTTTTGAACTGTGGGGTTGGAGAAGACTCTTGAGAGTCCCTTGGACTGCAAGGAGATCCAACCAGTCCATTCTGAAGGAGATCAGCCCTGGGTGTTCTTTGGAAGGAATGATGCTAAAGCTGAAACTCCAGTACTTTGGCCACCTTATGTGAAGAGTTGACTCATTGGAAAAGACTCTGATGCTGGGAGGGATTGGGGGCAGGAGGAGAAGGGGACGACCGAGGATGAGATGGCTGGATGGCATCACTGACTCGATGGACGTGAGTCTGAGTGAACTCTGGGAATTGGTGATGGACAAGGAGGCCTGGCATGCTGTGATTCATGGGGTCACAAAGAGTCGGACACGACTGAGCAATTGAACTGAATGGAACTGAACTTTCTGTGCTATAAGAGAAAGCCTTGAATCTATGGCATTAATAGAAATGTTAGTGTAAACTGGGCATTAATTACTCTAGTGAAGTTAATGAGTATTTAAATATGTTAATTCCATTCTTCCAGCGTATGTGCAAACTAAAAGATATACACACTTTTAAAAAATAATAGTATTATTTAGCTAAAAATAACAGCTCCCCAAATAGTTTCTAAATAGGAATATTGATATATTTTGAACAGGTAGAAAAACATATCTGAAAAAAAAAAATCTACCATTGCTGATGAAAAGTTTTTACCTGAGTAAAATGTAAATTTTCTTCATGAATTTACAATACATTTCAATTGTAACTACATAACATAACCAGTGCTTCTATGCCTCCCTTTTTCATTTCTTTTATTCTGAGGGCTATTTTGCATTCATAAGAAAAATTAGAGGGTAAAATGATTATTGAGATTAGAACTAATTCTTTCATTTTGATTTGTTTCCACAAAATGTGGGCAATGCCTTTTTTGTTTGTTGTTTGGGGTTGTTTGTTTCCAGCTGTGCTCATGCAGTTTGGAATTGTAGAGTTATAAATTATGCAAAAATAAGTGGCTCATACTTTATCCATAACGGAGTGTATGCTTTGCTGATGAGAATGAAGCAATCTCCATTTTCAGGAATTGCTTCTCTTGAAGGGATAAAAGATCAGCAATGTTACTGTAAGCTCTTAATATAGTTCCATGTGTTAATAAAATATTTCTTTCTATAAACCTTTCTCAAAGAAGCTATCAAACTGAATGTGGTAAGCTTTCTATTCCTCTTTTTTTTTTTTTTTCCAAGAGTTAAGTGTATCTATTTAAATTTTAATAGCCAAGGGAAAGCATCTCACAGGTCAACTCAACAACAAAAATCTCATGTTTTGTTACTGAGAAAATCACCACCATGTTTTGGAAATCCTGCTAGTTAACCACCAGTTAGTTATTAACTAAACAGAGCAGAAGAGCCCACACTTATTAAAATATTATATTCAACTAATTATCCTGTAGCCTGCAGGAGTAGCACAGTAAATCCATATCAAATATCTCTAAGAACATTGAATTAGTTATAGATACTCATTTACTCATAACAATAACTGTCTCCTGATCTAGAATAGTGAAATAATTATAAGGACAAAGCATCCCCTATGGTTATAGGTAAAACCTGGAACTTAGCCCAGTTGTATTTTGAGGATAAAGATGAAGACAGGCCACCTCAGACTGTAAAGGGGCTCCCCAGTTGGGGTTTAGAATAACAGCACATACTGGCAGACAAATTTGCTAAACATAACCATTAAGCAATTTAGTAAACATTTTCACTTTCTCTCAAACGTATATGACAGTAGAAACTGTGAAATAATTTGACCCCAATATGCAGTTGAGTGTGAAGCCCCTAGGGCAAGTCCAGTTGTGTAGGTAGAGACATTTATGCCTGGCAACAGCTGGCCTAGAATATATTTTTCTAAAAAAGAATAATTCAGTATAAATTAGAAAAGAGGGGGGATAAAGGTTAAAGAAAGAGAAAATCATATCTATCAGTCTCATATTTGTTTTTCAATTTTTAAAGATTTTTAACAAGAAGAAATCTTAAAGATACAGTAGTAACAAATGGGCTTGTGGGTTTCAGTCTAAAGGCTTTTCTGGTTCCAGTATCTCCCAAGATGTTTAACTTGTAAGACAGAGAAGCTTCTTTTGTTCATTTACTTTGATAATTCTATTTACTTTCCTATATCTTGGTATGTTAACAAAGTAATTATTCTATCCCTTTCTCCATTTCATTTATCTTCTAATTACTTTATTATTCCTTCAAAAATATTGTATATACTACTAAATTAAAATCTTGAACACTTTTAGCCTACTTCTAGATTAAAAAAAATCCTCACCTCTCATTTGCTAACTTGCTTATTTTATGCTTCCTCCTTACACGGAATTCAAACACCATGAGTGCCAAAATCATGTCTGTTTTCTTCAGTCTTCTATCTCCAATATCCATATTAATACCTGAGATAAACACTGAGGTCAATAATTATTAGTAGGTATATTATTATGATTTCACTTGTAAATATGTTATACAAGTATTGGTAGACCTAGTAAGCTACATAGTGCTCATATTGCAAAAACAAAAGAAATTCTCCAAACTTCTTATACATTTAAGCAATAACAAAAATATATAAAAAATGAAAAGATTTTATTTTTATCAGGTCTTCATAACGTCTATTTAATATTTGTATTCTGTAAGTTTTGCCTTCAAGTACTGTGATTTTTTTTCTTAATAAAACTGCATGTTATCAAGATGAAGAAGATATTTAAATATAGACATACAATTAGATGTGCTCTTCTAACCTGATATTTCAAGATAACTTTGAGTCTTAAGAAATGAGAGACTTCTAGAGAAGCTTGGCCAATCAGAAATAGCTTAGAACTCTAGGTACCTTATAGTTTATCTTGCAAAGTTTATTTCACTTTAAAAGTGAAATGAGATGATTTTAATTAGACCAGGACAATTGGCATAGAGGATATTGTCTAGAGAAAACTATGATTTTATTTATCACTATCTGGATAAATAGTAAGATGGTAGTAAGATAGCTCTTTCAGATACTTGACAGTAATTGATTGAAAAAATCCTAATGAATCTGAAGATAAATTTCACATACACACGGACACAGAGATCTCAAAAAAAAAAAAACCTTCAGATTTCACAGTATCTGGAAGGGGTGAACAGAACACAAGTGATCTTCAGTACCCCAAAAATGGGCTAGTCAGAAATACAGGGAGGAGGGTTTCTATCTCACTGATCATCTTACTCCTGACATCTGTTTCATTAAAAGCCTTTTATCTCTTTGCTTTTTGCCAGAGATTTCATTGTATGCATTTTGGGAAAACTAATCTGTGGAAGTGGACATTATCATCACAGAGCCAAGTTCACGAGTGTATAGAAATATTTGCCAAATGAAAACACCATTCAAAAAACACTAATATAATCTCACAGAAAACTGGAGGGATTAATATAAATGAAAATCTAGCCAGACTAAACAGTAGAAACTGATAATAACTGCCTTATAAACTTGTAACCAAAGTAGGATTATCCAAATGTTTGGTTCTGGGCCTGGGTTAACTCTTCTAATCTCAAAAAAAATTGGCTTAAATTATACTTAGAAAAGTAGATCTGCTCGCTGTCTTTTGTATCTGGCCATTATTTATACATAGTTTCTCCATGTATGGACTTCCTTGGTGGCTCAGGTGGTAAACAATTCACCTCTAAAGTCTGAGAATTGTTTTTAATAATTGCAGTAATCTAGATCACATTCCTTGGAGAAGGCAATGGCACCCCACTCCAGTACTCTTGTCTGGAAAATCCATGGATGGAGGAGCCTGATAGGCTGCAGTCCATGGGGTCGCTAAGAATCGGACACGACTGAGTGACTTCACTTACACTTTTTATTTTCATGCATTGGAGAAGGAAATGGCAACCCACTCCAGTGTTCTTGCCTGGAGAATCCCAGGGATGGGAGAGCCTGGTGGGCTGCCATCTATGGGGTTGCACAGAGTCGGACACGACTGAAGTGACTTAGCAGCAGCAGCAGATCACATTCCTATAGTTCTTTTTTTTTTTTTTTTAGTTTTTTATTTTTTAAATTTTAAAATCTTTAATTCTTGCATGCGTTCCCAAACATGAACCCCCCTCCCACCTCCCTCCCCATAACATCTCTCTGGGTCATCCCCATGCACCAGCCCTAAGCATGCTGTATCCTGCGTCAGACATAGACTGGCGATTCAATTCTTACATGATAGTATACATGTTAGAATGCCATTCTCCCAAATCATCCCACCCTCTCCCTCTCCCTCTGAGTCCAAAAGTCCGTTATACACATCTGTGTCTTTTTTCCTGTCTTGCATACAGGGTCGTCATTGCCATCTTCCTAAATTCCATATATATGTGTTAGTATACTGTATTGGTGTTTTTCTTTCTGGCTTACTTCACTCTGTATAATTGGCTCCAGTTTCATCCATCTCATCAGAACTGATTCAAATGAATTCTTTTTTACGGCTGAGTAATACTCCATTGTGTATATGTACCACAGCTTTCTTATCCATTCATCTGCTGATGGACGTCTAGGTTGTTTCCATGTCCTGGCTATTATAAACAGTGCTGCGATGAACATTGGAGTACATGTGTCTCTTGCAATTCTGGTTTCCTCGGTGTGTATGCCCAGCAGTGGGATTGCTGGGTCATAAATCAAAATATGCATAGAAACTAATGAAAATGAAAACACAACAACCCAAAACCTGTGGGACACTATAAAAGCAGTGCTAAGAGGAAAGTTCATTGCACTACAGGCATACCTCAAGAAACAAGAAAAAAGTCAAATAAATAACCTAACTCTACAACTAAAGCAACTAGAAAAGGAAGAATTGGAGAACCCCAGAGTTAGTAGAAGGAAAGAAATCTTAAAAATTAGGGCAGAAATAAATGCAAAAGAAACAAAAGAGACCATAGCAAAAATCAACAAAGCCAAAAGCCGGTTCTTTGAAAGGATAAATAAAATTGACAAACCATTAGCCAGACTCATCAAGAAGCAAAGAGAGAAAAATCAAATCAATAAAATTAGAAATGAAAATGGAGACATCACAACAGACAACACAGAAATACAAAGGATCATAAGAGACTACTATCAGCAGTTGTATGCCAATAAAATGGACAACTTGGAAGAAATGGGCAAATTCTTAGAAAAGTACAACTTTCCAAAACCGAATCAGGAAGAAATAGAAAATCTTAACAGACCCATCACAAGCACGGAAATTGAAACAGTAATCAGAAATCTTCCAGCAAACAAAAGCCCAGGTCCAGACGGCTTCACAGCTGAATTCTACCAAAAATTTCGAGAAGAGCTAACACCTATCCTCCTCAAACTCTTCCAGAAAATTGCAGAGGAAGGTAAACTTCCAAACTCATTCTATGAGGCCACCATCACCCTAATACCAAAACCTGACAAAGATGTCACAAAAAAAGAAAACTACAGGCCAATATCACTGATGAACATAGATGCAAAAATCCTCAACAAAATTCTAGCAATCAGAATCCAACAACACATTAAAAAGATCATACACCATGACCAAGTGGGCTTTATCTCAGGGATGCAAGGATTCTTCAATATCCGCAAATCAATCAATGTAATTCACCACATTAACAAACTGAAAAATAAAAACCATATGATTATCTCAATAGATGCAGAGAAGGCCTTTGACAAAATTCAACATCCATTTATGATAAAAACTCTCCAGAAAGCAGGAATAGAACGAACATACCTCAACATAATAAAAGCTATCTATGACAAACCCACAGCAAACATTATCCTCAATGGTGAAAAATTGAAAGCATTTCCCCTAAAGTCAGGAACAAGACAAGGGTGTCCACTTTCACCGCTACTATTCAACATAGTTCTGGAAGTTTTGGCCACAGCAATCAGAGCAGAAAAAGAAATAAAAGGAATCCAAATTGGAAAAGAAGAAGTAAAACTCTGTTTGCAGATGACATGATCCTCTACATGGAAAACCCTAAAGACTCCACCAGAAAATTACTAGAGCTAATCAATGAATATAGTAAAGTTGCAGGATATAAAATCAACACACAGAAATCCCTTGCATTCCTATACATGAATAATGAGAAAGTAGAAAAAGAAATTAAGGAAACAATTCCTATAGTTCTTTTCTTGTGAATTATTTGGGAGTGATTTTTAAGAATGGAAACAATAGATAAACTCGTCTTTAAGAGTGACAGCAGGCATGTGAATAATTTCAAGACAAGAATTGTTCCTGTTCAATCATTTAGTCATGTCTGACTCTTTGCAACCCGATTGACAGCAGTATGCCAGGCTTCTCTGTCCTTCACCATTTCTCAGAGATGCTCAAACTCAGGTCCACTGAATCAGTGATGCCATCCAACCGTCTAGTCCTCTGTTGACCCTTCTCCTCCTGCCTTGAATATTTCCCAGCATCAGGGTCTTTCCTAATAAGTCGGCTTTTCATATCAGGTGGCAAAAGTATTGAAGCTTCAGCTTCAGTATCAGTTCTTTTAATGAATATTCAGTATTCATTTCATTTAGGATTTACTGATTTGATATTATATTAGTCCAAGGGACTCTCAAGAGTCTTCTCAAACACCACAGTTCAAAGGCATCAATTCTTCAGTACTCAGCCTTCTTCATGGTCCAAATCTCATATCCATACATGACTACCATAGCTTTGACTATAGGGACACTTGTGGGCAAATCGATCTCTCTGCTTTTTAATATGCTGTCTAGGTTGGTCATAGCTTTTCTTCCAAGCAGGAAGCGTCTTTTAATTTTGTAGCTGCAGTCACCATCTGCAGGTATTTTGGAGTTCAAGGAAATAAATTCTGTCACTGTCTCCATTGTTTTCACATCTATTTGCCAAGAAGTGATGGGCCTGGATGCCATGATCTTCGTTTTTGGAACATTGGGTTTTCAGCCAGATTTTTCACTCTCTCTTTTTCCTTCATCAAGAAGCTTTTTATACCTCTTCAGTTTCTGCCATATGACATTGCATATGTGAGGTTATCGGTATTTCTCCCAGCAAGCTTGATTCCAGCTTCATCCAGCCTAGGTTTTTGCATGATGTACTGTGCATATAGGTTAAATAAGCATGGTGCCAATATACAACTTTGATGTACTCCTTTCCCAATTTGGTTCTAGTACATTGTTCCATATCTGGTTCTAACTGTAGCTTTTTTACCTGTATACAGGTATCTTAGAAGGCAGGTAATATGAGCTGGTATTCATTTCTCTTTAAGAGTTTTCCAGTTTGTTGTGATCCACACAGTCGAAAGCTTTAGTGTAGTTAATGAAGCACAAGTAGATGTTTTTCTGGAATTCTCTTGCTTTTTTTTTGATCCAGTGCATGCTGGAAATTTGATACCTGGTTCCTCTGCTTTTTCTAAATCTAGCTTGAACATCTGGAACTTTTCAGTTCATGTACTTTTGAAGCCTGGCTTGGAGAATTTTGAGCATTAATTTGCCACCATATGAAATGCATGCAACTGTGTGGTAGTTTGAACATTTTTGGCAATTCCTTTCTTGAGACTGGAAAAAAAACTAACCTTTTCCTGTCCTGTGAACATTGCTGAATTTTCCAAATTTTCTGTCATATTTAGTTGCAGCACTTTAACATTATTTTTCAGGATTTGAAATAGCTTAGCTGGAATTCCATCACCTCCACTACCTTTGTTCATAGTGATGCTTCTTAAGGCCCACTTGATTTCTCATGTCTGGCTCTAGGTAAGTGATCCCATCATCATAGTTATCTGGGTCATTAAGATCTTTTTTTGTATAGTTTTTCTGTGTATTCTTGCCACTTCTTGTGTTAGCTCCATACCATTTCTGCCCTTTATTGCACCCATTTTTACATGAAATGTTCCCTTGGTATCTCTAATTTTCTTGAAGAGATCTCTAGTCTTTCTCATTCTATTGTTTTCCTCTATTTCTTTGCACTGATCGCTGAGGAAGACTTTCTTATCTCTCCTTGCTATTCCTTGGAATTCTGCATTCAGATGGATATATCTTTCCTTTTCTCCTTTGTCTTTTGTGTCTCTTCTTTTGTCAGCTCTTTGTCAGGCCTCCTCAGCCATTTTGCCTTTTTGCATTACTTCTTCTTGGGGATGGTTTTGATCAACACCTCCTGTACAATGTCACGAACCTCCATCCATAGTTCTTAATAAATTCTAGGTTATACCTGAATTGCCTAGTGATTTTCCCTACATTCCATTTAAGTCTGAATTTTGCAATGAAGGTTTTCATGATCTGAGTCACAGTCAGCTCCCTGTCTTGTTTTTGCTGACTGTATAGAGCTTCTCCAGTAGAAAATCAGGATAAGGAAGGATATTTCTGAAGACTGAGAACTAGGACTATTCCCTAGGGATGCTCAGTACAAAAAACTAAATTGCCATTTACTCTCACATGGATTAACCATTTATGAAGAAATGGTTGCTTGATACGTGTTCTTGTCAAGCACTGTTCATTCATCAAGGAGTTTAGAATTTAGCTGAATGATGGATCAGAGTGATTCGTTATGTTTGTATGAATCTACAAGTGTTACGGAGTGAATAGAGTTCTTCAGAATAGTTAATGTTAAAATGTTTACAGATGTTCTCATATATAATATTATACCATTTTATGTTTGCTTTTGCTTTATATACACTTCTGATTTAAGAGATCCTATGTTCAGCATTTAAAATTGCTACTTTTTTAAATATAGCTTTTGATTTTGTGAATGTAATTCCTGTATAGAAACAAATACTTTAAGATTATTTGGAGAAAAAATATTTTGGAGAAAAATACTTGAAAGCAAGATGGCAATAAAAATCCAAAATAGTATCTATGGTTATTACTGAAAAGGGTAATAACTTTCTTGCTTTGGTACATTATGTAATAGTATATAAATATTTTATCCTTAACTTAAGTGGCTTAATAATCAGATAAATGTAATACAAAGGCCTAACAAGTTAGAAAATTAATTTAGCCTGATATCATTGAGTTGGGTATATCTTTTAATATATTTGCTACATTTAAATTTCAAAATGAAAACAATTAGAATTGTTGTATTTCACAAAGATGATGTAAGATTAACTTAATTACAGTATATTTTATAAAATATGTTTTTAAACAGGCAATCATCCTTGTATTTATTTTTATTGTGGTAAATAAGCAAAATAAAAATAGATATGTTCACAGGAATATATTTTACCTACCAGAAAATTATATAAAATAACTATGGAAATCAAATTTAAAAGAAAATTAAAGCAAAATAAATTCCTCAAAGTAAAATGAGAAAATATTAGATCAAATCACTATCATTTTGTTATTTTAGACAATATTTAATACTAGCTTATTAAAATGCAATTATTATACATTTCAAGATGAATATGTCAGATGATAAATGTGGAATAGCTGAGATCCAAACACAGGTGTTTAACATTTATTACTATATTATTAAATTTGTTCTTGTTCACAATGACATGCATTAGAAATGGACCATGTATCATGTACTCAATAGGGAATAATAATTAAGTCTAGTTATAAAATTTGGTCAGCTAAAAATGCTAATAAGTGCTTAAGTATATATATTTATATATATAGATATATCCTTCCTTATGAAAATTTATCTTTATATTCATATATTTATATATTGCTATATAGCTATCTTTAGTTATTCATGAAAAACACAGCTATTTGAACTCATAATGAACATAACAAAGTCAATTCATTTTCTAATATTTTTATTTATTTTCACATGGATTCTAGCAGATGTTTCTCTTTTAGTCACATAATTGACTATATGATAGCAGGAATTTTAGTATTAAGTTATTTTTTTATTGAAGTATAAGTAGCATATTAGTTTTATATGTACAATATAGTGACTTGATATCTGTGTGTATTGTGAAATAATCACCACAGTAAATCTAGTTAACTATCCATCATCATGAATAGTTACAAAAGTATTTTGTTTTCTTATGATGAGGACTTTTTACAGTTAATCTTTTAGCAACTTTTGAGTCTGTAATACATATATTAACTATAGCTGTCATACTATACTTTACTTGACTTATTTTATTTTATTTATTTATTTTTTTTTAGTAGGAGATTTTATTTATTTATTTATTTTTTACAGAAGCATAGCTTTATTTTTTTTTAGTTTTTTCTTTTTAGTCTTTTATTTTTTATATTTTAAAATCTTTAATTCTTACATGCATTCCCAAACATGACCCCCCCTCCCACCTCCCTCCCCATAACATCTCTCTGGGTCATCCCCATGCACCAGCCCCAAGCATGCTGTATCCTGCGTCAGACATAGACTGGCGATTCAATTCTTACATGATAGTATACATGATAGAATGCCATTCTCCCAAATCATCCCACCCTCTCCCTCTCCCTCTGAGTCCAAAAGTCCGTTATACACATCTGTGTCTTTTTTCCTGTCTTGCATACAGGGTCGTCATTGCCATCTTCCTAAATTCCATATATATGTGTTAGTATACTGTATTGGTGTTTTTCTTTCTGGCTTACTTCACTCTGTATAATCGGCTCCAGTTTCATCCATCTCATCAGAACTGATTCAAATGAATTCTTTTTAATGGGTGAGTGACTTATTTTATAATGAAGTTTGTACTGTTTGACTTTCTGAACATATTTCTCCCCTCTACTCCCCCAAACAATTACCCGTCTATTATCTGTATCTATGAGATATTTTTTTAGAGTCTACATATAAATGATATCATATGATATTCGTCTTTCTCTGATTTACTTCACTTATTATAATACCCTCAAGGCCCATCCATGTTGCTGAAATGGCAAGATTATTTTTTTTTAATTAAGGCTTATTTGAAATACAACATATTACTTTTGTTTCATATGTAAACAGTGATTTGATAGTTTATATACTGTGAAATGATCACTACAGTAAGTTTAGTTCACATTCATTGTTATTCATATAGATTTTTTTCTTGTGATGAAAACTCTGCAGAGTTTGAGTTCTTTATATATTTTGGATGTTAACAATCTTTACAGATAAATGGCTTGCAAATATTCACTCCCATTTGGTGCTCTCTTAGTTCATTGATGGTTTCCTTTGCTGTACAGAATCTTTCCAGCTTACTGTAGTCCTACTTTTTTTTTTTTTTTTTGCTTCTGTTGCTTTTTATTTTAGTGTCAAATCCAAAAAATCAATTGCCAAGGCCAAAGTCAAGGTGTTCACATATATATTTTCTTCTGGTTTTCTGATTTCAGATCTTATATTCAAATATTCAATACATTTTGAGTTAATTTTTGCATATGGTTTAAAATTTTGGTTTAGTTTCATTCTTTTGCAGGCCATTGTCTAGTTTTCCCAGTACCATTTAAGAGACCATGTTTTCTCACTGTATATTCTTGACTCCTTTTGTAAATTAATTTGCCATATACATATGGATTTATTTCTGGGCTCTCTATTTGTTCCATGGGTCTGTATCTGTTACTATGCTAACACCATGCTGTTTTCATTACTACAGCTTTAAAAATAATTTAATATGCCCTTTATTATATTAAGGTACATTCCCTCTATACCCACTTTGAATTTTTATTATAAATGGGTGTTGACTTTTGTCATATGCTCTGTCTGTATCTATTAAGTTTACAGTAGGTTTGGGCAAAAGTAATTGTGGTTTTACATTGTTGAACTGTGCCATTTGATATTGGAATACATTCTTAAACATGGTTATGTTATACATCATTTTAATGCACATTTTTCCTTTTATACATTTTTTGCTAATGACATTACTTAATGCTTATATTTATTTCTGACAATGGAAATGATTTTAGACAAAAAGCAAATTTGAGCAATTTTCCTATTTGAGATCAAAATGGGTTATAACGCTAGAAACAACTCATAACATCACCAATGCATTTGGCCCAGAAACTGTGGGCAATGGTTATTCAAGAAGTTTTGCAAAGGAGACAAGAGCCTTGAAGATGGTGAGTGTAGTAGCTGACCATCGGAAGTTGACAACAACCAGTTGAAAGCATGATCAAAGCTGATCCTATTACAACTACATGAGAAGTTGCCAAAGAACTCAACTTCAACCATTCTACAATTGTTTGGTATTTGAAATAAATTGGAAATGTGAAAAAGCTCAATAAGGAGTACCTCATGAACTGACTGAAAAAGCAAAAGCAAAATCATCATTGAAGTGTTGTCTCTCATTTTATGCAATGCCAACAAACCATTTCTCTATCAGATTATGACATGCAAGGAAAAGCAGAGTTTATATGACATCAGGTGACCAGCAGCTGAATGGTTGGGCTGAGAAGAAACTCAAAAGCACTTTCCACAGCAAAACTTGCACAAAAAAAGATCATGGTCACTGTTTGGTTGTCTCCTGCTGCTCTGATCTATTACGACTTTCTGAATTACAGAAAAACCAATATATCTGAGATATGTGCTCAGCAAATCAATGAGATGCACCAAAAACTGCAATGCCAGAAGCCAATATTGGTCAACAGAAAGGGCCCATTCTTCTCCATGACAATGCCAGATCATATGTAGCACAACCAACACTTCAAAGGTTGAATGAATTGAGCTAAAGTTTTGCCTTATCTGCCATATTCACCTGACCTCTTACCAACTGACTACCACTTCTTCAAGCGTCTCAAAAGCTTTTTGCAGGGAGAAAAACTTCCACAATCAGCAGGATGCAGATAATTCTTTCCAAGAGTTCATCAGATTCTGAAGCATGGATGTTTATTGCTACAGGAATAAGCAAACTTGTTTCTCTTTGGCAAAAATGTGTTGACTGTAATGATTTCCTATTTTGATTAATAAAGATATGTTTGAGTCTACTTATGATTTAAAATTCATGGTCCCAAACTGCAATTATATTTGCACCAAACTAATTTTTTATTTTTTTATCCTTCATTAAAATTTTTAGTACTATTTTGTGTTTGAACAAAATCTGGCATCATGTGTCCCAGAAATGGGTCAACCAAATAATAAGTGGCTATACACTATTGACTATAGAGGTAATAATATCAATTCTTTTAAAGTATTATGACAATTATTTAGATAATTTTAAACATCAGATTATTAGATGAAATTTAAAATTTATTTCAGTCAAAGATTTAGCTTTTGTTATTACACGTAATAGGTACTAACAAAATAATTAGGATGGCAAGCAATACAAAGCAGAGCCAAAGAATAAAATCTGACTAAACTTGAAAATACACTATAATCATTCATTATTAATTTTTTTAATAGTTATGTGCTAGGAGACACTGACTCATTGCCATGGTTACAACATGGTATAAAGCAAAGTCCTTAAATTTATGATGATTACTTGTTAATAGTCAAAGAAAACTTTCCCTTGCCTTGAGATACATATATCTCAAGTTGAATTTCATTTTTCTTGTTTTTATAGTGAAATCTTATAGCTGTGTTAATATGAATTCTGAAAAAATGAGTTTCTCAAGGTTTTTTTTTTTTTTCCCAATTCTAATAGCTCCAATTATGAAGGATAGGATTTTTTTTTTTGTATGTGATCATATAGAGAAACGTTCAATACAGTATAATTAAAAATTTAATCAGGTCAGTGAAGTGTGAGCCATTACACAGGAAGCACAGTTCCTGAGGCAATAGAAATCTTACATAGAAGTGTATACTTATTACTTTACCAAGAGTGTTTGGGCTTGCAGTTTACCAAAGTGTAAATATCCAATGTTTTTTATAAGTTGTGTGTAACTTGATTAGCCAATAAACCATACTAAAGTGCATAATAAGCCATTTTACCATATTCAGTTACCCATTCAAGCATGCTATCCATTGAACTGTGCATAAAAGGACATTTGCAGGATAGTGTAACCATTTCTTTAATGCAGAGTTTCTTTGTTTATGTATCAGCATACAAAATCTAGTAATTAACAGTGGGTCTCAGTTCATTTAATATGATTGAGCAAGGTCTCAACTCTGCTACATTCTATTAGGATATAATAGCTCTCTTGACCTCTACCTACTTAGGAATAAGTATTTTATCCACCACGAGGAAAATGAAAATAACAGTGGCTTCCTTTCTTTTCATGAAAATGCAAAGTACCTTTTACATCAATTTGTGTTTATAAATGAAAAAAAAATGTGAGATTACTTTTATTTATCAGACCCAAACTGTAGTAAATCATTGCATGAATGCACACTTTTGGTGGTTTGAGTCATAAATTGAAGTCAACAATAATATTTTCACCGTTTCTTTATGAATAGAAACTTCAAACATAAACATTTCAAATTGCTTTTTCTTTCAACATGCAGGAGGAGAAACAATTTTCTGAAGTTAATAACTTTTCTGCAAAGACTGTGGGGAAATCATGCAAAGCTAAACTGCATAACATGGAGAGCTGCTAAACAAAAAACTTTTTGGAACTTCTATTACACTTTTTTCCTTTATATTTTGTGAGATTTGAAGTACTTTCAAAGAGTAACCTTTTTTTTTTTTTTTAGATACTGGATGTCATATATCTTAGAAAAGAAGACATTTAAACCATAATTCACTCTTAGATCAATCACAATCATGAAGGTAAAGAGTTTCTGAGGCATGTTTTCTTTCACTCTTCTAGAAATGGGTGGAAGCTCCATTATTTTTAAGGCATGTCTTAAATGATGAGAAAAAATATTTCAGTGTGTTTTAATTTTTTGATTAAGACATTTGTTTTCCCAATTTTGACTTGATATGACTGTAATTTTACATAATGGACTGGAAATAACATTTTTTCATATTAATGATTCTTTACACAAACAAAAACTCTTTAGAAAAAAAATGAGGTAGAATTTTAATGTCTTATGAACAAAGGAGCCATATGTTTCAGACTGCCTTGCTCTCTACTATCTCTAGCCAGGAATCACACTGTAACCGACAACCATCTTGCTAAGTCTAACTCCTTGTATCGGTAGATCTAAACATAAAAATTCTTGCTCTGGCATCATTGGTAGGGTCTGGTCGATTCTTGAGATTATTTGCTTCTTTTTTTACAATTCTACCTACTTCATTTTATTCTCTAAGACACAGCTTATTGTGGATATAATGTTGCAAACAATGGAAACAACAATGAGTAAAACATACAAGGCCTTTGCTCTCGTAGAACAAAGAAAAGTTGCCATGTATCAAAAATAAGTGATTTGCATATTCTTCATTTAAAGTAATAGACCACTGCTGGTGGGTCTGTGTCAATACACATGGATTGAGGTTAGTAAATTAATAAAATTTTGGTTTATTGTAATGCATATATAACAAAAATTTTGAATATATTCTGTATGGTACACATAATCTGCCATGTTTAGACTGAGTGTGTATAAATTTAGTTTGTTGCACCCAAGTTAACTCTCTAAGCATTCTTTTACCATAGTTAGTAGATCATTTCATGTTATATTTATACGTTAAGGACTGAAGATAAAACAAATATATAAGCTTGAGGTTTTCTGTTAAATTTTTATTATGACCATAGCTTTCTTGGGAATTTGAAGGCAAGGTGTAGTAGAGATTGTTTAAATAGCTTTCAATGCATGTATATATGTCCAAGGAAAATGCTACAGAATAAATTTCAGGGGAAATATTATGCAGTGGGCCATAGCAATATCAGTTTTTGCATTTCCTGCCTAGAAAATTAGAATATGTGAATAGTTTTGTCATATGAAATGCTGACTGGCATAATTATGTAGACATAGCTACAGCTAAAACACATCTTCTAAAACTATATACAAATTCATATTAACATCTATCTTATTGACAATTATGTAAACATTCAGTTTTCTCATTCATTGCATGTCAGAGTCAAATTGCTAAGTGAAATTTAATGATGCAAAGCAACATAAATAGGTGCTGAGAAAAAATGTATTAACATGGCTGATAATACATGAACACCTAACTGGAGCTAATTTCATCAGAAATAATTAAGACATAAATTGAACATGATTGAGAAGTATAGAATTTATTAAGTAAAATTCTAATTTGTTGTAGAAACTTAATAGTGCAAGTGTGTTATCCATTTTATTGCCGTATAGTTGTTCATAATAATCTCTTATAATTCTTTGTATTTCTGGCTGGATTGTCTCTTGTAATCTTTCCTTTTTCATTTCTAATTTTGTAGATTTGAATCCTCTCTCTTTTTTTCTTTATTAGTCTGGCTAAAGGTTTATCAGTTTTGCTTATCTTCTCAAAGAACCAGCTTTTATAAACTGGATAACCTGGAAGAAATGGACCGATTTTTAGAAAAGTTCAATCTTCCAAGACTGAATCAGGAAGAAATAGAAATTATGAACAACCTAATTACAAGCACTGAAATTTAAGCTGTGATCAAAAATTTCCCAAAAAACACAAGCTCAGGACCAGATGGCTTCACAGGACAATTCTATCAAACATTTAGAGAAGACTAATGCCTATCCTTCTAAAACTCTTTCAAATAATTGCAGAGGAATTCAAACTCACTTTATGAGGCCACCATCTCCCTGATACCAAAACCAGACAATGACAACACACAAAAAAGAAAACTACAGGCAAATATCACTGATGAACATAGATGTAAAATCCTCAACAAAATTCTATCAAAGAGAATTCAGCAACACATCATAAAGCTCATACACCCATGATCAAGTTGGATTTATTTCAAGGATACAAGGATTCTTCAATATACACAAAGCAATCAATGTGATACATCATATTAACAAATTGAAAGATAAAAGCCGTATGCTAGACTCAATAGATGCAGACAAAGTCTTTGACAAAATTTAGCACCAATTTATGATTAAAACTTCAAAAAATGGGCAAAGAAGGAACCTACTTCAACATTGTAGAGGCCATATATGATAAGCCTACAGCAAATGTTATTCTTAATGGTGAAAAACTGAAAGCATTCCGCCTAAGATCAGGAACAAGAAAAGGGTGTCCACTTTCACCACTATTATTCAACATAGTTTTGGAAGTCCTAGCTAGAGCAATCAGAGAATAAAAGAAATAAAAGGAATCCAGATCAGAAAAGAAGAAGTAAAGCTCTCGGTGTTTGCCCATGACATGATATTGTACATAGAAAACCCTAAAGATAGTATCAAACAATTACTAGAGTTAATCAGCAAATTTAGCAAGGTTTCAGAATACACAATCAATACACAGAAACAAAATAACTTGTATTTCTATATACTAGTAATGAAAAATCAGAAATGAAAATTAAGGAATCAATCCCATTCGCCACTACAACAGAAAGAATAAACTATCTAGGGATAAACTTACCTAAGGAGACAAAAGAAAAGTACACAGAAAATTATAAGACACTGGTGAAAGCAGTCAAAGATGACAAAAACAGATGGATAGACATTCCATGTTCCTGGATAGGAAGAACCAACGTTGTGAAAATGACTTTACTAACAAATGTAATCTGCAGATTCAATGTGATCCCTGTCGAATTACCAATGGCATTTTTCAGAGAACTAGAACAAAAAATTTCACAATATATATGGAAACACAAAAGACCCTGAATAGCCAAAGCAGTCTTGAGAAAGAATGGAGCTGGAGGAATCAACCTTCCTGACTTCAGATTATACTACAAAGCTACAGTCATCAAGACAGTATGTTACTAGCACACACACACACACACACACACACACACACACACACACGCACACACACAAATATATGCATATATATACCAATGGAACAAGACAGGAAACAAAAAAATAAACCCATGCACCTACGAGTACATTATATTTTACAAAGGAAGCAAGAATGTACAATGGGACAAAGACAGACTCTTCAATAAATGGTGCTGGGAAAACTGGACAGCTACAGGTAAAAGAATGAAATTAGAACAGTTCCTAATACCATTCACAAAGATAAACTCAAACTGGATTAAAGACCTAAATGTAAGACGAGAAACTATAAAACCCTTAGAGGAAAACAGACAGAACACTCGATGACATAAATCAAAGCAAGATCCTCTATGACCCACCACCTAGAGTAATGGAAATAAAAACAAAAGTAAGCAGGTGGGACCTGATTAAGCTTAAAAGCTTTTGCACAGCAAAGGAAAGCATAAGTAAGGTGAAAAGACAACCCTCAGAGTGGGAGAAAATAATAGCAAATGAAACAACGGACAAAGGATTAATTTCTAAAATATACAACCAGCTCATACAACTGAATGCCAGAGAAACAAACAACCCAATCAAAAAGTGGGGAAAAGACTAAACAGACATTTCTCCAAAGAAGACATACAGATGGCTAAAAAACATATGAAAAGATGCTTAACATCTCTCATTATTAGAGAAATACAAATAAAAACTACAATGAGATATCACCTCACACCAGTCAGAATGGCCATCATCAAAATTTCTACAAACAATAAATGCTGGAGAGGGTGTGGAGAAAAGGGAATACTCTTGCACTATTGCTGGGAATGTAAATTGATACAGCCACTATGGAAGACTGTATGGAGATTCCTTAAAAAACTAGGAAGAAAACCACCATATGACCCAGCAATCCTAGTCCTAGGCATACACCCTAAGGAAACCAAAATTGAAAAAGATGCATGTAACCCATTGTTCACTGCATCACTATTTAAAATACCTAGAACATGGAAGCAACCTAGATGTCCACTGACAGATGAATGGATAAAGAATTTGTGCTACATATACACAATGGAATATTACTCCATCATAAAAAAGGAACATATTAAAAAAAAAAGGAACATATTTGAGTCAGTTCTAGTGAGGTGGATAAACCTAGAGCCTATTATATAGAGCGAAGTAAGTCAGAAAGAGAAAGATAAATATCATTTTCTAACACATATATGTGGAATCTAGAAAAATGGTACTGAAGAATTTATTTACAGGGCAGCAATGGAGAAACAGATGTAGAGAACAGACTTATGGACATGGGGAGAGGAAAGGAGAGGGTGAGATGTAAGGAGATAGCAACGTGGAAACTTACATTATCATATGCAAAATAGTTAGCCAACGGGAATTTTCTATATGGCTCAGGAAACTTAAATAGGGGCTCTGTATCAACATGGAGGGGTGGGATGGGTAGGGAGATGAGGTTCAAAAGGTAGGGGATATATGTATACCTATGGCTGATTCATGTTGAGGTTTGACAGAAAGCAACAAAATTCTGTAAATCAATTATCCTTCAAATAAAAATTACATAAATTAAAAATAGTGTAAGTGTGTCATAGAAAGCAAGAAAACATGTTTCTTTAACACTCAACTCTGTGGAGTACTATAACTGCTTGCAAGGAGGCATAAATCTCTTATGTCGAGAGAGAAAGAGGTCTCTTGAAGAGGTATATAAGAATCACTCAAGGGAAAAAAAATAGGTGTTGATCAGAAAATTTAGATTTTCTTTTTCAAAAGAGAATGTCAGCAAGATAACTCTGAGCCAAAAGGATGTAGAAAAATTAATATTCTGGAAAAAAGTTCTGCTGATAAATACATTTTGTTTATAACAGATTTATTATTGTGTGTATATGTTGAAAGTTCCTGGGTAGTTCTGTAAATTTACAGAATAAAGATAATATTCTCTAGTGTACACATATGTGCTTTAGCTACCTGCAGGGGCAGGATGGAGGCCCTCCAAAACTTTGGACCAAATCTTGAGACTCAGAGTGCCATGCACATACATATGCAGCAAGAAGGTATCAAAATGTATACTTATTAATACATAATGAAGCTTTCCTGGGGCGGTGGTAGAGCAGGGGGCTAAAGTTGGAGTGAATATGTCATGTGTCTTTGGGTTTTTATTGTGCTTAGGGCATGTTTCTGGTGGTTCAGATGGTAAAGTATCTACCTGCAATGCAGGAGACCTGGGTTCTATCCTTGGGTCAAGAAGATTCCCTGGAGAAGGGAATGGCACACCACTTCAGTATTCTTGCATGGAGAATACTATGGACAGAGAAGCCTGGTGGGCTACAGATCATGGGGTCACAAATAATTGGACATGACTGACTAAAACAGGGCATGTTCCTAGAATTAGAGATTTTGTACACAACGAGGGAACTGCATGGTTTTAATCTCCTGCCCCCACTAAGGAGGGTAGCGTACACACATTTTCTTTGATTCCTAAATGTGGGGAAGAAGGAAGAATGAGAAGTAAAAAAGTGGGATCAGATTCATTATAATCATCATAATTAAATGTGAAATTTGATAATTATGGAAATTTATCCTACTGTCATTTCAGGAACTAACAATTTACTATAGAAATAAGTTTCTAAGAAGGCAAATGAACAATAGATAATTATATAGTGATGTGTTAATCACTGAACTTATAATTTTAAATATATTAAATAAATTTTCAAAAGAATCAGTAAGTGAGGAACTATTATTATCTTTATTTTTCCTAAGAGAAAACCAGTATATAAAACGTAACATGTTTCAATGGCATGTGCCAGTGGCATATGCCAAGGTAGAAATTAATGAAAGAAGGATTTATACACAAATAGACTAGTCCTAGAATGTGGACTTATACCATGTAGCCATATACCATGCTTCTGGAAAATGAGACTGTGTAAGACTGGAAGAAACACAAGCTGGAATCAAGATTGCAGGGAGAAATATCAATAACCTCAGATATGCAAATGACACCACCCTTCTGGCAGAAAGTGAAGAGGAACTAAAAAGCCTCTTGATGAAAGTAAAAGAGGAGAGTGAAAAGGTTGGCTTAAAGCTCAACATTCATAAAATGAAAATCATGGCATCCAGTTTCATCACTCCATGGGAAATAGATGGGGAAACAGTGGAAACAGTGTCAGACTTTATTTTGGGGGGCTGCAAAATCACTGCAGATGATGACCGCAGCCATGAAATTAAAAGACGCTTACTCCTTGGAAGAAAAGTTATGACCATCCTAGATAGCATATTCAAAAGCAGAGACATTACTTTGCCAACTAAGGTCGGTCTAGTCAAGGCTATGGTTTTTCCAGTAGTCATGTATAGATATGAGAATTGGACTGTGAAGAAGGCTGAGAGCCGAAGAATTGATGCTTTTGAACTGCGGTGTTGGAGAAGACTCTCGAGAGTCCCTTGGACTGCAAGGAGATCCAACCAGTTCATTCTGAAGGAGATCAACCCTGGGATTTCTTTGGAAGGAATGATGCTAAAGCTGAAGCCACCTCATGTGAAGAGTTGACTCATTGGAAAAGACTTTGATGCTGGGAGGGATTGGGGGCAGGAGGAGAAGGGGATGACAGAGGATGAGATGGCTGGGTGGTATCACTTACTCAATGGACATGAGTCTGAGTGAACTCCGGGAGATGGTGATGGACAAGGAGGCCTGGCGTGCTGTGATTCATAGGGTCGCAAAGAGTCAGCCACGACTGAGCGACTGAACTGAACTGAACTGAAGTAAATGGATTTAAATATTTTTTCTTTTTCTATTTGTTTCTGAAAAATAGGGGGAGAAAAAGAAAGAACCCTAAGAGCTTTTACTGAATTTATTTAAAAATATTTACTAGGGGGCTTCCCTGGTGGCTCAGGTGTAAAAGAATCTGACTGAAATTCTGGAGACATCAGTTTGACCCCTGGGTCATAAAGATCCCATAGACAGAGAAGCCTGCCAGGCTGCAGGTCTTGGATTTGCAAAGAGACACAACTGAAGTGACTGAACAATAAAATAACTACTAGGGGATTTAACGTTTAGTCAAAGCAATTGTAAATTAAGATTTTTGTGGCAATTTAGGATATTAAAAAAAAACCCAAATATATCTTTTTAAACATTTATATTAAGATTTTCATTTTATCAAACAACTTTTTATTTCATAAATTTCTAAATTTTGACAGCCAATGAATCAGCTGGAGTTAAATAGGATTATGCATTTCCCAGGTGGTGCTACTCATAACGAACCAGTCTGCCAATGCAGGAGACATAAGAGAAACAGGTTTGATCCCTGGTCAGGAAGATCCCCTGAAGGAGGGCATGGCAAACCAGTCTGGTAACCTTGCCAGGAGAATCCCATGGACAGAGGAAAGTAACAAGTTGGATGCAGTCCCTACGGTCACAAAGAGTCAGACAAAATTGCAGCAACTCAGCATGCATGAAGGATTATGATAACATAAGCGGGCATTCCATCTTTACCATTCCATGTGATTGAGGGCAAAACTTAGCAAATATATATAAACAGGTAAGAAATCAACTCAGTTCAGTCACTCAGTCGTGTCCGACCTTTTGTGACCCCATGAACTGAAGCACGCCAGGCCTCCCTGTCTACAACCAATATCCGGAGTCCACTCAAACCGATGTCCATTGAGTTGGTGATGCCATCCAATCATCTCATCCTCTGTCTTCCCCTTCTCCTCCTGCCCTCAATCTTTCCCAGCATCAGAGTCTTTTCCAAAGAGTCAGCTCTTCGCATCAGGTGGCCAAGTATTGGAGTTTCAGCTTCAACATCAGTCCTTCCAGTGAACACCCAGGACTGATCTCCTTTAGGATGGACTGGTTGGATCTCCTTGAAGTGCAAGGGACCTCAAGAGTCTTCTCCAGTACCACAGTTCAAAAGCATCAATTCTTCTGCACTCAGCTTTCTTCACAGTCCAACTGTCACATCCATACATGACCAGTGGAAAAACTGTAGTCTTGACTAGACGGACCTTTGCTGGCAAAGTAATGTCGCTGCTTTTTAATATGCTGTCTAGGTTGGTCATAACTTTCCTTCAAAGGAGCAAGTGTTTTTCTTTCTTTCTTTCTTTCCTTTTTGAAATTTAATTGCTGCAATAACCATCTGCAGTGATTTTGGAGCCAGAAAAATAAAGTCTGACACTGTTTCCACTCTTTCCCCATCTATTTGCCATGAAGGGATGGGACTGGATGCCATATTAGTTTTCTGAATGTTGAGCTTTAAGCCAACTTGTTCACTCTCCTCTTTCACTTTCTTCAAGAGGCTCTTTAGTTCCTCTTCAGTTTCTGCCATAAGAGTGGTGTCATCTGCATATCTGAGGTTTTTGATATTTCTCCCAGCAATCTTGTTTCCAGCTTGTATTTCTTCCAGCCCAGCGTTTCTCGTGATGCACTCTGCATAGAAGTCAAATAAGCAGAGTGACAATATACAGCCTTGACATTCTCCTTTTTCATTTGGAACCAGTCTGTTGTTCCATGTCCAGTTCTAACTGTTGCTTCCTGAGCTGCATACAGGTTTCTCAAGAGGCAGGTCAGGTGGTCTGGTATTCCCATCTCTTTCAGACTTTTCCACAGTTTATTGTGATCCACACAGTCAAAGGCTTTGGCATAATCAATGAAGCAGAAATAGATGTTTTTCTGGAACTCTCTTGCTTTTTCTATGATCCAGCAGATGTTGGCAATTTAATCTCTGGTTCCTCTGCCTTTTCGAAAATCAGCTTGAACATCAGGGAGTTCACAGTTCACGTATTGCTAAAGCCTGGCTTGAGGAATTTAAGCATTACTTTACTAGCGTGTGAAATGAGTGCATTTGTGCAGTAGTTTGACCCTTCTTTGCCTTTCTTTGGGATTGGAATGAAAACTGACCTTTTTCAGCCCTGTGGCCACTGCTGAGTTTTCCAAATTTGCTGGCATGTTGAGTACAGCACTTTCACAGCATCATCTTTCAGGATTTGAAATAGCTCAACTGGAATTCCATCACCTCCACCAGCTTTGTAGTTATGCTTTCTAAGGCCCACTTGACTTCACATTCTAGGATGTCTGGTTCTAGGTGATTGATCACACCATCGTGATTATCTGGGTCATGAAGATTTTTTTTTGTACAGTTCTTCTGTGTATTCTTGTCACATCTTCTTAATATCTTCTGTTAGGTCCCTACCATTTCTGTCCTTTATTGAGCCCATCTTTGCATGAAATATTCCCTTGGTATCTCTCATTTTCTTGAAGAGATCTCTAGTCTTTCCATTCTATTAATTTCCTCTATTTCTTTACATTGATTCCTGAGGAAGGCTTTCTTATCTCTCTGTGCTATTCTTTGGAACTCTGCATTCAAATGAGTATATCCTTCCTTTTCTTTTGATTTTCACTTCTCTTATTTCCACAGCTATTTGTAAGGCCTCCTCAGACAGCCATTTTGCTTTTTTGTATTTCTCTTTTTGGGGGATGGTCTTGATTACTGTCTCCTAAACAATGTCACAAACATCTGTCCATAGTTCATCAGGCACTCTGTCTATCAGATCTAGTCCTTTAAATCTATTGCTTACTTCCACTGCATAGCCATAAGGGATTTGATTCAGGTTATACCTGAATGGTGTAGTGGTTTTCTCCACTTTCTTCAATTTCAGTCTGAATTTGGCAATAAGGAGTTCATGATCTGATAGGTTATATATTTCAGTTCTGTTCCATCGCTCAGTTGTGTCCAAGTCTTTGTGACCATATGGACTGCAGCACACCAGGCCTCCTGCCCATCGCCAACTCCAGGAGTTAACTCATGTCCATTGAGTTGGTAATGCTTTCCAACCATCTCATCCTCTGTCGCCCCCTTCTCCTCCCACTTTCAATCTTTCCCAGCATCAAGGTATTTTTCAATGAGTCAGTTCTTTGCATCAGGTGGCCGAAGTATTGGAGTTTCGGCCTTAGCATCAGTCCTTCCAATGAATATTCAGTATTGATTTCCTTTAGGATGGACTGGTTGGATCTCCTTGCTGTCCAAGAGACTCTCAGGAGTCTTCTCCAACATCACAGTTCAAAAGCATCAATTCTTTGGTGCTCAGCTTTCTATATCGTCCAACTCTCACACCCATACATGACTACTGGTAAAACCATAGCTTTGACTAGATGGACATTTATTGCCAAAGTAATGTCTCTGCTTTTTAATATGCTGTCTAGGTTGGTCAAAACTTTTCTTCCAAGAGCAAGTATCTTTTAATTCCATGGCTGCAGTTATCATCAGCAGTGTTTTTGGAGCCCAAAAAATAAAGTCTGTCATTGTTGTCATTGTTTCCATTGTTTTCCCTTTCATTTACCATGAAGTGATGGGACCAGATGCCATGATCTTAGTTTTCTGAATGTTAATTTTTAAGCCAACTTTTTCACCCTCCTCTTTCACTTTCATCAAGGGGCTCTTAAGTTCTTCACTTTCTGCCATAAGAATGGTGTTATCTGCATATTTGAAGTTATTGATATTTCTCATGGCAATCTTGATTCCAGCTTGTGCTTCATCCAGTCCAGCATTCCTTGTGATATAGTCTGCATATAAGTTAAGTAAGCAGTGTGACAATATACAGCCTTGACATACTCCTTTCTCTATTTGGTTATATATTTAACTATGGGTTATATCTTGATTATATATTTAACCTATGACAAAGGAGGTAAGAATTTACAGTGAGAAAAGATTATCTACTCAATAAGTGGTACATGCAAAATAATACAGCTACATTTAAAAGCATGAAATTAGAACACTCCCTAACACCATACACAAACAAAACTCAAAATAGATTAAAGACTTAAGTGTGAGGGTAGACACTGTAAAACTCTTAGAGGAAAAATAGGCAAACCCTCTACAACATAAATAACAACAAGAGATTTTCTGACCTACATAAAAAAAAAAAAACTAAAAGAATGAGACTTAATTAAACTTAAAACCTTTTCCACACCAAAGGAAATCATCAACAAAATGAAAAGTGACCCATAAAACGGAAGAAAATATTTGTAAATAGAGCAACTGACAAGCGATTAATCTCCATAATATTCAAACCGCTCATGAGGCTTAATATCAAAACAAACAATCCAAGCAAAAATTGGCAGAAGACCTAAATAGATTTTTCTCCAGAGAAGACATACAGGTGGCCAAGAGGCACTTGAATAGATGCTCATCATCACTAAGTACTGGTGTTATTAAGTCGTGTCTGATTCTTTGTAACACCATAGACTGTCGCCCACCAGGCTCCTCTCCATATTTTCCAGGCAAAAATACTGAAGGACTCCCATTTCCTTCTCCAGGGCATCTTCATGATTCAGGGATGACCCATCTCTACTGCAATCCAGGCAGATTTTTCATCCCTGATTCACCAGAGAGACTTATTAGTGTAATGCAAATCAAAGCTACAACAAAGTATCATCACATCACACTGTTCAGAATGGTCATTATTAAAAAATGTACAAGCAATAAGTGCTGGAGAGGGTATGGGGAAAAGGAAATCCTCTTACATTTTTTGTCAGAAATGTAAATTGGAACAGCCACTACGGAGAAAAATATGGGGGTTCCTTTAAAAACTAAAAATAGAATTACCATATGACACAGCAATCCCACTCCTGGGCTTATGCCCAGAAAAAAACATAACTCCACAAATACATGCATCTCTATGCTCACTGAAGGAATATTTACAACAGCTAGGACATGCAAACAACCTAAATATCCATTAACAGAGGAATTGATAAAGAAAGTGTTTTACATATATATAATGAAATATTTATATTTTATATAATGAAATATTAACCATAAAAAGAGTGAAATATTGCCAAATTCAGAGACATGAATGGACCTAGAAATTGTCATACTGAATGAAGTCAGAGTTATATGATATCCCTTATATGCAGAATCTAAAAGAAAGGATACAAATGAACGTATTTACAAAAGAAAAACAGACTTAGAGAGAATTTACGGTTACCAGTGGGGGAGGGATAGATTGGGAATTTGGGATGGACATGTATACACTGCTATATTTAAAATAGGTAACCAACAATGACCTATTGTATAGCATATATAATTCTGAGCAATTGTTTCAGTTCAGTTCAGTCGCTCTGTCGTGTCCGACTCTTTGCGACCCCGTGAATCGCAGAACGCCAGGCCTCCCTGTCCATCATCATCTCCCGGAGTTCACTCAGACTCATGTCCATCGAGTCTGTGATGCCATCCAGCCATCTCATCCTCGGTCGTCCCCTTCTCCTCCTGCCCCCAATCCCTCCCAGCATCAGAGTCTTTTGCAATGAGTCAACTCTTCGCATGAGTTGTCCAAAGTACTGGAGCTTCAGCTTTAGCATCATTCCTTCCAAAGAAATCCCAGGGCTGATCTCTTTCAGAATGAACTGGTTGGATCTCCTTGCAGTCCAAGGGACTCTCAAGAGTCCTCTCCAGCACCACAGTTCAAACGCATCGATTCTTCAGCACTCAGCCTTCTTCATAGTCCAACTCTCACATCCATACATGATTACTGGAAAAACCATAGACTTGACTAGATGGAACTTAGTTGGCAAAGTAATGTCTCTGCTTTTGAATATACTAAAAAGTATAGCAACTTTTCTTCCAAGCAGTAAGTCTCTTTTAATTTCATGGCTTCAGTCACCATCTGCAGTGATTTTGGAGCCCCCCAAAATTAAGTCTGACACTGTTTCTACTGTTTGCCCATCTATTTCCCATGAAGGGATGTGACATGATGCCATGATCTTCGTTTTCTGAATGTTGAGCTTTAAGCCATCTTTTTCGCTCTCCTCTTTCACTTTCATCAAGAGGCTTTTTAGCTCCTCTTCACTTTCTGCCATAAGGGTGGTGTCATCTGCATATCTGAGGTTATTGATATTTCTCGCTGCAATCTTGATTCCAGCTTGTGCTTCTTCCAGTCCAGCGTTTCTCATTATTTACTCTGCATAGAAGTTAAATAAGCAGGGTGACAATATACAGCCTTGATGTACACCTTTTCCTATTTGGAACCAGTCTGTTGTTCCATGTCCAATTCTACTTGTTGCTTCTGCAATTGTTTATAGTAGCCTAAATGGAAAAACAATTTGAAAAAGAATAGATTCACGTATATCTGAATGACTTTTCTGGACCCCCGAAATTAATACAATGTTGTTAATCAGCTATATTCCAATATAAAATAAAAATTTTACATATTATTTGAAATCGTCAGCAGATAGAGAAACCACTAAAAAAATTCAACATCCATTCAAAAGCTTGAAAGAAGTTGGGTGTGATAAAATGTAACATCACACTCAATAGTGGAAAGCAGAAAGCTGTCCCTCTAAGGTCAGGATTAAGATAAGGATGCCCACTCTTGTCATGTTTATTCAACATAGTATTGGAAGTCTTTGCCAGATAAATTTGGCAAGAAATGCAAAAACAAAGATATAAATTGAAGAATTAAAACTGTTATTTTTGCAGTCCAGTTCAGTTTAGTCACTCAGTCATGTCCGACTCTTTGCGACCCTATGAATCACAGAACGCCAGGCCTCCCTGTCCATCACCATCTTCCAGAGTTCACTCAGACTACGTCCATCGAGTCTGTGATGCCATCCAGCCATCTCATCCTCGGTCGTCCCCTTCTCCTCCTGCGCCCAATCTCTCCCAGCATCAGTCTTTTTCAATGAGTCAACTCTTCGCACGAGGTGGCCAAAGTACTGGAGCTTCAGCTTTAGCATCATTCCTTCCAAAGAAATCCCATGGCTGATCTCCTTCAGTATGGACTGGTTGGATCTCCTTGCAGTCCAAGGGACTCTCAAGGGTCTTCTCCAACACCACCGTTCAAAAGCATCAGTTCTTCGGCACTCAGCCTTCTTCACAGTCCAACTCTAACATCCATACATGACCACAGGAAAAATCATAGCCTTGACTAGATGGACCTTAGTTGGCAAAGTAATGTCTCTGCTTTTGAATATACTATATAGGACAGTCATAACTTTTCTTCCAAGCAGTAAGCATCTTTTAATTTAATGGCTGCAGTCACCATCTGCAATGATTTTGGAGCCCAAAAAAATAAAGTCTGACACTGTTTCTCTTGTTTTCCCATCTATTTCCCATGAAGTGATGGGACTGATGCCATGATCTTTTTCTGAATGTTGAGCTTTAAGCCAACTTTTTCACTCTCCTCTTTCACTTTCATCAAGAGGCTTTTTAGCTCCTCTTCACTTTCTGCCATAAGGGTGGTGTCATCTTCATATTTGAGGTTATTGATATTTCTCCCTGCAATCTTGATTCCAGCTTGTGCTTCTTCCAGTCCAGCGTTTCTCATGATTTACTCTGCATAGAAGTTAAATAAGCAGGGTGACAATATACAGCCTTGACATTCTCCTTTTCCTATTTGGAACCAGTCTGTGTTTCCATGTCCAGTTCTAACTGTTGCTTCCTGACCTGCAAAAAGATTTCTCAAGAGGCAGGTCAGGTGGTCTGGTATTCCCATCTCCTTCAGACTTTTCCACAGTTTATTGTGATCCACACAGTCAAAGGATTTGGCATAGTCAATGAAGCAGAAATAGATCTTTTTCTGGAACCCTCTTGCTTTTTCCATGATCCAGTGGATGCGGGCAATTTGATCTCTGGTTCCTATGCCTTTTCTAAAGCCAGCTTGAACATCAGGGAGTTCACGGTTCACGTATTGCTGAAACCTGGCTTGGAGAATTTTGAGCATTAATTTACTAGCATGTGAGATGAGTACAACTGTGCGGTAGTTTGAGCATTCTTTGGCATTGCCTTTCTTTGGAATTGGAATGAAAACTTACCTTTTCCAGTCCTGTGGCCACTGCTGAGTTTTCCAAACTTGCTGGTATGTTGAGTGCAGCACTTTCAGAGCATCATCTTTCAGGATTTGAAACAGCTCCACTGGAATTCCATCACCTCCACTAGCTTTGTTGATACTGATGCTTTCTCAGGCCCACTTGACTTCACATTCCAAGATGTCTGGCTCTAGAAGAGTGATCACATCATGATTATCTGGGTCGTGAAGATCTTTTTTGTACAGTTCTTCTGTGTATTCTTGCCACCTCTTCTTAATATCTTCTGGTTCTGTTAGGTCCAGACCATTTCTGTCCTTTATTGAGCCCATCTTTGCATGAAATGTTCCCTTGATATCTCTCATTTTCTTGAAGAGATCTCTAGTCTTTCCCATTCTGTTGTTTTCCTCTATTTCTTTGCATTGATCACTGAAGAAGGCTTTCTTGTCTCTTCCTAATATTCTTTGGAACTTTGCATTCAGATGTTTATATCTTCCCTTTTCGCCTTTGCTTTTCACCTCTCTCCTTTTCACAACTATTTCTAAAGCCTCCCCAGACAGCCATTTGTTTTTTGCATTTCTTTTCCATGGGGATGGTCTTGATGCTTGTCTCCTGTACAATGTCACGAACCTCATTCCATATTTCATCAGGCACTCTATCTATGAGATCTAAGTCCTTAAATATATTTCTTATTTCCACTGTATAATCATAAAGGATTTGATTTAGGTCATACCTGAATGGTCTAGCGGTTTTCCCTACTTTCTTCAATTTGAGTCTGAATTTGGTAATAAGGAGTTCATGATCTGAGCCACAGTCAGCTCCTTGTCTTGTTTTTGTTGACTGTATAGAGCTTTTCCATATTTGGTTGCAAAGAAAATAATGAATCTGATTTCAGTTTTGACCATCTGGTTATGTCCATGTGTAGTGTCTTCTCTTGTGTTGTTGGAAGAGGGTGTTTACTATGACCAGTGCATTTTCTTGGAAAAACTCCATTGTCTTTGCTCTGCTTCATTCTGCATTCCAAGGCCAAATTTGCCTGTTACTCCAGGTGTTTCTTGACTTCCTACAATTGCATTCCAGTCCCCAAATAATGAAAAGGACATCTTTTTTGGGTGTTAGTTCTAAATGGTCTTGTAGGTCTTCATAAAACCATTCAACTTCAGTTTCTTCAGTGTTACTCATTGGGGCATTGGGGCATAGACTTGGATAACTGTGATATTGAATGGTTTGCCTTGGAGATGAACAGAGATCATTCTGTCGTTTTTGAGATTGAATCCAAGTACTGCATTTCAGACTCTTTTGTTGACCATGATGGCTACTCCATTTCTTCTTAGGGATTCCTGCCTGCAGTAGTAGATGTAATGGTATCTTAGTTAAATTCACCCATTCCAGTCCATTTTAGTTCGCTGATTCCTAGAATGTCGACGTTCACTCTTGCCATCTCTTGTTTGACCACGTCCAATTTGCCTTGATTCATGGACCTGACATTCCTGATTCCTATGCAATATTGCCCTTTACAGCATTGGATCTTGCTTCTATCACCAGTCACATCCACAGCTGGGTATTATTTTTGCTTTGACTCCATCCCTTCATTCTTTCTGGAGTTATCTCTTCACTGATCTCCAGTAGCATATTGGGCACCTAATGACCTGTGGAGTTCCTCTTTCGGTATCCTATCATTTTGCCTTTTCCTACTGTTCATGGGGTCCTCAAGGCAAGAATACTTAAGTGGCTTTCCATTCCTTTCTCCAGTATTACATACAGAAAACCCTAAATAATGAATTCAGTATATTTGCACAGTACTATCTCAGCAGACAAAAATGTTATATTTTCATACACTAATAAAAAATTAACAAAGAGAAATTGAGAAAACAATTTCATTTCCAATTTCATCAAAAAAGTAAAATAAAGTACCTAGGAAAAAAAATAACAAACAGGATATAAGTACAGAACACAGTTGAGACTGTAAAAGGCAAACCAGTGCAAAGATATTCTGGGCTTATGGATTGGAAGAATCAGTATTTTTAAAATTTCTGTAATATTCAAAGCAATCTTTATCAACGTTCCAAGAGTATTTTTCATAGAAATAGAACAAGCTAAAATTTTTTTATGAAATCACAAAAGAACCTGATAAATCACAAAACAACCTGTTTAATCAAAGCAATCTTGAGAAAAAAGGTACACAACTGGAGGCTTTCCTGATTTCAAACCATATGACAACACTATAATGATCCAAACTGTACAGTATTGGTTAAAAAAAAAAAAAAGATAAATGGTACAAAAAGCACATGAATAAATGCATGCCAATTAACCTAATTAGGAGCTAAGACTATTCAAGGAGGAAATTTCACCTTTTTTTTTTTTTTCAATAAATTGTACTGGGGAAAACTGCAAAACATCAAAAGAATAAAGCTAGGTAAAAAAACTAGTTATTTGATTAAAAAATAACAGAGGGCCTAAACATATTTTTATAAAGATACACATCCAAGAGGAAAATATACTCAGAATTATTAATTAGGGAACTGCAAATCACAACCATAATAGTATATTGCCTTGCACCTGTTAGAATAGTTGTTATCAAAAAGACAAGAAGATATAAAAGGAGTCAGCAATGATATGGAGAAATGATAATACTTGTCCACTGATAGTGGGAATATATATTGGTGTGTCCATCATGGAAAACTTAGTGGAGGATCCTCAGAATATTAAGTATAGAACTACTGTATGATTCAGCAATTTCATTTCTGAGTATTCATCTGAAGAAAAAAAAGACACTAATTGGAAAAGATACATATCCGCATGTTCATTGTAGCATTATTTGCAACACATGAGACATGGAAATAAGAATACTTTGATAGAAGAATGGATAAAGAAAATATTGTATATATACACTAAATTGTTATTTACTCAGTTGTGTCCAACTGTTTGTGACCCCATGGACTGTAGCCCTCAGACTCCTCTGTCCATGGACTTTTCCAGGCAAGATTATTAGAATTTGTTGCCATTTCCTTCTCCAAGGGATCTTCCCAATTCAGGGATTAAACCCAGGTTTCCTGCATTGCAGGCAGATTCTTTACCATCTAAGCAACCAAATATACACCCTGTGTATATTTACACAGTGGAATATTATTCAGTGAAGAGAAAGGAAGACAGTCTCCATTTGTAATAATATGGACAGACCTTGGATACATTATGCTACATGAAATAAGTCAGATAGACAAGCACTGTAAAATTTCACTTATATTTGGAAATTAAAAAAAAAAAAATTGAGTTCATGGATACAGAGAATAGATTGGTAGTTGCCAGAAGTGGGGGTTGGGGGAAGAGGCAGGACAAATGGATGAAGGCAATTAAAAATTTCAAATTTTCAGTTTTATTTATTTATTTTTTAATATAAATTTGTTTGTTTTAATTGGAAGCTAATTACTTTACAATTTTGTATTGGTAATGCCATACATCACCATGAATCCACCACAGGTATACAAGTGTTCCTCATCAGAACCCCTCTCCCTCCTCCCTCCCCATACCATTCCTCTGGGTCTTTCCAGTGCACCAGCCCCAAGCATCCAGTATCATGCATTAAACCTGGACTGGCGATTTGTTTCATATATGATATTATACATGTTTCAATGTCATTCTCCAAATCACCCCATCCTCTCCCTCTCCCACAGTCCAAAAGACTGTTCTATACATCTGTGTCTCTTTTGCTGTCTTGCATACAGGGTTATCGTTACCATCTTTCTAAATTCCATATATATGTGTTAGTATATTGTATTGATGTTTTTCTTTCTGGTTACTTCACTCTGTATAATCGGCTTCAGTTCCATCCACATCATTAGAACTGATTCAAATGTATTTCCAGTTTTCTAAGGAATCTCCACACTGTTCTCCATAGTGACTGTACTAGTTTGCATTCCCTCCTACAGTGTACGAGTGTTCCCTTTTCTCCACACCCTCTCCAGCATTTATTGCTTGTAGACTTTTGGATTGCAGCCATCCTGAATGGTGTGAAATGGTATCTCATTGTGGTTTTGATTTGCATTTCTCTGACAATGAGTGTTGTTGAACACCTTTTCATGTGTTTGTTAGACATCCATATGCCTTCTTTGGAGAAATGTCTATTTAGTTCATTGGCCCATTTTTTTGATTGGGTCATGTATTTTTCTGGAATTGAGCTGCATAAGTTGCTTGTATATTTTTTAGATTAGTTGTTTGTCAGTTGCTTCCTTTGCTATTACTTACTCCCGTCGTGAAGGTTGTCTTTTCAACTTGCTTATAGTTTCATTTGTTGTACAGAAGCTTTTAATTTTAATTAGGTCCCATTTGAGTATTTTTGCTTTTATTTCCAGTTTCTGGGAGATGGGTAATAGAGGATCTGCTGTGATATATGTCAGAGAGTGTTTTGTCTATGTTCTCCTCTGGGGTTTTATAGTTTCTGGCCTTACACTTAGATCTTTAATCCATTTTGAGTTTATTTTTATGAAGGGTGTCAAAAATTGTTCTAGTTTCATTCTTTTACAAGTAGTTGACCAGTTTTCCCAGCACCACCTGTTAAAGAGATTGTCTTTAATCCATTGTATATTCTTGCCTCCTTTGTCAAAGATAAGGTGTCCATCAGTTCAGTTCAGTTCAGTCGCTCAGTCGTGTCTGACTCTTTGAGACCCCATGAATCGCAGCATGCCAGGCCTCCCTGTTCATTACCATCTTGCAGAGTTCACTCAGACTCACATCCATCAAGTCCATGATGCCATCCAGCCATCTCATCCTTGGTCGTCCCCTTGTCCTCTTGCCCCCAGTCTCTCCCAGCATCAGAGTCTTTTTAAATGAGTCAACTCTTCATATGAGGTGTCCAAAGTACTGGAGTTTCAGCTTTAGCATCATTCCTTCCAAAGAAATCCCAGGGTTGATCTCCTTCAGAATGGACTGGTTGGATCTCCTTGCAGTCCAATGGACCCTCAAGAGTCTTCTCCAACACCACATTCCAAAAACATCAATTCTTCAGCACTCAGCCTTCTTCACAGTCCAACTCTCACATCCATACATGACCACAGGAAAAACCATAGCCTTGACTAGACGGACCGTAGTTGGCACAGTAATGTCTCTGCTTTTGAATATGCTATCTAGGTTGGTCATAACTTTTCATCCAAGCAGTAAGTGTCTTTTAATTTCATGGCTGCAGCCACCATCTGCAGTGATTTTGGAGCCCAAAAAATAAAGTCTGGCACTGTTTCTACTGTTTCCCCATCTACTTCCCATGAAGTGATGGGACCAGATGCCATGATCTTCATTTTCTGAATGTAGAACTTTAGGCCAACTTTTTCACTCTCCTCTTTCACTTTCATCAAGAGGCTTTTTAGTTTCTCTTCACTTTCTGCCATAAGGGTGGTGTCATCTGCATATCTGAGGTTATTGATATTTCTCCTAGCAATCCTGATTCCAGCTTGTGTTTCTTCCAGTCCAGCGTTTCTCATGATGTACTCTGCATGTAAGTTAAATAAGCAGGGTGATAATATACAGCCTTGACATACTCCTTTTCCTATTTGGAACCAGTCTGTGTTTCCATGTCCAGTTCTAACTGTTGCTTCCTGACCTGCATACAAATTTCTCAGGAGGCAAGTTAGATGGTCTGGTATTCCCATCTCTTTCAGACTTTTCCACAGTTTATTGTGATCCACACAGTCAAAGGATTTGGCATAGTCAATGAAGCAGAAATAGATGTTTTTCTGGAACTCTCTTGCATTTCCATGATCCAGTGGATGTTGGCAATCTGATCTCTGGTTCCTATGCCTTTTCTAAAACCAGCTTGAACATCAGGGAATTCATGGTTCACGTATTGCTGAAACCTGGCTTGGAGAATTTTGAGCATTACTTTACTAGCATGTGAGATGAGTACAAATGTGCAGTAGTTTGAGCACTCTTTTGCATTGCCTTTCTTTGGAATTGGAATGAAAACTGACCTTTTCCAGTCCTGTGGCCACTGCTGAGTTTTCCAAACTTGCTGGTATGTTGAGTGCAGCACTTTCAGAGCATCATCTTTCAGGATTTGAAACAGCTCCACTGGAATTCCATCACCTCCACTAGCTTTGTTGATACTGATGCTTTCTCAGGCCCACTTGACTTCACATTCCAAGATGTCTGGCTCTAGAAGAGTGATCACATCATCATGATTATTTGGGTCATGAAGATGGTTTTTGTACAGTTCTTCTGTGTATTCTGGCCACCTTTTCTTAATATCTTCTGGTTCTGTTAGGTCCAGACCATTTCTGTCCTTTATTGAGCCCATCTTTGCATGAAATGTTCCCTTGGTATCTCTCATTTTCTTGAAGAGATCTCTAGTCTTTCCCATTCTGTTGTTTTCCTCTATTTCTTTGCATTGATCACTGAAGAAGGCTTTCTTGTCTCTTCCTAATATTCTTTGAAACTCTGCATTCAGATGCTTATATCTTTCCTTTTCACCTTTGCTTTTCGCCTCTCTCCTTTTCACAACTATTTCTAAAGCCTCCCCAGACAGCCATTTGCTTTTTTGCATTTCTTTTCCATGGGGATGGTCTCGATCCCTGTCTCCTGTACAATGTCATAAACCTCATTCCATATTTCATCAGGCACTCTTTTATCAGATCTAAGTCCTTAAATATATTTCTTACTTCCACTGTATAATCATAAAGGATTTGATTTAGGTCATACCTGAATGGTCTAGCGGTTTTCCCTACTTTCTTCAATTTGACTCTGAATTTGGTAATAAGGAGTTCATGATCTGAGCCACAGTCAGCTCCTTGTTTTTGTTGACTGTATAGAGCTTTTCCATATTTGGTTGCAAAGAATATAATGAATTTGATTTCAGTTTTGACCATCTGGTTATGTCCATGTGTAGAGTCTTCTCTTGTGTTGTTGGAAGAGGATGTTTGCTATGACCAGTGCATTTTCTTGTCAAAACTCTATTAGTCTTTGCTCTGCTTCATTCTGCATTCCAAGGCCAAATTTGCCTGTTACTCTAGGTGTTTCTTTACTTCCTATTTTTGCATTCCAATCCCCTATAATGAAAAGGACACTAAGCGTGGCTGGCTGTGAGCCAGCTCACTAAGCACAGGCAGCTGTGGGCCGGCTCACTAAGCACGTCGAAGAGGAGATACCCCACATCCAAGGTCAGGGGCAGTGGCCTATAGTGCCAGGCTGCTACGGCGCAGGAACCACTGAGAGGAGCTACCCTGTGTCCAAAGTCAGGGGTAGCGGCTGGCAGGAGACACCCCGCGTCTGAGGTCAGGGGCGGCCAGGAGAAGCCACCTTTTGCCTGAGGCTGGGGGCAGTGACCTTGAGGAGCCACCCGGAGCCGAAGGCCGGGGCGGCAGCTGGGTGGAGCCACCCACACCCGAGGCCAGGGCTGGCGGCTGGGAGGAGAACCAAGGAGTGGTGGCTGCAGGCACAGGAGGGCGTAGAGGAGCTATCCCACGTTGAGGGTCAGGAACGGTGGTGGTAAGGAGATACACCTCATCCAAGGTAAGGAACAGCAGCGGTGCTTTGCTGGAGCAGCCGTGAAGAGATACCCCATGCCAAGGTAAGAGAAACCCAAGTAAGATGGTAAGTGTTGCAAGAGGGCATCAGAGGGCAGACACACTGAAACCATACTCACAGAAAACTAGTCAATCTACTCACACTAGGACCACAGCCTTGTCTAACTCAATGAAACCAAGCCATGCCTGTGGGACAACCCAAGACGGGCGGGTCATGGTGGAGAGGCCTGACAGAAATGTGGTCCACTGGAGAAGGGAATGGCAAGCCACTTCAGTATTCTTGCCTTGAGAACCCCATGAACAGTAGGAAAAGGCAAAATGATAGGAAACCAAAAGAGGAACTCCCTAGTTCGGTAGGTGCCCAATATGCTACTGGAGATCAGTGGAGAGATAACTCTAGAAAGAATGAAGGGATGGAGCCAAAGCAAAAACAATTCCCAGTTGTGGATGTGACTGGTGATAGAAGCAAGATCCGATGCTGTAAAGAGCAATATTGCATAAGAACCTGGAATGTCAGGTCCATGAATCAAGGCAAATTGGAAGTAGTCAAACAAGAGATGGCAAAGGTGAATGTTGACATTCTAGCAATCAGCGAACTAAAATGGCCTGGAATGGGTGAGTTGAACTCAGATGACCATTACATCTACTACTGAGGGCAGGAATCCCTCAGAAGAAATGGAGTAGCCATCATGGTCAACAAAAGAGTCTGAAATGCAGTACTTGGATGCAATCTCCAAAACAACAGAATGATATCTTTCGTCTCCAAGGCAAACTATTGAATATCACAGTTATCCAAGTCTATGCCCCAATGCCCCAATGAGTAACGCTGAAGAAACGGTTTTATGAAGACCCACAAGATCTTTTAGAACTAACATCCAAAAATAAGGTGTCCATAGGTGTGTGGATTTATCTCTGGGCTTTCTATTTTGTTCCATTGATCTGTATTTCTGTCTTTGTGCCAGTACCATACTGTCTTGATGACTGCGGCTTTGTAGTAGAGCCTGAAGTCAGGTAGGTTGATTCCTCCAGTTCCATTTTTCTTTTTCAAGATTGCTTTGGCCATTCAAGGCTTTTTGTATTTCCATACAAATTGTGAAATTATTTGTTCTAGCTCTGTGAAAAATACCATTGTTAGCTTGATAGGGATTACAATGAATCTATAGATTGCTTTGGTTAGTATGCTCATTTTCATTATATTGATTCTTCCGATCCGTGAACATGTCATAAGGATGTAGTATACAGCATGGTGACCACATTAATAATAGTGCACTGTATATTTGAAAGCTGAAATAGAGTAGATTTTAAAAGTTCTCATAACAAGAAAAAGATTAAAATATCAGGCCAATTTTACAGTAGATTGTTTGCCCTAATTTTGAGAGAAAATAATGCCTCTAATTTACTTGGTCTCAAATATATAACCAATGGCTATAAAATATTGCTAGTTAATGCATTTTATTTTCATTTGTATAATCTATGAGACTATGCATACCTAGTATTTCTGTCACTAAGAGTGGAATTAAGAAGAATCACTGAAATGTGAATATCTTGTATTTTTTTGGATTGAGATATGGTTTTCAGGAAGATCTCTGTATGATCAGTGCAAGTAAGTAAAGCCTTAAAAACAAACATAAATTCATGTATTTTTAATATGACAAACCTAGTCATCAGTTCTAATAAAGAAAAGTGATTAATATTAGAGTAGGCATAATAAGATACAAAGGCTTTATGTCTAGAATTATATCGTTAATTAATCAGTAAACACACGTTAAATACACACTATGTGAGGATTGGTGGGTTAGGGAGACAGATTCAGATTTTAACAAAAATAAAATACTTCTTGTTCTTAAATATTCTTATTTTAAGATATCCTTAAGAGTTATCTTGTCTTTTATCTTTTATCCTTAAGATATCCTTAAGAGAAAAGATATTTAAAAAACCCCAATACTTAAGCATTATAAGGCATACAATGAAACATATAAGAAGACCATCTAATCTAGTCTAATGATCATTGAAGAATTTTCTGAGGATCTAATTTAACGTCTATTAAATTATTTGGTTGTAGTTGAATCATTTTCCTAGCCTAGTAAAATAAAAGCCAATCATAGCTTTTTAATGAATTCTATACTTCTGCCAGCTCTGGGAAAACCAATAATTCAATAAATATTTATTAGTGTGATTGGTATAAATGCTGATTATTACCAATTGAAAGGGTGACCGGTGGCTCAGTCGGAGAAGAATTCACCTGCAATGCAGGAGATGTGAGTTTGATCCCTAGGTTGGGAAGATACCCCAGAGGAGGAAATGGCAACCGTCACCAGTATTCTTGCCCAGGAAATCCCATGGGCAGGGGAGTCTGGCAGTCTATAGTCCACAGGATTGCAAAGAGTCAGACATGACCGGAGCAACTGAGCACACAAACATATCAATTGAAAGCGTGCCTGAAATATCCTTCAAATTGACACTAATTGGTAAAAATGTTCTCTGAGAAAAGATGTTAATAATGTTATATATTTACTTAATTATAAATTAAGTACTATGTATATAAATATGCATAGCCTGTTTGTCTGTAAGACTGCCATGAAAGATTTATAAAGCACCCATGCTAAGATCATGATGGAAATGTGATATAACTACCATAATCTTACAGTCTGGAAAATAAATGTGGAAACAGAGTAAAATTTGCTTGGGTTGTGCCACTTTATTGAACTTAAAACAGTTTTTAGTTTTTATTTTCGTTAATGGTGAGAATATTGGCAAATAAGTGACCAACAAAGAATTAATTTGCAAAATACACTAATAGCATATACAACTCAACAACAAAAAAAGCAAACAACCCAATCAAAAAATGAGCAAAAGACTTAAAGAGCCATTTCTCCAAAGAATACCTAAGATGGACATTAGGCACTTGAAAAGATGTTCAGCATTGCTAATTTCTAGAGAAATGCAAATCAAAACTACACTGAGGTAGCACCTCACACCAGTCATAATGGTAATCCTTAAAAACAAGTAAATGTTGGAGAGGATGCTGAGAAATGGGAATACTTCTTCCACTGTTGATAGAAATGTAAGCTAAAGCCACTATGAAGAACAGTATGGAGGTTCCTTATTAAGTAAAAATAGCATTACTATCAGTTCAGTTCAGTATCTCAGTCTTGTCCTACTCTTTGCAACCCCATGAACCACAGCACGCCAGGCTACCCTGTCCATTGCCAACTCCTGGAGTCCACCCAAATCTTTGTCCATTGAGTCGGTGATGCCATCCAACAATTTCATCCTCTGTTGTCCCCTTCTCCTCCTGCCCTCAATCTTTCCCAGCATCAGGGTCTTTTCAAATAAGTCAGCTCTTCACATCAGGTGGCCAAAGTATTGGAATTTCAGCTTCAATATCAGTTTTTCCAATGAACACCCAGGACTGATCTCCTTTAGGATGGACTGGTTGGATCTCCTTGCAGTCCAAAGAATTACTATATGATTCGTTAATCCCACTACTAAACATATCCAGACAAAACCCTACTCTAAAAATGCACGTGCTCCCAGTTTGATAGCAGCACTATTCACAATATGAAATATGAATTATGGAAAAAACCTAAATGTCCATCGACAGTTGGATGAATAAAGAAGATGGTACATGTATTTGATACAATATTACTTAGCCAAAAAAAAATGAATAAAATAATTCCACTTGTGGCAAAATAGATACAACTGGAGATTATCATACTAAGTGAAGTAAGTTAGAAAGAGAAAAACAAATGTCATATGATATCATTTGTGGAACCTAAATAATGGCATAAATGAACCTATCTATGAAGAATAAATAGACTCATAGACAAAGAAACACACTTATATTTGCCAAGGAGAAAGGGCCTTGAGGGAGGAATAGAGTGGGAGGTTGAGGTTAGCAGATGTAAGCTATTATCATGAAATGGATAAACAATAAGATCCTGCTTCAGAATATAGAACTATATTCAGTATCCTATGATAAAACTTAAAGAATATTTTAAAATGTATTTATATGTATATGCATGTATATTACCTACCTACCTACCTACCTACCTAACTATCTATCTATCTATCTATCTATCTATCTATGTATAGGATTAAAGTTTTACTGAGCATGGCTCTGCCCATCAGAACAAGACCCAGTTTCCCCATCAGTCAGTCTCCCCATCAGGAAACTTCCATAAGCCTCTTATCCTTCTCATCAGCGAGCAGAGATATGAAAATCACAGTCACAGGAATCTAACCAATCTGATCACATGGAACACAGCCTTGTCTAACTCAATTAAACTATGAGCCATGCTGTGTAGGGCAACCCAAGATGGACGGGTTCATAGTGGAGATTTCAGACAAAACGTGGTCCACTGGAGAAGGGAATGGCAAACAAGTTCAGGATTCTTGCCTTGAGAACCCCATGAACAGTATGAAAAGGGAAAAAGATAGGACACTGAAAGATGAACTCCCCAGTTCAGTAAGTGCCCAATAAGCTACTGGAGATCAGCGGGGAAACAACTCCAGAAAGAATGAAGACACAGAGCCAAAGCAAAAACAACACCCAGTTGTGGATGTGATTGGTGACGGAAGCAAGCTCCAATGCTGTAAAGAGCAATATTGAATTGGAACCTGGTATGTTAGGTCCATGAATCAATGCAAATTGGAAGTGGTCAAACAAGAGATGGCAAGAGTGAACGTTGTCATTTTAGGAATCAGTGAACTAAAATGGAATGGAATGGCTGAATTTAAATCAGATGATCATAATATCTAAGAATCCCTTAGAAGAAATGGAGTAGCCATCATAGTCAATAAAAGAGTCTGAAATGCAGTACTTGGATGCAGTCTCAAAAACGACAGAATGATCTGTATTTATTTCCAAGTCAAACCACTCAGTATCACAGTAATTAAATCTATGCCCCAATGAATAATGCTGAAGAAGCTGAAGTTGAACATTTCTATGAAGACCTACAAGACCTTCTAGAACTAACATCCAAAAAAAAGATGTCCTTTTCATTATAGGTGATTGGAAGACAAAAGTAGGAAGTCAAGAGATACCTGGAGTAACAGGAAAATTTGGCCTTGGAGTACAAAATGAGGCAGGTCAAAAGCTAACAGAGTTGTGCCAACAGAATGAACTGGTCATAGCAAACACCCTCTTCCAATAACGCAAGAGAAGACTCTACACATGGACATCACCAGATGGTCAATACCAAAATCAGATTGATTATATTCTTTACAGCCAAAAATGGAGAAGCTCTATACAGTCATCAAAAACAAGACTGGGAGCTGACTGTGGCTCAGAACATGAACTCCTTACTGCCAAATTCAGACTGAAATTGAAGAAAGTGGAGAAAACCATTAGACCATTCAGATATGACCTAATCAATACCTTATGATTATGCAGTGGAAAGACAAATAGATTCAAGGGATTAGATCTGACAGAAAGAGTGCCTGATGAGCTGTGGACGGAGGTCATGACATTGTACATGAAGCAGTGATCAAGACCATCCCCAAGAAAAAGAAAAGCAAAAAGACAAAATGATTGACCAAGGCAGCCTTACAAATAGCTGAGAAAAGAAGACACAAAAGGCAAAGGAGGAAAGGAAAGCTTTACCCATTTGAATGCAGAGTTCCAAAGAATAGCAAGGAGATATAAGAAAGCCTTCCACAGTGATCAATGCAAAGAAATAGAGGAAAAAACAGAATGGGAAAGATCTCTAGATATCTCTTCAAGAAAATTAGAGATACCAAGGGAACATTTCATGCAAAGATGACCACAATAAAGGACAGAAATTGTATAGACCTAACAGAAGCAGAAGTTTTAAGAAGAGGTGTCAAGAATACACAGAACTATACAAAAAAAATCTTCATGACCCAGATAACCAAGATGGTGTGATCACTCACCTGGAGCTAGATATCCTGGAGTGTGAAGTCAAGTGGGCATTAGGAAGCATCACTACGATAAAAGCTAGTGGAGGTGATGGAATTGAGCTATTTCAGTTGATCTATTTCAAATCCTAAAAGATGATGATGTTAAAGTTCTGCACTCAACATGCCAGCAAATTTGGAAAACTTAGCAGTGGCTATAAGACTGGAAAAAGTCAGTTTTCATACCAATCAAATAGAAAATCAATGCCAAAGAATGTTCAAAATACTGCAAAACTGCACTAATCTCACATGCTAGCAAAGTAATGCTTAAAATTTTCCAAGCTAGGCTTCAACAGTACATGAACCATGAACTTCCAGATGTTCAAGCTGGACTTAGAAAAGGCAGACGAACCAGAGATCAAATTACCAACATCCGTCAGATTGTCAAAAAAACAAGAGAGTTCCAGAAAAAGTTGTACTCTGCTTTATTGACTATGCCAAAACCTTTGACTGTGTGGATCACAACAAACAACAATTCTTAAAGATATGGGGATACCAGATCACCTGACCTGCCTCCTGAAAAATCCGTATGCAGGTCAAAAAGCAACAGTTAGAACTAGACATGGAACAACAGACTGGTTCCAAATTGGAACCAGTACTCTCTTACTTCAAGTACTCCTGTACTTCAGGTTTGTACATTGTCACCCTGCTTATTTAACTTATGTGCAGAATACTTCATGCCAAATGCCAGGCTGGATGAAGCACACTTGGAGTCAAGTTTTCCAGGAGAAATATCAATAACCTGAGATGTGCAGGTGACACCTCCCTTATGGCACAAAGTAAAGAAGAACTAAAGAGCCTATTGATGAAAGTGAAAGAGGAGAATGATAAAGTTGGCTTAAAACTCAACATTCAGAAAACTAAGATCATGGCATCTGGTCCTATCACCTCATGGCAAATGGATGTGGATACGATGGAAACAGTGCCAGACTTTTTTCTTGGGCTCCAAAATCACTGCAGATGGTGACTGCAGCCATGAAGCGAAAAGATGCTTGCTCTTTGGAAGAAAAGTTTTGACCAACCTAGACAGCGTATTAAAAAGCAGAGACGTTACTTTGTCAAAAAAGGTCTGTCTAGTCAAGGCTATAATTTTTCCAGTAGTCAAGTATGGATGTGAGAGTTGGACTATAAAGAAAGCTGAGCACTGAAGAATTGATGCTTTTGAATTGTGGTGTTGGAGAGGACTCTTGAGAGTCCCTTAGACTGCAAGTAATGCTAACCAGTCCATCGTAAAGGAAATCATCCCTGAATTTTCACTGGGAGGACTGCTTCTGAAGCTGAAACTCTAATACTCTGGCCACCTGCTGGGAAGAACTGACTCATTGCAAAACACCCTGATACTGTTTGAAGGCAGGAGGAGAAGGAGAGAACAGAGTATTAGATGGTTGGATGGCATCACCTACTCAACGGACATGAATGAGTAAGCTCCAGGAGTTGGTGATGTACAGGGAGGCCTGTTGTGCTGCCATCTGTAGGGTCGCAAAGAATCAGACACGACTGAGTGACTCAACTGTACTGATATATATATACATGCTGCTGCTGCTAAGTCGCTTCAGTCGTGTCCGACTCTGTGCGATCCCATAGACAGCAGCCCACTAGGCTCCTCCGTCCCTGGGATTCTCCAGGCAAGAACACTGGAGTGGGTTGCCATTTCCTTCTCCAATGCATGAAAGTGAAAAGTGAAAGTGAAGTCATTCAGTCGTGCCCGACTCTTAGCGACCTCATGGACTGGAGCCTACCAGGCTCCTCCGTCCATGGGATTTTCCAGGCAAGAGCACTGGAGTGGGGTTCCATTGCCTTCTCCATACATATATGTGTATATATATATATATATATACATATACATATACATATATATAAACAAAGGGCTTCCCGGGTGCTTCAGTGGCAGAGAATCCTTCTTCCAATGTAGGAGACACTAGTTTGATCCCTGGGTTGATAAGATCCTCCAGAGAAGAAAAGGGCAACTAACTCTAGTATTCTTGCTTGGAAAATCCCATGTGCAGAAGAACCTGATGGGCTCCAGTCCATGGTGTCACAAAGGGTTGGACACAACTTAGTCCCTAAACAAAAACAACAGCAATGTATAATTAATCACTTTGTTATACAGCCAGAATTATTAAAACACTATAAAGCAAAAATATGCTTCAGTTAAAATATTTTTAAAAAGCTCTTAGTAAAAAAAAAAAAAAAGATAGAATAAAAATAAATGAAAAATTAAAAATAAATAAATAAAAAGCTCTTAGTGATGACATCTAACTCCACTTGGAATTTACAAGCCATCTGCTTGGTAGCCTGTCCAAATAAAATGCCCTCAGCATTCATATGACACTCATTGGTAGATAACTTTTAAACAGATAGCAGTAGCTTATCTTCCATTTTCTTACACAAAATATTGTACTTTAGGCAATAAGTATTTGCTTACACAAAGAATATCTGGCAAAAAAGTTATATTTTATGAAACAGTCACCATCAGTGACTGTTATGATACAGTCACCAACAGTTGCACCAGCTTTCAGTACTTAACTCATTGAAATTGGAAACCTTAGATTATATCATGTGGACCTGAAAGCATTAGCATAGTTTCAAATTTTTCTACAAGATCTTCATTGACTCATTTGTATATTGCAGAAGTACACTGATGTCTAGATGGATTTATTGGAACTGCTGGTGTTCCCCATATTTCAGCTTTCCTATCACTGCAACTTACATATTTTTGGTCCTATTGCTTGGCCCCATGCTAACAAGTAGCAGAAAACTAAAACAAATGACTGTTGATTGTTTGACTCAGCTCTCAGAGTTTTTAATAGTGATGATCTATCAGAGTTTTAAATTATTGAATTGAACTTGTGTTCTCAACAGCAATTCACTAAATTTTAACCTTTAGATGCTCCTTTTCTCTGGTACATTTCCTCCACTTCAATAAGAAATTGTATTACATTTACAAAAAACTTTCTATTTTGTAAAATTACCCATAAATTTTCATTTATAATCCTGTTAGTTCCTGCCATGTTCTCTGATTTCTTTTTTCTAATGTCCATAATAGTTATGTTCATGTGTATAATTTTAAATTTCTATAATTATTTTCTTCTTGTATAAATTTTGATAGAACTGTGTACAAATTTTAGTTTTTTAAGAAATTATAATTGAATTGGAAAGTCACTAACTATATGAAAATAATAACTTCTGTATTTTAGAAATACTATTAGCCCAAGTAGATAGTTTATTTTAAAATAAACATATTTACTATCCAGTATGTTAGACATTCTGCTGGGAGTTCAGAGAAGACTGTTTTAAACAAGTGAGATGGGCCATTTTTCTTCACATAGCTTATACTCCAGTATAGGAGATGGAAACAAACCTATTATAATATATGCAGTTAATGAAATAAACTGGGATCAGAGAGTGAACAAAAAGGCGCAGTGTAGTCTACTACATTTAGGAGCCGACAGAAACCATTCAATGAAATATATGCTTCTTTGTTAAATGAAGAGAAGACCATGCCTTCTTGCTCCATGGAAAATTTTATCTTCTTCAACCGTTGAATAAAGTTTTTGTTTTTTAACCAGAAATTATACCAGAAACTTTTTTTTTTTCAGTATGGAAGAAAAACAAACAAACAAACAAAACACCAAACCAAAAAATAAAACACACACACACACACACACACACACACACACACACAAACACTAAAATAAAGAAAAAAAAATACTGTAATACTGTTCTTTCCCCCCTACCTTAGCATATACTGCTCACAATCTAGGAAGTAAGATTTCTAGTCTTGAGTGATTTCTTACCTATCAGTCAAGCATACTGAATGCAGTTTTGTGACCTGGTTTTTGAACCACTTACTTAAGTTCTTGCATTCCCTCCAAGTTTATCCTTAATGTTTCTAAAAGAGTCAATATTTTATTTTCTTTTTTATTTAACAGGAAGAATTGTCTAAATGGTATACATTAGACTTTGCAGTGACTCAGCAATAAATAATCTGCCTGCAATGCAGGAGACACTGGAGACGCGGGTTTGATCCCTGGGTCAGGAAATTGTTCTGAAGAAGGAAATGACAACCCACTCCAGTATTCTTGCCTGGGAAAACCAATGGACAGAGGAGGCTGGCCAGCTACAGTCCATGGGGTTGCAAAGAGTTGGACATGACTGAAGTGACATAGCACACATGCACACATGCATATATTTTAACTGAGAAAATGACAACAGTAGTGATAGAAATTACTAGGACAGCTAAAGTTATCCTTGAAACACACACATCTCTTGTAAGGCTTATTTCTTTCAGATTATTCTAGTTTCACTTGTATTTTATAAAGTGTGGCTTACCTTGCTTCCTGAGAGTAAGCAATCCTAACAAGGCAGGTTCATAAGAAATATTAAGTAACACTAATATTATTAACAAAATGGGGAAACTCGTCTGGTTTAGAGAGGCAGTAACCTTGTGAGGCTTCAATGGATAGACCTTCACTGTGGCTGTGGTTCAAAGTCAAGTTGTTGGCCACTTAGTCATGTCCAACTTTTTGTGACTCTATGCTCTGTCCACGGAATTCTCCAGGCAAGAATACTGGAGTGGGTTGCAATGCCCTTCTCCAGGGGATCTTCTTGACCCAGGGATTGAACCAAGGTCTTTTGCATTGCAGGCAGATTCTTTACCATCTGAGCTAACAGGGAATATCTTATATAAATATCCTCCATGTCTCTCCAGTTTTGCCTATAGTGACTTCTGAACTTTCTTCATTTTCTTTCAACTTGACTATGCCCCTGTTGACCATTATTGTATTTTAGCTCTGACACTATTTTTCTACAGTCTGCACAGTTACTGGGTCTAGAATTTTAAAAACTATATTTCTTAGATATCTTTGTCAGCTAGTTTACTGTTAATTTCTGCCAAGGGCAGCCAGGGAAATTGAAACAAATGACTCCCTCTCTGCATTTAGTTTCAGACAGTGTTTCATCAAAAACAAATAGCCAACTCCAGCTCTAGCCTCTAGTCTTTTGGTCTTCTGCTACCAACCACAAAGAGGCTCCTCAGAGGTGCCAGTAGCACCTTGGTCTTGGCAGCTAGAGTTACAGCTGTGGATGCCCCTCCTCAAAGATCTGAATGTCTAACCCATAATATTCCTATCCATAGGTCCAAACGTGGAACCTATGGGATCTGTCCTCTAAACCCCTAGGTTCTGGCAAGTCTACTCTTCCTTCTGGTTTCTCAGTCCTAAGGGTCATAGCTTCTTGCTGCAGTTATCTCTGGGTAACTTCAGCATCCCTTTTATGCCCTCTGAGCTTTCTACTCTCTGTGTAACAATGTCCTCTATTAAATAAATCTCATTTAAAAATACTTAATTTTTTTCCTGTGATACTTGGACTGATATGTACATGTGGCCTATACATCATGTTTTCCTCAGCATAGTATCTTTGGTAACATTTACCTGACTGAAGTTACACTGGAACAAAAGTTAGTTAATTTTAAACTAAAACTCTTCATTATATACTTCAGTTAAAATAAAGATGGAAATTTTAAGTTATATTAGAAGGATACACACACGGCACCTGAAGTAAGTCCTATATGGAGCGTGGATATTTTATAAGATCATCTTTTTCACATTAAAACTGAATTGGTAACCTACTGTATAGCACAAGGAACTATATGCTATATGGTGAACTAAATGAGAAAGAAATATTAAAAAGTGATATATGTATAAATGTACAGCTGATTCACTTTGCTGTACAGCAGAAAATAACACAATATTGTAAAGCATCTCTACTCCAATAAAAATTGAAAACAAAAAAACAGAATTATATTATTGGAAAACAAAAAAGGGCTTACCTTCAGGGCAGATCATCAGATACTTGTTTTTCCCTGAGATAGCATTAATTTTTTTTTTTTTTTTGCAATTTAACAATGTTGCATTTAACATATATAAAATATTATCATTTCAACATGTCATGAACAGAATAAACAATTTTTGTTAAAGTATAGATAATTTATATGGTTGTGTTAGTTTCAAGTGTACAGCAAAGTGATTCAGTTACTTATATTCTTGGTCAGAGAACCAATACTTCAGTGTGATAAACCCTGTTGATATGTTTCATGTGTAAAGATGAAAGAAAAATATTTCTTGCCAAGTCTCTGGCTGTATGCCATCCATACAACTTCTCTAAAACAGCCTACTTGAGGTGCATTCCACTCTAAGGGAAACTGAATGAGAATAAATTTGAGATAGGCAGCCACAAAAACTGGGTTCAGTTTGAAGATTACTATGTGTGTGGAAGCATATCACATTAAATTTAGTTGACTTCCAAAGTTAATAGTCTTCTACTGTATAGTAACTTACTGCTTTAGAAACATTATAAGCTGTCTTTGTATGCTAAATGAGAGATAACAAGCAGCAAGTCCCAGTTTAGTAGTCTTTTCTGAATTGACAGGTTGTTGCCCTCCAAAATGTGGCTAAAATAAATGAGGCACTGAGGAGAGAGATTTACCGGCTTACATCTTTATCAGGTTGGGCTTCCCTGGTGGCTCAGATGGTAAAGAACCTGTCTGCAGTGCAGGAAATCTGGATTCAATCACTGAGCCAGGAAGATCCCCTGCAGAAGGGAATGGCAGCCTTTGCTGTATTCTTGCCTGGAGAATTCCATGGACAGAGGAGCCTGGTGGGCTACGCTCTATGGGGTCATAGAGTTGGACAGATTGAGTGACTAACTAGTTTAGACTACTAAAGACTACTAAACTAGATTGGACTAGATTAGCCTACTAAAGACTACTAAACTAAACCAGGCTTACTACTTGTTACCTTTCAATTAGCATACGAAGCCACTATAATGGTGCTAAAGTAATAATTCTGCCTTTCAGCAGGCCAAGTCTCAAAGGCATAACATTTAGATTCTGGACTTGAATATGTAAGTACTTAAGGAATCTCCCCTTATCTGCATCTGTAGCTTAATATAAAAACTTATAATTTATACCTTTTTAGGAGCCATGGCCAAAAACATGCTTTTTGATAAAGAAATTTAATATGCAGGAGAAATAAATGACCAGCCAGACTTTAAGAATCTGTTATTAAATACTATATCATTATATGTTGTAGCAATATGATTAACAGCATATTTAATAAAGAATACCCTTATCCATTCAGATTTCAGTTCTGACTCATACCAATTGTGCAATCCTGGCCCTTAACTGTACTTTTTTCCTTACTTACACTTAAAGAAAGAAGTTAACTATAATTGGCTTACTGGATTATCATGAGGATTAAATAAGTTATTGTATTATAAGCAGGCAAGTGCTTAAATAGTATTCTAAGTGATAACATTCTGGCCTGGAGAATTCCATGGACTGTATAGTCATACAGGACTAAGGGGCTTTCACTTGGGCTTCCCTTGTGGTAAAGCTGGTAGAGAATCCGCCTGCAATGTGGGAGACCTGGGTTTGATCCCTGGATTGGAAAGATCCCCTGGAGAAGGGAAAGGCCATCCACTCCAGTATTCTGGCCTGGAGAATTCCATGGACTGTATAGTCTTTGGGGCTGCAAAGAGTTGGACACGACTGAGCAACTTTCACTTTGAAATCATAATAAATGCTATTGAATCTCTCTATAATGTTTGATACACTGATTTGTAATATACAGTGTAATTCAATCAAGCTCTATGTGTCATATTAACAATAATACCATAAATCACTTTTAGTATGGTGGCAGAAAAGTTGAAGTATGATAAAGATGTTTTATTTTTTATAGGAGTAGATGTAAGCACATTTATAGTTGAATCTTTATATTTTGATGTTCAAATAGAAATGTTCTTAGAACCACTAGTGGAATAAAAATAAATAAAACTTCTACATCAAAAGATAGAAAGGAAACAAGAAATATGACATGAATTGAAACACATAGTCACCCTGTAAATAGGAATATAACTCTCAAATGCATATAAAATAGTATCAAAATTGATTAGCTGACTCCCTCTATGTGCACATACACCTTTACTTGTCTAAGTACAAATCTAATTGATTAGGTTCATCTAGCACCAATACCAAGAAGGCAATGGCAACCCACTCCAGTACTCTTGCCTAGAAAATCCCATGGGCGAAGGAGCCTGGTGGGCTGCAGTCCATGGGGTCGCTAAGAGTTGGACATGACTGAGCGACTTCACTTTCACTTTTCACTTTCATGCATTGGAGAAGGAAATGGCAACCCACTCCAGTGCTCTTGCCTGGAGAATTCCAGGGACGGGAGAGCCTGGTGGGCTGCCGTCTATGGGGTTGCACAGAGTCGGATATGACTGAAGCAAACTAACAGCAGCAGCAATAGCAACACCAATATAATAGAACTTGATACTAGCAAAACAAAATTAAAATGAACATATTCCTATAAGAACAACTAACCTTTAGAAAATAATGGAGACATAGATTATTGGTTATTTATAGATTTAAACTTTTTTAATGTAGAATAAGATGTATTCTAAGAAGCTTTCATACCTTTAAGTTGTGCTAGATACAAATAAACTTTCAACTCAAGTACTTTAAAAATTAAAGAAAAAAATCATAATTTTAGTAGTAAAAATAACTAGCTTAAAAAAATACCAGTAGAAAAATCAGATATCAGATTCATATATTTTCTTTAAAAATATGGGGAAAGTCCCACAAGCCTGTTTTGGCAGACAAAGAACATCAAGAGAAATATATATATATATATATATATATATATATATATATATATATATATATATATATCATTGTAAATTATAAATGTAATAAACCTCAAATTCAAAGGGAATACATTACTTTAAGCAGATTATTACAACTTTGGATAAATGCTTTTGATAAGTCAAAAGTAGCCTTTATTCTCATGTAAACATCTGGAAATTGATACAGTCTTCTCAATAAAAGGTAGGAATACAGACTAATTTCCCTGAAGAAATAAAAAACTTAATCAATAATGACAAAAAGCCTAGTGGTCTTATAGATGAAACATATCAGAGTTCAAGAAGAAAATTATAGGAGATAAAGACACAAAATAATTTTAAGTATAATTAATATGGCCAGAATACAATTCATTGGGTTAGAATAGATTTAAACAGAGGCTTAAATCAACCAAATGGACAAATAATACAAAGAGGGAAAAAGAAAATATAGACCCATGTTATAAATACAAGTGGAGAAATTCCAGAGAAGATCACTGTTAATGAAGTCAAATAGAGTGATGAACATAGGCCATGGCCAGTTAGGTTTCAACCTAGAAATAGAGGAATGATTTGACATCAAGATTTTTATTTATCACAGTTCAGTTTATTCATGTGTCATGAGAAAATCATAATATATACTACCTAAATACTAGCATGAATTACATAATGCATAATTATCTAGTATAGTCATTTATGCTTTTAAAAAAGGTGAACTTATTAAATGTTGCCTGGAATGGATTAACTATATCAAACTTAAAGATATAATTTCTATAGTAAACTGCAAGTGCCATATTAAACACCACCACCCAAATCTCAATGAAGTTAGAAATAAAATAAATTTCTCTAACTATTTAAATTGTTTGGAAGATTTTATCCAATATAGTGTAATTTTTAAAAATTAAATAGGACTTCTGGAGAAAACAATCATATAGGCATTTGGATTAATCTTCATAAAAAGCACATTATACTTGCATCCATCCGGTCTTCAATTCATCTGGAAAAATTTTCCATATAACCCAGTGATCTTTTTTCATATTCTGCTCAGAAGATACTACAAATCTTTAGTGTTCCCCTGAACCTCTCCCTCATCACTTTCAAGGATAAAATCACTGTAAAGAGAAGAAAAGATAGCGATGTAGAAACTCTCAACTCACTTCCTTCCCACACAATTTACTTTTATCCAAGATCATTCCTTTCATCTATCCTTCTATCAGAGTGGACCAGGTCTTACTTTCATAACCAAAGTAAATAAGTTTCTGGTGCGGTACTTGGGATAATTGTCTTAAGATGGAAAAAAGAAAAAAAAAAAAAAGAATATGTTTCTGCACCAGAAAGTATCTGATTGGTACAGCAAGGATGTATGTGGTAGCTGGAAAAGTTGGAATACATTCAAGAGACAGGTTTTCTATTCAAAGTCTTTTCTAGTAGTCACCAAACCGAATTCTAAACTTCACTCTTATCATCCCAGAGCACCATGTACTTACAGTTTTCTTTTCTTTTTTTTTTTTCAGTCTTATGTTGGGTTATATTTATGTGAGTATTTTATATTTTTCTCCACTGTTATAATTTCCCTCAAAAGAAATGTCAATTAATTCAATGTCAATTCATTTATTTAACATGGGTTAGTCACTTAGTCATCTCTGACTCTTTGCAACCCCGTGGACTGTAGCCCATAAGGCTGCTCTGTCCATGAAATTCTCCAGGCAAGAATACTGGAGTGGGTATCCAGTCCCTTCTCCAGGGGATCTTCCTGACCCAGATATCAAACTCAGGTCTTCTGCATGCAGGTGGCTTCTTTACTTCTTTACTGTCTTCTTTACTGTATACACTCCATACATTTATTATATACATCATGTGTCGTGCATTCTACCAAAAGGAGGGGGAGAAAAAGAAGAAATAGCTTCTTCACTCAATTGGACAGAGATGTTGTTGTTTATTGTTCAGTTGTGCCTGACTCTTTGCAACCCCATGGACTGTAGTCCACCAGGCTCCTCTGTCCATGAGATTTCCCAGGTAAGAATACTAGAGTGGGTTGCCATTTCGTTTTCCAGGACAAAGGTGTAGATGTCAATTTTATATTTACATATGTAAGCAATTAACTATCAAAATTCTAGGCAGTGGAAATGAAAAAAGATGCATAATGTTTAGATGTAAAAATATGATTGAGCTCAAATCTTAAGAATGAGTAGGATTTAACTGAACATATGTAGTAGGTAGGCTTCCTAGGTGGTAAAGAACTCACCTGCCAATGCATGAGACAAGAGAGATGCAGGTTCAGTCCCTAGGTTGGGAAGGTCCCCTGGAGAAAGGCATAACAACCCATTCCAGTATTCTTGCCTGGAGAAACCCATGGACAAAGGAACCTGACAGGGTACAGTCCATAGGGTCACACAGAGTTGGACATGACTAAAGTGACTTAGCATGCACGCAATCATCCAATAGGTAATAATAAGAGGTACTATAAATGACAATTTAGTTATTGTCAAACTTTCCATTGCAATTGGAAAATCACAGAGAAATCTATGGTTCTTTGTGGCTTAGTTGTATCACTAAAGATATGATATAAATTATGTCATTAGATGATGCAAAAACAATTATTAAACATCTAGCTTCTAGTGAGTGAACTATATATATTAATAAATCCTTCCTTTGCCATGGAGCACCAATGCTGTGGGATTCAAATAGATACAAAAACATTTGCAGTATCCATAACAAACAATTTAATAAACAAATAAATGTAACACCATGGACTGTAGCCCATGAGCCTCCTCTGTCCATGGGGTTCTCTGGATAAGGATACTGGAGCGGGGTTGCTATGCCCTCCTCCAGGGATCTTCCCAACCCAGGAATCAAACCTGCATCTGTTATATGTCCTGTTATATTGGCAGGTGGGTTCTTTACCACTAGTGCCTCCTGGGAAGCCTTAAACAAATGCATGTGTTAACAAAAATAATATTGATATATTGATATTGTGAAAGAAATATAATTTACTCAGCAAAAATAAAGGGAGCCAAATAAAGCTGGAAGCCTAACAACCTTCCATTGCGAATGTTTACTTGCTTATTTGTCGTTCATCTCCAAGCCATAGGCAAGGACCAGCTAACACCATTGCTTAAACTGATACAGAATCCATGTCTTCTCTCACTTGCCGTTTTGGCTTACACAGTTCCTCATGTGAGGAGACCAGTATGGCCTTGGCAGGATAAAAATTCCCTCCTTGGAAGAGAGATTACATCAGTTCAGTTCAGTTCATTTCAGTTGCTCAGTCATGTCCGACTCTTTGTGACCCCATGGACTGCACCACACCAGGCCTCCCTGTCCATCACCAAGTTCCAGAGTTTACTCAAATTCATGTCCATTGAGTCAGTGATGCCATCCAACCATCTCATCCTCTGCCGTCCCCTTCTCCTCCCACCTTCAATGTTCCCCAGCATCAGGGTCTTTTCCAGTGAGTCAGTTCTTTGCATTAGGTGGCCAAAGGATTGGAGTTTCAGCTTCAGCATCAGTCCTTACAATGGATATACAGGACTGATTTCCTTTACAATGGACTAGGTGGAACTCTTTGCAGTCCAAGCGACTCTCAAGAGTGTTCTCCAACACCACAATTCAGAAGCATCAAATCTTCAGTGCTCAGCTTTCTTTGTAGTCCTATTCTCACATCCATACATAGTTACTGGAAGAACCAAAGCTTTGACTAGACAGACCTTTGTTGACAAAGTAATGTCTCTGCTTTTTAATATGCTGTCTAGGTCAGTTATAACTTTTCTTCAAAGGAGTAAGCATCTTTTAATTTCATGGCTGCAGTCACCATCTGCAGTGATTTTGGAGCCCAAGAAAAGAAAGTCTGTCACTGTTTCATTGTTTCTCCATTTATTTGCCTTGAAGTGATGGAACTGGATGCCATGATTTTAGTTTTCAAAATGTTGAGTTTTAAGCCAGCTTTTTCACTCTCCATGGGATTCTCCCAGCAAGAATACTATAGTGGGTTGCCATTGACTCCTCCAAGGGAATCTTCCTGACCCAGGGGTCAAACGTGTGTCTCCTGCATTGGCAGGTGGATTCTTTACCACTGAGCCCCCTGGGAAACTCCTAGGTGCCATACACAAAGATTTAGTTTCAACAAAAACTTGGAAGAAACAACTGCACCTACCACATGTAAAATAGAAGAGAGAAGGACAGAGCTTTATAACCATACTTTGACTTTATGCTTAAGCTCAGCATATATATGTTGGTGTGGTAAATAATGGATTATCACAACAGATCCTATTTAGATGATATAAAGCTTCTCTATTAATTAGTCATAGTGGTAGCCCTTCCCATTTCTCTGCCAATAATAAGTACTGAGTTATTCTTCAGAGAGGAAAAGCAAGTCTTGATAAGGTGGAAGCCAATATAGCAAGAACAAATTCATTCACATTCTGCTTTCCCTTTAGGTCTTTAAACCTAGCTGATGGGGAATTTGGTGATTTCCACTTACAGTCACAAATAAAAGGAGCAGCTGCAGTTCTAGCTGCAGCAACAATATTCTCAGAACATAGTCACTGAAAAAGCCTCATGTTAACTTCAAACTCATATTTTGTCAGTTAAAATTCATGCCTCTAATCCCCTCACTGGATCACTGGTTTGTTGAAAAGTAGTATCATTTACAATCCTGACAGCAGGGGATTGGGGTGCCAGGAACTGCAAATGTGTTGTCATCTGACTTCAGCAATGGTTTAGGAGTCCAAAGAACAGTGCAACATATTTTCAACAAGGAAAATTCCTTACAAAGCTAAAAACAGAAAACCAAATATGTATACAGAATAAAAGTAAAACGTGATAAGGCCTTCATTAAATAGCTTTTCATTGATTTTTTTCATATTCTTTTCTTTCTGATTATTTCACTAAATAGGATTTTAAGTGCATTCTCCCTTTCCATCCCAACAAGTATTCCCACCAAATCTGTGATCACAATAGAAAACTTCGAAGAAATATTATTCTGCAGTTTTTAAATTTAGTACTTTAAAGTACTTATTGAAGATTTTAAAATCAAATAGTGATAACCTAAGAAGGGTAGGAGACTCAGAATTCCAAGCCTGCTACATTCTGCAAAGTTACACACAGGTGAAGCCAGTGTATTAATTCATAGATTCTAAAAAGATATAGATGCAAATGTGAATTCTAGACCTATATTCTAAGTGCTTAAGGATAAGAAAGGTCATTCAACTTTGCTCCTTAAACTTTCTTCTTGATCCCTCATGCCTCTCTTCTATTCACATCAATTAGATAAGAGGAAGGATTAATTAATTGATTTTTCAGCTTCCTGGACACTGATAAGATCATGTTCCCAAGTAGGTGCAGGCATCAGCGACTCAGCCAACTCTGTAGACTCGTGTCTTGGCACACGTTCAGGTGTACTGTGACAAGATTCGAAATTTCTCTTAGTAAGGAGAAACAGGTCACATGCTCCAAACTTCCAGAGGTTTCTACATTGGAAGATTTGGCTTTGCTTCCTTTTGACGTGCTGTGCTTTTAAGTTTATAATTCTTTGGGAAACAGTGGCAATGATACAGGCCAGGATTCAGGTATGTCTCTTTTACACAGGGGGATGTGGGACTCAGCTGGTCCTTGGCTATCTACTGAGACAGTCATAGATTTCTTTGTCCACCCAGATTACCACTGGTAAGCTTTGGAGAAGTCTTTCTCATCAGATAAATCCCCTAAGTATTTCTTTGCTACCATTAGACTTAATTTCAGGACATATTGAGACTTCTGAGTGTTCAAGGCTTTCTAAAGCTCTGTCTGCCTTTAATGACCTGCACAAATGTTCCTTTAGTGAAACCTTACTATATGTCCAGGCAGAGCCTCTGTCTCAAATCACCTTCTGAACTCATATTTTTCTTTCATCCCATCACCTGTTTCAAGACCAGGGAATTAATTGTTAGTCTGGAATAGGATGGTCTCTTATTCTTAAAATACCATTTCTCTCTTAGCTTTTGGTTATATTCTGAACTGCCTGTGATTCCCTAAATGCTTAGCTATCTATAAACCTCTTACTTTTTTTTTTTTTTTCCTGAAGACAACCCACACAGAAATTCTTATTCCTTGATGTTAAGTTGGACTGCTAAGGGAAAAAAAGGAGGAAGAACCAAAAGATAGAGAAAATAGTTGATGTCTAAAACTGCCTTTCCATGTTCTGTCTATCCATATTGTTCACCTACAATTTGAGCAAAAGCTATTTAAATTGGGGGAAGTCAGTGCGATCCCTACTTATTTTGTAAAAATGAAACACTTTCCCTATTTACAGACCTTATTTTCTTCTAACTACTCTTTGTAACATGGCTAGTTGTCATTAAACCCAGAATGTTATTTCTTTGATATTCTCACCTGAGCAATTTTCTGTCAGAGGGGTTTAACCCAGAATCCATGAATGGGATACAGGCAATTCATGAATCAGGGTGGGAAAATGTTAGCTACATCGGTACCCCACTCCAGTTTTCTTGCCTGGAAAAATCCCATGGATGGAGGAGCCTGATGGGCTGCAGTCCATGGGGTCTCAAAGAGTCAGACACGATTGAGCAATTTCAGTTTCACTTTTCACTTTCATGCATTGGAGAAGGAAATGGCAACCCACTCCAGTGTTCTTGCCTGGAGAATCCCAGGGACAGGGGAGCCGGGGCGGCTGCCGTCTGTGGGGTCGCACAGAGTCGGACACGACTGAAGCGACTTAGTAGCAGCAGCAGCATGTTTCTACTAACCTTTAACTGAAAATTAATATTGTCCTGCACCATAAATATAGATATTAAACTATGGCAGCATTAATATTTGTGACTTAGTAATCGATATAAAGCACAGACACATTCATGTAATAGTAAAGCTTATGGAAATCTTAAAATGTGTTTGCTTTTAACATTATCCAATTTCAGAAGTTATTAAAACTACTAGACCTTGGTATTTAATACATTAATAAAGAAGTAGGTATATTATTCTCTATTTTGGTCTTAAAATGTTATAGCAAAATCTCAGTATAACTAGTTTCCTATATAATTGCATGAATTTTGTTATTTTCAATTAAAACGTTGTTTAAATAATGGGTAATTATTTAATAATCTTTACCAAATGGCCAAAGGGCATATGGCACACACACAAAAGTTTAGGAATCCTGCATATGACTGTAGCTTCTGATAAATCCAGATATATTTCTATATTACCTATGTCACTTTCAGAACAAAATTATGAAGGTTTTTACTTAGTGACTTGATTTTTTTCTGATTGTTGATTTGAAATCTCCTTGTATAGAAATATGGTTAAACAAGAAAAAGAAATAATGTAATGTCTTCTATTTGACCAAAACAAGAAAGTAATTATGCTCCACTAACAGTCAGTGAATTGAGTGACACTGATGCCCTCACTAGGTACACATGTCTGTCAAGTCACTTGTCACTTATGATGTGGCAGGATTCCTAAAGAAAGGCAGTGTTGTTATAAAGGGTTGATAATGATGGACTCATTAGTCTTTCAATAGCAGATCATTACAACATATTGCATTTTTTATGCTGTAAGATGCCCCTAATATGGTTAAATATCTTTCTTGGAAAAGTATCTTTAATAGTAAATCTACAGTCATTTGTAATGTAATAGATTTAGTTTCAGGAGGAGGCACATAGCTTCTAGTCTCACTTTTTTTTTTCTTTCAGTTTACAGAAATGAGTAAATGTTTCAAATTTTTGCTGACCTTTTCTGTAACAAGTTATCAGGTTGCTACCAAGAAGTTATATTAAAAAATAGTAAAGACAGTTAACCTGCCATTTCAATCTAAAGTTAATATTTCAGTATTAACAGAGCCATTAACCTCTGTTCAAAGGCAAGTTTTCCCATGCAGAGACTAGTTAAAAAGGGATGCTAGAAAAGTTTTCCATCTGTACATTATTTTGTTGTTAAAAATGATTATATGCTACCTATTGAGTGAAAATTTCAAAACACTGAAACAAGATTTAGAAGCTTGTTAACAAGTTTCTAAATTAAAATTTTCATTCTTTTACAAGTGGTTGACCAGTTTTCCCAGCACCACTTGTTAAAGAGATTGTCTCTACTCCATTGTATATTTTTGCCTCCTTTGTCAAAGATAAGGTGTCCATATGTGTGTGGATTTATCTCTGGGCTTTCTATTTTGTTCCATTGATCTATATGTCTGTCTTTGTGCCAGTACCATACTGTCTTGATGACTGTGGCTTTGTAGTAGAGCCTGAAGTCAGGCAAGTTGATTCCTCCAGTTCCATTCTTCTTTCTCAAGATTGCTTTGGCTATTCGAGGTTTTTTGTATTTCCATACAAATCTTGAAATTATTTGTTCTAGTTCTGTGAAAAATGTGGCTGGTAGCTTGACAGGGATTGCATTGAATTTGTAAATTGCTTTGGGTAGTATACTCATTTTCACTATATTGATTCTTCTGATCCATGAACATGGTATGTTTCTCCATCTATTAGTGTCCTCTTTGATTTCTTTCATTAGTGTTTTATAGTTTACTAAATATAGGTCTTTAGTTTCTTTAGGTAGATATATTCCTAAGTATTTTATTCTTTTCGTTGCAATGGTGAATGGAATTGTTTCCTTAATTTCTTTTTCTACTTTCTCATTATTCGTGTATAGGAATGCAAGGGATTTCTGTGTGTTGATTTTATATCCTGCAACTTTACTATATTCATTGATGAGCTCTAGTAATTTTCTGGTGGAGTCTTTAGGGTTTTCCATGTAGAGGATCATGTCATCTGCAAACAGTGAGAGTTTTACTTCTTCTTTTCCAATTTGGATTCCTTTGATTTCTTTTTCTGCTCTGATTGCTGTGGCCAAAACTTCCAGAACTATGTTGAATAGTAGCGGTGAAAGTGGACACCCTTGTCTTGTTCCTGACTTTAGGGGAAATGCTTTCAATTTTTCACCATTGAGGATAATGTTTGCTGTGGGTTTGTCATAGATAGCTTTTATTATGTTGAAGTATGTACCTTCTATTCCTGTTTCTGGAGAGTTTTTATCATAAATGGATGTTGAATTTTGTCAAAGGCCTTCTCTGCATCTATTGAGATAATCATATGGTTTTTATTTTTCAGTTTGTTAATGTGGTGAATTACATTGATTGATTTGCGGATATTGAAGAATCCTTGCATCCCTGGGATAAAGCCCACTTGGTCATGGTGTATGATCTTTTTAATGTGTTGTTGGATTCTGATTGCTAGAATTTTGTGGAGGGTTTTTGCATCTATGTTCATCAGTGATATTGGACTGTAGTTTTCTTTTTTTGTGATATCTTTTTCGGGTTTTGGTATTAGGGTGATGGTGGCCTCATAGAATGAGTTTGGAAGTTTACCTCCCTCTGCAATTTTCTGGAAGAGTTTGAGTAGGATAGGTGTTAGCTCTTCTCGAAATTTTTGGTAGAATTCTGCTGTGAAGCCATCTGGACCTGGGCTTTTGTTTGCTGGAAGGTTTCTGATTACCGTTTCAATTTCCGTGCTTGTGATGGGTCTGTTAAGATTTTCTATTTCTTCCTGGTTCAGTTTTGGAAAATTGTACTTTTCTAAGAATTTGTCCATTTCTTCCACGTTGTCCATTTTATTGGCATACAACTGCTGATAGTAGTCTCTTATGATCCTTTGTATTTCTGTGTTGTCTGTTGTGATGTCTCCATTTTCATTTCTAATTTTATTGATTTGATTTTTCTCTCTTTGCTTCTTGATGAGTCTGGCTAATGGTTTGTCAATTTTATTTATCCTTTCAAAGAACCAGCTTTTGGCTTTGTTGATTTTTGCTATGGTCTCTTTTGTTTCTTTTGCATTTATTTCTGCCCTAATTTTTAAGATTTCTTTCCTTCTACTAACTCTACTTTCTAACACCGTACACAAAAATAAACTCAAAATGGATTAAAGATCTAAATGTAAGACCAGAAACTATAAAACTCCTAGAGGAGAACATAGGCAAAACACTCTCAGACATAAATCACAGCAGGATCCTCTATGATCCACCTCCCAGAATTCTGGAAATAAAAGCAAAAATAAACAAATGGGATCTAATTAAAATTAAAAGCTTCTGCACAACAAAGGAAAATATAAGCAAGCAAAGGAAAATAAAAGACAGCCTTCTGAATGGGAGAAAATAATAGCAAATGAAGCAACTGACAAACAACTAATCTCAAAAATATACAAGCAACTTATGCAGCTCAATTCCAGAAAAATAAATGACCCAATCAAAAAATGGGCCAAAGAACTAAATAGACATTTCTCCAAAGAAGACATACGGATGGCTAACAAACACATGAAAAGATGCTCAACATCGCTCATTATTAGAGAAATGCAAATCAAAACCACAATGAGGTATCACTTCACACCAGTCAGAATGGCTGCAATCCAAAAATCTGCAAGCAATAAATGCTGGAGAGGGTGTGGAGAAAAGGGAACCCTCCTACACTGTTGTTGGAAATGGAAACTAGTACAGCCACTATGGAGAACAGTCTGGAGATTCCTTAAAAAATTGCAAATAGAACTATCTTATGACCCAGCAATTCCACTGCTGGGCATACACACTGAGGAAACCAGAATGGAAAGAGACATATGTACCCCAATGTTCATCGCAGCACTGTTTATAATAGCCAGGACATGGAAACAACCTAGATGTCCATCAGCAGATGAATGGATAAGAAAGCTGTGGTACATATACACAATGGAGTATTACTCAGCCGTTAAAAAGAATTCATTTGAATCAGTTCTGATGAGATGGATGAAACTGGAGCCAATTATACAGAGTGAAGTAAGCCAGAAAGAAAAACACCAATACAGTATACTAACACATATATATGGAATTTAGGAAGATGGCAATGACGACCCTGTATGCAAGACAGGAAAAAAGACACAGATGTGTATAACGGACTTTTGTACTCAGAGGGAGAGGGAGAGGGTGGGATGATTTGGGAGAATGGGAATTCTAACATGTATACTATCATATAAGAATTAAATCGCCAGTCCATGTCTGACGTAGGGTGCAGCATGCTTGGGGCTGGTGCATGGGGATGACCCAGAGAGATGTTATGGGGAGGGAGGTGGGAGGGGGGTTCATGTTTGGAACGCATGTAAGAATTAAAGATTTTAAAATTTAAAAAATAAAAAAATTATTAAAAAAAAAAAAAAAGAAAGACAATCCAAACTGAAAGGTCTTCTACAAAACAGTTGACCATTAAAGTCATGAAATGCAAAGGAAAACTGAGAAAATGTTGCAGACTGAAAGAGACTACAGAGACAGGACAACTTAATGCAACACGTGAGTCTGAAGTAGGTCCTTTTGCCATAATTACATTATTGGCACAACTGAAGAAACTCAATGGGATCTCAGCTTGAAGTGTTGACAATATGTCGATGCTAACTTCCAGAATTTGATGGTTGTTATAGCTACCTGTGAGAACGTTCTTGACTGTGGGATTTATATACTAAGATGTTCAAAACTTGGCAACTTAACCCTTGAATGGTGCTGTAAAAACAAAATTCTTTATGTGGATATTTTTGGTAAGTTCAAGGATGCTTTGAAATAAAAATTGCAATATTTAAAAAAAATAAAATAAATTAAAATTTTCAGTGGTTTTTATTTGGTAAAAATATAAAATAGTGAAACACTTTGGAAGAACTTCCTAAGATCATGGAAAATAGAAATTTTCTATTTGTATTTCAACATAACTCTATATATAATTAGAAAAGTAGATTGAAGAAACAATGATTTAATAAGTTCACTTAAAATGCTGATTGATAAATAAAATTGTTATCAAAATATATTTTGGTTAAAGCTCTCAGTAACGCTAGATGTGTATTCCAAATTTGTACTGCTACATGATTCTGCTAAAGTGGTTCTATTTCTGGCTGATTTCAACTTTTAACTATTATTTTCAGAAAGAATTACAAGTGGAAACACCACATTGTTTTTTTTTTCCACAAAACTTTTCAACTAACATCATATGAAAACATTATTCTATAAATAAATATTCCAAGCCGGTGATACTTTTTGCCTTACCTGGTGGCTCAGACACTAAAGAATTCACCTACAATGCAGGAGATACGGGTTCAATTCCTGGGTTAGGAAGATCCTCTGGAGAAGGGAATGGCTACCCACTCTAGTATTCTTGCTGGAGAATTCGGTGGACAGAGGAGCTGGCAGGCTGAAGTCCATGAGGTCGCAAAGAGTCAGACACGACTGAGTGACTTTTATTTCACTTCAAAGAAAAGATTAAATGAAAATAAAGCACTTTAACTGTACAATGTCAACTTTGCTTTTTGTCCCTGGTTGGAGCCAGGAATGTATGTATGTATATATATATATATTTCTAATTCAAAACATTTACTGACCCTTCCTTTGTCTCATTCTGACTGGACCCTTTCTATCAGTTCCCTTCATGTAGGAAAATTAATCTTTCTAATCTCACAATGTAAGGTACCTGACTTGCTTTGGTCAATGAAATGTGAGTGGAGGTGATATGTGCTAATTTCTAGCAGAAGATTTAAAGGCATTACATGGTTCTATATGAATGTGAATTAGAAAATGCTGAGCCATGCTCAGTTACTAAGTTGCGTCTGACTCTTTGCGACCTCGTGAACTGCCGCCAGCCAAACTCCTCCATCCATAGAATTTTCCAGGCAACAATACTGGAGTGGGTTGTCATTTCTTCCTCTAGGGGATCTTCCCCACTCCAGGACTGAACCTGAATTTCCTGTGTCTTCTGCATTGGCAGGTAGATTCTTTACCACTGAGCCACCTGGGAAGCCCATATAGAAAACACTGCCATATAAAAGAGGGTTAATGATCAATATACTTTCTTCATTTAAAAATTCCATCTTTAGCACCTCTCTTCTAACCCAGTTAACCTAATTCACTTTTTTTAAAATGTTTGTATTTATTTGTTTATTATTATTACTATTTTTTACTTTACAATACTGTATTGGTTTTGCCATACATTGACATGAATCCACCACAGGTGTACATGAGTTTCCAACCCTGAACCCCCCTCCAACCACCCTTCCCATATCATCTCTCTGGGTCATCCCAGTGCACCAGCTCCAGGCATCCTGTATCCTGTATCGAACCTAGACTAGCAATTTATTTCTTACATGATAGTATACATGTTTCAATGCCATTCTCCCAAATCATCCCCCTCCCCCTCCCACAGAGTCCAAAGTCTGTTCTTTACATCTGCGTCTCTTTTGCTGTCTTGCATACAGGGTTATCATTACCATCTTTCTAAATTTCTTGTATATGTGTTAGTATACTGTATTGGTGTTTTTTTGTTGTTGTTGTTTTGTTTTGTTTTTCTGGCTTACTTCACTCTGTATAATCGGCTCCAGTTTCATCCACCTCATTAGAACTAATTCAAATGCATTCTTTTTAATGGCTGAGTAATACTCCATTGTGTATATGTACCACAGTTTTCTTATCCATTCGTCTGCTGATGGACGTCTAGGTTGCTTCCATATCCTGGCTATTATAAACAGTGCTGCGATGAACATTGAGGTACACATGTCTCTTTCAATTCTGATTTCCTCTGTGTGTATGCCCAGCAGTGGATTGCTGGGTCATAAGGCAGTTCCATTACCAGTTGTTTAAGGAATCTCCACACTGTTCTCCATAGTGGCTGTACTAGTTTGCATTCCCAGCCACAGTGTAAGAGGCTTCCCTTTTCTCCAGACCCTCTCCAGCATTTATTGCTTGTAGACTATAAAACACTGATGAAAGAAATCAAAGAGGACACTAATAGATGGAGAAATATACCATGTTCATGGATTGGAAGAATCAATATAGTGAAAATGAGCATACTCCCCAAAGCAATCTACAGATTCAATGCAATCCCTATCAAACTACCAGCGGTATTTTTCACAGGGCTAGAACAAATAATTTCACAATTTGTATGGAAATACAAAAAACTTTGAATAACCAAAGCAATTTTGAGAGGGAAGAATGGAACTTGAGGAATCAACCTGCCTGACTTCAGGCTCTACTACAAAGCCACAGTCACCAAAACAGTATGGTACTGGCACAAAGACAGACATATAGATCAATGGAACAAAATAGAAAGCCCAGAGATAAATCCACACACATATGAACACCTTATCTTTGACAAAGGAGGCAAGAATATACAATGGATTAAAGACAATCTCTTTAACAAGTGGTGCTGGGAAAACTGGTCAACCACTTGTAAAAGAATGAAACTAGAACACTTTCTAACACTATTCACAAAAATAAACTCAAAATGGATTAAAGATCTAAATGTAAGACCAGAAACTATAAAACTCCTAGAGGAGAACATAGGCAAAACACTCTCTGACATAAATCACAGCAGGATCCTCTATGAACCACCTCCCAGAATACTGGAAATAAAAGCAAAAATAAACAAATGAGACTAATTAAAATTAAAAGCTTCTGCACAACAAAGGAAACTATAAGCAAAGTGAAAAGACAGCCTTTGGAATGGGAGAAAATAATTCACTCTTTTTAGAACATTTTGTTGTTGTTCAGTCACCAAGTAGTATCTGATTCTTCACAAATCCATGGACTTCACAAACCCAGCAGCCCAGGCTTCCCTGTCCTTAACCATCTCCTGGAGTTTGCCCATTATCTTCTATGTATATTAGAACATATTTTATAATTATTTTCCTTACCTTCTCTTCTCAATTATTATCATGATTTTTCTTCTCTGTCTTCTCTATTACCATGAGTAAATATAAAATAAATATATACATTAATGTATCTATAAATATACAAACCATTTTAGCTTCAAAGTTTTAAAATACAGTTTAGCTTCAAGTTTTAAAATACAGTTGTCTCCATATAATAGCTATAAATATTCTTTACAATACAATTATAACCTGTTAATTAATATTCTCCACTTTTCACAAATTTGTCTTATATCCTCAAGTAGAAAGTTTAGCTTTTGGTAAGTCAAGATTGTTTTTCCATAATGCATGGGTCACTGGACTAGAGTCTATGATTTTCAAGTTCTAGTCCTGGCTTAGCTACTGATTAATGAATATATTAATTACATACTCTAGTTATCAATTTTCCTTTCTTCAAAATGAAAGAACTGTATTCTCTTCTCTCTACTATTCTTCTCAGATTTCTACTGAAAGGAGATGTGTCTCTAAAATATTGCCATTGCCTGCCTTTATACATATTCATTTTACAGATAGAGGCATTTTTAGTTAAGATTGCCTAATCGGTTTTCTTCTGCCATTTTTGACCCAAATTACTTTTATCAAAATTTAGATAGAAAAAGATATTAATAATCATGATATATCTCTAAATCTTGAGGCTTCTCTATTAAAACCCACAGTTTTTAATAGGTTTTATAAATCATTCAGTCTTTGTTATTCAAATGGGACTACCTTAAGGGCATAATCATCTTGACAAATTCATCTTTGTATTTTCATAACACATAAAACAAACTGCCTTGCATGTTGAGGTCTGTAAAAATGTTTATTGGATTGAAACAAAAGAAACAATGATTCATATTTCTATCACTGTTTTCATGGAAAAGGACTGATTTTCTGGAATCCCTAATTCAGAAACACAATTCAGCTTCATGGCAAATACTAAAACTAAAAGTGAAGAAATAACTTTATATAATCAACTTTTAGGCTGATTTTCCTCTGGTAGAAAAGAAGATAATAACATAGAAGAATGGAGAAATGCAGTTTTTAGAAGTGGGAGATAATATTATTGTCATATAGGAGATAACAAACATTTTACCTGTGGCCAAAAAAAAAAGAAAAAGAAAACTTAAAAGAGTTACTTTTCAAAGTAACTTAGAAGTTTCTCTCTTCTAATTCTATGATAAGTTACTGTTCCTATAGATAATACATGTGACTATCCTTATAAAATCATAGTCTGTGAGTTTAATATTTAATTCTGAGTCCCTTTGCCTTCACTACTTCCATCTGCTTTGAGTGTGACTGATGATGTTGAGATTCTTTGCAGCATCATTGCCTCATGTACTTCGTATGCATGAAGCAGATGTAATCTCAGATGATCAGGCATCTATTACTCGTATGAAAAAATATCTACAATAGGCAACTAATTGTACTTCAGATTCTCTAGTCATTTTTAGAAGATTTTACAATACTGTTCATGGACAGTCTATTGATCTTTATGTGTGGCTAATTTATCTCCCCTTTCCTATGACTGAAGATAATGTAGAGCATATTTTTTTTTCTTTTTTCTTTGCTTTTAATAGATTATCATGTACTAAATTTCCTTTCCCCCACCCTCCTTAAAATGTTATGGAATTTATTTAGGAAGTCCAGCATTTCTGCATATATGAAGGACTTGTCTCTTGCTACTACATAAAGGCTTTACAAAGAAACAGCAGTGTGAGCCTAATTTAAAATAATAATAATAATAAGTAAAACAATTTCAGTTGCACAGAGTTGCCCCTCATAATCTAGAGCACAAAGGCTTCAAAGAAGTGCACCCTTACCTTCCTTCTCATGTTTTTGTCAACACACATACTCAAAGATACTGCAGAGGCTTAAGACTGTTCTGTATTGCAGAAAATACTGCCTTTATAGACCCTATCATAGTCTAAGATTATTTTTCTGACAAGAATAGTAGTTCTACAAGAACAGGGATAGAGAAGGGAACTTATACACTGCATTCTATTTATTTTCGAAAATTTCCACTCCAGAAAATTATGAAGGGAGTGATGAATTTGCATGGATTATCTTAAGCTTTTTTCTCCATCAGCAGTCAAGAGTTTTTACAAAGGAGCAGGGAGGGAGAACCCTGAAAACAACGTGATCTTCACTATTTAAACTAATATTCCTAAACTTTAACCAGCTTTTGGAAGCATCCTCCAAAATGCATTTTTCTAATTTTCCTGGAGAATATTTTTCCCACTTAATGTCTATCATATCAAGTTTTAAAAATGCATGCTAATTCATATATATTCTGCAAAAGATAGACGAAGTTAAAAAAAAAAAAATCCCAGTAAAGTTGTAACTTGAGTTTTTGAGTTTCACTTCTTACTCTGTTTTTCCTTATCTCAAAGTATACCTCTTAGTATTCCAGAAGAAGTCCAAGATTTGCATATAAATCTAATTGTGTTTATTCATGCAAAACTTTTCAGTTCATGACAAACTATCCATAGATATTAAAATTAATTTGTGAGGGAAGAGCCATTGTATTCAGAGACAGAAAATGTCAAGCCTCCTGTCCTTCACATTTTACCACCACTTAGCTGTACACAAAGTGGGCTTAGGAAAGTGCTAAACATTTGCCTAAGAAAAGGGATATATGTCTGAGAAAGATGTATCTATGAACTGTGTCTCACATATCTGTGGACATTTGCATATGCACTTGATAGTTATATTATTGATAATGGAACTGGAAGGATTTACATATTTAAAATAGATTGATCCAAATAAATCATTTAAACCTGAGAGTAATCAAAGTGTGTTTTAATCATTGTAACATATAGTAATCCACCAGTGGACTAGCTGTGTAAATATTTACTCTGTATAAATTAATATCCTTTAAGCTAGGCTTCAGCAGTACAGAAACAAAGAACTTCCATATGTAAAAGTTGGATTTAGAAAAGGCAGAGGAACCAGAGATCAAATTGCCAACATCCATTGGATCATACATAAAGCAAGGAAATTTCAGGAAAAAAAAAAAAACGACAACATCTACTTCTACCTTATTGTCTATGTTAAAGCCTTTGACTGGGTGGATCACAACAAATTGTAGAAAATTCTTAAAGAGATGGACCATGTTACCTATCTCCTGAGAAACCTGTATGCAGGTCAAGAAGCAACTGTTAGAACAGGACATGGAACAATGGACTGGATCAAAATTGAGAAAGGAGTACATCAAGGCTGCATATTATCACCCTGCTTACTTAACTTATATGCAGCGTACATCATGCAAAATGCTGGCCTAGATGAATCACAAGCTGGAATCAAGATTGCCAGGAGAAATAACAACCTCAGATATGCAGATGACACCACTCTAATGTAAAACATAAAGAGGAACTAAAGAGCCTCTTGATAAGGGTGAAAGAGAGTTGAAAAAGCTGGCTTGAAACTCAATATTCAGAAAAACTTAAAATCACCTTCTGCTTCAAGATGGCACAGTAGAAGGATGTGCACTCATCTCTTCCTGCAAAAGCAACAAAATTGCAACTAGCTGTAGAACAATCATAGGCAGGAGGATGCTGGAGCCCGCCAAAAAGAGATACCCCATGTCCAAAGACAAAGAAGAAGCCACAGTGAGGTGAGGGAAGAGCACAGTTAGGTGTACATTCACCATAAAATCAAATCCCATACCTGCTGAGTGGCTGACCCACAAACTGAAGAACAATAATACCAAACAAGTTCTCCCGATGTAAATGTTCTGAACCCCACATCTGGCTTCCCAGCCTGGGGATCTGACACAGGGACTAGGAATATTCAGAAAATCTGACCTTGAAGTACAGTGGAATTTGATTATAAGACTTCCACAGGACTAGGGGTAACAGGCACTCTAGTCTTAGAGGGCACAAACAAAATCTTATACACATCAAGACCCAGAGGAAAGGAGCAGTGACTCCACAGGTGACTGAATCCAAACTATCTGTTACTGTTGGATTTGAGGCTTGTATTGACAGGGGCTGACCACAAAGATGGCAGCACTGGCAACAGCAGTCCTGGAAGCCCATAAACCCAAGGACTGGGTTGCCTCAGTCAAAATAACTGCCCAGGAGGAGTGCAACCCCCACCTATCAACAGATAATTTGATTACAGCTTTATTGAGGAAGGTCCTGCCCACCAAAGCACAACCCAGTTTTTCTTATATATATATATATATATATATGTAAACTTATGAATTTTTGCCTAACTAAAAAATTTATGACATTTTGATTTTACTTATTTGGCTTAGTATGAATAGAATGCTAAATTTCTAATTAAAAACTTGCAACAAGCAACAAAGTTTTGCTGTATAGGAAAGGAAACTAGTTAATATCTTGTAATAACCTATAATGGAAAATAATTTTAAAAACAACATATATGTAGATGCATAACTGAGCCACCTTGCTGTGTACTTGAAACATTGTAGTAAGTCAATTAAAAAAAAAAAAAGGAAAAATTAAAACTAAGATCATGGCATCCAGTCCCATCTCTTCATGGAAAATAGAAGGGGGAAAAATGGAAGCAGTGACAGATTCTATTTCCTCCTTGGGAAGAAACCTATGACAAACCAAGACAGCATATTAAAAAGCAGATATCACTTTGCCAACAAACATCTATGTAGTCAAAGCTATGGCTTTTCAATAGTCATGTGAGTTGGACCATAAAAAGGCTGATGTCGAAGAATTGACGCTTTAGAATTGTGATGCTGGGGAGGACTCTTGAGAGTCCCTTGGACTACAAGGAGACCAAACCAGTCAATCCTAAAAGAAATAAATCTTGAGTATTTCTTGGAAGAACTGATTCTAAAGCTTCAATATTTTGCCCACCTGATGTAAGGAACCAGCTCATTGGAAAAGACCCTGATGCTGAGAAAGATTTAAGGCAAAAAGAGAAGGGGGAAGGAAAGGATGAGATGGTTGGATAGCAACACTGACTCAATGGACATAAATCTGAGCAAACTCAGGGAGATCATGAAGGACCAGGGAGCCTGGAGTGCTGCTGTCCATTGAGTCACAAAGAATCAGACATGACTTAGTGACTGAAAATTATATATATATATATATCAGTATTTCTGGCTAAAAGCAAGAAATTAAATTCTCAGGTTTTTAATATTTTTAATGAGGTGGAATTCAGTAGATGTGATATTTATGTATTCAGTTATGTCTTATCCTAGGTGTAGTGCTTATTTTTCTGTGAAGGCAAGCCATAAGGCTTTCCACAAATTGTGTACATTTAGAAAGACAGAATCAGATACTTCCTATAAATGTAATGAACCTCTATATTTTGACAGTGCCTTCTCCATTTCCCATTAGCTCTCTTTAGTTTTGAAATTCCAAAGCTCAATGTTTATTACTTGGAAGTCTACCACATTTTTTCTACAGTTGACCTTCTCTGGGGAAAAAAACAAACAAACAAACAATTGACACAGTATCTACTGATGCAGGTGGAGTAATAATGTAAAAAAAAAAAAACAACAAAGATAATTTTACCATTAAATATGGGGAAAAAAACTTCAAGGTTACCATTTGTTATATTTATAGCTTTCTCAAAGCTGCTATCTAGGCCTATACATGTTATCACAGGGGAAGGAGAGAGAAGTTTGAAATTATATTTCTGTGTTTTTATAGTTTTTTGATAGGAGAATAATTATTTACTAAATGTAATACAATAATTACAAAAGGTTTGATTTCTAATTGATAATATCATGTAATATATCATCAAGGTACCATGATATTTTATTCTTCATATGTTCTTATTCTGAAAACCATTAAGTTTAAATGCAATCTAAATTTAAGTTGCTTAGGAATAATTCTGTAATGTCTACTGGAAACTTTACACTAACAAAATCTTAATAATCAAATCACAATTTTATCTCTAGAGGAGTAACATAAGATTTCTAGAATCTAGATCTTTGAGAGTAAATGTATTTCAACACATGTACCTTTCTTTATAGCTTTTAAAACATAATCAACTAACTAGAAGAGTTATAATAAATATTAAAATGTGATATTCATCCAAAAGCTAAATTTTAATAGTCACTAGAAACAGTCACTGAAACAAACACAACATTGTAGAAAAACTATAATCCAATAAAAAAGGTGGGGGGGGGGAGAAGCTGATATAGGTATTTTGCCTTTGAGGTAGGAGATTGAATGAATTCCTAGAGTTAATTTGTCAGCTTCTACAACTGTTAATACATCAAAAGAAATGCAAGGCTGAATGAAGCACAAGTTGGAATCAAGATTATCGGGAGAAATATCAATAACCTCAGCTATGCAGATGACACCACCCTTATGGCAAAAAATGTGAAGAACTAAAGAGCCTGTTGATGAAAATGAAAGAGAAGAGGGAAAAAGTTGACTTAAAATTCCACAATCAGAAAACTAAGATCATGGCATCTGGTCCCATCACTTCATGGGAAATAGATGGGAAACAATGGAAACAGTGACAGACTTCGTTTTTGGGGTCTCCAAAATCACTGCAGATGGTGATTGCAGCCATTAAATTAAAAGATGTTTGCTTTTTGGAAGAAAAGTTATGACCAACTTAAACAGCATATTAAAAAGCAGAGACATTACTTTGCCAACAAAGATCCGTCTAGTCAAACCTATGGTTTTTTCCAGTAGTCATGTATGGATGTGAGAGTCAGACTCTGAAGAAAGCAGAGTGCTGAAGAATTGATGCTTTTGAACTATGATGTTGGAGAAGACTCTTTAGCGTCCCTTAGACAGAAAGTTCAGTTCAATTCAGTTCAGTCGCTCAGTCGTGTCTGACTCTTTGCGACCCCATGAATCGCAGCACGCCAGGCCTCCCTGTCCATCACCATCTCCTGGAGTTCCTCAGACTCATGTCCATCGAGTCCGTGATGCCGTCCAGCCATCTCCTCCTCGGTTGTCCCCTTCTCCTCCTGCCCCCAATCCCTCCCAGCATCAGAGTCTTTGCCAATGAGTCAACTCTTCGCATGAGGTGGCCAAAGTACTGGAGTTTCAGCTTTAGCATCATTCCTTCCAAAGAGATCCCAGGGCTGATCTCCTTCAGAATGGACTGGTTAGATCTCCTTGCAGTCCAAGGGACTCTCAAGAGTCTTCTCCAACACCACAGTTCAAAAGCATCAATACTTCAGCGCTCAGCCTTCTTCACAGTCCAACTCTCACATCCATCCATGACTACTGGAAAAACCAAAGCCTTGACTAGACGGACCTTAGTCGGCAAAGTAATGTCTCTGCTTTTGAATATGCTATCTAGGTTGGTCATAACTTTTCTTCCAAGGAGTAAGCGTCTTTTAATTTCATGGCTGCAGTCACCATCTGCAGTGATTTTAGAGCCCCCAAAAATAAAGTCTGACACTGTTTCTACTGTTTCCCCATCTATTTCCCATGAAGTGATGGGACCGGATGCCATGATCTTCGTTTTCTGGATGTTGAGCTTTAAGCCAACTTTTTCACTCTCCTCTTTCACTTTCATCGAGAGGCTTTTTAGTTCCTCTTCATTTTCTGCCATAAGGGTAGTGTCATCTGCATATCTGAGGTTATTGATATTTCTCCTGGCAATCTTGATTCCAGCTTGTGTTTCTTCCAGTCCAGCATTTCTCATGATGTATTCTGCATATAAGTTAAATAAGCAGGGTGACAATATACAGCCTTGACGTACTCCTTTTCCTATTTGGAACTAGTCTGTTGTTCCACGTCCAGTTAGAGCCCTTCAATTTCCCTTAGTAGTTCAGTTTGTCCTCTAATATTTTGACTGCTGATTCTAAAATGAAAAGTATCAATGGACATGCTAATATAATTAAAGCTCATAATTAGTTTAAGAAAATAGATATAAAAATAAATCTTTATAGAAATCACATGGTACACAAATATCAATTAAAAATAAAATCCCAGTGATCTACTTGTATTTCGGGGTAAAAACTCTATAGGACAGAAGTATCACATTTAAAATAGACAAATTACTCCAAAGGAAAGAGATGTAATTCAAGTAACATAAGAGTATTTTAAAATAATCTAAGTAGCAATTGTAAATAAAATGGGAAATATTGCTTCAGTAAATCAACCCAGAGTGTTATAGTAATATTGAATTGTGAGAATGAGGAAAACATTTATAAAATCATAAATGCATGAAAAAATGTAATAGAAGACTGTGAAGATGAAAATAGGAAAAGTTGTAAAATATTGAATAAAATGTCTGAGATATAAAATTTAATAACCATAGAGATTCTATTCTAAAGGTATGTTTAATAGCAGAGAAAAGAAGAGTAAATAGAAAATGAATAAAGAAATGTAACAAAAAATCACGAATGTGAATGGCAGAAATATGCAAATCAAAAAAACTTACAGTAAAACTTTAGTCCACTGATGGTGGAGACACAAATTGGTACAGTCATTGTGGAAAACAGTATGGCAGTTCCGTAAGAAATTAAAGTAATTGCCTTAGTCAACAAAGTAGGTGGTAGGTATGAAAGAGTAAATACAGATACAGGAAAATTTCCATGTTAAAGAGCAAAAATCATTCATTTTTCTGCTCTCATTAAATAATACCAACACATTTTTATTTCTAACGTGCATTTCCTGATGGTTACCTGGTACCTTGAATTGGTATAAACATTCTATCTTCAGTTCAGTTCAGTTTGGTCACTCAGTCATGTCCAACTCTTTGTTACCCCATGGACTGCACCACACCAGGCCTCCCTGTCCATTTCCAACTTCCAGAGTTTGCTCAAACTCATGTCCATTGAGTCCGTGATGCCATACAATTATCTCATGCTCTGTTGTCCCCTTCTCCTCCCACGTTCAATCTTTCTAAGCATCAAGGTCTTTTCAAATAAGTCACCTCTTTGCAGCAGGTGGCCAACATATTGGAGTTTCAGCTTCAACATCAGTCCTTCCAATGGATACTTAGGACTGATTTTCATTAGGATGGACTGATTGGAACTTATTGCAGTCCAAGGCATTCTCAAGAATCTTCTCCAACATCACAGTTCAAAAGCATCAATTCTTCAGCACTCACCTTTCTTTATAGTCCAACTCTCACATCCATACATGACTACTGGAAAAACCATAGCTTTGACTAGACAGACCTTTGTTAGCAAAGCAATGTCTCTGCTTTTTAATATGCTGTCTACATTGGTCATAACTTTTCTACAAAGGAGTAAGCATCTTTTAATTTCATGGCTTACAGTCACCATCTGCAGTGATTTGGGAGACAATATAAAGTCTGCCACTGTTTCTCTGTCTATTTGCCATGAAATAATGGAACCAGACACCATGATCTTCGTTTTCTGAATGTTGGAGTTTAAACCAACTTTTTCCCCTCTCCTCTTTCACTTTCATTAAGAGGCTCTTTAGTTCTTCACTTTCTGCTGTAAGGATGATGTCATCTACATATCTGAGGTTATTGATATTTCTCCCAGCAATCTTGATTCCAGCTTGTGCTTCATCCAGCTTAGCGATTCTGATAATGTACCCTGCATATAAGTTAAATAACTAACATGACAATATACAGCCTTGAGATACTTCTTTTCCTATTTGGAACCAGTATATTGTTCCATGTCTAGTTCTAACTGTTACTTTCTGACCTGAATACAGATTTCTCAAGAAGCAGGTCAGGTGGTCTGATATTCACATCTCTGGAAGAATTTTCCAGAGTTAATTGTGATCCACACAGTCAAAGGCTTTGGAATAGTCAATAAAGCTGAAATAGATGTTTTTTTCTGGAATTTTCTTCTTTTCTCAAAAATCCAGCGGATATTGACAATTTGATCTCTGGTTCCTCTGCCTTTTCTAAAACCAATTTAAACATCTGGAGGTTCATGGTTCACGTACTATTGAGGGCTGGCTTGGAAAATTTTAAGCATTACTTTGCTAGCATGTGAGATAATTGCAATTGTGTGGTATTCTGAACATTCTTCGGCATTGCCTTTCTTTGGGATTGGAATGAAAACTGCCTTTTCTAGTCCTGTGGCCACTGCTGAGTTTTCCAAATTTGCTGGCATACTGAGTGCAGCACTTTCACAGCATCATCTTTCTGATTTTGAAATAGTTTAACTGGAATTCCATCACCTCCACTAGCTTAGTTTGTAGTGATGCTTCCTAAGGCCCGCTTGACTTCGCATTCCAGGATACCTGGCTCTAGGTGAGTCATCACATCATTGTGATTTTCTGGGTCATGAAGATCTTTTTCGTACAGTTCTATGTATTCTTGCCATCTCTTCTTAACATCTTCTGCTTCTGTTAAGTCCATACCACATCTGCCCTTTATTGAGCTCATCTTTGCGTGTAATGTTCCCTTGGTATCTCTAATTTTCTTGAAGAGATCTGTAGTCTTTTCTATTATATTGTTTTCCTCCATTTCTTTCCACTGATCTTATCTCTCCTTTCTATTCTTTGGAACTCTGCATTTAGATAGGTATATCCTTCCTTTTCTCCTTTGCTGTTCATGTCTCTTCTTTTCACAGCTATTTGTAAGGCCTCCTCAGACAGCCATTTTGCTTTTTTGCATTTATTTTTCTTGGGGATGGTCTTGCTCCCTGTCTCCTCTACAATATCAAAACCTCCGTCCATAGTTCCTCAGGCACTCTATCAGAATTAGTCCCTTAAGTCTATTTCACACTTCTACTGTATAATCGTTGGGTATTTAATTTAGGTCATATCTGAATGGTCTAGTGGTTTTCCCTATTTTCTTCAATATAATTCTGAATTTGGCAATAAGGGGTTCATGATCTGAGCCACAGTCACTCCTGGTCTTGTTTTTGCTGATTGTATAGAGCTTCTCCGTCTTTGGCTGCAAAAAATGTAATCAATCTGATTTTGGTGTTGATCATCTGGTGATGTCCATGTGTAGAGTTTTCTCTTGTGTTGTTGCAAGAGGGTGTTTGCTATGACCAGTGTTCTCTCTTGCCAAAATTCTATTAGATTTTGCCCTGCTTCATTATGTATTCCAATACCAAATTTCCCTGTTACTACAAGTGTTTCTTGACTTCCTACTTTTGCATTCCATTCACCTATAATGAAAAGGACATCTTTTTTGGGTCTAGTTCTAGAATGTCTTATACGTCTTCATAGAACCGTCCAACTTCAGCTTCTTCAGAATTACTGTTTGAGGCATAGGCTTGGATTACCATGATATTAAATGCTTTGCCTTGGAAATGAACAGAGATCATTCTGTCATTTTGGGGATTGCATCCAAGTACTGCATTTTGGACTCTTTTGTTGACTATGATGGCTACTCCATTTCTTCTAAGGGATTTTTGCCCGCTGTAGTAGATATAGTGGTCATCTGAGTTCAATTCACCCATTCCATTCCATTTTAGTTCACTGATTCCTAAAATGTCAATGTTCACTCTTGGCATGTCCTGTTTGACCACTTCCAAATTGCCTTGATTCATGGACCTAACATTCTAGGTTCCTATGCAATATTGTTCTTTACATATCAGACCTTGCTTCCATCACCAGTCAGATTCACAACGGGATGCTGTTTTTGCCTTGGCTCCATCTCTTCATTCTTTCTGGAGTTGTTTACCCGCTGATCTCCAGTAGTATACTGAGCACCAACTGACCTGGAGAGTTCATCTTTCAGTGTTATATATTTTTGCCTTTTCCTACTGTTCATGGGGTTCTCAAGGCAGGAATACTGAAGTGGTTTGCCATTCCCTTCTCCAGTGGCCCACATTTTGTTAGTGGGCCAGCATGACTCGTCTGTCTTGGGTGGCCCTACACAGATGGAATGGTGTATGAGATGCCCTCATAGTTTTACTGAATTAGGCAAGGCTGTGGTCTATGTGATTAGATTGGTTAGTTTTCTGTGATTGTGGTTTTCAGACTGTCTGCCCTCTGATGGAGAAGGATAAGAGGCTTATATAAGTTTCTGATGGGAATGACCTACTGAGGAGGAAGCTGGGTCTTGTTCTGTTGGGCAGGACCATGCTCAGTAAATCTTTAATCCAATTTTCTGTTGATGGGTGGAGCTGTGTTCCCTTCCTGCTATTTACCTGTGGCCAAATTATGGTGGAGGTAATGAAGATAATGGTGACCTCCCTAAAAAGATCCCAGTATGTACTGCTGCACTCAGTACCCCCAACCCTGCAGCAGACCACTACTGACCCTTGCCTCCACCAGTGACTCCCGGACACCCACAGGCAAGTCTGGGACAGTCTTTTGTGGGGTCATTGCTTCTTTCTCCTGGGTCCTGGTGCACAAAGTTGTTGTGCCCTTCAAGAATCTATTTCCCAGTTAGGTGTAAGTTCTTGCAGTTCTATGGTGAGGTTAATGGCGACCTCCTCCAAGAGGGCTTATGTCATACCCACGTCTGCTGCACCCAGAGACCCTGTCCTTGTGGCAGACCACCATTGACCCATACCTCCACAGGAGATGCTCAAACACAGTTCTGTCTCTCTGCGGGGTCCCCGGTCATGGTGCACACAAACATTTTCTCTTAATGATACCAATTAATGTCGTAAGCCTCCTAAGTAAGATCACTGAAGGCATATAATTTAGTATTAACTTATGTTAATTTCTTTCATGATAAGGCATGATGAGACAGTTTAATGCACATGAGCACTATAATAAAATCAAATTGAGAGAAGGGTAGCTAGCTCTGTACTATTGTCACACTATTACTAATATGTGTGAGTGCATATATCGATAGATCATATTACTAGTTTTAGTTCTGATATTTATGTAGCAAGTACATATATTGTAGCAAGTACATATATTAAACACAATGTAGCAAGTACATATATTAAAGTCCAAGAGAGAAACTTTTTACTCAGTAAGAAATATCTTAAAACACTTAATATGTTTTACAAATGACTTCTCATAGAATGTAAGATTTCATTAGTTAGGAAGAAAAATTGGCAAAATGGCACTGCACTATTGCCATTCTGGCAATAGAGGTATCAGTAATGCATTATTTGTTTTACAGAAAGTGCTATAAACCTACAGAAGTAAAAGGTACAGTCATCCATTATCTTTCCCTTTAGCAAGGTAGACTAAGTATCTTTCAACATATTTCAACCCTTTGGCATTTTATAGTTAATTTATTCACCTATCACATTTCAGCTCAAAAGCAACATCTGCTTTCTTCCTGGCTTTGCTATATTGAGAAGTGACACAAAATACACATATTTTCTGTGTATTGTATAAGGTATAAAATTTATCTAAATGTTATATAAATAAAATTAAAAGAAATAGTACAGAAATGTGTATATACATGATCTATGCATATATTCACAGAGTAGAGCAGTAAGTTTATTTATTAGTCCATTCAGGATCTAAGATTTCTGCAGTTTTCAGTTGTGTAAATTAGGGATAAAAATTAGTTTAGCATGCTGAACTCTTTGACACTAAATGGTAATAAAAATTGAATATATCTAGTATTTGCATATACTTCTGAAGATGGACATTCATTTGTTCATTCAACAAATATGTATAGAATACATGCTCTATGCCAGGTAATGTTCTAGCAAAAAAAACATAGAAAAGTATCATTGAGGAATTTATCAATTTATCATCTAATTGAGAGTAACAGATTATATAGTTTATTGCAAGATAATAAATATTTGAGAAAAAAGGAAGAAAAGGAGAAAAAAACAGGTTGAAGCTGATGTGTGGGAAGACTGCAAAATTGTGGATGTTATTTGAGGAAGATATTCTAAATATCTTGAAAATTTCTATAAAGGAATCTGACATGAATATTCTTGTTCCTCAAGCCTGCCTTCTACACCTCTTTCAGATATTTCCACAGATGTCACTTTCCTGATATTCTTTGTAGATTTCTGTCCTTCCAGTGCTTGTTCAATATTCACGTTTTTAGTGTGTGTTTCCTTGTGCTTTTTCTCTTATTTGAAATTATGATTCTCCACTCATTTAAGTTTTAACTCTACCCTTGCCATACATTGTCTTGAATTCATTTTTCACCATTTTTTTCACCATATGAACAACTACATATTTTACAAACTAATTAGTTGATTGTCTGTCTTCCCCAACTTGGATATAAATTCTATGAAGGCAGAAATTTGCTTTGTTTTGTTTTCACTGCTATTGCTCTGGCTCTAGAAGAGCATTTGGGTTTAATAGAAACTCAACAAATCTTGACTGAATACACATTTAGTTAATATAGCTATCATTCTTGCTACATTTATTCCCTTCACTTGTTATATCCAGTCTTTTTACTATATCTCCTTTACTGTTTTCTCCAAAATATTTGCTTAACCTGCATGCATTGCCCCAATTTACTGGCATCAAAACTCTCTCACCTCCATTGCTCCATCTCCTACTCTTGTCAGTTTCCACATTTTCAAATTTACTCTCTTCAATTTTGCTAGAAGGAACATACTAAAGTGAACATCTGATAAACCTTTTTTTGTTTTAGAAATTCCTTGGTAGAGTCCTTGATTCTTAAGATAACAGAACATGGCTGTGCCAACAATTCAAACCTCTTGTTTTGCCATTTGCCAATCTTTCCTGATATCATACTGCCATTTTCCAGTTGATCAGAAAATTATCCCCTAGAATTTTACACATAATAAGCCTACTTCTAGAATACATGCTCACATCCACTCCCCCTTCATCCACTATTTGCTGTTGGATTAATAACTTTCTCAGGGAAGAATTTTCTTCTAACTCCTAGAACAATGTTTTGTAATATTACACAGATCTCTAAACTTTTCTTTCCTGGTCCTTACCATAGATTGTAGATTTGTGTTTCTGTGTGTGTGTATTTGAGGGATTATTTTTTATTAACTTCTGTTTTCTCCCTTAGGTTATACACACAGTGAGAATAGATATCATTTCTGCTATAATCAGCATGATTTACCTGGAACCCAGTACACAGTACATGCTTAAAATTAAAACCAGAATAAACAAGCAAGCAAATGTAACCTAAGTGAGAGTGGAGAACTTGATAAAGAATATTCAGTTGAATTAGTACCTTTTCATACCAGTTCAGTGTGTTGATTAAACAGACTAGCTGAATAATGCTAAAATACTAAGGCCATTTAAAACAAACCAGTAATAGTGTGTGAAACTATATTATATAAGTCTAAACACAAAGAATATATAAATTCGATTGAGGACCTATGTATTTTTGTTATTTTTCCCCTTTTTTCATTATGTTTGACATTTTTGAAGCTGAGTTTTGTTACAGTTCATTAGCCTATTGCAACGTGCTAGTATGATGAGATTGCACTGAGATGCATAACATAACATTTTAGCATGAACAATTGAAATTACAAGGTTTTGCAGATGTTATGTTGTGGAGATTGTTTCAGCTTGGCCTGGATGCTGAATTTGTGAGCAGGTAGCTTGTGATAGAGTGAGTTGAAATTGGTGCCCAATCATTGGAGAAAGTCGTAATGATGTATGAAATGAGAAATCTCTGCCCACTCATTTCAAAGAGAATACAAACCCTCCTTTAAATCCTTGCTATTTCTACAAAATGTTTTGTAACTCCAGAGAATGGGAAGTCCATGGCATAGCCAAAACTTGCAGTTTATCAGAGAAACTGAGAGAAATAATATTTGTTAGAGGATTTGTGAAAATGAAGAATTATACATCTCATATTGTAAGCAAGAATTTTTGTGACTATATAGATACCACCATTTATGCAAATAAGTTCCAATGTCCTTAACTCAATGCATGTGTATACACATACATACACACACATACACATGACCATCCAGGAAAAATGCTCTGAAACACGTAAGTTAAACTCATTTCCATTAAATATTTTAAGCAACGTTTACCTTGACTCCTTTTGAATGTTCTAAAAGAGGCTATAAAAAGAAGATTCATTCACTCATTCAAAAATTATTTATATAAAATGCATTATATCATTCACAGTATTCACTAAGGACATAGAGTGAGCAAAACACAAGCATCTCTGCTTTCCTGGAATTCACTTTCTTATTCAGACATTAAGAAGAGTAAGTGAAGAAAGTATGTAACATGTTTGTAGTAAATGCTATGGAGAAAAATAAAGTGAAGAGGGAGATCAAAAGAGTACAGTGAATATTTTTATACTGGTCAAGTTGGTCAAGAAAAATCACACTAAAAAGTTCATGGGAACGGTTCTGAAGGAAGTAAGGAATCAAGGAAGCAAGCCATTTTATAATCAGGGAAAATGGCATATCAAACACCAGGAAAAACAAGGGAAACTGTGACTGCGCCTAGAATATTTGAGAAACAACAATACATCAGTGTGAATATGCAAATAAAGTTTAAGAGAGACACTGGAATAGAAGATAGCTTACATAGAGACATGTAGGCTGTTGTAAATTCTTTATTGATTCTAAGTGAAATAGGGAGCTATTGGTCAGGAATTGAGAACCAAGGAATGAGGCAGTCCAGGCTCACTTGAAAGCACTTTGGAAAGATAAAAATCAGTGGACACTCACGAGAGGAGATGGAATGATTGTATAAATTAGGAGAGTAACAGAAATTGAGAGAATAGTAAACTTAAAATGCAAATAAGCATCAAGTTATTTTAAATGTGAAACATACTGAACTAGGTTAAGAAAGAGAAGGAAAGAGAAGAGAGGAGGAGGGAAAGAAAAAGCCTAATCCAGGTAACTTTTAGACATGGAATTTTTACACTCTCAGACTAATGATTAGAAGAAATTATAATTATGAAAATTTAGCTATTAGATTTAGCATATTCTCTGCATGGTTGGAATTTGATTCTGAGTCTATATTTTATATATCCTAGAAAAATGTAGTAAGTAACTATATTGAAGATAATGTGAGTTAAGTCTCTCATTTTGGGAGAAAGATGTTACAAGTAAAAGGGAGGAGGCCTAGAATAAACATTATGGTATTGGACTGGAATTGGATGTTATCAGTATAAATTCAAAAAGAGATATATACACATATAAAAGTACACACACACAACCCCACACACATATTTTCTAGTTTTTAGTTTCTTTTGAAAATACATAGAAATGATACCTGAGTAACAATGAGCACCCCTTGTGCCTGATGTTCACATTAAACATCACTTTGAATTAAAAGGAACAAATGTACTGAAGGGAAATGATTTCAGGCCTCAGCAATAAAAGGGAATGTTGAAAGACATATGGGAACATGTTGAAGAGGCTCCTACTGACCAAGCTTTTTGAAATATCAGGATAAATACATATTGTATTATAACCCATAGAATAAATCATGATTATGCTGGTGCATAATAATATAAACACAAAATCAATTAATATGTTAATGTAGGAAAAGGCATTTCTTGACAGTAGACTTCCAACAAATAAAAACAGGATGTAATTAATTAATTGCCACTTGGTAACCAGAGTTATAGCTGATTCCATGAGGATTCATGAATGCATGTTAAAACTGGTAAGTGAAAGTCTGATGAAAAATAAGATATTTACATAGTCTCAATATATCCATCAATTACTCACTAATTGTAGAGGGGAAAGTATTGACTTTACCATGAGAAACCTGAAAGCATCGCCTTAAATCACTGATCAGTAACATTAACAGTAATAGGACAAACTTAGAGTATGTATGGATCTCCTTCAACTGTGCATTAGTAAGTTCACAGCATCACTTGAATGGAATTGTGACCCAAATGGACAACCTGAATCTGAGGAAATATTGAGAGAAATTCTATAAAATAACTTCCCTTTTATATATATAAAAGAATTGTGCTGGACTAAAGAAGACTAAAGTAATCTGGGAAGGTAATAAACTGCTATATTTCATAGTTTTAGATTTTGTTATACTGCAGTTATGTCAAAGAATGTTACTCTCCTTAGGAAATACGCACTGAAATATGTATTTAAGATAATAGGCGTTATGTCTGCAATTTACTCTCAAATGGTTAATGGTTCTTTAAAATAAACGGAGAGAATAAATCAAATGGAACAAATTATTTTAAATGTTTGAATCTGTTAAGAAGGGCTTAAAAAACTCCTAGATTATTCATACAACTTCCCTGAAGTTTGAAATTCAGTAAAAAGTTAGAAAAACTTTATTCATTTTTTTTCTTTTAGGAAGAATATCATATTTGCAATATTGAAACTTCCAATGTAGTAACAGTCTACTGCTTTTCTTCCCTTTCTAAAATATGTATTTCTTTGCCACCCAGTAAACATTTATAGTTTTCTAAAAAGAGATTTTTCTCACTTTTTACAAAATTATTTTCAGTAGTTTTTGGTTTATGCTTTTGAGATGGATTTTTCTTTCTTTATCAAAATCTAACTTTTTTTTTTAATTTTTTTATTTTTTTTTAAATTTTAAAATCTTTAATTCTTACATGCGTTCCCAAACATGAACCCCCCTCCCACCTCCCTCCCCACAACATCTCTCTGGGTCATCCCCATGCACCTGCCCCAAGCAAGCTGCACCCTACGTCAGACATGGACTGGCGATTCAATTCTTACATGACAGTATACAAGTTAGAATTCCCGTTCTCCCAAATCATCCCACCCTCTCCCTCTCCCTCTGAGTCCAAAAGTCCGTTATACACATCTGTGTCTTTTTTCCTGTCTTGCATACAGGGTCGTCATTGCCATCTTCCTAAATTCCATATATATGTGTTAGTATACTGTATTGGTGTTTTTCTTTCTGGCTTACTTCACTCTGTATAATTGGCTCCAGTTTCATCCATCTCATCAGAACTGATTCAAATGAATTCTTTTTAACGGCTGATCCTCTATGATCCACCTCCCAGAATTCTGGAAATAAAAGCAAAAATAAACAAATGGGATCTAATTAAAATTAAAAGCTTCTGTACAACAAAGGAAAATATAAGCAAGGTGAAAAGACAGCCTTCTGAATGGGAGAAAATAATAGCAAATGAAACAACTGACAAACAACTAATCTCAAAAATATACAAGCAACTTCTGCAGCTCAATTCCAGAAAAATAAACGACCCAATCAAAAAATGGGCCAAAGAACTAAATAGACATTTCTCCAAAGAAGACATACGGATGGCTAACAAACACATGAAAAGATGCTCAACATCACTCATTATTAGAGAAATGCAAATCAAAACCACAATGAGGTACCACTTCACACCAGTCAGAATGGCTGCGATCCAAAAATCTGCAAGCAATAAATGCTGGAGAGGGTGTGCAAAATCTAACTTTTGATATTTATATATTTCCTTGTATACAGCTATTCTAAAATGTATCTTATTAGTTCTAGTAGTCTATAATTTAACATATATATTTTTAATTGGAAGAGTATGTAGTATTATATGAATTTAAAATGTTGTCATATGTTTTCTTCTGTTCCTAATACATTAGCAAAAAACATCCATAATAGTCTATCATAGGGGAACTAGGGAAAACTCAGTCAGCTGAGGATCCTAATTGGGGAAAATCTAATGGTTATAATTATCACATATTCACAGATATAGAGGCTTTTAAGAAATGGGAAATGTAGGTAATCTAGAATTGGAATGACATGAATGTCTATAGAATTATTGTCATGTTCCACAAAACAAAAAATTATGATAAATATTCTACTTTTGATACTATAGTTTGTTATAGAGTATACATAAATGTGTTAACTTTTACTTTTCAGCACTATTTGGCCATGAAAACTTCTATATTCTTAGGCATTATAAATCTTTGGGTTTTTTTTTAATGCAAAATAAAGAAGTTAAGCTAATAACTATGAAGTCTTCTGCTTCTTTCAATAGGTCTTAGGACTAAATAAACCAAAGATTATGTACGAATGTTTCTGTTGAAACAACCATGGTGGAAATGAATCAGAGGGTACAGTTCTTGTTCTGAGAGAAAGGAACAGGCAGGAGAATCACAATAAAATGCCTTAGACTTAATCAACTGTGAACCTGATGGGATTGGCATGTCCCCTGTTTGGAAAGAAAATCGGTCCTAATTGTCCCTGTGACAAATATGCTTGGGGTTCCTTGGCAATATTTTTCTTCTTGATAAAAACATCTTAAAGGGAAACTCTTTTAACCCCAGACATCCTTCTTTACTGCTTAGGACTTCATCTTACAAGGATATCCTGTTTGACGCTGCTGCAGCCATCATGAGTCCTTGAATGTAAATACAAGCCAGTTAGCGTTATAACTCTTTTTTTTTTTTATTTTTTTTATTTTTATTTTTTTTTAATTTTAATTTTTTATTTTTTTTTTAATTTTAAAATCTTTAATTCTTACATGCGTTCCCAAACATGAACCCCCCTCCCACCTCTTTAGAATGACTATACAACCACCTCCAGATTCTCAAGTAATACAACCAAGCCATCACGAGCTAGATATTCTCCTACCAGCAGCTGAACACAGAATACATGGTGAATACTTTTAACAGTAAATATGGCAGAAATCACAGTTAAATAGAGGTACTAGAATGGCAGCTACCCTCAGCCATACCCATCCTAATGGGAGGATGTTAAGAACATAAGAATATTCTTTACTGGCACCAGGAAAAAAGATGGGGAATTGGATATAAGGAAATGGATACATTTTTTAATTAATGTTTGTTTTGTTTTGCCCTGATTTTGTATTCAATGAATATGCCTTTTTCATTTTAGTTAAGTACCCAGAGTAGAAGGTTCAAGTCAATAGCTATAAAAGGATAGACCAAATAGCACTCGTGTCTTTTATTAATTGCTTTAGCCACATTGTGATATACCTGCCACAGGAATTCAACCCATTCACAATTACAGGGAGTTTAAGAATAACAAAAGATGAAGGGCAAATCTAAGTAGAAATAAACAAGAACATAGGTATTTTGTTGCTGTGACACTATTGTAGCAATGCAAACAACAACAAAACTTAGATTAAATAAAGGGAAGAGAAAGATATTAGGCTATTCTTTTAAGTAATACCTAATACTTTCAGTCGGAGAAGGCCATGGCACCCCACTCCAGTAATCTTGCCTGGAAAATCCCATGGACAGAGGAGCCTGGAGGCTGCAGTCCATGGGGTCGTGAAGAGTCAGACACGACTGAGCGACTTCCCTTTCACTTTTCACTTTCATGCATTGGAGAAGGAAATGGCAACCCACTCCAGTGTTCTTGCCTGGAGAATCTCAGGGACTGGGGAGCCTGGTGGGCTACCATCTATGGGGTCACACAGAGTCGGACACGACTGAAATGACTTAGCAGTAGCAATACTTTCAGTTCAGTTTAGTCGGTCAGTCGTCTCCGACTCTGTGTGACCCTGTGAATCACAGCACGTCAGGCCTCCCTGTCCATCACCAAATCCCGGAGTTCACTCAGACACACGTCCATCGAGTCAGTGATGCCATCTAGCCATCTCATCCTCTGTCGTCCCCTTCTCCTCCTGCCCCCGATCCCTCCCAGCATCAGAGCTTTTCCAATGAGTTAACTGTTTGCATGAGGTGGCCAAAGTACTGGAGTTTCAGCTTTAGCATCATTCTTTCCAACGAAATCCCAGGGTTGATCTCCTTCAGAATGGACTGGTTGGATCTCCTTGCAGTCCAAGGGACTCTCAAAAGTCTTCTCCAAGGCCACAGTTCAAACACATCAATTCTTCAGCGCTCAGCTTTCTTCACAGCCCAACTCTCACATTCATACATGACCACAGGAAAAACCATAGCCTTGACTAGACGGACCTTAGTCGGCAAAGTAATGCCTCTGCTTTTGAATATACTATCTAGTTTGGTCATAACATTTCTTCCAAGGAATAAGCATCTTTTAATTTCATGGCTGCAATCACCATCTGCAGTGATTTTGGAGCCCCCCAAAATAAAGTCTGACACTGTTTCCACTGTTTCTCCATCTATTTCCCATGAAGTGATGGGACGGGATGCCATGACCTTCGTTTTCTGAATGTTGAGCTTTAAGCCAACTTTTTCACTCTCCACTTTACTTTCATCAAGAGGCTTTTTAGTTCCTCTTCACTTTCTGCCATAAAGGTGGTGTCATCTGCATATCTGAGGTTATTGACATTTCTCCCAGCAATCTTGATTCCAGCTTGTGTTTATTCCAGTCCAGTGTTTCTCATGATGTACTCTGCATATAAGTTAAATAAGCAGGGTGACAATATACAGCCTTGATGTACTCATTTTCCTATTTGAAACCAGTCTGTTGTTCCATGTCCAGCTCTAACTGTTGCTTCCTGACCTGCACACAGATTTCTCAAGAGGCCGGCCACCTAATACTTAAGTCACTTCTAATATAGACAATTACTAATGCCTTCTTACTATTGGGAGAAATCAAGGAATAGAGAAGTCACAGAAACTTCTCTAGGTCACACAACAAACAAATACTGGAATTGGAACCAGCAACATGATCTCTATAACATCACAGTCTATACTCTTAATTGTCATGCTACAAACAACTTACATGTTTTTTATTGTACCTGGGAAGTCAACACACAAAAACATCCTCCTGATTCTACTTTATGTCACAGACTTGTCAAATTGAAGAGCAGCTGCTTTGACAGTATCTTAGAGCTGGTTTATTAAATAAGCCTGTGCAAAGTTTTCAGAACTCCACTTATATCAGTTTTTTTTAGACTTAATGTCTATGATTCAATAATAATGCCAGCTTATTAGTGCTACAATTTGTTGTTATTCTTTAGAAGAAGCAGACAGACAGTTCTTACTCTGCTAAATGATTTTGTCTCCAGGCTTAAAATAATTACATGCATTAGTAGAGAAAAGAACAAAGAGACCAGGTCAGAAGATGGAAGTTGTCTTTAGATGAAAATAAACAACTCAAAAAGGTACAAAGGTGAATTTTAGAAAATATGAGCCAATAGATGGTATGTTGATCAAGTGGTATATTTTTTACCAAGGGTAATTGATGACATCAAATTCATTTGAGAAAAAAACAACTGACCTTTTTTAGGCTGGCATGGGTTCAATGTAAGTATACTACATCTTTCCTATGAGATTAAAAGAATGTATATACAGTATTCCATGCTTTTATAAAAATAATTGTATAAAAATTATCATAGTACACAGGGTATAGAAAACTAGATTGGATTATATACATACAAGTTTCTGGATCAAAGGATCCACGAACTAACTCTAAACGCTCTCAATTATCTGATTTGGGATACACTAATAACAGATTCAAAATAGAAATAACAGAATTCTGAGAGGAAGAGATGATCCAATTTGTGGAATAGCTTGAGCCAAATAGTTGAAAGGGTTTAACAAAATTTTGTGTTGATCTAAATAGTCAATATTTGGGAAAAATTTAGTCTAGAATGTGGTGGGTAATAACAACATTTTTAAAAAACTAACAACAAAATAATACATATAGTTTAGATACAACTTGAATCATGCAAAAAATAAGACTGGCAGCTCTGATTCAATACATTTTATGTGAGAATGACAAAGGAATTTCAAATAAATATGATTTTGATGTGCATCAGCACCTTAAGTTTTCTGTGCTGTCATTCAAGTGACATGGCTCTTAAAGGTCACCCTAATAACAATAATTATGTCCCCTATCCCAGCCAATTCTGAATTGGATGCCTTTTCTCTACCTGATATAGTCCCAGGTAAGTGTGGGCCAGGTGAAATATTTCACATAAGAGGCAGGAAAATGGCAAGGAACATATTCTTTGTATGCTTTATATACACTTAAAATCTATCACTTGAATCACTCTGAATTTATCTGTGTTGCTTGCAGCTGTCAAGGTAACAGCCCCTTTCCTGCTTTGTCTTTAAACTGCTTGATAATTAAATAAAAAGAAGAACATAAATAAAGAAATGTGCCCCCGGAAATTTTCATTATTAATGTTCTATGACTAAATTGGAAATCTGCTACTGTACCCCAAGGGGGTAATTAATTTAGCAGACTAGGAGTTTTGATTAAAAGGGAATGAAATGTCTGACACATAGTCTATTTATCAGTTATTATGATATTAAAGCACTCTAGTCATTCTGGCACCTAGATGAAGACTTCACAGCCTAAATGTCACTTCATTTTGCTTCTTTTGATTTGGTGGTGTTTTATGGGCTTATTATCTGTGAAAGTGAAGTCGCTCAGTCGTGTCCGACTCCTAGCGACCCCATGGACTGTAGCCTGCCAGGCTCCTCTGTCCATGGGATTTTCCAGACAATAGTCCTGGAGTGGATTGCCATTTCCTTCTCCAAATGTGTTTATATGTGTGTGTGTGGGTGAGGAGCACATATTCTCACTGATCTTTGAAGACAAATAATGCTACAATAAAGCTTTCTTTCGAAAGTTGTTTTCCCTATTTCTACATGTTTCAGAAGATTTGGGGAATATACAAAAAAATTTATATTTTTTTGAATTAGCTGGTCATTCCAAAAATTGAGATTATTATAAATGTTTTCTATTGCTGCTAAACAGTCAAAAATATAGTTATTAGGATGTGTAATTTATGATCCTGTTTCATTAAGTAATTGATTCTCCTAGTGAGTGAAAGTTAGTCATGTCCGACTCTTTGCGACCCATGGACTATACAGTTCATGGGATTCTCCAGGCCAGAATACTGGAGTGGATAGCTGTTCCTTATTCCAGGGGATCTTCTCAACCCAGGGACTGAACCAAGATCTCCTTCATTGCAGGTGGGTTCTTTACCATCTGAGCCATCAGGGAAGCCCTAGACTTTCCTAGACCAAAACATTGTAAGTAAAGAGTTGTACCATATCACTGATTTAGATAGTATACAAACAATATAGAAAAGGAATACAGATATTTTAGTGAGTAGCTTTAATTCCCCAGAATATCCTGAAGTTATTAAATGCTAATGTAATCCAGAAAATAAATGGTAAAATATCATTTGTGTTTATTTTTTTTAAATTTCATTTAAATGTCTACCATAGTTTAACCTTTGTCTTTCCAGATAATTTGACCACCCATTACCATTTGGAAAATAAAGTTCAAATATCTTCTCATAGTTTTTTGTCTTTCTCTCTTTGTGTGTCTCTATGTTTCTGTCTCTGTTTCTCTCTCTCCTTCTCTGCTCCCCCTATCCCATCACTCAACATGAGAATCATGTTGTTCTTTTTTTTTTTTTCTAATTGATCTTGTTATTGGTTTCTAAGTAAATTTTAAAACCTGATCTAAGTAAGAGTGTTTGACTGGGGTCTTCTTTCCCAATCTTATTTTTCATTCTTCCTTTAAAGCCTTAAATGACTGAAACCTGGGGCAAGGCAGGTTACATTTGGAGCAATAATCTATTTTTTTTCCACCTCATTTTTACTCTCCAATTCGTATTCAAGGGCAATTCCATATCCTGAGATGAAAGAAGCATGAGAACAATGAAACCTTGGAATAGAAATAAGGTCAGTAGGAAAAGATGACTTATTCAACCTGAAACTCTAGTCAATTATCTGCTGACCCCAATTTCCAAGTTTTAAGTCATTCAAAATCCCCAAAGTAAAGAGAGGGCTATGTGCCTAAGCAGAGTTTGGTGATGTAAAAGGGAAGATACTCAAAAGTTTCATATTCCACAGGTGGGGGTGGGGAGCACTATACAGAATCAACATTAGTTCAGTTCAGTTGCTCAGTCATGTCTGATTCTTTGTGGCCCCATGGACTGCAGCCCCCCAGGCCTCCCTATCCATCATCAACTCCTGGAGTTTACTCAAACTCATGTCCATTGAGTTGATGCCATCCAACCATCTCATCCTCTGTTGTCGCCTTCTCCTCCCATCTTCAGTCTTTCCCAGCATCAGTGTCTTTTCCAGTGAGTCAATTCTTCACATTATGTGGCCAAAGTATTGGAGTTTCTGATTCAGCATCAGTCCTTCCAATGAATATTGAAGACTGATTTCCTTTAGGACTGATTGATTGTTTCCACCATGTTAGCCTGCATAGTTCACAAGCATAGCACATTGACATGGTTGTGCAACCATCCCCACCATCATCTCCAGAACTTTCTCATCTTCTCAAACTGAAACTCTGGTCCCCAGGAAACACCAATTCTCTCTCTCTTCCCAGTCCCTGGGCCCCCAGCACCTTTTACTTCTGTCTCTGTGGACCTGACTGCTTAGAGACCCCAAGGGACTCTGAATAGTCTTCTCCAATACCACAGTTCAAAAGCATCAGTTCTTCAGCACTCAGCTTTCTTTATAGTCCAACTCTCACATCCATACATGACTAGTGGAAAAACCAGAGCTTTGACTAGATGGACCTTTGTTGGCAAAGTAATGTCTCTGCTTTTTAATATGCTGTCTAGGTTGGTTATAACTTTTCTTCCAAGGAGCAAGCGTCTTTCAATTTCATGGCTACAGTCACCATCTGCAGTGATTTTGGAGCCCCAAAATATAGTCTGTCACTGTTTCCACTGAATCAATTTAAAACCTACCAAAAATCCAATACAGAGATTCCTTTTCCATCTAACACACAAAACAATCATTTAGCTTTCCTTATATTTTAAGACTGAATATTTCATTGCATATATGCACCACATTTTTTAAATCTATTCATCTGTCCATGGACATTTAAATTGTTTCTATATCTTGACTACTGTCAATATGCTGCAATGAACATTGACATGCAGATCCTTCTTGGAGACTCTAATTTCAGTTCTTTCAAACATATACCCAGAGTGGAAATCCTGGATAATATGGCAGTTCTATTTGTAAACTGAGGAAACTACATACTGTTTTCCACAATGGCTTTACCATTCTCCAGTCCCACCAAGAGTATACAAGGGTGCCAATTTCTCCACAATTAAACCTTTTACTTTTTGAGGATAGCCATCTTAACAAGTGTGAGGTGTTATAATCTCATTGTGCTTTTGTTTGTATTCTGATTAGTGATGCAGAATACCTTTACATGTACCTGTCTTCTTTGGAGAAATATCTATTCAAGTCTTTTTCCCCACTATATGCAACAATATAGATGCAACTGGAGGACATTATGCTAAGCAATATAAGCCAGTCACAGAAGGACAAATACTGTACAAGTCCACTTTCTTGAGTTATTTTAAGTAATCAAACTCATAGAAACAGAGAATAGAATGGTAGTTACCAAGCGCTGCCCTGATGGCTCCCACGGTAAAGCGTCTGCCCTCAATGAGGGAGACCTGGGTTCGATTCCTGGGATGGGAAAGTCCCCTGGAGAAGGTAATGACAATCCACTCCAGCACTCTTGCCTGGAAAATCCCATGGATGGAGGAGCCTGATAGGCTACAATCCATGGGGTCGCAAAGAGTCGGACATGACTGAGCAACTTCACTTCACTTCACTTGCCAAGGGCTAGAGAGATAGGAAACTAATGAGCTGTTGCTTAATGCGTATAAAATCTCAGTTGTGCACGAGACATTAGTGATAGAGATCTGTTTCATAGTATCATGCATATAGCTAACAATTCAGTGTTGCACACTTAAAAATTTGCTAAGAAGGTAGATATCATCTTATGTGTTCTTAGCACACACACAAAGTGGAGAGGGCAGCACTTTAAAAGGTGACGAATTTATTACTTTGAATGTGGTTATATTTTCATTGATATATGCATATCTCAAATTATGTACATTAAATATATCCAGTTTTATTGTGTATCAATGATACTTCAACAGAACTAATTTAAAATTCATTTGTGACATGAGGGGAAAGTTAATAATCTTAATAATATAACAGCAATTAGCAATTATTAATATCTTCCTATATTGTATCAAGTATAATGATAAATACTTTATATTTATATTTTATTATCAACTTTTATAAGTCTCCTATAAAGTAAGTGATATTGTTTTCATTTTATAGATTTTATTACTGTTGCTAAATTATGCTATTTAGGATAAGATAACTGGTAATGGAAGAGATTGGGCTCCTATTGCCAAAACCCAGACTCATAACTGATACAAAAAGTGATATACTGAATACTAGCAGCTGCTAATTGACTACACATAGACTTCCCTCAAATATTTGTTCAAGCTGAACTACTTGTCTGTGATTGGTTCACAACACAAAACAGGTGTCTCACATCTACCTTATTCACTTTCCCTATCCATTCAGTTTTTAGAAATGAACCCACATTAATGGAGCATGAGGGTGGGGAGAGCACAAATGCTAGAGTTTTAAAAACCTGAGAGTGTACTACTTCTATTCCCTGAACTAGCTACTTGAGACTTCTACCAGCCACCCATTGGTCTTGTTTATTTTCCTGTTACATAAAATGAAGATGTAAGGTAAACACCTTCTAAGTTGATGTGAATGTATAAGATCGTGAATGTAAGACATCTAGTGCTGTGATTGACACAGAAATGTAATCAAAATGGTAGACACATGACTAAGATCTCCAGTTTCTTGAGTGATTGATGAGAATATCAACTACTTAACTTCCTCTGCTTCTTTAACTCTGATTTTAACTAGAATTCTAATCTAGCTACATTTATATATGTTTGTTTTTTTCCTTTAATGTTCAAAGAGGATAAGCATGATATTGGATAAGGAAATTGAGGCACAAAGAATTTAGAAGATTAAGTTGAATATTAGAGCCCCCTAATCAATTTCTTGCCACCCTGGCTGTACTTCACTGTGCCCTTTGGTGCTCACTGACCCTGTACTACTTTGCTCCGAACACTCTCAAACATTCCAAGCCAGTCCTAGCTCAATGGTTCCCTGGACAGATGCTGAGTCACTGATGACAAAAATTTAAAAACTGCACACCTAGGCACTGAGTATCCTAGAAGCTATCCCACATCTTGGTTCCAATTTCAGCCTCATTCCACCTTTTGACAGGAAGATGGAAAAGTCTTTAATGGCAATAAGTCATTTATGCTTAATTTGGCATTTATTAGATCTGTACTTAGTTCTTACCTCTGGATAACTTAAATGTGGCTATATAGGAGGGCCTGCACATCAAGAAGAAAGGGATCAAGGCCATCCCCATGGAAAAGAAAGGCAAAAAAACAAAGTGGCTATCTGGGGAGGCCTTACAATAGCTGTGAAAAAAAGAGAAGCAAAAAGCAAAGGAGAAAAGGAAAGATATAAGCATCCGAATGCAGAGTTTCAAAGAATAGTAAGAAGAGATACAAAAGCCTTATTCAGTGATCAATGCAAAGAAATAGATGAAAAGAACAGAATGGGAAAGACTAGAGATCTCTTCAAGAAAATTAGAGATACCAAGGGAACATTTCATGCAAAGATGGGCTCAATAAAGGACAGAAATGGTCTGGACCTAACAGAAGCAGAAGATATTAAGAAAAGGTGGCAAGAATACACAGAATAACTGTACAAAAAAGATCTTCAAGACCAAGATAATCACGATGGTGTGATCACTCATCTAGAGCCAGACATCCTGGAATGTGAAGTCATGTGGGCCTTAGAAAACATCACTACGAACAAAGCTAGTGGAGGTGATGGAATTCCAGTGGAGCTGTTTCAAATCCTGAAAGATGATGCTGTGAAAGTGTTGCACTCAATATGCCAGCAAATTTGGAAAACTCAGCTGTGGCCGCAGGACTGGAAAAGGTCAGTTTTAATTCCAATCCCAAAGAAAGGCAATGCCAAAGAGTGCTCAAACTACCACACAATTGCACTCATCTCACACACTAGTAAAGTAATGCTCAAAATTCTCCAATCCAGGCTTCAACAATACATGAACAGTGAACTCCCTGATGTTCAAGCTGGTTTTCGAAAAGGCAGAGGAACCAGAGATCAAATTGCCAACATATGCTGGATTGTGGAAAAAGCAAGAGAGTTCCAGAAAAACATCTATTTCTGCTACATTGACTATGCCAAAGCCTTTGACTGTGTGGATCACAATAAACTGTGGCAAATTCTGACAGAAATGGGAATACCAGACCACCTGAACCGCCTCTTGAGAAATCTGTGTGCAGGTCAGGAAGCAACAGTTAGACCTGGACATGGAAGAATAGACTGGTTCCAAATAGGAAAAGGAGTACATCAAGGCTGCATATTGTCACCCTGCTTATTTAACTTATATGCAGAGTACATCATGAGATACGCTTGACTGGAAGAAAAACAAGCTGGAATCAAGATTGCTGGGAGAAATGTCAATAACCTCAGATATGAAGATGACACCACCCTTATGACAGAAAGTCAAGAGGAACTAAAAAGCCTCTTGATGAAAGTGAAAGAGGAGAGTGAAAAAGTTGGCTTAAAGCTCAACATTCAGAAAACCAAGATCATGGCATCCGGTCCCATCACTTCATGGGAAATAGATGGGAAACACTGGAAACAGTGTCAGACTTTATTTTTTTAGGCTCCGAAATCACTGCAGATGGTGACTGCAGCCATGAAATTAAAAGATGCTTACTCCTTGGAAGGAAAGTTATGACCATCCTAGATAGCATATTCAAAAGCAGAGACATTGCTGTGCCGACAAAGGTCCATCTAGTCAAGGCTATGGTTTTTCCTGTGGTCATGTATGGATGTGAGAGTTGGACCATGAAGAAGGCTGAGTGCCGAAGAATTGATGCTTTTGAACTGTGGTGTTGGAGAAGACTCTTGAGAGTCCCTTGGACTGCAAGGAGATCCAACCAGTCCATTCTGAAGGAGATCAGCCCTGGGATTTCTTTGGAAGGAATGATGCTAAAGCTGAAACTCCAGTACTTTGGCCACCTCATGCAAAAGTTGACTCATTGGCAAAGACTCTGATGCTGGGAGGGATTGGGGGCAGGAGGAGAAGGGGACGATAGAGGATGAGATAGCTGGATGGCATCACTGACTCGATGGACATGAGTCTGAGTGAACTCCGGGATTTGGTGATGGACAGGGAGGCCTGGCATGCTGCGATTCATGGGGTCGCAAAGAGTCGGATACTACTGAGCAACTGAACTGAACTGAACTGCACATCAAGAAAAATTTTCTTGGAATTAGATATTTCTATTTTTTAACACTTTGTCTCTCTATTCTTTTCTTTTTAAGCTATGACAATTACAAAGCAAATAAATAAAACTAAGCACTTTAAACACATACATATACAAACATCAGAAGTGGTGCTCAGAGACATTCAGTGTGTCATAAACATAACCAGAGCAAATAAAAAGACGCCATTTTGACACACTTAAGGGTAAAAGGGAAGCAACTACACTGCATATTATTGCCAGATTCTGGGATTCAGAAATAAGCCAGAATGTCTGAATCTTGCTGCTGCTGCTGCTAAGTCAGTTCAGTCGTGTCCAACTCTGTGCAACCCCATAGACAGCAGCCCACGAGGCTCCTCCAATCCCTGGGATTCTCCAGGCAAGGACACTGGAGTGGGTTGCCATTTCCTTTTCTGATGCATAAAAGTGAAAAGTGAATTTGTAGTCACTCAGTCGTAGGAGCTACTTTATTTTGGGCAAAATATACAGAGCTGGTTAAAAGTAAACCAGACCCATGGGCTCCCTTGACCTGGCGAGGAAGTAGGTAAAGAATGAAGATGGGGATAAGTATTCTGTATGGATAATTATTTCTGTAAGAATAGAGCAACTCTAACTCAAAAATACCTCCCTGCCATGGATGGGCAGTGACTGAGCCCCAAAATGGGTTTTCTAACATTATAATGAATATTTTTGAAGAACTCTGCAAAACATAGCTTCTTTCTCTTCTCAACTCAAGGGTTCTCTGGGTTTATTTCCATCACTGTACAAGCTAAATCACTTCAGTCATCTGACTCTTTGTGACCCTTTGGAGTGCAGCCTGTCAGACTCCTCTGTCCATCATTATTTGAAAGCTGAGGTAATGAGCCCATGTGCACTTGATGCACATGGTGCCCCATGAAAAAAGGTCAGTCACCCTCCTTACCCTTTGTCTTTCACCAGTTTGGAGTCTGCAATATGAGTAAGAGCTGCTGCTGATATCCTTGTGACCCTGGCTTACTAGATCAAAACTTGGCTAGATCAAGCCAAGAATGACAACTTTGCACTGAGAGTGAACAGAAATTTAAATTCTACAGGTGTGTTGTTATTTCATGTTTACTTAATTCACCAGAAGTTTGGAACTCAAAGATCATATGGGAATAGTGTGATAACAAACACCAGTTCTCTCAGATATTTTCATGCAAATGAGACTCAAACCATACCTATAACTTTTATGGATTTTATGCTTAGGCTGTTTTACTTTGTTGAGTTTCTATGCCTTTTTCTTCTTACTTTTTTTTTTTTTTTTCCTTTGCTAAGAGCAATGTTTCAGGGAATAGCGGGCATGGATATTCTCAAAACAGATTAGTGTATATTTAATTGGAGATATAGTAGGAATAAAATGAAAGTAAAGCAACTTATTGGCATGATTGGAAACAAATAAGTAAGTGTGACACACAAAAGTAAGTATGATAGCACTAATGGGAAAGGGGAGAAAAGATGTCAGGATTAATCAGAAAAATAAAGTTGTTTGTGCCTAAAAATTGAATTATGATTCTTTGAGTATGCAAAGATAGAGAAGATGTTGAATTGGACACCACTAATATTATGACTCCTGTTCTAAATCCATAGATAACAGCTTTACTATTTTGTAAACATGGTCTTTAGTTCCCTGTGGAATAGACACAAGGAGATGATGGTGCTATTGTGTCATTTTTATTTTTACCATCATCATGTTGCTTTTTATGAAGCATTGTTTCTCTCCTCTGAGATACTCTGGAGGAAAGTAGTGGGAAATTACAGTAATTTCTGTTCACTAGGGCAGCAGATGATACCTGCAACTGTTTGTCTTTCTCATATCTATTTAAATTTGGTTATTAGATGGAAAATCTTAAGAATTGACCACACATATTCCCTTACATAATGATCTCCCAATTCTCGTAAGTAATGCTAAAGATAATTTTTAGCAATTTCTGGACTTTGTTCACTCTTCATACATTCTAACAGTGTATGGCACAAGATCAAAACCCAGTGTGTTGTGCCTTTACTCAAAGGATGACCAAAGTTTTCATGTTCATCAGTGTTTCAATCTCAGCATCTTAATATCATACATGTCTGTATATTTTTTCCAGGATCCTTGAAAAAGCCTTTTACTGATTTTGGAAATAAAATAGAGAGAGAAAATATTAAAAGCAGTGTTTTAAGTGTCAGAGATAATTTAATTCACATTTTGTTGCAGACTTTTCCCCTGTCTCCTCAAAAGTGGCAAACAAATTAGTTTTATCTCCATATCACATTTATTATAATCTTCTTCATAAATAAGGGTTAGTTTATTCAAGGGTTTGTTCCATTTTACCCCAGAATCATTTTATTTGTACTTTGCTTAAATGTAATAAACAGAATAAATATCCTGGCAACTTGAATAGGAGATTGAGTTCTTTGGTTGAAAACAAGATCCTAGTAAGCAATAACGAGCTCTGTCTCTGGCATAGAAGTTAGACTCACAAAGCTTAGGGAGATGAGTATCTGTGGAAACTTTTATAAGAAATGAATGTTACCCTTTGCCATGATTCACAATGATGCTGTTAAATAGCAAAATGAATTTTGTGGAACTGCCAATACAGCTGCAACACTCTATGTGGGATTCTGCCTTCAAGTGGCGAGGTAATGGGTGTACCAGACAAGCTCCAAATGTACAACTACAGCTTTCATCCAATTATTCCAAAAGCTACCTAAGTGACCCTGAAGCCAATTTAAAATCTATGTGAATCTGTTCTTATTGTCCAATGGACCCAAGTGGGTACATTTTTATTTGATGCAGGCTCTTAAATTTAAAAGGGAGTTTTAGAGACACATAAAAAGAATGTCTGGGTTTTGCTCATATCCCAAAAAGGGAAATAATTACTAGAGTAATTGTCACATGATGTCTTTCACATATACCTTACAACTTAGATCTAATCTGAAGATAGAAAGCTCTGCATAGCTTCTGTATCCAGAATACAACCTATACATACTAGGTATCAAACAAACAATAGACGAGTATCAGTATCTATTGATAAGAGGACTGGTATCAGAATTTGATAGGGGGAGTTTTTTCTTAGCCTTGGGGATGTCCATATGAACTGTCTCTTATATCCTTAATGATTCTAATTTCCAGGCAAGATAGACAGACATACAGACTGTTAGATATTTAGATAGATGACAGATATGCAAACACATACATAAACAGATACATGAAAACAGAGATACATGTATAGATACTTCAGCACATAGATAGATGATCGACCTTTGGATATAGATATATACCCATATACATGAAAGATAGGAATATAGACAGATAGATCTTCCCCAGTGGTCAGACAGTAAAGAATCTGCCTGCAATGCAGGAGATGTAGGTTTGATCTCTGGCTCAAGGTCCCTTAGAGAAGAGCATGTCTACCCACTCCAGGGTTCTTTTTAAAATTTACTTATTTTAATTGGAGGATAATTATTTTACAATATTGTGATGGTTTTTGACATATATCAACATGAATCGGCCAAAGGTATACATGTGTCCCCCTCATCCTGAACTCCCCTCCCACCTTCCTATACACACAATGGAATATTACTCAGCTATAGAAAGTAATGCGTTTGAGTCAGTTCTAATGAGGTGGATGAACCTGGAGACTATTATACAGAGTGAAGTAAGTCAAAAAGAGAAACACAAAGACTATATATTAACACATATATATGGAATTTAGATGGTAACAACAATCCTACATGCAGGGCAGCAAAAGAGAAAAAGATGTAAAGAACAGACTTTTGCACTCCAGTACCCTTGCTTGGAGAGTTTCATGGACAGGGGAGCCTAATGGACTACAGTTAATGGGGTCATTAAGAGTCAGACACAGCTCAACGACTACCGTATTCACTTTCAGATATATAGATAGCTAGACACAATCATCAAAAAATTCTATGTAGCTCCTTCCAGATCTTATTGAAAATATGTGTGTGCTTAACACTAATTGGTGGTCACACCTGGGAATAATTATTAATCCCCAAAAAGACTAAAATTTTCTTTTCGACCAGTAAAAAATTAACTTTAAGGTTTTCCCATAACATCCTTAGACTAGTCCCTTCATTCTTCACTCAGAAAATTCATTGTACTTTTTTTTAAGCCACGTGGTACTCTTTCACACTAATACATTTAGTTTTAAGTACATTGTTTTTATGGTCTTATGTTATTATTTAATGGTTTATTTTATTCACATTAAATCTTATGCTGTATGATTTTGGTCCATTGTGCCCTTGTCTTTTTATTTTCTGCTAAGCAAAGATCGTTTGTATCTTCTTATTTTATACACACACACATTAAGTGGGCTTCCCAGTTACTGCTAGTAGTAAAGAACCCACCTGCCAATACAAGAGACTTAAGAGGCATGGGTTTGATCCCTGGATGGGAAAGATCCATTGAAGGAGGGCATGGCAACCCACTCCAGTATTCTTGCCTGGAGAATCCTATGGACAGAGGAGCCTGATGAACTACAGACCACAGGGTTGCAAAGAGTCAGACACGACTGAAATGACCTAGCATGGAGCACACATACACATTAAGTTACAAAGGCCAATTCAATCCAGGTTTTAAGATCAGATCCTGTTTAAGCCAGGAAACTGCTCTGTGATACTCTCTGTACTGTCAGCTTATCTTCCACCAGCAGCTCTATAGTCTTGAGCTTTGTTCACAGAGAATGAACCTTGATCAAATGCCATATATTTCTGTCCAAATACACCATAGAACAAGCAGGTATGGGAGTTACAAGTTATTGGTCTTGCTCTGGTCAAAGGAATTTTGCTATGTGACTGTGGTTTAGTCACTAAGTTGTGTCCAGCTCTTGTGACCCTGTGGACTGTAGCCTGCCATGCTTCTCTAGCCATTGAACTTCCTAGGCAAGACCGCTGGAGTAGGTTGCCATTTCCTTCCAGGGGATTTTTCTGACTCAGGGATTGAATATGGGTCTCCTGTGCTGCAGGAGGATTCTTCACTGACTGAGCCATCAGGGAAGCCCCTGCCAATGGATTCTAAATACAATTAATTATGGTAATTGAATGGTTTCCCTAAATTATTAAATAAAATCCCTCAACATTTTCCTCACATCCCTTATGGTCTTTGTGTGTACACACTGGTTTGCTTAGCTCAAAAACCTCCTTTCATTTTTAAATATAAGAATTCATTCACAGCTTGTACTGGGAAGAATGAACAGAATAATTTATCATTTCTTCACGATTATAATTTAGATTCCTTAATTTACTCTAAACACTATCCAGGTTACTGGAAGTTGTGTTGTTTAATTACAGTAAAACTAGCTTCTCATTTATTGAAGAGCTACATTCAAGAACTTTTGAAAATTGAAGAAGATAGAGAGACTTTAGGCAAGCGTTTAGAATGATATGGACACCAGTGTCCTTTGTTTGCCAGATTTCTGGCAATTGACCCATTTACTGGATTAATCAAGTGGAGTCAAATAGATAAAGCATGTAATTAAAAGTTGTAAATAGAGTAAGATGCCTAATACATAAAAACATCTTGTAATGGTCAAAAATGAGAAATCCTTATTCAGGTCTGTTTTTTTCTCTTCAGATATTGAACAAAGTTCAAATTGTAGCCAGCATGGTTATAAATTATTAGTATAATTATTAGATAATTTCAAAATGAGATTACATCATAGCTTTAAGCAATACTTGGATATCAACCCAACTGCATAAATGAGGGATCCTAAGAAAACAATTTGACTTAGCAGACCTTTACAGTCATAGAGCTATAATGAATAGACATAACAAAACCCAAATGAATTTCCTTATGTTAAAAGTCAACAACTGGCACATATTCAAAAGAACTAAATTATAAAAGTTCCACCTGTTCTTTATCCTAAAGCCAGTGGACTGACAATTATGTTTGTAGATAATGGAAAATGAAAGAATATTGGGGAAAAATACAGGATGTATTTCAAATAGAAATGCTATAGATAAAACATTGATGGTGTTCTGAGGACATTTAGGTATCTTCAGTTCAGTTCAGTTCAGTTCAGTCACTCAGTCGTGTCCAACTCTTTGCGAACGCATGGTCTCCAGACCTCTATGTCCATCACCAACTCCCAGAGTTTACCCAAACTCATGTCCATTGCGTCAGTGATGCCATGCAGCCATCTCATCCTCTATTGTTTCCTTCTCCTCCTGCCTTCAATCATTCCCAGCATCAGGGGCTTTTCAAATGAGTCACTTCTTTGCATCAGGTGTCTAAACTTGGAGTTTCAGCTTCAACATCAGTCCTTCCAATGAACACCCAGGACTCATCCCCTTTAGGATGAACCGGTTGGATCTCCTTGCAGTCCAAGGAATTCTCAAGAGTCTTCTGCAACACCACAGTTCAAAAGCATCAATTCTTCAGTGTTCTTGTCACATCCATATATGACTACTGGAAAAACTGTAGCCTTGACTAGATGGACCTTTGTGGCAAAGTAACGTCTCTGTTTTTTAATATGCTTTCTAGGTTGGTCATAACTTTCCTTCCAAGGAGTAAGTGTCTTTTAATTTCATGGCTGCAATCACCATCTGCAGTGGTTTTGGAGCACCCCCCCCACCCCGCAAAGAAAAAAAAAAAAAAAAAATGTCTGACACTGTTTCCCCATCTATTTCCCATGAAGTGATGGGACCGGATGCCATGATCTTCGTTTTCTGAATATTGAGCCTTTAGCCAACTTTTTCACTCTTCTCTTTCACTTTGATCAAGAGGCTCTTTAGTTCTTCTTCACTTTCTGCCGTATGGGTGGTGTCATCTGCATATCTGAGGTTACTGACATAACCTCAGCAATCTTGATACAGCTTGTGCTTCTTCCAGCCCAGCATTTCTCATGATGTACTCTGCATATGAGTTAAATAGGCATATGAGTTAAATAGGCATATGAGTTAAATAGTCAGGGTGACAATATACAGCCTTGACATACTCCTTTTCCTATTTGGAAATAATGCCATGCCCAGTTCTAACTGTTGCTTTCTGACCTGCATACGGATATCTCAAGAAGCCAGTCAGGTGGTCTGGTATTCCCATCTCTTAAAGAATTTTCCACTTTCTATTGTGATCCACACTGTCAAAAGCTTTGGCATAGTCAATAAAGCAGAAATAGATTTTTTTTCCGGAAGTCACTTGCTTTTTCAATGGCCTAGCAGATGTTGGCAATTTGATCTTTGTTCCTCTGCCTTTTCTAAATCCAGCTTGGACATCTGGAAGTTCACGGTTCACGTACTTTTGAAGCCTGGCTTGGAGAATTTTGAGCATTACTTTGCTAGCATGTGAGATGAGCGCAATTGTGTGGTAATCAGGGCATTCTTTGGCATTGCCTTTCTTAAGGATTGGTATGAAAATTGACCTTTTCCAGTCCTGTGGCCACTGCTGAGTTTTCAAAATTGCTGGCAAATTGAGTGCAGCACTTTCACAGCTAGGTATCCTCACAGCTGTCCATTTTACGTTTGAACTAGGCACAAAGAAGTTGACAATAGTCATAGGAGGATAGCTCATTTGGTAAAGAATGTCTCTGCAATGCAGGAGACCTGGGTTCAGTTCCTGGGTTGGGAAGATCCCCTAGAGAAGGAAATGGCAACCCACTCTAGTATTCTTGCCTGGAGAATCCCATGGACAGAGGAGCCTGGCAGGCTAGAGTCTAGGGGTTGTAAGAGTTAGACACTACTTAGCAATGAAACCACACACACACACACATATGCATCCTTCAGCTTAGATGCTACTGTCTAAAGCCTGAGTCCCACAGTTTTACATTATTTATACATTGAAATATATAAAATCTACAATGTAGTAGTAGGCACTATCAATACTAATCACTCTCACTAATCACTCTTGGGCCTCTTTACTGGTACTACTTGCAAACTGAATTGAAGATACACTTCTATGTAAAAGTTATTGCCAACCAAGTTGTTAAGAAAAATATATTATTTTTGAAAATATTTATTGATTCCCCATGCATAATTCAATTAGACGTGAATTTGGCAAAGTTGCCCAACTTAGAAGTCCCGAATACACTCTAGACCAAAAATTGAATGTGTAAAATGACTAAAGGATACAGATCCAATTACAGTCCAAATTAAAAGCTTTCTTTCTTTGATAGCCTACATTACATACTAAAGCTAGAAGTAAAGACTGAAAATTGAAATATTAATGAGAAATTAATTGAAATATTAATTAACAAGCTTAGCAAGACCTTTCACACCATGGCTCTACAACATCTATATCTGTAGTTTCAGTTCAGTTTAGTTCAGTTCAGTGTAATTGCTCAGTTGTGTCCAAATCTTTGCGACCCCATGAATTGCAGCATGTCAGGCCTCCCTGCCCATCACCAACTCCTGGAGTTCATGCAAACTCATGTCCATTGAGTAGGTGATGCCATCCAGCCATCTCATCCTCTGTCGTCCCCTTTTCGTCCTGCTCTCACTCCCTCCCAGCATCAGAGTCTTTTCCAATGAGTCAGCTCTTCACAAAGTACTGGAGTTTCAGCTTTAGCATCATTCCTTCCAAAGAACACCTAGGACTGATCTCCTTTAGAATAGACTGGTTGGATCTCCTTGCAGTTCAAGGGACTCTTTTGTTTGTTTGTTTTATTTTTTATTTTTACTTTATTTTACTTTACAATACTGTATTGGTTTTGCCATTCATTGACATGAATCCACCACGGGTGTACATGCGTTCCTAAACATGAACTCCCCTCCCACCTCCCTCCCCATAACACCTCTCTGGGTCATCACCGTGCACCAGCCCCAAGCATGCTGTATCCTGCGTCGGACATACACTGGCCATTCGATTCTTACATGATACTATACATGTTACAATGCCATTCTCCCAAATCATCCCACCCTCTTCCTCTCCCTCAGAGTCCAAAAGTCCGTTATACACATCTGTGTCTTTTTTGCTGTCTTGCATACAGGGTCGTCATTGCCATCTTCCTAAATTCCATATATATGTGTTAGTATACTGTATTGGTGTTTTTCTTTCTGGCTTACTTCACTCTGTATAATTGGCTCCAGTTTCATCCATCTCATCAGAACTGATTCAAATGTATTCTTTTTAACAGCTGAGTAATACTCCATTGTGTATATGTACCACAGCTTTCTTATCCATTCATCTGCTGATGGACATCTAGGCTGTTTCCATGTCCTGGCTATTATAAACAGTGCTGCGATGAACACTGGGGTACATGTGTCTCTTTCAATTCTGGTTTCCTCGGTGTGTATGCCCAGCAGTGGGATTGCTGGGTCATAAGGTAGTTCTATTTGCAATTTTTTAAGGAATCTCCACACTGTTCTCCAAAGTGGCTCTACTAGTTTGCACTCCCACCAACAGTGTAGGAGGGTTCCCTTTTCTCCACACCCTCTCCAGCATTTATTGCTTGCAGATTTTTGGATCGCAGACATTCTGACTGGTGTGAAGTGATACCTCATTGTGGTTTTGATTTGCATTTCTCTAATAATGAGCGATGTTGAGCATCTTTTCATGTGTTTGTTAGCCATCTGTATGTCTTCTTTTGAGAAATGTCTATTTAGTTCTTTGGCCCATTTTTTGATTGGGTCGTTTATTTTTCTGGAATTGAGCTGCATAAGTTGCTTGTATATTTTTGAGATTAGTTGTTTGTCAGTTGCTTCATTTGCTATTATTTTCTCCCATTCAGAAGGCTGTCTTTTCACCTTGCTTATATTTTCCTTTGTTGTGCAGAAGCTTTTAATTTTAATTAGATCCCATTTGTTTATTTTTGCTTTTATTTCCAGTATTCTGGGAGGTGGATCATAGAGGATCCTGCTGTGATTTATGTTGGAGAGTGTTTTGCCTATATTCTCCTCTAGGAGTTTTATAGTTTCTGATCTTACATTTAGATCTTTAATCCATTTTGAGTTTATTTTTGTGTGCGGTGTTAGAAAGTGATCTAGTTTCATTCTTTTACAAGTGATTGACCAGTTTTCCCAGCACCACTTGTTGAAGAGATTGTCTTTACTCCATTGTATATTCTTGCCTCCTTTGTCAAAGATAAGGTGTCCATATGTGTGTGGATTTATCTCTGGGCTTTCTATTTTGTTCCATTGATCTATATTTCTGTCTTTGTGCCAGTACCATACTGTCTTGATGACTGTGGCTTTAAGAGTCTTATCCAACACCACATTTCAAAAGCATCAATTCTTCGGCACACTCCAACTCTCACATCCATACATGACTACTGGAAAAACTGTAGCCTTAACTAGACAGACCTTTGTTGGCAAAGTAAAGTCTCTGCTTTTGAATATGCTATCTATGTTAGTCATAACTTTCCTTCCAAGTAGTTTACATAGAGTCAAAAGTAGAAGATACAGATTTCAATAGAATTTCAGGATGTTTTTAAAATTAATATTCATATAATTTTCTGAAGTACTCATCAAAAGTATCCTCTCCACCATAATTCCTTTTAGTAAATTTTATGTTATAACAGAACTTTAGTCAGTTTTTTTAGATAGTAGAGGCTTGTTTGTATTCACCTGGGAAAGTCAACAGTATATTTGGAGTATAAAGTTTCAGATATTTACTAAGATGCTGCCATTTAGAAAAACAAAAAAATTATTTTTATGGCCTGGTTAGTCAACAAAAACATAATGAAATTCCCATAGAATTCTCATGTGATACTTAGATATAATAAGCACATGAACTTATTTTTTCCCTCCTGGCCAAAAAGCACTTGCAAATGTCTTTATCTTGTTTATTAATTCTTAGATAAACAGATTTATAAGAATATTACTTAGGACATAAGATGTTATTGTCACATTAGCCTTAGATGGCTCAGGTATTTTACTCTTTATCAAATGCTAAAAATTAATCCAAAAACAAGTCAAGCAACAGTTTCTGATGAAGTTGAGACATAGATCTATGGTATTGGGTGAGCTCTCTGAAGTGAAGTCCCTCAGTCATGTCCAACTCTTTGCGACCCCATGGACTGTAGCCTACCAAGTTCCTCCGTCCATGGGATTTTCCAGGCAAGAATACTGGAGTGGGTTGCCATTTCCTTCTCCAGATCTTCCCAACCCAGGGATTGAACCTGAGTCTCCTGCATTGTAGGCAGACACTTTACCCTCTGAGCCACCAGGGAGCGCTAGGGAGCTCTCTAGGTCTTTCTATATTGGACATATATTTCCCAGCAAAGAAATGATGATGGGTCTAAGTTATGTTTGTGGGGTTCTTCACTTCAGAATATGAGAATTTAAAGTATGAAAATATCTTCCATTTAATAAACTGAGTTGTAGAGCTTATGCAATTCTTCACACAGCTAAACCTTGTAGGATTTGATTTTCTACAAGGAATTCTTAAGTAGGGACAACACTATAAGTAATGTTAGCCAGGAACATCCTGCTGAGGACATTTTAGACATAAAGTCTCTGTCTCCTAGAAAATGGCTCTAATTTTATTAATTCTGAGGTCCAGTTAATGAGAAAATTAAACCTGATAACTTGGCTTCCTGTTTTCCCCCTTGAGGTGGTGTTTTCTACAGGCCAGAGTGATAAATGGATTTCATGAAAATTAATTTAACCCCCTCTTCTCAAGCTTCTATGTGAGATATCTAGTTTTACCAAAGAGCACTATCTCAAGACATGCTTTATTTCAAAAGTTTGAGAATTATATAGCGAACTATTGAAGTTAACAGAAACCATTCCAGAGCCATAAGTTAAGAAAATTTCTGGAACTAACAAGATACTACAGACAAGAGGTCCCAGAACTTTCAGCCCTTTTTAAACCCTTAATGACCATATTAAGTTGATTGTTCTTATGTATAATCATAAAATTCACAAGAGGAACAAGCTTTTATGTCCCATAAATTTAGCATTGATAGTAACATAAATTATTTGGCTGCTATTCACAAGAAAAAGATACCACACTTAAGCAGTACTTATGCAATAACATGGTCACATCCACATCAGAATGTCATAACTTTCAAAGCTTTCCTTTGGACACTGTAACTACAGTATATTTTCCTTATTTGAAAGATGTTAATAAAAAATGTAGTAGCATCATTGAAAACAATTTTAGGTAAACCACTCCACTTGATAGTTTTCCATATGGCATAATCTTTGATAGCAATGTATCTAACATTTCCTTATTCATCATCTAAACAAGGGAGTTGTGTACCTCATGTATAATTATCCATTCTCCCAACACTATCCACCACATGAATTTATTAAACTGACTGGAGAAAAGAAAGTCTCAAATTTCTCAGCAATCATTGATGCCACTAACCAATGTTTTTCGTTTCAGTACTTGACAACAAACGTTAACTTTTTGTTGATGGGCCATGTTTAAAGACATGGATTTTAAAGGCAAAGAATCTATGGAGAACAGTGTGGAGATTCCTTAAAAAATTGCAAATAGAACTACCTTATGACCCAGCAATCCCACTGCTGGGCATACACACCGAGGAAACCAGAATTGAAAGAGACACATGTACCCCAATGTTCATCGCAGCACTGTTTATAACAGCTAGGACATGGAAACAACCTAGATGTCCATCAGCAGATGAATGGATAAGAAAGCTGTGGTACATATACACAATGAAGTATTACTCAGCCGTTAAAAAGAATTCATTTGAATCAGTTCTGATGAGATGGATGAAACTGGAGCCAATTATACAGAGTGAAGTAAGCCAGAAAGAAAAACACCAATACAGTATACTAACACATATATATATATGGAATTTAGGAAGATGGCAATGACGACCCTGTATGCAAGACAGGGAAAGAGACACAGATGTGTATAATGGACTTTTGCACTCAGAGGGAGAGGGAGAGGGTGGGATGATTTGGGAGAATGACATTCTAACATGTATACTATCATGTAAGAATTGAATCGCCAGTCTATGTCTGATGCAGGATACAGCATGCTTGGAGCTGGTGCATGGGGATGACCCAGAGAGGTGTTATGGGGAGGGAGGTGGGAGGGGGGCTCATGTTTGGGAACGCATGTAAGAATTAAAGATTTTAAAATAAAAAAAAAAAATAAATAAAAAATAAAACATTTTAAATCTTAAAAAAAAAAAAAATAAAAAAAAATAAAGACAAAGAATCTAGTTCTCTAAGATTGGATATATGTTTGCCCATCAAAGCTTTTCATAGAGGATAATTTCTATATTCCAGATATATATAGAATAGTTCATAAATGATAGAGCCAGTAATCCTACAAGCAGTAGATATGCCTATTATGTATTATACAGAGTTTGAAATGCTAAGAAAGTAGCATGTGAGCAGATTTTCTTAAGAAAAAGTTAACCAGTCCTTCATCTGCCCTCCTGCTTTATCTGTATTTAATCCAATGCTCTATGAAAGAAACACAATGCAAGTCACAGACAGGAGTCTTGTGTGTAATTTCAAACTTCCTAGTAGCCATATTTTAAAAAATATAAAGAAAAGATAAGATAAAATATAACCCTATATTCTATTAACTCAATTACCCAAAATTTTATATTTTCAATGTTTAATCAGTATAAAAGGAAAGAAATATTTTACATTATTTTCTTCTAAATAAGCTTTCAAAATCTAATATGTATTTTGAACTTACTTAACATACCAATTACGACTAACTACCCTTGGAAGAAAAGTTATGACCAACCTAGATAGCATATTCAAAAGCAGAGACATTACTTTGCTGACTAAGGTCCATCTAGTCAAGGCTATGGTTTTTCCAGCAGTCATGGATGGATGTGAGAGTTGGACTGTGAAGCAGGATGAGCATCGAAGAATTGATGCTTTTCAACTGTGGTGTTGGAGAAGACTCTTGAGAGTCTCTTGGACTGCAAGGAGATCCAACCATTTCATTCTGAAGGAGATCAGCCCTGCATTTCTTTGGAAGGAATGATGCTAAAGCTGAAACTCCAGTACTTTGGCTACCTCATGCAAAGAGTTGACTCATTGGAAAAGACTTTGATGCTGGGAGGGATTGGGGGCAGGAGGAGAAGGGGACGACAGAGGATGAGATGGCTGGATGGCATCACTGACTCGATGGACGTGAACATGAGTGAACTCCGGGAGTTGGTCATGGACAGGGAGGCCTGGCGTGCTGCAAGAGGGCATCAGAGGGCAGATGCACTGAAACCATACTCACAGAAAACTAATCTAATCACACTAGGACCACAGCCTTGTCTAATTCAATGAAACTAAGCCATCCCCGAGGGGCAACCCAAGATAGGTGGGTCATGGCGGAGAGGTCTAACAGAATGTGGTCCACTGGAGAAGGGAATGGTAAACCACTTCAGTATTCTTCCCTTGAGAACAACATGAACAGTATGAAAAGGCAAAATAATATGATACTGAAACAGGAACTCCCCAGATCAGTAGGTGCCAAACACACTACTGGAGATCAGTGGAGAAATAACTCCAGAAAGATTAAAGGGATGGAGCGAAAGGAAAAACAATACCCAGCTGTGGATGTCACTGGTGATAGAAGCAAGGTCCGATACTGTAAAGAGCAATATTCCATAGAAACCTGGAATGTCAGGTCCATGAATCAAGGCAAATTGGAAGCTGTCAAACAAGAGATGGCAAGAGTGAACGTCAACATTCTAGGAATCAGGGAACTAAAATGGACTGAAATGGGTGAACCGAACTCAGCTGACCATTATATCTACTACTGTGGGCAGGAATCCCTCAGAACAAATGGAGTAGCCATCATGGTTAACAAAAGAGCCCAAAATGCAGTACTTGGATGCAATCTCAAAAACGACAGAATGATCTCTGTTCATTTACGAGGCAAACCATTCAATATCACAGTAATCCAAGTCTATGTCCCAGGCAGTAATGCTGAAGAAGCTGAAGTTAAACAATTCTATAAAGACCTACAAGACCTTTTAGAACTAACACCCAAAAAAGATGTCATTTTCATTATAGGGGACTAGAATGCAAAAGAAGGAAGTCAAGAAACACCTGGAGTAACAGGCAAATCTGGCCTTGGAGTGCGGAATGAAGCTGGGCAAAGACTAATAGAGTTTTGTCAAGAAAATGCACTGGTCATAGCAAATACCCTCTTCCAACAACACAAGAGAAAACTCTACACAAGAACATCACCAGATGATCAACACAGAAATCAAATTGATTATATTCTTTGCAGCCAAAGATGGAGCAGCTCTATACAGTCAACAAAAACAAGACCAGGAGCTGACTGTGGCTCAGATCATGAACTCTTTATTACCAAATTCAGACTTCAATTGAAGAAAGTTAGGGAAAAACGCTAGACCATTCAGGTATGACCTAATCAAATAGCTTATTATTATACAGTGGAAGTGAGAAATAGATTTAAGGGCCTAGATCTGATAGACAGAGTGCCTGATGAACAATGGAATGAGGTTTGTGACATTGTACAGGAGACAGGGATCAAGACCATCCCCGTGGAAAAGAAATGCAAAAAAGCAAAATGGCTTTCTGGGGAGGCCTTACAAATAGCTGTGAAAAGAAGAGAAGCGAAAAGGAAAGGAGAAAAGGAAACATATAAGCATCTGAATGAAGAGTTCCAAAGAATAGCAAGAAGAGATAAAGTTTTCTACAGTGATCAAAGCAAAGAAATAGAGGAAAAGAACGAATGGGAAAGACTAGAGATCTCTTCAAGAAAATTAGAGATACCAAGTGAATATTTCATGCAAAGATGGGCTCGATAAAGGACAGAAATGGTCTGGACCTAACAGAAGCAGAAGATATTAAGAAGAGGTGGCAAGAATACACAGAAGAACTGTACAAAAAACATCTTCACCACCCAGATAATCACAATGGTGTGATCACTCACCTAAAGGCAGACATCCTGGAACGTGAAGTCAAGTGGGCCTTAGAAAGCATCACTACGAACAAAGCTAGTGGAGGTGATGGAATTCCAGTGGAGCTGTTTCAAATCCTGAAAGATGATGCTGTGAAAGTGTTACACTCAATATGCCAGCAAATTTGGAAAACTTAGCTGTGGCCACAGGACTGGAAAAGTTCAGTTTTCATTCCAATCCCAAAGAAAGGCAATGCCAAAGAATGCTCAAATTATCACACAATTCCACTCATCTCACACGCTAGTAAAGTAATGCTCAAAATTATCCAAGTCAGGCTTAAGTAATACATGAACCACAAACTTCCAGATGTTCAAGCTGGTTTTCGAAAAGGCAGAGGAACCAGAGATCAAATTGCCAACATCCGCTGGATCATGGAAAAAGCAAGAGAGTTCCAGAAAAACGTCTATTTCTGCTTTATTGACTATGCCAGAGCCTTTGACTGTGTGGATCACAATAAACTGTGGACAATTCTGAAAGAGATGGGAATACCACACTACTTAACCTGCTTCTTGAGAAATCTGTGTGCAGGTCAGGAAGCAACAGTTAGAACTGGACATGGAACAACAGACTGGTTCCAAATAGGAAAAGGAGTGCGTCAAGGCTGTATATTGTCACCCTGCTTATTTAACTTATATGCAGAGTACGTCATGGGAAACACTGGACTGGAAGAAACACAAGCTGGAATCAAGATTGCCAGGAGAAATATCAATAACCTCAGATATGCAGATGACACCACCCTTATGGCAGAAAGTGAAGAGGAACGAAAAAGCCTCTTGATGAAAGTGAAAGAGGAGAGTGAAAAAGTTGGCTTAAAGCTCAACATTCAGAAAACGAAGATCATGGCATCCGGTCCCATCACTTCATGGGAAATAGATGGAGAAAGAGTAGAAACAGTGTCAGACTTTATTTTTTTGAGCTCCAAACTCACTGCAGATGGTGACTGCAGCCATGAAATTAAAAGACGCTTACTCCTTAGAAGAAAAGTTATGACCAACCTAGATAGTATATTCAAAAGCAGAGACATTACTTTGCTGACTAAGGTCCGTCTAGTCAAGGCTATGGTTTTTCCTGTGGTCATGTATGGATGTGAGAGTTGGACTGTGAAGAAGGCTCAGTGCTGAAGAATTGATGCTTTTGAACGGTGGTGTTGGAGAAGACTCTTGAGATTCCCTTGGACTGCAAGGAGATCCAACCAGTTCATTCTGAAGGAGATCAGCCCTGGGATTTCTTTGGAAGGAATGATGCTAAAGCTGAAACTCCAGTACTTTGGCCACCTCATGTGAAAGGTTGACTCATTGAAAAAGACTCTGTTGCTGGGAGGGATTGGGGGCAGGAGGAGAACGGGATGAAAGAGGATGAGATGGCTGGATGGCATTACTGACTCGATGGGCGTGAGTCTGAGTGAATTCTGGGAGCTGGTGATGGACAGGAAGGCCTGGCGTACTGCAATTCATGGGATCACAAAGAGTTGGACATGACTGAGTGACTCAACTGAACTGAACTGAATTCTAATTGCTTAATTTCCCCTGGTCATTTTCTTAGGCTAAATACTAAGAATGAAAATAACTTTGATATGAATGAATAAGAGTCAATGCTCCATAATAATGTTTTGACACTATTTTCAAAAAAAAAAAAAATGACTGGGGCAAGTAATAGAATTACTTTCTGAACACATATAGCTCTATTAAAAACTTCTTGATGGCATGATTAGATATTGGGAAACTTCAGTTCAGTTGAGTTCAGTCGCTCAGTTCAGTTCAGTTTAGTCGTTCAGTCGTGTCTGACTCTTTGTGACCCCATGAATTGCAGCATGCTAGGCCTCCCTGTCCATGACCAACTCCTGGAGTTCACTCAGATTCACGTCCATCCAGTCAGTAATGCTATCCAGCCATCTCATCCTCTGTTGTCCCCTTCTCCTCCTGCCCCCAATCTCTCCCAGCATCAAAGCCTTTTCCAATGAGTCAACTCTTCGCATAAAGTGGCCAAAGTACTGGAGTTTCAGCTTTAGCATCATTCCTTCCAAAGAAATCCCAGGGCTGATCTCCTTCAGAATGGACTGGTTGGATCTCCTTGCAGTCCAAGGGACTCTCAAGAGTCTTCTCCAACACCTCATTTCAAAAGCATCAATTCTTCAATGCTCAGGTTTCTTCACACTCCAACTCTCACACCCATCCATGACTACTGGAAAAACCATGGCCTTGACCAGATGGACCTTTATTTGCAAATTGATGTCTCTGCTTTTGAATATTCTGTCTAGTTAGGTCATAACTTTCCTTCCAAGGAGTAAGCATCTTTCAATTTCATGGCTCCAATCACCATCTGCAGTGATTTTGGAGCCCCCCAAAATAAAGTCTGACACTGTTTCCACTGTTTCTCCATCTATTTGCCATGAAATGATGGGACCAGATGCCATGACCTTCATTTTCTGAATGTTGAGCTTTAAGCCAACTTTTTCACTATCCTCTTTCACTTTCATCAAGAGACTCTTTAGTTCTTCTTCACTCTCTGCCATAAGCGTGGTGTCATCTGCATATCTGAGGTTATTGATATTTCTCCCGACCATCTTGATTCCAAATTGTGCTTCCTCCAGCCCAGTGTTCCTCATATGTACTCTTCATGGTAAACTTCAATGCCCTTTAATTTAGCAAGTACTCATTGAATTCCTATGAGGTGTTAAGAATCAATTAAGAAAATATTCAGTGAAGTTTTGTTAAGTAGAACATAGTTTTCAATTGTCAAAATTTAAGTAAAGAACGAGAGACAAAGTTCGCCTCCTACAAGGAATTTTTTAACACAGAGCTAGTGATGCCATTGAAATTGCAAAAGAAATAAAACATTGCCAAGCATATAAAGTATTTACTTTATATTTAAAGAAAAGTAAAACAGAAAGTACTATAAGACAGTGTGAAAATGTCATTGTAAGAGTCCAGTGAATAAACAGATTGAAATAAAATGTCAAGTAGATAATAAAAAGCACAATGAAGGGAATTTTTTAAAGTGGATGATTTGTTAGCTAATGATGTGATGAGAGGCTATGATCTGCTATTTTATATAGAGTGATTAGGAAAGGCTATTTTGACAAAATTACATAAATGAAGTGAAAGATGAATCATGTGAATACGTGAACGAACTTTCTAAGCCCAGGGAAATGCAAATATAAATTAATTCCCTGAGCAGAGAAAATGACACCCCCCTCCACATCTTTAAAATGTATTTTTATTTTTGGAATATATTAAAGATAGTGGAAATTAGTAATGAATTTGAAAACGTGGCTAGGGTCTAGATCATTCAAGTATACCATTGTAACAATTTTGGATCTGGGTGATTTTATCTTCTGGATGTGATAGAAGATTTAGCTTAGCATTTAGATAAAGACATTACATGATCCTATATTTATCTGTAACAAATAGAAATCACAGGATAATGCTGAATATAAGAATAGTTGTTCACAGTCTACTGTGGTTGTCACATAAATAGGATAGTTGCTATTCTAGGGTGATGAAGTGATGTGATGTTACAGAGTTGGGATAACATTAGAAGGTAGAGAAAATGGGGTACTTTGGAATGTCTTGATATGGATTATATAATAAACAGGAAAGTAAAAGTCTGAAAAGCAGGGATACAAAGAAAATAAAAGAAAGAAAGAAACAGATTCCAAACAGAAAAAGTACATCAAAACTGAGCATGAAGTCAAAGTAATATCCATAGCTAGATCTTATTGAAAGCAGAGGAATTAGTTGAACTCACTAGATTTTTAGAGGGTCAGGAAGAAACAGGAAAACCTTTGATTAGAAGAGTGTAAGTAAAAGGATAGACTAGAATCATGAATAGCCTAAACTGCAAAATTACTTAGTTTTATGAAACACTTATCAAAATTTTACTGAGTAAGAAGAAATGAGTTGTTAAAAGTAGAGAAATCATAAAATTTTGAACATTCTTACAGTGATTTTTTTTCTGATTCTGCAAGAAAAAGATGATGATACCTGAAACTAAATTTCCTCTTTGCTCAATGAGTAAATGGGTAAGAACCTCAGTTTTTTGAAATAGCAGTACAAGAATTGAGAGCTGAATTGTCTAAAAGTGGTCATGAGTTAATTAAGTCCTTGAATCCCTTACCTTAAACTTCTACACAGAAGGAAGGATGTACATTCTTTGGGAAAAAGACAAAACAAAGCAAAATATAAATTACATTCCATTTAGATTTTATATACACATATATTTTTATATATTTTATATTTTTATAATTAAATGCATTATTGTATAGTATATAAATAATCCAGATGATATGTATATTATGTTAAATTCATATATTATGAAAGTGAAGTCGCTCAGTTGCTCTTTGCGACCCCATGGATGGTAGTCTATCAGGCTCCTCCGTCCATTGGATTTTCCAGGCAAGAGTGCTGGAGTGAATTGCCATTTCCTTCTCCAGGGACCTTCCCGACCCAGGAATCAAACCCAGGTCTCCTGCATTGCAGCCAGACGTTTTACCATCTGAGCCACCAGGGAAGCCCTAAGAATATGAATCATACAAATAACTAAAAAATATAATACATATGTGATAGATGGAATTACAGGACACAGAATAATAAATAATCAATAATATAAATTATTTTAAGCCGACCAATAAAATCAACAACTAAAATACAGATGCAAATATAAATTGTATGATGCCAGCCTAATTCTCAGTTAATAAGACAAATTTGAGGTTGCTTTGACTATTATAGATCATTTGAAATTTTACACAAATATAGAATCATCTTGGTATATATACAAAAGGCCTGTTCAAATTTTAATTGTAATTCCATCAGATTTGCAGATATGACAATTTGCATTTTAATAATATTGAGCTCTCTGAAAGCTCTACACATGGTACATCTATCCATTTAAGTGCTCTGTAAATTTTTCTTCTTGCATTCTGAAATTATTAGTATGATATTATTGCACATTTTGGTAATATGTACCTATTTTGCTATTTTATTCTACTGCACATTGTAATTATATGTTTTTCTAATTATTTCTCAAACAGAAATAAAATTGTTAATGTGTGCATGCTAAGTCACTTCAATTGTGTCTGACTCTTTGCGATCCTTTATTTCAAATAAAATCAATTATTTTCCTGAAAGCCACAGCTAAAGGAATATGGATTGCTTGTTTTGATTTTTGTTTTGTTTGTTTGTTACACAAATCTGTAAATATTAAGATGTTCTCTATTTAAAAGGTCTGCATGTCACATTTTCTCTAAATTTAGAGTTTAGGAAAGTGAACTGAGATCTGACCCAACTTAATTCAGTTCATGTTTATAAATTAAAATCTAACATATTAAATGAAGTTATTTCAAAGGAAGAGGAAAACTCCAGTTGTTTGGGGTTTTTAAAATAGTAAACAGGTCTAGTTCAGATATTTGCCCATATCTATGCATATACACACCTACACAGATAATGTAGAGAGAAGTTATGTGAATGAAACTGATGTAACAATACTAGTGGAAAGTCAAAATATCAACAGAAACTGAGTATGAGACAAAGCCTTACTAGGCAAAAGTGAAAAGTAGATTCATTAGGAAAACTATTTCAGACAAGGATAGAAATAGAGAATATGACCAAAACAGAACAGTTACTATTTTCATACCATAAATTGTCTTTAGACTCCAAAAACATCTGCTTCACTGACTACTCTAAAGCTTTTGACAGTGTGGATCACAACACACTGTGTAATATTCGTAAAGAAATGGGAATACCAGATCACCTTACCTGCCTCCTGAGAAACCTGTGTGTAGGACAAGAAGCAATAGTTAGAACTGAACATGGAAAAATGGACTGGTTCAAAATTGGGAAAGAAGTGTGTCAAGGCTATAGATTGTCACCCTACTTATTTAACTTATATGCAGGGTACATCATGTGAAATCCTGGACTGGATGAAACACAAGCCAGAATCAAGGTTGCCAGGAGATAGAACCTCAGATGAGCAGATGGCACTACTCTTATGGCAGAAAATAAAGAGGAACTAAAGAACCTCTTGATGAAAGTGAAAGAGGAGAATGAAAATGTTGACTTAAAACTCAACATTCAGAAAACTAAGATCGTGGCATTAGGTCTCATCATTTCATGGCAAATAGATGGGGAAACAATGAAACAAGTAAGAGATTTTCTTTTCTGGGTCTCCAAAATCACTGCAGATGGTGACTGCAGCCATGAAATTTAAAAACTCTTGCTCTTGGAAGAAAAGCTATGACCAACCTAGACAGCATATTAAAAAGCAGAGACATTATTTTGCCAACAAATGTCCATCTAGTTAAAGCTATGGTTTATCTAGTAGTCATGTACAGAAGTGAGAGTTGGACCATAAAAAGAGCTGAGTACTGAAGAATCGATGGTTTTGAACTGTGATGATGGAGAAGACTCTTGAGAGTCCCTTGAACTGAAAGGAGATCAAACCAGTTAATCCTAAAGGAAACCAGTCCTGAATATTCATTGGAAAGACTGATATTGAAGCTGAAACTCCAATACTTTGGCCACCTGATGAGAAGAACTGACTCATTAGAAAAGACCTTGATGCTGGGAAAGATTGAAGACAGGAGAAGGGGACAAAAGAGGATGAGATGATTATATGGCATCACTGATTCGATGGACATGAGTTTGAGTAAGCTCCAGGAGTTGGTGATGGACAGGAAAGCCTGGCATGCTACAGTCTACGGAGTCACAAATAGTCAAACGCAATTGAGTGACTGAACTGACAGACTGATTCTTTTAAAACTACGTTATAAGACAGAGAGGCCTGGCGTGCTGCGATTCATGGGTCGCAAAGAGTCGGACATGACTGAGTGACTGAACTGAACTGAACTGAAAATTATATATGGACTCTGTGTATCATATTAAGGACATAGTGTCAATAACAGTGATATTCATGTGATATCTTTCGAAGAATCATAAAAACACAAACTGTATGGATTGGAAAATATTTTTGAATATCATAAATAACCTAATTAAAAATACACCTGATATTAAACATACTGAAGCTTCTGGCACTGGTTGGACTGGGAAATATGTGCTGGCTAACTGTCATCTACAAGTGGCATTATTAATATTCAATCTTATTATTTTTCTGTTACTTTAGAGATTTTGCCAAGTTTTTGTCTTCTGCCTTTTTAAAAGCTCTTGGCTATAGAAAGTGAACACTGAAAGATAAAGTACTCTCACTATACTAGAGTATTGCAAAAATCTGTGACTTTTTTTCTCTTCCACCCATATATTATGATAATTTATCCAAATAAATCAGAAATTTTAGGTAATGAGAAAAAAGTCATACAATTTTGTTAATAGGAAATATAGCCAAATAAACTGAAAATAAATCACATGTGCATTATGACTCTGTGCTGATTTTTGACAGAATGGATATTTCTTATATTTTCTATTTTTTTCTGACATGTGCATATTAATTGATTTTTATCTCTTAAATTATGTTGTTATTCTTCAGATACTTAAGAGATACTTAAGTTATTATAATTAAGTATCTCTAGTCTTCTCTTTATATCATTTATATCTTTAATGTCTGAATGCAGGTCTTATTTTTAATGGTTACTATTCTGGTTTTCATTAATATCTGTGAAATGTTAGGAGCACATTTTGCTTAATAGCAAAAACACTGGTATATTGTCTTATACAAGTTTTTAATTTCTTAAAACAATATTTGTGTATAAATGTCAAGCTGCTTTGAAAATATTATTATGCCAAAGGTTCAGCTAGAAAGGAAACTAATTAACATAAATGTTTATGACCATTAAAATAATCTGCTTTCTATGGAATTCATGAAGATAAGAATAATGTTATTAAAATTTTCTCATAAGAATTAAAACCCTAACTCTATATTTGGCCTATCATACTCCATGTTTTTCATTTTTAGATGGCATTCTTATCAATATGTTAATATATCCTGCTGCTGCTGCTAAGTCTCTTCAGCAGTGTCCGACTCTGTGCAACCCTGTAGATGGCAGCCCACCAGGCTCCCCTGTCCCTGAGATTCTCTAGGCAAGAACACTGGAGTGGGTTGCCATTTCCTTCTCCAATGCAAGAAAGTGAAAAGTGAAAATGAAATCACTCAGTCATGTCCAACTCTTAGAGACCCCATGGACTGCAGCCTACCAGACTTCTCCACCTATGGGATTTTCCAGGCAAGAGTACTGGAGTGGGGTGCCATTGCCTTCTCTGTAATATATCCTATACAGTCCTAACATCTACACTTATTAGTAATAGCATTTTTTTTCTTGGAAGGAATTCAGAACATATTTAATAATGCCAGTCTCCTAGTTCTTGTCTCCTTTACTATGTTAAAGAACATAAAGTACATTTTAACGATAGAGGGCATATAGACTTTCTGCTGGAATACTTAACATGTGAAGATTCTAGGAGATTGCTGAGAATAGAAATGTATATAGAAGGAGACAAAGAAAGGAGATATGAAAGGTTTTTTTATTGGGAGATAAAACAAGGATTTTATTGTGAAAATTATGTATCTGATTTTTCAATTCTTTGTGGCAAATGTGAAAAATTAGTCAACTAAAACCTTAATTAAACAGAGTTGGGAGACCAGAAATGGGGGCTATCTCACCCTGCTATGACAGCAGATCTCAAAAGGAAGAGAAAGACTTCTATCTTGGCAAGAACTCAGCCAATGGAAAGCTTCCAGCTTTTCCCTCTGTAAAATCTGTATGTGTGTAAGTCCTGTCATGGTGACCAAGCCCAAACTGTAACTTTCTACTGATCCTGAATAAGCCCATGTTTGCTGGAAACATGTCTGGCAGTATATTTATTCTAGGTCAAAACAACAAAGGGTGTATTTTTAGGCCTTATACATAAAATTAAAGTGTTGTTTTCTCATATATGAGTCTTTCTTCATTAAAAATTTTAGTGCCTACACCCTCAGGATTTTTTAATTTTTAGAGGATAGAGTATTAGCTGTGAATAAAATAGACATTTTGCTTTTGCTCTCTGTAAAAATTTCCCAATACAAGAAGGCAGATAGTAAAAAGAGTAGTAAATATTGTCACAATAAAAAGTATCAAATAAAGATAAGAACATTTCAGAGAATAAAATAGGTTACTATACACTGACCAGGAAGCTACACCAAAGAGTTATATAAGAGAAGATTCTCTAAACAGGTGGCCTATAACTTGGAGACCTGAAAAACAAAAAGGAGCTAAAAATGTGAATATAGGGGAAAGAAATCCCAGGCAGATGGAATAGGGTAAAATTGCTCTATTATGGTGAAAAGCTTGGCAAGGTCAAGAAGAACCAGTCTATAGTTGCTAGAGGGTAAATAGCAAAAAACAAAGAGCTTGGAGATGTAGGTTGGGGTAGATAACAGAAGATTTTTAGGGAGAAAACATAACGATTTACTAAAGTTTACAAACAGAATTCTGAATAAATGAAAAAAAAATGTTTATGGAGGAGAGAGATTATATAATTTTAAGCATCTATTCTATCTGTATTAACAAATTCAACAAAATATTAATTTAAAAAATTCTCACAGTGTTTAGGGCATTTATCTAATGAATTCAACATTAATATGAAATTATTGATGTACAAAGATCCCTAAGATATATTTGAAAATAAGGGAAAAAAAGTAAAGAGAGAGAATTTGCACTGTTTGATCAAATGTATTGCAAAGCTACATTCTTCAAAGCAAATGGTATTAGCAAAGGAATAAACAAATAATTTAGTGGAGTAAAATTAAAAATTTCAAAAAAATTTTATAGCATATGTGGAAATGGCAGAGATTATTTACAGGGGGGGAAAAAGACTCTTCCTTTATTATAGAAATTTTAATACTAGTTAGTTCAGTCGCTCAGTCATATCCGACTCTTTGCGACCCCATGAATCGCAGCACGCCAGGCCTCCCTGTCCATCACCTTCTCCCGGAGTTCACGATGCCATCCAGCCATTTCATCCTCGGTCGTCCCCTTCTTCTCCTGCCCTCAATCCCTCCCAGCATCAGAGTCTTTTCCAATGAGTCAACTCTTCACATGAGGTGGCCAAAGTACTGGAGTTTCAGCTTTAGCATCATTCCTTCCAAAGAAATCCCAGGGCTGATCTCCTTCATAATGGACTGGTTGGATCTCCTTGCAGTCCAAGGGACTCTCAAGAGTCTTCTCCAACACCACAGTTCAAAAGCATCAATTCTGCGGCGCTCAGCCTTCTTCACAGTCCAACTCTCACATCCATCCATGACCACAGGAAAAACCATAACCTTGACTAGACGGACCTTAGTCCACAAAGTAATGTCTCTGCTGTTGAATATACTATCTAGGTTGGTCATAACTTTTCTTCCAAGGAGTAAGCGTATTTTAATTTCATGGCTTCAGTCACCATCTGCAGTGATTTTGGAGTCCAAAAAAATAAACTAAGTAACTAACTAAGTAATACTACTTAGTTACTCAGAAAGTAAATCAAGGTATATATTTGATAGGCAGAGTTTACAATATTGAATCTAATAGAATTACTAGCTTACTTTCTCAATGAAAGTATTAAATATTATAAAAATAAAAACATATGTAATAATTTCTACAGGAGCTAAAACTGCTTTTAATAAACACTAAGACCCATTTCATTATGAAAACATTTGATAAAATGTATGGCCTTGGAGTACAGAATGAAGCAGGGCAAAGGCTAATAGAGTTTGCCAAGAGAACACACTGGTCATAGGAAATACCCTCTTCCAACAACACAAGAGAATGCTGTACACATGGACAACACTAGATGTTTGACATCAAAATCAGATTGATTATTTTCTTTGCAGCCAAAGATGGAGAAGCTCTATACAGTCAGCGAAAAAAAAAAAAAAAAAAACAGGATCTGACTGTGGCTCATATCATGAACTGCCTATTACAAAATTCAGACATAAATTGAAGAAAGTAGGGAAAACCACTAGACCACTCAGGTATGACCCAAGTCAAATCCCATATGATTATGTAGTGGAAGTGAGAAATAGATTCAGGGAATTAGCTGTGATAGACAGAGTGCCTGATGAACTATGGACAGGGGTTTATGACATTGTACAGGAGACAGAGATCAAGACCATCCCCAAGAAAAAGCAATGTAAAAAAGCAAAATGGCTGTCTGAAAAGGCCTTACAAATAGCTGTGAAAAGAAGAGATAGAAAAAGCAAAGGAGAAAAGAAATGATACCCATCTGAATGCAGAGTTCCAAAGAATAGCAAGGAGAGATAAGAGAGCCTTCTTCAGTGATCAGTGCAAAGAAATAGAGGAAAACAATAGAGTGGGAAAGACTAGAGATCTCTTCAAGAAAATTAGATATACCAAGAGAACATTTCATGCAAAGATGGGCTCAATAAAAGACAGAAATTGTGTAGACCTAAAAGAAGCAGAAGATGTTAAGAAGATGTCAAAAGAACACACAGAAGAACTATACAAAAAAAAAAAAAAAAATCTTCACAACCCAGATAATCACAATGGAATGATCACTCACCAGTCATCCTGGAATGTGAAGTGAAGTTGACCTTAAGAAGGATCATTTGATGGAATTCCAATTGAGCAATTTCAAATCCTAAAAGATGATGCTGTGAAAGTGTTGCACTCAAAATGACAGCAAATTTGGAAAACTCAGAAGTGGCCACAGGACTGGAAAAGATCAGTTTTCATTCCAATCCCAAAGAAAGACAATGCCAAGGAATGTTCAACTTACTTCACAATTGCACTCACCTCACACACTAGTAAAGAAATGCTCAAAGTTCTCCAAGCCAGGCTTCAACAGTACATGAACCATGAACTTCCAGATGTTCAAGCTGGATTTAGAAAAGGCAGAGGAACCAGAGATCAAATTTCCAACATAGGCTAGATTATTGAAAAAGCAGAAAATTCCAGAAAAAACATCTATTTCTGCTTTACTGACTTTGCCAAGGCCTTTGACTGTGTGGATCACAAGAAACTGTGGAAAATTATTCCAGAGATGGGAATACCAAACCACCTGACCTGCTTCCTGAGAAATCTGTATGCAGGTCAGGAAGTAACAGAACTGGACATGGAACAATAGGCTGGTTTCAAATAAGGAAAGGAGTATGTCAAGGCTGTATATTGTCACCATGCTTATTTAACTTATATACAGAGAACATCATGAGAAATACTGGGCTAGATGAAGCTCAAGCTGGAATCAAGATTGCCAGGAGAAATATCAGTAACCTCAGATATGCAGATGACACCACCCTTTGGCAGAAAACGAAGAACTCAAGAGCCTCTTAATGAAAGTGAAAGAGGAGAGTGAAAAAGTTGGCTTAAAACTCAACATTCAGAAAACTATGATCATGGGATCCAGTCCCATTACTTCATGGCAAATTGATGGGAAAAGAATGGAGTTATTGCAACATTTATTTTTTTGGACTCCAAAATCTCTGCAGATGGTGATGGCAACCATGAAACTAAAAGATGTTTGCTCCTTGAAGAAAAGCTATGACCAACCTAGATAGCTTATTAAAAGGCAGAGACATTACTTTGTCAACAAAGGTCCATCTAGTCGATGCTATGGTTTTCCCAATAGTCATGTGTGGAGGTGAGAGCTGGACCATAAAGAAAGCTGAGCTCCGAAGAATTGATGCTTTTGAACTGTGGTGCTGGAGAAGACTCTTGAGAGTCTCTTGGACTGCAAAGAGATCCAACCAGTCAATCCTAAAGGAAATCAGTCCTGAATATTCATTGGAAGGACTGATGTTGAAGCTGAAAATACTTTGGCCACCTGATGCATAGAGCTGACTCATTGGAAAAGACCCTGATACTGGGAAAGATTGAAGGCGGGAGGAGAAGGGGATGATAGAGGATGAGATGGTTGGATGGCATCACCAACTTGATGGACATGAGTTTGAGTAAACTTCGGGAGTTGGTGATAAACATGTTGGCCTGGCATGCTGCAGTCCATGAGGTCACAAAGAGTCGGACATGACTGAGTGACTGAACTGAACTGAACTTATCTGATAGCTTAAGTAATAAATGTGTTATATGTACTTATGCATGTAATAAATTTGCATATTATATAAATAGAAAATAAAAAAAAAACAACTGCAAAACATATTACAAGCAAGACAGTTTAACAAGTGAAAATTTGCCTATTGTAATTCACAAAAATAAACATGTAAGATCAATAGGTATCATATGTAAAAATAATAAACATTTAGATTATATAACAGAAGTGAAGATCCTATTTGCAATGATAACAACATTTTTTTTGAAATACCTAGGCAAATATTTAACAAGAAATAGGCAAAATCTCAATGAATATGTGAAGTTAAGCTTGAATACACTCTTAAGGTACACATGAAAGAGATAAGTAAGTGAAAGAGATACTACATTCTTGGACAAGATATCTTATATCTTAAAGATTTTATTTTATCCTTTTAGTTTATAAATTTTCTATGATTACATTAATAATTGTCACTTTTGTTTCTTCATGTGAAACAAATTAAGATAGCATAAACTCTGAGTAAAATTCAAGAATATGCATTAATCAGAAAAACTGTGGAAGAAACAATAATGGAGGAGTAGGTATACCAGAAACTGAAAGATGGTATAAAGCTTATATTATTAAGTCCACATAGAATTTGTTGATAGAAAGATGGAAAAGCTAATAGAATAAAAAGTCTGTAAAAGGTATTCAAGATTTATAGAAGATTAGTATTGAATAAAGATGGCATCTCAAATCATTAATGAAAACACAGAACATGTAGTAGTAATTAACTATTCTTTAGAAGAAAAGATCTATTGGATTTTTTTGACAAGGCGAAGCAAAATGAAACAAAATATAAGTGCCATGAACTAAATCAAAATGATCTAACAAAATAGAAAATAATATTTACAAGCTATACTTCTTGAAATTAAATATTACTAATATAAAAGTCTATGACAAATTAAGATAAAAATGTCCCAAAATATTAAATAAAAATAAAGGAAATATATGAACAAACAAGCCACAAGATTAGCATTCAAATTAAAATGACCACTTAATAAGGTACTCAAAAACCATCATAGAATGAGGGGTACAAATTAAAAATACACTCAAACACCATCTCTGATTTATTAGATTTATAAAAATCCACTATTTTAATAAACACCTATTTGTGAGGCTGTGGGGATTCAGAGACTCTAGTACAGTTCAGTGGAATGCAAAATGGTTGTAAACTATATGGAGAAGAAATTGTCAAAGAAAGAAAGTGAAGCCACTCAGCCGTATCCGACTCTGCAACCCCATGGCATGCAGCCTGTCAGGCTCCTCCATCCATGAAATTTTCCAGACAAGAGTACTGGAGTGGGTTGCTATTTTCTTCTCCAATGTGAAATTGTCAAAATACAGCACAATTACATTTTTACTAGTTTACACTAAGGCAAAAGATTCAAGAAGTAGGTATTTGTTACTTCTTCAGCTTAAATCAAGCAAGGTATTTGATAAGGAATTCGTTTCTCTCAAAATCTTGGAAGCTCAGCAGACTGCTGTAGACTCCTCTGAAAAAGTCTAAAAGACTGTATTGGTGTTTTTCTTTCTGGCTTACTTCACTCTGTATAATAGGCTCCAGTTTCATCCACCTCATTAGTACTGATTCAAATGTATTCTTTTTAATGGCTGAAAAATACTCCATTGTGTATATGTACCACAGCTTTCTTATCCATTCATCTGCTGATGGACATCTAGGTTGCTTCCATGTCCTGGCTGTTATAACACATACATATGGAATTTAAAAAGATGGTAACGATAACCCAGTATGCGAGACAGCAAAAGAGACACAGATGTATAGAACAGTCTTTTGGACTTTATGGGAGAGGGCGAGGGTGGGATGATTTGGGAGAATGACATTGAAACATGTATAATATCATATATGAAACGAATCGCCAGTCCAGGTTCGATGCATGATACTTGATGCTTGGGGCTGGTGTACTGGGACAACCCAGAGGGATGGTACAGGGAGGGAGAAGGGAGGGGGGATTTGGGATGGGGAACACGTGTATACCTGTGGTGGATTCATGTTGATATATGGCAAAACCAGTACAATATTGTAAAGCAAAATAAATAAATAAATAAAATAAAAAGAAAGTAAAAAAAAAAAAATGCTAAACTAAAGGACAAGCAACTCAAAAAGGAAGATGAAGGAACTTTGCTATTTTTTAACCAGCCCATACAGAGTTTTAAGGCCAAGAATGGAGAAGAATTGTATGTAGATAAAATGAGGACTTGACATACCAGATGGCTGACTGATGAGATCTGTAAAATAAGGGAGAGAGCATTTGTGATTGAAACTGAGAAAGAAAACATTGCCTGCAATATCAGCAAACAGTGGATCTAGCCACCACATTCAGTTCTGTTCAGTTCAGTCACTCAGTTATGTCAGACTCTTTGTGACCCCATGGACTGCAGCATGCCAGGCCAACCTCTTCATCACCAACTCCTGAAGTTTACTCAAACTCATGTCCATCAAGTCAGTGATGCCATCCAACCATCTCATTCTCTATCATCCCCTTCTCCTCCCACCTTCAATCTTTCCCAGTATCAGGGTCTTTTCCAATGAGTCAGCTCTATGCATCAGGTGGCCAAAGTATTTTCAGTTTCAACATCAGTCCTTCCAATGAATATTTAGGACTGATTTCCTTTAGGATTGACTAGTTGGATCTCTTTGCAGTCCAAGAGACTCTCAAGAGTCTTCTCCAACACCACAGTTCAAAAGCATCAATTCTTCAGAGCTTAGCTTTCTTTATGGTCCAGCTCTCACCTCCATACATGACTACTGGAAAAACCATAGCTTTGACTAGACAGATCTTTGTTGGCAAAGTAATGTCTCTGTTTTTTTAATAAGCTGTCTAGGTTGGTCATAGCTTTTCTTCCAAGGAGCAAGTATCTTTTAATTTCATGGCTGCAGTCATCATCTGTAGCCACAGCATTACAGCCACCCCAAAGGAGAGCCCTAAGGGGGTTCAGGAAGGAAACAAAGGATTGTAATCTAGCAGTCTAGCAGTCATCAGACTATAGTTATCCCAGTGAAACTGCTTGAGAAAAATCAGGATGCAAAAACACAGGTTACTGGCTCCAGATGCTGAGGTGCATATCAAAGGATTGATTTCAGTGAGCCCAGACACTTGCATCTTCCCATACACTGAAAAGTGCTTAATTGCTTAACTTTTAGTTGTGCAATATTTTCAGTTGATGGACTCCAAGAACTAGAAACCAAAATAAAAATCTTAACAACCCATGAAGGAGAATGCATCACCTACAACAAGTAGTGGTGAAAAAGGTGCTATCTTAGGAGAATTTATAAAAATTTCCCTCCAGAGAAAAAGTTGATTCACAACAACTTCCAAGACCAGAACTAGACCATGGGCTCCTGAAAGCATAAGATAAAAAGAGCTTCTATGCCTCTTTAGTTGTTTCCCTCTCCTTCAAACTCAAAGCCTGGAAAGGTCAGAAATTAAGGAAAAGTAGGAATAAGAGAAGAGAAAAAAAGAATCTCATTCACAAAAGATAAGCTAATTGAGTAACTAACTTGGCTGAAAACAAAGCAATTTGATGTAATAGATTGTTTTCAAATTCAACTAGAAAAAAAAACCCACATTTCTATGCATAGATAATTTTTAAGGAAAAAAAGTGTTCATAGTTTAAATCATGAATAAAAGGAAGATTGGATTTTGCTAATAAGCAGTCTTTTTTTAATGTCCAATATATTATCTATTCATACATATGATAAGCAATCACTCAAAATCAGCATTTTCTTAACATACTTGTTACTTATGCCACTTTCACTCTCTATTAGCATCCAATTAATAAAAAATCACTGCTTATAGTTTTGTCCAGCCATTTTCAATCAGATAAGAAAGTCTTAATTATACAGTCTAGAGGATGTGGGCTAAATTTAAACACTGATGCATTTGAAATTTCTGTAAAACTAATGCCTATGCCTTTCAAGATGAAAAGTTGGTTAATTTTACCATCTAAATTTCTAATAGAGTTGTTACAGTTATTTCACAAATAAGATCATATACAAACATGATCAAGTGCTTTCAGTTCATATACCGTCTCAAGGATGTAATTTATTTCCACAAATAACCACGTGAAAATAATAACACAACATAGCTGTTAACCACCACAAACCCAGAGGCTCAGGCTCTTAAATTGAGTTGCTACCCAGCTGCCCACTTGAAAATTCATAAGGTACATATATATATATGTATATATATATAACATTGGAGATCTCAAAACATGGTTACCTCCTAGTGGAAATTTTTTTCTTTGGCACTGTATTATATAGTATAGTTCATGTTTAGCATTTAAGAAATTGCAGCTACATTCCATTATCAAAGACATATTTGTTAAAACATGAATATAAAAGGATTTGTAATTGAAGCACAGCTTTGATATATTTAATAGGATGTAAAACTGCCATCCTATTTTAATAGGCAATGTTTTATGTGCATTAACAGTAATATAATAATGCCTCTTCCGTGTGCTCTTGCCATTAGCACTTTTTCCCTCCCTTTCTTTTAGTCAGTCTTAAAATTTTAATGTAATCCAAACACATTAACATCTTTTTCCCCTCACTGTTCTTGAAATCAACTTTCCCTAATTGAAGGATAGTTGCTATACAACTATACTGATGAGTACTTCTCCAATTCTTTCTGCCTGTTGATTCATGTACACTCTTCCTAGCCTTAGACATGCTTATAGTTACTGAAAGTGTGAGAATGGAGCAATGAAATGGATAAAAGTGAGACAGATGGCAGAAAATCAAAGAGGAATGAATTTCATGAGTTTAAAAGAAACTGAGTTCTCTCACATGCTTTTGGGCAAAGCCACTTTTGATGGCATTGAATGAAAAAGAAAACAGTGTGTCCACCACCTTATGACTTAAAAATGGCAGAGTTATAGGCATTATTATAAAAATATAGTATTATTCCACAGGTGTTCTTTATTTTTGTTTATTTTATTTGCTCTCATTCAGACTATATCATTTTTTCTAATGATATTTCAACATGACTTTACATGCTCTTAAAGAGTGTAGCATATAGGAATACATCAAGAAAAGCTAATACAACTAATAGTAATACCTTACTGAGTTGCACAGAAGTACTCTTATCTGGATAGCAGTTAAATATACATATATACACAGCACTGATAGCAAAACAGAAGGACAATTTTGCCTTCAGATAGAGGAAAAAAACTGTATCATTTAGTGACCTGAGACTCTGAATTCTAATATATTACATCTCAAATGTATTCTCTCAGTATAATTTTTGGTACTTATTTCTGTTATATTTACATACACATACATATATGTGTGTATATATACATACATATATGTGTGTGTGTGTCTGGAAATGCTAAATTCAAAGGCAGATGGTTAGAGTCCCCTTTTCAACTCCATTAAAGTTTAGGTAGTTTGATGTTTCTGGCTCCAGGAAGTTTAATCTAGATTTCTTTCAAAATGTAGACAAGATCCTAGACTTCAGTAGTGAGGCTGCTTTAAGAGGACTCAATATTTTAACTGATAATACCCTAGGGCACTTGAATGTGTTTGTACTCTAAAATTTTCTTTGTTAAGAGCCTATAAGAATTAAAGATTTTAAAATTAAAAAAAATAAAAAATTAAAATTAAAAAAAAAAGAGCCTATAAAAGTGCAAAGGCTACACTTCAATACAAATGTTTATCTCCTGATATTCTATTAACTTAAATTGCAGTTGCTTATACTAAACTAAGTTGTTAATCAGTATCAGCAGATAATTTTCTTGATGTAGAGTTGAAAGTTGATTCACCTAGATCTTATCATGCATCACCTTCAGGAAATCAATGTTTAATTTCATTCATTCATTAAATAAATTTTGAGTGTCCATTTTATGGAATGTATGTATTTCTCACTGTCACATTTTAGACAAAAAATATGTTTCAAAAAGCTGCTTTAATAAAGAAGATGTTGTAGTCTTTCAAAGCACACATCACAAACTCTTTTATAGAATGATATCTCTTAATATACTGGCCTCAGTTTAGGATGTAGCTAATATACGTGTCTCAATATCTTAAGCACAAATGACATGTAGTCTATTTTCCATTCTGTAGTTCCTTGTTCAGAAATTTGTGGATGTCTTTTATGTTTGTTAACTTATGTGAAGGATAAGTGAATTGCATATATAAACTCTAATTCTGTTACTTTCAGGATACATTATATTTTTAGATAGATGGTACATAGACAGATGGGAAAGAGATTGATTTCCTGAAAACATTATTACTAAACATTTATATTAAACATTTGAAAAGGTAACATTGCACATTATATAAAAATTCAGACTTTGCACATGGGAAGTGCTTTAAAAAAAAAAAAAATCTTGCTTCAGAAAGTGAAACTACTATCCCTAAGTCTTCTCTCTCATAACCCAAGTATAATGGAAAAGATTATATGAAATATTGATTTTTAAAATTTTGAATTTATGTTTACATATGAAAACATAGAATGTTGAAGAACAAAGCACATACAGAAAAAATCAGAAAGCATATAATCCATAAATTTAAAAATAGTCATTTATATTAAATTTATTTAACCATAAGAGACAATGCCTTGTCCTTATTTTTTTAATTCTTTAGCAAGTCACTGAACACTAAATTATAATGAAATAAAATTCAGTAAGACGAACCCATATATATATAGCAGTATGAAAATTCCAAAAAATATGTAAAAAGTATAGTACTTCATGAGAAGAACTGTTTATTTCAATCCAGGCAGTTTTGGCTTAATAGCTCATAATTAATCAAAGTATTTTACTATACTGAAAGACAGAAACAAACAAAAAAACTTTTGGTAATTTCTGTAGATGTAGAAAAAAAGTGGTTGATGAAACTTAGTACACATTATTATAATACTTCTCACAAAACTAAGTACAGAATTAAATTTCTTCAGTCTGATGAAGGGGACATAAGAAATGCCTAGAGCAAGCAACCTACCTCACGGAGAAAAACCTAGGTGCTTTCTTCCTCACACTTAATGTTTGCATTCTCACCTTAAATATTACAATGAATACTAAACAAAAGATCAAAATCAGTGTAACAAGTCAAGCAAAATAAAAAAAAAAAAAAGCCTACAATCTAGAAAGCAAGAAGCAATAATGACTATTTTTAGACCACATGCTAACATTTGTAGAAATTATTAAGCCCACTAAGATAGCTATGGAACTAAAATGTGAGTAGAGTAAGATCAGGATTTCCTTGGTAGCTCAACTGGTAAAGAATCCTCTTGCCATCCAGGAGACTCCAGTTAGATTCCTGGTTTGTTAAGATCCCGTGGAGAAGGGATAGGCTACCCACTCCAGTATTCTTGATGTCCCTGGTGGTTCAGACGGTAAAGAATCAGCCTGAAATGCGGGACACCTGGGTCTGATTACTGGGTTGGGAATATCCCATGGAGGAGGGCATGGCAACTCATTCCAGTATTCTTGTCTGGAGAATCCCCATGGACAGAGGAGCTTGGCAGGCTACAGTCCATGGGGTCACTAACAGTAGACACAACTGACACTGAGTGATAAAGCACAGCAACAGAGTAAGGTCACAGAATACAAGGTCATTATAAAAAATCAATTATATTTCTACATGGTGGCAGTGCATAATTGGAAAATTTAAGTATCATTTACAATAGTATAAAATGAAATGAGAGATTGATTTAGTGAAGGATATATAAAACATGTATGCTAAAAAACATCATGGAAATAAACTAAGGAAGTTCTAAATAAAGGAAGAGATGCTATGATCATGATCAGAAGATATTATATAAAACAGATATAAATTCTTGGGACTTCCCTGGTGGTCCAGTGGTTAAGAGTCTGTGCTTCCACTGTAAGGGACACAGATTTGATCCTGTTGAGGAACTAAGATACACATGCCTCACAGTGTGGCCAAAAAATACATAAAATACAATAAGTTGTTATTAAACTGATCTATAAAGGCAACCAATCCTAGTCAAAATCCAACAAAGTTGTGGTAAAGATTGACAAATTGTTTCTAAAATGTGTATGGAAATTTAAAATTATATGAAATAACAAGTGAAATTTAAAAAAAAAATTGGGAGGAATTACACAAACTGTTTCTAACACTTAGGACATAGTTACAGAAATCAAGCAACTATTGGTATTAACATAAACAGGTTCACCAGCAAAACAGAAGAGATTATATAGAAACAGAACCACGCATATATTGGCAATGTGCTTTTGACAATCATGCCAAAGTAATTCAATAAGTTACTTTTTAAAGGGTATACTCCATTTATATTTATTAGAAATATTGGTTATATCCCTCATTTTCTACCTTGTAGAACATTTGTAACTTATTTTGTATTTAATACCTAATAGTTTGCACCTCTTAGTCCCCTACTCCTATATTGCCCCTCTCCCACTTCCATCGCTCCACTAATAACCACTAGTTTGTTCTCTGTGTCTATGAGCTGGCAAAGATTGAGGGCGAGAGGAGGGACAGAGGACAGGGTGACAGAAAGGGGGTGACAGAGGATGAAATGGTTGGATGGCTTCACTGAACTCAATGGACATGAGTTTGAGCAAACTCCAGAAGTTAGTGAAGGACAGGAAAGCCTGGTATACTTCAGTTGATGGGATCACAAAGTCAGATATGACTGAGTGACTGAACAAAAACAATCTGAATCGGCTATTTTTTTTTTTTTTTACACATTTACTAGTTTGTTGTATTTTTCAGATTCCACATAAAGGTGATATCTGGCAATGCTGTCCTTTTCTGACTGACTTATTTCACTTAGAATAATGCCCTCAAAGTCCATCCATGTTGCTACAAATGGCAAACATTTTGTTCTTTTTAATGGCTAAGTAGCATTTCATTGTATATGAATATATCACACCTTCTTTATCCATTCATCTATTTTAGATACTTAGGTTGCTTCCATACTTTGCCAACTGTAAGTAATCACTGCTGTGAACATTGGGGTGGTATATATCTTTTCTAATTTTTGAGAGTTTATATACCCAGGAGTGGAATGGCTGGGTCATGTGTTAATTCTATTTTTCATTTATTGAAAAACCTACATACTGTTTTGCACAGTAGCTGTAACAATTTACATTGCCACCAACAGTGTACAAGGCTTCTTTTCTCCATGTCTTTGCCAGTCAACATTTGTTATTTGTGTTCTTTTTGATGATAGCATTCTGACAAATGAGAAGTGATATCTCACTGTGGTTTTGATTTTCATTTTCCTGATGATTAGTAATGTTGAGCCACTTTTAATGTGCCTGTTTGTTATTTGTCTTTGGAGAAATGTCTATTCAGCTCTTCTGCTCATTTTTTGATTAGGTTGTTTAGCTTTTGATATTGAATTGTATGAGATGTTTACATAAGCTGGCTATTAATCCCTTACAGATCACACCATTTGAAAATATTTTTTCCCATTCAGTAGGTACTTTTTGTTTTATTAATGGGCTTCTTTGCTGTAAAAATCTTTGAAATTTAATTATATCCCCTTTACTTACTTTTTTTTCCCTTTATTTTAGGAGTTGGATCCAAAAATATATTGCTGCAATTTATCTCAGAGACTGTTATGCCTATATTTTCCCCTAGGAGTTTTATAGTATCCAGTCTTACATTGAAGTGTTTAATCCATTTTGAGTTTATTTTGTACATAGTTTTAGAGAATTTCTAATTTCATTCTTTTACATAGAGCTGTCCAGTTTTCCTACCATCACTTATTGAAGAGACTGCCTTTTCTCCATTGTATATTCTTACCTCCTTTGTCATAGGTTAATTGACCATAAATGCATGGGTTTAATTCTGGGTCCTCTATCCTATTCCACTGACTTATGTTCCACTGATCTGTTTTTGTGTCACTACTGTACATGTTTTGATTACTGTAGCTTTGTATTATAATCTGAAGGGAGGATGGTTTACCCACTCTTGTTCTTCTTTCTCAAGACAGTTTTCGCTATTTATGATATTCTGTTTCCATATAAATTTAAGGAATTTTTGTTCCAGTTCTATGAAAAATGCCATTGGTAATTTGATAGAGATTGCATTGACTCTGTAGACTACCTTGGTTAGTATAATAAGACTTTTAACAGTATTGATTCTTTCAATAAGGGATCAATAACATTTTCAATAAATAATACTGAAATGTTGGCTATGTATACTTCTAAAAGGGATCTAAACCTTATTACCATACATAAAAATGAACATGAAAACTCTTACAGACATGAAAATAAGTGCTTAAACTATATAAAAATTCTAGAAGAAATCATTTAAAAGTTTGTATTACTTTGGGTTAGGTAAATAGTTCTTAGGTCATGAAAAATGTGAATTAAAATAACCAATAATAATAATTTGGACTCTATCAAAACTGTAAACTCCATTCCTTCAAAAATACTCTTAAAATGAAAATTCAAGACACAAAAAATTGTTCATACAGGATATGTTAAGAACTATATAAATGAAAAATAAAGATACACTCACTACAATTTAAACATATGCAAAAGACTTAGACCTTTTATCAAAGAAGCACATTTAAAGATGCTCATCATCATTTGGCATTACAGAAATGCAAATTACAATGTCACAAAGATATCCCTGCATGCACATTGGAATGACTAAAATCAATAAGAACTGAGGATATGAAGTGTTGGCAAGGTTGTGGAGTAAAAAAGCCTCAGATATTGCTCTTTGAAATGCAAAATGATACAGCTACTTTGGACAACAGTTCAGCAGTGTTTTATAAAGTTAACATATACTTACAATAGTTATTCAATAATTCCAGCCCTACATATTTAATTATGAGGAATGAAAACATACCCTTATTTAAAGATTTGTAACTAAAAATTAAAAGCAACTTTATTCACTGTAACTCAAACTACAAATAACTCTAATGTCTCTCAACTGGTGAATGGATGGACAAAATTAGTTATATTTGTACAATGAAGTACTACTCTGCCACAAAAGGAAACAAATCAGCAATAGAGGCAAACTGTGGATGAATTTCAAAAACATTAGGTTAAGTGAAAAAAAATAGACAGAAAAGATGATGTATTTATTATTTATTTTATATGGCAGTCTGCAAAAGGCAAAAATATATAGACAGAAACAGATAGTGGCCCCCAGAGCAGGCTGTTGTGGTGGGGATTGACTGTAAAAAGGTACAAAGGAAATTTTGGGGGGTGATGGAAATATTCTGTCATAATTTTGGGTGGTGATGGGCTCAGTACTATAAAGAATTATAAAAACTTTTCAAAGTGTACAACTAAAAAGGGTGAATTTTACTCTATTTAAATTATATCATGGTAAAACAGACAAAACAAGAATGAACAATGTATTATTAATAGAAAACAATATATAGGGACTATACTCCCCCTGCGAAGTAAACAAATATCATCTCATTTCATTTTAAGGAAACTTACTCTATAATCCTTTAAAAAATAATCTTTTTTACAAGGACCACTAAAAGCTTGATCACCAATGTTTTTCTGGGAAAACTTCTAAAGTCCTCTTTTGTTTATTCCCTTTGAGTTTTGTAAATTCTCTCAGGCACCAGCTCCCTCCTGTGATCTTGGCTGCCCAGATTTTCTTTGGATCTCTGCAATCACCCTTCCTAGGCAGCAGCCTATATCCTATTAACCCTGCTCTCCTCAAGTCAGGCTTTCTTAATATTTTATAAACATGAACCAGCTTCACACTAAGATACTGATAGTTCTCAACAGCTAAGTGTGTCTCCAAGGGCTATATACTTTCACAAAGTTTATACATTAAGTTACATCATATAATATATTAATGTTTATTTAAAAACTTCCATAAGAATTATCTCATTTAATTCTTATACTCCTGTGAAATAAATAGCAGACAATATCATTATCTTCATTTCACAAGTGACACAGGAGAGACTCATAAACTATTGGAAGACTTTTTGGTTTGTAAATATTGTAGTTTACCTAAACTGTTGATATTTCATTGACTATCTAGGATTTTAAGAAGTGATATTTAGGGGCAACCTGTCAAATGGCTTTAAATCCCATTTTGCAGCCAAACATGAATATTCTCTTCAGATACTTAAGCTAGCCTTATTCTTTTATAATTAAGCCAGACTGAGTAATAGATACATATTTGCTAGTCTTTAAAGTCTACACTTAGAACTGGACATGGAACAACACATTGGTTCCAAAAAGGAAAAGGAGGACGTCAAGGCTGTATACTGTCACCCTGCTTATTTAGCTTATATGCAGAGTACATCATGAGAAACACTGGGCTGGAAGAAGCACAAGCTAGAAACAAGATTGCCGGGAGAAATGCCAATAACCTCAGATATGCAGATGACACCACCCTTATGGCAGAAAGTGAAGAGGAACTAAAAAGCCTCTTGATGGAAGTGAAAGAGGAGAGTGAAAAAGTTGGCTTAAAGCTCAACATTCAGAAAATGAAGATCATGGCATCTGGTCCCATCACTTCCTGGGAAATAGATGGGGAAACAGTGTAAACATTGTCAGACTTTATTTTTTGGGGGGCTCCGAAATCACTGCAGATGGTGACTGAAGCCATGAAATTAAAAGACGCTTACTCCTTGGAAAAAAAAGGTTATGATCAACCTAGATAGCATATTGAAAAGCAGAGACATTACTTTGTCAACAAAGGTCCGTCTAGCCGAGGCTATGGTTTTTCCAGTGGTCATGTATGGATGTGAGAGTTGGACTGTGAAGAAGGCTGAGCGCCAAAGAATTGATGCTTTTGAACTGTGGTGTTGGAGAAGACTCTTGAGTGTTCCTTGGACTGCAAGGAGATCCAACCAATCCATTCTGAAGGAGATCAGCCCTGGATTTCTTTGGAAGGAATGATGCTAAAGCTGAAACACCAGTACTTTGGCCATCTCATGCGAAGAGTTGACTCATTGGAAAAGACTCTGATGCTGGGAGGGATTGGGGGAAGGAGGAGAAGGGGACGATAGAGGACGAGATGGCTGGATGGCATCACTGACTCGATGGACGTGAGTCTGAGTGAACTCCGGGGATTGGTGATGGACAGGGAGGCCTGGCATGCTGTGACTCATGGGGTCACAAAGAGTCGGACATGACTAAGTGACTGAACTGAACTGAAAGTCTAATTTTCAGTATTAATAAAATCTTACAAATAATATATTTGTATTAAAAGCTATTAGGCTATAATTTTTCCCATTTCTGATATACTCACTAACATAACAACAAGAACTCATGAGATATCTATAAGTTTTAGCAGTTTACAGAGTTTCATGATATCTTTCAAGTCATCAGACTATGCTAATTTTATGACATAAATTTCCTAAGTGACAGACACTATGAAAGTGCTGAACAGAATAGATTGTGATTAGGACAACAATGATTTTAATGGAAAAAGGTCAGCAGCTGCATAAATAGTGAAATGCAAGTGAAGGGAGTGATGTCAAAAGTGATACACCCTTTGACATGATGATAGCTCTTCTAATGTGGGGCCAAGCAATAGAGAGCAGGGTGTTCTGGACCATGATCCTCCACAGACCTTTGTTATTACCACTCTGAAGAAGGCAAATTCAACTGCCACACCATTTTAGTGCTCAATTATAAAAATCAAGTAATTTATCTGACTACAGAATCAAATCATGTTTAAATCACTCTACAAACTCTAGTCATCCTGTCTTTCCTGAGAGGCACCTCCTAAGGCAGTATTTTCAGGTTTCACTCAGTCTGTAAATATGTAAAACAAGTTTTTAAAAAACTGCTTCTCATAACTTCCAGCACTTTTTTTTATTGTTCTTGTTGTCTCCTACACACAATATATAATGTGGCTCCTGTTTTATAGGATTGATATTTAAATAGTAAAAGAAAAGAGTTTTTTCAGACTTTGTTCAACTTCATCGTACATTTCTTGTTCACTCACTCCATCATGTCTGACTCTGCAAACCCATGGACTACAGCATGCCAGGCTTCCCTGTCCTTCACCATCTCCCAGAATTTGCTCAAACTCATGCCCATTGAGTCAGCAGTGCCATCATCCAACCATCCTATCTTCTGTCGACCATTTATCCTCCTGCTTTCAATCTTTCCCAGCACCAGGGTCTTTTCTAATGAGTCAGCTCTTCCTATCAGGTGGTCACAGTATTGGAGTTTCAGCTTCAGTATCAGTTCTTCTAATGAATATTCTTGATTGATTTCCTTTAGGATTGACTGAAATCCAATGACCTTCTCTTTGAACTTATTCATCTCTGGTTCCCTCTTCAATGATCTGGTCACTATTGTTTTTGATTCTTGAAACTCTCTCTTCTCTTGACCTCCAGGATCCTCTTACCTGCTAGCTCTTCTCTTGCAACTTAGGAAGCTGCTGCCTGTCTCCTCTGAAGTTTCTGTCTTCTCCATCTCTAAAGATAAAGGTAAACTCAATGAATCTCTTGCATGTCTTTTATTAATATATTTCATTCTCACCTCTTACCTCTATCAATATTGCCTTTTTCTTTCTTTGTTTTTAGTCGCTAAGTTATATCTGACTCTTCATGACCCCATGGACGGTAGTCTTCCAGCATCCTCTGTCCATGGGATTTTCCAGGCAAGGATACTGGCATGGGTTGCCATTTCCTCCTCCAGAGGATTTATATGGTCTTAGAAGTATTTTTATTTCTAAAAGCACTGACTATACATGTTTAATAGGTATTTCATATTATATACCAATAGCCCAAGTCATATTTTAAACATTCTGTTCATGCATTTCATCTATAGCTTGCTTTATGTCTCAATATACACATCCCTCCAAATTCATAAATGTAACATATCAAAAAATAATTTATTATTTTTCTTTTCATATCCATCTGTAAAATTCTTTTCCAAATTCCTGGCTCAAAACCTTAATATGTTCCTCTTTTTAGTTGCTATGTTCAGCAACCTGATAGGGTCTTTCAATCTGATTTCCTGAATATCAGTTGCAATTTTATCATCAATACTTTCTGACAATGGCTACTCTTACTGTAAAAATTTCTCGAATTTTGTTCAGAGTTCCTGAAATTGTCTATGTGAAACATAAATATTCTCTTGTCATTTTTTACATATGTATTTTGTATACTTAACCTTTTGCCTTCAGGATTCAGAATAAAGCATACATTCTATGCTATGGTTACAGTTTTTGGTCATTTCCTTATACTAGTCAAGTCTTTTGCTCTAAATAAACTTCATTATTCACAATATTCTTGAATATTTTCTACTTCTCAACTTCTCTGACTTCTTTATTGTTCTCCTTTTCTTTTCCAGAAAATTCTCTACTTACTTTCCCTTCTACACGTATCAAATCTTGCTTCTCCCTCACAAGTGTTGTCTTCACATTAATGCCTTTTTCTATAATCCTCAGATGGACTTAGTTTCTCATCTTTGACTTAGCCACTCATACTTAGAATGTCAGTATTCCAAAGCATTTTGTCAGTCAATCTCTTTTGATATTCATTCTTTTGTAAACCTCATCTGCCAGTCAAAGGATGGTTCATCTTTCAGTGAGTTTAAGCATACAGTCATTTCTACACTATCTTTAAACACAGATAGAAATAAGATCTCAATAGAAATATCTTATGCTCTTAGAAGAAGAGAAAGAGTGAAAAGAAAGAAAACTAAAATAATAAAGGTCATTTCCATGTCAAACCATTTAAAGAAACTACTGGGAGAAGTAACTCTACTTCTGTTATCAATTTATAGTCTTTTGTTATTATGAACACCTGCCGCCTATTAAGCTAGGATAAACAAGCAAACCTAACAAACCATGTAGCTTCTTACCAAGAAGGGAGGTGAACAAGGGACAGCCTGGCCTTTACCCTGTAAACTCCGTTAATGCCATTTAAGAGTTCTGAGGATGTGAAGATGATAGTAGATAATGTACTTTGAAAAACTGAAGAAGAGAGAGATAGATGAGATTGTCTTGATGGGTAATCTGAAAATAATAGAATGCATGGGGGAAAAGGCAGTAGTACAACCAGCATCATTTTCTGAGAGAAATTTTGGAGAGAATTCTAACACAGAATCTGTTGGATCCCAACGTTGGAAGGGGAAGTGGAACAAGATCTGTGTGAATAATTGAGGGGTAGCTAAAAAGACATTTTTCTTTTTAGAAAAGAAAAGTGTGCCCTTCAGTGTGCCCCCTTTACATTCCATACCTGCAAAAAACTGGCAACTCTGATGGTTTCCTTACAGTAAATTTGAAACAATTCAGAGAATACATTTTTGTTTTACAGGTGTCATAATTAAGGAGAGGAGAGGATTTAGGCGTATTCCAAAGAAGTCATAAGAATCTTGCATTTTTAGGACTGCATCAAAGGCTATTTGCAATTCCATAAAAATGGAAATCTATCCTAGAAAACTCATTTACACTGTGTAGTAGGTGCTTTTACTCTAATACAGTTCATTTCAGTTGATCAGTAGTGTAAAACTCTTTGAGACCCCATGGACTAAAGCACACCAGGCTTCCCTGTCCATCACCAGCCCCCAGAACATGCTCAAACTCATGTCCATTGAGTTGGTCATGGCATTCAACCATCATCCTCTGTCATCACCTTTTCCTCCTGTCTTCTATCTTTCCCAACATCAAGGTGTTTTCCAATCAGTCAGTTCTTCTCATTAGGTGGCCAAAATACAGGAGTTTCAGCTTGAGAGTCCAATGAATATTCAGGACTGATTTCCTTTAGGATTGACTGGTTTGAACTCCTGACAGTCTTCTCCAACACCATAGTTCAATAGCATAAATTCCTCGGCACTCAGTTTTGTGTACGGTCCGACTCTCACATCCATACCTGACTACTGAAAAAAAAAGATAGCTTTGACGAGACAGACCTTTGCTGGCAAAGTAATGTCTTTGTTTTTTTAGTATGTTGCCTAGGGTGGTCATAGCTTTTCTTCCAAGAACCAAGTGTCTTTTAATTTCATGGCTGTGGTCACCATCAGTGATTTTGGAGCTCAAGAAAAGAAAGTCTGTCACTGTTTCCACTGTTTCCCCCACCTGTTTGCCATGATGTGATGGGACAGGATGCCATGATCTTCGTTTTTTGAATGCTGAGATTTAAGCCAGCTTTTTCACTCTTCCATTTCACCTTCATCAAGAGGCTCTTTAGTTCCTCTTTGCTATCTGACGTAAGGGTGGTGTCATCTGCATATCTGATGTTAATTAGCATTTCTCCCACAATCTTGATTCCAGTTTGTGCTGCATCCAGCCCAGCATTTCACATGATATAGTCTGTATATACATGGGCTTCCCTGGTGGCTCAGAGATTAAAGCGTCTGCCTGCAATACAGGAGACCTGGGTTCGATCCCTAGTTTGGGAAGATTCCCCTGGAGAAGGAAATGGCAACCCACTCCAGGATTCTTGCCTGGAGAATCCCATGGATGGAGAAACCTGTTGGGCCACATTCCATGGGGCCTCAAAGAGTCGGACACGACTGAGCGACTTCACTTCACTTCAGTCTGTATATAAGTTAAATAAGCAGGGTGACGATATACAGCCTTGACGTATTCCTTTCCCAGTTTGAAACCAGCCCATTGTTTCATGTCCAGTTCTAACTGCTGCTTCTTAACTTGCATATTGATTTCTCAGGAGGCAGGTAAGGTGGTCTGATATTCCCATCTCTGGAAGAATTTTCCAAGCTTGTTGTGATCCACACATTCAAAGGCTTTGACGTCATCAATAAAACAAAAATAGATGTCTTTCTGGAACTCTTTGGCCTTTTTTATGATTCAACAGATGTTGGCAATTTGATCTCTGGTTCCTCTGACTTTTCTAAATTCAGCTTGAACATCAGAAAGTTCTTGGTTCACGTACTGCTGAACCTAGCTTGGAGAATTAGGAGCATTATTTTGCTAGTGTGTGAGATGAGTGCAATTTTGTGGTAGTCTGAACATTCTTTGGTATTGCCTTTCTTTGGGATTAGAATGAAAATTGAACTTTTCCAGTCATGTGGCCACTGCTGAGCTTTCCAAATTTGCTGGCATATTGAGTGCAGCACTTTTACAGCATCAGCTTTTAGGATATGAAGTAGCTCAACTGGAATTCTGTGACCTCCACTAGCTTTGTTCATAGTGATGCTTCCTAAGGCCCACTTGACTTCACATTCCAGGATGTCTGGCTCAAGGTGAGTGACCATACCATTGTGGTTATCTGGATCATTAAGATCCTTTTTGTATAATTCTTCTGTGTATTTTTGCCACCTCTTCTTAATATCTACTGCCCCAGTTAGGTCCATACTATTTCTTTCCTTCGTTGTGCCCCTCTTTGCATGAAATGTTCCCTTGATATCTCTAATTTTCTTGAAGAGATCTCTAGTCTTTCCCATTCTTTGTTTTCCTCTGTTTCTTTGCATTGATTACTGAGGAAGGTTTCTTATCTCTCCTTGCTATTCTTTGGAAGTCCATTCAGATGGGTATATGTTTCCTTTTCTCCTTTGTCTTTAGCTTCTCTTGTTTTCTCAGCTATTGGTAAGGCCTCATTTTGCCTTTTTACATTTCTTTTTCTTGGGGATGGCCTTGATCACACCTCCTGTACAGTGCCATGAACCTCTATCCATATGTCTTCAGGCACTCTCTTTATCAGACTTAATTCCTTGAATCTATTTGTCACTTCCACTGTAAAATTGTAAAGGATTTGATTTAGATCATACCTGAATGGTCTTGTGCTTTTCCCTACTTCAATTCTGAATTTTGCAATAAGGAGTTCATGATCTGAGCCACAGTCAGCTCCTGGTATTGTTATTGCTGACTGTACAGAGCTTCTCCATCTTTGGCTGCAAAGAATACAATCAGTCTGATTTCAGTATCGACTATCTGATGATGTCCATATGTAGAGTCTTCTCTTTTGTTATTGGAAGAGGGTGTTTGCTATGACCAGTGCATTGTCTTGGTAAAACTCTTTGTTAGCCTATGCCCTGCTTCATTTTGTACTCCAAGGCAAAACTTGCCTGTTACTCCAGGTATCTCCTGGTTTCCTACATTTCATTCCATCTTGTGATGTAAAGAACATCTTTTTTGGTGTTAATTCTAGAAGGTCTTGTAGATTATCCTAGAACCGTTCAAATTCAGCTTCTTCAGTGTTAGTGGTTGGGGCATAGACTTGGATTATTGTGATATTGAATGGTTTGCCTTAGAAACAGAGATCATTCTATCGTTTTGTAATTCTGTCATTTTACTCTAATTCCCTAAACCGTACATATGAAAACATTAACAAAATCATGACTCATTCAAAGAAGAAACAATCATGAAAGGAGAGAACTGCATAAAAACAAAAGAAAATATATACATATGTTTTAAAAAATAGGAAAATGCAAAGAACAGAAAAGAAAAAAAATACATTTGAGAAATAAAATTGAGAACACACTTCACAAAATGATACAAAAGCAAGAAAAATTCATGAAAACCAGAGGATTAATCTAAGCAACTCAACATTTTAATGAGAAGCTCATAAAGAGAAAACAAAATTGTGGGAGAGAAATTGCAACATTATTCCACAAGATTTAAAAATAATATTTTCAATGTTAATAGTATGTGCTGAGTGCTCAGTTTAATGAATTAAGAAGTCTCATGCTGAGATGAACTATGATGAAATGTGTACCACCAAGGATATATTAAAAAAAAGAAAAAAGAAAAAAAATTGTAAAAATCTTCCAAATGAGGAAAAAAAATCCAAGCTTCATCAAAATACTGAGAATGAGATGGTATTAGACTCCTGAGCTGCAATAATAATGACTGTCAGAGAGCAAAACACTTGAATACTGCCAATAGATAATTTTCAAGAAATAATTCTATGCCCAGTCAAAAAAATATGGGAATAAGATAATTATATTTCTAGCATGGAAGGTCTTAATACTTTTACCATTCCTATACCCATTATTAAAAGCTAAAACTGCATCCTTGTTTTAGTAAGTACAATAATATAAAAGAAATTGTGGCAGAATATTAGTTGAGCAATTAATAATAAAACCTTGATTATATTTGAAACCCAAAACACTAATTCACACATTCCAGTTGGCTACTGCTTCCTAATGAATCACTCCAAAACTTAGTGGCATAAAGCAACCATTACATTGTTAGATAGTTAGAACAGGAAAAAGGAGTCTAAAATGGTGGTGGCTAAAAGAGGAGAGTGAAAAAGCTGGTTTAAAGCTCAACATTCAGAAAACAAAGATCGTGGCATCTGGTCTCATCACTTCATGGCAAATTGACAGGGAAACAGCGTTAGGCTTTATTTCGGGGGTCTCCAAAATCACTGAAGATGGTGATTGCAGCCATGAAATTAAAAGATGCTTACTCCTTGGAAGAAAAGTTATGACCAACCTAAATAGCATATTCAAAAGCAGAGATATTACCTTGCCAATAAAGGTCCATCTAGTCAAGGCTATGGTTTCTCCCGTGGTCATGTATGGATGTGAGAGTTGGACTGTGAAGAAAGCTGAGCACCAAAGAATTGATGCTTTTGAACTGTGGTGTTGGAGAAGAATCTTGAGAGTCCCTTGGACTGCAAGGAGATCCAACCAGTCCATCCTAAAGGAGATCAGTCTTGGGTGTTCATTCGAAGGACTAATATTGAAGCTGAAACTCCAATATTTTGGCCACTTCATGCAAAGAGTTGACTCATTGGAATAGACCCCAATGCTGGGAAGGATTGGAGGCAGGAGGTGAAGGGGATGACAGAGGATGAGATGGCTGGATGGCATCACCGATTAGATGGACATGAGTTTGAGTGAACTCCGGGAGTTGGTGATGGGGAGACCTGGCGTGCTGCGATTCATGGGATTGCAGAGTTGGACACGACTGAGAGATTGAACTGACCTGAAAAGACAATGAAGGGAAAAGCCAGTGAAAATAGAACAAAGGTAGGTCTGAGGATTGGAGTGAGGACCTCAGGTTAAAAACAAACTGCCCTCCTGGCTAGCCCAATTTACATAGGGCAGGCTCATGGGGGAGGAGACAAAAGTATAAGGAGGAAGCTTAAAAGAATTGAGGCTTATCTTCTCTTCCTGTCTTTTGGGTTGGCATTTCCTGATGCCTCCAGGATGTATTTTCCTTTGCTTGCCAATAAAACTGAGCTATAAAAGTGGTCTGTCCATCACTTCAAATTTTTGCTGTGGCAACACTGAGGGGGCTTTGTCTGTATTCTGTGCATTCCATCTGGGCCTCAGCTAGGAAGACCCAAAAGCTAGACATTGTTATTATATGTTCCAAGTTTCACTCACATGCTTAACACTGGCTGTTTTTTCAGATGCTAGTAAGATCTATTGCTAGAATACATGGCCTTTCAGCACGTACTGGGCTTACTCACATTACAGTATCTGGGTTACAAGAGCAAATGGACTGAAGACCAGAAACTCACTGTAGTGCATTGGATGAGCTAGGTTTGGAACTTGTACTGTGTGAATTCTGCTATAATCACAAACCTATCCAGATTCAAGAGGAGGAAACATCTGCATTGTTTATTTGTAGTAAGAATAACCAATGATAAGAAAGTGAAACATTTCTGCGAAAATTTTGGAAAGCTCCATTAAATAAAGACAAAGTTATTAGGCAAAGAACTTTATGTCATTCCTTTTTTCTTCTTCAAGCCTGAAACATGGATATGGTGATTACAGTTATAGTAGTTATTTTAGTCAGTGAGTCAACTTGAACATCCATGGGGCATCTGCATTCAGTCATTTAATGACAATAGCAACCATCTAAGTACCCATTAGGTGCAAAACACTGTTTTGGATACCAGAGAAGCAAATACAATTAAGCCAAAAAGTGACATGAGATACCTAACTAACTATACAATTAATTAGCTTGTGTGTAGAGTAGAGACGGTGGGAAGGAAATGTAGAAGAGTTTAGTAGGAAATTGGTAGGTAATGATAGTGTTTTTAACTTGGAGTTGGTAGTAATGGAGGTAGCAAGAAGTGTTGTAATTCTGTGTGTAATTTTGAAGACAAAGCAAAGGAGATTTAAAGAAAAAATGAAATGTGGAAATAGGAAAGCATACAAACAGTTAAATATGACTTCAAAATTCTTAATTTCAGCAACTAGGAATGATAGGTTTTCCATTTTCTGTGAAGAAGAAAATTGTAGGAGTAGATTTCAGAAGGGAGATTTTCTAACAAGTTTTATATTCAACCTTGAAATTTGAAATACTTGTTAGATTTTTAAGAGAGTTAATAAATTTGTAATTGGGACATATTAATCAGGATTTTAATAAAAACTAGAGCTATAAATAAGAAATTCATATATAAATGTTATTTAAATAGTAGAAATATCTTTAGTTATTAAGGGAGTTAATATAGAGAGTTAAGATAGAGAAGGAAAGGATTCCAAGTTATTCCAGTGTTCAGAAGTTGGGAAGATGAGAGAAACAAGAAAGATTACAGGGCAGCATGCAGAATAGAAGAAAACTGTTATTTACTTGAAGCCAAGAAAAGAATATGTTTCAAGGAAGAAGCAATAAACTTGTCCAACACCGAGAGTCCTAACAAAAGAGGGAGGATGAGAATTTTATACTGTGTGCATTAATGTAAAAAGATCATTAGAGACATTGACAAAAGTAGTTCCAATGAAGTGATAACACCAAAGCTTCATTTGTATAGATTTTTAAATATTGGAGACAAGCATAGAGACCTTGTCTAACTGTTGGCACAGTATGCATAAGTATGTCAGAAGTAATTAAATTAATTTTTTAAAACAAAAGAACTCAGCCTTGAGAGCATGAACTGTTCATCTAGGAGGAAGGCAGAGTATGGTATGTAGGAATGTTAGTGAGTAGGTGGTAGTGTATTTTGTGGAATTTATCTTTTGATTCTTTTATCTCTCAGGAAAATAGAAGGTAAGGTTACTGAGAGTAAGGAGACAAAGGAAGTGAGGGATGAATGCAACAGGAAATGCAGTATGCATTATTCCTCTAGGAGAACAAAAGAGTGTATGGAAGGGCAAAATATGGTAGAACAGTGGCAATGTCACACTCCAACTTGAGGTTCATGATCATGATTTTTAAGTGAGAACACTCAGAGTGAGTTGATGTCCATCTGTCTACAGCAGCATAGATGCTGTTAAGAAGTTGAGTTTAAACAGAACTGGAGCTTTGTATGTGAATGAGACAGAGTGAGGACAAAGAGAGTGAGTGGAACATTGGGATTGGTATGGTAAATGGGCTTGACAGATGTTTTTATCATCTTTCTTCTTGGGAGCCAAATGGATTGGGCTGAAAAGTTTAAAACTACATTTTCCAGATGCCCTTAGATCTAGTTTCAGAGGCACAACTGAATCTAGAATAGATCTATGCCTGGGAGAGACAGAGGTTGTTTTCTGGCTACTTGTGTCTGTTTTCTGCTGGCAAGCAAGGTTGTGAAGTTTGGGGACTGTCAGCAGTCAATAGCTAGTGCTGGGGAGAAGTTTCAGCAGAGATGGTGGCCAGATTGTGCGTTAACACATTCATTGACCAAATTTTCATGTTTGTTGAGAGATATTTGGAACAGCAGAAAAGTTCCCTAATCCTAGATTCCTGAACTTGTGTTCACAACTGCAGATCACCACATCACTGCTTATGTTCTTGAACTGCATTGTTCAATACTGCCCAATTCTTTTCCTTCTTCTTCTTTTGTACTAATCATATAAGAGTTTGAAGCTCTCTAGACAATCAGACTTTCCAATAGGAGCCACTAGATAGTGTCCCTGCACACTTAGGGTGACTTCAGATACCAGCTGTCCAGAACATCCTAGATTGCAAGCTACTGCTCTATTTATTATTAGCACTTCATTTTAAAATATAAGGTATTCTTATAAAAATGATAAAATTTATACCTGCTGTATTGCTTTTGAAGCCTAGGTTGTGAAAATGGGAATAATGTTTTTTAAATGCTACAAGAAGAAATTGAAGATACATTTTAGATATGAAAGTGAAGTTGCTCAGTCGTGTCCGACTCTTTGCGACCCGTGGACTGTAGCCCACCAAGCTCCTCTGTCCATGGGATTCTCCAGGCAAGAATACTGGACTGGGTTGCCATTTCAAAATAGATCAAAACTATGTATCTTATAGTTTTATAGGTTTTTTCATAGAAATTAGTTTGTAAATATCCAAAAAAAAAATAACTTCATGTTCTACATAATTTCATTATGTAAAAGATAATATAAACAATTGTTTGGTAACAAGCACATTGAAATCCTTTCATATAATTGAACTTTATTTCATTTTAGGAATCTTGGTGAAATATAGAAATCATATCAGAAGTCAGATACCTTTTCCAGGCTCCCACATTGCTAGGTTGAGGTGAAAGAACCAGGCTCCACTAATCAGCTGCATTTACCCAAGATATTTGAATCTTAGATGAGTGCAGTAAGAAATAAATAAATAAATAAATAAATAACTCATGAAATCCATTCCTAGAGAATAACAGCTGCTTCAGAGTTTTCCAGAAGCATTGGTGACATTCTATTGGATTATACTAGCTTTGGTAATTTATTTTTAGCTCTATTGCATATGTCTGTTTATATGTCCATTTTAAAAATATTTACTCTACTTTCATTAACTTTGAACTTCGTTTTTAGCAACAGAGAAGGGCATCAATTTCATGATAACTATGGCAACTCACTCCAAGGTTCTTGCCTGGAGAATCGCAGGGATTGGGGGGCCTGGTGGGCTGCTGTATATGGCGTTGCACAGAGTCAGACATGACTGAAGTGACTTAGCAGTAGCAGCAGCAACATAATGAATATGCATGGTGATTTTTCTTATTTCTGTTTCCTAAAAATAAAAAAGAGATAAGTTGCAAAATGGACTGACAGAAAAAGGAGAAGAAAGGGAGCCAAGGTTAAATTTGAAATTTGGAAGCAAATTTTTACAGAAAATAATAAATTATGCAACAGGATCATATTCAGACAGTAAGTTGAAGTTTAGATTGTAAAACTATTTACTCTTGATATAATTATTTATCCCCTAATCTTACCAACTACAACATTTGAAGACTAGCATTTGTTCATATCTTGAAGCACGGCAGCTACAGCAGACTGCACAGAAGCACGGTCGAGAGAAGCAACACCATGTCTGAGGTCAGGGGCGGTGGCCGAAAAGAGCAAACCCACATCCAAGCAGCGGTGGCTGCGCAGGCGCAAGAGGGCAGAGAGGAGCTACTCCACCTTCAAGGTCAGGAAGGGCAACTCGTTCAAGGTAAGGAGCAGCAGAAGCACTTTGCTGGAGCAGCCGTGGAGCAATACCCCACGTCCAAGGTAAGAGAAACCCAAAGAAGATGGTAGATGTTGCAAGAGGGCATCAGAGGGTAGACACATTGAAACCATAATCACAGAAATCTAGGCGATCTGATCACACAGACCACAGCCTTGTCTAACTCAATGAAACTAAGACATGCATTGTGGGGCCACCCAAGATGGGCGGGTCATGGTGGAGAGGTCTCACAGAATGTGGTCCACTGGAGAAGGAAATGGCAAAACACTTCAATATTCTCGCTTTAAGAACACCATGAATGGTATGAAAAGGCAAAATGATAGGATACTGAAAGAGGAACTTCCCAGGTCAGTCAGCTCAGTTGAGTTCAGTCGCTCAGCCATGTCCAACTCTTTGCGACCCCATGAATCACAGCACGCCAGGCCTCCCTGTCCATCACCATCTCCTGGAGTTCACTCAGACTCACGTCTATCGAGTCAGTGATGCCATCCAGCCATCTCATCCTCGGTAGTCCACTTCTCCTCCTGCCCCCAATCCCTCCCAGCATCAGAGTCTTTTCCAGTAAGTCAACTCTTCACATGAGGTGAACAAAGTACTGGAGCTTCAGCTTTAGCATCATTCCTTCCAAAGAAATCCCAAGGCTGATCTCCTTCAGAATGGACTGGTTGGATTTCCTTGCAGGCCAAGGGACTCTCAAGAGTCTCCTCCAACACCACAGTTCAAAAGCATCAATTATTTGGCGCTCAGCCTTCTTCACAGTCCAACTCTCACATCCATACATGACCACTGGAAAAACCATAGCCTTGACTAAATGGACCTTAGTCGGCAGAGTAATCTCTCTGCTTTTGAATATGCTATCTAGGTTGATCATAACTTTTCTTCCAAGGAGTGAGCATCTTTTAATTTCATGGCTGCAGTCACCATCTGCAGTGATTTTGGAGCTCAAAAAAATAAAGTTTGAAACTGTTACTACTGTTTCCCCATCTATTTCCCATGAAGTGATGGGACCAGATGCCATGATCTTTGTTTTCTGAATGTTGAGCTTTAAGTCAACTTTTCCCTCTCCTCTTTCACTTTCATCAAGAGGCTTTTTAGCTCTTCTGCACTTTCTGCTATAAGGGTGGTGTCATCCGCATATCTGAGGTTATTGATATTTCTCCTGGCAATCTTGATTCCAGCTTGTGTTACTTCCAGTCCAGCGCTTCTCATGATGTACTCTGCATAGAAGTTAAATAAGCAGGGTGACAATTTACAGCTTTGACGTCCTCCTTTTCCTATTTGGAACCAGTCTGTTGTTCCATGTCCAGTTCTAACTGTTGCTTCCGGACCTGCATACAGATTTCTCAAGAGGCAGGTTAGGTGGTATGGTATTCCCATCTCTTTCAGAATTCTCCACAGTTTACTGTGAACCACACAGTCAAAGTCTTTGGCATAGTCAATAAAGCAGAAATAGATATTTTTCTGGAACTCTCTTCCTTTTTCCATGATCCAGTGGATGTTGGCAATTTGATCTCTGATTCCTCTGCCTTTTCTAAAACCAGCTTGAACATCAGGGAATTATTGGTTCACGTATTGCTGTAGTCTGGCTTGGAAAATTTTGAGCATTACTTTACTAGTGCATAAGATGAGTGCAATTGTGCAGTAGTTTGAGCATTCTTTTGCATTGCTTTTCTTTGGAATTGGAATGAAAACTGACCTTTTCCAGTCCTGTGGCCACTGCTGAGTTTTCCAAACTTGCTGGCATATTGAGTGCAGCACTTTCTCAGCATCATCTTTCAGGATTTGAAACAGCTCCACTGGAATTCCATCACTAGCTTTGTTCGTACTGATGCTTTCTAAGGCCCACTTGACTTCACATTCCAAGATGTCTGGCTCCAGATTAGTGATCACACCATCATGATTGTCTGGGTCATGAAGATCTTTTTTGTACAGTTCTTCCATGTATTCTTGCCACCTCTTCTTAATATCTTCTGCTTCTGTTAGGTCCATACTGTCTGTCCTTTATAGAGCCCATCTTTGCATGAAATGTTCCGTTGGTGTCTCCAATTTTCTTGAAGAAATCTCTAGTCTTTCCCATTCTGTTCTTTTCCTCTATTTAGGTGCCCAATATGCTACTGGAGATCAGTGGAGAAATAACTCCAGAAAGAATGAAGGGATGGAACCAAAGCAAAAACAATACCCAGTTGTGGATGTGACTGGTCATAGAAGCAAGGTCCAATGCTGTAAAGAACAATATTACATAGGAACCTGCAATATTAAGTCCATGAATCAAAACAAATAGGACGTGGTCAAATAGGATATGGCAAGAGTGAATATCGACATTCTAGGAAGCAGCAAACTAAAATAGACTGGAAAAAGGTGAACTGAACTCAGATGACCATTATATCTACTACTGTGGGTAGGAATCCCTCAGAAGAAATGGAGTAGCTATCATGGTCAAAAAAAGAGTCCAAAATGCAGTACTTAGATGCAATCTCAAAAACGACAGAGTGATCTTTGTTCGTTTCCAAGGCAAACCATTCAATATCACAGTGATCCAAGCCTATGCCCCAATCAGTAACACTGAAGAAGCTGAATAAGAGTTCTATGAAGACCTACAAGACATTTCAGAATTAATACCCACCCCCCTCCCCCCGCCAAAAATATCCTTTTCATCATAGGGGACTGGAATGTAAAACTAGGAAATCAAGAAACACCTGGAGTAACAGGCAAATTTTGCCTTGGGATATGGAAGGAAGCAGGGCAAAGACTAATAGAGTTTTGCCAAGATAACACACTGGTCAGAGCAAACACCTTCTTCTAACAACACACAAGAAGACTCTACACATGGACATCAAAAGATGGTCAACACTGAAATCAGATTGATTATATTCTTTGCAGCCAAAGATGGAAAAGTTCTATACAATCAGAAAAAACAAGGCTGGGAACTGACTGTGGCTCAGATCATGGACTCCTTATTGCCAAATTCAAAGTTGAAGAAAGCAGGGAAAACCACTAGAACATTCAGGTATGACCTAAAGCAATTCCCTTATGATTATACAGTGGAAGTGAGAAATAGATTTAAGGGACTAGATCTGATAGATAGAGTGCCTAATGAACTATGGACGGAGGTTCATAACATTGTACAGGAGACAGGGATCAAGACCAACACAAAGGAAAAGTAATGCAAAAGGGCAGAATGGTTGTCTGAGGAGGACTTACAAATAGTTGTGAAAAGAAGAGAAGCAAAAAGCAAAGGAGAAAAGGAAAGATATAAGTATCTGAACGCAGAGTTTCAAAGAATAGCAAGGAAAGATAAGAAAGCCTTCTTCAGCAATCAATGCAAAGAAGTAGAGGAAAACAAAAGAATGGGAAAGACTAGAGATCTCTTCAAGAAAATTAGAGATATCAAGGGAATATTTCATGCAAATATGGCCTCGATAAAGGACAGAAATGGTCTAGACCTAACAGAAGCAGAAGATATTAAAAAGAGGTGGCAAGAATACACAGAAGAACTGTACAGAAAAGATCTTCACGACCCAGATAATCACCATGGTGTGATCACTCATCTAGAGCCAAACATCCTAGAATGTGAAGTTAACTGGGCTGTAGAAAGCATCACTACAAACAAAGCTAGTGGAGGTGATGGCATTCCAGTTGAGCTATCTCGAATCCTGAAAGATGATGCTGAGAAAGTGCTGCACTCAATATGCCAGCAAATTTGGAAAACTCAGCAGTGGTCACAGGACTGGAAAAGGTCAGTTTTCATTCCAATTGCAAAGAAAACAATGGCAAAGAATGCTCAAAATACTGCACAATTGCACTAATCTCACATGCTAGTAAAGTAATGCTCAAATTCTCCAAGCCAGGCTTCAGCAATAGGTGAATCATGAACTTCCAGATGTTCAAGCTGGTTTTAAAAAAGGCATAGGAACCAGAGATCAAAATGCCAACATCCGCTGGATCACAGAAAAAGCAAGAGAGTTCCAGAAAAACATCTATTTTAGCTTTATTGATTATACCAAAGCCTTTGACTGTGTGGATCACCATAAATTATGAAAAATTCTGAAAGAGTTGGGAATACCAGACCACCTGACCTGCCTCTTGAGAAACCTATATGCAGGTCAGGAAACAAGAGCTAGAGCTGGACATGGAACAGCAGACTGGTTCCAAATAGGAAAAGGAGTACGTCAAGGCTGTATATTGTCACCCTGCTTATTTAACTTATATGCAAAATGCATCATAAGAAACGCTGGGCTGGAAGAATCACAACTGTAACCAAGATTGCCAGGAGAAATATCAATAACCTCAGATATGTAGATGACATCATCCTTTGGCAAAAAGTGAAGAGGAACTAAAAGGCCTCTTGATGAAAGTGAAGTAGAACAGTGAAAAATTTGGCTTAAAGCTCAAAATTCAGAAAAAGAAGATCATGGCATCTGGTCCCATCACTTCATGGGAAATGATGGGGAAAGAGTGGAAACAGTGTCAGATTTCATTTTGGTGGGCTCCAAAATTATTACAGATGGTGATTGCCACCATGAAATTAAAAGATGTTTACTCCTTGAAGGAAGGTTATAGCCAACCTAGATAGCATATTCAAAAGCAGAGACATTACTTTGCCAACAAAGGTCTGTCTAGTCACGGCTATGGTTTTTCCAGTGGTCATGTATGGTTGTGAGAGTTGGACTGTGAAGAAAGCTGAGCGCCGAAGAATTGAAGCTTTTGAACTGTGGCTTTGGAGAAGACTCTTGAGAGTCCCTTGGACTGCAAGGAGATCCAACTAGTCCATCCTAAAGGAGATAGTCCTGGATGTTCACTGGAAAGACTGAGGTTGAAGCTGAAACTCCAATACTTTGGCCATCTATGTGAAGATCTGACTCATTGGAAAAGACCCTGATGCTGGGTAGGGATGGGGGCAGGAGGAGAAGGGGACGACAGAGTATGAGATGGCTGGATGGCATCACCAAGTCGATGGACATGAGTTTGGGTAATCTCTGGGAGCTGGTGATGGACAGGGATGCCTGGCATGCTGCAACTCATGAGGTCGCAAAGAGTCATACTCGACTGAGTGACTGAACTGAACTGATATCTTGATTTATTGCCTTTTCACACTGTTCATGGGGTTCTCAAAGCAAGAATACTGAAGTGGTTTGCCATTTCCTTCTCCAGTGAAGCACGTTTTGTCAGAACTCTGCGCCATGCCCTATCTGTCTTGAGTGGCCTTACATGGCATGGCTCATAGCTTCATTGAGCTAGACAAGACTGTGGTCCATGTGATCAGTTTGGTTAGTTTTCTGTGATTGTGGTTTTCATTCTTCCTGCCCTCTAATGGATAAGGATAAGAGGCTTACGGAAGCTTCTTGATGGGAGAGACCCACTGAGGGGGAAACTGGGTCTAGTTCTGATGGGAAGAGGCATGTTCATAAATCTTTAATCCAATTTTCTGTTGATGGGCAAAGCTGTGTTCCCTCCCAGTTGCTTGACCTGAGGCCAAACTATGGTGGAGGTAATGAAGATAATGTTGGCCTCCTTCAAAAGGTCCCATGCATAACCTGCTGCACCCAATGCCTCCAAGCCTGCAGCAGGCCGCTGCCAACTCACGCCTCTGCTGGAGACTTCTGGACAGTCATGGGAATGTCTGGGTCAGTTTCCTGTGGGGTCACAGCTCCTTTCTCCTGGGTCCTGGTGTGCACAAGAGTACATGTCCTTCTAATTCAAGCTATGTTTTTTTTCCAGTTGTCATGTATGGATGTGAGAGTTGGACTATAAAGAAAGCTGAGTGCCAAAGAATTGATGCTTTTGAACTGTGGTGTTGAAGAAGACTCTTGAGAGTCCCTTGGACTGCAAGAAAATCCAACCAGTCCATCCTAAAAGAAATCAGTTCTGAATATTCATTGGAAGGACTGATGCTGAAGCTGAAACTCCATTTGGCCACCTGACATGAAGAACCAACTCACTGGAAAAGACCTTGATGCTGGGAAAGATTGAAGGCAGGAAGAGAAGGGGACAACGAAGGATGAGATGGTTGGATGGCATCACCAATGCAATGGACATGAGTTTGAGTAGGCTCTGCGAGTTGGTGGTGGAAAAGGAAGCCTGCCATGCTGCAGTCCATGGGGTTGCAAAGAGTTGGACACAACTTAGCGACTGAACTGATTGATTGTGATAACTGAAAAAGATGTACAACTTGAGAGTTGTGAGTTAGATTTTATTTGGGGAAAAATGAGGACTGCAGCCTGGGAGGCAGCATCTCAGATAGCTCTGAAAGACTACTCCAAAGTGGCAGTGGGGAAAAGTCAATATATAAGGTTTGGGTAGAGAGGGAGTTCAGTGCCATGAAGCACTCATTTTACAAAAGTTTTTTGTTAGTCATGAGGATCTGATGTCACCATGAAGGGATTTAGTGCTCCCTCAGGGATTGTTGAATGTCAACAGCTATAGTAGCATGGGATTCAGTCTCTGTAGAGGCAGATGGCAAATGCTTTTCTGTTCAGTCTTTGGCAATGCTCTTCATAAGTGCCAATTTGTAGTTGACAATTGCAATGTCTTACAGGACAAAGAATATGTTTTAAAATCATTTTTCCAGTTGAAATTTGAAACTCCTCTGCCAACTGGGTTGTTCCAACAGATCTGCCTCTCTGAATTTCTGTTTTGTTTTCTATTAAGTTTTATAACAGTTCTCACTGAAAAGAGTTAATGAGATTAATTGAGGCACATTTCAATAATCTTGTATAGAATGTCATTTGTTAATTTCCTTTCCTCTTTCTTTTCTTTGAAACCAAATTTCATGCAATTTTAATTTAACAGAAAATCTAAGAGTTACTCTGATTTCATTAAAAATGGTAATTAGATAACATATATGAATAATTAACATTATATTAATATTTTATTTGTATGGTACCATGAGTTATTACCTCCATGATTCAACTTGTCAAAGTAAAGGTTATATTTTTGAAATATGTACAATAGTTCAATTATATCATTTGCCTGTTTGTTCATTTCTCTTTAATCAAATAATATTTCTTGTTGCCACCATTTTTGAAAAAATATATATTCTACCAACTTTAGTAATAATTAAGCACTACAATATTTGCTTTCTCCAAATCAACTTCCATTTTCTGTTATTAAATTCTGTAATTCTTTTCCAAATTTGACTGGCTTATTTTGGAAATCCAATTATTTCTTATGTCCAAAATGATAGAATGATTATTTTTCAAACTAGCAATTTTTGTTCTCAAGTTCCTTTTGCTTTTTCTATCTAGATTGGGAGAATTTATTCCATTTGCTATTAGAATAAAGGAAAACATATATTATTAATGACTGAGATAGGTTTAGGAGCTTTATTTCAAGTTCTGCCTATTTCACTATAAATCAAAGTCTATATAGATATTTTCTTGCATACTAGTAAGTAAAGAGAGTCAATACAAATGGTTAGAATTTTTCTGGCTGAAACATATTCACCTCAGGAATGTGAAGTAAAATCCATTTTTAATCTGTGCTTACGGTTTAATATATTTGAATTTTAAAATTTCATATAATTTTATTTTATGTAAACGATCTCCATTAACACAAAATATCCAAATAATCAGAATTCTTTATATGGGAGTTAGAAAGCATTGTAGTGAAAAACTGAGCATTGTTAAAACCACTGTTGTTCAGAGAGTATATGAATGGTTTAAGGGTAAATTATACAGGTTTTGTGTAGAAGGCAATGGCATCCCACTCCAGTACTCTTGCCTGGTAAATCCCATGGACGGAGGAGCATGGTAGGCTGCAGTCCATGGGGTCGCTAAGAGTCGGACACGACTGAGCGACCTCACTTTCACTTTTCACTTTCATGCATTGGAGAAGGAAACGGCAACTCACTCCAGTGTTCTTGCCTGGAGAATCCCAGGGACGGGGAAGCCTGGTGGGCTGCCGTCTATGGGGTCGCACAGAGTCGGACACGATTGAAGTGACTTAGCAGCAGCAGCATCATACAGGTTTTGAGATTTAAGCCATTGATTTCAGTCACATCACTACCACAGGAATCAATGGTGACTGATAGCTGCCTAGTAGAGCTATAAGTGGGACACTGGCAGTACATTCCAAACAGCCTTCAAGAAACAAATCTAGAAGAAGATATCCATCTGGAGAATGATGGAATATTTGTTTTCAAAAACTATTCAGTAACTCCATAAATTGGATATGACACAGAGCATGGACTGACCCATCCCTATAAAACAATTTGAGTTATTGCCCTTGTTTACACTTGCTTCAAGGACATTTTGGAAGGGATAGTCTATCTCACCTGTGGTTGGAAATTTGCATATGCATACTTTGGAAAGCAACACACTATAGAGAAGGTTTTCTCAAATATCAAGACTCTGAGTTAACTCAGGGTCTTGTAAAATTATATGTCCTGATTCAGGTGAGCCTGGGGTGAAGTTTAAGAGTCTGCATTTCTAAGCAAGCTCCTAGGTGATACTGACATTGCTAATCCATAGGTCATTCAGTTCACAGATGTTAGAGTAGCAAGCAAGCATAAAAGGAATCAAGGAACACCAATATAAAATAAAATTTTAAAAAGAGTGACTTAATCATGACACTGAACAACAGAAACCAAAATGTGAGTCAACCTATAAATATTCTCCTTCTCCTTTTCCAGATTCCCTTTTTCCTCTCTGGCTTAACTTGTACATTTCTTCCAAGAGGATAGCCATCAATTCACCAGTTTAGATAGGTGGCTCAAATGGTAAAGCCTCTGCCTACAAGGCAGGAGACCTGGGTTTGATCTCTGGGTCAGGAAGAACCCCTGGAGAAGGAAATGGCGACCCACTCTAGTACTTTTGCCTGGAAAATCCCATGGACACAGTCCACAAGGTTGCAAAAAGTAACAGGACTGAGTGATTTCACTTTCACCAGTTTGAAGAAATGAAGAAGTGAAGTGAAGTCGCTCAGTTGTGTCTGACTCTTTGTGACCCCATGGACTGTAGCCTACCAGGCTCCTCCGTCTCTGGTACGCTCCAGGCAGGAATACTGGAGTGGGTTGCCATTCTTACAAGGTGCATGATAAATCATTAGTTAAGGACAAAAGGAAATTAAAAGTTTTTCTTATGTTAGAGTTATCTGTCTTCTATATACAGAAAAATCATCAAGTTTGGCAACTGAAGCATTTATTTCAAAATCTATCTTCTTTACCATTTAGGTGAAGTTAAGGAAGTGAGCTATTTTCTGGGCTTGCTCTCTGTTTCTCTAGATACAAAATGTTAAAGGATGTTGTATGGGTTAAATAATACGTGTAAAATTTGACACTCATTAAATATCTTAGTCCAACAGTTCTTAAAATATTTTCTAAACATTGTGTTTTTTGATAATCCTGGACAATTTTTGGTCTAGTTCATAAGAATATTTTCCCATAACTATATTTTCAAATGAATGTAATTTTGGAAAGACAATTATTACTTACTAATTGTTATTTATTTAGCCATGTGGTTTTTAAGCAATGTCTGGTTATCTAAGAGTTAATTATCTGCAATTTTTTTTTTTTTTTTAATCTACTTGCAACTACTATATCCTCCCAAAACAGAAAACAGTTTCAGGACAAAAGTCATCTCTAATGTTTGAAGGATTCACTTTTTTTATTTTTATTTTTTAAAATGTATAGAGGAGAGAACTACCTTTAAACCAGTCAATGGCTAACATATAATTAGAAATTTTTAAGGCACTTATTCAACTTCTCTATGTGGAATAATTATCAACTTGGCACCTGATGATAATATTTTCAAAGCCATTATTTACCAGCTCAACTCTGTAAATTACATATGTATGGAAAGTTCCTTCTTGTTGTCAGTGGGTTCTGATGAGCAGCCCTGGACCTGGCTACTCATTCATGTAGGTTTCCCTCATGGCTCATACAGTAGAGGATTTGTCTGTGATGCAGAAGACCTGGGTTTAATCCTTGGGTCAGGAAGATCCTCTGGAGAAGGGACCAACAACCCACTCCTGTATTCTTGCCTAGAGAATGCCATGGATGGAGGAACCTGGCAGACTATAGACCATGGGGTTGCAAAGAGTTGGACACGGCTGAGCAACTAACCCTTTTCACTCATATATACTCTGAAAGTCAGAAGGAAGAAAGAAGTCTATATAGATTTACTTTACATTTGAACATATTACCCTCTTTCCTCTTCAACATATTACAAATTGAACCCATTACATCAAGAATAAAATAAAAGTTTGCATTTCTTTCCTGAAAACCAAGTAAACTAGTACTTTTAATCAATGCATGATGCTATTTTGTTAATTCATAATAGTAACATATCCTATGAACTTATCAAATGCATATGTGTGGATTCCAAATGTATTCACATTTTAATTTTTAACTAACCTTGTTCACTTTAATTAAAATTATATAAACATCTCAAGGGCTTTTCTTATAATGTGTGTAGAAGATTTTAAATAGGAGGAAATCTAAATTGATGACATAATTTTTGGAAAAATTTTTCTGCTCTATTGAAACTACTAAAGAAACCAGTTCAATGGTTAATAAAGAAAGCAATCAGAATTTTGCAGAAAAATTTTGAGGAAAGCAATTCTTCCCATAGAGATTAATTTTATAAGCCAATTCTAAAAGATTAATCTTTGGACAATTTTTAAAAATGGCAGAAATCTCAAGAACCCTGATGCAAGAAATTACACAGGCAACTCTTCCAGCATTGGTAAAATTGAGGCTCACAAAACATGAAAGGATTCCACTTCCAAATTGCTCAGAAACAGATGACTCTCAAAGACCACCTAATCTTTAAGCTTTATAACCAATGTTTGAGTGATAACAAAGTAGAAATTATGTAAGTATTTCAATATATCTTCTGATCATTTTATATAATTGCACATAGCAAACTGTATGAAATTCGTTGCATTATAAGTTCATTCACTCTCAACACTAACACTAAAGATTTTACAAAGTCCATTTAGAGAAATCTCCATTTTCTAAATAGATGTGGAATCATGTGGAAACCTTATGTTACAGATTTCTTAATGCTGTTCATCGTTCTAGGCTGTGCAGAGATGTTTGCCTGTCTACAAGTTTACTGTTTGCAGATCCACTTGGCACTTGGATATATCCATGTTTAAAGTCTATTTAATTGTATATTAGCTATTATTTGAATATTATGAGAGTTTGCTTCCCTCGTGTAGTCAAAAAATTTTCTCCTGATTTATATCCGATTACATTTCATTTGGATCTTATCTCCTGTAGCTTGGTATCCTGTGTAGTATTCTTCTTCTGAATACTCTGTACAATGGTATGTATGTTTCCATAAGAAAGGGTTATTGTACATCTTTTATGGACAGAAACAGGAATTTCTCAAATAGGGGCAAAACTAAGAATGAAACTACTATTCTGTAGCATTTCCCTTCTTCTCTTATTTCACTATCTTATGACTATAGAATTTGTAGTATAGAGAAAATGCATTCACCTATTAACTTTCTCTGTATGTTTCCTCTTACAAATTGGGGGCAATATTGTGTTTCAATATTGTATACTCAATTGAATATACTATTATTGTAAGACATCATATGTAACACAGATAAAAAAGCAGCCAGTTAAATTATTAGACTACATGTCACTAAAAGTATTGGAAAACATTTTAATCAATCCCACAAAAATATTATTACTTTGAAATGTCTTTCAAATATTTAAGGTATTTCACAGTTTCTTTTGCCTTTAGTAGCATTTCTTTACCCATGATAGGAATCTTTTTTTATGGATTTTAGGAATAAGAAATTATACAGCCTCAAATCAGTGATTCTCAAACTTTAAGCATTACAAATTACCCAAGGATCTTACTTACTTAAAAAGTAAATTTTGGTTTAGTAGATCTGGAATGAAGCTAAGACTGTGTTTCAAACAAATACTTCCAGCTACCTGGGACAAGTGAGTAGAAAAGGTGTAATGTATTTGGTCAAGGCTTCCAAGGAAATTAGGATTTGTGTCGTTTTTCAAATGGTTAATATTTGCTTCACAATTTATTTTTCACAGACTGTTCTTATTGAGTAAAAAGATGCACAATGTGAAAGCTGCGAGTTCAGTTTTATTTGAGGTAAGATGAGGACTGCATCCCAAGAGACAGCACCGCAGATAGCTCTGAGAAATTGTTTTGAAAAGGTAGTGGGGGAAGGTCAATATGTACAATTTTGGTGAAGCGGGAGTTCAGTGCAATCAAGCACTTACTTAACAAGAGGGTTTCTGTTAGTCACGAGAAGCTGATGTCACCATGTAGGGATTTAGTGTTTTTTTTTTTTTTAGGTATGGAGAGATGCAAAGACTGGGATTATGAAATCAGTTCCTGAAAATATCTATCTAAAGACCTATTCCACCAGATTCCCTGGAGCACAGAGTGCCTCATTCTCTACACTGAATTTCCTTTAGGGAATGTTGAAGGCCAGCAGATGCAGCAGCGCAGGGTTCAGTCTCCACAGAGGTAGATGGCAAATGCACTTGTTCAGTTGCTGGCAAATGTTCTTGGCAAATGCCAATTTTCAGTTGACAAGCAGGTGCCAACTTGTAGTTGATTATTCTGTTTCTGTGCATTTCTAGGAATAAAATAACTTTCTATTTTGATGTTTATTGTCTATGTTATGTTTATCGTGTATAAAGGAAATTTAAACAAATATAGTACCAACGACCTACCAAGTTCAACTGAAATGATGGCAGTTTGAGAAGCTATGACCAAAGTTGTGCAAGGGAGTGACAATGTTGAATTGCCCCTGAGCCTTATGCTCCTTGAAAACAAGAAGAGTTGAGAAATTCCCGTACCATTTTGTCTTCTAAGAAACAGGCTAATGTCAAAAAACTACCCTGCCCTTGCATTTTCCAACATGGAAATTGCCTCCATTCTTCCCCAGAGCTCCCTGCTTTCCCTACCTCTATAAGACACCAGTCCTTTTTCCTTCACTCTGAGACTTCCTCAGTAATGAATGTTCTCCCTACTGCAGCTGCCAGAAGGAAATCTGTATAATTGTTCAGTTCATGTAGTTTTTCATAGCAGGAGGTGTCTATTTTCAGAGTATAGCACCATGGGTAAATACATGGATCCTAGAGTAAGATTAATTAGTTTTTAGTTCTGGTTCTTATTATTAGTTGTGTACCATTAGAGAAGAGATTAAAATAACTCCCTAAACCTCTAAATCTCCATTTTAACACAAATAAAACTTTATACAGTTACATCACTGTCCTACTCAAAAACTTGGATGCTCCCATTCTGCTTAGTGAAAGCCTAAAACCCATCTTTAGGGCATCATGGCCCTTGAAGAGGCTCTCTCCCCTCTTCTCTCTTCTCTACTAGTCTTCCAGTCACTCTGCTCAAGCCACAAAGGCCTTTTGTTTTTCCCATTTTGGGGACTCATGAAGCCATGTCCAATACCTAAACTATTCCTTATGCTGTTCCCTCCTTCCAAGATATCCACAGGTATTATCATGCTCAGTTTCTTCTCATCTTTCAGGTCTCCATTATAAAGTCACCTTCTCAAAAACGTGGAACCGCTTTCCTGAAATCCTATCTGAAACCCCTTTCCCTTCCTCACTATCTATTCCCTTCCCCACTATCTATTCCCTTCCCATGTTACAACACTCCCATATCTGTCATTCTAATGGGTTTTCTTACTGTTTCCTCATGAGAATGTAAATTCCAAATGGGGGAAGTTAGAGAATTTATGGAGCTCAGGAAAAAATGAAAGTGTGAGGCTTCTTGCTCAAATACAACTATAAAAACAAAGTTCTTTTTTGTTTGTGATCTCTCTTTCAACTTATACTGTTTTTATTTGCTACCTAATGTAATTCTAAGTAACTACTTCCCTTTAATATATTAGCATGGATTTTACAGCTCTTTTTTTTTTTTTTTCATTTTGCAATGACAGATTAAATGAAACATAAGAGTATTTAACTCACGGGGAAAAAAAAGAAAAAGAACAGCAATAAAGAAACCAAATTATTCACACATATCATTCTATCCCAACTGGTGGAAATACTACACAATTCTACTCTTTTTATTTGACTTCTTGATACATGTACATTCTACCAATACCCTCTGTCTTTGGCCAACAGAAGAGTAAGCAAGGAAAAGGAACTATTGTTTTCAGAATCTTCCCCCTTCCTTCTCTGTCATTGTTTAGTGCATAGGTGGTTAGTGGCCTCTATAAATTCTTTTCCTAATACTTGCTTTGAGGCCTACTGAACTCTTGTCATTCAATGATCCACAAGAATTCTGTGGTCATATGGCTTCAAGAATGGTATGTGTGAATCATGCAGAAAGGAAACATGCATATTGCATGGACCTCTTTCAAGTATGTTCTTGCTGCATTCTCACATCAACCTTCACATACCAAACAGAAGTTCAATGACAAAAGTAACATGGACATGGGGACAGCCAACCTAGCTCCAGTTTCCACTGCTCAGAAACTCTCAGATTGGTTTATTCTGTACTACTAATGACCAAATACTGCCTGGACATGTAGAAAAGAACAATTTTGGAAATACATGAACATATTGGTGAGGCTTATATCAGAGTACCTAAGTGGTAAGTTAGTTTTAATAGTGCTACTATAAGCAGTAGTAGTATAAATAATACATGTTAGATAATTTCTAAGTTACTTCTGGAAAATGAGAAATATGTCTTAAGATCTTTTTGTGCATTCACACTAATCATAGGATTAGTTGTTGTGTATTAAAGGTTGGGATATATAAATTAATTAATTAGACTTCTTACTAGCTTCTCGAGTAAAAGTTTTGGTGAAATAGGCTGAATTTAGTGGCAAAAATAATACTTTGGGTTAAATACAGTTTAATTACCTATATGTACATTGTATTCAATTACAATAAATGAAAGTCATAATGGTATATTAGGTTTCTGGAAAACATTAGCACTTAAATTTTACTATATAATTCAAGACTTGGAATAAGCAGTGGTGACTTATCATTGAGGTCATCTTTCAACTCTGTTCCCAAATGTTTTTCTATGAAGAGGTAATCTAAAATCTTCCTCTTTCATGGAAAATTTCCAAGGCTCAAAGCGCTAATGCAGTTAATATTAGCATTGGATGGGGACCAATCATGCTGACATCTTCCATTTTTAAATAATTGAATAGCCTAGATTCCCTTTATAACCTTGTTTCACAGAAGGTAGAATTAAATATCCCAATCTCTGTGCTCACATTTTTTTTCTAGAATAACATCAAATTAAGTTGCCAGTAATCAATCTATTAATATCTGCAGAATACCTCTATGGATGTTTCAAGTAATTGGAGTGAGAGTCAAAAAGGTAGATGATATTTTACCTGTATTCATGATTTTTTTTTTAAGACTGTAATGAGATATTTCAAAACAGTGTTTGTTTAATAACCAGAGAATAGTGTTTAACTTAAGGTCTGGCCATGAATATGTAAGAAACAAAACAAAAAGTACAGCTGCTTACAAATAAGTTTACATTTCTGTCACGTGACAGCATAAGTGTAAGCATCCCAATAATGATGTGGGAGCTGCACAGTATTGGGAACTGTAAGGAAAAATAGCAGGTTGTGGGGAACAGTAGAGGGGAAGTGCTCAACAGAAAACTCATTGCCTAAAGTACATCCTTCAGAGTGATTTGATACTGATTCTATGGGGTGTATTTTATAACTCTATTAATTCTAGATAATTGGTGCCAGTGTAAAATGATTCTTCTCTATACATTGATAAATTAATTAGGTGTAAATAGACAAACTATATTTTCCTACATTTGCCCTTATTTTCTTATTGTCTATAATACTCATATTTATAAATGCCCTATGCTTCAAATTCTTTTTTGAATTATTAACCCTTACCATTTTTTCATTAATGGTTTAAATGAAATGTTAAATATATGTTAATTTTAATACCTGTAAGAGAGTCACTTCATTTAAACATGTTATCTTTTAAAAAACTAAAGAGCTTCCTGATGAAGGTGAAAGAGGAGAGTGAAGGAGCTCTATTAAAACTCAACATTCAAAAAAATAAAATATGGCATCTGGTCAAATCACTTTATGGCATGCAGATGGGGAAACAATAGAAAGAGCGACAGACTTTACTTTCTTGTACTCCAAAATCACTGCAGATGGTTACTGCATCCATTATGTTAAAAGACACTTCTTGGAAGAAAAGGTATGACCAACCTAGACAACATATTAAAAAGTAGAGACACTACTTTAGTGACAAAGGTCCATATACTCAAAGCTGTGGTTTTTCCTGTAGTCATACATGTATGTGAGAGTTTGACCATAAAGAAGGCTGAGAACTGAAGAACTGATGCTTTTGAACTGTGGTGTTGGAGAAGACTCTTGAGAATCCATTGGACAGCAAGGAGATCAAACCAGTCAATCCTAAAGGAAATCAATCCTAAATACTTATTGGAAGCACTGATGCTGAAGCCCCAATACTTCGGCTAACTGATTCAAAAAGTCAACTCATTGCAAAAGACCTTGATGCTGGGAAAGATTGAAGGAAGGAGGAGAAGGGGACAAAAGAGGATGAGATGGTTGGATGGTATCACTGACTCAATGGATGTGAGTTTAAGCAAGCTCTGGGAGATTGTGAAGGACAGGGAAGCCTGGTGTGCTGCAGTCCATGGGGAATTAAAGAGTTGGACACGACTGAGCAACTGAACAACAGCAAATTCCCCTATCATCTCACTCATTGCCATGTTGCTGCCATCCACAGCATACATTTTCCTTGTCAAAATGTAAAATGTGTGTTCTAGCTCCTGCTATCTTGTCTACATTCCTTCTCACAGAACTTGGAGAAGGCAAAGAAGAGGGTAAGCCTCTGTTCTCTTTGGGGGTAACATACTTTAGGTCCACTCACTTCTTATTGTCCAAGATTTAGTCAGACAGATTACTTACTAGCAGACTGGGATATGTTGTGTCTGTCAGCTCAGTTCTGCGCCTAGCATCAAACTTTGAATTCTAATTACTGAAGGAAAAATGGAGCAATGGACATTGGCCAATAACTGTCTGTCTCTGCACAGTGGTTATATAGTGTGACCAAGATGACCTTAACTTTCTCTTCACCTTCACTAACCTTTAGACAGTCTCCCTAGCTCTATGCACCTAATACTGATTTTCTTAGAGCAATTACTTTAGAAATTGTATAACTGTAAATTCTTTCTCTTTCCCTTTAGATATAAACCTCTTTAAAAGTCTCTTGCTTGATCTACAAGTAAAAAATATCTTTCTCAAGAATGTAGGAACCATCCTGTTAAAATATAATCTTCAGGGAAGATAGATCCCTAACTTCCAGGCTCTAGGAAAGGACAGAGACCTTCAATGGGCCAGTGCTGTGAACAAACACAGATAGCCTCATCACAAAGAGAAGCATTTGCAAACCCTGAACTAATTCAATGGGATCCACATGTCCCATTGATCTTTCTAACTCCTGTCACTCTCCAGTACTCTTACACTAGCTCAACCTCTGTTGTGTGTCTAAGGGAGTTGAGCTCAGGCTGTATTCTGTTCTATTTATTCCATTGCAGTCATCTTGAATAATGTCTCTCTTCTCTGTATAACACTTTTCAGTCTGATTTTTGCTTTTGTAGGGGATTTGAATACAGCAGGCATCACAATGTGCCCAAACTATCTAGGAAAATATCTGCATATAGAAAGGATTGGCTTGTGTCTTAATAGTTTAGTAGAACTTTCATAAATGGAAGGGTATAGAGATTCATGTTCCAGATTTATAAACAGTGTGCAATCTAGAGTAAAGAGTGTTTCTTCTGACACAAAGATTCAGCTATATAAGGTTCAAATAAACTCAGACACAGGCTAGTTAATAAGTGAAGTAGCTTAATGTAAAACAAATCAGGTGATGAGAACTCTGAACTCAATAGCTCATACACTTTCTGTGAAGGCAGCCCTGTTCAGTCCCATCTGCTTGCTACTACATGGCTAGATTTCTTAATTTTTATAAATAAACTGGAATATGGACTTTTATTTTTCATCTCAATTTTATCTAAAGTCAAAGAGGAGAGTGAAAAAGTTGACTTAAAGCTCAACATTCGGAAAACTAAGATCATGGCATCTGGTCCCATCACTTCATGGGAAATAGATGGGGAAACAGTAGAAACAGTGCCAGACTTTATTTTGGGGGGCTCCAAAATCACTGTAGATGGTGATTGCAGCATGAAATTAAAAGACGCTTACTCCTTGGAAGGAAAGTTATGACCAACCTAGATAGCATATTCAAAAGCAGAGACATTACTTTGCCAACAAAGGTCTGTCTAGTCAAGGCTATGGTTTTCTCAGTGGTCATGTATGGGTGTGAGAGTTGGACTGTGAAGAAAGCTGAGTGCCCAAGAATTGATGCTTTTGAACTGTGGTGTTGGAGAAGACTCTTGAGAGTCCCTTGGACTGCAAGGAGATCCCACCGGTCCATTCTGAAGATCAGCCCTGGGTGTTCTTTGGAAGGAATGATGCTAAAGCTGAAGCTCCAGTACTTTGGCCACCTCATGCAAAGAGTTGACTCATTGGAAAAGACTCTGATGCTGGGAGGAATTGGGGGTAGGAGGGGAAGGGGACGACAGAGGATGAGATGGCTGGATGGCATCACTGACTCAATGGACGTGAGTCTGAGTGAACTCCGGGAGTTGATGATGGACAGGGAGGCCTGGCTTGCTGCAATTCATGGAGTCGCAAGAGTCAGACACGACTGAGTGACTGAACTGAACTGAATCATTTCAAAGTGAGAAAAACAACACATAAGGGCTACAATCAATCATTAACCTATACAAATATGCTTTACTTTGTGTCTCTCATAAAAAAAAAAAAAAAAAACAGCTAATATTTGAGGCATTAAGTAATAGAGAGGTGAGTTTACTTGGGAGGTGAATTACTTCTGAATTTTGTCATTGTGGCAACTTAATTTTTCTGAGTCTTGGTTTACCTTGTTTATCTCCAAAACCCAGATAATTACTATTACATAGGGTTAGTTTGTTGATGTTGAAACAATATACATAAAAATGTTTAGAAAATGGTAAGATGTGACTTAAAATATGAGTAAGAGTTTGTAACACAGAAATAAAACATGGAAGTACAGCCACTTGTCCAATGACCTTACAAAAGCCATAGCATATCCTGTTCATAAAATGAATATAAAAATACTATATCATAGGGCTATGGTAAAGATTAAACAAGATAATTCATAGAAGGTTTTCAGCATGGTTTGTGTTAAGTATGTAACAAAAGCCTTTAACTATCAGTAAGAATAGGAGTAGAATATATAATAAATTCTGATCCCCCTTAGGCATATTGGCACCTTCTTGAGAATAGCTAAAGCAGGGAAAAGAGCAAACAAACAAAACAATAATACCACAAAGGTTGCCAATTATCCTGTGGAATATTAATGCTCATTTTATGCTGATTCTGCTATAATGTTAATTGGGAATCCGGAGTCTTCCTTTATGCGCATAATGAATATTCTTTCTCATGCTCTACTTATTCATCCCTGACAATTACTAAATTAATTACTTTAATTTGGAGCACATACCAATTTTTAACCCTTTATGTCTGTACTCAACTTAGGAATTTAAATTTGGTTCTCTAAGTATTTTCACTATTGATTTAAGTGTGTAAATAAAATGCCTATAAAATATGATCAAAGGTCTTTTGAACATAATTATGTAGCAGATACAGGAAGATTTGAAAATGCAGTTCCTACAACCAGGTTAGTTTGATCAAAAGCTGTCAATGCAATTTACTTGATATTGACATTCTTTGACCACTGTAGTTGTACAGCATGCAGACTTAAAACATAACTTTGAGGAATATGAAACCTATTCACTTGGCTGAAAAGTAGTGGAAATCCATGAAGATATAAAATTTAATATTCAGACAAACTTTTTACATTACTTAGTGACTTTCACCCAGGGTATCAACTGAATAGAGAGAGATAAATATATGAACAAGAACACATCTATTATAACAAAACACCATAGCTTTTGATGGTTAATAATAAAATCAGCAGGAAATTTTCATAATCTTGTACCAAAAAAGTCAAATAATATCTCCCAAATACTTTGGTTAATAATAAAAACACCACAGGTTTTGATGGCTGGTAATAAAAATCAACAAGGGATTGTAACAAACTTACACACACACACACACAAAAAGTCAAATAACATTTCAAAAATACTTTGGTTAATAATCCTGACTCTTTGAAAATCATTACAACTGCTAACATGTTTGTTTTGTTTTTTTTTTTTTAATTTAAAGGACAACAAAGTGGATAATTTCCAAAAAAAAATGTTTTCTTATTTTTGAATCTTACCATTTTTTTCTAATCTCACTAGGATGGATATATCCCACCTGGAGAATAGTAAATACTGTCATATTGATTTTCATGACCTTGAAAGCACATCATTCATGCATTAACAAGACAGCATCACAAAAGGCTATTTACTACCCTAAGCACAAAATAAAAACATAGAGATAGGTTATTTACACAAAGAACATACTCCATACAATGAAGTATCTATCATTTTGTCTAAAAAATGAACAAAGGTCTGACATATGCTACAACACGGATAAATTTTAAGACATTATATTAAGGGAAATAAGGTAGGTATAAAAGGACAAAAGGTGCATGATTCTGACTCTATGACAAATGTGGTGGTGTTAGTCACTGAGTTGTATCCAACGGTAGCCTGCCAGGCTCCTGTGTCCATAGGATTTTCCAGGCAAGAACACTGGAATGGGTTGCCATTTCCTATTCCAGGGGATCTTTCCAACCCTGGATTGAACCCAGGTCTCCTGTATTGCAGGCAGATTCTTTACCAACTGAGCTACTATGACCTACATAGATTAGTCATATTCATAGAGACAAAATGTGAAATGGTGGTTGCCAGGGGCTGGGAAGAAAAGGAATTACTGTTTAACGGATACAGAGTTTCAGTGTGAGTAGATAAACGGATACAGAGTTTCAGTGTGAGTAGATAAAAAAAATTCTGAAAATGCGTGGTGATAGATAAACAGCATGTTGAGTGTAATTGAGGACAAATATAAGTATCTCCCAAATAGTTAAAATAATAAATTTTTATGTATATTGTTGTTCAGTCACCCAGTCAGGTCTGACTTTTTGTGACCCCAAGGACTGCAGCACACCAGGCCTTCCTGGACTTCACCATCTCCTGAAGTTTGCCCAAGGTCATGCCCATTGCATCATTGATGCCATCCATCCATCTCATCATCTGATGCCCTCTTCTCCTTCTGTCCTTAATCTTTCCAGCATCAGGCACTTTTCCAATAAGTTGGTTTTTCACATCAGGTGATCAAAATACTGGAGCTTCAGTATAAGTCCTTCCAAAGAGTATTCAGTGTTGACTTCCTCTAAGATGGACTGGTTTGATCTCCAAGGTTTTGCTCTCCAAGGGTCTCTTGGGAGTCTTCTCCAGCACCACATTTTGAAGGCATCAATTCTTTGATGCTCTGCCTTTGTGACAGTCCAGCTCTCACAACTGTATGTGACAACCAGGAAGACCATAGCCTTGACTATACTACTGACTTGACTTGACTTGACTATTACTTGACTATACTATTACTATTACTTGTTTGGCAGAGTAATGCCTCTGCTTTTCAACACACTGTCTAGATTTTTCATTCTTTTCCTGTCAAGAGGCAATCTTTCTCTAATTTCATGGCTGCAGTCACTGTCCCCAGTAATTTTAGAGCCCAAGAAGAAGAAATCTGTCACTATTTCCACCTTTTCCCCCTAGATTTGCCATGAAGTAATGGGGCTGGGTGCCACAATCTTAGTTTGTCCCTTTGTTTTAATATTTAGTCTTAAGCCATCTCTTTCATTCTCCTCCTTCACTCTCATCAAGAGGTTCTGAAGTTCCTCCTCCCTTTCTGCTATCAGAGTGGTGCCATCTGCATATCTGAGGTTGTTGATGTTTCTCCTGACTATCTTGACCCCAGCTTGTAACTCATCCAGCCTTTCTCATGATGTGCTCAGCATAAATAAACAAGGTGACAGCAGACAGCCCTGTCTCCTTTCTCAATCTTGAACTTATCAGTGTTTCATACAGGGTTCAAACTGATGCTTCTTGGCCCACATATAGGTATCTCAGGAGACAGGTAAGATGGTCTGGTATTCCCATCTCTTTAAGAGCTTTCCACAGTTAATTATGATCCACTGTCAAAGGTTTTGGCTCAGTGGATGAAACAGAGGTAGATTTTTTTTTGGGGGGGTGGGGTGGGGTGAGTATCCCTAGCTTTTCTGTGATCCAGGAAATGTTGGCAATTTGATCTCTGGTTCCTCTTCCTTTTCTAAACTCAGCATGGACATCTAGAAGTTCTTGGTTTGCATAATGCTAAAGACTAGCATGGCTTAGTTTCATTGAGTTAGACAAGGCTGTAATCCATGTGATTAGACTGACTAGTTTTCTGTGATTATGGTTTGTGTGTCTGCCCTCTGATGCCTCTTGCAACACCTACCATCTTACCTGGGTTTCTCTTACCTTGGATGTAGGGTATCTCCTCATGTCTGCTCCAGCAAAGTGTAGCCACTGCTCCTTACCTTGGACAAGGAGTATCTCCTCACAGCCGCCCCTCCTTACCCTGAATGTGGAGTAGCTCCTCTCAGCCCTCCTGTGCCTGTGAAACTAAGCCATACCCTGGGGGGCCACCCAATATGGGTGGGTCATGGTGGAGAGGTCTGACAGAATGTGGTCCACTGGAAAAGGGAATGACAAACCATTTCAGTATTCTTGCCTTGAGGACCCCATAAACAGTATGAAAAGGAAAAATGATAGGATACTGAAAGAGGAACTCCCCAGGTTGGTAGGTGCCAAATGTGCTACAGGATATCAGTGGAGAAATAACTCCAGAAAAAATGAAGGGATAGAGCCAAAGCAAACACAATACACAGTTGTGGATGTGACTGGTGATAGAAGCAAGGTCCAATGATGTAAAGAGCAATATTGCATAGGAACCTAGAATGTTAGGTTCATGAATCAACACAAATTGGAAGTGGTCAAACAAGAGCTGGCAAAGGTGAACGTTGACATTCTAGGAATCAGCGAACTAAAATGGACTGGAATGGGTGAATTGAACTCAGATGACCATTATATGTACTATTGTGGGCAGGAATCCCTTAGAAGAAATGGAGTAGCCATCAGGGTCAACAAAGAGTCCAAAATGGAGTACTTGGATGCAATCTCAAAAACAACGATATGATCTCTGTTCGTTTCCAAAGCAAACCATTCAGTATCACAGTAATCCAAGTCTATGCCCCAGGCAGTAATGCTGAAGAAGCTGAAGTTTAACGGTTTTATGAAGATCTGCAAGACCTTTTAGAACTAACACCCAAAAAAGATGTCCTTTTCATTATAGGGGACTGGAATGTAAAAGTAGGAAGTCAAGAAACACCTTGGGTAACAGGCAAATTTGACCTTGGAATACGGAATGAAGCAGGGCAAACACTAATACAGTTTTGCTGAGAGAACGCACAACACAAGAGAAGACTACACATGGACATCACCAGATGGTCAACACCAAAATCAGATTGATTATATTCTTTGCAGTCAAAGTTGGAGAAGCTCTATACAGTCAGCAAAAACAAGACTGGGAGATGACTGTGGCTCAGATCATGAACTCCTTATTGCCAAATCCAGACTTAAATGGAAGAGAGTAGGGAAAACCACTAGACCATTCAAGTATGACCTAAATCATGTTCGTTATGTTTATACAGTGGAAGTGAGAAATAGATTTAAGGGACTAGATCTGATAGAGTTCCTGATGAACTATAGACAGAGGTTTCTGACATTGTACAGGAGACAGGGATCAAGATCATCCCAAGGAAAAAGAAATGCAAAAAAACAAAATGGCTGTCTGAGGAGGCCTTACAAATAGCTGTGAAAAGAACAAAAGCAAAAAGCAAAGGAGAAAAGGAAAGATATAAGCATCTGAATGCAGAGTTCCAAAGAATAGCAAGGAAAGATAAGAAAGACTTCCTCAAGGATCAATGCAAAGAAATGGAGGAAAACAACAGAATGGGAAAGACTAGAGATCTCTTCAAGAAAATTAGAGATACCAAGGGAATATATAATGCAAAGATGGGCTTGATAAAGGACAGAAATGGTATGGACCTAACAGAAGCAGAAGATGTTAAGAAGAGGTGGCAAGAATACACAGAAGAACTGTACAAAAAAGATCTTCACGACCCAGATAATCACAATGGTGTGATCACTCACCTAAAGCCAGACATCCTGGAATGTGAAGTCAAGTGGGCCTTAGAAAGCATCACTACGAACAAAGCTAGTGGAGGTGATGGAATTCCAGTTGAGCTATTTCAAATCCTGTAGATGATGCTGTGAAAGTGATGCACTCAATATGCCAGCAAATTTGGAAAACTCAGCAGTGGCCACAGGACTGGAAAAGGTCAGTTTTCATTCCAATCCCAAAGCAAGGCAATGCCAGAGAATACTCAAACTACTGCACAACTGCACTCATCTCACAAGCTAGTAAAATAACGCTCAAAATTCTCCAAGCCAGGCTTCAGCAATACATGAACTATGAACTTCTAGTAGTTCAAGCTGGTTTTCGAAAAGGCAGAGGAACCAAAGATCAAATTGCCAACATTTGCTAGATCATGGAAAAAGCAAGAGAGGTCCAGAAAAACATCTATTTCTGCTTTATTGACTATGCCAAAGCCTTTGACTGTGTGGATCACAATAAACTGTGGAAAATTCTGTAAGAGATGGGAATACCAGACCACCTGACCTGCCTCTTGAGAAACCTATATGCAGGTCAGGAAAAAACAGTTGGAACTGGACATGGAAGAACAGACTGGTTCCAAATAGGGAAAGGAGTACGTCAAGGATGCAGATTGTCACCCTGCTTATTTAACTTCTATGCGGAGTACATCATGAGAAACTGGGCTGAAAGAATCACAAGCTAGAATAAAGATTGTTGGGAGAAATATCAATAGCCTCCGATATCCAGATGACACCACCCTTACGGCAGAAAGTGAAGAGGAATTAAAAATTCTCTTCATGAAAGTGAAAGAGGAGAATGAAAAAATTGGCTTAAAGCTCAATATTCAGAAAACTAAGATCATGGCATCTAGTCCCATCACTTCATGGCAAATAGATGAGGAAACAGTGGAAAGTGTTAGACTTTATTTGGGGGGTTCCAAATCACTGTAGATGGGTGATTGCAGCCATGAAATTAAAAGATGATTACTTCTTTGAAGGAAAGTTATGACCAAACTAGGTAACATGTTAAAAAGCAGAGACATTACTTTGCCAACAAAGGTCTGTCTAGTCAAGGCTATGATTTTTCCAGTGGTCAAGTTTGGATTTGAGAGTTGGACTGTGAAGAAAGCTGAGTGGCCAAAAATTGATGCTTTTGAACTGGGTGTTGGAGAAGACTCTTGAGAGTCCTTTGGACTGCAAGGAGATCCAAGCAGTCCATTCTAAAGGATATCAGTCCTTCTTTGCAAAGACTTATGCTAAAGCTGAAGCTCCAATATTTTGGCCACCTCATGCAAAGAGCTGACTCATTGGAAAAGACTCTGATGCTGGGAGGGATTGGAGGCAGGAGGAGAAGGGGACAACAGAGGATGAGATGTCTGGATGGCATCACCAACTTGATGGACATAAGTTTGGGTGAACTCCGGGAGTTGGTGATGGACAGGGAGGCCTGATGTGCTGCATTTCATGGGCTCACAAAGAGTCAGACACAACTAAGCGACTGAACTGAAAGACTAGCTTGCAAGATTTTAAACATATCCTTACTAGAGTGGGAGATGAGTGCAACTGTCCAATGGTTAGCACATTCCTTAGTGCTATCCTTCTTTGGAATTGGGATGAAGATTGACCATTTCTAGTCCTGTAGCCACTGCTGGGTTTTCCAGATTTGCTGACCTATTGAATGCAACACCTTGATGTGAGAGTTAATTCCTAGGCCAGTTGATAAGAATCCAGGGTCCCCGAGGAGCAGGAGCAGGAGAAGAAGAAGGGGGTCTGGTGCTGTCATGGAGATAGGGATCTGGAGTTCTCAAGTAGGAAGAAAGGACAAACATCTTTTTTTTTTTCTTTACTTTCCTTAGTCTTAGTCACATAAAAGGTTTTTTCTTTAGGCCCAGAACAGATGATTACATGACAAACAAATCAGTTTAAACTCTGTACTAAGGATTATACAACAAAAATGTATCCTGCTTGAGGACAATTTCTCCTACTTGAAAACCTTCTGGATAATCCTGTTATCTTAAAATGTAAATTATGGGAATGGTTCTGGTAAGATCTTTACAACCTTGAGACATTCTTTTGATTTATTGTAATAATTAATTGAAATTATATAACTCCCTTGCCAACACGAGGGGGGCACTCTCCATACCCCTTCTGTTGTCTATGTCAGAAGCTTTCTCTGTCCCCTTTTATACTTTAATAAAACTCTGCTATACAAAACCTCTTGAGTGATCAAACCTGGTCCCTGGTCATGAAGTTAAAACTTCTTTGGAGATCAGGAATTTGACACCGTTCACCATAAGCTATCAATGGCATGTGTTTTTATGAATATTTTACCACAAAAAAATGCCATATTTCAAATCCCACTGAGATAAATGTAAATTGTCAAAGATCAAGGAAAGAAGACACACACTTTGAAATGAGGTTTCAAGCCAAAATGTCAGAGTAGTTAAAGCAAAATAAAAATTGTTTGTTTGTTTTTTTTTTTCATTCTAGGTTCTCTTCAAATTTTTGACATTGTTTTTGCTTACTTTTATTCTGAAGAAATGACTTTTTAAAATGTTTCTAATTCTCATTCTTCAATACTGACTAAGATGGCTATCAGTCAGTTCAGTTCAGTAGCTCAGTCGTGTCCGACTCTTTGCAACCCCATGAATTGCAGCACACCAGGCCTCCCTGTCCATCACCAACTCCCAGAGTTTACTCAAACTCATGTCCATCAAGCTGGTGATGCCATTCAGTCATCTCATCTTCTGTTGTCCCCTTCTCCTCCTGCCTCCAATCCCTCCCAGCATCAGAGTCTTTTCCAATAAGTCAACCCTCTGCATGAGGTGGCCAAAGTATTGGACTTTCAGCTTAGGGCATCAGTCCTTCCAATTAACACCCAGGAAAGATCTCCTTTAGAATGGACTGGTTGGATCTCCTTGCAGTCCATGGGAATCTCAAGACTATTCCCCAAAACCACAATTCAAAAGCATCAATTTTTCAGTGCTCAGTCCAACTCTCACATCCATTCATGACCACTGGAAAAACCATAGCCTTGTCTAGACAGACCTTTGTTGGCTAAGTAATGTCTCTGCTTTTTAATATGTTATCTAGTTTGATCATAACTTTCCTACTAAGCAGTAACCATCCTTTAATTTCATGGTTGCAATCACCATCTGCAGTGATTTTTGGAGCCCCCGAAAATAAAGTCTGACACTGTTTCCACTGTTTCCCCATCTATTTCCCATGAAGTGATGGGACCGGATGCCATGATCTTAGTTTTCTGAATGTTGAGCTTTAAGCTAACTTTTGCCCTCTCCTCTTTCACTTTCATTAAGAGGCTTTTTAATTCCTCTTCACTTTCTGCCATAAGTTCCTCTTCTGTCATCTGCATATCTGAGGTTATTGATATTTCTCCCAGCAATCTTGATTCTAGCTTGTGCTTCTTCCAGCCCAGTGTTTCTCATGATGTACTCTGCATATAGGTTAAATAAGCAAGTGACAATATACAGCCTTGACGTACTCTTTTTCCTATTTGGAACCAGTCTGTTTTTCTATGTCAAGTTCTAGCTGTTGCTAGGATTCATATAATATTTTTTTATATTTTCTGAGCAAAGAAAAATAAACTTCCTAGTTAGAAACATTTTTTTTTATTATTACTGGAAGGAGTAGATAAATGTAAAACCTAATATAGGTTAGGTTGTTTAGTAGTCACATGAATTCTATTGAAATGTGGTGAGATTTCAAAAAATAGGAAAACAATTTCTTGCAAATTGCCTATTTTATTTTCCTTAGATTTCATTAAAAATTCTTAATCAGTGTAATAGTTTCCAAAGAGTCAAGGTTATCATCTGAAGTTTGTCTGTATTTTGGTAGAAATACAATTCATTTTCAGAATTACCAGATTCTACAGCATTTATGTACATTAAATCTAGAACAGAAGTGTGCCAAATTCTGGTATTTCTCATTTCATTGTCAAAATTATATTAATTCAAAGGACAAATAAATATGACTTACAACACCAGAGAGCTAAAGTAATAAACATAAGACTAGAATAACAATTTAAAATTTCGTGTCCCATGTTTTCCTTATAATAATAACAAAGCCTGGGGTGCTGCAGCCCATGGGGTTGCAAAGAATCTGATGTGACTTAGCAACTGGACAACAATACTAAATATGCTGGGAGAAATATCAATAACCTCAGATATGCAGATGCCTGAGAAATGCTGGACTGGAAGAAACACAAGCTGGAATCAAGATTGCCGGGAGAAATATCAGTAACCTCAGATATGCTGATGACACCACCCTTATGACAAAAAGTGAAGAGGAGCTAAAAAGCCTCTTGATGAAAGTGAAAGAGGAGAGTGAAAAAGTTGGCTTTAAGCTCAACACTCAGAAAACGAAGATCATGGCATCTGGTCCCATCACTTCATGGGAAATAGATGGGGAAACAGTAGAGACAGTGTCAAACTTTATTTTTTTCGGCTCCAAAATCACTGCAGATGGTGACTGCAGCCATGAAATTAAAAGACGGTTATTCCTTGAAAGAAAAGTTATGAGCAACCTAGATAGTATATTCAAAAGCAGAGACATTACTTTGCGGACTAAGGTCCGTCTAGTCAAGGCTATGGTTTTTCCTGTGGTCATGTATGGATGTGAGAGTTGGACTGTGAGGAAGGCTGAGTGCCAAAGAATTGATGCTTTTGAACTGTGGTGTTGGAGAAGACTCTTGATCGTCTCTTGGACTGCAAGGAGATCCAACCAGTCCATTCTGAAGGAAATCAACCCTGGGATTTCTTTGGAAGGAATGATGCTGAAGCTGAAACTCCAGTACTTTGGCCACCTCATGAGAAGAGTTGACTCATTGGAAAAGACTCTGATGCTTGGAGGGATTGGGGGAAGAAGGAAAAGGGGACGACCGAGGATGAGGTGGCTGGATGGCATCACGGACTCGATGGACGTGAGTCTGAGTGAACTCCGTGAGATGGTGATCGACAGGGAGGCCTGGCGTGCTGTGATTCATGGGGTCGCAAAGAGTCGGACACAACTGCGCGACTGAACTGAACTGATGCAGATGACACTACCCTTATGGCAGAAAGTGAAGAAGAACTAAAGCCCTCTTGATGAAAGTGAAAGAGGAGAGTAAAAAAGTTGGCTTAAAGCTCAACATTCAGAAAACTAAGATAATGGCATTCGCTCCCATCACTTCATGGGAAATAGATAGGTAAACAGTGAAAACAGTGGCTGACGTTATTTTTCTGGGCTCCAAAATCACTGTAGATGATGATTGCAGCCATGAAATTTAAAGACACTTACTTCTTGGAAGGAAAGTTATAACCAACCTAGACAGCATATTAAAAAACAGAGACATTACTATGCCAACAAAGGTCCATCTAGTCAAAGCTATGGTTTTTCCAGTGGTCATGTGTGGATGCAACAGTTGGACCATAAAGAAGGAGATCAGTCCTGGGTGTTCATTGGAAGGACTGATGTTGAAGCTGAAACTCCAATACTTTGGCCACCTGATGCGAAGAGCTGGCTCTTTTGAAAAGACTCTGATGCTGGGAAACATTGAGGGCAGGAGGAGAAGGGGATGACAGAGGGTGAGATGGCTGGATGGCATCACCAACTCGATGGACAGTTGTTTGGGTGAACTCTGGGAGTTGGTGATAGACAGGGAGACCTGGCATGCTGTGGTTCATTGGATTGCAAGGAGTTGGACACGACTGAGCAACTGAACTGAACTGAACTAAATATGCTTTAATTAGTTTCTATTACAGATATATTTAGCAAATATTTATTATATTACCTATTATGATATAAAGATTTCCCTAGTAGCTCAGCTGCTAAAGAATCTGCCTGCAATGCAGGGGACCCTGGTTCAATTCCTTGGTTGGGAAGATCCCCCGGGGAAGGGATAGGCTACTCACTCCAGTATTGTTGCTTGGAGAATGCCAATAGACAATGGAGCCTGGTGGGCTATCTTCCATGGGTTACAAACAGTTGGAACATGACTGAGCAACTAAGCACAGCACAGCATTCTGAGATATACACTAAACTAAATACAGATATTCAATCCTTTATCCACAATCCCATTATCAAAATTTGTCTGAAAATGGTAAGATTTTTCCCCTGCACTTACAATAAACATTTTGATGCCAAATGTTGATATGAAGTGAAAAGAGGTTCTTTATAGTCCCACTTGGGCTTCCCTGGTAGCTCAGCTGGTAAAGAATCCTCCTGCAATGCAGGAGACCCTGGTTCAATTCCTGGGTCTAGAAGTTCCCCTGGAGAAAGGATAGGCTATGCACTCCAGTATTCATGAGCTTTCCTGGTGGTCCAGATGGTAAACCAATAGGTATGACTGTGTCTCAATAAAACTTTATTTACAAACAAACAAACAAACAAAAGAATTTGCCTGCAGTGCAGGAGACTATTTATCCCTGCTTTGGGAAGATCCCCTGGAGGCGGGCATGGCAAGCCACTCTATTATTCTTGCCTGGAGAATCCCCATGTCCAGAGGTGCCTGGAGGGCTAGAGTCCATGGGGTTACAAAGAGTTAGACATGACTGAGTGACTAAGCACAGCACAGCACATTGTCCCACATATTGTGAATTTTCATAACTTCTACTGCATTAGTATGAAAATTATGAACTGCTGCCCCAGATTCTGATGGGAGTGTTACATAATAAATATATGCACCATCTTATCTGTTAGAAGATGGAATTTTGAAGTACATTTTACTTTATGTGTTTTGAAAGGATTTCAGACATGTACTAAAACTAATTTCTATATATTACTGGTTATCCAAAAATACTCAATTATATTCAGAGAATGGGGCCACACAAGTTGGACTGAGTAGGTAAATTTTGTGCTTCCCAAGTGGACCAGTGATAAAGAATCCACCTGACAATTTAGGAGGCAGAGTCTCACCTCTGGGTCAGAAAGATCTCCTGGAGTAGGAAACGGCAATCTGCTCCAGTATTCTTGCCTGGGAAATCCCATGGACAGAGGAGCCTGGTGGATTCCAGTACATGGTGTCAGAGTCAGGTACGATTGAGCATGTAAAAATACATATAAATTATTTCATTTAGCTTAGAAGTTAAATTTTGTTCCATTTATTGCATCAATTCAGTTCAATTCAGTTCAGTTGCTCAGTGTCCGACTCTTTGCGACACCATGAATCGCAGCACGCCAGGCCTCCCTATTCATCACCATCTCCTGGAGTCCACTCAGACTCACGTCCATCGAGTCCGTGATGCAATCTAGCCATCTCATCCTCGGTCGTCCCCTTCTCCTCCTGCCCCCAATCTCTCCCAGCATCAGAGTCTTTTCCAATGAGTCAACTCTTCTCGTGAGGTGGCCAAAGTACTGGAGTTTCAGCTTCAGCATCATTCCTTCCAAAGAAATCCCAGGGCTGATCTCCCTCAGAATGGACTGGTTGGATCTCCTTGCAGTCCAAGGGACTCTCAAGAGTCTTCTCCAGCACCACAGTTCAAAAGCATCAATTCTTCGGCACTCAGCTTTCTTCACAGTCCAACTCTCACATCCATACATGACCAATGGAAAAACCATAGCCTTGACTAGACGGACCTTAGTCCGCAAAGTAATGTCTCTGCTTTTGAATATGCTATTTAGGTTGCTCATAACTTTTCTTCCAAGGAGTAAGTGTCTTTTAATTTCATGGCTGCAGTCACCATCTGCAGTGATTTTGGAGCCCCCAAAAATAAAGTCTGACACTGTTTCCACTGTTTCTCCAGCTATTTCCCATGAACTGATGGGACCGGATGCTATGATCTTCGTTTTCTGGATGTTGAGCTTTAAGCCAACTTTTTCGTTCTCCTCTTTCACTTTCATCAAGAGGATTTTTAGCTCCTCTTCACTTTCTGCAGTAAGGGTGGTGTCATCTGCATATCTGAGGTTACTGATATTTCTCCCGGCAATCTTGATTCCAGCTTATGTTTCTTCCAGTGCAGCATTTCTCATGATGTACTCTGCATAGAAGTTAAATAAGCAGGGTGACAATATACAGCCTTGATGCACTCCTTTTCCTATTTGGAACCAGTCTGTTGTTCCATGTCCAGTTCTAACTGTTGCTTTCTGACCTGCATACAGATTTCTCAAGAGGCAGGTTAGGTGGTCTGGTATTCCCATCTCTTTCAGAATTGTCCGCAGTTTATTGTGATCCACACAGTCAAAGGCTTTGGCATAGTAAATAAAGCAGAAATAGATGTTTTTCTGGACCTCTCTTGCTTTTTCCATGATCCAGTGGTTGTTGGCAATTTGATCTCCGGTTCCCCTGCCTTTTCTAAAACCTGCTTGAACATCAGGGAGTTCACGGTTCACGTATTGCTGAAGCCTAGCTTGGAGAATTTTGAGCATTACTTTACTAGCATGTGGGATGAGTGCAATTGTGTGGTAGTTTGAGCATTCTTTGGCATTGCCTTTCTTTGGGATTGGAATGAAAACTGACCTTTTCCAGTCCTGTGGCCACTGCTGAGTTTTCCAAATTTGCTGGCATATTGAGTGCAACACTTTCACAGCATCATCTACAGGATTTGAAATGCTCAACTGGAATTCCATCACCTCCACTGACTTTTTTCGTAGTGATGCTTTCCAAGGCCCACCTGACTTCACTTTCCAAGATGTCTGGCTCTAGACTAGTGATCACACCATTGTGATTATCTGGGTCGTGAAGATCTTTTTTGTACAGTTCTTCTGTGTATTCTTGCCAACTCTTCTTAGTATCTTCTGCTTCTGTTAGGTCCAGACCATTCCTGTCCTTTATTGAGCCCATCTTTGCATGAAAAATTCCCTTGGTATCTCTAATTTTCTTGAAGAGATCTCTAGTCTTCCCCATTCTATTGTTTTCCTCTATTTCTTTGCATTGATCACTGAAGAACACTTTCTTATCTCTTTTTGCTATTCTTTGGAATTCTGCATTCAGATGCTTATATCTTTACTTTTCTCCTTTGCTTTTCACCTCTCTTCTTTTCACAGCTATTTATAGGGCCTCCCCAGACAGCCATTTTGCTTTTTTGCATTTCTTTTCCATGGGGATGGTCTTTTCCCTGTCTCCTGTACAATGTCAAGAATCTCACTCCATAGTTCATCAGACACTCTATTTATCAGATCCAGGCCCTTAAATCTATTTCTCACTTCCACTGTATAATCATAAGGGATTTGATTTAGGTCATGCCTGAATGGTCTAGCAGTTTTCCCTACTTTCTTCAATTTAAGTCTGAATTTGACAATAAGGAGTTCATGATCTGAGCCACAGTCAGCTTCTGGTCTTGTTTTTGTTGACTGTATAGAGCTTCTCCATCTTTGATTGCCAATAATATAGTCAATCTGATTTCGGTATTGACCATCTGGTGATGTCCATGTGTAGAGTCTTCTCTTGTGTTGTTGGAAGAAGGTATTTGCTATGACCAGTGAATTTTCCTGGCAAAACCCTATTAGTCTTTTGCCCTGCATCATTCCACATTCCAAGGCCAAATTTGCCTGTTACTCCAGGTGTTTCTTGACTTCCTACTTTTGCATATAATGAAATGGACATCTTTTTTGGGTGTTAGTTCTAAAAGGTCTTGTACGTCTTCATAAAACCGTTCAACTTCAGCTTCTTCAGCATTACTGGTTGGGGCATAGATTTGGATAACTGTGATATTGAATGGTTTGCCTTGGAAATGAACAGAGATCATTCTGTCGTTTTTGAGATTGCATCCCAGTACTGCATTTCGGACTCTTCTATTGACCATGATGGCTACTCCATTTCTTCTGAGGGATTCCTGCCTGCAGTAGTAGATATAATGGTCATCTGAGTTAAATTCACCCATTCCAGTCCATTTTAGTTCGCTGATTCCTAGAATGTTGACGTTTACCTTTGCCATCTCTTGTTTGACCACTTCCAATTTGCCTTGATTCATGGACCTGACATTCCAGCTTCCTATGCAATATTGCTCTTTACAGCATCGGATCTTGCTTCTATCACCAGTCACATCCACAACTGGGTATTGGTTTTTCTTTGGCTCCATCCCTTTATTCTTTCTGTAGTTATTTTTCCATTGATCTCCAGTAGCATATTGAGCACCTACCGACCTGGGGAGTTCCTCTCTTGATATCTTATCATTGTGCATTTTCATACTGGTCATGGGGTTCTCAAGGCAAGAATACTGAAGTGGCTTGCCATTCCCTTCTCCAGAGGACCATGCTCTGTCAGACCTCTCCACCATGACCCGCCTGTCTTGGTTTGCCCCGCAGGCATGGATTGGTTTCATTGAGTTAGACAAGGCTGTGGTCCTAGTGTGATTAGATTGACTAGTTTTCTGTGAGTATGGTTTCAGTGTGTCTGCCCTCTGATGCCCTCTTGCAACACCTACCATCTTACTTGGATTTCTCTTACCTTGGGCGTGGGGTATCTATTCACGGCTGCTCCAGCAAAGCACAGCTGCTGCTCCTTACCTTGGACGAGGGTATCTCCTTACTGCCACCATTCCTGACCTTCAATGTGGGTCCTCTAGGCCCTCCTGCGCCTGTGCAGCCACCACTCCTCGGTATGCTCCTCCCAGCTGCAGACCCTGGCCTCAGGCTTGGGGTGGCTCCTCAGGGTCACTGCCCTTGGCCTCAGGTGCGAGGTGGCCTCTCCAGGCTGCCCCTGACCTCGGAAGCGGGGTGTCTCCTCCCGGCTGCCACTGACCTCGGAGGTGGGGTAGCTCCTCTTGGCCGCCACCCCTGACCTCGGACGTGGGGTGTCTCTTCCAGGCCGGCACCCCTGACCTCGGACACGGGGTAGCTCCTCCCAGCCGCCACTGACCTCCGACGCTGGGTAGCTCCTCTTGGCCGAAACAATGCATTAGTTCCAGACTCTTGTCCTGTTTTCGTAGGTATTCATTTTGTTGGTTTATTTTATCATTGTTTTTGGTTTAATGATATATAGGTATTTAGTTTCTTAGTTTGTTTTTTATCCTTAAATTGTCATCAAACTTAATTCTGATATATACAAAACTGCAGATATATAGCCCATTTTACACGAAGAAAAAGACTTTTTTAAATTACAATAGATTAAGGATAATAGATTAAAATAAAGTGTTATAAAATATAGCATGATGTTAACAAAAACTCTAATAGTCCCCATTTCCCAATTGCTTGGACAAGAAAAGTTGTAACTAAAGTTATTAAGGTCATTATCTAAAACAACAAAAAGCCTTTTAAAGTACTTTCTCATATTTTATATCTCCCCAAACAACCCTATCTTTTTTATGTACCATGAAGAAATTGAAAAGGTAAATAAATGGAATATTGTGCTCATCTTCACAGAATCATCCTGAGACCTCTTAGAAAATGAACTGTTGTGACAGATAGTCCTCTTCCCCTATAAAGATTGATCATCAATTCCCAAAAATTGATTAAATTAAAGGAGAATGTTCACTGTGATAAGTAGTCTTATTTGAGTACTAAAATATAATCAAGCAAAGCTCAGAGGATAAACTTATTATGCATTTTCCCCACAATAAACAAACAGTGAAATGGACACTATACTAGAGGTAACCTATCTGGATTTAAGGAAATCTGAAGAAAGCTGAGCGCCAAAGAATTGACGCTTTTGAACTGTGGTGTTGGAGAAGACTCTTGAGAGTCCCTTGGACTGCAAGGAGATCCAACCAGTCCGTTCTGAAGGAGATCAGCCCTGGGATTTCTTTGGAAGGAATGATGCTGAAGCTGAAACTCCAGTACTTTGGCCACCATGTGAAGAGTTGACTCATTGGAAAAGACTCTGATGCTGGGAGGGATTGGGGGCAGGAGAAGGGAACGACAGAGGATGTGATGGCTGGATGGCATCACGGACTCAATGGGCGTGAGTCTGAGTGAACTCCGGGAGTTGGTGATGAACAGGGAGGCCTGGCGTGCTGTGATCCATGGGGTCGCAAAGAATCAGACACGACTGAGTGACTGAACTGAACTGATTGTCTCTTATACAAAGCTATTTATTTGCAAGGACAGCAGGGGTGTAGAAGGAACGAATACCAATTGAAATGGTTCAGAAATAGGCTTGAGTGTGGATACAGACATTGTCAACAAAAGGAATAACAAACAAGAATACAATTTTCACCCTTTAAAAAAAAATTTTGATAGATCAGGGGGCAGAGAACATCCAAGGAGAAGAGGCAATTTTAGGCTGGATCATCTTTGCTATTATATTTTTGAGAAATACCTCTCAAAAAGCAATGTACCAAATAATCAGATTAAAATAAAATAATGGTTATGTTGATGTTGTGTTTTACATATATAAATATATATAAGTATACCTGTATATATATTTAAATTTATGTCTTCCTAATTGTCTTTGTAAGTAAGGAAGGAGTTGGCAGATTTTACACTTAAAACTTGTCTATATACAGCATAATTCTTTAAATAGGTATAATCTGAAAATCCTACTTCAAAACAGCTAAAACTCCAAAAAATTTATTTTCTGTCTTAAAGTTCCCAAATTTAGTATAGACCCTCAGATAATTTGATTAGCAATTCAATTATGTCAATGATGTAAATCCTTTTCATCTTTAGTTCATAATGTTCTCATCATCAGCTTTTTCCTTTCTAAGACTGTTTTCCCTTGAAAAAAGTGGAAGTGTTAGTCACTTAGTCATGTCTGACTTTTTGTGACCCCATGAACTCAAGCCCATCAGGCTCCTCTATCCATGGAATTCCCCAGGCAAGAATACTGGAGTGGGTAGCCATTCCCTTCTCCAGGGATCTTCCCATCCCAGGGATCAAACCCAGCCCTCCTGAATTGCAAGAAGATTCTTTATCAATTGAGCCACCTGTCAGTAAGCCCTATTTTTCCTTATGGTTGCCCAATATCTGTCATTATTTGGGGGGGGGGGTTACATATCAATAACCTCAGATATGCAGATGACACCATGCTTAGGCAGAAAATGAAGAGGGACTAAAAGCCTCTTGATGAAAGTGAAAGAGGAGAGTGAAAAATTTGGCTTAAAGCTTAACATTCAGAAAACTAAGATCATGGCATCTGGTCCCATCACTTCATGGCAAATAGATGGGGAAACAGTGGAAACAGTGTCAGACTTTATTTTTTTGGTCTCCAAAGTCACTGCAGATGGTGATTGAAGCCATGAAATGAACACTTACTCCTTGGAAGGAACGTTATGAGCGACCTAGATAGCATACTCAAAAGCAGAGACATTACTTTGCCAACAAGGGTCTGTCTAGTCAAGGCTATGGTTTTTCCTGTGGTCATGTATGGATGTGAGATTTTGACTGAGCTCTGAACAATTGATGCTTTTGAACTGTGGTGTTGGAGAAGACTCTTGAGAGTCCCTTGGACTGCAAGGAGATCCAACCAGTCCATCCTGAAGGAGATCAGTCCTGGGTGTTCTTTGGAAGGACTGATGCTGAAGCTGAAACTCCAGAACTTTGGCCACCTCATGAGAAAAGTTGACTCATTGGAAAAGACCCTGATGCTGGAAGGGATTGGAGGCAGGAGAAGAAGGGGACGGTAGAGGATGAGATGGCTGGATGGCATCACCAACTCAATGGACATGAGTTTGGGTGAACTCCAGGAATTGCTGATGGACAGGGAGGCCTGGCGTGCTGTGATTCATGGGGTTGCAGAGTCAGACATGACTGAGCAAGTGAACTGAACTGAACTGAACAGTCAGATATAAATAACCAATATCCTAATGATCAAGAAGCCATCTCTTCCTGTGTTTTTCTATTAGAAGCGAGAAAAAATTTTGGAAACACCTAATATATCTTAATTTATGATTTTGAAATAATTAGAACACATATTTACTCCTATCATAGTCACTGAAGAGAAAAAGAGGTTCATTTGACTGGCTACGAAGAGCCTTCTGAGATTACACAGATGCTTGGGGCAAACCACCATGACTTCTAAGTAGATACTTTATACATAAATGCAATTTTAGATAGTTTTAAAATATTTTATAGCCACTCCAGAGTGTATTAGTAATGCAAATATCATGATAACTTTGGTGACATATTAGCAAGTCTGTAAATTTCAGCAGAAAAGTCTAAGACAACTAAAATAATGCAAGCATTTCTGAATTTTATGCAGTTTGAATTATTATATGCATGTAGAACAGTCATTGACTTTTTTACTTGTCATGGGAAAGTTAAAATACTCCAGATCCCCATTTATTTATATCATCTGAGTGTTCACTCTTATTCTCCTGAACCACTTATTTATTCTTATTTGTTGTTGGTTCAACTTTTATTTAACATATAACTCCATGACAATCACTGTGCTGATAAAATAACCCTTCCTTAGATTTTTGTTTGCCTTTACAATTCTACAATCCAATTTTACTTTTTTTTTAAATGTAATCCAAATTTTTCTACTTTTTCCAATTTTGTGGAACAATTTCTATAATATTTTTAAAATCTATATCCCCAACACACAAGCATTGAGTTAGAAAATTAAATTTCTTTAAAAAGCATTCTGTATGTGTACCAAGAATAATGGAGCCATAAAGAAGTTCAGAAATAAAGATTCAGTATTATGTTATTTACCTTAGTTATTCTTTGTTAGATTTATAGTATGTCTGATCTTTTGGAGAAATACAATGCATTGTATCTGCAGATTGAGCTGGTCTCAATGATTACCAATAAAAATTGCCTTTCATTTTCAATTACCCTTCTTTCTTTCTATGTACATTTAGGGAATCCCCTGATTTTGCATTTGTTTCTAAAAAGTTAATCTCTTGGGACCACACATAGCATACAGCATATTTACTATGCACTTCATATGCATTTCTGAATAACTCACTAATATTCAGAAAAGTATGTAAAAGTTGTCTTATAAAAAATAGAGAATCTGGGTTTAGTATTCAAAAATCCCAGACATTGAAATATGTGCTTCTGGGTCTGGTATTTCAGTGATTATTGTGAAGCCAGTCCAGCTGCTATCGTATCTTGCTGTGCCCTTATTTAATGCAAGGCTGATGTAGGAAGAGCTGCTATTAAATTGTAAAGCAGTGTTCTAGTCAAGGATCTATGAATCTCACTGAGGCCTGTCAAAATCGAGCAGCTAATAATCCTGTAGACAGTTTGGAAAGCATAGTGCATGTGAGCTCAGGGTGAGAAGTTTATCTTTATTACCTTTTTTAAAGTATCTCTCTATCTTGTTGAATTCCACAAGTCAGATAACCCTATGGCCACATGATCTATGCTCAGGATAGAGAAAAATAAGTAGGACTTGTAAGACTATTTGTTGATGTTGACAAGGCTAAACTTCCCAACAAGTCATCACTTATTTCAGTGTAAAGAGTACAAAAGTTAAAAAAAAAAAAATACCTGAGTTCTGTGAACTATTTTCTACTTACTTGTTTTTTGACAGTGGAATGAATATTTATCAAGTATTAATTGATAGCAAGGAATTAAAATGCTTGCTGAGAAGATTAAGTTAATAAGGTGAAAATAAACTATTAGCAAAAACTAGAAGTAGCCAATGCATCTAAACTATTGGGATTATATTTTCTCTTAATATTAAATAATTCCAGTTTCCTTCCCAAGTCTTGTGGGAAGTCCAACATTAGGGCCACCCTTAGGACATACAAGTTACTTGGCAAAAAAAAAGAAAAGAAAAAGAAATTGATGCGATTTGTATTCTTTCTTGTCAAATATGCTGTTCCTGGATAATTTTACATCTGTCATTTAAAAAAAAAAGTATTCTGATTGCTAGAATTTTGTTGAGGATTTTTGCATCTATGTTCATCAGTGATATTGGCCTGTATTTTTCCTTTTTTGTGACATCTTTGTCAGGTTTTGGTATTAGGGTGATGGTGGCCTCATAGAATGAGTTTGGAAGTTTACCTTCCTCTGCAATTTTCTGGAAGAGTTTGAGGAGGATAGGTGTTAGCTCTTCTCGAAATTTTTGGTAGAATTCAGCTGTGAAGCCGTCTGGACCTGGGCTTTTGTTTGCTGGAAGATTTCTGATTACCGTTTCAATTTCTGTGCTTGTGATGGGTCTGTTAAGATTTTCTATTTCTTCCCGGTTCAGTTTTGGAAAATTGTACTTTTCTAAGAATTTGTCCATTTCTTCCACGTTGTCCATTTCATTGGCATACAATTGCTGATAGTAGTCTCTTATGTTCCTTTGTATTTCTGTGTTGTCTGTTGTGATCTCTCCATTTTCATTTCTAATTTTATTGATTTGATTTTTCTCTCTTTGCTTCTTGATGAGTCTGGCTAATGGTTTGTCAATTTTATTTATCCTTTCGAAGAACCAGCTTTTGGCTTTGTTGATTTTTGCTATGGTCTCTTTTGTTTCTTTTGCATTTATTTCTGCCCTAATTTTTAAGATTTCTTTCCTTCTACTAACTCTGGGGTTCTCCAACTCTTCCTTTTCTAGTTGCTTTAGTTGCAGAGTTAGGTTATTTATTTGACTTTTTTCTTGTTTCTTGAGGTATGCCTGTATTGCTATGAACTTTCCTCTTAGCACTGCTTTTATAGTGTCCCACAGGTTTTGGGTTGTTGTGTTTTCATTTTCATTAGTTTCTATGAATATTTTGATTTCTTTTTTGATTTCTTCTGTGATTTGTTGGTTATTCAGAATAGCCAGGACATGGAAACAACCTAGATGTCCATCAGCAGATGAATGGATAAGAAAGCTGTGGTACATTTACACAATGGAGTATTACTCAGCCATTAAAAAGAATTCATTTGAATCAGTTCTGATGAGATGGATGAAACTGGAGCCAATTATACAGAGTGAAGTAAGCCAGAAAGAAAAACACCAATACAGTATACTAACACATATATATGGAATTTAGGAAGATGGCAATGACGACCCTGTATGCAAGACAGGAAAAAAGACACAGATGTGTATAATGGACTTTTGGACTCAGAGGGAGAGGGAGAGGGTGGGATGATTTGGGAGAATGGGACTTCTAACATGTATACTGTCATGTAAGAATTGAATCGCCAGTCCATGTCTGACATAGGGTGCAGCATGCTTGGGGCTGGTGCATGGGGATGACCCAGAGAGATGTTGTGGGGGAGGGAGGTGAGAGGGGGGTTCATGTTTGGGAACGTATGTAAGAATTAAAGATTTTAAAATTTAAAAAATAAAAAAAAATTAAAAAAAAGTAACAATGCTGTTATTCACAGTGAAATGCTCTTTGTAATCTATTTGTAATGGAACAGTATAGATCTTCTTCCCTCTGAAGTACCCTAACTTCATGTATCGCATGCTGATTACATCACTACTGACATTGCTTCCTCCGTCATGTCTATCACGAATATTGGCTTCCACTGACGCCTTCAAAGGCTGCTACTGATCTTCACTGATGACAACCATGCATGCAAGTCTTACATAGAGTATGGAGAAAAAAATGTAAATAATAATTTATTTTACTGTCATCGTAAATTTACAGTTTCAAATTTCATACTGCAAGCAGAATAATGCATCTTCAAACTGTGTTTCTTTTGAAATTGAAAATTTTGATACATTTTTTCGGAAGTTTAAGCTCTTATCCTACTATTTAGTTGATTGAGGAAAGCATTTTGGTCTACCATAAATGGTTTAAATTCAAACTAACACATAATTTAATCTGCAGAATAAAGATAATACTTTTTTTTTTTTGCATTTAGTATGTTCATCACTTGTAAAGAGCTACTACAAATTTAAATCTAATGAGACAAAACTCTATGATATAGGCATTTTATTCCCATTTTGTAAATGAAAAAATGAGGCTTAGAGATGCTTAAGGGAGAAAAACACAGTCTTCAAAATGGAATAACTTTTTCTTACAATAATTTATCTGAAAATAATTTCAGGTAAAATTTATGATACTGAATTTCAAAACTTGACTTGCACTGCTATACAGATATCTTAATCTGTAATTAAGGAATTAGGCATATTTCATTATATTTATAACAATGAAGTTTATTGAAAAGTAAAAGGTTTTAAATGGCAATGTTATAAACTGAATTTTTTCTACCCAAAATTCTTATGTTGAAGCCTTAACTCCTACTGTGACTGTATTTGGAGCTAGATCCTTAAAGTCATCATGGTTAAATGAAGTCGTAAGAGTAGGACCTTAATCCAATAGGAATAGTGTTCATATAAGAAATAAAAAGGCATTTGACGACACAGCAAAAAGTTGTCATGCATAAACCAGGAAGGGGGATCTCACCAGAAACCAACCCTGCCAGCACACTGGGCTTGGGCTTTGAGGCTCAGAACTTGGAGAAGATAAATTTTTTGTTTAAACTACCCAATCTGTGGTATTCTTTTATGAGAAACTGAACTAAATCAGACAATAAAATGACTTTGCAATATTACACAATGTTGTTGTTCAGTCACTAAGTCATGTACCATTCTTTCTGACCACATGAACTGAAGCATATGAGGCCTCCCTCTTTCTTACTATCTCCTGCAGTTTGCCCAAGCTTATGTCCATTGAATCAATGGTACTATTCAGCCATGCCATCCTCTGCCACCCTCTTCTCCTTTTATCTTCAATCTTTCCCAGCATCAAGGAATGTTTCACATATTTTTACATTTTTATTGTTAAAGTATTTTAAAGACTCTATGGAAATAAATTTAAAGTTTCAAATTTTGTTGACACAATAAAAATTATTTGTTTTTATTAATGAGTTTAATACTCTTGGTACTGAGGGGCTATGTGTCTTTCAAATAAAAATAATGTGAGAAAAAGAAAAAAACAATATTCTTAGAATATTTTTATCCTGGTAAAAGTATATTTTCTCTGATTTTATGTTATGTTTTAAAACAGATTTGAAATAGTCTTAGAGATATCCAGGCCATCTGGCAAATATTTTTATAAGAGGACATCAAGGTGCAGAGAAGTTAAATGATTTCTTAAAGGTCAGAGTTAAGTCTTGACAAATAGGAGATTATAACCAACCTATTATGTCCAGTACATATTCCTTACAGGTGCTTTCTTAAACACTTGTATTTCCAGGAAAAAACTGAGTTAAGTTTTAAATAGATTCAAAAAGATGAAAAAATTATGGCTTCTAGATTTTATAGTGAAACTAATTTGGGAATAGTGTTACGTTTTTCTTTTACACTCTGTTCTACTGTACGTGACACATACCCACTCTTCTCCTACAATGTGAAATGCATCATTTGAATTAAGTAGCATTTGAGGTTACCACATCAGGAAGGAGTTGGAAAGAATAGTTCCTAATTACATTGACCTGCACAATACTTCTGTTTTCAGTTTATTGAAAAGAACCAGTCAACTGACTCCTACCTAACTGTAAAGGTACCTCTGAAGATGTCCATAGTGGACTGCTATGGACTGAATCACTGTCCCCCCACAAATTCCTATGTTGAAGGCCTAACTCCCAGAGTAAAGGTATTTGGAGATAGAATCTATAGGAAGCAATTAAGGTGAAATGCAGTCATAAGAATGGTGTTTTGATTCAGGAGAATTGGTATCTTTATAAGAAGAGACAAAGAGATCTCACTCTCCCCATCTCTATGTCTCTATGTGTGTAAAAAGAAGAGAATATGTAGGTACTCAGTGCCATGATGGGTGTCTACAAGCCAAGAGAAGAGGCTTCAGAATGAAACCTAGCTTGCCAGCACTTTAACCTCTGACTTTCAGCCTTCAGAATAATGAGAAATCTGTTGTTTAGCCACCTTGTTTGTGCTATTGATATTTTATTATGACAGCCCAAACTAATGCAGAGGGATAATGAAAGGTTTGTTGTCTCTCTTTTTTTCTTTGTTATTGTTGCTATTGTTACTATTTTTTTTTTTTTTCAGAAGAGGTCATAATTTATTTTTTTTATTTTTATTTTTTTTAAATTTTTTTTTATTTTTTAAATTTTAAAATCTTTAATTCTTATATGCGTTCCCAAACATGAACCCCCCTCCCACCTCCCTCCCCACAACATCTCTCTGGGTCATCCCCATGCACCAGCCCCAAGCAAGCTGCACCCTACGTCAGACATGGACTGGCGATTCAATTCTTACATGACAGTATACATGTTAGAATTCCCATTCTCCCAAATCATCCCACCCTCTCCCTCTCCCTCTGAGTCCAAAAGTCCGTTATACACATCTGTGTCTTTTTTCCTGTCTTGCATACAGGGTCGTCATTGCCATCTTCCTAAATTCCATATATATGTGTTAGTATACTGTATTGGTGTTTTTCTTTCTGGCTTATGTTATTATTATTTTTGTTTACAGTCTCCTTCTACATATGGGAAATCAAATGCAGAGCAGACCATATAGTTTGATTAGAAAGTTCCTTTGTCAAAAATAGATATGTCATAGATGAGTATACTTCTGCATTTGAAGAAATTTTGTGACTGGTTCAGGAGAGCCAGTATGGTTTATGGATTAAAGAGATAGACTCTGAGAGCAATCTGTTTGGATTTGAACTCTAGCTCTACCACCTTTTAACAAATGACCCCGGTAAAATGACCTTATATTTTTGTTGTGTTAGTTTTCTCATTTGTAAAGCATGGATAATAATTCACCTTAGTCATAGGGTTGTTATGCAAGTTTTAAATTAATCAGTATATGAAAAGTGTCTAAAACAATGTCTGACACAGAGTGTTATTTATGTGTTAGTCACTAAATAAAAATAGACAATGGATCCGTTTGAGAAATTTAGAAGTGGAAAACTACTATATAGATTAAAGGTGAAAAATCTCCTCACTTTTAATATTGGCATATCATTAGCTTGATTTTTAATTTTGCATTTCTAAACACTTAAGACACCTTGGAGAAAACTGAAGTCCCATGACATGCTTCACATAAAAAGATGTTTGACAGTCAAGTAAGTTTGAGGAATTCTGCATGTTAAATCAGATGACAAAGAAGTAATTCTGAAGAGAAACTGTAAATTTATTCAGTCAAGAGATTCTCTAACTTATTTTAAATATGAATCCATTTAGCAACACACTGGAGCATCCTGGGAAACTAACGTTTCATGAAACACACTGTGGAAAACGCTGTCCTAGAAGGATCCTAGTACGTATTATCAAAAATAAAGTATCCTCTTTTAGCTGAAATGTCATGAAGTAGACAAGTTCCTGGGACCTGAAGCTAGACTACCCACTGTGGTTGGAGCACATGTCAAAGCAATAGGGAGACCTAACTGGTGGCAGAAGCTTGGGAGAAACTCATTTGGTAGCTGATAATGACTTCTGAGGAGTATGGTCAGAAGTCAGACTGGACATAAGGGAGCCTTACTGTTGAATTGCAAGGTTGGGTTTTAGTATTTTAGATACTTCCTGCCTAAAGTGAATATTGGTCCTAGAAAAGGGACTATGATACACTGAAGCTCTAAGCTCTCACCATTAGAATGTGGTTGGAAAACTTTTTAAACTATCAGAGACTTAGTAGTGTTGACTTTGTAGCTCTTTGTAGCTATATGGCTTTTATCACAAGTGCCCATCCAGGATTGCCCTTGTAGTAGTGAAAACAACCACAGATGGTACATAAATGAGTGATCACTGGGTTAAAATAGGACTTTTGACCACTGATGTTTGAATTTCATGCAGTTTTCACATGTCACAATGTATTATTACTCTTTTGATATATTTTTTTCAAAAATTATAAATAGAAAAGTCATTCTGTGCTCATGGAATGTGCAAAAACAGACAACAGGAAGGATTTATCCAGATTCCTCTTTTTAAAGAATAAAAGCTGAGCTATGAGTACCTCTCAGTACAGTTCAGTTAAGTTCAGTCACTCAGTCATGTCCAATTCTTTCTGATTCCATGGACTACAGCACGCCAGGCATCCTTGTCCATCACCAACTCCCGGAGTTTACTCAAACTCATGTCCATTGAGTTGGTGATGCCATCCAACCATGTCATCCTCTGTCGTCTCACTCTCCTCCTGCCTTCAATCTTTCCCAGCATCAGGGCCTTTTCCAATGAGTCAGTTCATTGCATCAGGTAGCCAATGTACTGGAGTTGCAGCTTCAACATCAATCCTTCCAATAAATATTCAGGACTGATTTCCTTTAGGATGGACTGGTTGGATCTCCTTGAAGTCCAAGGGACTCTCAAGAGTCTTATCCAAATCACAGTTCAATACCATCAATGATTCAGTGCTCAGCTTTCTTTATAGTCCAACTCTCACATCCATACATGACTACTGGAAAAACCATAGTCTTGACTAGCAAAGTAATGACTCTGCTTTTTATATGCTGTCTAGGTTGGTCAAAACTTTTATTCCAGGAAGTAAAGGTCTTTTAATTTCATGGGTGCTGTAACCATCTGCAGTGATTTTGGAGCCTCCCAAAATAAAGTCAGCCACTGTTTCCACTGTTTCCCCATCTATTTGCCATGAAGTGATGGGACCGGATGCCATGATCTTAGTTTTCTGAATGTTGAGCTTTAAGTCAATTTTTTCACTCTCCTCTTCCACTTTCATCAACAGGCTCTTTAGTTCTTCTTTGCTTTCTGCTGTAAGGGTGGTGTCATCTGCATATCTGAGGTCATTCATATTTCTCCCAGTAATCTTGATTCCAGCTTGTGCTTCACCCAGCCCAGCATTTCTCATGGTGTACTTTACATATAAGTTAAATAAGCAGGGTTACAATATACAGCCTTGACGTGCTCCTTTCCCTACTTGGAATCAGTCTGTCGTTCCATGTCCAGTTTTAACTGTTGTCTCCTGACCTGCACACAGATTTCTCAGGAGGAGTCAGGTGGTCTTGTATTTCCATCTCTTTCAGAATTTTTCAGTTTGTGCTGATCCATACAGTCAAAGGCTTTGGCATAGTCAATAAAGCAGAAACAGATATTTTTCTGGAATTCTCTTGCTTTTTTGATAATCCAATGATGTTTCAATTTGATCTCTGGTTCCTCTGCCTTTTCTAAAAACAGCTTGAACATCTGGAAGTTCACCATTCACATACTGTTGAAGCCAGGCTTGGAGAATTTTGTGCATTACTTTACCAGCATGTGCTGCTGCTGCTGCTGCTGCTACTGCTCCTAAGTCGCTTCAGTCATGTCCGACTCTGTGCGACCCCATAGACAGCAGCCCATCAGGCTCCCCCATCCCTGGGATTCTCCAGGCAAGAACACTGGAATGGGTTGCCATTTCCTTCTCCAACACATGAACGTGAAAAGCGAAAATGAAGTTGCTCAGCCGTGCCAACTCTTAGCGACCTCATGGACTGCAGCCCACCAGGCTCCTCCATCCATGGGATTTTCCAGGCAAGAGTACTGGAGTGGGGTGCCATTGCCTTCTCCGTACCAGCATGTGAGATGACTGCAATTGTGTGGTAGTATGAACATTCTTTGGCATTGCCTTTCTTTGGGATTGGAATGAAAACTGACCTTTTCCAGGCCTGTGGCCACTGCTGAGTTTTCCAAATTTGCTGGCATATTGATTGCAGCACTTTCATAGCGTCATCTTTTATGATTTGAAATAGCTCAACTGGAATCCCATCACCTCCACTAGCTTTGTTCGTAGGGATGCTTTTTAAGGCCCACTTGACTTCACCCAGGATGTCTGGCTCTAGATAAGTGATCATACCATTGTGATTATCTGGGCTGTGAAGTTCTTTTTTGTATACTTCATCTGTGTATTCTTGCCACCTCTTCTTAATATCTTCTGCTTCTGTTAGGTCCATACCATTACTGTCTTGTATTGAGCCCATCTTTGCATGAACTGTTCCCTCGGTATCTCTAATTTTCTTGAAGAGATCTATAGTCTTTCCCATTCTATTGTTTTCCTCTATTTCTTTGCATTGATCACTGGGGAAGGCTTTCTTATCTTTTTCCTATTCTTTGGAACTCTGCATTCAAATGGGTATATATTTCCTTTTCTCCTTTTCTTTTTGCTTCTATTCTTTTCACAGCTATTTGTAAGCCTTCCTCAGACAGCCAGTTTGCTTTTTTGAATTTTTTTTCTTGGGATAGTCTTGATCCCTGTTTCCTGTACAACGACATGAACCTCCACTCATAGTTCATCAGGCACTCTGTCTATCACTAATCCCTTGGATCTATTTCTCACTTCCACAGTATAATTGTATGGGATTTGATTTAGGTCATACCTGAGTAGTCTATTGGTTTTTCTTACTTTCTTCAATTTAAGTCTGAGTTTGGCAGTAAGGAGTTTGTTCTCTGATCCATAGTCAGCCCCCAGTCTTGTTTTTGATGACTATATAGTGCTTCTCCAACATTGGCTGCAAAGAATATAATCAGTCTGATTTTGGTGTTGACCATCTGGTGATATCCATGTGTACAGTCTTCTCTTGTGTTGTTGTACAGAGGGTGTTTGCTTGGATCAGTGCATTCTCTTGGCAAAACTCTATTAGCCTTGCCCTGCTTTATTCTGTATTCCAAGGCCAAATTTGCCTGTTACTCCAGGTGTTTCTTGACTTCCTACTTGAGAATATCTAACAGGTCTTACATAAGAAACTAATTTTAATATTAAAAGACTCTGCTTCAAACAGTGAAACTGACTTAAGATCAGGTTATTGATAATTAACTTCAGAGCACAGACATCAGGTATGATTCCATCAGTTTTTAAAGATGAGATAACCCTTTGATTGAAAAGTATATTAACACTCATACAGATAATGGCTAAATTAAAAATAAATGTAAGAGGAAAATGTGGTGAATGGGATAGTATTTGGAAAGTACATACTAACTGCTGTATATGTAAAATTTACTGAAAATTTCAGAATACAGTAGTGGCAACTGGGAGGAACTTATACCTTAAGAAGTGTTGTTTATGATATGAAAAGTGCTCTTTAGACATCACTTGGGACCACCAAAACACTTGCGTGAAATATACATGGTCATTGTTCATTTTAATGGGCTTAATTGAAGAGTTTAATAAATTTAGATCCAGCAGAAGTCATTGAAAAAGTGATTGATAATACTAATAATATGTTGAAAGCATTAAATATCTAGAAGTAGGTAACTCTATGAATACCTTGGGAGACCGTAAGTAATTACAATAATGATTGGTCTTCCCGGGTGGCTCAGATGGTAAAGAGTCTCTCTGCAATGGAGGAGATGTAGGTTTAATTCCTGAGTCAGGAAGATCCCTTGGAGGGGGGCATAGCAACCCACGCCAGTACTCTTGTCTGGAGAATCCTAAAGACAGAGGAACCTGGTGAGCTACAGTCCACAGGGTCACAAAGAATTGGACATGACTGAAGCAATTGAGCACACATGCAGAGATGCAAACAGGTTTTCTGAACCTTATTTAAAATGTCATTGTGTATAAAATACATGAAGGAATCATGTGATAAAATCTGTGATTATTTATTTAAATAAAGCTCTAAATAGAAATGCAAAATAATGAAATTACATTTGTTATATTTTACAACAGAATCAGAAATCACTTATTACAAAAATATAGACTATATATGACCTATATTCAGAGACTTGTCTAAGCTTTAATTATTCCTCATGAAGTTTAAGATTTACCTTTCTAAACTTTCTCTTCCATTTTCTACCACTACAGTCTAAATTAAACACAGCACTCAAAGTAATCTCTCAGGCAGAAGGAGTAAACAATGGCAAAGAATTTTTGTTCTTGGGATGGCCAAACAAAAAAGCACATTTATATATTTCAACTTAATCCTATTATATACCATTACCTGATGTTAATGATGAATAATAAGACATTATGTTATAACTTATGGAAAAATGCTTCTGTGTAAGACAAAACACAATGAAAAGAGGAAATCTAAACCAGATTACACAGAAGACAAAAATGGATAACCTTGGAAGAATCCCACTGACCTCCCTCACTTAGAAGACTGTAAACTCGTCTAAAAAGACACAAGTAAACCTCTCTAATTAGGAAGTTATATGTACAGGCTGAAAAAAGACATATCCCTGCAAAGGGTTTGAGGGTCTCTGAGTATGCAGAATGCTTTAAAATATGCTTTAACAGAGCTAGGTAAACAAACGAATATCTGACATCCGAGCTCATAGCCACTTTAACTTCATTTTTGTCTAAACAGATTACTTTTATACTTAATGGGGAGCCAACCAGCTTGAACTTAAGAAAGAATTATAGGTTTAGACGGAAAAATCTATCAGATTTCTTTCAACAGAAAAGAGATGTTAGATAGGAAACGTCTTTATATCTTGCATTAAAGGAACAGGAGGATGACTTTACAGGTTTTAGGAGTCCACTGTGGCTTCTTTGCCTGTGTGTGAAAGGGCTTTCTTGGTGGCTCAGGTAGTAAAGAATCTGCTTGCAATGCAGGAGATCCTGGGTTTGATCCCTGGATTGGGAAGTTTCCCTGGAGAAGGGAATGGCAACCTACTCTAGTATTCTTGCCTAGAGAATTCCATGGAGAGAGGAGCCTGGTGGGCTACAGTCCATGGGGGTCACAAAGAGTCAGATATGACTTTGCCTGTGTGTACTGAACTGTAACTTCCTCCAATTTTAAAGGAAAACTGGAGAAGGAAATGGCAACCCACTCCAGTGTTCTTGCCTGGGGACGGGGGAGCCTGGTGGGCTGCCGCCTATGGGGTTGCACGGGGTCGGAAACGACTGAAGCGACTTAGTAGTAGTAGTAGAGTAGCTTTAGCTGGGCTGATTGTTGTCTCCTGTACAAAGACAGTCTGGAGTGGTAACTGTTTTTTCAAATGCATATATCCTAGCAAAAAATAACAAGGTATATGAAGAGGCAGAAAATATGGCCCAATCAAATAATAAAAATAAATCTCCAGAAACTGACCATAAATAAAGGTGTTCTATGAACTACCTTATGGAGAATTTGAAATAATAGACATTAAGAGGCTTAGTGTATTACAACAGAATACAGGCAAATAAATTAAATTGAGAAAATGATATATGAACAAAATAATAATAATAATAGATAGAAAGTATACCAAGAGAAAAATAAAAATTTTAGAGCTGAAGAATACAATAAATTGAAAAATTTACCAGAGGGGTTTGATAGCAGACTTGATCAATCAAAAGACACAATAAGGATGTTTAAAGATGGGTCTTCTGAAGTTATCCAATCAGAGAAACAAAAAGAAAAAGATGAAGAAAAGTGACAAAAGCCTAAGGCACTATGGTATACCATCAAGAAGTCAAATTACTATACATCAAGAAGTCATATTATTAGAGTTCAGAAGGAGAAAAAAGAGAAAAGCTTAGGGAATTTTTCTGAAGAAATAGTGGCCCACAAATTCTCAACATGAAGAAGAAGATGAACCTTCAAAGCCAGAAATTCAAACAACAACGATAAACCCAAAGGCAATATTGAGACACATTAAAATCAAACTATCGAAAATGTAAGACAAAGACAGAATTCTGAAACTAGCCAGAAAAAAAAAAAATAAGGCAACTTATCAGATATAAATGAGTTCTCATAGGACTATTAGTTCTTTTTTCTAAGCAGAAACATTTCAGACTATAATGGCATGTGGCATTATATTCAAAGTGGTGAAAGAAAAGAAATATTGCCAAAAAAGAATTCTGTACCTGGCAAAACTATTCTTAAAAGTGAAGGAGAAATGTATACTTTCTTGGCTTTATAAGAATCATTAAAGAAATTCCTATTTCACATTAAAGGATGCTAGACAGCAAATTGACATATGAAAAAATAAGGTTTTCTATTAAAGATAAATAAATAGACAAGTACAGAATCCTATAATATTCTAATTATGATGCATAAATCCCTTTCAAATATGGTGTAGACTTGAAAATAAAAGCATATTTATTATATAAATTACTATAAGACTATGTTAACAAATGCAAAATATAAAAATCTAGAATTTGTGACAATGATAACATAAAATCCAGGGGTTGAAGTGCTTTTTTTTTTATACAATTTTAGTTAAGTTATCAGTTTCAAATACATTGTTATGGGAGAGCTTTATTAGCAAGATAATAGAGTAGGAGACCTACTCTATTTTGTATACATCATCTCACCCCCAGACCAGCACAACTCTGTACCAAAATGCAATTCCTCAGCCCCAGAGTGTTCCTCTCACTGAGAAAGGCACAGTCAGTTAAATGATCAGCCTCCCCCTTCTTTCAGAGTACTGTATGAAGACTCCAATTCAGTTTCACACCACCCAAAGATTGGGATAGCAAAGATGCATAGTGATGACTAAGAATAAAGAAGAAGGGGAAGAGCTGTAAGTATCAGCCACATGGAAGAAGTGACCAGGGTTCCCAACAGCCTGATCTGCAGAGGATCAAGCAGCACTCACTTCTGAGGACCTCTACAGACTTTGTGGACATGGCAGAACATCTGCAGGTTTTAACACAAAGGATTTTGTCGTGGACCTCAGTACACTACTCCAAGAGGACACCAGCGGCATTTGCCACTGAGGAAATCACTGGCCAGCAAAAGTCCCCTCTAGCTTTTGCCATGAAGAGCCCCACAGACTCCAGCTGTCTGATTGTTCCCCTAACCCACTCCTACTGTAGCAGCCCCATTCAGAGCTGCTGTGAATACCTCAGGCCCCAGGATTCATTGTGGCTACCCCATCTGAAGCTGGCCTCAGGCCCTGTGGCAGCATCTATGAATCACACCAGCCCATTTCTCCACAGCTGGCCTTATTGCCATGCATATGTCCCCAGTTAGTCCCTACAGTATGTGAGTGCACATAAAAAGCTGAGGCTCTAACAGTTGCTTGGGCACCAAGAGATGGCCTCAACTCCTGTCACTAGCCTGCGTTGCTTTACACAACCACGGCTACACACCTGCACTTTGCCAGTTCTGTTGTAACAAGCAACAATTACCATGTGGGAATCTGTAGTCAGTCTCTACAGCTGAATAAGTACATAATTACAGCCTGAACCCTCATAACTGTCTTATGTGTCACAACAGGCCCTGGTCCTGGCCCTTAAAACTCTGTGCATACCTGTATAAAATTCATGCCACTAGCAGGGGCAAACCACTAGCTGTAGCCACCACTATCACCTGTCCTCACCACTGCAACTAGCAGCACTGCTGAGGATCTTGATAACCCTGGCAACCATGATGGACACTCCTTGGCTCTCAACATCAAGAACTGCAATGTTGTCAATGTGATGGAGCCAGCTGTCTGAGCTAAGGCACCATGCTCCAACAAATTGGGAGCCATCACACAGTCCCTGCAACTGGTGTTCTATACCACTAGACCCAAGGCCACAGAAGCTCCAGTGTATTCCACCACAAGTGAATGTCTCTAGTGAAGCCATTCCATTAATCTGGAAGAGGTACCTACTTTCTTAAATGTGTAAATACTCACACAGGGCTAAAGGGATCACAAGAACACAGGAAACATGACACCACCAAAGGAGTATAATAAGCTTCTAGTAGCCGACTCCAAAGAAATGAAGATTCACAAATTTCCTGACAAAAACTTAAAATAATTGTCCTGAGTTAGATCAGAAAGCTACAAGCAAGCACAGATAAACGGTTTGACAGAATCAGGAAAATCATTCAATCTTTCTCACCTTTCCAAAAACTTGAATAAGATGGAATGGTTGTAAACTAATTTGCAAAGTCCATATTACCTTGATACCAAAGGCAGATAAGAGCACTGCAAAAAAAATATAGACCACCCCTGTGGATATTGATGCTAAACTCCTCAACAAAATATTAGCAAATTGAATCTAACAACACATTCCAATGATCTGGAATGCAAAGATGATTCAACATATAAAAAATCAAACAATGTGGTGTACTACAATAACAGAATAAAAAACAAAACCCAGAAGATTATTTGATTCAGAAAGTGCTTTGACAAAATTCAATATACTTTCATGATAAAAAAGACACTACAAACTAGAGTAAAAGGAAATTATCTCAACATAGTCAAAGCATATATGAAGAGTCCACAGCTTTTCATGTATGTCCACATGACATTCATCATTGAGAAGCTGTCTTTCTAAAATTAGGAAAAAGGCAAGACTGACCTCTCTCACATTTCTATTCAACATAGTAGTGAAAGTTATACCCAGAGAAATTGGCCAAGAAAAAAAGAAGATACAAAAGACATGTGGCTGGGGAGGAAAGAAATAAAATTGTCTCTGCTCACAGACATGGTCAACTAAAGAGTCTGAAATGCAATACTTGCATGCAATCTAAAAAACGACAGAATGATCTCTGTTCGTTTCCAAGGCAAACCATTCAATATCACAGTTATCCAAGTCTATACTCCAACCAGTAATGCTGAAGAAGCTGAAGTTCAATGGTTCTATGAAGACCTACAAAACCTTTTAGAACTGACACTCAGAAAAGACGTCCTTCTCATTACAGGGGAATGGAATGCAAAAGTAGGAAGTCAAGAAACACCTGGAGTAACGGGCAAATTTGGCCTTGGAATGCAGAATGAACAAGGGCAAAGGCTAATAGAGATTTGCCAAGAAAATAGCAAACACCCTCTTTCAACAACACAAGAGAAGACTACACATGGACATCACCAGATGGCCAACACCAAAATCAGATTGATTATATTCTTTGCAGCCAAAGATGGAAAAGCGCTATACAGTCAACAAAAACAAGACCAGGAGCGGACTGTGGCTCAGATCATAAACCCCTTATTGCCAAATTCAGATTTAAATTGAAGAAAGTGGGGAAAAACACTAGACCAATCAGGTATAACCTGGTGGCTCAGATGGTAAAGCGTCTGTATACAATGCGGAAGACCTGGGTTCGATCCCTGGGTGGGAAGATTCCCTTTTGAAGGAAATGGCAACCCACTCCAGTACTCTTGCCTGGAAAATCCCATGGATGGTGGAGCTTGGTGCAGGGCACTGTCCATGGGGTCGCAAAGAGTTGGGCACGACTGAGCGATTTCACTTTTATGATTATACAATGGAAGTAAGACATAGATTAAAGGGACGAGATCTGATAGATAGAGTGCCTGATGAACTATGGACAGAGGTTCATGACATTGTACAGGAGACAGGGATCAAGATCATCCCAAGGAAAAAGAAATGCAAAAAAGCAAAATGGCTGTCAGAGGAGGCCTTACAAATAGCTGTGAAAAGAACAGAAGCAAAAAGCAAAGGAGAAAAGGAAAGATATAAGCATCTGAATGTAGAGTTCCAAAGAATAGCAAGGAGAGATAAGAAAGCCTTCCACAGTGATCAATGCAAAGAAACAGAGGAAAACAATAGAATGGGAAAGACTAGAGATCTCTTCAAGAAAATTAGAGATACCAAGGGAACATTTCATGGAAAGATGGGCTCGAGAAAGGACAGAAATGGTATGGACCTAACAGAAGCAGAAGATATTAAGAAGAAGTGGTAAGAATACACAGAATAACTGTACAAAAAAGATCTTCAAGACCAAGATAATCACAGTAGTGTGATCACTCATCTAGAGCCAGACATCATGGAATGTGAAGTCAAATGGGCCTTAGAAAGCATCACTATGAACAAAGCCAGTGGAGGTGAAGGAATTCCAGTTGAGCTATTTCAAATCCTGAAAGATGATGCTGTCAAAGTGCTGCACTCAATATGCCAGCAAATTTGGAAAACTGAGCAGCGGCCACAAGACTGGAAAAGGAGAGTTTTCATTCCAATCCCAAAGTAAGGCAATGCCAAAGAATGCTCAAACTACCACACAATTGCACTCATCTCACACCCTAGTAAAGTAATGCTCAAAATTCTCCAAGACAGGCTTCAGCACTATGTGAACTGTGAACTTCCAGATGTTCAAGCTGGTTTTCGAAGAGGCAGAGGAACCAGAGATCAAATTGCCAACATCCACTGGATCATCAAAAAAGCAAGAGAGTTCCAGAAAAACATCTATTTCTGCTTTATTGACTATGCCAAAGCCTTTACTGTGTGGGTCACAATAAACTGTGTAAAATTCTGAAAGAGATGGGAATAGCAGACCACCTGACCTGCCTCATGAGAAACCTATATGCAGGTCAGGAAGCAACAGTTAGAACTGGACATGGAACAACAGACTGGTTCCAAATAGGAAAAGGAGTACGTCAAGGCTGTATATTGTCACCTTGCTTATTTAACTTATATGCAGAGTACATCCTGAGAAACGCTGGGCTCGAAGAAGTTCAAGCTGGAATCAAGACTGCTGGGAGAAATATCAATAGCCTCAGATATGCAGATGACACCACCCTTATGGCAAAAAGTAAAGAGGAACTAAGAAGCCTCTTGATGAAATTGAAAATGGAGAGTGAAAAAGTTGGCTTAAAGCTCAACGTTCAGAAAACGAAGGTCATGGCATCTGGTCCCATCACTTCATGGCAAATAGATGGGGAAAGAGTGGAAACAATGTCAGACTTTATTTTTTTGGACTCCAAACTCACTACAGGTGGTGACGGCAGCCATGAAATTAAAAGACGGTTACTCCTCGGAATAAAACTTATGACCAACTTAGATAGCATATTCAAAAGCAGAGACATTACTTTGCCGACTAAGGTCCGTCTAGTCAAGGCTATGGTTTTTCCTGTGGTCATGTATGGATGTGAGAGTTGAACTGTGAAGAAAGCTGAGCACCGAAGAATTGATGGTTTTGAACTGTGGTGTTGGAGAAGACTCTTGAGAGTCCCTTGGACTGCAAGGTGATCCAACCAGTCCATCCTGAAGGAGATCAATCCTGGCATTTCTTTGGAAGGAATGATGCTAAAGCTGAAACTCCAGTACTTTGGCCACCTCATGAGAAGAGTTGACTCATTGGAAAAGACTCTGATGCTGGGAGTGATTGGCTGCAGGTGAAGAAGGGGACGACCAAGGATGAGATGGCTGGTTAGCATCACTGACTCAATGGGCGTGAGTCTGAGTGAACTCCGGGAGTTGGTGATGAACAGGGAGGCCTGGCATTTTGCGATTCATGGAGTCGCAAAGAGTCAGACACTACTGAGTGACTGAACTGAACTGAACATGTAGAAAACTCTATATATTCCACACACACACACAAAGTTAGGAGGATTAGTCCACAAAGTCAACAAACTAACAGGCTACACAACAAAGTATTTATAATTTATTTATAATTCTATACATTAACAATGGGCTATCTGAAAAGCAAGTTAAGACCACAATCCCATTTAGAACAGAATCAAAAAAAAAAAAAAGAAAGAAAAAGAAACACAACATTTAGGGATAAACTTAATGAAGAGGCATGTTGAGAATTTAAACTACCCCATAAGGACTTCCCTTTAGCTCAGTTGGTAAAGAATCCACCTGCAATACACGAGATCTCAGTTCAATTCCTGAGTGGGGAAGATAGGCTGTAGAAAGGATAGGCTACCCACCCCAGTATTCTGGCCTGGAGAATTCAATAGTCAGACAAGACTGAGCGAACTTCACTTTCACTATAATATTGTGTTCGTTTTGTGAAGCTAAGTAGCCTGCAGGGGGCTTGACATGGCATTCTTTCCCTGTCAAGGACATGCCTTAGATAACATCTCATTGAGTCACAGGTAAATATAAGTTCTTGATATGATTTCCTCAATGCCCCTTGTAATAAACAGTCTCTTCTGTCTTCTAGCTCTTTCCCTTGTGTATCCCTTAAATAATAGCCCCTGGAATATTACCAGAACGTTTCTGTTCTGTTCTGAATTGACAAATCCAGGCTTAGTCCAGAACCACAAAGCATTCTACCTGCAAACCCTAATAAAGGAATGTTTCCCAGGTCCTGTGGCTCACTGTCTGCCAGTGCTTTGCCTGGACCTCCTTGTAATGCCCCTCAAGGCATGCTGTGTACCTTCTTCAGGACCTGTGAATATTAAACCCCTATTTCACCTTCCTTTGTGGTCTTTTTTGAACCATCACTCTCCACTCACGATTCCAAGACTCTTTTTAACATACGCTAATTTAACAACAAAAGAAAAAAAATCACAAGGTAAACGACTTGTGAAAATTACAAAATATTGCTAACAGAAATTAATGAAGACACCAATAAATGGAAAGACATTCAATGTTCATAGATTAGAAAAAATATTGTTAAAATATTTATACTACCCAAAGTGATCTACAGATTCAAGGGAATCCCTATCAAAGTCTCAATGGAATTTTTTTTTTTTTGCAGAAATAGAAATAAAATTCTAAAATTGATATGGAATCTCAAAGAATATCAAATATCAAAAACAATCTTGAGAAAGAAAACACAGGTTCAAAAATTACACTTTCTGATTTCAAAACCTAGTACAAACCTACAGTAATTTAAATATTGTGGTACTGGTATAAAAAACAGATATACAGAAAGATGAAAACAAATAGAAAGCCCAGAAAAATGTCATCACTTCATAAATGACCTTTGACAAGGTTGCCAAAATGGGCAAAGGATATTGTTTGGACAAATGGCGTTGGGAAAACTGGATATTCATATGCAATAGAATGAAGGTGAACCCTAGGTTACATCATATATGAGAAGTTACAAATACATTAAAGGCCTAAAACTTGAAGCTAAATTTTCCTAGAAAAAACGTAGGGGAAAAGCTCTATGACACTGGATTTGGCAAACCTTTATAGGATATCACAATAACACAAGCAACAAAATCAATAATACACTAGTGGGACTACATCAATCTTAAAAACTTCTGTGAAGCCAAGAAAAGAATGAACAAAGGCAATCTATGGAATGGCAGAAATTATTTGCAAACCATGTATCTGATAAGAATTTAATATCCAGAATATATACATTTCTATAACTCAAGAACAACAACATAAATGCATAATAATTACACAAACAACAACATAAACTTCACTGTAGAATGGCCAAAGGAGTTGAATAGACATGGAGAAAAGAATGAGTATCCCAAAAGCACATGAAATTTCTTTAACATAACTAAGTATCCAGGGAATGCAAATTAAAACCACAATGGGGTGTCACCTCATACCTGTTTGATGGCCACTATCACAAAAATTTATTTTCCATGGGGATGGTCTTGATCCCTGTCTCCTGTACAATGTCATGGACTTCCATCCATAGTTCATCAGGCACTCTGTCTATCAGATCTAGTCTCTTAAATCTATTTCTCACTTTCACTGTATAATCATAAGGAATCTGATTTAGGTCATACCTGAATGGTCTAGTGGTTTTCCCACTTTCTTCAATTTAAGTCTGAATTTGGCAATAAGGAGTTCATAATCTGAGCCATAGTCAGCTCCTGGTCTTGTTTTTGCTAACTGTATAGAGCTTCTCTATCTTTGGCTGCAAATAATATGATTAATCTGATTTGGATGTTGACCATCTGGTGATGTCCACATGTAGAGTCTTCTCTTCTGTTCTTGGAAGAAGGTGTTTGCTATGACCAGTGTGTTCTTGGCAAAACTCTATTAGCCTTTGCCCTGCTTCATTCCATTCTCCAAGGCCAAATTTGCCTGTTACTCCAGGTGTTTCTTGATTTCCTACTTTTTCATTGCAGTCCCCTATAAGGAGAAGGATATCTTTTTTGGGTGTTAGTTCTAAAAGGTCTTGTAGGTCTTCACAGTACCATTCAACTTCAGCTTCTTCAGCGTTGCTGGTTGGGGCATAGTCTTGGATTACTGTGATATTGAATGGTTTGCCTTGGAAACGAACAGAGATCATTCTGTTGTTCTGGGATGTGGGGTATCTCTTTACGGCTGCTCTAGCAAAGCACAGCCGCTCCTCCTTACCTTGGATGAGGGGTATCTCTTCACGGCTGCCCCTCCTGACCTTGAACGTGGAGTAGCTCCTCTTGGCCCCTCTGCGCCCATGCAGTGACTGCTCCTTGGATGTGGGGTTGCTCCTCTTGGCCGCCTCCCCTGACCTCAGGTGTGTGGTAGCTTGTCTCAGCTGCCGCCCTGACCTCGGGCATGGGGTAGCTCCTCTTGGCCACTCCTGTGCCGATGCAGCCTGGCACTCTCCTGATGAAAGTGAAAAGGAGAATGGAAAAGTTGGCTTAAAGCTCAACATTCAGAAAATGAAGATCATGGCATCTGGTCCCATCACTTCATGGCAAATAGATGGGGAAACAGTGGAAACAGTGTCAGACTTTATTTTTGGGTGCTCCAAAATCACTGCAGATGGTGATTGCAGCCATGAAATTAAAAGACACTTACTCCTTGGAAGGAAAGTTATAATCAACCTAGATAGCATATTCAAAAACAGAGATATTACTTTGCCAACAAAGGTCCGTCTAGTCAAGGCTATGGTTTTTCCTGTGGTCATGTATGGATGTGAGAGTTGGACTGTGAAGAAAGCTGAGCACCGAAGAACTGATGCTTTTGAACTGTGGTGTTGGAGAAGACTCTTGAGAGTCCCTTGGACTGCAAGGAGATCCAACCAGTCCATCCTAAAAGAGATTAGTCTTGGGTGTTCATTGGAAGGACTGATGCTGAAACTGAAACTCCAATACTTTGGTCACCTCATGCAAAGAGCTGACTCATTGGAAAAGACCCTGATGCTGGGAGGGATTGAGGGCAGGAGGAGAAGGGGACGACAGAGGATGAGATGGCTGGATGGCATCACTGACTCGATGGACATGAATTTGGGTGAACTCTGGGAGTTGGTGATAGACAGGGAGGCCTGGTGAGCTGTGATTCATGGGGTCGTGAAGAGTCGGACATGACTGAGTAACTGAACTGAACTGAACTGAATCACAAAAATAGGAAATTCAAGTGTTGGCAGCAATGTGAAAAAACTGGAACTGTTGGCTTCAGTTGGTGGGCATGTAAGATGGTGCAGCCACCATGGAAAATGGTGTGGAATTTTCTCAAAAAATTAAAACTACGGTGTTATCTACCAATCTCATTTCTGGTATATATTCAAAGAAACTGAATTCAGGATTTTAAAGACAAATTTGTGCTCTCACGTTTATTTCAGCATTAGTCACAATAGCCAAGATATGGAAGCCAACTAAATGTTCTTTGACTGAGGAATGGATAAAGAAATTGTGGTGTTAATACATACATGCAGTATATATTATTTAGCCTTAAAAAGAAAGGAATCTTGTCATATGATACAACATGGATGAAACTGGACTATATATGGTTAAATGAAATAAGCCAATCACAAAAAGACAAATACTGCATGATTTCACATATTATAGGTATCTATAGGTGTCTATAGTTACCTACAGAGAAGGCAATGGCACCCACTCCAGTACTCTTGCCTGGAAAATCCCATGGACGGAGGAGCCTGGTAAGCTACAGTCCATGGGGTCGCTGAGGGTCAGACACGACTGAGAGACTTCACTTTCACTTTCATACATTGGAGAAGGAAATGGCAACGCACTCCAGTGTTCTTGCCTGGAGAATCCCAGGGACAGAGGAGCCTGGTAGGAGGTCATCTATGGTGTTGCACAGAGTCGGACATGACTGAAGTGACTTAGCAGCAGCAACAGCATAGTTACCTATTCTTAGACATTAGAATTGTGGTTGTCATGGGCTGGGCAATAGGGAATTGCTGTTCAATAAATACAGAGTTTCTGTTTTGAAAAAAAAAAATTCTAGAGATCTGTTGCATGCTTAAAAATAGTCAAGAAGAAAAATTTTATGTTATGTGTTTTCTACCACAGAAAAGCAAAGGGGAGAGCACTCCATGTAGCCATATGGAAAATTTTTCAACATGTATATTTTATGTAAATGCAACAAGGAATAGAATGTGCTACCATTTGAATTAAAGAGGGGAGAAAAATTATACACTTCCTTTGTATGTATATGTATTAAATCTCTGTAAGGATAAAAAATAATTTCTCTAGATATTAAACAAAATTGCTACCTATTATTCTGGAGCTGAAGAATTTCAGTGATGTGAGACTATGACTCTCAAACACTGCATCTGAGAATGTACAAAGAAACACAAGAAAAGCTTCAACTGTGGTTTACATTCGGTAAAGAGATACAAATATTTACACACAAGCTATGAAGCTCTTTATGCATGAAAAATAGACAGCATTTCTTTCTTTTCTAAAGAAACTGAGAAAAGCAAAACCTGGATCTAGAGATCACAGAGATTGAGACAATATCAATTATATGACCATAAAATAACAAAGAAGCATCAAAAACACTTGAGATGAGTTAATTTTGTCCCTTTTAAACTGAATTTTTTATTCCCTTCACCTTTTAGTCATTTCCTGAAGCCATTGATAATGCAGTTGGCAGTCATGACATTGTGGGAAAAAAAATGTGTATGAAGGGCACATCAAACATACTTGGTATTCTTTCCTATTTTACTTTTTTTTTCTTCTGTGATTGCATCCTTCAAATATTGCTTTAGATGGAGCACTGAAAGCAGCACAAGAATCTAGTTCAGTTAAATATCTGCTTTTAGTTCTAGACAAAAGGGGAAAGATCCGGTGGTCATAAATCTGTGAACACAATTTATTGAATACATTTTTCAAGTCATTGCGGTGAGACAGGCCGAATTGAAATGAGTCTATGTGCATGTCTGTTTTATTCCATTTTATGTGAAAAGGGCCCACCCTGGCCTGGGTCCAAATCGACAGGAGAGTTTTAGAAGAGTGATAAATTTTAATACATCTGTTAGCTGATAATGATTAATGGCCATATCGCAAACTCTTTAAGAAGTTGGAGATTTAAAGTGGCTCACCACTTCTAGGTAGATTTATCAGAGAGAGTTAACTGATGTTTCTACAAGGAAAATTACCTACACTAAAAGGACTCCCTGTTGGAAGTTGATTAGAAACATAACTAGTATAATAAGTATCTCTCATATTATCCAGGCTTTTTGCTTATGGAAAATGCTAGTTTACATGAAATATAATATTATTAGTTTTACCTAATAACCAAGGTAATGGAAATTAATTAAATTTGATTGGGATGATCATTAAAATTTATAATTCAGATTTCTCTTATATAGTGAGGTTATTAGAAAAGTATTTTCTTTTTGAAAGTCATCATTGTATTTATAAGGAAAGTTTACATTAGCTTAATCTCCAAAGCAATGGTGCATTTGTAGAATAAAATCTCCAGCAGTAAATAAAGGTCTACATATTAATGTCACTTTCACAGAATAATTTAAGCCATTGTGTTGCATGTTATTCCTTGGTCTGTCTTGTCTTTGTACAGTTAGCAGCTGCTAAGTTTTTGTTAAAATTGTCTATAAGTACTCAAAAGATTCACTTGTATTCTTTGTGTTTTTTTAATATAAATTTAGTTATTTTAATTGGAGGTCAATTACTTTACAATATTGTATTGGTTTTGCCATACATCAACATGAATCCGTCACAGGTATACACGTGTTCCCCATCCTGAACCCCCCTCCTTCCTCCCTCCCTGTACCATCCATCCCTCTGGGTAGTCCCAGTGCACCAGCCCCAAGGATCCAGTATCACCCAATGTTCATCACAGCACTGTTTATAATAGCCAGGACATGGAAACAACCTAGATGTCCATCAGCAGATGAATGGATAAGAAAGCTGTGGTACATATTCTTTGTTTTTAATAGGAGAAAAACTGCTTTACAATGTTGTATTACTTTCTGCTGTACAACATGAATCAGCTATAAGCATACATATATCCCTTCCCTCTTAAGCCTTCCTCCCATCCCTCACCCCCATTCCATCTCTCTGTTTCTTCACAGAGCAGCTCGCTAAGCTTCCTGTGCTATACAGCAGCTTCTCACTAGCTATTTTATACATAGTAGTGCATATATGTCAATGCTACTCTCTCAATCCACCCCCTCCTTGCCTTCTGCCACTGTGTCCACAAGTCCATTCTCTGCCGGGGGCCAGCATGAGGAACTCCGCCCATGGCAAAGGTCATGAGGAAGGAAGCTTGGCATACGCAAAGGCGTGATCAAGCCTCAGGAAACCCCCTGTTCCTGAGCATCTACCCCCAAAACCAGGGTACTTTACGAGGGGCTCTCCCCCATAACCATTTCTCTTGGAGAAGGAGTTAACTTGCAACTCCAAGTTAATAAAAATTCCTGGGCGTGACAAGAGTGTTTCAGCTTAGGAACTCTGAAGGTTCTCTGGCCTGCCTGATCAGGTTCTTCCTGCCTCATGTGATTGTTTACAGCCTCCCAACTGTGAGAGGCATGGGATGTTTTAAAACTTTCTAAATACAGACTCTTTTGAGAAGTTAGAAGATCATTAGTATAGTATTAGTGGGTTGATTAGGAATTATATTGGTGAAGGGTTTTTTCATTTGTTGTGCCAATAATTACTGCTAATTCCCTGCCCTGGGTGTGACAAGGATGTCTCAGGTCAAACCTCTCTGCTCACAGACTAGCTCGTGTGACAACCTCTCAACCATAAACAGCACAGAGAGTTTGGAGTATTACCGTAGGGCTTTTTTCATTGATGAGTCAATGATTGCCATCAGGCCTCCATATCCTTAGGCACCTGGGAATATACTAATCAATGTATTGGAATATAGAGAAGGAAATATTATAGTTTTTTGATGTTAGCAATACTAGACTTTTTGAGTTAATGAATTTTCTCTTTTGTTATAGATCACTGTACTTTGTTATAAATCACTATTAATCACTATGCTATGTAAAAATGTAACTTTATCACTATCTTAAGACAAAATAGATCTTAAGGGGAACATTGGTGAAGGGTTTACATTTGTTGAGCCAATATTTGCTGCTAAATCTTCATATTCCTGCCCTTATAATGAATATAACCAGCATATAGGAGAAATAAGTATTAACCTTTAAGATTAATCATGTTAAACCTTAGGTTAAGTAAATTCCTTTCTTGATTGTAACTCACTACACCCTCACCCTATAGGAATGTAACTTTATTTGGAGGGTTTCCTGATTTAAGAAAACCTCATGGCTAGAAGATGATGTAAAAACCCATAAGACTTTTGTATAATTTTATATGAAGCAGCTGATTGTGACAAGGGTCAGGTCTGCTGACCCCCGCGTGACTCTGTATTCATCCCTACGTATAACAAAAAGGTATATAAACAAACCTGAAAAATAAAGAAATCGGATCAGTTTCTGGAAAGACTGATTCCCCCGTGTCGTTTCTTTCTCACTCCCATTTTCCTGGCTGAATTCCCATCTGGTACAAGGGTACGCACCAAGCCTACTAACTTTGCCAGGGCTTCCAAGATCGGACCAGGGAGACCTCAGTGCCTCCTCTCCCTCGGGAGAATGGAAAACGTCTGTGGCCTTTGTAGGTGGTGATTAGTATTCCACGTAAACCAGTTATTCAGCCTCTTTTTCTCCATTAATTTTCCTACTACACTATCTGTTTCTAATCTCCCTCTATATCTGTAATTAAATAAGTTTTTTCCAGGGCGCTGATTCCATCCACACCTTCGAATTACCCTGGATCCACCGGCGCTGGACCCTGGCAATTCTCTACCTCTGCCACTCTATTCCTGCAATTCATTTGTATTCTACTTCAAACAAAACATAAAATAAATTTAAATATGCAAGCTTACCTGACCTACACTTTTATATGTTCATAGATAATAAACATAGGCTCACTTGAGTGTAAGAATTTTCCTACATACTAGTTATGATTTTGATCAATCAATATTGTCACCTTGCAGGATTTACTAAGTACTTTACAATTCACTGATTACCATTATGTTGATTTTTTTCACTTTCAAATATAACTGGAATGATAAGATAATTATTTTTGCTGAAAATGTTCTAATAGCTCAATAGTAAATAAGCCTTTGCTCACAAAATAAACGCTTAATTCTAATAAAATCTATTTTGGGGGCAGGTCATTGAAAAGACATGACCCATTGGTTGACCTTGAGTTGGACCCTGGCAGTTGGAGGCTTCCCACCCCTTCACCTGTTTTTAGAATATGTGCTTTGTTTGCCTTCCCAGGTCCCAGAAGTTGCCCCATGGGTACAGCACTGAGATAGAAATGTGATGCTGAGATCATCTGGATAGCATACATGACTGAACCCAATTATAACTCTATATAAACTTTCAAGGTTTCCAGGCAGATGCAGAAATCTATACCTCTGGGGGTCTCTCATAAGACAATCCTCATATGTAAGTTCTGCTACTTATTAAACCTGACCCCAACCAATCTGTAGGGGTTTGCCTCTTTCCTTGTCTTCTTGCTGCCCTTTGCATATGGGTGCCAGTTTTAGATAACACCTAGAAAGTTCCTGAGGTTTGCAAATTATCATCCGTTATTCTCAACTTAATTTGATGTTATCAAATATTGCTGTAAGCCATCTAATACTGATATTTCTAGTATTGGGGGGACACATTATTTACTTTCATGTAAAATTATTAAAAGTCTTAGCAAAATCCTTATGATTATATTCTTATCAACACAATAGATTGAAAATATTTCTCCCAGTATCTCTTTTCTGCTCTCTCATTTTCTCTAGTTTCCTTTTCCTTCTCTTCCTTCCCCAAGCCTTGTTGACTTATTCCTTCAAATGTCTCTCCTTCATTACTTTCATTATCTCCTCTCTCATGATGAATTTGAAGGTAACATTCCATAACAAGATGGATAATTTTTACCAGTTCAGGCAAAATCTCAAAGGCAGTTATTTTAGAACATTAAATACAAGTAAAAATTTGAATGGCCACCTAATATATACATGTATGTACTGAATCAAAATTTCATTTAACAACACTATGTAAATAGGTGCCAAATTGTATTAGGTCTGTCCTATAGGATTATCTATAGTTATATACAGTGTTGTGAAGATATCTACATTGTTATTAACATGCTCAATACAGCAATAATATTGTGAAATAATAATATTGAGAAAGAGATTTCAAGTAATTTTAGGAAACAAATGGAATTTGGTTATTATTGAAATCTTGGTATGGCTGTCTTAAGATGTAGTCCAACTCTGAGAAATGCTATTATCATAATGATAGTTCTAACAATATAAAACTGAATTTTAAATTTTCTCTGCATGTTTGTAATTATAAGGCTCTTTTATAAGGAAACAAAAAAGAGTGAAGTAAATTGAGGTTAGAAATAATTTTAAGCAATAGTCCTCAAAGCATAGTCAAAATTTCTAACTTTTTTCAAATGTTTGCCTAGCTCTATTTGTAACTGAAAGTAACATATTGGTTACAACATGAGCTTGCTTAATTTACCCCATGCATAGAAAATAAAGTAAAATAAAGTCCTTGATCATTCTTGCAGTGGGAAAATCACAAATCTAAAGCTCTTAATCTCTAAAGTAGAAATGAAGTGATTATTGCATTTATATGAAGCCTAAGAGTGTAATATGGATTTTTATAAACTAGAACAGTGATCTTAGAGGTATTACATGCTACAGAATATTGCATTCATAAAAAGAAATATGAAGCTGGAAATTTAAAAAAAATGCATGTTGTTAAAATGAAAATCTTTCACTTTATTTCATTCATAAATGCCAAAAATTAATTGTAAGAATTTAAAGAAATATATTATATTTTGACATTTAAGAGTAAAATATGACACATTACAAGCTAGCATATTGAAAGAAAAACAATGTCTATTATTTGGTGTTTGTGGGTATATGTTTGTGAAATTGATAGATAGCCAGATAACTGATAATTGTTGGAAAAGCCTAACCCCCATAATTCAGTTATTCTGTATGGTTATCAGAGAAAGAAATAGAATAGAAAGTTGAGCTGCACCTATAACCCCAAAATTCAAATAAAACATTAGTTAAAAAAAGAGGTCTTAGGTTAGCAATTAGTTTTCATGTTCATTCATACTAAATCTTTTACAAATGCAAATTTCATCTGTTGCATAGTGCTCTAGTTCCCTTTCTACATTTTAAGTTAAGGTACTAATGAGCTGTGAACTGAATAGTTAGTACCAGAGAGAAATAAAGCTTGTGTAACACACCAAATTGGCATAATCAGTTATTAAAATCATTGAGATTTTACATAATAAAGTCAGGATAACTATATGATAAGAATATAAGCTTTAGAAGCAATGAAAGCGGTTCAAATTTTAGCTTTAAAATCATCTATTGTAGACATTATAAATAATCATCCTTTAGTAACTTTTCCTTCTGAATTTCAGAGAAGAAAAATGTTAAGAAAGAAATACTAATGTGGATTTTCTTTTTAATTAAATGTAACAATCTATGCAATGTTTCTGGCATAGGTCTGGATATACTAGAAAGTATTGAAGAAATATAGGGATTCCCTGGTGGCTCAGACAGTAAAGCGTCTGCCTGCAATGCGGGAGACTCAGGTTTGATCCCTGGGTCTGTAAGATCCCCTGGAGAAGGAAATGGCAACCCACTCCAGTACTCTTGCCTAGAAAATTCCATGGATGGAGAAGCCTGGTGGGCTACAGTCCATGGAGTTGCAAAGAGTCAGACACGACTGAGCGACTTCACTTTCTTTCACAAATGTAACAATCTATGCAATGTTTCTGGCATAGGACTGGATATACAAGTAAGTATTCAAGAAAAGGAAATGATTTTAAATTAGAGGTGTACATTATTGTCACTTTCATAGTTCAAAATCACTAAATATTTGTAATATAGTATCTTTTTACCACTACATAAAACCTGAAAACTTATTTTGCCTTTCTAGCATTTTCCTTATCTTTTTTGTCTTTCATTGAAAGGTATCTTACTGAGGAAGAGGAATCAACAGTGGAGAAAGGATGAGTCATACTAACAAAATGATTTATTTTTCATTGGATATTTTGATCTAGTGGATATTTCAGTGTTATTTGGGGGTTCCCTAAAAGCTCAGTTGGTAAAGAATCTGCCTGCAATGCAGGAGAACCAGATTTGATGCTTGTGTTGGGAAGACCCCATTGAGAGGGGATAGCAACCCACTCCAGTACTCTTGCCTGGAGAATTCCACGAACAGAAGACCTGGCAGATTACAGGCCATGAGATCACAAAGAGTCAGACACGACTGTGCTACATTTCCTTTCCTTTCCTTTTGTCAGTGCTGTTACTCATTATAAGACTTCATAATACTGGATAGACCGAGCCTTAGCTTACATCACATAAAGTTTTTCATTAAATTTGGAAACTTGCATTATTTAATCAGATCATTGAAGACTACCACCTCACAACAGTCTACTGTTTGAGGAAAACAATTTGAGAAACACCAGAATATTTACTTTTAAGCTCCCAGCTTGCTCATTCCTTTTCTCATCACACTCAAGTAAAAATGCTTTTGTATTCACCTACCAAGTGTTTTCAAATATAAAATAAGAATAATCAGTGTAGTGAACAAAAATAATGGCAAAAAAAGATAGGGAAAAATAGTCTCAATATTTAGTAAAAATAACTTATTAAAAATTGGTAAAATATATTTTTAAAGAAAATATATGAAGGGCATTATTTACCATCATTATTTTAAGCGTGAATGTCGTATGCTATTTAGTCTTCAGTTGGCATCACTTATCACAGGAGTATAATTGTGAATCACAAATAAAATCATAAAGGCAATTCGATCATAAAACTTGATATATAATTTCCAAAAATTTGAATAAAAACTCCTTTTTACTATAAATTTCCTAGGGAAATAAAGTCCCAAAGGACATAAAGCCTAAACAACATCCTTTAAATCTTCTCCATCAAAGTTAAAAAAAAAAAAAAAAAAAAAAAACACCTGGAATTTATCCTCCTCATATGTTACTCTGTTTGTTCAGTCTTAGTTATAGAAGTCTCTTGATGACTCTGAAATTCAGGCCTAGCCAGTAAAATAAATAAATCATTTTTAAGGCCATTCTGTGGTTTTTCAGTCCCACTAGCTTTCCAGTTTTAGCCAAACATGTGTAAGAGAAAGCCACAACCCAATGATGAGGCATTTCTCGCACTTGATTAAAGAGCATCATGTGCTATTTGTGATACTTTTCTTTCCCTTCTAGTATGCTGGAAATCTCACCTTTTATTTGAAAGTAAGTGTATTTCTTTTTTTATTTTTTTGAATCTCTCTCTCTCTCTCTCTCTTTTTTTTTTTTTTTTGCTGAATTTCATAATGTGGACAGTTTACTCACTAGATTAGTTTCCTAGGGATACCATAATGAAGTCCCACAAACTGACTGGTTTAAAACAGAAGTTTGTTGTTCCACAGTTCAAGAGGCCAGAAGTCTTGAGAGCCACATGTTGGCAGACCTGCAGGCTCTCTGAAAGCTCTTGGGAATGATCAGTTCCCTGCCTCTGTCCTAGCTCTTGCACCACCAGGTGTTCTTGCCTTGAAGATGTAGCCCTCCAACCTTCCATCTTCACTTAGTATTTTCCCTGGGTCTTTACGTTGCCTTTCCTATATGTGCGTCTGTCTCAGTATCCACATGTCTCCTTTTATTAATGACACCAGTCATATGGTAGTGGAGCCCACCATAATGACAGCATTCTAACTTGATTTTCTCTACAAAAACCCCATTTCCAAATAATGTTACATTCTGAGGCACTGAGGTAAGGACTTTAACAAATCCTTCTAAAGGGGAAGAAAATTAAAGGCAAAACATTCACCTATCACGAGTGAATATTGAAATATCTCATGTAAAATTTAGCCTACTTAGAAGACAACATAAGGCACATACTTTAGGAAGTAGGTTAATTCCTAAAGTAGATAAGAATAAGAGACTGTGATACTTTCCACCTTCACATGGAGTAGTGACAATTAAGGCAAGGTGCCAAAAACATTCATGAAAATAAAACTTTTTCTGTGAAACTAAACAGAGTGGGGCAGACCAGTAGCCATTAATATCCTTATTATCATTTGAAATGTTATTGACTTTTTAAAACTTTCTAACCCACAAAATAATTACATGTTATCTCTCTTGTTTATTGCTATGCCTCCTGTGTTTAGCACATAACATACACTCAATAAACACTTGTTACTTGCATGAATCTCTATGCCTGGATGATGGGATATTGATTAAGTAAATATATATATATATATATATATATTTATTTATTTATCTTTTCACTGAAGAAACAATGCACAAATTATGAATTTTTGCAGGTAGAAAAATAGTTTCAAAATATTAAGCCATTAACCCCTTCACCAAGACATACCATTTTATATTAAATGTTTATTATTCAAATGGCAACAATACCCATTCATGTCACTGTGGCTTTCTCTCAAGTGTAATCTCAAATAAGGATATCTCAGAATAATTTGTAGGTTCCAAAAGTATTCACAAGTATCAAATACAGGGAGAAATTTGCTTCCACATTTTTAGGAGAATAATGTTAAAATGTGCTGATAAAAGCATCAGTTTTGAAGTTAGAAGGATTGTGTCAATTTTGTACTATTTTTATACAGTTTAAGAAAGCATTTAATCTTACTAATCTTTTCCTGTGCTATGGAAAATGTGATGGCAAGAGTAATACACAAAGCATAGGTTTCCTAAAGGATCAAACAAAATGACTTATACAAAAATATTTATTAGCACTATACAAACAGCAGTTAATATTTCATCAGAGAGCTCTATGTGAAGATTGTTGAAGTTCTTGCATTTTTTTAAATGCAATGTTGACAGTGGATATTCCTGTAGCTGGAAAGTGACTGTAAATGGTACTTCATATATAGAAAAATATCATCTTTTCATTATAAAGGGGTAAAGTAAATCTTACTTTAAAATAAAAATTAGACTGTAAAATCCAGTCCTCAAACAAGTCATACACTTAAAACATCCCAAGTATAAAAAATTGCCAAAGATTTCTCCATTATTTTAGGGAGGAGCTTAAAAGACAGAGCCAATGTCATTCACTCAAATCTATCATATGAAAAAATTCACTTGAATTCTAAAACACTATATATACATTGTCAGGCAATCTTAAAGGAAATCAATCTTGAATATTCATTGTAAGGACTGATGTTAAAGCTGAAGGTCTAATTCTTTGGCCACATGATGCAAAGAGACTACTTATAAGGAAAGACCCCGATGCTGGGAAAGATTGAAGGCAGGAAGAGAAGTGGATGACAGAAGATAAGATGGTTGGGTGGCATCACCGACTGAACGGACATGAGTTTGAGCAAGCCCTGGAAAATGGTGAAGGACAGGGAATCCTGGTGTGCTTGCTGTCCATGGGGTCACAAAGAGTCAGACACAACTGAGTGACTGAACAACAACATACATTTTCAAATTAAAACTTTTAGCCTTCAAATAACAAGTGTTCTATTAGAGTATTTTCAAATTATTCAGCTGTATTTGTCTCATAAAAAAAATGACTGAGTGTAGTATTGGTATGATGGTTCATCAGGGTATCAGAGATAGCAAGGTGACTTTGTTTGACTTAGCTGATGAGAAAAAGCAAGTAGGCTGTTTTCAAAAGACCAACCATTATTCAATCCCTGACTTTCCAGTAATTTTTCAACAGCAACAGAAGCCTGAGGACAGTGGGAAATATCTTCACAGTGTTGAGAACAGAATGATGTGTCCCATCAAGTACACATCCTGGGAAAATATTTCAAGAATAAGAGTAATATTAAAAAAATAAAACAACTTCCAAATACAGAAAGCAGTTTGTAAGTAATAAATTATCTCTAGGAAAATTCCTAAGATAAGTAGAAGAATAACTATCCCAGATCGAAGTTCAGTGGTGCAAGAGGAAATAACAAAACTAGTAAACATATTAAAAATTAGTTGAAGGGAAAAATGAAATAAAAGTAAGTATTTATTCAAAAATAGAAAAACAAAGGGAAAAGGGTAAGATAAGCATAAACAAATAAGGTTTTAGAAATTAATCCAAGTATATCAGTAGTAATGATAAATGAAAATAAGGAATATAATCCAAAGAAAATGTTACATTGGATGAAATATTAAATACAGCTAGATATTGCTTACAAACAACTGAATTAAAATGTATGTAAACTGAAGGAGTGAAAGAGTGGGAAAAAAAACAAGCAATTATAATAGAAAGCATGCTGGAATGGTCACATTAATTTCAGACAAAATGTTATACAACATTACCAGAGATAAAGAGGGCAGTTATCTAATGATAGTGGGTTATTTCATCAGAAGACATGATAATTTCTATAACATAAATCCTCAGTAACAAATTTTCCACATACACAGGTCTCTTACAACCAGAAGTATAGGTAGTAAAATCCACATAATACTGAGAGATTTAAAAATAAATCTTTCTTAAAATATGATGGATTAGGCAGGAAAAATTTCAATAAACATAAATAATTCTTAAACAAGCCAATGAATCAGTTCAGTTCAGTTCAGTTCAGTCGCTCAGTCATGTCCGACTCTTTGCGACCCCATGAATTGCAGCACACCAGGCCTCCCTGTCCATCACCAACTCCTGGAGTTCACCCAGACTCATGTCCATTGAGTCAGTGATGCCATCCAGCCATCTCATCCTCTGTCGTCCCCTTTTAGCCAAACTAGAACACTATACTCAGTGTCAGTAAGAATTTCAGACAGGGGTACATCAGAGATGGTTTCTTTCTGCTCCAATGTGTTTGAGGCCTCACCTGAGAAATCTAAAACCTGGGTGATTAAATGATCTGGATGCTCATTGACCTATAAATCTTAAAGTTGATGTTATCAAGGGATCTAGCTGTAGCTGTCAGAGAGAAAATACACATGTCATCTCCATGTGGATAGAGTTTCCTCAAAACACTGTGACTGGGTTAAAGGTGAATAAAGATCTGTATATCTATACTTATATCATAGATGTGTGTATGTATATGCTCAGGTGCTCAATCATATCTGACTCTGCATGGACTGTAGCCCACCAGGGTTCCTCTGCTCATGGAATCTTCAAGGCAAAAATATTGGAGTGGATTGCCTTTTCCTACTCCGGGGGTTCTTCCCTACCCAGAGATTGAATCTGCATCTCTTGTGTCTCTTGCATTGGCAGGTGGATTCTTAACAACTAGTGCTACTAAGAGTTGCATAACATATAGTTATAGATATACTATATAGGATATATATATATACACAAACATATATATATATATGTATATCAATGTGACTGATAGCGAGGAACAACATAAACCAAAAAGGTAGCAAAACCATGTATGCTTTGACATTTAAGTAAAATAATTCAAAATACATCTTTATGGATTTCAGAACTAATCATTTTGAATATAAGATATTTTGTAGCCTTGATTAATAAAATATTGTTATGCATGGCATAACCATTGCAGTAACTACTAGGTATATTCTCCCCCTAGACATACCTCGTTTCATGGCACCCTAATTCAGTTTTCAATGGTTTCTATGCCTAGAAAATGTAAAAACTTTATTTTTTCCTGTTTCTTATCAAAATAGGACTTCTATAATTTTGACTTAAACTGTCTTTTTTTTTTTTAAATATGGTTTCTTTCCCACTCCTCCTTTTTATATGCATTTGACTTATATAGACTTTACAGAGATCCAGAAACACAGGTCAAAATTTGTCTTTATATTTTTAATCACACATTTCTCTATATGGACTATTACTCCCTACCATATGTATCAACAAAGGTCTACCCATTTTGCAACCTCTATCTCAAATTCTGCCTCCTGAAAGAAATTCTCTGTGGTTCCTCCAGCCTTGGGTAAACTAGTCTTCCTCTTTTTCACATGAAAAATAATACATAGCTTGAAAACCTTGTTCAATAGCATATATCACTCCCTACCTTATTATTTTTGTTCATCTGTGATGTTTATGTTCCAAGATCAGAGGACATGTATAATTCAACTTATATTTACCATAATGTAAAGCACCTATTGGAAGTCCAGATATGTAATACATGATCAAATCATATTTTCTTATTTAAATTAATCTTATTTTCATATTCAATATGTACTCACAGTACTTAAAATATTCTTCACAAAGTACAATTCTAACTTTCCAATCATTCGAATATATAAAGATTCATTTAGTTTGAAGTTTCTTTATTCTCTCCTCTCCCTTTCCCCTCTATCATAAAAAGTTTTTGAAAAACAGCACATCCACTCTTTGTCCTTTCAAGTCATGAAATTTAATATAGAAAGCTTACAAAAGCAGTGAAACTGACAGGGGTCAAGTCTGACCAGTTTAATTTCTAATTGGCATCCAAATGACCCACATTTTCACACCTTTTGAAATTCTTTACCTGTTGTAGCTAGATCCCTTCCTCCAACGGCATAAGAAAATACATAGAATTAGTGACAAAGATTGATAAACAATGCAAAAGTTTCAGCTATACTTGTTGAAGCTTTTTTTTTTTTTTTTTTAAGTCCTCTGTTATCCAAATTTCCTTTCTGAAGGAAAGATTTATTTTGTCCTACACAGCCATCACAATGTTTTGCTCTTTGCCCAGTATGGTCTTTCTTGGCAGACAGAAAAGACTAGTAGGGGGGTTAATTTCAGGAGTTTTCAGTAGATTTAGCACAGTAACTGGAAGAAAGAAACCCTTTTGTTTCCTATAGGTATGGTCTAATCCAAGAGCTCTGTGATGTGAAGCTTCAGAAGATGGTCTAGTAGGCTGAATGGATTTTAGCACTTCGTATCTTTTCATACAAATGCAGAGGACTATGATTACCTCAGGTTATAAACTCTCTTTTTATTTTCATCTTCATTGGTTCAACATTAGTTGTGCAAATCAAAAGTAGGATATCTGTCTGCCTCTGCTTTTGAAGTTGTGTATCCTGTTTCCATTACGCTATTTGAAAAATGTGTTTTTTTTTTGTAGAGAGTTGCTCTTTAAGGATATGCAAAAATGTAAACTTAATACCTCATATTGGTATTGAACCTATTAGTACAATTACATTATAAAGTATATTATAAAATATGCATTATTAATTCACAATGCAAATACATAGCACAATTATCATAATTTTTTCAATATCAGTTATTAACTATTAAATGGAACATAGGGAAGAAAGTGTTGACTAGGTCTTTAACTCAGATGATAGAAATGTTCCATTATTCTTCTGACTAACATTTGATTGAGGCAACTATTAATTTACCTATAGGTATGTAAATGTAAGGGCATCCCAGGAGCATATTGCAGTGCACAGAAACAACTCCAGTTTTTTTTTTCCTGGAAATTTCCATGGACAGAGGCGTCTGGCAGGCTATAGTCCATAGGGTAACAAAGACTCAGACATGACCAAACAACTGAGCATACACATAAATGTAAATTGTATGTATAACTGAAGTGCTTAGAATAATCTGAAGCTTATTTTACCAAGTTTCCATTCTAAGTCATATTTACATATCAATTCATTAAAATAAATATTAAAATGCAGAGACTTACCATCAAAGTCACCATTATCACTTACAGATGAGGAAATTAAGTTACAGAATTGCTAAATAATTGGCCTCAAATCATACATGTAATAAGTGGTTGAACCTGAGATGCAAATCCAGTCTGTCTCTAGAGCTTGGGATCCTGGCCATTGTGTTATACTGGATCCTTCTGTCTCTTCCTCTTATTCTGTCATGTAGCTAATAGCTAATGCCTTTCCTAGCATTCTCAGTGATACCTCCATGTGAAAAATCATAAACTGATCAGTTTCACTGAGTTACAGATGGAGATTCTGTAACTTGACTGCATACATAGAAGAATCATTAGAGCAGGAATGTGTTATATTTTTAAATGGACACATTTTTAAGATTGACACTTAGTAGACTGAGATATTATGATGTTATTCAGAAAATCAAACTGTTTTAACCACTAATAAAAACTTTTGTGTTAGATAGAAATATGTACATCAAAAAATGTATATCATCAAATATATAAATATGAACATCACACAGTATATATTATATAATAAAAATATGTACATCATAAATACATATAAAATTCAAACATACTTGAATCCAATTTTGGATCAATCTTTTTTCCTTCATCTAATTTGAATGAGATTTTGCTATTACTCACAATCACTCTAGTATATATTCATACACATTTGTATGCTATATATATATGTATAACAAAGTTTTTATTGAAACAGATTTTCCTCCATACATTCTTAATTGATGATAGACTATCAGGAAGGGCAAAAGATAGAAATGATAAACTCAATAAACAGGGTTAATCTCCATTTTTTTTTTTTATTTGTGTTAAGAAGAACTGAGGAAATTACTGTGCAGCAGGAGGCTCTTCTCCTCGTTGCTGGGAAACAGTCATTTGCGATTACTTCAAGGCATTGCCACCTGGAGTAGAAAAAGCCTTTCTAAGCCAAGGTGCCAATTTCGACAGATCACATTAGTTTAAGTCCAAACATCTGCAGAGACAAAGTTGAGTATGCTGTGAAGTCCTATTGGCTGCATTTCTAAGAACATGCTTTTCAAAATTTCATGTGCCAATTAGTCCATAAAGTATTTATTGAGTCTCTGATATATTCAACACACTGAAATAGTCGCCATGGGCAAACAAAAAGTAGTAGATAGTTTACAATCTATTTACCTTTCTAAAGAGTTATTTATAAGCTAAGGCTCAAAACACTTTCAAGCATAAACAGATGTGACCTTGTCCCTAAGGAACTTAGAATAGGCGGTTCTGAGTCAGAAGCTCAATGAAATACAAAATCAAAACCTGTCTAGTTAGATTTCACCCAATGCACTCTTCCTTTTGCTGCTGCTGCTGCTAAGTCACTTCAGTCGTGTGTGACTCTGTGCGACCCCATAGAGGGCAGCCCACCAGACTCCCCGGTGTTATGCTTCAGGGTTTCCCTGGTGGCTCAGTGGTAAAGAATCCACCTGCAAATGCAGGAGACATGGGTTCAATCACTGGCCTGGGAAGATCCCACATCCCACAACTAAGCCTATGCACCACAACTACTGAGATTATACTCTAGAGCCCAGGAGTTGCAACTACTGGGCCCACAGGTGGCAACTACTGAAGTCAGAGCTCTCTAGAGCTTGTGCTCATCAACAAGTGAAACCCACACACCACAAATAGAGTAGACCCTGCTCATGAAAACTAGAGGAAAGCCTGCTCGGCAATGAAGACCTAGCACAGCTAAATAAATAAAATTATTTTCAAAAATCACTGTTTAAAAAATTATGTTTGAGTAATTCAATAATATGTGAGGAGGCATAATTATTAAGAATTTTTTACCCCCTTAGTCTTATTTGTCCATCAGTAACAAAGAAAAAAAAAAAAAGTAGAGGGAATATCTCTTTAAATATGTGAAGACCTTTCCTCTCCAAAAATATGCCCTTTATTTATTCTCTAAGCCTCATTCTCTCCTTCCTTTAAACAGTCTTCTGAAATGACTTTTCAGTACAGCTTTATTTTCTTTTCATGTAACTCTCTTTTGGCCCTTAGGCTGATTAAAGCTCAACCCATCCAAAACATATGTTTATTTTCAAAGAATTACCTTTTGGCTTTCTAATTTTTCATGAAGCAAGACTCAAGGTTCATGAGTCAACTAGGATTCACTTTGCTTTTTTTTTTTTTTTTCCTGAGATGTATTTTCTTATTGAGGGTAATTTATACTGAATATCTAGAGACATACACCAAGATTTTGTTCAATTCTCACAAAAAGGAATGAGCACCATAAATAATTTGAGGTAAAATAATTTGCCATGGCAACAAAACTACAGGGTGGAGTAGAGAAGGACTTGAGACAAAAATAGAATTAACAGCACATGATCAATCTCTTGATGGTTTTAGTGAATAATTATGGCTTTACATGCTGCTTTAAAGAAGGGTCAGAGGCTAGGGTGTGCTGAGAAAGATGTGGTGAAGTTGAAGTGAAAGTCACTCAGTCGTGTCTGACTCTTTGTGACCCCATGGGCTATACAGTCCATGGAATTCTCCAGGCCAGAATGATGAACTGAGTAGCCTTTCCTTTCTCCAGGGATCTTCCCATCCCAGGGATCAAACCCAGGTCTCCCACATTACAGGCAGATTCTTTACCTGCTGAGCCATAAGGGAAGCTCAAAAATACTGGAGTGGGAGCCTATCCCTTCTCAAGGGGATCTTCCTGATTCAGGAACTGAACCAGTGTCTCCTGCATTGCAGGCAGATTCTTTAGCAACTGAACTATGAGGGAACTGCAGTGAAGTCAATGAAAATAAAGTAATTCAGTTAATGTAATATAGGCTATCTGCTACACCTTGCTTTACTTATTAAACCTGAGCACAGTAGGACTGAATGACCACCTCAAATACTGAAAAGGAATAATCTCAAATAATTAGCCAGTTTGCCTAGAAAGGATAGGAGGCTATTACTTTCCAAAATGCAATGAACAAGTAGAAACAACTCCAGGTGCTCTGATAAGTCACTATCTTAGTGATGAATTGCTTTCTGATGCAGTTTATCACTGCCTTGTAGAGATAAGGTATGAAAAGAAAAGAAAAATGAGAACCATATTTGTAACTTTCATTATTTTCTGATGAAATGTGTAACATCTATTATTGTTATTTTCATAAACCTATAGGCTTAATACATTTTCAAGTTATTTCTGTTTCATTTAATTCTATTAGCTTCATACCTTCACATTTAAATATCATATTTTAAGTCCTAAGATTGTAAAATATATTTTCTAAAAATTACTATTTCATCATCAAGTCCTAACTTCCAATATACGTTTCCTACTTTTTGTGTGTTTACTTTTGGCAAGTCTTTTTCACTATTTTTGAAAAAAAAATAAAACATTTTATCTTTATACATATAAATTCATTGAGTTTCTTATAGTCTCATTGTGGTTAAGAATGATAGAAAAACAGTTTATGATATAGAAAATGAAGAATATAATATTGATTTGAATCCTCATCTGGTTGTCTGATTCTCTTTTTTTTATTCTCTCTGAATACCATGGTTTCTTTTCTAGAAAAGAGACTGACAAGCCTACTTAATCTTTTATATTGGCCACAGTGATAACTTCCTATTAAATTTTAATATTGTTGTACTGATAAAGAACATAAAACATTATGCAAAACTTGGCACAAACATGATTCAGGAGTGCATCTGCTGGAAAATAAATACTTGAGAGCCTGGAACTTAGCACGTGGCATTGCTCTGGAGAAGATAAGCCAGGCAACTCATGGAATTCAGTGACGTTACTATGGGCTTTTGTAATGATTTTCCACTCATGCTTAGAGTGAATCTCGGTGTCTCAGCTGCTGGATGAGCTTAGAGTGATGGGGCAAATCTTCCACAAATTTGTCCTAAGGACTTTGTTCCATTTGTAGCTACTTAATAAATAAATAGTTTCTCTAACTCATTCTCAGAACATTAAAGCAAAATCAACTTCTAAATCTTTATCAAGTACCTTCACAACAGGTCTGCTGCTGCTGCTGCTGTCGCTTCAATGTTGTCCAAGTCTGTGTGACCCCACAGAAGGCAACCCACCAGGCTCCTCTGTCCCTGGGATTTTCCAGGCAAGAATACTGGAGTAGGTGGCCATTTCCTTCTCCAATGTAGGTAAGTGAAAAGTGAAAGTGAAGTCGTTCTGTCGTGTCAGACTCTTAGCGACCCCATGGACTGTAGCCTACCAGGCTCCTCTGCCCATGGGATTCTCCAGGCAAGAACACTGGAGTGGGTTGTCATTTCCTTCTGCATCACAACAGGTCTAATACATCATATGCTTCTTACAGTGGGCAGTACCTGACTGGGGAAAAAATAATCTTGCTGTACAAATATGATTTTTCACCAAAATCAAAATTACCATCTTTAGATGACTTATATATCTGTAACAGAATGACAGCTATTTGTAAGGCGTCCTCAGTCATTTTGGTTTTTTGCATTTCTTTTCCACGGGGATGGTCTTGATCCCTGTCTCCTGTACAATGTCACGAACCTCATTCCATAGCTCATCAGGCACTGTCTATCAGATCTAGGCCCTTAAATCTATTTCTCACTTTCACTGTATAATCATAAGGGATTTGATTTAGGTCATACCTGAATGGTCTAGCAGTTTTCCCTACTTTCTTCAATTTGAGTCTGAATTTCATAATAAGGAGTTCATGATATGAGCCACAGTCAGCTCCTGGTCTTGTTTTTGTTGACTGTATAGAGTTTCTCCATCTTTGGCTGCAAAGAATATAATCAATCTGATTTCGGTGTTGACCATCTGGTGATGTCCATGTGTAGAGTCTTCTCTTGTGTTGTTGGAAGAGGGTGTTTGCTATGACCAGTGCATTTTTCTTGGCAAAACTCTATTAGTCTTTGTCCTGCTTCATTCCACATTCCAAGGCCAAATTTCCCTGTTACTCCAGGTGTTTCTTGACTTCCTACATTTGCACTCCAGTCCCCTATAATGAAAAGGACATCTTTTGAGGGTGTTAGTTCTAAAATGTCTTGTAGGTCTTCATAGAGCCATTCAACTTCAGCTTCTTCAGTGTTACTGGTTGGGGCATAGACTTGGATTACTGTGATGTTGAATGGTTTGCCTTGGAAACGAACAGAGATTATTCTGTCGTTTTTGAGATTGCATCCAAGTACTGCATTTCGGACTCTTCTGTTGACCATGATGGCTACTCCATTTCTTCTGAGGGATTCCTGCCTGCAGTAGTAGATATAATGGTCATCTGAGTTCAATTCACCCATTCCAGTCCATTTTAGTTTGCTGATTCCTAGAATGTCGATGTTCACTCTTGCCATCTCTTGTTTGACTACTTCCAATTTGCCTTGATTCATGGACCTGACATTTCAGGTTCCTATGCAATATTTCTCTTTACAGCATTGGATCTTGCTTCTATCACCAGTCACATTCACAGCTGGGTATTATTTTTGCTTGGCTCCATCCCTTCGTTCTTTCTGTAATTATTTCTCCACTGATCTCCAGTAGCATATTGGGCACCTAATGACCTGGGGAGTTCCTCTTTTGGTATCCTATCATTTTGCCTATTCATACTGTTCATGTTGTTCTCAAGGCAAGAATAATGAAGTGGTTTGCCATTCCCATCTCCAGTGGACCACATTCTGTCAGACCTCTCCACCATGACCCGCCCGTCTTGGGTTGCCCTGCGGGCATGGCTTCGTTTTATTGAGTCAGACAAGGCTGTGGTCCTAGTGTGATTAGACTGATTAGTTTTCTGTGATAATCGCCATGTATGATTATCTGTGATATCACAATGTGTGATTATCACTATTTCTGTGATAATCACGATGATGTGATCACTCTTCTAGAGCTAGACATCCTGGAATGTGAAGTCAAGTGGATCTTAAAAAGCATTACTATGAACAAAGCTAGTGGAGGTGATGGAATTCCAGTTGAGCTGTTTCAAACCCTGAAAGATGATGCTGTGAAAGTGCTGCACTCAATATGCCAACAAATTTGGAAAACTCAGCAGTGGCCACAGGACTGGAAAAGGTCAGTTTTCATTTGAATCCCAAAGAAAGAAAATGCCAAAGAATGTCAAACTACCACACAATTAAATTCATCTCACATGCTAGTAAAGTAATGCTCAAAATTTTCCAAGCCAGGCTTCAGCAATACGTGAACCATAAACTTTCAGATGTTCAAGCTGGTTTTAGACAAGGCAGAGGAACTAGAGATCAAATTGCCAACATCCACTGGATCATGGAAAAAGCAAGAGAGTTCCAGAAAAATATCTATTTCTGCTTTATTGACCATGTGAAAGCCTTTGACTGTGTGGATCACAATAAACTGTGGAAAATTCTGAAAGAGATGGGAATACCAGACCTCCTCACCTGCCTCTTAAGAAATCTGTATGCAGGTCAGGAAGCAACAGTTAGAACTGGACATGGAACAGACTGGTTCCAAATAGGAAAAGGAGTACGTCAAGGCTGTATATTGTCACCCTGCTTATTTAACTTCTATGCAGAGTACATCATGAGAAACTCTGGACCGGAAGAAACACAAGCTGGAATCAAGATTGCTGGGAGAATATCCATAACCTCAGATATGCAGATGACACCACCCTTATGGCAGAAAGTGAAGAGGAACTAAAAAGCCTCTTGATGAAAGTGAAAGTGGAGAGTGAAAAAAATTGGCTTAAAGCTCAACATTCAGAAAACGAAGATCATGGCATCTCATCCCATCACTTCATGGGAAATCGATGGGGAAACAGTGGAAACAGTGTCAGACTTTATTATTTTGGACTCCAAAATCACTGCAAATGATGACTGCAGCCATGAAATTAAGAGACGCTTACTCCTTGGAAGAAAAGTTATGAGCAACCTAGATAGCATATTGAAAAGCAAAGACATTACTTTGCTGACTAAAATCAGTCTAGTCAAGGCTATGGTTTTTCCTTTGGTCATGTATGGATGTGAAAGTTGGACTGTGAAGAAGGCTGAGCACCGAAGAGTTGATGCTTTTGAACTGTGGTGTTGGAGAAGACTCTTGAGAGTCCCTTGGACTGCAAGGAGATCCAACCTGTCCATTCTGATGGAGATCAGCCCTGGGATTTCTTTGGTAGGAATGATGCTAAAGCTGAAACTCCTGTACTTTGGCCACCTCATGTGAAGAGTTGACTCATTGGAAAAAACTCTGATGCTCTGAGGGATTGGGAGCAGGAGGAGAAGGGGAGGACAGAGGATGAGATGGCTGGATGGCATCACTGACTCGATGGACGTGAGTCTGAGTGTACCCCGAAAGTTGGTGATGTACAGGGAGGACTGGCGTGCTGTGATTCATGGAGTCGCAAAGAGTCGGACATGACTGAGTGACTGAACTGAGCTAAAGAGAATCACTACTACCTGGAAATGGAATTACTACTTGACAATGATTCTACATCATTTAGAATGACAAAAGTTAAACATTTAAGTCCTTGTTTTAAATTTTAAAACATATATTGTAAATATCCTTTAGTGTTCTCTGATGACAAAGAGGAATTCTTAGAAGATATAATTTTTACTGGTTCTCTTTTCTGGGGAAATCATTCACTATAATTAAGGCAAAATGAGATCACTCTTTTGGTACAACATCTTCCTATCTGTAAAACACAATAAGAAAGTTCACTTTCTTTTTAAAGTGAGGTAAAAAGAATCTACATATTTTATGTGGTGAGTTTTCTTCATGAAATTAGGAAATCTATAATAAAGAGTCCAAAAAGGATTGAACACAAGAATATGATAGAAGAATGAGTGCTGTAGTAAGAAGGAAAAAAAAGAAAAGCATGGGAAAAAGTCATTATCAGAATCAGAATTAAAAAAGGATGATGTGTTGAAATTTAAAATTAAAAAATGGATCAAATGAAATTGACACATTAAATTTAAGATAGATTTCTAGAGGGAGTATCTATATAAGGGGATTATATTCATTCAAGTATATACTCAAAACGGTGGGTAAGAAAAACAGCCATTCCTTTCAAGACACATTTAGTGATCACTTATATACATGTGCACACACAAAGAGATTAAGATAAAATTTAGTCTAATTACCTAAAGAAAAATAATTATCAGTTAACAAATAGTGTTTCTTTCATATTCAATAATCTTAAACTTTAGGACACTGAATATATTGTTAGCATCTCCAAAGAATTCAAAATTACATCATAGACCATGTTCTGTGCAATCAAACAGAGCTAAGATCAAATTCAAGCCCTGCCTATTACTAAGGAGAAGGAAGTGGCAACCTACTCCAGTATTGTTGCCTGGAGAATTCTATGGATAGAGGAGCCTAGAGGGCTGGTGTCCATAGGTCACGTGGAGTTGGACACGACTAAAGTGACTTAGCACACATGCTTGCATGCATTGGAGAAGGAAATGGCAACCCACTCCAGTACTCTTGCCTGGAGAATCCCAGGGACAGAGGAGCCTGGTGGGCTGCCATCTATAAGGTTGCACAGAGTCAGACATGATTGAAGTGACTTAGCAGCAGCAGCCTCTTATTAACAGTGCAACCTCTCTTGTTTGGAAGCCAATTACCTTATACAAAAAAAAAAAAAAAAAAGAAGAAGAAGAAGAAGAAGAAAGAAAATATATTATATAAAAATAACTTACTTGACAGACCGTTTTTTGTTTTTTGTTTTTTCCCAAAGTACACTATATGGTGCAGAAGTAGGTGGGTGTAAATGATAATCACTAAAATTTGTGAGCTTTATAGTGCTGTACATACTTCAACATGTTCTGGTTATCAACTTAGTCTCATATATAAAAATAATGAAATTATATATGATATATAAACTCAGTATTCTTTCTGTGTATTTCCACATAAGTGTGTACAAATTTAATATAATTTTCCACAGGCAAAGTTAAAACAGTCATTCATAGTAATTTAGCAGAATTTTAAAATTTATTAGTTCCTCACACACCTTCATGAAATGCATTTCACAGACTAAACATCTTATAAATAGATAAAATTTACTTTAATAAGAAAAGATATATACTATATAAGCTTTTTTTTATAGGGTCAGGTGAATTAAATTGGAAACCTCAAGACTTACGAAACCAAGTCAACTAAACCCAGTGTTAGCCCTTAATAAATATTGGACTAAGTAAATCTTGACTTTAATAATCTTATAATTTAAAGTATGCATGTATATACACATCTACATATAAATTTTAAAGTATCTTGAGCTCACTATAAATTTTAATAAAGAATATCTATTTTAATCACTCAAATTGTATTAATAATTTAGCCTCAAAAGTGTGGCTGGTCTTATCTACAGAGACATAAAGACTAGGACCTTATTATGTGAAAGACAAATTGTGTTGTTAGTTTAGATTGAGTAAAGGCTCAGTGAAATTATTATGAACCCAGAGGCTAAGAAAGAAATTAAGGAGATCCAACCAGTCCATTCTGAAGGAGATCAGCCCTGGGATTTCTTTGGAAGGAATGATGCTAAAGCTGAAACTCCAGTACTTTGGCCACCTCATGCAAACAGCTGACTCATTGGAAAAGACTCTGATGCTGGGAGGGATTGGGGGCAGGAGGAGAAGGGGACGACAGAGGATGAGATGTCTGGAAAGCATCACTGACTCGATGGACGTGAGTCTGAGTGAACTTCGGGGGTTGGTGATGGGCAGGGAGGCCTGGTGTGTTGTGATTCTTGGGGTCGCAAAGAGACATGACTGAAAGACTGAACTGAACTGAACTGATGCCTATAACAGCTTGTTCTAGGAATTAGATTTGCATAAATAATCAAGGATGTTTATTTAAAAAAAGTTTTGATATGGTCAGAAAACAAAAGAGAGATGCCTTCTGTTGATGGTGGAAAGCAAAAATTTCCCTGATTGATAATTTGAGGCTCTCCCAGTGATGGATGTGAAGGGAGTATGAAGACATAAACTGACCAACTACATTTCTATGTGGGATCAAATGATGAGAAGATATTTCAGTTATTTCTGGGTTAGAGAGGAGGACTACAGCTAAATTAAATCTAACAGAAGAAGAAAACAAAGGCCTCAGAAACAAAAGGAATTTCCAAGGAAAAAAAAAAAAACAAAACACCTATAAGAAACAAGTCAGAGCCCTTCTCTTAAAATTGCAGGTAGACAGTCAGTAAGACATTTTGGAAAGTGTTAGTTGCTCAGTCGTGCCCATCCCTTTGCAACCCCATGGTGTGTGGCTTATCAGGTTCCTCTGTTCATGAATTCTCCAGGCAAGAATACTGAAGTGGGTTGTCATTCCCTTCTCCTGAGGATCATATCAAACCCAGCTCTCCTGCATTGCAGGTGAATTCTTTACTGCCTGAGCCACCAAGGAAGTCCCAGACATTTTGGAACTACTGCCTATAGACAAGGACAGTTGTATTTCATTAATGTATAGTTAGGTTTGAGGATAATGGAGTGAAGAGACTAAGGAGAGAAGAGACTAAGGAGAGAAACAGTTCATTTGAAGTCTTAGCAGAAGAGTTTTAATATGACAGTGAAATTGGGGGTGTTTCAAGTTATTGTCTGTGAAGTAAATGTTCATGATATATATTATTGTAAATCAGTGTCACTGAGGGAGTGTTCAAAGAAAGTGAGATACACTCAATGTTGCTAGACAGGGGCACAATATGGTTGAACCTTGGACAAAGTGGGGGTTGGGGCACTAACTCTTCATGTGGTAGAAAATCCACTTACACCTTGTAGTCAGTCCTCCTTTTACGTTGTTTCTCTGTAACCACTGTTCTGCTTCTGCAGATTCAGCCAGCCACCAACTGTATAGTACTTTAGTACTTGCTGTTGAAAGCTATCTACCTACAAGTGGATCCAAGTAGTCCCCACCTATGTTGTTCAAGGGTCAAATGTATATAGATGAAATTCAAAGATGGGTAGGTATTGGATCCATCAAAGGTTACATACCAGCTGGCAGTACCCAAAACTGGATGAGCTGGAATGGCAAACGCATGCCTGCCAAAAGAAGAAATTTGCTCTGTATTGCTTCCTATAAGGACCTCTGCAAGAGAGTATCCAAATCAGACGTTAGAAGATGAAATGTTTAGTTCAAAAAGCAAAGAAAAAGGACATTAAATACTGTTTCTCTGGAACTGCAAATAATGGCATCTCATGTCATACTGAAACAGGAAAGGAGCTAACATACAAAGCAGCTTAATTTGTTTAAACTTGCCTTAACTTGTCTAACAGTGTATCAAAAAGTAGAGACATCACTTGCTGACAAAGATCTTCATAGTCAAAGCTATGACTTTTCCAGTAGTCATGTACGGATGTGAGAGTTGGAACACAGAGCTGAGTAATGAAGAATTGATGCTTTTGAACTGTGGTGCTGGAGAAGACTCTTCAGAGTCCCCTGGACAACAAGGAAATCAAACCAGTCAATCTTAAAGGAAATCAACCCTGAATATTCATTGGAATGATGGATACTGAAGCTGAAACTCCAACAATTTGGCCATCTGAAGTGAAGAACTGACTCACTGGAGACCCTGATACTGAGAAAGATGGAAGGGAAAAGAAGGAGGGGTCAGCAGAGGATGAGCTGTTTCAGTGGCATCACTGACTCAATGAACATGAATTTGAGCAAACTCTGGGAGATGGTGGATGACAGAGGAGCCTGGTGTGCTGCAGTGCAAGGGGTGGCAAAGAGTCACACATGATTTAGTGAATGAAGAACAACCACAAAACTTGCCTAAAGGCAAAAGGAAACAACAAAAAACAATGAAGCACCCTTAATAAGAAAAACATATAACAGGAATAAATATTTCTGCTGTCAATAAATTAACTTAAGTTCCTCAAAGTCTGGCATATTGAAATTTCTGGAAAGGTATGAGTGAAGGCGGGAGATCCCCACGCTGTAACACCATTGCTTAGATACCAGGCATTGTAAACACCAAAGCTCAAAGCAGCTTCAAGTCAAGTAGAAACCTGCTAGTAAAGAATCTCCATTGGAGACAAGTTTGGGACTTAAAACAAAACAAAACAAAAAGCCCTTCCACTGGATGTGAAGCTTTTAGAGTAAAAGAATGCAGTCAGTTCCAGTCTTCGTGGTGTAGTGCTAAATTTCACTGAAAACTGAAAAAGTCATAGAGACTAGGAAAAATGCAAGGATGAAGCTGTGAATGAACACATTTAATTTGAGGGATACCTGCTTTAATTGTAGGATAACAGTTAACAAAAGATCATGGATCATGGTGGTATCATCATTTAGGAAGAAAATTCTCCCAAGCAAAATAAATTAAAAGTGAAAAGGATGTTAAAATACTAAAATAAGAAAACCTCCAGAAATAGCTATGCGTGGAACACCAGACTGATTATCTGGTTATGTATTTATTTAAGTTATACTCTCAGAAATATTTGTCTTTACCCTGTCTGATAAAGCAGTGTGACCAGGGTGTTTGGCTCTTACCGCCTCTATATGGTACATAAGCTTTCACCTTAATCTTATTCAGAGATTCCTCCTAATTACATTTAAGTGTGTAGGTTGTGGATGCTGGAAAACTGGGTTAGACTGGCATCCTGTTGACACTGACAGCATTGACTTATTCAATAAATATTTTCTGATATCTTTTAAACCACTTATTCATTCAGTAAATGAGTATTGAATGGCTCCTATTTGCTGACTCTGTTCAGGCATTAATGATTCAACTGTGAGCAAGATGGTATTCAACTTCATAAATCACACACTGGAGTGTGAGACAAATTATCCTTTATGTGAGCAGCTGAGGAAGGACAAAGGACAAGATATTTGTAGGAGAGGATCTGGTCATGAAATTGAGAGGATGTGATATTAGACATATCATCATACAGATACTGAAAACAATAAAATTGGGTCACGAGCAGTGTTAAAGTGACAGTGATGCCAATGCTATATACATGGAAGGCAAGAAGAATGCTTTAAAGGGCTGGGAAATGTCTGTAGCAAGGAAAGGTGTAGGTTTTAGAATCTGATGACATGCTGTTCAGAATGAGTGCAGTTATAGTGGAGTAAGGGAGACTAATCTGGGACTGAAAGAAGTCATACCCAGACTCAGTCCAGGCCAAGTAGTTCTGCAGGATGGGAGGAAAAACAACCATCTCCTGAAAGAAATGTAAGAGGAGTAGAAAATAATCAGATTTCAGTTAAAGGAAGAAAGTGAAAGGAACCTTAAAGACTTTGAGAAGAGAGAGGAAATGGCTGATAACTATGTATTCCAGAGGACAAAGTGGGAGAGTTTTAGAAAGTGGGATGGAGTTTGTTAGTTACTATTCTTGACATAGGTTGTGTCTGAAGATTAGGGTATGTGCAATAAGAAGTGACTTGGGAAACTGCTATATCTTGGGGTGACCAATGTCAGTGCTCAAGTGATCAGTTGTGTCCAACTCTTTGTGAATCCATGGAGCCTGCCAGGCTCCTCTGCCCATGGAATTTTCCAAGCAAGAATACTGGAGTGTCATTTCCTACTTCGGGGGATTTTCTCAACCCAGGGATCAAACCTGCCTCTCTTGCATCTCCTACATTGACAGGCAGATTCTTTACCACTAGCACCACCTGGGAAGCCCTAAGAGAAGAAAAGATCCTGTGTTTTCATGGCCTTTGATCAGTTTTGGACTTAATGGCCTGTATATTGAATGCTTTCTTCTCACTTCCTTGTGACGGCAAGCACCATATATCACATTTGTGCCCTATGTGGGTATCCATCTCTCAGTTGCTTCAGATTTTGAGAAGAGGGATAATCAGTTGGCTTTCTGTCTATTCCACATCCCAAATCAAGGCTCTTACTCAGGTTTTAGAAAAACAGAGATGGTAGATTACAGAAATTAAAGTTTGAATTATTATTATTATTTTATTTAAAATCCAGTGTTCTTTCCACTGCACTGCTGTACTTTTAGCAGTGAAAAAGAATTGATTACACAGTATAGGACAGGGAAGCCTTGGGTGCTGCAGTCCATGGAGTTGCAATGATTCAGACATGACTGAGCAACTGAACAAAAACAGCACACAGTATATACTGCATTAAGTAATTGTTAATATACTTCAATTGTTAATATCCTACTACCTGTGAATCATCCCAGAAGTAGAGCAGATACAGAACTAGTCTGTCATCCGTTTCCATCAAAACCAACATAATTTTTCTAAAACTTTTTAAGTAACTGTTTAGATGATCACTTTTCTGCAGATCCGGTTATTCCCATGAGATTAAATCTAATATAAATTATCAGAAAGGGTTTTACTTGTACCCCTGCCAGCATTCACTTCTCTCCACATGAAGTCTCAAGGAACTTTATGTCTTATGAGTAAACTCTGAAACCAAACTGGATTAAAATCCCAAACTAACCAAGATTTAGCTGTATAACCTTCAGCAAGTTTCTTAATCTCTCTATCCCTCATTTTACTCATGTGAAACAATACAAATAATGATATTATCTACCTCAAAGGGTTATTGTGAAGACTCAAGGAGTGACTATATGTAAAATGTTTAGAGGATTCCCTGGGCACAAGAAAACACTATGGAAGTACTGTTATCACTTTCTTTCTTTTGATTTTACCTGAAGTTTCTTTGGATATCCACATATTGGATTTCTCTTACAAGCTTACACAGAGGACCTTTGTTGTTTGTGATTTTAGCTTTCCTGGTTTAGATTGACTTTATCATCTTGTTCAGTTCAGTTCAGTCGCTCAGACTCTTTGTGACCCCATGAATCGCAGCACGCCAGGCCTCCCTATCCATCACCAACCCCCGGAGTTCACTCAGACTCATGTCCATCGAGCCAATGATGCCATCCAGCCATCACATCCTCTGTTGTCCCCTTCTCCTCCTGCCCCCAATCCCTCCCAGGATCAAAGTCTTTTCCAGTCAGTCAACTCTTCGCATGAGGTGGCCAAAGTATTGGAGTGTCAGCTTTAGCATCATTCCTTCCAAAGAAATCCCAGGGTTGATCTCCTTCAGAATGGACTGGTTGGATCTCCTTGCAGTCCAAGGGACTCTCAAGAGTCTTTTCCAACACCACAGTTCAAAAGCATCAATTCTTCGGTGCTCAGCCTTCTTCACACTCCAACTCTCACATCCATACATGACTACTGGAAAAACCATAGCCTTGACTAGACAGACCTTAGTCGGCAAAGTAATGTCTCTGCTTTTAAATATGCTATCAAGGTTGGTCATAATTTTTCTTCCAAGGAGTCAGCGTCTTTTAATTTCATGGCTGCAATAACCATCTGCAGTGATTTTGGAGCCCCCAAAAATAAAGTCTGACAGTGTTTCCACTGTTTCCCCATCTATTTCCCATGAGGTGATGGAACCGGATGCCATGATCTTTGTTTTCTGATCCCATTAACGCTAATTAATTTGTTAATTCAACCAGTATTTGTTGAGTGCTTCCTATGTATCATAATTTGTAACATTACTGGCGAACAAGACAGTGTCTACCTTCAAGGAGCTTATGTTCAAGCAAAAAAAGATGGTTAGTAATCTACAAGTTTGGGGACTAGAAATTTAAATACCATGTATTATAAGATAGGTGAAGAAGAAAAGCTTAATTAGAAGTCAAATGTCTGGCATCATTATTTAAATTTTATCTTTTAAAATGTGGCATTAAGCATTGCCTATATTTTACTAAAATTATTAGATATGGTGATCATTCCTAATTTAGATTTTCTTTAATTTTTTTTTTTTTTAATTTAACAAGGATCTACTCTATTGAATTCTCTCCTTGTCCGCTGATCCTTTCTTTGGTTCCAAAATCATCATTGGTCAGTAAACACATGTTGAATGAATAAATGGTTATTTTGCCTGTCTTATTAGCCTTGTAGAGACTACATTGAAAACAGCAATTAGCTTGATTCACAGTGTTACAATGAATCTAACTAAACCAATTTTCTCCATTGCAATTATAGGTCCCAGAGCACAGGACACTCCTAAGGCAGTTACCATATTCTGAAGAGCAAACAGTATTCAGTTTTTCTTTGCTGCTTTGATGGTGATAAGCAATTTACAAGTGGTAGAGAAAAACAAAGCTACAGAAACAATTTTCTGAAATGGTCCTTGTGTGATGAGCACAGAGAAATTATCTTTAGCTATAAAAGTATTAACTACACTTATAGTATTACAATAAAGTATTAAAGCTACACAGTTAAGTAGCAACATACTGCTTAGTTTAATATAATTAGGCCTAAGTAAATCTATAATGCATATGTTATATCTTTTTCTAGAAAGTCCCACTGATATTCCAGAGAAGAATTTTGAAAATCTTTTGAGGAAGCATCAAGTAAAAAAAGAGCTCTGAATGTGCAAAATTAATAATGCTAAGTTCAGTGAGGGCTCCTGGTTTGGGAACTGAAGTTGGAGAGCTTTTGAAGTCTACATAATAAATGAAACAACTAAGAGCTTATTCAGCCATCTGGAAGCTGAACTGGATGTAACTTGGATCTCATGACTTTTGTGAAGAAGGTGATTTTTTTCAGGCATGACTCAAAGGAACTGCTGCTGCTGCTGCTGCTACTAAATCACTTCAGTCGTGTCCGACTCTGTGCAACCCCATAGATGGCAGCCCACCAGGCTCCTCTGTTCCTGGGATTCTCGAGGCAAGAATATTGGAGTGGATTGCCGCTTCCTTCTCCAATGCATGAAAGTGAAAAGCAAAAGTGAAGTTGCTCAGTTGTGTCCCACTCTTAGCAACCCCATGGACTGTAGCCTACCAGGCTTCTCCATCCATGGGATTTTCCAGGTAAGAACTCTGGAGTGGGTTGCCATTTCCTTCTCCAACTCAAAGGAACACTGATTGCCAAACCCCATTCCCATCCAAATAGTCAGAGATGGAAAACCATTTAGCAACCATAGCATAAGTCAGAGAGAAGTCAAGATGTGTCAAGAAATGAGCAGCAGGGGAAAAGTGACCATCATGAAAAGACTGGACATTCTGTAGAAACTGCAGTAGAAATAGAAAAGTAAAAACTTCTCTTTGCAAATACCACCAATGAAGGGAGACATTATAAATATGAACTTCAATCAACTGTGAAAATGTTAGTTGCTCAGTCATGTCCAACTCTTTGTGAATCCATGAGTTGTAGGCTGCCAGGCTCCTCTGTCCATGGAATTCTCCAGGCAAGAATGTTGGAGTGAGTTGCTGTTCCCTTCTCCAGTCCCAAACCAGGGACTGAACCTGGGTCTCAGGCATTGCAGTCAGATTCTTTATTGACTGAGCCATCTGTTGGTAAGCAATCAATTGTAAACTGAATGAATATTCCTGAAACTTGGTGACAAAGCTCAGAGACAAAGGTAAGTTTCTTTGGATAGAGCAAGTATGAGTGAGCCAGGCAGGGGACATACCGAAGTGATGTAGAAATATCTAGAACTACAATAATAAAGGATTTAATTTGCAAGTGTTTGTATATTTCAATCACTTATTTTATGGCCACTATTATAACAAAAAAATTGAGTTATAAATACATGCATTTTCACAAGTATAAGACAAATATTCCTTATAATACAGTCTTTAAGTTTTATCAGATCAGTTCAGTCACTCAGTTGTGTCCTACTCTTTGCAACCCCATGAACCGCAGCACACCAGGCCTCCCTGTCCCTCACCAACTCCCAGAGTCCATGCAAACTCATGTCCATTGAGTCGGTGATGCCATCCAACCATCTCATCCTCTGTCTTCCCCTTCTCTGCCTGCCCTCAATCTTTCCCAGCATCAGGGTATTTTCAAATGAATCAGCTCTTTGCATCAGGTGCCAAAGTATTGGAGTTTCAGCTTCAATATCAGTCCTTCCAATGAATACCCAGGACTGATCTCCTTTAGGATGGACTGGTTGGCTCTCCTTGAAGTCCAAGGGACTCTCAAGAGTCTTCTCCAGCACCAGAACTCAAAAGCATCAATTCTTCAGCACTCAGCTTTCTTTATAGTCCAACTCTTATATCCATACATGACTACTGGAAAAACCATAGCCTTGACTAGACGGACCTTTTATAATGAACTATGAATATTTTAAGTACATCAACAATGAGGCATCTGACATTTTATCATTTCCAAATGTGTATCTATTGGTTTTTAAATTTTTCTGTTTGTTAAAGAAACCATACAACTTTACAGTTTATTTTCAGTTTATTTCATTGTTAATTAAAACATACATAGAAGTTGGCCATAAAAAAAATTGGAAAAAAGGCCTTTGTCAAAAGATCTTTATGGTTTCTATTACTAGGGATGAATCAGCATTGCTCTATATACTTTAAGTACAAAATAGCGTCCTGAATCTACTTTTATACTTTTATGTACTATGCCAAGGTTTACTGCAGGGTTTGTGGCTGAGCAAAAGAGATCCACAGAAAGAAAAATAATTTACTGTATGTAGCTAATATATGATTTTATAAATCATGTATATAGTGTATAAAAGATACTCTTGCAAATGCATGATTAGAAATTGTTCAAAGATGCCAGTTACACATGACTGTGAGTATTTTCTTGAACTAAGAAATCCTTTTATAACCAAAATTTCCTTTTTATCTTTTGTAACCAGAATTTCCTTTTTGTCTTCAAGTTACTTATTCCTTAATCATAATATATATTACTGATTTTATTATTTACTAGAGTAGATTGAAATATTCATCTCAATTCTAACTCCTCACATCCATGCCATGACCCTATCATGAGAAAGTATACTTCCATACCTACTTCTTGACTTTAGGCCTAACCATGTGACCTGTTTGACTAATGGGAATTTAGTAGACATGATATGAACAGAGAGTTGAATTGAGATTGTATGACTGAGTTTAACTTCTTGAAGTCCAGGAATCCTACCTATGTACTGCAGAAACAGAGAAAGTTTTACAAAGGATGAAATACTTAGTCAACAGAAAACAAACAAAAAAAAGCCTGGTGGCCTGTTTCCGAATAGTTACTGAAGTTATATTCAGCCATTAGCATAGTAGACTATGTTATTTGGATTCATTTTGAGTAAATTGATAATTGGTCAGATCACTCAACTTCACTTCAGAAGCAGTTTGAGCCTCCAAGGCCACTAGCATTACTTATCCCTGCTTCTAACCAAGAGATATTTTTAAGTAACAGTTTCACAGTAATTATAAAAATGTAGACACAACTTGAGTTACTAATGCCATTGCATGTGACCACTTAGAGTTTGTATTTACATGCAAAATTGTTAAGTTAAAGAAAACTTTGAAGGGTAAGTATTTTGCTTTACAAAGGTAAATTTGAGTTTTAATATAAAATGTTTCACTGAATTTCAATATTATGCAATTTAATGTGTAGGAAAAATACAGATAATTACTGATGAATACATGATTCTTTAATATCATTGATAAAAAATATTGTAATTTAAGAAGTATATTAATAAAGGATCCTTTGGGAATGTCAAACATGGTAGTTCAAATTCCTAAGGACAAGTATTACCTACACAGAGTTCCCTGAGCCTATGCCCCAGAATGAGGCATCTATGGAATTGACCATGTGTGTGTGCTTAGTCACTCAGTCATATCTGACTCTTTGAAACCTCAAGAACTGTAGTCCACCAGGCTCCTTTGTCTATGGGGATCCTCCAGGAAAGAATACTAGAGTGGCTTTCCATGCCTTCTTTCAGGGGATCTTCCCAACTCAGGAATCAAGCCCAGATCTCCCTCATTGCGGCCAGATTCTTTAACGTCTGAACCATCAGTGAAGCCCTGACCATAGCTGGAACAAAACTGGGCCAGAAAACAGCCTCAGTACAGTCAATCAACACACAGTGAGGGTGAGAATAGACCCTTAACTTTCATGAGCCATGAGTGTTGTGATGGCACGCTATTAAGACTTATTGTGCCATTAGGATACCAAGACACCTACTGTCTGTTAAGACTTTGGCTTATTTACTGTTCAAATTGTTTTATACACCATTTCACCTCACACAATGTCTCAGTCACAGTAAATCTGTTCACTTACGGATTCTCAGCTTTAAACCGAAGGAATTTACAATCTTACTGAAGATTTAAAAGTCTATATGAAAAATTGTAATAATGCAGGGCACAATATGATTGGACAAATGTTTTTTGTGTGATGGATGTTACAGGAGTTCAGTTCAGTTCAGTCACTCAGTCGTGTCTTTGCAACCCCATGAATTGCAACATGCCAGGCCTCCCTGTCTATCACCAACTTCCGGAGTTTACCCAAACTCATGTCCATAGAGTCAGTGATGCCATCCAGCCATCTCATCCTCTGTCGTCCACTTCTCCTCCTGCCCCCAATCCCTCCCAGCATCAGGGTCTTTTCCAATGAGTTTTCCCCTGAGGTGGCCAAAGTATTGGAGTTTCAGTTGCAACATCAGTCCTTCCAGTGAACACCCAGTACTGGTCTCCTTTAGAATGGATTGCTTGGATCTCCGTGCAGTCCAAGGGACTCTCAAGAGTCTTCTCCAAACACCACAGTTCAAAAGCATCAATTCTTCAACACTCAGCTTTCTTCACAGTCCAACTCTCACATCCATACATGACCACTGGAAAAACCATAGCCTTGACTAGATGGACATTTGTTGGCAAAGTAATGTCTCTGCTTTTCAATATGCTATCTAGGTTGATCATAGCTTTCCTTCCAAGGAGTCAGCGTCTTTTCATTTTATGGCTGCAATCACCATCTGCAGTGATTTTGGAGCCCCAAAAAATAAAGTCTGACACTGTTTCCACTGTTTCCCCATCTATTTGCCATGAAGTGATGGGACCAGATGCCATGATCTTCATTTTCTGAATGTTGAGCTTTAAGCCAACTTTTTCACTCTCCACTTTCACGTTCATCAAGAGGCTCTTTAGTTCCTCTTCACTTTCTGCCATAAGGGTAATATCATCTGCATATCTGAGGTTATTGATATTTCTCCTGGCAATCTTGATTCCAGCTTGTACTTCATCAAGCCGAGTGTTTCTCATGATGTACTCTGCATATAAGTTAAATAAGCAGGGTGTTATAAAGAGGAAATAAAATGTAGAGGATTAGTGACTCTTTGAAAGCTAATGTACAGTAATCAACGAAGTTTCTTGGAGGAACAAGTTTTGGGCTGTATTTGAAGGACTGATTGAATTCAGGATACTTAGAGACTGGGGAAATGCATTTGAGAAAATACAATATAGAACAAGGGCATGATTGAACTCAGGGACAGGTATATAATGGAAGGGGTATCTTTGGAAACAGACTGTACTAGGTTCAAGTTTTGCCTCCTGTCCACTTTAGCAACTGAGGGAATATTACTTAACATTTCAAGGCCTTTGTTCTCTTCTCCAGATGTGAGCTACTTTCTTAGTGATATTATTCTGAGATCAAGTGAAGTTGTTACAAACTTATAGGCATACTTCATACATTAATAAAAGAAACTATTAATTTATATTCCTCATTTAATTTTTTTCTCATTCTCCATATACTTATTTTGGCTTTACAGTAGTATTTCCATTTCTGTACTCAATACCTATCTACTTTTTTAATACTCATTTTAAGTCTGGGAGTATGAAGCTAAGAGAAAAAGTGCCATAATACTGGGAGATGAATAAACAGAATGAGATTCTAGTATTCTTTTTTCAGTTAACCAATGTAGCCAAAAACTGTCTTCTAAACAGTGATATCAAAAGAGTCCTATGAATTTCCATGTATTCTGGGGTATGAATAATTAGAAAGGGGAATCACGAGTGAGAAATGAAAAAATTTTTTTTTTCTTTTCCAGGAGTTAATAAACTAACAGGAGCAAACAGAGGATAGCAAGAGAGAGAGATTATGCACACACATTGTTACACTCACACACAGCATCTTATCACAAGGTTTTGTGAGGTTTAAAGTGCTAGCACTGAGACACGTTCAATGTTTCACTGAAAAAATTCTATTGCATAAAAAGTGTCTTTAGACACAAACACACTTCTGCATTATTTCTAGGTCAAAAACGCATGCTTTGAATGAAGATGCTTTCTGCTTTCGTATTTATATTGGCTGTGATGTTGTTCTTGTTGTTTTACATCTCTACAAAACATTACATTTATAACATTGTTTATAAATTTAAAAAAATGATTTTCAAAAGAGCAAACTGACTTGTATTTGACAGAAGCACCAGTTTTTTTTGGAGGACCCTCAATTCAGGAATAAATTTTGTTAATCAACACAGTTCAAAATATAAAAGCCTGCACTTATTTATAATGTGTTAAATAGAACTAAAATACCTAATAAAAATTAGTTTGTTGAGATTATGCTTCACACTTTTTAAGGCAGACTTGTGGTGGAATTGGGGAAACTCAGTTCTGAGATGCAATGGAGATAGGAAAGCCCAGAAAAACAAATGGAGAGGCCAGAGAGAAAAGGACTTGGGGAGAATACCAAGTTGTAGGGTGTCCTCCCTCTGAGTTATAATTGTTCCATGAGTTCTAAGGTTTCAGAGGGAAAGAGCAACTTGGGCTTAAACTTGGCTATCATAGCAAGAAAACTCAGAGACATTTTCGGATGTGACAGAGCAGCACACATCCAGATATCAAGCAACAGTGAAAGCTCAATGCAGAATTATTATATTTTCAGGATCGAAAATAGTATTCAATTTCTACTGGGAAGCTGGAATGAGTAGGAAAAGTGTCCACATGTGGTTGGAAAGGGGTATTAGAGTACTTTTTAAACAATATGTTTTTGTATTGGAAAAACTGTTGTGATTTAGTGAAAGCCAAGGTGGATCAAGGAACAAAGTTGGTGGGGAATAAAGTTGCTCTCCCCACCTACAGCTGAGCATCACCTCAGTGATACCAGTCAAGTAACCTGAGACTGAGGTCACTGTAGCAGGGAATTATACCTTGAATGAGAGAAAAAGCACAGTGAATGTAGTGGAGACTAGAGGATGCCTAAAGCATGATGCTCGCACACAATAGGGCTTTGCCTCAGGGACACTGGATCATTCAGTAGCAGAAACATCCCAGGCTGCATCTAAACAGCAGAGATTTGTTAATATAGAGTAGGTTTGGTCCTTTTATTGGTCCAAAATGAACACACAGATAAAAGGATGAACAGGGCTGGACAAAGAACATGTTAGATAGAAAATTAATTCAAGATAAAAAGAAAAATTTTAAGTATAAATCAATGCATTTATCATATTTTATTCCTGTTAACTCTGATGCAACAAAATATTCTCAATGCTGAATACTTTTAGGCTTGATTATTTTATCTAAGAAATTTATGAATTTAAATAAATTTATTTAAATCTTATCTCATAGATTCTCACCTATTATATAGATGAGATATATAATATACTCATCTGAGCCTACTTGTGAGATCTTTTCACACCTATTGGTGAGGCTGTAAGCATAAGACAAGACTCCATTGTTATGTTCTAGCTCCTTAAAAGTTTTTGTCCTAGACTCTGCCTTCTACCCTATACCAAATTTGTTCTGTTCTGGTGTTTCTTTTTTTTTTCCTGCTGCTTTGTTCTCATTGTTTTCTTCCTCATATGTGATTTCTCTTAGATTTTTTGTTTAGCTTTGATTTGCATGACCTTGTCTTTGAGTTTTTCTCGAGGATGTTCAAACTGAGGATTTTTAAATCCTGCCCAAGTAACAGACCCAGTGTTTTCAGTTCCCCTACTCCCATTCAGATCATTGGCTTCCAGGTACCTATTTGTCTAGGAAGGCATTTCAAACACAAAAATCACCATGTGCTGCTGCTAAGTCGCTTCAGTCGTGTCTGACTCTGTGCAACCCTGTAGACAGCAACCCACCAGGCTCTTCCATCCCTGGGATTCTCCAGGCAAGAATATTGGAGTGGGTTGACATTTCCTTCTCCAATGTATGAAAGTGAAAAGTGAAAGTGAAGTTGCTCAGTCATGTCCGACCCTCAGCGACCCCATGGACTGTAGCCTACCAGGCTCCTCCGTACATGGGATTTTCCAGGAAAGAGGACTGGAGTGGGTTACCATTGCCTTCTCTGTTATTGAAGTCACATTAGTCGAATTTCGGTAAAACACTGTAAAGTTCATTGTTGAAATATGAAATAAAAACTTTTTTCACCCCATTTGCTAGAAAGCTTTAAGGCAAGGACTTTGATTTTTTCGCCAGCACCTAACACAAAGCCCAGTCCACCACTACACACATGCAGCGTTTAGCAAGTAGTAGACTCATTAATTGACCTACTGACCCATGTAAATGAATGTTCAGTTCAGTCGCTCAGTCGTGTCTGACTCTTTGCAACCCCATGAATCTCAGCACGCCAGGCCTCCCTGTCCATCACCAGCTCCCAGTGTCCACAAAAACCCATGTCAATCAAGTTGGTGATGCCATTCAACCATCTCATCCTCTGTCGTCCCCTTCTCCTCCTGCCCTCAATCTTTCCCAGAATCAGGAATTTTTCAAATGAGTCAACTCTTCGCATCAGGTGGCCAAAGTATTGGAGTATCAGCTTCAACATCAGTCCTTCCAGTGAACACCCAGGACTGATTTCCTTTAGGATGGATTGCTTGGATCTCCTTGCAGTCCAAGGAACTCTCAAGAGTCTTCTCCAACACCACAGTTCAAAAGAATCAAATCTTCAGCACTCAGCTTTTTTTAATAGTCCAACTCTCACATCCATACATGACCACTGGAAAAACAATAGCCTTGAATAGACAGATCTCTGTTGGCAAAGTAATATTTCTGCTTTTTAATATTCTGTCTAGGTTGGTCATACCTTTCCTTCCAAGGAGTCAGCATCTTTTAATTTTATGGCTGCGGTCACCATCTGCAGTGATTTTGAAGCCCCCCAAAAATAAAGTCTGACACTGTTTCCACTGTTTCCCCATCTCTTTGCCATGAAGTGATGGGACCACATGCCATGATCTTAGTTTTCTGAATGTTGAGCTTTAAGCCAACTTTTTCACTCTCCTCTTTCACTTTCATCAAGGGGCTTTAGTTCCTCTTCACTTTCTGCCAGAAGGGTAATATCATCTGCATATCTGAGGTTATTGATATTTCTCCTGGCAATCTTGATTCCAGCTTCTGCTTCCTCCAGCCCAGTGTTTCTCATGATGTACTCTGCATATAAATGAATAAATGGAACCAAATACCCTCTGGGGGATCAGAAACCTAGTTTAGGATGAGATTGAGCCAAATAAGTTTTGTAACAGTAATACATGTGCCATTAAACTTCTCTAGAGGAAGTTCAAAATGCATTTTTGATATTTTGAGCTATAAATATGACATATTAGTTCAGGTGTAAAACATAGGGATTCTATATATGAGTACACATGCATTATATGGAAGTCCCGTTACCACTTGCCACCACACAGTTTTTACAATATTATTGACTATAATTCCTATGTGTAACTGTTGGTGGGAATGCAAACTAGTACAGCCACTATGGAGAACAGTGTGGAGATTCCTTAAAAAATTGCAAATAGAACTACCTTATGACCCAGCAATCCCACTGCTGGGCATACACACCGAGGAAACCAGAATTGAAAGAGACACATGTACCCCAATGTTCATCGCAGCACTGTTTATAATAGCCAGGACATGGAAACAACCTAGATGTTCATCAGCAGATGAATGGATAAGAAAGCTGTGGTACATATACACAATGGAGTATTACTCAGCCGTTAAAAAGAATTCATTTGAATCAGTTCTGATGAGATGGATGAAACTGGAGCTGATTATACAGAGTGAAGTCAGAAAGAAAAACACCAATACAGTATACTAACACATATATATGGAATTTAGAAAGATGGCAATGACGACCCTGTATGCAAGACAGGAAAAAAGACACAGATGTATATAATGGACTTTTGGACTCAGAGGGAGAGGGAGAGGGTGGGATGATTTGGGAGAATGGCATTCTAACATGTATACTATCATGTAAGAATTGAATCACCAGTCTATGTCTGACGCAGGATACAGCATGCTTGGGGCTGGTGCATGGGGATGACCCAGAGAGATGTTATGGGGAGGGAGGTGGGAGGGGGGTTCATGTTTGGGAACGCATTTAAGAATTAAAGATTTTAAAATTAAAAAAAAATTTAAAAAATTCCTATGTGTACATTATTTCCCTATGACCTGTTTATTTTATAGCTGGAATTATGTTCCTCTTAATCCCCTTCACATGTGTCATCCATTTCCCATGCCCATCCTAATTCTCTTCAATATTTATCTTTTTTTTGATAATCAACTTCCTCAGGTATGTGAAGAATAAATGAGAATAGATATTGATCTATATCCTCTGGTATCACCTAAATCTTAACTTTGCATTTCTGACAGAAAGTTACATTTTAAAACTCAGCAGTCTGACAGCTAGTTTCTAGTAGCTGATAATGCTAAGTTTTCCGATCTGTTTTCCTCCCCAAAATTCTAACCATGACATAAGCAACTTTAATTTGTCACTGACATCATCATTTATTACAAGCCTTCATCCTAACAATCCATTGCCTTTTAGTGTCCTTTCTTTTTACTTATTTATTTTGATGGCCTGCCCAGCTTTGAGTTTGCCTCACATTCTCAATTTGCCTTTCAGCCAAGTGGCTAGTGCTGACTGAGGAGCCATCACCATTCATCACTATCAGCACGCTGCACATTATTCATTGCATTTCAAATGGATGGTGCACTTCAGTTTTCACATCTTCAGTGCCTTTGGCCTCTCTGCCAATAATTCTTCCACTTTAATATTTAAGAGGCACCCAAAAGTTTGGATGTTTGAGTGTCTGGCTTTACAAACAAGCAGGGTGCAGCAGAACAAAGTCTGTCTAAATTTGTGTCTCTTCTTTTGGTTGATGAGTACAAAGATAGGCTAGAAACTCTTTGTGCTTTAATGTTGAATCACCAACCCTGTAATAATATTAATCTCTTTGGTGTGGAAAATTGTATTTTTTAAAGACACAGTTTTAAATCGTTTAGGTGAATAGAGTTTTAAAAGTCCAATGAATTACTTTGTTTGTTTATATAAAACACTTACTTCCAATAATTGAAGTGCAGGTTATTCTTACAATGTGATCATAATTTGTATCTAGAATAGAGCTCAGATCGTGAAATAAGTATTGGTTATTTTAAACATATGGTGCTTTCTGTTTTATTTTTATTTTTGCTACAAAGACCTGAATCTTGGTTCACTGTTGCATAATTTGTTGATATAGACAAATTTAGAGAGAAGATAGTAGTAGCTTTTGCATTTGGTGGCCTAGAAAGCTTATGAAGAAAACTGTATTAAGCTGAAGAGGATGTGCATTGAATACTGGGAGGTCTAATTTTAATTAGACAAAAATTACCATGCAATCTTTTTTTTTTCTAATAGCTTTATATCTTAAATATTAGATCCCAACACAACGATTTTAAATACATTTTAGATACCACTTTTAAAACTTCTTTTTGTATGTATTCAATAAATAGGGTAATAGCATAATTTATTGTACAAACACTTCAGATAGTGGTGTTAAAATCAAACACAAATGGAAACTAGACTTGAAAATTTCCTAAGACAAAACTAGTTTAGTCATACAAGCAAAGCTTAATTTAGCTTATTTTGAAAGACAAGCAAGGCTAAGTTGACCTAGGTGACCTCTTGTTATCACTCTGAAAATTATAAGTGGAACTTAAATTATCCCTCAAGGTTGAAATGAGATAACCACTAACCAATGTCCTTGCATTTAAGGAAATTCTAGCATGATACGCAATCACTGTGAAGAATAGTCACTGCTTCCATACTACACAAACTGCTGTATAACAAAATATCTCTGGGCTTCATTCCATGTTTGGTTTGAGTACTTTGGTTTGGAGAACTATTTTTGATGTGTTCACAATAAACTTGTGCTTGCTATTTCAGTGATTCATTGGTTTGACTTATTTTTTCCCTGAGCTTTTAACAGAAGGAAGAGCAACACAAAGAGCAAAAATTGAATCCATTTTCTAAATATCTATTTACTTGATTAATTGATTATATTGGTAATCTCTTCAATAGCACTATTCAAAATCTAATTTCAAAATTAAAATTCCTTCTAAAGATAAGTCCATGCACATTAAAGAAACATGTTTAAAATCTTTTTTTTTTTTTTGCAAATTTTAGAACATTTTAAAATAATATAGACCCAGAATATTATGGTTACATCGTCACATGCTGCAATCAGTTTCTTAGTCACAGTTGTCACTAATAAAATGTCAGTTTCAGAAGAAAAAAAAAAGTTTATGAAAAATATATGAGGTTTTGTGTAAATACGTTTTTATGGTCTTTTTCAAACATGCATGACTACAATCTACTTCAAAGTTGCAATTTAATGAGTAACCCAAAGTTCATATCTTCAATTAACACTTCTCTGCAGATCACAACATATTTAATTGAAAAATATTGCTTTTCTAAGAGCTAACATACCAGATAAGCTCAAAGCAAACTAAGCTAAATGAAGGATTTTTCTAAGCCTAATTAACTTTAAGCAAATATATTTAAATATTTAATTTCATATATTAATGCACATACTGTATTCTGTCTCCACTCAAGATACATTCCTTTGATATATAATTTTATGAATGAAAATCTCCAAAAACTTATCTTTGTTTATGGTACAATTATTATTAAATCATCATTAGGTGCTACAAAATCATAGGTCATCTTAATTTATAAGATTTTGATTTAATAAAAGCTATTTAATATTACCACTGTAAAAATTATGTTTTTATATCATTGGAGAAATTATTTTTATTTAGATTGTAAATGTCAATTAATTTCACATATTTTTTATGTCAAATGATATAGTAAGTGTTAATTTAGTGACTCCATTAGCAGATAAAAAACAGCACAGATTTTTGCATGATAGCGGTTCTACATCAGTTGATCAGTACCTTGAAATACAAATTTAGTTAATAACTGTTCTATTTTTTTCCCCCATCCAATACACAAACTCCAAGTAGAGCTCTGGGGAGTTAGTTCCCATCCCCTTGTGTCTTCTTATTCCACCAAAGAGATGGAGGGCAACACTACTGATGGCCACAGCCAAGGTATTTAAGCCCAAGAAAACACTGAGATTTAATCAGAAGAATATAGAACACTATCTTCTTTATACTTGACCAACACCCCAGTAAGACTAGTAACAGTTAAGGTTACAGCTGAAAGAGTAGCAAGACAAGAATGCTCCCTGAAAGGGAGTAATTAAGCATGCCTATATCTATTTTAAAAATGGGAACAATAGTTAATAACTTAAAAACAAAAAATGAGCCTGAATGTCTTTGTTGGTGATTTCTACCAAACTTAAAAAAAAAAAAAAAGAAAGAAAGAAAATCCAATTCTGTAATTTTTTCCTAGAAACAGAAGTAAAAGAAAAACTTCCTAACTTTTTTATGAAGCATTACCCCAGTATCAAAATCAGATAAATATAAGACTTCCCTGGTGGTCCAGTGGTTAAGACTCTGTGTTCCCAATGCAGGAGGCCTGGGTTTCATCCCTGGTCAGGAACTAGATCCCACATGCCACAACTAAGAGTTCACATAACACAACTAAAACCTGGTGTAGCCAAAAAGATAAATTAATTAAAATAATCATTTTAAAAGTCAGATAAATATGTTACAGGAAAGAAAAACTACAGACTGATAATTCTCATGAACACAGACATAAAAATCCTCAACAAATATTAGCAAAGCAAATCAAGCAATGTGTAAAAGGAATTATATACACTATGATCAAGTACCAAGTGAGATTTTCCAAAGTAAACAAGTCTGATTCAATATGCAAAAACAAATTAATGCAACAAAACCATGCCAACAGGGTAAAGAATATAAACAAACAAAAATACATGATCACATCAATTGATAGAGGAAAAAGCATTTAACAACACTCTCCTTTTTATGATAAAAAAATTCATCAAACCAGAAATTAAAGAGTACTTTTTCAGCTTGCCAAAGAACACCACCACAAGATCTTCAGATAAAGTCGTACTTAATAATGATAGACTCAGGGACTTCCCTGGTGGTCCAGTAGTTAATAATCCAGCTGCTATGCAGGAGGGCACCAGTTTGATCCCCTGTCTCTGATAGGGAAACTAAACCCACATTACAACTACTGAGCCCAAGCATCACAACTGGAGAAAAACCTCTGTGCCACAAATAAGACCTGGCAGCAAATAAATTAATAAATATAAAACCAAAATGACTATTAAAAAAAAAAATGAGAGACTTACTTTTTTTCTTGGATTGAGAACAAGCCAAGGATGTCCTCTTCTACTACTTTCTTTCAATATCATATCAGAAGTCCTTTCATACTGCAACAAGGAAGAAAGTGAATGCTATATAAATTGGAAAGAAAAAAATAATACTGTCTTTATTTGTAAATGACATGATGATCTATGTAAAAAAACCTTAAAAATTCTACAAAAACTTGCAGTGGAAAAGCCTGGTATCGGCTCTTTCATGATCGTAATTAACTTTAAAGAGGAGAATCATGTTGATAGTATGCACTTTTGGTATGCTATGAAAATGGCACTTTATAGTCTTCCTCTCACAAACCCACATGCCCAACCTAATCATGAGAAAAAGTCATACAACTCCTACTTAAGGAACATAATACAGAGTATCATTATTAGAGTGGCAAAGAATCCACCTGCCAATACAGGAGATGCAAGAAATGAAGGTTTGATCCCTGTGTTGGGAAGATCCCCTGGAGTAAGTAATGGCAACCCACTCCAGTATCGTTGCCTGGAAAATTCCATGGATAGAGGAGCTTGGTGGGCTATGGTTCATAGGGTCCCAAAGAGTCAGACATGACTGAGCACACACATGCACTCCTGTAAAGCTTACTAGACCATCACAGAGAAAGCGTCTTAGAAAATGTTCCAGCTAAGGAAAGTCTAAGAAGATAAGATGATTAAATGTATTATGGTATCCTTGATAGAATCTTGGAACAGAAAAAAAAAAAAAGCATCATTTTAAAACTAAGAAAACCTGAAAGTATGGATATTAGTCAAAAATAACATGTCGATATTGGCTCATCAATTGTGACAAATGTCTCCTGTGAATGTAAGATGAAGATGTTAATAATAGTGCTAATAGAGGGAATCAGGTTTGTGCATCTGCAAACTATCTAAACTACATTTGTAAGTTTTCTGTAGACCTAAATCTACCCTAAAATAAAGTTTAAAATTAAAATAAAGTCAACAATATAGTGCCATCAAACAAGAAAATGGACAGAATTGAGATTTTCACCACATAAAAACTGGTAAAAGCACTGTAACAAAAGCATTCAGAATGTACATTCTGAGGCAAGACTGCTTAACCTCTGTTTCACTCACATTTTATACAGCTAATATAGTTGTCTGTGTTTCCAGTGACCCTACCAAGAAGTAGCCAAGTGGCTTGTGTATCTTGCAGGCCTTAGTAGACAGCACAGCCAGTTTTTACTATAAGAGGCTGACAGGGGCTGTGGTGTCCTACTGCTGGCCAATACTGGCCACATTAATCAGAAAGTGCTTATTTTAAAGGTGAGACCCTGCACTGTTTGTCTTGATAGAGAGACTTCAATTACCTTGCCTCTGGGACTCTTGGGTTAAAAGATTATTGTTGGTTCTCTTTCATGTTTACTCATGTGATAAAAGTAAAATCTTCATACAGAGCACAGGCATCATACACACTACCAGATGAGACCATGGCAGATGCTGTAATGGAGATCTACCACAGCCATTCTGACTTCTTTCTTACTAATATATCTCATTAAGAAAAAAAAAAAAAAAACCCAGGTAAAATGTTAAACCATATGGAACACCAGGAGAGAAGTACTAGTGAGGATTAATTCAAAAAGAGATAGAGAGAGAAAGCAATATGTGGTCATTTAATATGGTATATTTCCACAGAATTTTCAGTTGCTAGTGTTTTTGACTTGAGGCTTTTTTAATGTGCTACAATTCAGGTTTTTATGAGTATAGTCCCCTATTCTATATAATAGGTCATCCTTGTTCATCTATTTCATATATAGCAGTGTGTATATTCAATGTCTTGTAAGAACAAAATGGAAAGAATCTAAAAAACATATATGCACATATATATGTATAACATGTAAAGAGAATCACTTTGCTGTATACATGAAAATAACAAAATATTATAAATCAAATATGCTTCAATAAAAATATAAAATTCAAATGTTTTGGTACTTTTTACTTATAATGTTTTTGGTCCTTTACTCAATGAAGGACAGAAATGGTATGGACCTAAGAAGCAGAATATATTAAAAAGAGGTGGCAAGAATACACAGAAACTGTACAAAACAGATCTTCAAGATCCATATAATCACAATGGTCTGATCACTCACCTAAGCCAGAAATCCTGGAATGTGAAGTAAAGTGGGCCTTAGGAAGCATCACCATGAACAAAGCTAGTGGAAATCATGGAATTCCAGTTGAGCTATTTTGAATCCTAAAAGATGATGCTGTGAAAGCACTGCACTTAATATGCCAGCAAATTTGGAAAACTCAGCAGTGGCCACAGGACTGGGAAAGGGCAGCTTTCCATCCAATCCCAAAGAAAGGCAATGCCAAAGAATGCTCAAACTACTGCACAATTACACTCATCTCGCACACTAGCAAAGTAATGCTCAAAATTCTCCAAGCCAGGCTTCAGCAATATGTGAACCATGAACTTCCAGATGTTCAAGCTGGGTTTAGAAAAGGCAGTGTGTGTGAGCGTGTGAGTCGCTCAGTCGTGTCCGACTCTTTGCGACCCCATGGACTTTAGCCTACCAGGCTCCTCCCTCCATGGGATTCTCCAGGCAAGAGTACTGGAGTGGGTTGCCATTTCCTTCTCCAGGGGATCTTCCCAACCCAGGGATCAAACCTGGGTCTCCCACATTCCAGGCAGATGCTTTAACCTCTGAGCCACTTAGAAAAGGCAGAGGAACCAGAAAATAATTTGCCAACATCTGCTGGATCATGGAAAAAGCAAGAGAGTTCCAGAAAACACATCTATTTCTGCTTTATTGACTATGACAAAGCCTTTGATTGTGTGGATCACCATAAACTGGGGAAAATTCTGAAAGAGATGGACATACCAGACCACCTGACCTGCCTCATGAGAAACCTATATGCAGGTCAGGAAGCAACAGTTTGAACTGGACATGGAACAATAGCCTGGTTCCAAATAGGAAAAGGAGTACGTCAAGACTGTATATTGTCACCCTGCTTGTTTAATTTATATGCAGAGTACATCATGAGAAACGCTGTGCTGGATGAAGCTGGAATCACAAGCTGGAATCAAGATTGCTGGGGGAAATATAAAAAACCGCAGTTATGCAGATGACACCAGCCTTATGGCAGAAAGCGAAGGCAAACTAAAGAGCCTCTTGATGAAAGTGAAAGAGGAGAGTGAAAAAGTTGTCTTAAAACTCAGCATTCAGAAAACTAAGATCATGGCATCCAGTCCTATCACTTTATGGCAAATAGAGAAACAGTGGAAACAGTGGCAGACTTTATTTTGGTGGGGCTCCAAAATCACTGTAGATGGTAACTGCAGCCATGAAATAAAAAGATGCTTGCTCTTTAGAAGATGCTTGTTCTTTAGAAGAAAAGCTATGACCAACCTAGATAGCATATTAAAAAGCAGAGACATTACTTTGTCAACAAAAGTCCGTCGAATCAAGGTGATGGTGTTTCCAGTAGTCATGTATGGATGTGAGAGTTGGACTATAAAGAAAGCTGAGTGCATAAGAAATGATGCTTCTAAATTGTGGTGTTGGAGAAGACTCTTGAGAGTCCCTTGGACTGCAAGGAGATCCAACCAGTCGATCATAAAGGAAATCAGTCCTGAATGTTCATTAGAAGGACTGATGTTGAAGCTGAAACTCCAATACTTTGGCGACCTGATGTGAAGAGCTGCTTCATTTGAAAGGACCCTGATGCTGGGAAAGATTGAAGGTGAGAGGCGAAGGGGCCGACAGAGGATGAGATGATTGGATGGCATCACTGACTCAATGGACATGAGTTTGGGTGAACTCCAGGAGTTGGTGATGGACAAGGAGGCCTGATGTGCTGCAGTCCAGGGGGTTGCAAAGAGTCAGACAGGACTGAGTAATTGAACTGAACTCATAATTAAAATTGCCAACTTAAAACATGAAAAGACTAGGCAAGTGGCCTCATGCAGTGTCATAATTTTAGTAAAGAAGAAACACAGACCAAGAGAAGGTTAGTGACCTGGTGAAGTTCACAAAGATCACTTATGTCAGAGCCATAATCATAATCTCAGGGTTCAGACCCCATGCTTTCTCTTTGATTTCATTACCCTGAGAGATTATGCTGAAATTATATTTTTCTTTATCTTAGTAATGAGGTCCATTGGTGCCTTGTTTGACAGGAGCCTGAATGATATTTATGTAAATAAAGATGTATATGGAATTATTTAAAATATTTTTTGCAGTATTTAATCTGCACTTTTACAAGAGTAACAAATTTAATAAGAAACCGAAGATACTATCCAGTTTGGTCAACCTCCTTGAGATGTTTCCAATGACACACTTGACACAATCACATTTCTTTAGGAAACATCTACTATTTATAAGTTACCATGTCAGGTACCAGAATAAGTGGATGGAAGTGAGACAGAGGACAAAATGTACAATCAGCTCATATAGCATAGAAGATTCACAAGTGGATGTAACTCAGGGAAACAGATATTATAATATACTATAATAAGAGATAGCCTATTGGGGTTAATATTAATGCTGATTGGGGGACTGGGTAAATAATCATGAAAATTGAGCATTCAAGTTAAAGTTATGAATAATAGGAAAAAGAAAAGTTTATAGATCCTAATATAACTACAGATTGTCAGCTGTCTTTATTGTTTGTTGTTTAGATGCTTCTTTAAGGCAATTCAGTTCAGTTCAGTTCAATTCAGTCGCTCAGTCATGTCCGACTCTTTGTGATCCCATGAACTGCAGCATGCCAGGCCTCTCTGCCCATCACCAACTCCCGGAGTTCACCCAAACTCTTAGTGAGGATTTAATAGAAAGGTCTATTGGAGCCAGATCATACAGTTATTCCAAAGTCATCTAAAAGGGGACTTATATTTATTGAACACCACTTAAATAATCTAATAAATATTACAGTTGCAAAAATATCATCTCAGAAATGAGAAATATTTCTTAACTTTTATCCATATTCATTAAAGTTTTCAGTTGCTCAGTTGTGTCCGGCTCTTTGAGACCCCATGGACTGCAGCACACCAGGCTTCATGTCCAACATCAATTCCTGGAGCTTGCTCAAACTCATGCCCATCAAGTTGGTGATGCCATCCAACCATCTTATCCTCTGTTGCCCCTTTCTCCTCCTGCCTTCTTTCTTTCCCAGGATCAGGGTCTTTTCCAATGAATCAGTTCTTCCGATCAAGTGGCCCAATTTTTAGAGCTTCAGCATCAGACTTTCTGATGAATATTCAGGATTGATTTCCTTTAGGATTGACTGGTTTGATTTCCTTGCAGTCCAAGGGACTCTCAAGAGTCTTCTCCAGCACCACAGTTCATAAGCATCAATTCTTTGGCTCTCAGCTTTCTTTATGATCCAACTCTCACATCTATACATGATGACTGGAAAAATCATGGCTTTGACTAAATGGACTATGTTGGTAAGTAACGCCTCTCCTTTTTAATTTGCTGTCTAGGTTGGAAATAGCTTCTCTTCCAAGGAGCAAGAGGTTTTTAATGTCATGGCTGCAGTCACCATCTGCAGTGATTCTGGAGCCCCCTCCAAAATAAAGTCTGTCACTGTTTCCACTGTTTCCCCATTTTTTCCTATGAAGTGATGAGACCAGATGCCATGATCTTAGTTTTGAATGTTGAGTTTTAAGCCAGCTTTTTCTCTCTCCCTTTTGACTTTCATTAAGAGGCTCTTTAGTCCCTCTTCACTTTCTGCCATAAGGGTGGCGTCATCTGCATATCTGAGATTATTGATATTTCTCCTGGTAATTTTGATTCCAGCATGTGCTTCATCTAGCCCAGCATTTCACATGATGTACTCTGCATATAAATTAAATAGGCAAGGATTGGAATGAAAACTGACCTTTTTCCAGTCCTGCGGCTACTGCTGAGTTTTCCAATTTTGCTGGCATATTGAGTGCAGTGCTTTTAATAACACTTTTACCTTATCCATCAGAGCCTGCAAAGATAGCATCTTAGAAATGAGATATTAACTTTTATCCATGTTACTCTCCAAAAAAGTGCTTCCCTTGTGGTTCAGATGGTAAAGCGTCTGCCTATAATGTGTGAGACCCAGGTTTGATCCGTGGGTGGGGAAGATCCTCTGGATAAGGCAATGGCAACCCACTCCAGTACTCTTGCCTGGAAACTCCCATGGATGGAGGAGCCCAGTAGGCTACAGTCCATGGGGTCGCAAAGAGTCAGACACAACTGAGCAACTTCATTTCACTTCACTTCACTTCACTCTCCATCAAAGCATTATACATCAGTACTTTAAAACCCAAAAGGAAAAAATGCCAGCATGATCACCAAACGCTGACAGTATGAGTAAGCAATCATGAACATTGGGAAATGTTCTACCTGGTGAAAATAAAGTGACAATGTTAGCTGCTCAGTTGTATCTGATTCTTTGCAGCCCCATGGAACGTATAGCCCACCAGGCTCCATTGTTCATGGGATTCTGCAAGCAAAAATACTAGAATGAGTGCCATTCCCTTCTCCAAGGGATCTTCCCAGCCCAGGGATTGAACCTTGGTCTCCTGCATTGCAGGCAGATTCTTTACCATCTGCAGATTAGCATGTTAAAGGAGCAACAGTAAGCATATCCTGTGATATGAAGAGACTTTTCAGTGGTGGGACTACTCTGGTAGCTTAGCTTTGCCACTTGGGTTTTGTTGAGATTGTGGGATCCTGCCTCCTCAAGGATAGTGAATTGCATCTTATAGAGGGTCTTGATTAATTGACTTATTTGGTATAAATTCAGAATAAAATGCCTTATGGAAACTAGAATTTCATGTCTGTTTTTTGTTGTTAGTCACTAAGTTATGTTCTACTCTTTTGTGATCCCATGGACTGTAGCCTGCCAGGCTCCTCTGTACATGGGATTTCCCAGGCAAGAATACTGCAGTGGGTTGCCATTTCCTCCTCCGTGCTATCTTCCAGACCCAGGGATCGAACCTGTATTTCCTGAATTGGTAGGTGGATTCTTTACCACTGAGCCACCAGGGAAGCCCTTTTAATACTTGTGACATATATGGGAAATCTATTTCAAGGATAACAACTTGCTATATATTACAAGTTTACAGTAAAGCCATAGGACTTAGGTGACAGAGAAGAGGATTACAAAATCAAGAGAGATTCCTGCAAAGATTCATTTAATATATATTGTCTTATTTTACATATAAATGGTAATACAGGGTACATATAGATTTTTAAACTTTGCTAATTTTCTAGAAATTGCAAGAAATATTGATTATATTCACTCAGCTATGCTCTTCAATATTATGTTTTAAGGAGAATAATTGTACAGAGGATAATTTCATTTCTTATAGATGCAAATAACCAATAATATATATATATTTTATTATTCAGTGATAGTAGTAAATTCTTGGAGCAAATCAGCCAAAGAAAATTGGAATTTGAAAGTAATTACAAGGCATATAAACAATATATTTGTTTATATTGTAGAAAATATGATAAACACTTGAATTATTTCTGTAAATTAAATGTAAACTTTCCTAAAATTATTTACCTTAAAAATTATTAAACAATCTATCCACATACGTAATATATAAACAAATAAGCAACATTATATACATGTACTAATATGATTGTCAATCTAATATTATACAGTATATAACTTATATTATAACTGGAATATTCTACATGTACCAATTCTGAGAGCATATGTAACAGAATATAAATACTGTTTTATTATTTTTTAGAGAACATAATCAGTGTCCACAATTAGAGAAAAATTAGAACACAATTAGAGAAAAATTTTAGCTGCAACTCAACCTTGACTAAGTGCTAGGAGTGTTTCAATAGAACTTATATTTCCAGACATACCCCAATAATTAACTGTAAAGTCCAGGAAGGTATGAAGTTTTTAGAATTTTACACATTGAGGCAACTCAAACTACAGGGAATAAAAAGAAACTTACATTCTAGCCCCAGCGCAGATATTGTTTCTTACTATCCGTGTGGTTCATTGATTATGGATCAGATGAACAGTCAAGGAAATATAAACATGTCTCAATGCTGCTATGGCTTCTAAAAATATCAAGACACACAAAACCAGTAAAACAAACAAAAACAACTGTATAAATAATTTGCATATGCAATACACCCAGGAAAAAATAAAAACACAAAGAGGCTTTCATAACAAACAAACATTCTCACAGTGAAAAAACCAGTCTCATTATACTTATACTCTTACACACTGGCACACAAACACACTGCACAGCAAAATCTCAGTTCTCAACAAGTCTCATAGCTCCAAAACTTGTGAGCAGAGCCCTTTAGACTGATTGCTGCACCACCAAAGAAATAACCAGCCTACTCTGGAAATTATCCAATGGCATAGGTTTTATTGCTCTGAAATTGCAGGAGGGAGGCAACCAGCAGGTAAAACCTGGGAACAGATGCTCTGCCTCTAGTTTTCTTCTAACTTGGCCCTGAAATTAATTGATATTACAATATTTTGCAACAAAGATGCATTCTAAAGTTAAAGAGAAAAAAGAAATGTAGCTTTTCTAGCTGAATTGTTATTTTCCACAGGTTTTTTTTTTTTTTTTCTCCTCAAATCAGAATTGTTTCTTTCAAGTGGCTTGTGTTTTCCAAGTGACTGAATCTATAAAACATGGGGCCTTCCCTGGTGGCTCAGTAGTAAAAGAATCCATCTGCAATGCAGGTGAGGTGGGTCAGTCCCTGGGTCTGTGGGTAAGATCCCCTGGAGAAGAAATGGCAACCCACTCCAGTATTCTTGCCTGGAGAACCCCATTGACAAAGGAGCTTCACAGACTTCTGTCCATGGGGCCGCAAAGAGTTGGACATGACTTGGTGACTAAACCACCACCACTAATGTACTTTTTTGTTTTGCTTTCTCCCCTCTCAAAAAGCATTTTAAAAATACACGTGTTTGTTTTTTGGACGTCAATCTCCTAAGTAATTTTACTTATTTTATTTTCTACTATGCCAGTATGATGCCAAAAAAGTGTAGTCATAGAAATATGAGACCAAATGCTTCCCTCATCATAAATGTTGATGGTTATTTTTTTCAGGTTTCCATAAAAATGCTCCCTTTTCTGTTAATTTCCTGCTGTCACATGACATACTGTACATCACTCTCTTCTCGTCTATTTACTCTAATTTATTTCCAAAAATTTTTCAAGATTCTCAAACTTATTAGTTTGAGAAATGTAGTTCTCAGCAAGCAGAAAGTTGCTTGTGTCTCTCTATGGACAGTTTGGATAAGTTACTGCCAAATGATGTATAAATTCTAAGCCATAATATTTGCTCCTGTCACTTAAATTTTCCTGGATTCTGGTTTGTTCTGCTAAAATAAATATAAAAATAAAAAGCATGCACATATATGCTTATATAATCTGCTATGCATATTTTCAATCCACTTAAACTATAATTTTAAATACTTACATTTATCATATATTATTTTGTTGAATAATAAGATGTATGTGACAATGTGGACAGAATTTATAAATTCATTTTTAACACTAGAAATGTGGAAAGTGGTGTAAGAATATATTTTTAATGATAAATTTAAAGATTATTTAAAAAAGGAAACATTTGGGCAATATTAGAATCTAGTTATTTTATTTCTATTTAAATATTTTTCTCATTGATATATTATAAAAACTCTAGATTTAAGTAATTACTGTATTAGTAAACTGTTTTTAAACAGATATTTGAGTTTTTAAAATTTATAGTGATAAACTAACATCTAATTTGTAGTGATAGACAGAATGTCAATTTGTTTAATTTTTAAAGCAGAGAGATTAGCAAAGATGGTCTTAATTCTAGATTGAACTCTATTATTATCTATCAAAACTGAGAATTTTCTGTCACCAATATGCTAAAATACCTTTAAGGCACCTTTCCAATTCTGAGATATGATATTATTATATTATGTTTTAATATTTTATTTGTAAAGTTACAATTGATATAAATATATAGATTTCAATATAAGAAAAAGAGCAAAAACAGCCAATGACACTAAACTCTTGACTACCAAACTCTTTTCTCCTGAGGTTTACTTTCAATAATACTTTGTATTCCTCCAAATATGTTGTATATTTATGTATATAAATACAATCAACATGGAATTTTATAGTACCATGTCTTACTATTCAAATCTTATTCAACTTTATACACTTGAAAAATTTTAAAAGGTTTAACATCGAAATAAAATAGTGATAGCCATTTTATGTTGAACACCCATGGAAACTGGGGAAACAGCTTTAATGCCTCTAAATTAATATATTTTGTATCCACTTTCTCCTCAAGCCTGGGCTCTGGCAGTTTTTCTGGAAATTGGCCTCTCAGAGAAGGTTACGTTGATGTCAGAGGTGATAATATCACAGTTAATGCCATGCAATTCAGTACAATATTCTTCACTTTGTGAGTGACTCAGAGTTTTGTAATGGATATAATATTAAATCACCTCCTGAAACATATATATCATATATGTTTTTAAACATCAATACAGAAATGAACCTATGACCTGTGATGTGACTCTAGAATATTGTTAGGCCAAAGGCTGATACTTGGAAATTTTTTTAAGTCCAGAGACTCCTCCTGAACACTTTTTAGTTGTCTATTTCAATGATAAACTAAGGTCAGTTTCTAAGTTGAATCTCAAAAGTGTTTATATAAGCAAAGATTTCCAGTGAATCCAGAGAACAGAAAGTCTTTTATTTCCCAATATTGGCTGTACTTTCATCTAAGAGACACTAACAAATACAGCATAAAATTATACAAACCCTAGTTCCAGGACTTTATCTAGCTGACCAGAGACAGAGTCAGGGGTCAGTATGATATTAAGTTCAAGATCAAACTAAAGATATGAGGAGTAGTAGTTGAAATTTATCTAGAATCAGTAAACTTGATCAATTTGTTTTTAAAACAAGCTGCAATATTTTTTATCCACTTTTCCTGTACTTAGATATTGAAAATCAATTTTGGTGAGATGTGCAATCTAATATTTGGATGCTGTAGTAAAATCACTTTCTATCTCTACACGTTGTTATGTTTTAAGCGGGTTTAAAATGTAATATTCTAGGAAGAAATGATATTTTGATTCTGCTTCTAAAGCTTATATGAGGTCTAGGCCATGTAAACTAATCAGTAAAAATTTTATTCTGCTTACATAGAAAAGAAAACGGGGTTAAGAGATAAAGAAAAAAAATGGCATTCAGTAGATTTCTTTTTCTCATGAAAAGAAGGCACACACATATCTGTTCACTCTCAGTATCTCTTTGGTTCAAAAAGTCAGATTCTTGATCACAGAGTCTTGCTGAAAAATGGAGACTGGGGGCAGTAAGCAAAAGGGCTAGTGAGAGACAGAAAAAAGAAAGAAAAAAGGGGAAAGAAGGGAGGAAGGAGAGAGGAGGTAGGATAGGGAAAAAGGAAGGAATGAGAAGGGGATAAGAGGGGGAGGTTACCAGGAGAAGGGAGGAAGAGAAGAGAAAAAGACACCTCAGAAAACAAAAGCCTTTGTGTGGACTGCAGGGCACTATTTGTTGAGCCTATTCAAGGGCAGAAATCATTCACAAAAGTCTTTTAACATCAAAGAAGAATGATCCACATTTTATGAGTTTTGTTCGTTTGAGCACAACCTGTGTTTGTCCATCTTTTCATTAACTGACTCAACTATTTCAAAGTATTTATTTAGAATCTTCCATGTTTTAAATCATTTGCTAGGCCCTGAGGATATTTGGGCAGGATAAAAATGTTTCCTCCTTTCCTGGAATTGTACAATCTGTCAAGGTTAGTAATTTAGGATTTGATTAATTCCCAAATGAGAATAGTCCATGTTTAATGCATAATATTTTTCTATATTACCATATACTCCTAATAAGGGCAACTAAGTGTAGCTATAACATATCTTAAGTTTCATGTGTCATAAAAACTGAAGTTTCAACTTCAGAATCTAAGATTTGATCAATCACTTTCTTCAGATACTTAAGGCATTATGTTCTTACAAAGTACTTTCTAAAATATACATGGCTTAGGAAGATGCTAAGATTGGATTTCACTGTGAATATAAGATTTCTAGAAGGGACTGACTCAGACAAAATTAATGAGGAATCTGTCACTGAATGATAAATCTGGAGACAATCCAGGGCTGCTGAGGTCTAGTAACCCCCCAATATCTTTTTGCCTTTCCACTTTGCCATCCTCAGGGAAAACCAGGCAATCACACAGTGACAGCCATGACTGTGGAAGGAAGTAGATATACAAGTAGCCAATAGTCAAAGTGGTCAGGAGTGTGTGTGTATTTTTTAAGTACTTCCCCAGAAGCCCCAGTGACAGGTTATAAGGTAAGGTCAAATAGTAATCTTAACTACAAAGGAGGACAGCAGATGTATTTTTTGAGCTTAGTAGATTTCCTCTTTGTTCCAATAATATATGATTTATCTGAGCAAAGAATGAGAAATACAAGTAATGGGTAAGAAATGAGTGATTTCCCCATCACACAGTGCTACATCTTAATTGGTTACACCTGAGTGTTGACAGTTGAATGGAGGCAAGGAAACTATTTGCTGAAACATGGGAATCTAAAAAAAGTGCAGTTCCTCCCAATTTTCTCTGGGACTCTGTAGGGACACACACACACACACACACACACACACACACACACACACACACACTATCTAATATCCATACATTACATAATTACCTCTCTCCTAAGGAGTCTGTAAAACTGCTACAGTGAATAAAATAGGTGTTCCATTAATATCTTGAGAGCAGAAAAGAAAAAGTCAAATACTTTTAAACCAATAGGGTTTATGACTTTAAGCTATACTTAGCTTAATTTTGTTTAACAAATCAAGTGGCAAGAGAAAAAGAGTTAAAAGAACAGAAAAAAATATGGAGTGTGATTACTGTCTGACATGGTTGACAATGATGAAGATTCATTATGGCTAATGCTTTGAACATCTTTACTGAGCAATGGATTACTCATAAATAATCAAACACATAGTGTAATATTGGTTACCATCATTTTAGTTAAAATGCTTATTAGATAACAATCTGTTTCTTGGCTTTTGCAGGCTAGAGTCCCTTGAGACAACACATAACACTTGATCTTAGTCAAAGGCCAAGAGGAAACAGTCATAGTACATTTGAAAACATATTATGGATCTATGGCACATACTCAATTATAGTAGATAGAGCAGCAAAAAATGCAAACATATGCTACTATAAATTATTTTAATATTTTTAGGAGAACAAAGACCACTAAGCTTATACTTCATTTCTAAACTTTGTGCTTTCCAGTGACCTTATTGTTTACTATATAATTCAATAAATAATATTTCATTTCTCTCACAGTTACCATTATAATCAATAAACAGATATTTCTAGTAAAATATGATTTCTAATTGATCATTAATCTATTTTTTAAAGGTCTACGATATTCAAAAGCTCTACAGTTGGGAACAAACAGAGTATTAGGTCTTTTTTCTAGAAACAAAAGTTTATGAATTTTAAATTATAGATTTTAAACTCTGAGGAGGATATATGAATTATCCAAATACAAAAAAAGCTATTTTAGTTATTATGATATTTAAACTATAATTTGTACTTTCTATACCTTGAAGATTTTTAACTGCGATTGTTCAAGTGACTTCTTTCTCACTTATAAAAATACATGGACATTCCTTTATTTAGGTGAAGCTGCTTGGTGCTATATAAAACTGCTACCCTTGAAGATTTGGGAGAACAAAGACAACATAAGAGTTGGAACTGAACATTTCATGAAGAATACATCATCTTCTCCAGCTTCCAATGCAATGGGCATTTACTTTGTCTCATTAAAAGTATAACTATTTCCTTGGTATACATTTTCTATTTCACTTTTATAATTTCCATCTAAAGAAGAAAACAATATTATTCCTACTCATACAAGTCTGGCATGCATATTTAGCAACATTTGGCCTTTGTTGACAATCATTTTAAAAAAGTGCAACCATGGAGAGATTAAGGAAAAACTCCTATGTAACAGGTACTGTTCTAAGCTCTTTGTAACTACTTCTCTTATTTCAATCCTTCAGCAAACAGACAAGGTAGGTAGATTTATTGCTTAATTATCATCATCATGTCACAGATAGGAAACTGAGGCATCAACTATTAAGTGACTTTTCTTCAAAACACAAGAGATATCATTGATATCATTGAAGGCAAACCATTTAATATCACAGTAATCCAAGTCAATGTCCCAATCAGTAATGTTAAAGAAGCTGAAATTGAATGGTTTGATGAAGACCTATAAGACCTCCTAGAACAAACACACACACACACACACACAAAAGATGTCCTTTACATCATAGGGGACTGCAAAACAAAAGTAGGAAGTCAAGAGATAACTGGAGTACCAGGAAAACTTGACCTTGGTGTACAAGATGAAAAAGGGCAAAGGCTAACAGAGTTTGGCAAAGAAAACCAGTCATAACAAACACCCTCCTTCAACAACACAAGAGAAGATTCTACAAATGGGCATCACCAGATAGTCAATACTGAAATCAGATGGATTATATTCTTTGCAGCCAAAAATGAAGAAGCTCCATACAGTCAGGGAAAAAAAAAAAAAATTACCAGGAGCAGACTGTGGCTCAGATCACGAACTCCTTATTACAAAATTCAGACTTAAGTTGAAAAAATAAGGAAAACCACTAGACCATTCAGGTATGACCCAAATCAAATCCCTTATGAGTATACAGTGGAAGTGACAAATAGATTCAAGGGATTAGATCTGATAGACAGAATGCCTTATGGACTATGGACAGAGGTTCGTGACATTGTGCAGAAGGCAGGGGTCAAGACCATACCCAAGAAAAAGAAATGCAAAAAGGCCAAATGGTTCTCTGAAGAGGCCTTACAAATAGGTGAGAAAAGAAGAGAAGCTAAAGGCAAAGGAGAAAAGGAAACATACCCACCTGAATGCAGAGTTCCAAAGAATAGCAAGGAGAGAGAAGAAAGCAAGGAGAGAGAAGAAAGAGTAACAGTGATCAGTGCAAAGAAAAGATGAAAACAATAGAATGGGAAAGACTAGAGATCTCTTCAAGAAAATTAGAGACTACCAAGGGAACATTTCATGCAAAGAAGGGCACAATAAAGGACAGAAATGGTATAAAACCAACAGAAGCAAAATATATTATGAAGAGGTAGCAAGAATACACAGAAGAACTATACAAAAAAAGATCTTCATGACCCAGATAATCACGATGGCGTGATCACTCACCTAGAGTGAAACATCCTGGAGTGCAAAGTCAAGTGGGCCTTAGGAAGCAACACTATGAACAAACTTAGTGGAGGTCATGGAATCCCAGTTGAGCTATTTAAAATCCTAAAAACATCTGATGCTGTGAAAGTGCTGCACTCATACGCCAGCACATTTACAAAACTCAGCAGTGGTCACAGGACTGGAAAAGGTCAGTTTTCATTCCAATCCCAAAGAAGGGAAACACCAAAGAATGTTCAAACTATCACAAAATTGTGCTCACCTCACACATTAGCAAAGCAATATTCAAAATTCTCCAAGCCAGGCTTCAACAGTACATGAACCATGAAATTTCAGATGTTCAAGCTGGATTTAGAAAAGGTAGAGGAACCAGAGTTCAGATTGCCAACATCTGTTGGATCCTAGAAAAAGAAAGAGAATTCCAGAAAAAACATCTACTTCTGCTTTATTGATTACACGAAAGCCTTTAACTATGTGCATCAAAACAAACTGAGGAAAATTCTTCAAGAGATGGAAATACCAGACCACCTGACCTGCCTTCTGAGAAATTAGTATGCAGGTCAAGAAGCAAGAGTTAGAACCGGACATGAAACAACAAACTAGTTGCAAACTGGGAAAGCAGTTTGTCAAGACTGTATATTGTCCCCCTGCTTATTAACTTATATAAAGAGTACATCATGCAAAATATGGGCTGGATGAAGCACAAGCTTGAATCAAGATTGCAGGAGAAATATCAATAACCTCAGATATGCAGATGATACCACCCTTATGGCAAAAAGTGAAGAGGAACTAAGGAGCCTTTGATGAAAGTGAAACAGGAGAGTGAAAAAGCTGGCTTAAAACTTGACATCCAAAGAACTAGGATCACGGAATCTGGTCCCATCTGGTCCCAAAATTTATTCACTAGCCAGAAAAATTACAATCAGCACTAGGTATATCCCCTATATTTTCACATTTGAAAAAAAATCATTCTCACTTTCTCTAGTTTCAAGGAGATAATTATAGTTATATAGAAAACTGATTTTTCCTATCTATAATTATGTCAATGAAACAGCTACTCATATGATCTATAAACAAATTTATTTTCCTCTCTCTTTATAACACTGGTTTATTCATTAAAATACTACGCCTTATTTGAGAATACTGAAGTTTGGCTCTGTTACTATTTTTATGAACACTTTCCTTTTAAATTTTGTTATTAAAGAAGAGTTTTTATGAATCAAAGATCCAAATCTTTCCTTGTAGACAAAATTATAACATCCTACCAGTTACAGAATTCTGGAGTGTGGAATGATTATATCATAGAGCCACTGCTGATAAATCAGCTGCGTTTTCTACTATTGCTAAATAAAGCAACTTGATTGAACGACCATAAATACCAAATCATCTCCATCCTCAGTGGGGAATTTTGGTCTTGTACTCCCAGTTGATGAGACTTGAACAGCATTATAACAACGCTTAAACAAGCTTTTACTCTAAAAATTTAAAAATTTGTCAGGATTGTTGTTTCATTAAGCAGCATGCAAACATCAGATCCCTTGGCACTTTTGGACACAGTAGTTAAGTCCCTGAACAGACAGATGGGTGATCTTCCTTAATGTGGATGTGCCAATCTGATTATTTCCATAGTCATGCCTCTTTAATTACCTCAAATAACAAGTACAGTTTTCTATTTGATTTACCTGTTCATGACTTCCTGTGACTAACAATGCACAGAGTCGACTCATTGGAAAAGACCCTGCTACTGGGAAAGACTGAAGGCAGGAGGAGAAGGGGATGACAGATGACAAAATGGTTGAATGGCATCACCAACTCGATCGACATGAGTTTGAGCAAGCTTCAGGAGATTGTGAAGGACAGAGAACCCTGGCATCTGCAGCCCATGGGGTGGCAGAGAGTTAGACACAACTGAGCAACTGAACAATAAATTGTTAACATGACAAGGAAATTGTACATCAGGGCTCAATAATCTGAAATCTGTAACAAATTTTATTTTCCTTGTCTTTTTCTTCCCTCCCTCTCTGTAGCATTGTATTCTACAAACACATTTAATGCAAATGTTTGTTTTTTTGCAGATATCTAAATTATAATCTCACTTTTATCTTGAAGAAGGCCTAGGTATAATATGATAGGTTTGATGTTTCTTCAGTTCACTCAAATTAAATTCTGTTTCTATAGTTGGACACAATTTCCTCCTTCTTTATAGTCAGTGCTTTGACAATCTCTGTGTTTAGAAATATTGTCATCTTGAGCCATCTCTTAGGAAAAGGATGGCATAGCAATCAAAATTTGTCTTTTGTATTGCCATATTTCTCATATTACTTTCTTTCCCATTTGTGGTTCCTCTTCTGCTATTTAAAGCATACAGCCTACAGTTTCTTTGCTTAATCTAGGTAAATCTCATTTGTAACTGTTTTCCATTCCCATAAATTACAAACCCATTCTACTGATATATTTTGAAAACATATCTGGCTCACCAATATGCACAAATGTCATTCCTCCCAGTCCTCATTCTTACAACCTAAAAACCCTGGATATCATAAAACAAAGAAGCATATGAACACTCTGAAAGATGGAAAGAAGAAAGAAGACTGACTAGAGACTTCGCAGACATAATGATGAGTCTCCTGTGTTTCCTTTGCTTCATATGTTCCAGACAAGGCACTGCAGAGACCACCACCTAGATCAACAGACACACAACAGAAAAGTTCAAAGAAAAGTCTATTATCTCTATGAAAAATCCCCACATTAAAAAAAAAAAAAAAAACAATGGGGGAAAAAAAACACATACAAACCAAAAAAAGATCAGAGAAAAGCCTATTTTATTAAAAAAAAAAAAACTAAACAACAACAACACATACAAACAAATAAACAGAACAGGGAAATCTAACAACAGAACGTGTTTGTCAATACTTGCCCTATTTCAACCAAACACCAACAGGAAAATCATATTATAGTATTCCAAGACGTTAGAATTGGGAGTAACTAGGAAAAGGGTACTTGGAATCTATGTTATTTCTTAGAACTGCATGGAAGTCTACATTTTCTCCCTATAAAATTTTAATTAAAAATGGGAATTTTGTTTCAAGTTCTGTGCTACCTGCATATTAACATATCTAACTTTTTTTTTTTTTTTTGCATTTCAACAGATATCTAAGTTTTAGAATAGAAGTTTAAAGTGCTCATAGAAGTTCTACCTTCAAGCAACAGGACAGGGAAGGCCCTTTCTCACAGAGCCAAGTTACTTCTGAAATCTTGTATATTATTTGTTTGCTCAGTGAAATTTTATGGTGATTTATTATTGGCCTAGCTGCAAGATTATAGAGGTAACTATATGATGGTTCTTATTTACTAACCATGCATAACTTTGTGGTAAATACATAATAAATTACAATTATATTGTCAAGTGATAAATACAAATGCATATAAGGATAACACACCTATGAGAACAGAGAACAGGGAAAGGATAACATAGGTGACAGCTAATTCCAGATAGAGGTAGCTGACTCTACTTTAGCAAAAAAAGTATGTAGCAATAATAGTTGACCTGATGATGCTTACAAAGTTCTTCCACTAAGTTTACACCACACTCTAAATACCCATTCAACAGGAGTCTATCAGTGCCTGGTGCCATCTTACATAGTGCAGATATTACTGCTGGCATGCTTTAGCAGTTTATAGCCACATTATTATTTAATCTAACAAACATTTTATCAAAGTGTGTCTTGTTGTTGTTCAGTAGCTAAGTCATGTCTGACTCTGTAACTCCATGGACTGCAGCATGCCAGGCTTCCCTGTCCTTCAACATCTCCCAGAGCTTGCTCAAACTCATGTCCTTTGAGTTAGTGATGCCATTCAACCATCTCATCCTCTGTCTCCCCCTTTTCCTGTAACCCTCAATCTTTCACAGCATCAGTGTTTTTGCCAATGATTTTTTCTTCGCATCACTTAGCCAGAGTATTGGAGTTTCAGCTTCAGCATCAGTCCTTCCAATGAATAGTCAGGATTGATCTCCTTTAGGACTGACTGGTTTAATCTTCTTGCTGTCCAAGGGACTCTCAAGAATCTCCTCAGCACCACAGTTAGAAAGCATTTATTCTTCAGTGCTTAGCCTTCTTTATGGTCCAATTCTCACATATGTACATGACTACCAGAAAAACCATAGCTTTGACTATACAGACCTTTGTCGGCAGAGTTATGTCTATGCTTTTTAATATGTTAATTTTGTCATAAACTTTCTTCCAAGAAGCAAGAGTCTTTGAATTTCATGGCTGAAGTCAGTGCCAATAATGATTTTGGAGCCCAAGAAAATAAATTCTGTCTCTGTTTCCACTTTTTCCCCATCTATTTGCCATGAAGTGATGGGACCAGATGCCATGAACTTAGTTTTGTGAATGATGAGTTTTAAGCCAACATTCTTTGTCTCCTCTTTAACCCTCATCCAGAGGTTTTTAGTTCCTCTTTGCTATTTTGCCATTAGAGTGGCATCATCTGCATATTTGCAGTTGTTGATATTTCTCCTGGCAATCTTGATTCCAGCTTGTGATTCATCCAGATTGACATTTAATATGATGTACACTGCATGTAAGTTACCTAAGCAGGATGGCAATATACAGCCTTGACATACTTCTTTGCCAATTTAGAACGAGTCCATTATTCCATGCCTGGTTCTAACTGTTGCTTCTTGACTTGCATATAGCTTTCTCAGGTATGCCTGGAAGTATTTAAATTAAATCTGTTATTAATCTTATTTTGGAGAAGGCAATGGCAATCCACTCCAGTACTCTTGCCTGGAAAATCTCATGGGCAGAGGAGCCTGGTAGGCTGCAGTCCATGGGGTCGCTAAGAGTCGGACATGACTGAGCGACTTCACTTTAGATTTTCACTTTTATGCATTGGAGAAGGAAATGTAAACCCACTTCAGTGTTTTGCCTGGAGAATCCCAGGGACAGGGTAGCCTGGTGGGCTGCGGTCTATGGGGTAACACAGAGTCAGACACGACTGAAGCGACTTAGCAGCAATCTTATTTTAAAGCTGTAGAAATAATTTGGAAAGTGCTGAAGATACATTTGGGAAAAACATATTTGGAAGATAAATTGAACACCTAGAACTTAAGTCTTGGAAAATATTTGAATCATAGGTATTTGAATAAAAATTGTATGTTAGAAAATCAACATAAAAGACATTCTTTCAAACTTTTCGAGCATTCATGTATTTTCAGTTTTCATTGAGTGTGTATACCTACTTTTAGTCAATCAAATTTTCCTCTCTTAACCTTGAGCATATTTTATACCCTTTGTCCATATTATTCAGCTCTTCATATCACTTGTAATTTTCACTGAATGATAAATACTGTGAATAACACATAGTATCTATATTTTATTTTGTTTTCCTTAAAACATTTTTATTCATACCAGCAATTATTTTATCTGAAAACCATCTTGATCCGTAGTTAGTGATGGTTTCACCTTTGTTATGGCAGGTCTGGTAAAAAAAAAAAAAAATTATTCTAGGACTATCGTCATGCTCTATCTAAGGAAGAAACTTTCTGGGTTTCACCTGACTGGCTTGAGTACTCACTGACATCTCTTCATTCTGGGTGGTTGGAATTCTAACATCTTTTAACCTGTTTGAGTTCCTCAAGTTTTTGAGATTTTATTTCCCTAGTAGTTGTTGGTTGCCTGTCCTTACAGATTACACACTTTTACAGCCAAAAAGCTCCAGGCACTCTAAGCAGCTCCCTCTTATCCAGTACTGCTTCTTGAAAATGTTAGCTGCCTCAGCCTTCCCAAACTCATTGCCGTTTCCTCACATCAATAAGACTCATATATCCTCCTTGTATTTCTCTTTGGTGCACTGTGTTCTAGAAATTTCCTTCATATCAAGATCCTGTGCAAACATAAGACTCATTTGCTTCTTTTTTCATAAGAACCACATTTCTAAGACTCTTATTTTCCAATATTTAAAAAAAATAGTTATAGATTTATCCAGTTTCCCAGTGTTATTTTCAAAGGGAAGGCTAATCCTAGTCCAGTATCCTATCATGGTCAGAAGCAAAAGTCTCTGGATTCACTTTAAAGAGAGAGTTTACATGATTTGTTCATGAACTGGATATGAGAGATGAAGACAAGGCAAAAATTACTACAGGACTTTTTCCTTGTTTACTTAGAATGATAAAGGTGCCATGATCGCTAAAGGAGAAACAAGCTTTTATCTGTTTCTGTGATGAGAATGAGTGCAAATACCCAAAGAACTTTCACACATTTTGGGTTTGAAGTATCTGTTAAAATTCATAGAGATACACTATCTAGGGAGTTAGACATAGCTATCTTAAATTTCAGAGAAGAGAAGGAGGATAGTGTTTTCATTTGGTAGTTCTCAGTGTGTAGAAAATACAAAAGTCTTAAGACTACCAAATATTCCCCTAAGGGTCACATATACTTAGAAAAACACATGATAAGTAGACCTAAGGCTTTAGATCTACTTCAACAATTTTTAATAGAAAATGAACTGTTATTTGAATCATTTTTAAATAAAATTATTTTATTTTACTTTACTTGTCTACTGGCTCAGTGGTAAAGAATCTCTCTGCGAATGCAGGGGATGCAGGTTTGATTCCTGGGTCAAGAAGATCTCCTGGAGAAGGAAATGGCAAGACACTTCAGTATTCTTTCCTGGAAAAACCCACAGACAGAGGAGCCTGGTCGGCTATAGTCCATGGGGTCTTAGCAAGAGTCGGATGTGACTTAGCAACTAAATAATAGTGACTTTTCTATAATTTTGATAGTACATTAGTGGTAGAGCTTTTCTTTTTGTTTTTCTTTGAAGTTGGTGCCCAAGGACATAGTAACAGGGAGGCAGAAATTAAGAGGGAAAAGATTAGAGACAATTGAAAACATTAAAATAGATGTTATTGAGATAGTGAACTCAGATTTATTATGTACTCTTTTGCCACGCTATATTACCCATACATGACCACTGGAAAAACCATAGCCTTAACTACACGGACTTTTGGTGACAAAGTAATGTCTCTGTTTTTCAATATGCTGTCTGAGTTGGTCAAAACTTTCCTTCCAAGGAGTAAGCGTCTTTTAGTTTCATGGCTGCAGTTACCATCTGCAGTGATTTTGGAGCCCAGAAAAATAAAGTCAGTCACTGTTTCCGCTGTTTCCCCATCTATTTCTCATGAAGTGATGGGACCAGAGGCCATGATCTTAGTTTTCTGAATGTTGAACTTTAAGCTAACTTTTCCACTCTCCTCTTTCACTTTCATCAAGAGGCTCTTTAGCACTTCTTCACTTTCAGCCATGAGAATGGTGTCATCTGCATACCTGAGGTTATTGATATTTTTCCTGGCAATCTTGGTTCCAGCTTGTGCTACCTCCAGCCCAGCCTTTTTCATGATGTACTCTGCATAGAAGTTAAATAAGCAGGGTGACAATATACAGACTTGACGTACTCCTTTTCCTATTTGGAACCAGTCTGTTGTTCCATGTCCAGTGAGAACTGTTGCTGCCTGACCTTCATACAGCTTTCCCAAGAGGCAGGTCAGGTGGTCTGGTATTCCCATCTCTTTCAGAATTTCCCACAGTTTATTGTGATCCACACAGTCAAGGCTTTGGCTTAGTCAATAAAGCAGAAATTGATGTTTTTCTGAAACTCTCTTGCTTTTCCCATGATCCAGTGGATGTTGGCAATTTGATCTCTGGTTCCTCTCCCTTTTGTAAAACCAGCTTACACATCTGGAAGATCATGGTTCATGTATTGATGAAGCTTGGCTTGGAAAATTTTGAGCATTAAATTACTAGCGTGTGAGATGAGTGTAACTGTGCAGTAGTTTGAGCATTCTTTGGCATTGCCCTGCTTTGGGATTGGAATGAAAACTGACCTTTTCCAGTCCTGTGGCCACTGCTGAGTTTTCCAAATTTGCTGGCATATTGAGTGCAACACTTTCACAGCATCATCTTTCAGGATTTGAAATAGCTCAACTGGAATTCCATTGATCTCTACTAGCTTTGTTCATAGTGATGCTTTCTAAGGACCACTTGACTTCACATTACAGAATGGCTGGCTCTAGGTGAATGATCACACCATTGTGATTATCTGGGTCATAAATATTTTTTTGTACAGTTTTTCTGTGTATTCTTGCCATCTCTTCTTAATATCTTATGCTTCTGTTAGGTCCCTACCATTTCTGTTCTTTATTGTGCTCATCTTTTCATGAAATATTCCCTTGGTATCTCTCTCTTTTTTTTTTTTTTAAGAGATCTCTAGTCTTTCCCATTCTGTTGTTTTCCTCTATTTCTTTGCGTTGATTGTTGAGGAAGTCTTTCTTATCTCTCCTTGCTATTCTTTGGAACTATAAAGTTGAGTGCCGAAGAATTGGAACTATAAAGCTGAGCGCCCCAAAATTGATGCTTTTGAACTGTGATGTTGGAGAAGACTCTTGAGAGTCCCTTGGACTGCAAGGAGATCCAACCAATCCATCGTAAAGGAAATCAGTCCTGGGTGTTCATGGCTAGGACTGATGTTGAAGCTGAAACTCCAATACTTTGGCCACCTGATGTGAAGAGCTGACTCATCTGAAAATACGCTGATGCTGGTAAAAATTGAAGACGGGAGGAGAAGGGCACAACAGAGGATGACATGGTTGGATGGCATCACCGACTCAATGGACATGGGTTTGGGTGGACTCTGGGAGTTGGTAATGGACAGGGAAGCCTGGTGTGCTGCCATTCATGGGGTCACAAACAGTCGGACATGACTGAGCAACTGAACTGATGCTATATTATCGGCCCTCAGGGGCAAGATCATTTTGCTTCATTTGTTTTTTCTTGCTCTGTGATTAGTAGTACAGAACAAACAATAGCCACCTTGCACATGTCCACAGCTAAGTGCTTATGCTAAGTGTTTTATTAAACTATATTTCACACTAAGAGAACACTTATTATAAGATTCAACATTATTAGTGAACCACTAAGAAAGAAACATCAAGAAACATCTAAGCTGTGACTTATCATCAAATCTATTGTGCATCTCAATTAGGATACATTAATGTGAAAAAATGCAGCTTAGCATTTTTGTATAATTACATATGTTTTAAACCTCTGTTCACTTTATGGAAGAAAAAGACAAAAAGATGGAAGAGAAACAGAAATGAAAAAGGCAAAATATACATATGTTTGAAGAGTGCAAGAGGTGTTCAACAAAATAGAAGTGAACAAATGTTTCATCCTCTCATTTTTGAGATAGATGCTTACAAGAGGAGTCTTCCTGGAAAAGTCCCAGGTGAAACTAGTTTAGTTTTGAATTTAATAAAATATAGCTCTTGGAATACATCAAGAAAAATAAAGTTATTCAATATCATTGCATTTGGCTCCATAATGGTTTCAAGTTACTTCACACTGTGGATAATGTTACTTTTTAAGCCATGGACAAAGTGATTTTCTGTTTGGTTCCATACCAAACTAATGTTAGCATTTTAATAATTGAATTTGAAATTGCTTTCTTTTGTTTACTGAAGCAGTAGAAGTTCCATCACAAGACTGTAAATCACTTAGGCAGTAATAAAGATGCTTCTACAGTAAGACCTACAGTAATGTCTGTGTGTTTTATGAAAACAAAAGCCATTTAAATTTTTATTCATGATACTTTATATGTAATCTTTGGAGGAATTATATCATGAACACAATTCCTAATAGTTAATGATCAAATGTTTGTGTCCCACCAAAATCATATGTTGAAGACATAAATCCCAATGTAATGGTATTTAAAGGAAGGGACTTTGGAGAATAACTAGGGTTAGAAGAGGTCATGAGGGTGTGATCCTCAGGGTGAGATTAGTGCCCTCATAAGAAGAGAGTAGAGAGCCTGTTCTCCTCACTTGCTCCCTACTCACCTCTCTCCACCATTTGAGGGTAAAGCAAGCAAACAGCCATCTGTAAGCCACAAGCAGAGTCCTAACCATAATTTGATCACACAAAACTGGCATCCTGGTTTAAAATTTTCATTCAGAATAATGAATAACAAATGGCTATTGTTTAAGCCACCAAATCTTTGGTTATCTGTTACAGCAGCCTAAGTTAAGATACTGATATTGGATTTATATACTTTTCTTTTAGTTAGATTTCTTAGTAGATTCATAAAGGCCTAGATTTTTAAGTGAAATAAAAATTTGTAAAACTCTCCTAGATGTTTCCATTAGATAGTATATCTGAGAGTTAAGAAACAGTTTTTGAGTTGATAACAAAGGTACTGTTCTGCTTGATAAAATTTGTATAATCTGTGGGTTGAAGTAATTAGTTCTCTAAAGTAGTAAAGGTCATTCATCAATTACTGCTTTCTAAGTTAAATATAATTAAGAAATAAAATTAGAAAAAAGAATACAGCAAATAAATCTATTTGGCTATATCAATATGCACAATTCACTAGCCAATAAAATTTGTCACTGTAACATAAAAAAGTACCAGGTTTCCCTGCTGGATCAGATGGTAAGGGATCTGCCAGCAGTGAAGGAGACCTGGGTTCAATTCCTGGGCCAGGAAGATTCCCTGGAGAAGGGCAAGGTCACCCACTCCAGTATTCTGGCCTGAAAAATCCATGAACAGAGAAATCTTTTGGGCTATCCATGGTGTCAAAAAGAGTCGGACATGACTGAGCAACTAACACTTTCACTTTTCATAACATAAAAGCTCTTGAACATATGGGAGTAAGATTCAAAGCCCACTTTCAAGGAAATTTTGATACTTTGTCTGTCTTTACTCCTCTGACAAATTTCAGGCAACCATATACAGTGGTCAGCTTCAGCCCTGACCAGGTACACAGGAAGGATGAGGCATTAAGCAGAGTATTACCTCCTCACTTATGCTCTGCAGTAAGTTAGCCATTATAAAAATACAGCTAGTTTCTCTTTGACTTATGAATATCTAGTCTAGTACAGAGATCTTTAAGTAAAATTCCTATAAAAATCCAATCAATATAGGGCCTTATAAAAACTCAGCCAGTTATCTCCGTTTCAAAAAGTATTCAGCCCAAATCTCCAAGCAATGTAAGTTCAGTTCAATTCAGTATCTCAGTCATGTCTGTCTGTTTGCAACTCCATGGACCACAGAACACCAGGCCTCCCAGTCCATCACCAACTCCCAGAGCATGTAATGTAAAGATACCTTTAAAAATAGATGGTGCACAATTGCTACATTAATTCTTGTAACATATCATTTGTATTAAAAATCTTATAAAATGTTCTCTATTCATCTTTAAAAAAAACAGGAAATAACAAGCAGCTTGATTTTTATAGATGACAAGATGAAGTGATGATTGTCATACTTTTTTTTATATTGAGCTAATCTGCATCTTTTTTCTTCCTAATCATTCCCATGTATTATTTCATAACAAAAAGCCCAAATATGAAAAAAAAATGATTATATGGATGAATGCTACTAATCTTTAAAGGAGAAGTAATATTTGGCCAAAAAGAACATTAAAAGACACTCAAAACTCCTCAAAAAATTAAAAATAGAGATAGCATATGGGCTAGCAATTATACTGCTATATACCCAGAAGTATACAGAAGATACCATTGGTAGAAAGAGGGGTCCAGGAACCACTAGGGATAACAAAGTTTGGGGATGCTCAGGTCCCATATTAGGACTTCTGCATCTGTAGTTCTGTATCTGTCATTCTATATCTGCAGATTCAACCAAAACCAACCACAGACCTAGTTCCGAAGGTAATTATTGAAAAAAATCCACACATAAGTAGGCACCCATAGCTCAGACTTGTGTTGTTCAAGGGTCTAGTACGTATCTGAAGGAAAATAAATATGTCAAAGGGATATCTTCTTCTCATATGTTCATTCCAGCATTATTTACAATAACCAAGACTTGGAAACAACCTAAGTATGCAATAATGGTTAAGTGGATAAAGAAGTTGCCAGCATATGTATGTATATATGAAGTATGTTTCAACCACAAAAAGGAGAAAATCATGTCATTTGTGACACTATCAGTGGACTTTGAGGGCATTATGCTAAGTGAAATAAGTCAGAAAGAGAAAGACAAATACTGTATAATCTCACTAAGAAAGTTTTTTTTTGTTTTTTTTTTTTTTTGGTTTTATTTTTGTTTCTTTTTTTAAAGAAACTCATAGTAAAAGAAGCAATTTTGTAATTATCACAGGTAGGGAGTAGGTAGAAAGATAGGCAATTGGATGAAGGGCTCAAACTGTACAAATTCCCAGTTATAAGTAAGCACTAGACATATCATGTACAACATGAGAACTATTAGTTAGTACTGCTGTGGAACATATAAGAAATTGCTAAAGGAATAAATCCTAGGAGTTTTCATTAGAAGGACTTTGCTGTTGTTGTTGTTGTATATATACTCGATGATACATTAAATAGACTTATTGTGGTAATCATATCATAATGAATGCAAGTCAAATCATTGTGTTGTACATATCAAAACTATTCTGTGTTGTATGTAAATTCAGTTCAGTTCAGTTCAGTCGCTCAGTAGTGTCCGACTCTTTGTGACTTCATGAATCACAGCAGACCTGTCCTCCCTGTCCATCACCAACTTCTGGAGTTCACTCAGACTCACGTCCATAGAGTCCATTATGCCATCCAGCCATCTCATCCTGGGTCGTCCCCTTCTCCTGCCCCCAATCCCTCCCAGCATCAGAGTCTTTTCCAATGAGTCAACTCTTCACATGAGGTGGCCAAAGTACTGGAGCTTCAGCTTTAGCATCATTCCTTCGAAAGAAATCCCAGGGTTGATCTCCTTCAGAATGGACTGGTTGGATCTCCTTGCAGTCCAAGGGATCTCAAGAGTCTTCTTCAACACCACAGTTCAAAGCATCAATTCTTCGGCAATCAGCCTTCTTCACAGTCCAGCTCTCACATCCATACATGACCACTGGAAAAACCATAGCCTTGACTAGATGGACCTTAGTCGGCAAAGTAATATCTCTGCTTTTGAATATACTATCAAGGTTGGTCATAAATTTTCTTCCAAGGAGTAAGCGTCTTTTAATTTCATGGCTGCAGTCACCATCTGCAGTGATTGTGGAGCCCCCAAAAATAAAGTCTGACTGTTTCCACTGTTTCCCCATCTATTTCCTATGAAGTGATGGGACGAGATGCCATGATCTTCATTTTCTGAATGTTGAGCTTTAAGCCAACGTTTTCACTCTCCTCTTTCACTTTCATCAAGAGGCTTTTTGGTTCCTTTTCACTTTCTACCATAAGGGTGGTATCATCTGCATATCTGAGATTATTGATATTTCTCCTGGCAATCTTGATTCCAGCTTGTGTTTCTTCCAGTCCAGCATTTCTCATGATGTACTCTGCATAGAAGTTAAATAAGCAGGGGGGTGACAATACACAGCCTTGACATACTCCTTTTCCTATTTGGAACCAGTCTGTTCTTCCATGTCCAGTTCTAACTGTTGCTTTCTGACCTGCATACAGATTTCTCAAGAGGAAGGTCAGGTGGTCTGGTATTCCCATCTCTTTCAGAATTTTCCAGTTTATTTTGATCCACACAGAAAAATGCTTTGGCATAGTCAATAAAGCAGAAATAGATATTTTTCTGGAACTCTCTTGCTTTTTCCATGATCCAGTGGATGTTGGCAATTTGATCTCTGGTTCCTCTGCCTTTTCTAAAACCAGCTTAAACATCAGGAAGTTCACGTTTCATGTATTGCTGAAGCCTGGCTTGGAGAATTTTGAGCATTACTTTACTGGCATGTGAGATGAGTGTAATTATGTGGTAGTTTGAGCATTCTTTGGCATTGCCTTTCTTTGGAATTGGAATGAAAACTGACCTTTTCCAGTCCTGTGGCCACTCTGAAGGAATATTATTGGTGGACTTGACTACCAAAAACAGAAAGCTTTTAAAGTTCTAAAGTATCACAGAAAAGCAGTAAGTTGATAAATAAGAAGCAGAACTCAAACTAGGAAATGACTGTTAAGAATAACCATTAGCCAGACTCATCAAGAAAAAAAGGGAGAAAAATCAAATCAACAAAATTAGAAATGAAAATGGAGAGATCACAACAGACAACTCAGAAATACAAAGGATCATAAGAGACTATTATCAGCAACTATATGCAAATAAAATGGACAACTTGGAAGAAATGGACAAATTCTTAGAAAAGTACAACATTCCAAAACTGAACCAGGAAGAAATGGAAAATCTTAACAGACCCATCACAAGCACGGAAAGAAACTGTAATCAGAAATCCAGCAAACAAAAGCCCAGGACCAGATGGCTTCACAGCTGAATTCTACAAAAAATTTAGAGAGGAGCTAACACCTATCCTACTCAAACTCTTCCAGAAAATTGCAGAGGAAGGTAAACTTCCAAACTCATCCTATGAGGCCACCATCACACTAATACCAAAACCTGACAAAGATGCCACAAAAAAAGAAAACTACAGGCCAATATCACTGATGAACATAGATGTAAAAAATCCCTAACAAAATTCTAACAAACAGAATCCAACAACATATTAAAAAGGTCATACATCATGACCAAGTGGGCTTTATCCCAGGGATACAAGGATTCTTCAATATCCACAGATCAACTAATGTAATACACCACATTAACAAATTGAAAAATAATAACCATATGATTATCTCAATAGATGCAAAGAAAGCCTTTGACAAAATTCAACATCCATTTATGATAAAAAACCCTCCAGAAAGCAGGAATAGAAAGAACATATCTCAACATAATAAAAGCTATATATGACAAACCCACAGCAAACATTATCCTCAAAGGTGAAAAATTGAAAGCATTTCCCTTAAAGCCAGGAACAAGATAAGGGTGCCCACTCTCACCACTACTATTCAACATAGTTTTGGAAGTTTTGGTCATAGCAATCAGAGCAGGAAAAGAAATAAAAGGAATCCAGATTGGAGAAGAAGAATTAAAGTTCTCCCTGTTTGCAGATGACATGAGCCTATACATAGAAAACCCTAAAGACACCACCAGAAAATTACTAGAGCTAATTAATGAATATAGTAAAGTTGCAGGATATAAAATCAACACACATATCCTTTGCATTCTTATACACTAACAATGAGAAAACAGAAAGAGAAATTCAGGAAACAATTCCATTCACCATTGCAATGAGAAAAATAAAATACTTAGAAATATACTTACCTAAAGAAACAAAAGCCTATATATAGAAAACTATAAAACACTGGTGAAAGAAATCAAAGAGGACACAAATAGATGGAAAAATATACTGTGTTCATGAGTCAGAAGAATCAATATAGTGAAAATGAGGATACTACCCAAAGCAATCTATAGATTCAATGCAATCCCTATCAAGCTACCAGTGGTATTTTTCACAGAACTAGAACAAATAATTTCATAGTTTGTGTGGAAATACAGGAAACCTTGAATAGCCAAAGCAATTTTGAGAAGGAAGAATGGAACTGGAGGAATCAACCTGCCTAACTTCAGGCACTACTACAAAGCCACAGTCATCAACACAGTATGGTACTGGCACAAAGACACAAACATAGATCAATGGAACAAAGTAGAAAGCCTAGATATAAATCCACACACCTATGGACACCTTATCTTTGACAAAGGAGGCAAGAATATACAATGGAGAAAAGACAATCTTTTTAACAAGTGGTGCTGGGAAAACTGGTCAACGACTTGTAAAAAATGAAACTAGAACACTTTCTAATACCACAAGTGAGTGAGTGAGTGATGTCGCTCAGTCGTGTCCCACTCTTTGCGACCCCATGGATTGTAGCCCACCAGGCTCCTCCCCCATGGGATTCTCCAAGCAAGAGTACTGGAGTGGGCTGTCATTTCCTTCTCCATTCTAACACCATACACACAAATAAACTCAAATTGGGTTAAAGATCTAAACTTAAGACCAGAATCTATAAAACTCCTAGAGGAAAACATAGGCAAAACACTGTCCGACATAAATCACAGGGGGATCCTCTATGACCCACCTTTCAGAATATTGGAAATAAAAGCAAAAATAAACAAATGGGACCTAATTAAAATTAAGAGGTTTTGCACAACAAAAGAAACTATAAGCAAGGTGAAAAGACAGCCTTCATTCAGAATGGGAGAATATAATAGCAAAGAAAGCAATGGATAAAGAATTAATCTCAAAAATATACAAGCAACTCATGCAGCTCAATTCCAGAAAAATAAATGACCCAATCAAAAAATGGGCCAAAGAACTATACAGACATTTCTTCAAAGAAGACGTACAGATGGCTAACAAAAACATGGAAAGATATTCAACATCACTCAAACCACAATGAGGTACCATTTCACTCCAGTCAGAGTGGCTGCTATCCAAAAGTCTACAAGCAGTAAATGCTGGAGAGGGTGTGGAGAAAAGGGAACCCTCTTACACTGTTGATGGGAATGTAAACTTGTACACCACTATGGAGAACAGTGTGGAGATTCCTTAAAAAACTGGAAATAGAACTGCCATATGACCCAGCAACACCACCGCAGGGCATACACACTGAGGAAATCAGAATTGAAACAGACACGTGTACCCCCATGTTCATTGCAGCGCTGTTTATAATAGCCAGGACATGGAAGCCACCTAGATGTCCATCAGCAGATGAATGGATAAGAAAGCTGTGGTACATATACACAATGGACTATTACTCAGCCATTTAAAAGAATACATTTGAATCAGTTCTAATGAGGTGGATGAAACTGGAACCTATTATACAGAGTGAAGTAAGCCAGAAAGAAAAACACCAATACAATATACAAACACATATATATGGAATTTAGAAAGATGATAATGATAACCCAGTATGTGAGACAGCAAAAGTGACACAGATGTATAGAACAGTTTTTTGGACTCTGTGGGAGGGGCGAGGGTGGGATGATTTGGGAGAATGGCATTGAAACATGTTTATTATCATATGTGAAACAAAACGCAGGTCCAGGTTTGATGTATGATACAGGATGCTTGTGGCTGGTGCACTGGGATGACCCAGAGGGATGGGATGGAGAGGCAGGTGGGAGAGGGGGTTCAGGATGGGGAACACATGAACACCCATGGTGGATTCATGTCAATGTATGACAAAACCAATACGATATTGTAAAGCAATTAGCTTCCGAAAAAAATATAATTAGTAAAGCATTACTATCCAAGATATATGTGAAATTCATATACATTAGTATAAAACATTAAATTTCACATAAAATGGGAAGATATATTAAGACACTGTGGAGAATAATACAAATTGGCCAGTTAATTTAGAAAAGTATAATAATTAAAAAGGAACAAGTGTCCACTTTGAAATAATTTTACCTATAGCATGTTTAAAGTGTTAAATATATCCTGGAATATATAATTGTTTCAAGCATAAATTGTATTCAAGTATAAATTGAACTATTTTAAAGAATGTATTTGGGTGCTGTTTCTATTTTTCTGTTTGCTTGCTATGTGGATTAACTTGAATTTACATTTTTGAATTCTTTCTTAAGATATCATCAAACCTGAGGAATGATTAGTGTATTCCACATATTTATTTCAATACTACATACTAGATAGAAATTAACATTAAAGATTTCAGAAATAAATTATTTTCTTTAATGATTATTTATGCCAATAACCCCTTCTCCTTTTCTTTTACTAACAGAGCATTGATAATTTCAACTGGGCAAACAAGCACCCAATTAGAGACTATGCTAGCAAGATGATGATGAGTGTGCATGCTCAGTCATGTCCTACTCTATGACCCTGTGGACTGTAGCCCACCAGGCTCCTCTGTCCATAGTGTTTTCCTGGTAATACTGGAGTGGGTTGCCCTTTTCTTCTCCAGAAACTAGGAAGACTACTTTGAAACTCAGAATTGTCATAAATCTGACTTATGTACAATAAGATGGAGAAGGAATGATGAATGCAACTTTATAATCACTCCTGTAAAAGAAAACTGCTCACTACTCAAGTCTGCTTTCAGGCATTCAATCTGATTCAAATGTGTCATTTTAAGGTCAACATCCTTAGGAATGGTAAAGCCACAATATAGAAAATATCTCTTCCCTCTATGTCATATGGCAGCATTTTGAAAACAGAAGAGTATTATATTATCTTCTTTTAAGTCACTGCTATCTGTTTTCAGTTAAAGAACTTAGTCAACATCTTATATAATGAGATCATTTTTTGTATTCTGAGTTTCAAAATTTTATATATATATATATATACAGATAATAGAAAGAGAAATTTTAAAAGAGAAAAAAGCAAATATAAAATTGGACAGAATTGAACTAATATTTTATTGTAAAAAAGCTGATAGTCTTAACTTTTAGATACTTAAGTATATAAGAATTTCTTTAGACTTCACTATAAAATATTTTCTATATATTAATAACATGCATAGTATATTGATTTTAAGTGAGTGGTTGCCTCATCTATTCATGTATATGTATCACAGAATTGGGGAAACGTTAATATAGTAACATTATCGAGGTAGGAAAAATCCTCTAAAATTATTTTTTTCAATCAACATAGTATTAGCATCATTTCTCTGAGAGAAAGTCTAGATTTTAGCATCTTTTTTTAATAGGCTTAGACATATTCATTGGAGAAAGATATGATAACCTATCACAGTATTCTTGCTTGGGAAATCCCATGGAAAGAGGAGCCTGATGTGCTACGGTCCATAGGGTCACAAAAGAGTTAGTTACAACTTGGAAAGTAAACAACAAGACATAGTCAGATAGTTATAAACAGAGACTAGTATAAACTTCTCAGTCACAGTCCCTAAGAAGGGGCTTATTGTGGTTAAGGTTCAGGATCTAGAGTATCTGACGTTGTACCTATGTAAGATGTGAGAGCTGGACTGTGAAGAAAGCTGAGCACTGAAGAATTGATGCTTTTGAACTGTGGTGTTGGAGAAGACTCTTGAGAGTCCCTTGGACTGCAAGGAGATCCAACCAGTCCATTCTAAAGGAGATCAGCCCTGGGATTTCTTTGGAAGGAATGATGCTAAAGCTGAAACTCTAGTACTTTGGCCACCTCATGTGAAGAGTTGACTCATTGGAAAAGACTCTGATGCTGGGAGGGATTGGGGGCAGGAGGAGAGGGGGACGACAGAGGATGAGATGGCTGGATGGCATCACTGACTCGATGGACGTGAGTTTGAGTGAACTCCGGGAGTTGGTGATGGACAGTGAGGCCTGGCATGCTGTGATTCATGGGGTCGCAAAGAGTCAGACACGACTAAGTGACTGAACTGAACTGAAAATTATTTGGGAAAGTTTCATAATCTGTGCAAGTTCCACTTCCATCATATGTAGAGTAAGCATGATAATATTAATAGAATCTAACTCATTGGGTTAGATGTGTATTAAGAAATAATTCAGTGTTATAACTAGCATAAAGCTCCATTAAGATTAGTTTTTATTATGATATTGCTAATTTAGAGATGATACTAAGGTGAAATGATAAAGAATGTATACCCAGGTTCCTCTCAATGGGCTTTAGATTTGAAGTTTGGGATTTACATGTACCTATTACCATATTTAGAATAGATAATGAACAAGGGCCTATTGTATAGCACAGGGAACTCTGCTCAATATTCTGTAACAGCCTAAAAGGGAAAATAATTTGAAAAAGAATAGATACTTATATATGTATAATTGAATAACTTTGCTGTACATCTGAAACTAACACAACATTGTTAATCAACTGTACTCCAATACAAAATGAAAATTAAAAAAAGAAAGCTAATGTGGAGTAATTGAAAAGGACTAAATAGTAGATAATAAATTTTCATGCATTCAATTTGTCAGTAACTCAAAATTAGATAAGTGTCTTTGAATAAAAATATAATGAATGCATATTTTAAAATACTGAGCCATGTCAAATTATACTTAATATGTATATTTAAAATTTATTGTGCTATAATGTTTTTATTGGCATGTTTTACTAATGTCCTATAATGATTATTTGAGGCAAAGTGTTAACACAAATAGAATATTTTATGGCAGTATTTGGATTAAATAAAAAATAATTCTTTTATTTCTAGTGTCATTCAGTATGAGAGACTTATTAATAATGAATCATTGGTAGACTTCAATGTAACAGCTGTCTGGTATCACTGCACACTCTTAACAGAAAACCTTCCAGAGGAAGGTACAGAATATTATAAATGAGTTCTTCTTTGACAGCATTCTATATGCATTTATATGCTGTGTTTTATTTTTTATAGGTGGGGGAGGGATAGAGATGGGATACGGAAGAACATATGAGTAAACCCAGTAGGGATATATTTTTCAAAGACCTAAGTGTTTAAGAAACCACATACATAATGTAATACTTTATGTTACTGAAACTCACAGATTCATGTAAATATTAATTTCTCTTTTCTTCTAAGTGTGACTTTGATGCCTTCAGGTATTAATTACCTAATTATTATTTTTCCCTGATTATCATTACCAAGCTTCTCATTAAAAGGTAAGCTCCTTAACAGAGGATTCTTGGTCATGTTTTTGTTTTTTATTGAAGTATAGTTGACTTACAATATTATATTAGTTTAAGTCTGATTTGTTCAATCAGACTTAAAGCTATATACAGCAAACGGCCATGCAATAAGAATGCCATTCTTTAATGAAACTTTTAATAAATTTTTTAATGAGGCAATAGAAACATTAGATAAGGGAATACACTTAGGGATCATCTCGCCTAACCATCTCAGTTAGTAAAAAATAAAGTTGAGGCCAAGAGACAATCGAATGCTTAAGATTGTGAAAAAAAAAAAAAGAAACCTATGGTAGATATTAAAAAGTCAATGTATGACAAAACCAATACAATATTGTAAAGTAAAAAAAAAAAAAAAAACTATATCTCTGATGTCACAGATTATAAACTAGTTGGTAACATATAAAGCAACTATGAAAATCTAGTGTGTCTTATTTGCAAATATTTTCATAAGTATAGAATTTATATTCCTTTCATTAAAAAGATTTAATGATGTTTAAACTGCAAAGACATATAATTTTGTGGGAAAAATTTCAAACACAAAAGTGTATGAAAGAGTATATATATAAAATAAAATTTTATAAAAATATGGGGGAAAAAAGTCATGAGGATACTGGTAATTTAAATTTTTTTCTTCAAATATTAATTAGCCCAATATCCATCCTCTCTCTTTTCCTTTTAGTAATAGAATATTGCACAATATTTCAAATCACTGCCCTTTGATCATAGGGATCTCTATAACAAAAATGAGTTGGTTAAATGAAAGAGCATAAAACATATGCTCTTAAAACATATAAAACAAGTTTTCCTGTCATCATGCATGATGTTCCTGAAATATACAATGGTTACTACTTCAAATTACTCAAGGTATACATTGATAGCATTTCCACAAATTCAAGTTTCAGTTTGAAAACTGAGGTTCAGAAAATTTCATATCCAACATCCAATGTTTTTAAATGGCTCAGAACTTTCTAGTTCAAGTGGGGAATTTCCTACTAAATAACTGGATAACTATTAATATAGAATAAATTAGCATGGTTTTGGAATAATCAGTAATTATAATGAACACTTCTACTTATATTAGTTTCTATTCTCTTTCTCCCCTTCAAAAGTTCTAGTTAGTGACTTGATTTCAGAATTTTGCTTGCAGTTTGGTAAGGTCTTATGACTGTATCCACACCAATGGGATGTGAACAGAGGTGGGAGGTGCAACTTTTAACATCTCATTACATTGCACTCTGTTTCCTCCCAAACAAAAGGTTAGAACACAGACCTGTTAGTACTTTATCTTGGACCATTCAGACCAGGACAACCTTAGGAATGGCAGATTTTTAAGAGGTTTTAATTCATGAATAATGCCCTAGAGTTAAGCCAACAAAGTCTTGCTGCTGCTAAGTTGCTCCAGTCATGTCTGACTCTGTGCGACCCCATAGACGGCAGCCCACCATCCCTGGGATCCTCCAGGCAAGAATACTGGAGTGGGTTGCCATTTCCTTCTCCAATGCATGAGAGTGAAAAGTCAAAGTGAAGTCGCTCAGTCGTGTCCGACTCTTCGCGATCCCATGGACTGCAGCCTACCAGGCTCCTCCGTACATGGGATTTTCCAGGCAAGAGTACTGGAGTGGGGTGCCATTGCCTTCTCCCAACAAAGTCTTAGGTGTATGCAAAAGATAGGCAAGCATCATCTAACATCTATTTCAGCCACTGAATGTCCATTGTTACTATATACATAACCATACATAGCCATTATGCTAACTAATACAGTAATAAAGAAATCAAGAGAGACAGAGGGTACGTAACTTAAAGCAAAAGATCAAAATTGAGATCCTGGAAGCCAAAAGAAGTAGATGGCAAGTAAAAGATTAAAAATTTGGTAGGGAAAATAAAGTATCAATGAGTACCAGAGACTGGAAGCTACACATTGCTTATGGATACAGCATATTTGGGGTATGGGTAAGAAGAATATGAAACAGAGAATTTTAGAAAGTCAACTTCTTTTCAAGATACCTCAGAGAAATCTGGGTGAAATTAGGATAAAAATATGTATTAATAGTGAAAATGTATTTTTAAATCAATAGCGGGATAAGCAAATGCATGAGAAACAGAAGGGCTAAATGAACACTGTACAGTGAGTATGTGCATAAAAGTATGAAAGAATTCTTTGCAAATCTACTCACTCAAGGACTCATTCATTCAAAGAGCTTTTCAAAGGACTGATTAAGGAGTAAGGCCTCAGCTTATATTATCTTGGTTGAATTAAATAGTATTTCAGAACCTCAGCTTTATCACCTGAAAGAGAATCATGACATGATGGGAAGTAAATGGCACATAAAAGTCTGTGATTATTCTTGTTGATATCATTGTTAGAGAAAATGAAGCAAATAATTCTCTGGAGAATCTGACATTATCAAAATGAAATATGATAATTTATCTTTGCTTTGAAAATAAGTAGGCGTCTTTCAGGCAGAGAGGAAGATAGGGTTTTTTAAATACAAATGTATATTGAGCGGCAAAGAATCATGTAAGAACACCATAGATAAAAGAAATTTTACTAACTCTGCAACATAAGTCACAAAATAGAAAATAAATTAATCGGTAGGTATAGAAAAATTCTGAAGGATTGTATTTCCAAATTAGAGAAATTAGACAGAATCCTATATGTCAAAAACCATATTTTTTAAACCAAATAATAATATGAAAGATATCATTTATACAAAGAAATTCAAACTTCTTAAGGTGGAGAAAATAATAAAAGGAAAGGCCAACTATAGGGAGATTGAAAAAAAGAAAAACGCTGTTGAAAGTAATCAGGCAAAAGAAAATAGGTGTTGGCTAAGTCAGGGGAAGCAAGTACATTAAAAAAAAATGACTGAATTGAAGACATAAACCTGAAATTGGATATCATTTCGTAAAACACTGAATGCAGGTTTCTATGTCTGTAGTTTGAGAAATTCATGATTCTATTACCTAAAAGTTTAAAAACTGAGGAAGGGAACAGGTTTGTAGAAGAGAAATGAGCTGAGGAAGTTTTATAATAGCAAGTTGTTGTCAAGAGGGAGCTTCCCAGGTGGCACAGTAGTAAAGAATCCACCTGCTAATTCAAGAGACACAAGAGACACAGGTTTGATCCCTGAGTCAGGAAGATCCCCTGGAGAAGGAAATGGCAACTAACTCCAATATTCTTGCTTGGAAAGTTCCAGAGACAGAGGAGCCTGGCGGGCTACAGTCCATGGGATACCAAAGAGTTGGACATGACTGAGCACCCATGTTGCCAAGAGTATGTGGATGTGTTGGGTATATAAGATAAAAAGCTGCATTTGTAAGTAACATTTTCTCTTGTATTTTTGCTGTAAAGTTCACCTCATCTATGTTTGCTGGGAGCCAGCGTGAGGAACTCCACCCATGGCAAAGGTCATGAGGAAGGAGGCTTGGCATACACAAAGGCATGATCAAGCCTCAGGAAACCCCCTGTTCCCGAGCATCTAACCCCAAAACCAGAGTCTGTTTTATGCTCTCACCTATGCCTCTGACTTTACGGGGGGCTCTCCCCCATAACCGTTTCTCTTGGAGAAGGAGTAAATGTGCAGCTCCAAGGCAATAAAAATTCTTGGGCGTGACAAGAGTGTTTCAGCTTACGGACTCCTCTGAAGGTTATCTAGCCCACCAGTATAGGTTCGTCCGGCCACATGTGATTGTTTACAGCCTCCCAATCTGAGAGGCATGAGATTTTTTAGACTTACTAAAGGCAAATTCTTTTGGGGAATTAGAAATTATTAGTATAGTGGGTTGGTTAGGAATTATATTGATGAAGGGTTCTTCATTTGTTGTGTCAATAATTGTGCTAATTCCCTGCTCTGGGTGGGACAAGGATGTCTCAGGTCAAACCTCTCTGCTGACAGACTAGCTTGTGTGACAGGATTATCCATACTCCTGTCACATGATTGTTTACTACCTCTTAACCATAAACAGCACAGAGAGTTTTGGGGTATTTTGAGAGTCTTAATTAGCATAGGGCTTTTTCTTGTTGAGTCAATGATTGCCGCCAGGCCTCCATATCCTTAGGCACCTGGGAATATATTAATCAATATATTTGGACTATAGAAAAGGAAATATAGTAGGTTTTGATGTTAGCAATACTAGACTTTCTGAGTTAATGGATTTTCTCTTTTGTAATAGATCACTGTACTTTGTTATAAATCACTGTGTCCTTGTTATGTAAAAATGTAACTTTATCACTATCTTAAGACCAAATAGATCTTAAGGGGAACACTGGTGAAAGGATTTTCATTTGTTGGGCTGATGTTTGCTGCTAAATATCCATGTTCCCTACCCTTATAATGAATATAACTAACATATAGGAGAAATAAGTATTAACCTTTAAGCATATAGGAGAAATAAGTATTAACCTTTAAGACTAATCATGTTAACCTTGGGTTAAATAAATTCCTTTCTTGATTGTAACTCACTACACCCTCACCCTATAGGAATGTAACTTTATTTGGAGGGTGGTGCCTGGTTTAAGAAAAAACACCCTTGGAAAAAATAAGTTTTTTGGTTATCAGAAAGAAAGGATCATAAAATCCCTAAGACCTTTTTATGTGAAGCACCTGATTTTGATAAAGGTCAGGACTGCTGACCCCGCCCCCCCATGACTCTGTATTCATCCCTATGTGTAACAAAAGGTATATACGCAAACCTAAAAATAAAGAAAATGGATCAGTTTCCAGAAAGACTGATTCCCCCATGTCGCTTCTTTCTTGCTCCCGTTTTTCTGGCTGAATTCCCATCTGGAGCATGGATGCTATTCCACGTAATCCAAGTTATTCAGCCTCTTTTTCTCCACTAATCTTCCTACTACACTATCCATTTCTAATCTCTCTATATCTGTGATTAAATATGTATTTTTCCAAAGACGCCTACTCCATTCCCCCACCTTTGAATCACCCTGGATCCACCGGGGCTGGACCCCGGCATATGTTCACTCCTCTTCTTAAAGAGTTTGTATATGAAACCGCTCCTCACTCCTGAGAAAGCAGCTGAATTTGAGTGGGAAGGAGCTCACTGTACAAAAAAGAATGGCTGGGGCAGTGTGGCTAGGTGCTAGGGATGAAACTAGGAACCTACTGAATATGGTCTCTGCATTCAAGCATCACCAACTTAACAGATATGAATTTGAGCAAACTCTGGGAAATAGTGGAGGACAGGGGAGCCTGGCATGCTGCAGTCCATGGAATTGAAAAGAGCTGGACATGACTGAGTGACTGAACAACAATTAATGAAGTGGAGTTTTCAGTGGGGAAGCTGACAAATTGAAATAATTAATTTTATATGTCAATTTGATTGAACAAGGGGGTGGCCAGATTAAATGATATTTCTGACTATGTTTGAGAATGTGTTTCTGGACAAGTTCAGTTCAGTTCAATTCAGTTGCTCAGTCATGTCGACTTTTTGCAACCCCATGAACCTTAGCACGCCAGGCCTCGCTGTCCATCACCAACTCCCAAAGTCCATGCAAACCCATGTCCATTGAGTTGGTGATGCCATCCAACCATCTCATTCTCTGCCATTGCCTTCTCCTCCTGTCTTCAATCTTTCCCAGCATCAGGGTCTTTTCAAATGAGTCAGCTCTTCACATCAGGTGGCTAAAGGATTGGAGTTTCAGCTTCAACATCAGTCCCTCCAATGAACACCCAGGACTTATCTTTAGGATGGACTGGTTGGATCTCCTTGCAGTCCAAGGGACTCTCAAGAGTCTTCTCCAAACACCACAGTTCAGAAGCATCAATTCTTCAGTGCTCAGCCTTTTTTATAGTCCAAATCTCACATCCATACATGATCATTGGAAAAACCAGAGCCTTGACTAGATGGACCTTTGTTGACAAAGTAATGTTTCTGCTTTTCAATATGCTATCTAGGTTGGTCATAACTTTCCTTCCAAGGAGTAAGTGTCTATTAATTTCATGGCTGCAATCACCATCTGCAGTGATTTTGGAGCCCAGAAAAATAAAGTCAGCTGCTATTTCCACTGTTTCCCCATCTATTTCCCATGAAGTGATGGGACCGGATGCCATGATCTTCGTTTTCTGAATGTTGAGCTCTAAGCCAACTTTTTCACTCTCTTCTTTCACTTTCATCAGGAGGCTCTTTAGTTCTTCTTCACTTTCTGCCATAAGGGTGGTGTCATCTGCATATCTGAGGTTATTGATATTTCTCCCAGCAATCTTGATTCCATTTTGTGCTTCCTCCAGCTCAGCATTTCTCATGATGTACTCTGCATATAAGTTAAATAAGCAGGGACAAGATTAGCATTTAAATGAGTGGAATGAGTAAAATAGGTCACCCTTCTCAATGTGTGTGGGCATCTTCCAATCTTGGAGGGTGTGAATAAAATGAAAGGGTAAAGGGAGAAGGAATTCACACCTTTTTGCTGTCTTCCTGTTAGAGCTGGGATATCAGTCTTCTGCCCTTGGACTGAGATTTACACTATCAGCTCCCTGCTTTTAGGCCTTTGGAATTGGACTGAAATTATACTGCTGGCTTTCCTCGGTCTATGTCTTACAGATGACAGATCATGGAACTTCTCAGCCTCCATAAAAGCATGAGCCAATTCCTCATAATAAATCTCTTTCAGATCTCTCTCCTATTGATGCTACTTCTCTGGAGAGCCCTGACTAACTCATAAACTAAGAGAAATTTGGCTATAAGGTACCATCATGATAAATGATGAGGAGAACAGAAAGGTGAAGTCCAATTCATGGGGTTGAACACACATGGTAAGTGGGATCATGTAAATATTTTATTATGCCATGATCCCTGTCAAAGGAATAAATAAAAACAAAAATAAACAACTGGGACCTAATTAAACTTAAAAACTTTTGCACAGCAAAGGAAACCATAAACAAGATGAAAAGAAGACTTTCAGAATAGGAAAAAATATTGCAAATGAGCAGGATCCTCTATGATCCACCTCCCAGAATTCTGGATATAAAAGCAAAAATAAACAAATGGGATCTAATTAAAACTAAAAGCTTCTGCACAACAAAGGAAAATATAAGCAAGGTGAAAAGACAGCCTTCTGAATGGGAGAAAATAATAGCAAATGAAGCAACTGACAAACAACTAATCTCAAAAGTATACAAGCAACTTATGCAGCTCAATTCCAGAAAAATAAACGACCCAATCAAAAAATGGGCCAAAGAACTAAATAGACATTTCTCCAAAGAAGACATATGGATGGATAACAAACACATGAAAAGATGCTCAACATCACTCATTATTAGAGAAATGCAAATCAAAACCACAATGAGGTACCACTTCACACCAGTCAGAATGGCTGCGATCCAAAAATCTGCAAGCAATAAATGCTGGAGAGGGTGTGGAGAAAAGGGAACCCTCCTACACTGTTGGTGGGAATGCAAACTAGTACAGCCACTATGGAGAACAGTGTGGAGATTCCTTAAAAATTGCAAATAGAACTACCGTATGACCCAGCAATCCCACTTCTGGGCATACACACCGAGGAAACCAGAATTGAAAGAGACACATGTACCCCAATGTTCATCACAGCACTGTTTATAATAGCCAGGACATGGAAACAACCTAGATGTCCATCAGCAGATGAATGGATAAGAAAGCTGTGGTACATATACACAATGGAGTATTACTCAGCCATTAAAAAGAATTCATTTGAATCAGTTCTGATGAGATGGATGAAACTGGAGCCCATTATACAGAGTGAAATAGCCAGAAAGAAAAACACCAATACAGTATACTAACACATATATATGGAATTTAGGAAGATGGCAATGACGACCCTGTATGCAAGACAGCAAAAAAGACACAGATGTGTATAACGGACTTTTGGACTCAGAGGGAGAGGGAGAGGGTGGGATGATTTGGGAGAATGGCATTCTAACATGTATACTATCATGTAAGAATCAAATCGCCAGTCTATGTCTGACGTAGGATACAGCATGCTTGGGGCTGGTGCATGGGGATGACCCAGAGAGATGTTATGGGGAGGGAGGTGGGAGGGGGGTTCATGTTTGGGAACGCATGTAACAATTAAAGATTTTAAAATTGAAAAAATTAAATAATAATAATAAAGATGTAAAAATTTAAAAAAAATATTGCAAATGAAGCAACTGACAGGTGATTACTCTACAAAATATACAAGCAACTCATGCAACTCAATACCCAAAAACTAACAATTGAATAATAGGATGTGCAGAAGATCTAAGTCAACAGTTCTCCAAAGAAGACATACATAGGGCCAAGAAGCCCATGAAAAGATGCTCAACATCACTAATCATTAGAGAAATGCAAATCAAAATTACAGTGAAGTATCACCTCACACCAGTCACAATGGCCATCATCAAAATTATCTACAAACAATAAATGCTGTCAAGGATGTGGAGAAAAGGAACCCTTATACACTGCTGATGGGATTGTAAACTGATATAGCGACTATATAGAACAATATAGAGGTTCCTGAATACCTAAAAATAGAGCTACCATATGACCTGCAATCCCCTTCATGGGCACACCTGCAGAAACCCATAATTCAAAGAGATATATGCCTCCCAGTGTTCATTGAAGCACTACTTACAATAGTCACAACATGGACACAACCTAAATGTCCATCAACAGAGGAATGCATAAACAAGACATAGAACATATATGCAGTGGAATATTAGTCAGCTATTAAAGTGGAATGGAGTTGTGCCATTTGCAGAGACCTGGACGAACCCAGAGAGTACCACACAGAGTGAAGTTAGAAAAACAAATATCATATATTGACACATATGTGGAATCTAGCAAAACAGTACAGATAAACCTATTAACAAAGCAGAAATAGAGACACAGATGTAGAGAACAAATGCATGCACATTTTGGGACTGAGGGGGAGTGGAATAAGTTGGAGATTGGGATTTACATATATTAACTACTGTGTATAAAACAGATAACTAATGAGAAGCTACTGTATAGCATGGGGGGAAAAAGTTACAATCTGTTTGTAGGTCTGGAATCAAGATTGCCGGGAGAAATATCAATAACCTCAGATATGCAGATGACACCACCCTTATGGCAGAAAGTGAAGAGGAACTAAAAAGCCTCTTGATGAAAGTGAAAGAGGAGAGTGAAAAAGTTGGCTTAAAGTTCAACATTCAGAAAATGAAGATCATGGCATCCGGTCCCATCACTTCATGGGAAATAGATGGGGAAACAATGGAAACAGTCAGACTTTATTTTTTGGGGCTCCAAAATCACTGCAGATGGTGACTGCAGCCATGAAATTAATTGACGCTTACTCCTTGGAAGGGAAGTTATGATCAACCTAGATAGCATATTCAACAGCAGAGACATTACTTTGCCAACGAAGGTCAATCTAGTCAGGGCTATGGTTTTTCCTGTGGTCATGTATGAATGTGAGAGCTGGACTGTGAAGAAGGCTGAGCACCGAAGAATTGATGCTTTTGAACTGTGATGTTGGAGAAGACTCTTGAGATCCCTTGGACTTCAAGGAGATCCAACCAGTCCATTCTGAAGGAGATCAGCCCTGGGATTTCTTTGGAAGGAATGATGCTCAAGCTGAAACTCCAGTACTTTGGCCACCTCATGCGGAGTTGACTCATTGGAAAAGACTGATGCTGGGAGGGATTGGGGGCAGGAGGAGAAGGGGACGACAGAGGATGAGATGGCTTGATGGCAATACTGACTCAATGGACATGAGTCTGAGTGAACTCCAGGAGATGGTGATGGACAGGGAGGCCTGGCATGCTGCGATTCATGGGATCACAAAGAGTCAGACACAACTGAGTGACTGAACTGAACTGAGGGCATATATTAAGTTAACCTTAAAAATACATTATGATAACCATTGTCTGTGTGTGTATGTGTCATCTTATATTATGTGATATTTACCACAATAAAAAATTAAATAAAATGCAAAGGAATACCATTTTCTTGACAGCATCCCTTGCTTCAAATGAATCAACAATTATATTTTATCTGGGGAAACTAAAATTCAAGAAATACACAAGTTACAAATTGATGGTCCATAGTTTAAACCTTTGGTTTTTCAGATATAACAATACAAGATCAGGAAGCAGTTGACAAAATATTAAAAAAAAAAAAAAAAGTGTCCTTTCTTATGAACTTCATCTGCAAAAGAAACAATGTGAGCACCTTTCAGAATAAGCAACTAGTATCCAGGAAGAACCCAAGTTAGATGGTAGGCACTGAGAGAGGGGATCAGAGGGCAGACAAACTGAAACTACAATCACAGACAACTAGCCAGTCTGATCACATGGAGCACAGCCTTGTCTAACTCAATGAAACTAAACCATGCTCTATGGGGCCACCCAAGATGGGCAAGTTATATTGGAGAGGTATGACAGAATGTGGTCCACTGGAGAAGGGAATGGCAAATAACTTTAGTATTCTTGCCTTGAGAACCCCATGAACAGTATGAAAAGGAAAAAAGATAGGACAGTGAAAGATGAACTTCCCAGGTCGGTAGGAGCCCAATATGCTGCTAGAGATTAATGGAGAAATAACTCTAGAAAAAATGAAGGGAAGGAGCCAAAGCAAAAACAATACCCAGCTGTGAATGGGACTGGTGATAGAAGCAAGGTTCAATGCTGTAAAGAGCAATATTGCATAGGAACCTGGAATGTTAGGTCCATGAATCAAGGCAAATTGCAAGTGGTCAAACAGGAGACGACAAGAGTGAACATCAACATTCTAGGAATCAGTGAACTAAGATGGACTGGAATGGGTGAATTTAACTCAGACAACCGTTAAATCTAAGACTGCAGGCAGGTATCCCTTAGAAGAAATGGAATAGCCATCATAGGCAAAAAAAAAAAAAAAAAAAAAAAGAGTCTGAAATGCAGTATTTGGATGCAATCTCAAAAACGACAGAATGATCTTTGTTCATTTCCAAGGCAAACCATTCAATATCACGGTAACCCAAGTCTATGCCCCAATCAGTAATGCTGAAGAAGCTGAAGTTGAACAGTTCTATGAAGACCTACAAGACCTTCTAGAACTAACACCCAAAAAGATGTCCTTTTCATTATAGGGGACTGGAATGCAAAAGTAGGAAGTCAAGATACACCTGGAGTAACAGGCAAATTAGGCCTTGGAATGCAGAATGAAGCAGGGAAAAGGCTAGTAGAGTTCTGTGAAGAGAACACACTGGTCATAGCAAATACCATCTTCCAACAACACAAGAGAAGACTCTATACATGGACATCACTAGGTGGTCAACATCAAAATCAGATTGATATATTCTTTGCAGCCAAAGATGGAGAAGCTCTATAATGTCAGCAAAAACAAGACTGGGAGTTGACTGTGGCTTGGATCATTAACTCCTTACTGCCAAATTCAGATGAAATTGAGGAAAGTAGAGAAAACCATTAGACCATTCAGGTATGACCTAAATCAAATTCCTTATGACTACACAGTGGAAGTGAGAAATAGATTTAAGGACTAGATCTGATAGATAGAGTGCCTGATGAACTATGAATGGAGGTTCATGACATTGTACAGGAGACAGGAATCAAGAAAATTCCAAAGGAAAAGAAATGCAAAAAAACAAAATGGCTGTCTGAGGAGGCCTTACAAATAGCTGGGAAAAGAAGGGAAGCAAAAAGCAAAGGAGAAAAGGAAAGATATACCCATTTGAATGCAGCGTTCCAAAAAAGAGCAAGGAGAGATAAAAAGCCTTCCTCAGTGATCAAAGCAAAGAAACAGAGGAAAACAATAGAATGGGAAAGACTAGCGATGTCTTCAAGAAAATTAGAGATACCAAGGGAACACTTCAGGCAAAGATAGGCTCAATAAAGGACAGAAATGGTAGGGACCAAACAGAAACAGAGATATTCAGAAGAGGTGGCCGGAATTCATAAAAGAATTATACAAAAAAGATCTTCATGACCCAGATAATCACGATGATGTGATCACTAATCTCTAGCCAGACATCCTGGAATGTGAAGTCAAGTGGGATTTAGGAAGCATCACTATGAACAAAGCTGCTGCTGTTGCTGCTGCTGCAAAGTCGCTTCAGTCGTGTCTGAATCTGTGTGACCTCATAGACAGCAGCCCACCAGGCTCCCCCATCCCTGGGATTCTCCAGGCAAGAACACTGGAGTGGATTGCCATTTCCTTCTCCAATGCATGAAAGTGAAAAGTGAAAGTGAAGTTGCTCAGTTGTGTCTGACTCTTCATGATCCCACGGACTGCAGCCTACCAGGGTCCTCTGACCATGGGATTTTCCAGGCAAGAGTACTGGAGTGGGGCGCCATTGCCTTCTCTGATGAACAAAGCCAGTGGAGATCAATAGAATTCCAGCTGAGCTATTTGAAATCCTGAAAGATGATCCTGTGAAAGTGCTATACTCTATATGCCAGCAAATTTGGAAAACTCAGCAGTGGCCACAGGACTGGAAAAGGTCAATTTTCATTCCAATCCCAAAGAGAAGAAATGCCAAAGAATGCTCAAACTTCTGGACAATTCCACTCATCTCACATGCTAGTAAAGTGATGCTTAAAATTCTCCAAGCCAGGCTTCAGCAATACGTGAACCGTGAACTTCCAGGTGTTCAAGCTGGTTCTAATAAAGGAAGAGGAACTAGCGATCAAGTTGCCAACATCTGCTGGATCATTGAAAAAACAAGAGGGTTCCAGAAAAACATTTATTTCTGCTTTATTGACTATGCCAAAGCCTTTGACTGTGTGGGTCACCACAAACTGGAAAATTCTGAAAGAGATGGGAATACCAAACCACCTGACTTGTCTTTTGAGAAATATGTATGCAGGTCAGTAAGCAATAGTTAGAATTGGACATGAAACAACAGACTGGTTCCAACTAGGAAAAGGAGTACGTCAAGACTTTATATTGTCACCCTGTTTATTTAACTTATATGCAGAGTACATCATGAGAAACACTGGGCTGGAAGAAGCGCAAGCTAGAATCAAGATTGCCGGGAGAAATATCAATAACAGATGACACCACCATTATGGCAGAAAGTGCAGAAGAACTAAAGAGCCTCTTGATGAAAGTGAAAGTGGAGAGTGAAAAAGTTGGCTTAAAACTCAACATTCAGAAAACTAAGATCATGGCATCTGGTCCCATCACTTCATGGCAAATAACTGGGGAAACAGGGGAAAGAGTGGCTGACTTTATTGTTCTGGGTTCCAAAATCACGGCAGATGGTGATTGCATCCATGAAATTAAAAGACACTTACTCCTTGAGAACTGGGCTTCACTGGTGGCTCAGAGGTTAAAGCGTCTGCCTGCAATGCAGGAGACCTGGGTTCGACCACTGGGTTGGGAAGATCCCCTGGAGAAGGAAATGGCAACTCACTCTAGTATTCTTGCCTGGAGAATCCCATGGACAGAGGAGCCTAGTGAGCTACATTCCATGGGGTCGCAAAGAGTCGGACACGACTGAGCGACTTCACTTTCACTTTCACTTCACTACTCCTTTGAAGGAAAGTTATGACCAACCTAGACAGCATGTTAAAAAGCAGAGACATTACTTTGTCAACAAAGGTCCGTCTAGTGAAGGCTATGATTTTTCCAGTGACCATGTATGGATGTGCAAGTTGGAGTATAAAGAAAGCTGAGCACCGAAGAATTGATGCTTTTGAACTGTGGTGCTGGAGAAGACTCTTGAGAGTCCCTTGGACTGCAAGGAGATCCAACCAGTCCATCCTAAAGATCAGTCCTGGGTGTTCATTGGAGGGACTGATGTTGAAGCTGAAACTCCAATACTTTGGCCACCTGATGTGAAGAGCTAACTCATTGGAAAAGTCCCTGATGCTGGGAAAGATTGAGGGCAGGAGGAGAAGGGGATGACAAAGGATGAGATGGCTGGATGGCATCACCCACTCAATGGACATGGGTTTGCGTGGACTTTGGGAGTTGGTAATGGACAGGGAGGCCTGGAGTGCTGCGGTTCATGGGGTTGCAAAGAATCGGACATGACTGAGCGACTGAACTGAACTGAACTGATCCATGAAGAGAAGCAGAAAGCCAAGCACCGAATTTAGAAAAAAACTGATGGAGATGAAGTGAGAGGAGAAAGAAAGATTCTGGCCTATATGGTGACCAATTCATTTGACCTTTCTTTCATTCACAGAAAGGAACAAAAGAGTTAAATATTTATTCTCAATGCTTTTTAGAGTTCTGGTTTAGTCTGTTATTTTATTTTATTTTTTCAAGAAATATATAACATCAAGCTTTCTTTTCCTGAAAATAAGGATTAAAGGGAATTTTGAAAAACCTATATATTTATATGGTGTCATTTTGTATGTTGTGATAATACAGGCATCATGGATATACTATTATGTTTATCTTAATTTGGAAATAATCTTTGGTCTTTACTCCTAAAATGCTATTTTCTTTAAGATAAAAAAGTATAATATTATGGGTAAAACATGGTTGAAGAAATGATATATTTTTATTATGTTTTGCTCATATAATAACTGAACACCTCAGAAATACAGAGTGATATTTAAATTCAGCTGGAGGCCTGTTAGGGGCCTCCCTGGTGGTGCTAGTGGTTATGAATCCACCTGCCAATGCAGGAGATGCAAGAGCTGGCGGGGATTGGTGGGGGGTAGGGGGCGTTCAATCCCTTAGTCGGGAAGATCCCCTGGAGTAGGAAATGGCACCCCACTCCAGTATTCTTGCCTGGAATAATGTGACTATCAAAGTTCTACATCAATTCAAGCATTTTTGACAGGTTTTTATTTTCTTTTAATATGTCAGCAAAAGCATTTAACAGAACCCAGAGTGATTTTCAGTCTATCTCTCACACAATCTTAGCACTTCATGTGAACTGTAGGCATCTGTGAAGCAATCATTTTGCTTTCTTTCTTTCTCCAGTACATTTTGTCTAAAATGACTTGACACAACATAAATTTACTTTACTTCATTTCTAAATAGAAAAAGTCTTTTTGTTTTATGAAATAGTTTCTCTTCTCTCATATATCTTTCCAAATTGAGAAACATAATATGCACTAGAATCAATGTTAATCTCACCTTACTACAGACTTTTAGTCAAGTAAACATAAAAATCTGCATATTATAATTACTACAAATCTATGAAGGTTAATTTGGACATAATTTTTCAATGTATCATCTGCTAGACTTGAAAAGCAATGATTAATTTTTCTTTGTCTAAGACTCTCCAAAAACCTTTATCAACATTTTTCCAAGTTGTGTCTCACAGAAATCAGGAAATTTCAAACTATACTAAACCACATAGTACCTATATTAAAAACTAATCAATTTTTTATCACAAAATATACTTAGTCTTAATATTATTAAGGAGATTTGCTTTTTTGTGTGTGATCTTTTGGAATTTCTATTTTTGTCTTGCTATATTATTTCCATTAATGTAGTAGGTTGCAATATCACCTACTATTTTTTCTTATTTTATAAAACATGCTTATAAAAACTCCCCAAGGATTTAAGTTAACTAAAAATATGTTAAGATTTTTAAATGCTTATTTATATAGCTATATTTATTACTATGAAGGTTTTATGAGGCACAGTGCTATATTTCCAATCTATTATAGCAGTAGTGTTCTTTATGGTTAAAATATTTAAACAGATTATTCCTAAATTCCTAAACTCTAATAAATTATTAATGGATTTCAGTCTTTTTTTAGAGAAACTTTTATAAAAATACTTATTTCACATTCTAGAATTTCACTTTATGTGCATTTACTTTTTTGAATATATGTTTTTATGTTGAGATTTTGAGAAACATGTTTCTAATATTTGTTATCAATATATAAAAATATTGAGATAATAATCTAGTTGACTTTTCTCATAGTTTATTTGAAATAACTTTCAAAACAGAAAATTGAATGTTAAAACACAGTGCTTTTAGTACCGTGTCAGAAATTTTAATATCAGAAAAGTTAATTTCTCAGGGTTTCAATTTCTGCAAATTAAAAACGAAAGTTTGACTAGATATTTTCTAAATTTGGGGGAAAGGTTATAGTTCTAGAAAGTTATAATTTCCTTTATGTTAATTCTCTACACTATGCTCAGTGAATATGACAAGAATGAGATGCCAATTTAAATATTACAATAATTACTTATCAATTAATTTACTTGCTTTCCAGACTTTTGTTGTGATTATTCTATGAAGGACTCAAAATACGTCTTTTTTTATATCAGGTATCAAAGTGTTGGGGTAGGATTTTCTTCTGTTATTTCTTTATAGAAAATTGATATCATTATTTCTGTTCTCTTTTTGTTTGAAATTGATATTGGAGAATATGGCTGGGACAGGTCTACATGTTTTCAAATATAGATCGTCAGGGGACGTTCAACTTTAAGGAATCCAACAGGTTGTTTTCTTCCTTTGTGTGCTGTTTCTCAAGGGCCCTCTGTTCCTTATCAGTTCCTGGTAAACAGGAAAGAGCAGAGCTGCATGCAGTTCTCAGGACTGAAGTCATGAACAGAACGCATGCGTGGATTCCCTTCAGTGACCTTTTACTTTATTATAAATTACTCAGTCACGTCCCTATTACTCAGGATATGGATTGTCTTCTGGCCCTGTGACGACTGTGTGATGATTGTTATTCACCTGTTTCTGTTTTTGCTCAACTTTATTTTTGCTGCCTAAAGCTTCCTTGTATAAAGATATATAAACACATGCTGCCACAAATAAAGTACCTTTGTTTCACTAGAGGCTTGGGTTCCCCACGTCCCTCTTTTCGTTGACTCCAGTCCCTAGGTCCCGGTCTGCAAAGACCGTAACAATAGATCATTAGGAAAATATTAATGGCACTTAGAGAAAGCAGAAAAATATAAGTAATCCTTTGATAACAAACTGTTTCTTTCTGGCTTAAAGGTATTTGTTTATTCCTTATATCTTCCCCAAAAGCATAAGTGTCTCTTCATGTCTTTAGTTTGCACAGCCCTAGTGACAGTCACTAAATGCATATTTAATGAGAGATATAATTAATTTGATATCACTTTCATCTTTTTCAGGGTAAGTTTAAAAAAATACACTTCTCTCATGTATCTTCATGGAGAAGGAAATGGCAACCCACTCCAGTATCCTTGCCTGGAGAATCCTGTGGATGGAGCCTGGTGGGCTGCCATCTATGGGGTCTCAAAGAATTGGACATGACTGAAGTGACTTAGCACCAGCAGCAGCATGTATCCTCAAATTCTGTTTTTCTTTTTCTCTAGTTCAATTATTTCTGAACTGGGAAAACAAAAATATATCCTCCCTCTCAATACTTCTCTTCATTTGTGCTCTTCCCATTTCCTCTCTATCTGGCACTAACTCGTCTTGTCATGGCTCAGGTCTTGCACAGGAAGCAAGCCATGATTCAAGTGTCCTCACTCACGTGTTCTTCCCTGTCACATCTTTGCTAAAGGGAACCGTCAGACAGCTGCATCAAAGGTGGAAGACAGAAGACAAGAAGACAGGAAGCCTGTAGGCATCCATGCAGTCATCACTCTCCCCTTAACTGTACCTCTCTCAAAGACGTTCATTTAAAATTTAGTCCTATCATCCTGTTGGGAAGGAAAGTAAGAGTCTGAGGAAAATAATGTTCTCCATCAGAGCTCTAACCCAGTGATTCACCACGCTGCTTTGACACTGTGATTGCTAAGGTAGCTTTAAACAAGTACTGCCTCCAAGCCTGGCATACAGTAAAATATGATAAAATTAATCCTTTAAAGGATATGAATATCCTTATATGTAGCTATTTTGACAATTGATTTCTACCAGCTGCTCAAAAAAGAAAAGACAAAATAACCTGAAGATAGCAATGAACCATAAAGACCATTACCTCTGTCCTAGTCTCATTCCAGTAAGTAGGGGCATTGATTTTATCTTTTCTGAATGACCCAGTATACAGGTCTTCCAATTGTTGTCTACATGATGTTGAAGGTTATAATCTAAACACCAATGTTCATCGCAGCACTGTTTATAATAGCCAGGACATGGAAACAACCTAGATGTCCATCAGCAGATGAATGGATAAGAAAGCTGTGGTACATATACACAATGGAGTATTACTCAGCCATTAAAAAGGATACAGTTGAATCAGTTCTAATGAGATGGATGAAACTGTAGCCGATTATACAGAGTGAAGTAAGCCAGAAAGAAAAGCACCAATACAGTATACTAACACATATATATGGAATTTAGAAAGATGGCAATGATGACCCTGTATGTGAGACAGCAAAAGTGACACAGATGTGTAGAGCGGACTTTTGGACTCAGAGGGAGAGGGTGGGATGATTTGGGAGAATGGCATTGAAACATGTATGCTATCAATGTAAGAAATGAATCATCAGTCTATGTCCAATGCAGGATACAGCATGCTTGGGGCTGGTGCATGGGGATGACCCAGAGAGATGTTACGGGGAGGGAGGTGGGAGGGGGGTTCATGTTTGGGAACACATGTACACCCGTGGTGGATTCATGTCAATGAATGGCAAAACCAATACAGTACTGTAAAGTAAAATAAAGTAAAAATTAAAATTTAAATAAATAAAATGACAGTCACAAAAAATAAAAAATAAAAAAAATAAACACCAATAACTGCCACAACTAGAATGTGGCTGTTAGCAGAATCCTACTTGTTATATACTATATCACATGTATGTTTCACCCAGTGGGAATCTGTTTTCACCTCCGATATCTTTCATCAAAAATAACCTAATATATTCTTCCCCATCATTGCTCTCTGGTTAAGAAAAAATATAAGATATTGGAGAACACACTGTCCTGTAATCATGAAAAAACAATCTAATAAATACACAAAGCTAGCTTTTCCTCCCTTATCTTTTCTACTGTGTGTCTTAAGAAAAGTGCATACATGTACATAGGTTTATCTTAATTCTCACTCCTATTTTTAACATAAAATATTTTCAAATGAAGATTTTCCAACCATGGGAGTTTTTAGCATCTGAGTCCCATAATTGTCAAGTGGCTATTCTAATACATAATTCGAAGGGGGAAGTCGTTTTCTCAAAGTCATGGTTGGCTAAGTTCCCAAATTTTCATCCTTTATTAGCCATGATTACTAAGCCCCAAACTTTCTTAAATATAAGTATATTATTAAAAATAATAGGGTTTGGTATTTTTCTGTGTAGCATCTAGTAGAGAATTTTTTTTAATAAAGAAATATTACTGCCAGCATTCACTGACAATGTTCTCTGCTTAAGTTAATTCATATGATCACTATGGTTTTATTAGTAAAACTTCCTTCTCCAAAAGTTGGAACAAATGTTATATACAAAGAGATTTATCACTGACTTCTAATCAAATAAAAGAGCTCAAATTTACCTTTTAAGTGCACTGATTTAGTACATTAAGTCAATCAGTCAGTCAGTCAGTTAGTCAATAAACGCTAATTGAATACCTGACTCTGCACAGGATAAGGTTTAGGGCCAGAAAAACTAACACTAACAATACATTCAAGAATACAATTAAGTGGAGAAATTTCTACAGCTATTCTAATTGTAAACTGTTAAACTGAAGGACTAATTAATCAAAGATTTTAAATTGGTGAATAATTCAACTCTATCTTATTGTGAAAGTGAAAATGTTAGTTGCTCAGTTGTGTCCGGCTCTTTGTGACCCCATGGACTATAGTCCATCAGTCTCCTCTATCCATGGGATTTTCCAGGCAAGAATACTGGCATGGATAGCCATGCCCTCCTCAGGGAGTCTTCCTGCTTCAGGGACTGAAACTGGGTCTCCTGTATTGCAGGCTGATGCTTTACTGTCTGAGCCACCAGGGAAGCCCTCCTTATAATACTAAAAGTCAAGTAAATAAAACCTTATTTTTCACAGCCTCCCATTTAACAATGTTTGGGTATAACAAATCTGTCCAGTTATACATATCATTTTTGATTCATTTAGAGAAATAAGAGAGCAATTCTCACAATGCAGGAAACAGTCATAATTGGCTTTAGTATGAAAATCTCCCAAAATTATTTCCTACTACTGAGTATATATATATATATATATATATATATATATATATATATGCCATGTAATAAACTTTTAAAATGTCAAAACACACACAAGGTATATAAAAAATGTGTTTCAGAATACAAGAAATACAGGATTGATCATATATAAAAAATGGAAGTGGGAAAAATGTTTCAACATGTTAGGAAACTCAGAGATGATTCTCATAATGCTGAGATCAGTGTGGTGAAACTTTCCTCACTTATAATAATGGAGATAAAGGGATTAAGTCCTGAACAGCAGATATTTCATTTCTAGAAATTAGCCTTTTATAAATATATTTTAACTAAGGACAAAGGCAGGTTAGTAGGTATACAGGGCTTTTATATTTAGTTACCTATTCTACTTTAACTGGGTTCAATCCCTGGGTCAGAAAGTTCCCTTGGAGGAGGGCATGGCAACCCACTCCAGTATTCTTACCTGGAGAATCACATGAACAGAGGAGCCTGACGGGCCAAGTCCATAGGGTCACAAAGAGTTGGCCACAATTGAAGTGACTTAGCACACAACACACTACTTTAATTCAAAGAGATGCAGTTGAAAGAGTTTGTTTCAGACTATAGTGACCATCTAATTAATTATCTAAACCAAACAATTTTAAGGATAAAAGAGGAATTATTGATCATTAGGCTGGCAATACACAAAAACTAGAACCCTTCATGTCTACCAAAACATTGTCATGCCTACTGCAGATATATCTGAATCTCTAATCCTTATCACTTTATTAGTTACAAAAAATTGTGGAAATTATCTAATATATCTAGCATCTTAGTTTTCTCATTTATAAAAGATAAATTGTAATACCTAGAATTAAAATAAATATATTCAAGATGCCTGTTATGTATTAACCATTCAAGCATGTACATGCATGTGTGCATGTGTGTTAAGCTGCTTCAGTTGTGTCTGACTCTTTGCGACCTATGGACTATAGCCTGCCAGGCTCCTCTGTCCATGTAAGTGTCCAGGTCATAATACTGGACTGGGTTGCTGTGCCCTCCTCCAGGGGTTTGTAGCTATTTCAAGAGATTTCTTTTTGGCATCTTTGATTTAAATTCTATTAAGCATAAGTGATTTCAGATTTTTCTGGTGCCAAAATATTCACTGTATGGGTATTCCAGAATATCTTCACTCCATACAAATATTTATCTGTCATCTTCTTACTTGTCATCATTGCCAGGAGAGGATTATGATCACTAATTCCAAAGGAAAGATGAGAGACATGAGTAGAGCCATTCCAGGCAAACTCAAGCTAAATCAGTCAGTGTTTCAGTTCAGGTACCAGAGAACATTTTTTCATAAAGGAAGAGACAATAAATGTTTTCAGCTTTGGAGCCAGATAGTCTCTGTACCAGTTATCAACTCTCCCACTGTACCACAAAAGCAGCCGTAGATAAAGTAAACCAATAGTCATGGTTTTGTTCTAATGAAACTTTACTCCTGGAGACTGAAATCTGAATTTCATATTATTTTCATGTGTCATAAAATATTTAAATTTCTATCAACCATTTAAAACTATAGAAACTATTCTTAACACATGAGATGTGCAAAAATAGGTTGAAGATCTCATTGGACCATCAAGCTGTAGTTTACTGACCCCTGTATTAACTTGCTCTTTATTTTTAAATACCATTGAGGTAAATTTTCGTAGCTTTGTGTTATTTTTGTGGCAGCAAACTGATACAACGTCAGTCCGGAATGGTCCAACACCATCACTGTATAAGCATGCATGCATGCACGCACGCAAAGTCAGTTAAGTTGTGTGTGATTCTTTGCAAACAGTGGATTGTAGCCAGGCTCCTCTGTCCATGGGTTCTCCAGAAAGGAATACTGGAGTTGATGCCATGCCCTTTTCCAGGGGATGTTCGCCACACAAGGATGGAACTTGCATTTCCTACATGTGTATAATTAACTGCTACTGCTGCTAAGTCGCTTCAGTCATGTCCGACTCTGCGTGACCCCAGAGACGGCAGCCCACCAGGCTCCCCCATCCCAGGGATTCTCCAGGCAAGAAAACTGGAGTGGGTTGCCATTTCCTTCTCCAATGCATGAAAGTGAAGAGTGAAAGTGAAGTTGCTCAGTCGTGTCCGATCCTCAGCGACCTGTATTCAATTTTGGCAACACTTTATCTCTGCCATATCAATTATAATTTATTTTAAAATTGTGCTAAGAAAGAACTATAAAATCAGGTGGCATCCACTTGCTTTCTGGAAACTGCAAATAAAACTAGCTACTTTGTAAATTGTAAGTGAACATAACATGTACCACCAGTGCACTGAGAAATACCAAAGTTTATTTCTTTCTTCTGAAGTAATAACCAACTTGTCAGGTAGTGACAGCTCAGTGGGCCTGACTCCATAAGTGACAATGTTTGATATCTCCATTGCGATCTCTTAATGGACAAGTAGAACTTCCCTAGTGGCTCAGATGTTAAAGAATCTGTCTGCAAAGTGGAGGATCCAGGTTCTATCCCTGGGTTGGGAAGATCCCCTGGAGTAGGAAATGGTAACCCACTCCAGTATTCTTGCCTGGATAAATTCATGGACAGAGAAGCCTGGAGGGCTATAGTCCTGGGGTTGCAAAGAATTGGACAGGACTGGGCAACTAACATATAATGGACAAGTAACATGAATGAGAACTGATAAATTAACTAAACAGTGAGGCCGTTAGAGTGAGGTGGATTTAGTGCCATAGCAGCCCACAGAAGCAAACGAAAACCTAAGCCCATAAATGCCTCAAGGTTGAGAAACTGATACTTAACCAATCACAGATAGCCAACTCAGTTGAGTTCAGTTCAGTCGCTCAGTCATGTCCGACTCTTTGCGACCACATGAATTGGAGAACACCAGGCCTCCCTGTCCATCACCAACTCCCAGAGTTCACTCAGACTCACATCCATTGAATCAGTGATGCCATCCAGCTATCTCATCCTCTGTCCTCCCCTTCTCCTCCTGCCCCCAATGATTCCCAGCATCGGAGTCTTTACCAGTGAGTCAACTCTTCGCATGAGGTGGCCAAAGTACTGGAGTTTCAGCTTGAGCATCATTCCTTCCAAAGAAATCCCAGGGCTGATCTCCTTCAGAATGGACTGGTTGGATCACCTTGCAGTCCAAGGGACTCTCAAGAGTCTTCTCCAACACCACAGTTCAAAAGCATCGATTGTTCAGTGATCAGCTTTCTTCATAGTCCAACTCTCACATCCATACATGACCACTGGAAAACCCATAGCCTTAACTAGATGGACCTTTGTTGGCAAAGTAATGTCTCTGCTTTTGAATATGCTATCTAGGTTGGTCATAACTTTTCTTCCAAGGAGTAAGCGTCGATTAATTTCATGGCTGCAGTCACCATCTGCAGTGGATAGCCAACTAGGTTTTTCCAAATAGAGCAAATGCTTAAACTATTGCCAATCAAATAATTCCCTGGCTTTACTTAAGCATCTTCTCTACAAAAGTCTTTCCCTTGGTTCCTATCAGTGGAAATCTACTAAAAACTTTCAGTTTGGTGCTGCTAGACTAGAATCAATTTTTACTCAGATTCTTAAATTTTTACTGTACCTTAGTTTATCTTTCATGAAAAGTGAAAGTCACTTAGTCATGTCTGACTCTGTGAACCCATGGACTATTGAGTCCACGGGTTTCTCTAGGCCAGAATCCTGGAGTGGGTAGCTTTTCCCTTCTCCAGGGAATCTTCCCAACCCAGGGATTAAACCCAGATCTCCTGCCTTGCAGGCAGATTCTTTACCAGGTGAATCACAAGGGAAGCAGTTTATTTTTTAATAAGAATTAAACTTGATTAGTGACATAGATATAGAGTTGCTTCCTATCACAACATACCTTGACACAATGTGTGTATATATAAATGATCAAGATTTGACTTCCAGGCCTTTATTTAATTTCAAAGATGAACATAGTCATAACTCAGAGATACTGTGGGTTTGGATCCAGATCACCAAAATAAAACAAATAACACAATAAAGCAAGGCACTTGAAGTTTTTTATTTCCTAGTGAATATAAGAGCTGTTTAAACTACACTGTAGTCTATTAAGTGTGCAATAGTATTATGTCTACAAAATGTATATACTTTAATTAAAAAATACTCTAGAATTACTCTAAAATACTCTGCTGCTGCTGCTGCTGTTAAGTCGCTTCAGTCGTGTCCGACTCTGTGTGACCGCATAGACAGCAGCCCACCAGGCTCCCCCATCCCTGGGATTCTCCAGGCAAGAAAACTGGAGTGGGTTGCCATTTCCTTCTCCAATGCATGAAAGTGAAAAGTGAAAGTGAAGTCGCTCAGTCGTGTCTGACCCTCAGCAACCCCATGGATTGTATAGCCCACCAGGCTCCTCTGTCCATGGGATTTTCCAAGCAAGAGTATTGGACTGGGGTGTCATTGCCTTCTCCACTAAAATACTCTAAACCCTCCCTTATCATATGATGGCTAAAAGTCCTAGCCATCATCTGACAAGGGAGGGTTGCTATAATCCCACAGTTTGTAAAAGATGCAGTATATGCAAACACCATAAAGCAAAGTCCAATAATCTGAGGTATGCCTGTATATATAACCAAATAAAATATAACAAGTTTAAAAGTTAATATTATGGTCCTCCTATTTAAAAAGCAAATACTGTTTACTTTTCATGACCATATCATTAATCCAGAAATTTTACAGGGCCTAAAATTTACTCCATAGGAGATTAAATATACAACTCCAGAAAATAAATATAAATGTCAAATGTCCTATTTAGGTAGATATGTTTGGCTGTCACCGTCAGATTTTAAAATCGCTAATGTGACCCAAAGCAATTCCATTACATACACTAAGCTTCCATCAGAGAGTATAAAGCAAGTCAATTATGGTCTGTAAAGAAATAACAGAAATTGTTCTTCCATACAAACAAAAGCAAATAAATGACACTCTGGGTGAATTTTTTTCTTATCTGCAAGTAATTCTTATATTGCTCAAAAGAAGCTGAGGTCTGGTGCCTTGAAATAATGCAATTGTTAATCTAGGAGTTGTTGTGTCTTTTCTGTGCCCTGAGTTATTGCTCAAAGCACATTAATATAAATTCTGCATTGCAAGTATCCTCCCTTGACTTAAGGAAATGAAAGGGCAAACAAGGAACAACCACATACTTTGCTCACCTTTTACCACACAATCAATTGCATTCAATCTGTTGCTAGAAATCCTCTAGCTCTGCTTAGCCCTAAATCACTAGTATTCAGAGGTTTATTGAACATTCACACTCATATGTCGTTTGCAGGAAGTCTAATTGAAAGAATTTACAGTTGGTTGAGTGCTTCATTTAGATTGTACATGTTTAATAAAAGCTTTTTAAGGTACTAATCTCGACTCAGGAAACAACAAAAGCGCTTGAGGGTTAAAGAATAAAACATCGTAGGTAAATGTTATGGTGTGACATTTCCTCATAATGTTTCCAAAGTAACTGCATTTACTGGCTTTGAATTGTTTTCACATATCTAATGCACTTCGCTGGAAAAATTTAGCCTATTAGTTATACCATGTGACAGAAGAGTGATGGTAGAATTACTTCTCAGTCAAAATGCTGTGGTTAGCTGAAAATAGTGTCAATAATTATTGCACTGTAGGAGAAAGTCTAAAATAATATCTCCAGTGAAATAATCCTGAACATCTTCTCATACAGATAAATCTAATTAAGTAGTAGGAACTGACTTTAGTCTATGTTACTCTGCAGTTATTTTAAAATGTGATTCTGATTTTCTACTTGCCTTATTGAACCATAGGCATTGTTTATGGGATGAAACTGCACGTTGGGAATTCATTTTACATAAATTATTCTTGCTGCCATTTAGCTTTATATTTCAAAGAAAATGTGAAACTATGTAGAAAAGGAAACCAAAATTAAGATTCAAAAAATGACGCAGGAATAACCTTCAAAGAACATAGACACATCAGCATCTGAATTCTCTCTGGCTTGGTATTCTGGAAGAGACCACATAGCAATCAGAAACGATACAAGGTGCTAAAAAACAATACTACAGGATAAAAATGGAATCTGTGGGCCAGCTCTTTCAGGAGAAGTTTCTTCAATCTATCTGCCTTCTCATTACTCAGCACACATTGGTGCCTTGCTATTTCCTTAGAATGGTGGACTAAATACTAATCCTACTGCATGATGCTAAGCAGGTTTTTAAACTCTGTTGTTCCTAAATAAACTCTTTTTTTTAATTAAAGTATTAATCCAGAGTTACCAATGCCTCATTTGGATTAGAATTTGAGTAAAAATCCTGAAAGTTACAAATTCTTAGGAATGCCATTGATGATAAAGTGAGGCTTGACTTTAGTGTATTATGATATACATATTCATCCTTTTCTTAGACTTCAATTTATAATAGATGAAATAAAGAAAAGCACTCAAAATAAATAGCCAAAATTACTAACATAAAGAAGATTAATGGATAAATTCTCACTGACTAGGTTGTTAGAATTTCTCGAAATGAAAAGTATTTTAAACTAATTTTGATTTCAGTTTGTCTGACACAGATTCAATAGTTCCATTCACATTTTGGAATGCTTAAAGAATAATGATGGAGGGGAAGGGCAACATGGAGTACAGTGTTCCAAACAGGGGTCAAATGTTTGGGCTTTCCTTTCATCCATTTAGCGAACAACTATTGAGCATCTCATATAACTTTCTAGGTGTTGGAAATAGAGCAGTGAAAAGACATGCTTCCGGTACTCATGAATCAAGTGGGAAAAAGAGATAATTAAAAATAAATAAGTAAGCATTTTCTTCATGAGTTTTGCAGAGAAAAATGAAGCTTACAAAGAGAGGTTGCAAATGGGGTGTGGGAGTTATTTTACCATTTTTATAGAGTGTTAGAAAAGTCCCATTGATAATGTGATATTTGAACAGAAACGAAGGGGAAGTGACAGAGTGAACCACATGGATCACTAGGGAGAACAATCAGCAACATTTTCATTCTAGTTTTATGTTAAGTCAAAATCAGCTAAAGCTACATAAGCAGCACTGTCTGGCAGAATTCTTTTTTGAGTCATTAAATCCTTGAAAGCTTTATTCAATACAGCACAAAATTTGCCATCTTCATCCTCATTTATCATTCCCTTCACTTCTTTTCTGAGCTGGCTTTCTCTCTCATCTTGTCTTTCATAACCAGGCCCTCAATGCAATCTTCTTCACTACATCAAATAGACTGAACAATTGCATTGTCATCACTTCCTGTTTTTTGTTTGTGTAACCATTGCAGGTTTAAGATAAGAATTTACCCATTTTCTCTGGAAACTGAGTTTACCCGTTTTCCATCTACATTAGTTTCTTTAATATTTGTGTATTATCTGATAATACATTCATTTCTTTACTGTGTGTTATTCATAACAATAAATGTATCCTTTCATCCCAGTAACTGCACACTTGCCATTACTCCTGCTTAGAAAATAAGTCTGTATTAGTTTTCTACTGCTTTGTAACAAACCACTCCAAACTTGGTGGCTTAAGGCAAAACCTGTTTATCTCACATTGCGGTGGGGGGGAGGAGGGGAGCGGGGATGTGGTCAGAAGTCTAGGCAATGAGCAATTCAGCTGGTTCTCTGCTTAGCATCTCACAAGGCTGAAGTTAAGGTGTCAACAGTGCTACTTTCTTTTCTCAAGGCTCTGAGAGTGAATCTGCTGTCAAGCTCATTTAGCTTGGTTAAATTTTGTTGGCTAAATTTTGTTCTTGCAGCTAGAGGAGAGGGTCCCTGTGTCACTGCTGACTGTCAGTTCAGGGACCTGGCTTTGCTCTTAGTGGCTGTCTCCACTCCTCCTCATGGTTTACAAGTAGGCTTTCTAGCAACAGCAGGTCTAATGCACACACTCTGAATCTCTGCCCTCCCTTCATCTTCACCTTTCTTGACACCTATGATCCCCTCATGTGTTCCATTTCTTGACCCAACATAGAGAATGGGGTTTCAACTTTTAAGGACTCAAGTATTTAGGTTGAGTCTACACAGACAATTTAAGATAATCTCCCTATTGTAAGGTTAGATGATTAGTAGTTTTGTTTTCAGCTGCAAAGTTCCTTCGCAGTAGCACCTAGGTTAGTGTTTATTAGCCAAGGGGCAGGAATTGTGGGGGAACATTTTTAGAATACTGTCTACCATGAAGTGCTCAAACATTATGTCAGCATGTGCTGTCATTAAAAAAAATACAGCTACTTACTCATACTTTTAGAAAGTAAGTGATAGTGATAGTGAAGTCGCTCAGTAATGTCCGATTCTTTGCGACCTCATGGACTATAGCCTACCACGCTCCTCCGTCCATGGGATTTTCCAGGCAAGAGTACTGGAGTGGGTTGCCATTTCTTCTCCAGAGGATCTTCCCAACACAAGGATAGAACCCAGGTCTCCCACATTGTAGGCAGATGCTTTACCATCTGAGCCACCAGGAAAGTCCAAGGACTATTATCATCTTTGTGTTACAGGTGGAGAAATTCAATGGGTCTGCATGATTCCAGACTACATGATTCTTCTCATATAATGACATGCATTGAAATGTCAGGTGATGTCATCCATAGATAAGCAGAAGTTAAGGTAGTTATTCAAAATTAACCTTGTGCTCAGACTCTTTCACTCCATGAGCTGTAGGCTGCCAAGCTCCTCTGCCCATGGAATTCTGCAGGCAAGAATACTGGAGTGGGTTTCCATTTCCTCCTCCAGAGGATCTTTTGACTCAGGGATTGAATCTGCATTTCCTGAGTGTACTGCATTGCAGGTAGACTATTTGCCACTGAGCCACCTGTGAAGTCTCAAATTAACCTTAATTAAGCAATTTAAGTTCAGATTTGAATTCAGATTATAGATAAGGTACCTGAACCACTCCTCTCAGGAACAGGAAATATTAGTCTTCCACATTGAAATGCATTGCATTTGAAATTACCACTGATCCTTTTAAAAATATAATATTCTTTTTTCTACTTAGATAAAAAAACCAGCTCTCCATTCAAAAGAAATTTTTAAAATATATTACATTTATATAGAAACAAAATGTTTCTAAGTATTTAATTAAAAAAAAAAAACAAAATATGTGCTTGCCAATACTAGAATTACATCATGATTGTCCAAAAGGCATGTGTGTGCTCAGTTGCACAGTTGTGTCTGACTCTGTGTGACCCTATGAACTATAGCCCACCAGATTCCTCTGTCCATGGGATTCTCCAGGCAAGAATACTGGAGTGGGTTGCCATTTCCTCCTCCAGGGTATCTTCCTGATCCCGGGATGAAACCCACATCTCTTGCATCTCCCATATTGCAGGCAGAGTCCTTACCACCAAGCCACCAGGAAAGCCCTCCGAAAGGCATATTTTTTTTTTTTTAATAATCTAGTAACAATTAGATAAGCAAAAATTTTAATGATGTAAAGGAGTGACATTTTTAACAGTAATTTTAGATCACTAAAGCTAATTAAGCAAATTTTAAAGCAATTTTAGGTTTATAATAGCATCAACTATGAACTTCAGCTTCTACATATCATGTGTTTATTCTAGAAATTTTGATTAGATATAAGTAAATCAAAACAGCATGATGATTTTCACAGTTAAGTATCCCCAAAGTACAAACTGACAAGAAGGAATGTTTGGCATGCACATTTAACTAACAGTCAAATTATCAGATTTGCAAACATACTGGCAGATGTGATCAAACTAGATAATTTCAGACCAAAATTTCTTAAGACATTAATAGTGTATTTTTCCCTATTATTCAATGAATATATTAATATACTGGAGAAAGCAGTCCGTGATTTGTATTATGGATTATGAATGTATATTCATAATAGACCCTGATGCTGGGAAACATTGAGGGCAAGAGGAGAAGGGGGCAATAGATGATGAGATAGTTGGATGGCATCACTGACTCAATGAACATGAGTTGAGCAAACTCTGGAAGATAGTAAAAAACATGGAAGCCTGGCATGCTGCAGTTCATGGGGTCGCAATGTGTTGGATACAATTTAGCAACTGAAAAACAGTCTACAAAAAGCAATGATATAAGTTTGCTCATTTCTCAAGACTCAAGAAATATAATTAATATATAGAATCCATTTATCAGGATGTTATGTATCATTATTTGCAGTATAGAATTTGTTCCCCTTATCTTTTAATCTGTAGGTTTTATTTCAGAGAAGACAATCTATAATTATAGCAAGTAATTGTTTTCTAAAAAAGATGAATGTTTATATTAATAGAGATTAAACACAGTAAGAGCTATCTTTTTTACTGTAATATACATGATTTCTTATTTCGGATAATTCAAAAGAAAGATATTCTTTGTATTAAATGGTGTATTGGGTACAGAGAACAGAATAAAGTTTAACGTTTTTCTAGCATGTTAGAACTTCAAGGACTTAGCTTTTAACATCTGGTATAACTTTAAGGGATTTAGCATTTTCTATACTGAAAAGAAAAAAAAAAAAATGTCCGCCATAGGAAACTCAGCTGGGGTAAAGTTAAACATGAGTAGAGCTCAGAACCTTTCTACTCTAGCTGACTGTGAATTTTTAACTTATTTTCAGGCCACCCATCTAGTTTTCTGGGTAGGTAGATTTCTTTCCACTAGGCTAAAGCCAGAGGAAGTAGCCAAAGGTCTTCATTCTGAGATTGCTCTTGGCATGCACAGGGTTACCCAGGGAAGCCCACTGCACTATTTTTTATAGCATAGCATAGAAATGGAGGTTTGCGTGTATCAAATCCTTGACAAATGTTCCAGCAGTTAAGTAAAACTTTGTTTATATTGCGTGCCTCTCAGCAGAAATTAAGAACAGTGGAAACAATTCGCGCAAGTGGTTGGCAATCTTCTCTCGTTCTCTTTTAGTGAATATGACAAGCTCACCTGCTGTGGGAGGCTGAAAATAAAGGACAATCTCACCACATTAATAAAACATGAGCCACAACTGAATCTGAGGCCAACTAAACCACCAGAGACTTACTGTGACGCTTAATTTTGTAGATGATGGAAGTACTTTAGCCCGAGGTAACTTTCATGGAGGCCATATTTGCGTGCAAACCTTCACTTAAGGCACTGCAGACAGGCAGAGTTAATGTTCATGGGAGTGTAAACTTACAGTAAAAGGCAGGAACCACATAAGATGTTACATCACTCAAGGCAGTCAACTTTGGTATGCCCTAATGTTTTATTGAAGCTCATCCCTCCTCACAGGAGATCTGAAAACCCACTTAATGCCCTCAGAAAATTGTCTGTTTTGGCTGCATGGACTGGTTCCTAATCACAGAAAGATAAAAACATCAAAATAAGCTAATCGGGTTCTGCCATGAAATACAGTCTCAAGAGAGCTAGAAGTAAAAGGGGGAGGTTGCTGGGAGAATCTATTAAGTTCAAGGGTTTACTGAAATTAAGGTAAGGGTGCTTCAGTAAAAAGAAGGAGGGGACAGAGACAGCAGACAAGAGGTGGAAGAAAGAAGGAAAAAAAAAATTCCTTCTAGGAAATGGAATAAGCAAGATCCAGCAAAATTAAGTAAAATCATGATTACATTTTGTATCAGTCAGACAGCAATTGAAATGAGGCTGAAGCACTGAAACAGTATTACCATGATTTCTCATAAAAATATTCTTTAGAAAATCATTTTATATAAAAAGAACTCATAACAGAATGCCTCCAGAGAAAGGACATTTTATAAAAGAGAATTTTTCCTTCTGTCAATTATATATTCTCAGGCAATGATTTCAAAATTGTGTTTACATTTATTTCCATGCTTCTTTCTCGAGACTAAGAAAATTTGATTTCTTTAATTAATGGGAATAATTTATCTTTTCAATCAGAGAACATTTGAAAATAATAAGAATCAAAAATGAAAACCATTATTGGAAACCCCCTGGGCTTTATTGTTGATTGGCTGTTCAGTTATTTGAAGGATTTTAACCAAAGGCTTATGGAAAGGAGTCTATTAAGGAAACAATGCAACTTACAGTAGAGTTAATGCTTCTGGATCACAATGTGCTTCAGCTTATCGTGAATAAACTAACATCATGGTTTACAAAGTGTTTTATCACTTTTTGGCAGCTGTAAAATTTTATATATAATAACTCATAGAAATTCTTTCTCGGAGGCAATGGTACCCACTAACTGATTAATAATATTTGCTGTAGAAGGGGCTGATGTTTTGGTCAAGGTATGAGAACACAAATTTAGAAGCATGTGTTTTCACCTTTGCAAAGGCATCTATGTCATTGTTCTCTCTTATGTCCATAGCAAGAAAAGTTTTAAGGTGGAAATAGATTATATAAGTGCATGTCATCTTGATGGTTCTTGTCATATATTGTATTAAGTGAGAACCTAAGCTGAATATAGACTGTTAGAAATGATTGTCACTCAGGTAAAAAATTCCTACTATTCGTTCAAACCGTAACAAAAATATTACCTTAGGGAACATTTGCAAATAACTTCTTCCTCTACCTGAATTCAGCCAACATATGCATTTTTGTGGCCCAGACACATTCTTCTTCAATTTTTAATAACTTGATCCCACTTTCTTTCTTTTTTTAATTGAAGTAAAGTTGGATATACAATGTCATGTCAGTTTCTGGTATACAGTCAGATGACTTAGTTTTATACATATATATATATATATTTTTTCAGATTATTTTCTTTTATAGGTTGTTATAAGATATTAAATATAGTTCCCTGTGCAATACAGTGGGACTTGGCTATCTGTTTTATATATAGTACTCTGTGTCTGATCCAACATTTACAAACTGATGTGTTTTACATTCAGTATCTGAGTTGCAGCTTCTCTTGAATATCAGAAGATATGGCAGGATCTGGTACACATTATCAGTTAGCACGATTAGACCCTGTGGCTAGCCTTCTCTAAACCGCAACTACCTCCATCTTCCCTGTGGGCTCATGAGCATAAGACAAATATTCTTTGCCTCTTGTTTTTAAATATTTAAATTATGTTTCTCTGTATCATTGTCACTATCAAAAACTAGAAAATGTGTATAAAGTTAGAGAAGTTTATAATTCAAGGGAATAGAAGAATGCATATTTTCAAGCATGAAGAATGTGCCTGTGATATCATGATTAAGGACTTCAGGTGATTTGGTATGGCAGATATAGAGTACACAGGAGAAAGTGATGACAAGACCTAAGGCTCAGATATTGAACACCCTTGTATACATACTATGCCAAAAAGTTTAGATATTTCCACCGGCAATGAGGCAACCATTAAAGCAAGGTGTCTTTATTACGTTCATGTTTAAGGTGATGAAATTGTAATACAGTAAAGAGGAAAAAAAAAAAGGTAGGAAGAACACTTAAGAAGCTATTACAGCAATCTATGAGGGAAAATAAGGTGTGAAGTAGGGTTATGCTCCCTAAACTTGAATAATCAGCTCTCATTTTTATAGGTGTTGTACACATAATAAATACTGGCATTTACTTAACTTTTTTTTTTCTTTTCAGTGACTCATTTTAAAAGGAAACTTAAATTACTACCATTATAAATGGCATGATAGAATTACTTGTCAGAAATAGAAACTGAATTCAAGGAAACAGAATCACATTCTTGAATCCTAGCTACATAGGTATCTTTGCCATCTAAAGCTTTCAGCCTAAGGTTACCCACACTTGGTTGAAAAGGACAGTTCTAGGTATATGTTAGCTCTTCTCTGAGACTTTTTTATATATAATAAGAAGGATTGAAAGAGAATTAAAAACTGAAGAACTTTTTGTGCATGGGTCAATATCACTTAAAATCATGTCAGATAAGTAAGTACTTAAAAAGAACTTAGGGCTTCTCTGGTGACTCAGACAGTAAAGAGTCAACCTGCAAAGCAGGAGACACGGGTTTGGTCCCTGGGTTGGGAAGATCTCCTGGAAAAGGGATGGCAAACAGAAGGGGAAAAAGTGAAAGTAGTGACAGATTTCCTCCTTTGGAGCTCTAAAATCACTGAAGATGGTGAGTGTAACCATGAAATTAGAAGATGATTGCATCTTGGAAGGAAAGCTATGACAAACCTAGGCAGTGTATTAAAACGCAAAGATGTCACTTTGTCAACAAAGGTCCGTATAGTCAAGGCTATGGTCTTTCCAGTAGTCAAGTATAGATGTGAGAGTTGGACCGTAAAGAAGCCTGAGTGCCAAAAAATGGATGCTTTTGAACTGTGGTGTTGAACAAGACTCTTGAGAGTCCCTTGGACTTAAATTTGACCACCTATTTCAAACAACTGACTCATTGGAAAAGATTCTGATACTGGGAAATATTGAAGGGAGAAGGAGAAAAGGGTGACAGAGAATGAAATATCGGGATGGTATCACTGATTCAATGGACATGAACTTGGGAAAACTCTGGGAGAGGGTAAGGGACAGGGAGGCCTGGAGTGCTGCAGTCCATGGGGTTGCAAAGAGTCAGACACAACTTGGTGACCAAAAAATGACAACAACAAAATGACATTGCCCCCTTGCTATGTATCTCACTTTGTGGGAAATCTCACATGAGGGCTGTGGCGATGGCAGTGAGGAACTGGACCCTAAAATCAATTAGGAAGCCCAAATCATTAAATGAGGGACTACATTTAACTGCTAATTTCTCCTCTCAAGTGCCTTTCCTTTTTTTTTTTTTTTTTTGATATTAGAGTCAATCTAGTAAAAAGAAAATTTCAGTGGAACAATATAAAAAGGGAAATATATGGAAGAGTCATAGTCATTATAAACATTAATATGCATATATAATGTATATAATACACAGCTATAATGTGTGTGTGTGTGTGTGTGTGTGTGTGTGTGCATGTACATGCTCATTCATGTCCTACTCTTTGTGAGCCTAGTAGGTTCCTCTGCCTATGGAATTTTCCAGGCAAAAATACTGGAGCAGGTTGCCATTTCCTAGGTCTGGGGGATTTTCCTGACCCAGGGATCAAACCTGACTTTCTTGTGTCTCCTGCTTGGCAGGTGGATTCTTTATCACTGCACCACCTGTGAAACCCACATCACTAATACTTATTTATAAATACACATAAGATAGGAAAGAATAATAGTTAAATATGTAATAATAAAAGCATATATATAATACTTTTATTATAAATAACATTATATAATAGTATGTTTTGTATATTTTCCTATAATTTATCCACAGAATTACAGAAAATCATTTATTTTAAATATATTGTAATGGTTAAGGATTTAAGTAATAATAATGATGATTATGGGCCCCAAATTCTTTGCCAATCTTGATTTAAATTGTTATTGAAACTAAAAATCACAAGTTCCTCAAGTTTCTCACTAGGTGGAAAAACCTTGACAAATGTGCTTTAGCAATACAAAAAGATAGATTGACCATTATTAATATAAACAGCCTACATTTCCCTTAGGAAAGAAAAAAGATTGTTGCATATTTACCTGTTTTTATAAAAAATAAAGGTAATATCTAGCTATTCTAAGAAAAAAATAAAAGAAAGTGCCTGTGTTTTACATACAGTGTATCCCCTTATTTTCCACCTAGACTACTTTACCTTACCTATTTGTTCTCATAGGCATTTACATTCTGACCCTTTTTGTTGCTTGTTAGAGTGTTTAGAGTGTTAATCCTTTCTCCTGTGAATCTCTAAAATTTCTCATGAAATGTAACTCTGCCTGATTTGTATTTTTATTTTTTTTTATTATTTTTAATACAAATTTAACAATGTCTATACCTCTTCCATCTTAACGGACTCAAGGATCCCTGAAAGCAAATCTCATATACACTTCAGTTTTCCAGTCTCCAAAACAGGGCATAAGATTGTTAGAAACCCTCAACAATGTTTTCAGAACTAGGAAATATACAAAAATGAGACAAGTTAACAAGTCTTATATTTAAATGAAAAGGTACAATAAATGGGTCACTATCCAAAAACTTCTAAAATCTTGAAGAGGCTGATTTACCTACTAGCGGAATAAGAGGTGAAATGGCATTCTCTTCACTCTCTCAACCTGGGATGAGACAATAGTTTTTGACTATCACATTATATTTCTATAAATAGCTTTACCTCCACCTATATTTGAATTAACTGACCCAGAAAGATATAATGATAAGTCATTGACATTTAAAGGATTATATGTCAGAATGATATTCTATTAATTAACTTCATGAACTAACATTTTGAATACCTGTATTTTCTAACATTCAAAGAGAAGCTACAGCTATCACTGTAGCCCAGTTTAGATAACTCTCTAGGGAATAGCTTTTATGGTGTCTTAGTCAATGTGCTAATGTCCTAAAATTTTTCTTTATTGGATCCTCTGTCATGTTCAATTCACTCAATGGAAACCAAAGCCCTTATAACAGCCTATGCAGCCTCAATGATTTCGCCTCCAGTTACCTCTCAGATCCCTTTCATACTTCACTCCACTCTCCTTGTCTCCATTCTGATCACACTGTCTGCTGGTTGTTCCTTGAGATTAGACATCCTCACATTTTAGGACTATCCAATGGCCTGTTCCTTCTGTCTAGACTTCTCTTCTTTCAGGTATCCGCATGGAGAACTCCCTTGGCTTCTTCATGTCTGTGCTTAAATGTCAGCTCAGAGAGGACCACTTAGGCTATGCTATTTAATATTTATCCTGTTGTACCTCAATCCTCCCAAATTCTCAATAACCTTTCCCCTGTTCCACATTTTTTCCCATAGAATTTGTCACCTTTTAACACACTGCAGAGTCGGACATGACTGAGCGACTGAACTGAACGCACTGCAGTGGATTACAGTCTTGTCAAGAAAATATTCACTTCCCTCCCCCTTTCATTTTAAGATAAAATGTAACTCCCTGGCCACATGTCTTGATCTGGCCAGTAGCATGTGAATGGATATGATGTAGGCAGAGGTTTGTACAAGTCTGTGAGGTTTGCTTTGTTTGTTCCTGGGACATCTGCTGTGAGAAGGACAGGTCTGAGTAGTTGCTGGTTGAAAAAGAATGAGGAACCCCATGAAAGAGAAACCATTCTGTACCCATGAGCCAAGCCCAGGCTTGGCTCAAACTGAAGCACAACCATCTGAGTCCACCCACAGACCAAGGTGCAAGAAAGATAAATGTTTATTTTTCTAAGCCACAGAATACATAGCAACTTGCTCTTATGGCAATAGCTGACTAACATATATAGAATCTGTTCATCTGTTTTATCTCTTTCTCTGCCAGAACATTGGTTCCACGAAAGCAGGGAGTTTGGCTTATTTTGTATCCAAATGCTTAGAACAGGGGATGACATATAGTAGTGACTTAATTAATAACTGTTGAATGAATTAACCAATATATATTATTAGTTAATTTCTAAAGTCACTTTGTACATTTAGGATAAGCCCTCAATTCATACAAATAGGGTATGTTTTGGTAATTGAAGAATATTTAATATCCAAAGAGGAAATATATATACTTTTTTATTATTTGATAATGTCAAAATAACATAAATAATAATAATAATAATGACTCTAAAATATATTTTGAAGACTAACACATAATAATAACTAGAAAATCCAAAAAGCTAAATAATGATCAAGGTCAGATATTTTACTAAATATTATATCATATTATAAAGCTACTAAGTTTGAAACACTGGCACACAAATGAACAAATATTCTATGAAGAAAAAGCATAACTGAGGAGCATGACATCATCAAGAAAGTGAATTAGGAGACTCTATGCTCTGTTGCCCTACAAATATCAAAACACTGATAGATGTCAACAAACACAGCTCTGGGAGATCTCAGAACTCCATTTAAGAAACTTCATCAACACAGTAGAATAAAAAGCCTGAGAATAACCACACAAAGGGGAAGCAGAAAGCTTCTTTTTTCCTGTACCATCCCCCTGGCTGTCACTTCTCAGCACCAGGAAGGAATACCCAGTTCAAAAGAGATTCTCTCACTAGGAAAGGGAGTGCAGGGTGAGCCACTAGCTTTCCTTGCCTTGCAGGGCACAGCTGGAAGGGTCTGCTTGGGTTACACCTTACCCAGAGCCCAGCAAAGCTGAGATGAATAAGGGTGGCTGTAAACAGGAAGAGCAAGGGTTTACCAGTATCAGCCATTCAGTGGGAGTGATCACAGTTCCCAGTGACCTGCTATACAGAAAAAAAAAAAAAAAAACCGACAGCCAGAACAGCCACCAAAAAGCCCCTGCAAATTTCGCCAGTTTAAACCTCACTGGTATTCACATTGCAGACACTACTAGGTCCTCCTCCAGGTTCTCCCTCAACTCCTGTCTGAGCCAGAGATCTATACTGACAGCCAGCTCAGCAAATCAAGCCTCTGGGACTGCATGAGTGCAAGATGCAAGCCTAGACCCCAGGAGCTGGCCCCAATGGCATGCACACACCTGGCACTAGACCTCCAGTTGTGCATTTATAAGCTGCTAGTCTGAATTCTGTCACCAGCTTTTATTGCCATATACACCTGTGGTGACATCCTGCAGCCATGTAGGGCATGCAGACAAGCAAGGCCTCCACAGCTACTGTGGGTCTGAATTTGACTCTATTTTCAGTCATTGACCTGTACAACTAGGCATATGTGTGGCTTGGCCCTCCAGCTATATGCCTTCATGAACCCCACAAAGCTATTAGTAGATTTCTCAAACACTATAGGCCAGGGGTAGAGGGTGGTTGATTCAAAGTGTTGTAAAAAGATTTTTTAAATGCTAACCTAGAAATATTTACCCTGCAAAGCTGTCATTCAGAAATGAAAGTGCTATAAAGACTTTTCCAAACACAGAGTTCATCATCAGTAGACATGCCTTACGAGAAAGGAGTTCTTCAAAGTTAAAAGAAAATACACTAATTTGTAACATACAAATGTATGAAAATAAAAAACACATTGGTAACAGTAAGTATATAGTCAGATTCAGAATAATGTAACTGAAATAAGGTGCTGAGTTAATCAATGAACTGTAGCATAAAAGTTAAGGACAAAAAGTATTAAAAAGAGCTACAGCTATAAAAATATTTAATGGATATACAGTATGAAAAGATATAATTTTTACATCAATAATATAAAATTCAGAGTGAGTAAAAAGTTATATTTTTTATATGTGATATGTTAATTTATCAGCCTAAAATAAACTGGGATATCCATAACAGGTTTTTAAGTAAGCCTGAGAGTAACCAAAAACAAAAGCCTCTAGTAAATGCACAGAAGATAAGGAAAAGAGGATCAAAGAAAATCATCAGTTCACAAAGGAAGACAGTAAGGAAGAAAAGGAGAAAGGAGTTATTGTTGTATAGTCACTAAGTCGTATCTGTCTCTTTGTGACCCCATGGACTGCAGAACGCCAGGCTTCTATCTCCTGGAGTTTGTTCAAACTCATGTCCATTAAATGGGTGATGGGATCCAACCATCTCATCCTCTGTCATCCCCTTCTCCTCCTGCCCTCAATCTTTCCCACCATCGGGGTCTTTTCCGATGAGTCAGCTCTCTGCATCAGGTGGTCAAAGTATTGGTGCTTCAGCATCAGTCCTTCCAATGAATATTCAGGATTGATTTCTTTTAGGATTGACTGGTTTGATCTAGTTGCTATCCAAGGGACTCTCAAGAATCTTCTCTAGCCCCACAGTTGGAAAGCATAAATTCTTTGGAGCTCAGCCTGCTTTATGGTGAACTCTCATACCTATACATGACTACTGGAAAAACAATAGCTTTCACTAAATGGACCTTAGTCAGCACACTGATGGTTTCTGCTTGTTAATATGCTGTATAGATGATCATGGTGGAGAGTTCTGACAAAATGTGGTCCACTGGGGGAAAGGAATTGCAAACCACTTCAGTATTCTTGCCCTGAGAACGCCATGAACAGTATGAAAAGGCAAAATGATAGGACATTGGAAGCTGAACTTCCCAGTTCGATAGATGTCCAAGATGCTACTGGAGATCAGTGGAGAAATAATTCCAAAAAAAAAAAAAAAAAAAATGAAGAGCTAGAGCCAAAGCAAAAACGACACCCAGTTGTGGATGTGACTGATGATGGAAGCAAGGTCTGATGCTGTAAAGAGCAATAATGCATAGGAACCTAGAACGTTAGCTCCATGGATCAAGGCAAATTGGAAGGGGTCAACAGGAGATGGCAAGAGTGAACATCAACATTTTAGGGATCAGTGAACTAAAATGGACTGGAATGGGTGAATTTAACTCAGATGACCATTATATCTATTACTGTGAGGAAGAATCACTTAGAAGAAATGCAGTAGCTATCATAGCCAACAAAAGAGTCCAAAATGCAGTACTTGGATGGAATCTCAAAAGTGACAGAATGATCTCTGTTTGTTTCCAAGGGAAATCACTCAATATCAGAGTAATCCAAGTCTATGCCCTGACAAGTAATGCTGAAGAAGCTGAAGTTGAATGGTTCTATGAAGACCTATAAGACCTTCTAGAGCTAACACTAACAGAAGATGTCCTTTTCATTATAGAGGACTAGAATTCAAAAGTAGGAAGTCAAGAGACACCTGGTTCTGTTCAGTTCAGTTCACTTGCTCAATCATGTCTGACTCGTTGCTTCCCCAAGGATTGCAGTCTGCCAGACATCCCTGTCCATTATCAACTCCTGGAGTTAACTCAAACTCATGTCGACCTGGAGTAATAGGCAAATTTGGCCTTGGAGTACAAAATGAGGCAGGTGAAAGACTAACAGAATTGTGCCAAGACAATGCACTGGGCATAGTAAACACCTTTGTCCAACAAAATAAGAGAAGATTCTACAAATGGACATCACCAGATGGTCAATACTGAGATCAGAAGGTTATATTCTTGCTGCCAAAGATGGAGAAGCTTTACACAGTCAGCAAATACAAGACCGGGAGCTGACTGTGCCTCAGATCATGAATGCCTTACTGCCAAATTCAGACCTAAGTTGAAGAAAGTAGGGAAAACCACTAGACCATTCAGGTATGAGCTAAATCAAATCCCTTATGGTATGCAGTGGAAGTTACAAACAGATTCAAGGGAATAGATATGATAGACACAGAGCCTGAAGAACTATGGATGGAGGTTCATGACATTGTATGGGAGGCAGGGATCAAGACCATCTCCAAGTGAAAAAAAAAAAAAATCTGCAAAAAGGCCAAATGGTTGTCTGAGAAGGACTTAAAAATAGCTGAAAAAAAAAGAAGAAGAAAAGAAAAAGGCAAAGGAGAGAAAGAAAGATATACCGATTTGAATGCAGAATTCAAAAGAATAGCAAGGAGAGATAAGAAAGCCTTCCTCAGTGATCAATGCAAATAAATAGAGGAAAATAATAGAATGGAAAAGACTAGAGATCTCTTCAAGAAAAGCAGAGATACCAAGGGAATATTTCATGCACACGATAAAGGACAGAAATGGTATGGACCTAACAGAAGCAAAAGATGTTTAGAAGAGGTGCCAAGAATACACAGAAGAGATATACAAAAAAGATCTTCTGGACCTAGATAACCACAGTGATGTAATCACTTGCCTAGAGCCAGACATCCTGGAATGTGAAGTCAAGTGGGCCTTAGGAAGCATTATTACAAAAAAAGCTAGTGGGAATGATGGAATCCCAGTTGAGCTATTTCAAATCTTAAAAGATGATGATGTGAAAGTGCTGCACTCAATATGCAAGCAAATTTGGAAAACTCAGCAGTTGCCACAGGACTGGAAAAGGTCAGTTTTCACTCAAATCCCAAAGAAAGGCAATGTCATAAAATGATCAAACTACCAAAACATTGCACTCATCTCATATGCTAGCAAAGTAATGCTCAAATTCTCCAAGCCAGGTTTCAACAGTACATGAACCATGAACTTCCAGATGTTCAAGCTTGATTTAGAAAATGCAGAGGAACCAGAGATCAAATTGCCAACATCTGTTGAATCATTGAGAAAGCAAGAGAGTTTGAGAAAATATCTACTTCTGCTTTATTGACTACACCAAAGCCTTTGACTCTGTGGGTCACAATAAACTGTGGAAAATTCTGAAAGAGATGGGAATACCAGACCACCTGACATGCCTTCTGAGAAATCTGTATGCACTTCCAGAAGCAACAGTCAGAACTGGACGTGGAGCAATAGACTGCCTGTTAATTGGGAAAGGAGGACGTCAAAGCTGTATGTCATCACCCTGCTTATTTAACTTATATGTAGAGTACATCATGTGAAATGCTGGGTGGGATGAAACACATACTGGAATCAAGGTTGCTGGGAGAAATATTAATGAACTCAGGTATGCAGATGACACCACCTTTATGGCACAAAATGAACAAGAACTAAAGAGCCTCAATGAAACTGAAAGAGAAGTGTGGGAAAAGCTGGCTGAAAACTCAACATTCAGAAAACTAAAATCATGGCATCTGGTCCCATCACTTCATGGGAAATAGATGAGGAAACAATGGAAACAGTGACAGAGTTTATTTTCTTGGACTCTAAAATCACTTCAGAGGCTGACTGAAGCCATGATATTAAAAGAGGCTTGCTCATTGGAAGAAAAGCTATGACCAGTCTAGCCAGCATATTAAAAAGCAGAGACATTACTTTGTCATCAAAGGTCTGTCTAGTCAAATCTATGGTTTTTCCGTTAGTCATGTGTGAATATGACAGTTGGACTATATAGAAAGCTGAGCACAGAAGAACTGATGCTTTTGAACTGTGGTGTTGGAAAAGACTCTTGAGAAGCCCTTGGACTGCAAGGAGATCCAATCAGTCCATCCTAAAAGAAATCAGTCCTGAATTGGACTGACTGCAAGGACTGACTATTGAGCTGAAACCCCAATACTTTGGCCACCTGATGCGAAGTACTGACTCACTGGAAAAGACCCTGATTCCTGGAAGGATTGAAGGCAGGAGACAGGGACAACAGAGGATGAGATGGTTGGATGGCATTATTGACTCCACTGGCATGAGTTTGTGTATGCTCCAGGAAGTGGTGATGGACAGGAAAGCCTGGCGTGCTGCACTCCATGGGGTGCTAAAGAGTCAGACACGACTGAGAGATTGAACTGAACTGAACTGATAGGTTTGTCATAGCTTTTCTTCCACGGAGCAATCATCTTTTAATGTCATTGCTGCAGTCATTGTCCACAGTGATTTTGGATCCCAAGAAGATAAATATGCCATTACTTTCCCTTTGTCCCCATCTATGTGCCTTGAACTGATAGGACTAGATGCCATGATCTTAGCTTTTTGAATGTTAAGTTTTAAGAAAGCTTTTTCACTCTCTTATTTGACTTTCATCAATAGGCTCTTTAGGTCCTCTTCACTTTACACCATTAGGGTGGTGTCATTTACATATCTGAGGTTTTTATTGTTTCTCGGGGCATTCTTCATTCCAGCATATGATTCATTCAACCCATCATTTTTCATGATGCACTCTGCCTAAAAGTTAAATAAGTAGAGTGACAATATACAGCCTTGACATACTCCTTTCCCAATTCTGCACCAGTCCCTTGTTTGATGTCCAATTCAAACTACTGCTTCTTACCTTCATATAGTATTCTCAGGAGATGGGTAAGATGGTCTGGTATTTCCAGCTCTTTAGAGTTTTCCACAGTTTGTTGTGATCCACACAGTCAAAGGCTTTAGGGTAGTCAATGAAGAAGAAGTAGATATTTTTCTGGAATTCCATTGCTTTCTCTAAAGGTATAAAATTCTGTATTAATTAAGGAATAAATAAATAACAAGACATAAGTGTACTCTGCCTATCAGATACTCACTTCAGCTACAAGAACACACAGGCTCAAGGTGAAGGAATGAAAAAAGATATTTCAGTAAATGGAAACCAAAAGAGAAAAGTAGCTATATTTTATTAGTTGAAATAGAATTAAGCTAAAAACTGTAACAAGAGAAAAACATGAGAAAGGAGTCATCAAAAGAATATAACAATTAAAAAACATGTGCACCCAGCATCTAAATTAATTAGATAAACAGTAACAGATATTAAAGGAGTAATAGACAACAGTACAATAATAAAACACTTCAATAACATTTCAACAATAAATAGATCATTCAGATAGAAGATCAACAATGAAACTTTTTATTTGATCCAAGATTTACACCAAAATATCCGCCTGACATATACAGAGCATTCCATCCAATAGAAGCAAATACACATTCTTCTCAAGGGCACATTGGAATACTGGACATTCTCCAAGATAGATCATATGTTAGGAAGTAAAACAAGTCTCACTGAGCAATTTTAAGAAAACTCTAATATCATCCCAAATATCTTTTCTGACTGAAATGGTGCAAAACTAGAAATTCATAACAGGAAGAAGTGGTCCTAAGAGAGTTTATAGCAATTAATACTTCAGTTCAGTTCAGTTCAGTTGCAGTTGTGTCCAACTCTTTGCCACTCCATGAACCGCAGCATGTCAGGCCTCCCTGTCCATTACCAGACAGAGTTCACCCAAACTCATGTCCATTGAGTCAGTGATGCCATCCAAACATCTCCTCCTCTGTTATCCCCTTCTCCTCCTGCCCTCAATCTTTCCCAGCCAGGGTCTTTTCAAATGAGTCAGCTCTTTGCATAAGGTGGCCAAAGTATTGGAGTTTCAGCTTTAGCTTCAGTCCTTCCAATGAACACCCAGGTTGATCTCCTTTAGGATGGACTGGTTGGATCTCCTTGCCATCCAAAGGACTCTCAAGAGTCTTCTCCAGCACCACAGGTTAAAAACATCAATTCTTTGGTGCTCAGCTTTCTTTATAGTCCAACTCTCACATCCATGTATGACTACTGGAAAACCATAGCCTTGACTAGATGGACCTTTGTTGACAAAGTAATGTCTTTGATTTTTAATATGCTGTCTAGTTTGATCATAACTTTCCTTCCAAGGAGTAAAGGTCTTTTAATTTCATGGCTTCAATCACCATCTGCAGTGATTTTGGAGCCCAGAAAAATAAAAGTCAGCCACTGTTTCCCCATCTATTTCCCATGAAGTGATGGGACCAAAAGCAATGATCTTCGTTTTCTGAATGTTAAGATTTAAGCCAACGTTTTCACTCTCCACTCTCACTTTCATCAAGAGGCTCTTTAGTTCTTCTTCACTTTCTGCCATAAGGGTGGTGTCATCTGCATATCTGAGGTTATTGATATTTTTCCCAGCAATCTTATTTCCAGCTTGTGCTTCTTCCAGCCCAGCGTTTCTCATGATGTATTCTTCATAGAAGTTAAATAAGCAGGGTGACAATATACAGTCTTGATGTACTCCTTTTCCTATTTGGAACCAGTCTGTTGTTCCATGTCCAGTTCTAACAATTGCTTCCTGACCTGATACAGGTTTCACAAGAAGCCAGGTGGTCTGGTATTCCCATCTCTTTCAGAATTTTCCACAATTTATGGTGATCCACACAGTCAAAGGCTTTGGCATAGTCAATAAATTAATATTTAAATTAGAAAAAAAATCTTTAAATAGCTGTTTAATAACTTAATTAAAAAAATAAGATTACACTTAGCCCAAATTTAATAGAAGGAAGAAGATAGCAATGGTAAGAGCAGAAAATAAATGAAACAGAATTAAAAACACTAGAAATTATCAATGAAAGTAAGATCTCTTTTTTAAAATGTAAATAAAAATTGATATTTAACTAGACTTAGCATGAAAAACAGTACTCTAGTAAAATTAAAAATGAAAGATATTGCAACTGATACCTTAGAAATACATAGGATCAAAAGAGAATTTCTGCCATTAATTGCAGAAAGTAAAGAGGAACTAAAGAGCCTCTTCATGAGGGTGAATGAGAAGAGTGAAAAAGCTGGCTTGAAACTCAACATTCAAAACACTAAGATCATGGCGTCCATTCCCATCACTTCATGGCAAAGAGAAGGGGAAAAAATTGGAAACAATGATAGATTTTCTTTTCTTGAACTCCAGAGGATGGTGACTGCCGCCATGAAAGTAAAAGACACTTGCTCCTTGAAAGAAAAACTAGGACAAGCCCAGACAGCATATCAAAAAGCCGATATATCACTTTGCTGACAAAGGTCCATATAGTCATTTCCAGTAGTAATGTACAGATGTGAGAGTTGGACCATAAAGAAAGCTAAGTGCTTAAGACTGATTGGTTCAATTTCTCGTACTGGAAAGACTCTTGAGAGTCCCTTAGACTTCAAGGAGATCAAACCAGTTAATTCTAAAGGAAATCATCCTAAATATCCATTAGAAAGACTGATGCTGAAGCTCCTATACTTTGGTCACCTGATGGGAAGAGCTGACCCGTTGGAAAAAACTCTGATTCTGGAATATATTGAAGGCAAAAGGAGATGGGGCAGCAGATAATTAGATGGGTAGATAGCATCACCAATTCAATGGACATGAATTTGATCAAACTCTGGGAGACAGTGCAGGACAGAAGAGCCTGGCATTGCTACAGTCCATGAGGTCACAAAAAGTCTGACATGAGTTAAGGACTAAACAACAACAACAAAAGAGACTACTATAAATAATTACGTGCCAACAAATGGGGCAACCTAGAAGAAATGGATAAATTCTTACTAACATGTAACCTATCACAACTAGATCATGAAGAAATAGAAACCTGAGCAGACCGATAACAATCAATGAGACAGAATCAGCAATCAAAACGGTCCCAACAAAGAAAATGTCAGGACCAGCTGGTTTCACTGGCGAATTCTATCAAATATTAAAGAAGAATTTATGCTAGGAATTTGAAAATGAGAGAACACATTCAAGCTATTTTATGTGGATAGCATAATAATGACACCTAAGCCTGATGAACTATGGACGGAGGTTCATGACATTGTACAGGAGATAGGGATCAAGACAATTCCCATGGAAAAAAATGCAAAAAAGAAAAATGGCTGTCTGAGGATGCCTTACAAATATCTGTGAAAAGAAGAGAAGCAAAAGACAAAGGAAAAAATGAAAGATATAACCATCCTAATGCAGAGTTCCAAAGAATAGCAAGGAGAGAAGAAAGCCTTCCTGAGCGATCAATGCAAAGAAATAGAGGAAAACAATAGAATGGGAAAGACTAGAGATCTCTTTAAGAAAATTAGATACCAAGGGAACATTTCACTCAAAGATGGGCTCAATAAAGGACAGAAATGGTATGGACCTAACAGAAGCAGAAAATATTAAGAAGAGGTGGCAACCATACACAAAAATAAACTCAAAATGGATTAAAGATCTAAACATAAGATCTAAACATAAGACCTAATCTTTTTAAGATTCCTTAAAAAACTGGAAATAGAACTGCCTTATGATCCAGCAATCCCACTGCAGGGCATACACACCGAGGAAATCAGAATTGAAAGAGACACGTGTACCCCAATGTTCATTGCAGCACTGTTTATAATAGCCAGGACATGGAAGCAAACTAGATGTCCATCAGCAGGTGAATGGATAAGAAAGCTGTGGTACATATACAAAATGGAGTATTACTCAGCCATTAAAACTATAAAACTCTTAGAGGAGAATATAGGCAAAATACTCTTCAACATAAATAACAGAAAGATCCTGTATGACCCACCTCCCAGAATATTGGAAATAAAAACAAAAATAAATTAAAATTTAAAAAATAAAATTAAATCTAATTAAAATTAAAAGTTTCCACACAACAAAGGAAACTATAAGCAAGGTGAAAAGACAGCCTTCTGAATGGGAGAAAATAAAGCAACTGACAAATAACTCATCTCAAAAATATACAAGCAACTCATGCAGCTCAATTCCAGAAAAATAAATGACCCAATCAAAAAATGGGCCAAAGAACTAAACAGACATTTCTTCAAAGAAGACATACAGATGGCTAACAAAAACATGGAAAGATACTCAACATCACTCATTATTAGAGAAATGCAATCAAAACCACAATGAGGTACCATTTCACACCAGTCAGAATGGCTGCGATCCAAAAGTCTACAAGCAATAAATGCTGGCGAGGTTGTGGAGAAAAGGGAACCCTCTTATACTGTTGATGGGAATGCAAACTAGTACAGCCACTATGAAGAACAGTGTGGAGATTCCCTAGAAAACTGGAAATAGAACTGCCTTATGACCCAGCAATCCCACTGCTGGGCACACACACCGAGGAAACCAGAATTGAAAGAGACACGTGTACCTCAATGTTCATCACAGCATTGTTTATAATAGCCAGGACATGGAAGCCACCTAGATGTCCATCAGCAGGTGAATGGATAAGACAGCTGTGGTACATATACACAATAGAGTATTACTCAGCCATTAAAAAGAATACATTTGAATCAGTTCTAATGACGTGGATGAAACTGAAGCCGATTATACAGAGTGAAGTAAGCCAGAAAGAAAAACACCAATACAGTATACTACCACATATACATGAAATTAAAAAGATGGTAATGATAACCCTGTATGTGAGACAGCAAAAGAGACAGAGATGTATTGAACAGTCTTTTGGACTCTGTGGAAGAGGGAGAGGGTAGGATGATTTGGGAGAATGGCATTGAAACCTGTATAATATCATGTAAGAAACGAATCACCAGTCCAGGTTCAATGTGGGATACAGGATGCTTGGGGCTGGTGCACTGGGATGACCCAGAGGGATGGTACAGGGAGGGAGGTGGGAGGGGGTTTCATTATGGGGAAAACATGTACACCCATGGCAGATTCATGTTGATGTATGGCAAAACCGATACAATATTGTAAAGTAATTAGCCTACAATTAAAATAAATAAATTTTAATTTAAAAAAAATAAAAGAAGAGGTGGCAAGAATACACAGAAGAACTGTACAAAAAAGAGCTTCACGACACAGATAATCATGGTGGTGTGATCACTCACCCAGAGCCAGACATCCTGGAATGTGAAGTTAAGTGGGCCTTAGAAAGCATCACTACTAACAAAGCTAGTTTTGTTAGTAAAACAAACTGGAATTCCAGTTGAGCTATTTCAAATCCTGAAAGATGATGCTGTGAAAGTGCTGTACTCAATATGCCAGCAAAACTGGAAAACTCATTAGTGGCCACAGGACTGGAAAAGGTCAGTTTTCATTCCAATCCCAAAGAAAGGCAATGCCAAGAATGCACAAACTACTGCACGATTGCACTCATCTCACACACTAGTAAAGTAATGCTCAAAATTCTCCAAGCCAGGCTTCAGCAACACATGAACCGTGAACTTCCAGATGTTCAAGCTGGATTTAGAAAAGGCAGAGGAACCAGAGATCAAATTGCCAATATCCGCTGGATCATTGAAAAAGCAAGAGAGTTCCAGAGAACATCTATTTCTGCTTTATTGACTATGCCAAAGCCTTTGACTGTGTGGATCACCATAAACTATGGAAAATTCTGAGAGAGATGAGAATACCAGACCACCTGACTTGCCTCTTGAGAAACTGTACACAGGTCAGGAAGCAACAGTTAGAACTGGCCATGAACAACAGACTGGTTCCAAATAGGAAAAGGAGTACGTCAAGGCTGTATATTGTTGCCCTGCTTATTTAACTTCTATGCAGAGAACATCATGAGAAACGCTGGGCTGGAAGAAGCACAAGCTGGAATCAAGATTGCCAGGAGAAATATCAATAACTTCAGATATGCAGATGACACCACTATTATGGCAGAAATTGAGTGAGTGGAGTTGCTCAGTCGTGTCCGACTCTTTGCGACCCCAAGGATTGTAGCCTATCAGGCTCCTCCGACCATGGGATTTTCCAGGCAAGAGTGCTGGAGTGGATTGTCATTTCCTTCTCCAGGGGATCTTCCCGACACAGGGATCAAACCCAGGTCTCCCGCATTGTAGGTAGACGCTTTACCAAAGTGCAGAGGAACTAAAAAGCTGCTTGATGAAAGTGAAAGAGAAAAGCTAAAAAGTTGACTATAAAGCTCAAAATTTAGAAAACAAAGATCATGGCATCTGGTTCCATCACTTCATGGCAAATAGATGCGGAAACAGTGGAAACAGTGTCAGACTTTATATATTTGGTCTCCAAAATCACGGCAGATGGTGATTGCAGCCATGAAATTAAAAGACACTTACTCCTTGGAAGGAAAGTTATGACCAACCTAGATAGCATATTCAAAAGCAGAAGACATTACTTTGCCAACAAAGGTTCATCTAGTCAAGGTATGGTTTTTCCAGTGGTCATGTATGGATGTGAGAGTTGGACCGTGAAGAAAGCTGAGTGTCGAAGAATTGATGCTTTTGAACTGTGGTGTTAGAGAAGACTCTTGAGAGTTCCTTGCACTGCACAGAGATCCAACCAGTCCATTATAAGGGAGATCAGTCCTGGATGTTCTTTGGAAAGAATGATGCTAAAGCTGAAACTCCAGTACTTTGGCCACCTCATACGTAGAGTTGACTCATTGGAAAATACTCTGATGCTGGGAAGGATTGGGGGCAGGAGGAGAAGGGGACAACAGAGGATGAGAGGGCTGGATGGCATCACTGACTCAATGGATGTGAGTTTGTGTGAACTCCGGGAGTTGGTGATGGACAGGGAGGCCTGACGTGCTGCAATTCATGGGGTCTCAAGGAGTTGGACACGACTGAGTGACTGAACTGAACTAAACTGAGGTACATTTTCAATGGAAATGAAATCACTATCTCGAAGAGATATCTGTATTCCCATGTTTACTGCATTATTATTCAAAGTAATGAAGACATGAAAACCTAAGTGTCCTTCAACGAATGAATGATAAAGAAATGAGGTCTATATAAACAATAAAGTAGTATTCAGCCACATGCAAAAAAAAAAAAAAAAAAGAGGAAATAGTGTTATTTGCAACAACATGGAGGCATTATATTAATTGAAATATGTCAAGCAGCAAGTGAAAAATGCTGTGTGATCCCAAGTGAATATGGATTCTAAAATCTTTCAATTCATAGAAACAGAGTAGAATGGTGGTTATGAGGGAGGGGCTGAGGAGTGAGTGAACTGGGAATTCATCAGTCAGAGTACAAACTTTTAGTTATAAGATGAATAAGTTCCAATCATTTAAGGGACAACATGGTGACTACAGTTAAAAGTACTGTATAGTTTGAAAATTACTATGAAAGTAAAGCTGTAATGTTCTTTTCGAAACAACAGAATGATTTTTTTCTGAGATGAAGGATGTGTTAACTAACTTTATTGTGATAAGCATTTTGCAGTATATATATATATATATATATATATATATATATCCAGTCACCACATTTTAGACTTAAACTTACACAATAGTATGTGTCAATTATATCTAAATAAACCTGGATTAACCAAAGAAAAAGCATAACCGAGCAATTTCTGATTTTTCTATCTTCTTCCCTTTGACTGTGCTACACATTCATCATGGGCAGCAAAGAAAAGTTTGAAAAAGCTGGGGCAAGTGTCTCACAAGTTCCAAAAACCCAATTTGTAAAAAGCAAAATCACAATGAGCTCCAATCCACCTCTTCTAGTTTCCTTTTAATTGAAATAAGGGACATTTTGTTTACTGTCACTATAAGAATATCACTGAAAGAAAAAAACAGGTTGATAACCTACTTTGATTTTTTATTCACATTCGGTGCATCTTCTAAGATCCTTCATTGTCAATCCTTTTTCCCAGAGTTGAAGTTTTAAGATCTTTGTCCTGTTAGGAGCATTCTCTGTACATAAATGATAGATCATTTAAAGGGCATTATTAAGCAGTGGAATCCTTCTAACAAACTCAGTAGCATGCTCTATTTGTACAGTTGAGTTTGCAAGAATTCTTGTTTCATTCTTATCCTTCATTGTCATGATTACAAGATATTTTCACAGGTATCTTCTTCTTATACTTGATAAATCTCATATAAAGTATTCACTGTATTAGTTTTCTACTGCCACCATAACAAATTACCACAAGCTCATCAGGTTAAACAAATTTATATTCTTGCATTTCTGTTGGTCAGATATCAGGATGTCTGCAGGGCTGTTCTTTCCTGAATGTTCTAGGTGAGAAGTGTCTCCTTGCCTTTTCCAACTTCTAGAGATCACCAACATCCCTTAGGTTGTCTTCTCCTTTCCTCATCTTCAAAGCCAGCAATATCACATTTCTTGAACTTTCCGTCCATTGTCATATCTAGCTCTAACATCAGCCAGGAAAGATTTTTTTTTTTTTAATTAAAGGAGTTGTGATTAGATTCAGCCAACTGGATAACCCAGGGCAATTTCCCATATCCCTACTCACATCTGCAAAGACCCTTTGACTCTTTTGCTATACAAAATAACAATACACAGCTTCCAGGAATCATGCTAGGACATTTTTAGAGGGTTAATAAAACTCAGATGCTGAATTCCATACATACATTTAAAAACTTTAATCTTATTCAACTCATATTTACAAACAAATTTACATATTTCTAAAGACCAGTTTGACAAATTTTCTTCTGATCAAGATGAACTCAATATAATACTTGATTTGAAACTAAATTAACATTTTCTAAGAAAAGCAGAGGTTGTTCAACTGGTGTATTTAAAATGTTTGCTTGGAAACAAGTACATCTATATCCTCATTTTAGAAATCATTAGAATGGATAAAGATGTAAATTATAATAAAATGATCAAAGGGAAGACTGGCTGCATCTGGCTTTCTGCTTTGGAAGCTCAGGGATGCTCTTCTTTCTATTTTCAGGGATAATCAGTCCCTGAGGGACTGCCTAATGCTAACTAAACTGTGAGACTGAAGAAAAAAAACAGATTGCAATTTTATTAATTAAAGTGAGAAATAAAGTTGTCATAAGACCTGAAATTCAGAACTTATGTCAGATCAAGCAGTAGATCTTCATGTTCTAGTTACGCTACATGGAAGTCATATTATTATCAGTAGTCACTTTGTTGTAGTAACTTAAATAATTTTCTCAGCAGCATAATACTCAATAAGCAGCTCTTTTTAGTTTTATTATAGGATACACACGTGGGAGTCCCAAGATCAATACTGGTGAGTTGAAAGTGGAAAAAAAAAAAAGAGAGACTTGAAAATAATTAAACAATTCAAATCATGGGCTGCAGAATGACAAATATCCATGCAGTTTAAATTTGATTAAATATGAAATATTCAAATGTATTCACAAAATATGGGTAAGGAGGGGTAAGAAAACTAGTGCTTGGTTGAGCACAGCATGTTAGAGTCAATTTGGACAAAGAGAAACCTGGAAACAAGATGTGTAAATTAACCAAAAAGTCTCTTCAATAAATCTTGCAATGTATAGTCATTATTGCATCTTTTTCATCATCTGCCTTGTTGCCAGTCATACTGAGTTTAAGACCTCTTTGTCATAACATATCATAACCCTTATAAATATCCCTTGTTGTTTGCAATGGCACATTTCAATGTACAATATCTGAAAGTCAAATAGATGGTTGAGATGCAATTTTAATTTTTCATCTTTTCCTTCTCTTTTCCCCGTAGCCTCTGTCTTTGGAGGCCTTCTGCTACTCTTCTCCAATTTGGACATTGATTGTTAAATTGTTGTTACTTTCCTGGACTTTAAACCTAGCTTGGTAAGTGAGTGAAAGTTGCTCAGTCATGTCCGACTCTTTGAGACCCCAAGGACTTGTCCATGGAATTCTCCAGGCCAGAATACTGGAGTGGGTAGCCTTTCCCTTTTCCAGGGGTTCTTCTCAACCCAGGGGTCAAACCCAGGTCTCCCGCATTGCAGGCGGATTCTTTATCAGCTGAGCCACAAGGTAAAGGATATTTCATTCAACCCTTAAAATACAGAAATAGAATTTCCATGCAATATAAGGTGCTTATTACTTTTTGAAGACCTTCAACCTTATTAGGATTTACATTTTAAAAAGTCTGTCCAAATTTAAACAGTTGATATTAACAATATGCATAATGCTATCATTGGCAAAGCTGCAGCTCAGTGGGTAAAGAATCTGCCTGCAATACAGGAGACAGTTTTGATCCCTGGGTCAGGAAGATCCTCTGATGGGAGCACATAGCAACCCACTCCAGTATCCTTGCCTGGAAAATCCCATGAACAGAAGGGCATGGCAGGCTGCAATCCATAGAGTTACAAATAGTCTGATGTGACTGAAGTTACTGAGCATGCATGCATTCACACCGTTGGCAAAATTTAATACAGGTCTAAGAAGGCTTCTAATTTTTGCCAAGTATTGTGTTCATATGAGATAATAAAGAATAATACAAATGAATCTTTTTAAAAATTGATATTTTTATTAATTTGTGTACTCTTTGAAATAAAATCTGGAAATATGAGAGGTACTGAGGAAATGTAATATATAACATATATATATTTATATATATTTCATATATACCTAAGAGAAACTACAGTAGTATAGAACACAAAATTGTTTTTATGAATTATTTTTAAACTTACTTTGGAAAATATGAGTACATACTTGGGAAGCTCAGTAAAAGAGGTAAATGTTTCAGATGACAGTGTGCTTTTCTATTCAGCATGATTGCTTGAGGTAAGTAAGATATTTTGAAGCTCATAAAGGCAGCATTAGATTCAATACTGGATAACTTCTAAAAAATAATTGACTTGTCATTTAGATGCTCATCTTAAGCAATAAAATTGAATTTAGAAATTTCTGTAGTGCTAAAATAAATGATTTTTTTTTTAGTTTTTCTTTATTGTCCTCTTCTCCATGGCCAAACATTTTTTTTTAAATATCTCAGTTGATTCTTATTACCTAACAAGAAATCATCTTATCTATTTTTCCATTGTCTCCAGTTTTCAACAATTTCTGTTTCTTCAACATTAAGGTGATGTTAGAAACTAGATAGAAAGTTTGAGGAAACATCAATCAAAGAGTAAAAGTTATGGTGTCAGAGGAAGTGAAATCATTTTGTACTTCCTGAAAACTAAAAGAGGTTTATAGCTTTTTCTATTGTCGCAGCCTGAATTTGATCATTTAATTACAGTAAGATGTTCTTAGAAGAGGTACATTAACCAAAAGGGAAAAACAAAAAGAGCTTGTGTGGTGTTTATTTAAAACTTTAGAAGGATAATTAAAATGAATGAGTCACTATAAATCACTCTAGCCCCCAAATTGCTCAGACCCTCTTCTTGACATATTAACAGAGTGGCAAGAAAAATAGCCTGTCTCTGAAGAGATTTTTCCTCTTCCCTTCAGGTTTTCTATTTACATTCTCACATTTAGCTTGTCAATTCAAATGGATTAGAATTAAATTGTAAATGAGACTTAAAAAAAAATGTTTCCTCCTAAAAAAGGATGAGTATAGCTTAAAACATTTTCACTGTTTTAGCACAATGTGTAATAAAATTGGTTTAAAAGCTCACTGATGTGAAAGTTTAGGCTATTAATAAAATAAAAGCTTTATTCTTACTCTGGTAAAATTCTTAAATTTTCAACATGTTTCTTTCAATTTATGTTCTACAATTTAGTTTGTACAATGAAGAAAGGAGCTGCAATATGCTCAGACAACATCTATAATTAACCATTTATCAATTTTCATTGATGATAGAGATCTAACGATGAAACAGAAAACAAAACTTTGTTCTATTATCTGAATCAAATGCTTCAATAATCCAACCACTTTAAGATTGGGATTTTTATTGACACTTTTCTTAAAAAGAAAATATTTAGCTTTTCTTAGAATAATGAGCACAGAAAACTTAGACTAATATTCCAAAGAACTAAACCTTTCTTTCTGTTGAATAGTAACAGAAATGTTTGTTATCTCCAACTTCCCTTAAGATGTTTGTAATAGTGAAATAACTGTAAAATATTTAGAACATTTCTTGCTTATTTTTCTTTTTAATTCAATATAAGGGTTGTCTACAAACAGACAGAAAAAAATGATAATGCTTGTTGTCACTCCACAACTACAGAAGTAAAGTGTGAAAGAAAAAGAGACTGGCTCAGGACAGAAGAGAAGGAGCATGTGGAGTTCATCTCTTCCCACAGGTACATCAAGAGTACATCTACAAGCTGAACAGTTCTTTCAGAGCACCTGCTGAACTCTAGCAGAGGACCTTGGACACCTAAGGGACAAGAAAAAATCCTCATGTAACTGAGTGAATGAAAGAGAAATAAAGGGGGAAAAATAAAGGAAAAAATGGGATGGTACCTGTGCCCCTGGAGGAACTGAAGGAGAGGCAAGGTCCCCACACCTGGGGAAGCTCCCTCATAGGTGAAGAGGACAGTTGGGACAAAGGGGGAGGTTCGGGGACTATCAGAGGAAAGTGATACAACTAAGGTCTGTGGCAAGCAGGCCAGAGTGAGGTCTACACAGATGTTCCATGCCACAACCCTGCACTCTCCAGCCTGAGATAAGTGTCTCTTAGAGTGGACGGGAGCTGGGTACTAGAAGATGGGATTTGGAGAGGAGACCTGGGGAGAGGACCTGCAGAGACATCATGAGGAAGCAGGAGTGAGGATCTCTACAACCAGGAATACTCCTGAAGGTAGTCCAGATCACTAGAGAAGCAAAGCACCATTGTTGAGTAATGTGTGAAGGGCAGAGCCTCTCTATCCTTAAGCACTGCTGGAGTGGGTGCCCCTCACACCAGAGTCAGCCACTGCCTCTGCCCCTTCTCACTTGGTCTAGGAGCAGATTCTTGTGGGTGGCTCACAAACAGAGGTGGAGCTGATACCAAAGCTGAGCTCCAGGGGCTGTGCAACTGAGGAAGAAGAGCTGAAATATCTCCTTGCTGCTGTGCAAACCACAGATTAAAGCCCTGCAACTGTCTTAGTAAACTTAGCACTTGTGAAACATCTGGATAGGTGAGTGCTCCTGCAACTGAGACCAGGACACCTGCTAAAGTTCATAGCTTTAGCAGCTGTGAACTCTGAGGATATGCACATATTGGGGTTGGGCTAGGTCAGAGTCCAAGCTGTCCCCATACCACCCACAGTGGGTCCAGATCCATAATTCCTGCAATCCTAGGAACTGACGTCAGTGGACCTACACTGCCTAGTGAAAACACCACCAGGCCCAATTGCCAGCATACCCTAGTTAAGGTTGGACTGAGAGAAGTGCCAACAACAGAGTAACTAGTGATCTCAAAACAATGAGTGAAAAGCGATACAACAGAGCATGCAGAACATGCACATGCAGACCATGCATGCATGACAGCTCCAGAAAGGAATACTCAGTGGCTTCTCTTCTGGTGGGGATGCTCCAGTACTGCATACCTCACCCCACAGATCAGAAACACAGATAAGAAAGAGATGTGGGGACTTCTACATCAACAGCGAAAGAACAAACGCAGCTCCTGACAAGGCAGAGGCAACCACAGAGCAAAGGGGAGGCCCTGCTCTATAATCAGGGCAGGCTCTGGTCATCACAACACCATTCAAACACCCTATCAATGAGATAACAGCCAGCATACAGTGCAGAAAGAGGTGGTAGACATTCATACCAAATACAGCCCTAGCATGTGCACATGCACACACACACACCCCGCACACAAAATTAAACCCACACAGACCACACAGGGATGTTCCCACATAAAAATAGCTCCCAAAAAAGTCTTAGAGTTTGGTATCAGGATAAAGCATGCCTGCAAAAACTCAGCCTTGAAGGCCAGCAGAGCTTGAATGCTGGAGCTACAAAGGTTTGGGGGTAACAGAGACTTCATTTTTTGAGAGTGCACACAAGGTCTCACATGCACTAGAACACAGCATAAAGCAGCCTATGTAGGAACCTGGAAACTTCTACAGAATTAAAATAAAAAATTTACTATTTGTATGGAAACACAAAAGACCATGAATAGCCAAAGCAGTCTTAAGAAAGAAGAGCTGAGCTAGAGAAATCAGGCTCCCTGACTTCAGACTATACTGTAAAATACAGTCATCAAAACATTGTGGTATTAGACCCCAAACAGAAGTACAGATCAATGGAACAGGACACCAAGTTCACAGATAAATCTAAGCATCCAGAGTTACCTAATCTATGACAAAAAAGACAAGGATATACAGTGGAAAAGAACTCTCTCCAACACGTGGTGCTGGGAAAACTGGACAGCCACATTGAAAAGAATGAAATTAGGGCACACTCTAATACCATACACAAAGAGCAATTCAAAATGAATTAAAGACCTAAATTTAAGGCCAGTTAATATAAAACGCTCAGAGGAAAACATAGGCAGAACACCCTCGGCACAAATCGCAGCAAGGTCTTTTTGTTCTATATCCTAGAGTAATGAAAAGGAAACAAACAAACAAACAAAACACAAATGTGACCTAATTAAACTCAAGTGCTCTTGCACAGCAAAGAAAACCATAAACCAAATGAAAAGACAACCCACAGAATGGGAGAAAATATTTGCAAAGGGAATGACAAAGGATTAAACTCCAAAATACACAAGCAGCTCATGCAACTCTATGTAAAAATTAAAGGACCCAGGCAAAAAATAGTTGGAAGATCTCCAAAAGATAGAAGTGTCTCCAAAAACAGCATACAGATTGCCAAAAAGCACATGAAAAGTTGCTAAACATCACTAATAGAAATGCAAATCAAAACTACAATGAAGGATCATCTCACATCAGTCAGAATGACCATCATCAAAAAATCTAAAAACAATGCTGGAGAGGATGTGGAGAGAAAGGAAGCCCCCCCGCTACATTATTAGTTGGAATGTAAATTGGTAGAGCTACTATGGAGAACAGTATTGAGGTTTGTAAAAAGGCTAAAAGTATACCTACAAAATAACCTGCAACCCTACTCCTGAAGGAAACCACAATTCCAAAAGACATATACCCTCAACATTTATTGCAGCACTATTTACAATATCCAGGACATGAAGCAATCTAAATGCCTATTGACAGAGAAATAGATAAAGATGCAGTACATATATATATACAGTGGAATATTACTCAGCCACAAAAAGAAGGAAATAATGTCATTTGCAGCAATATGGACGGACCTAAGATTTTCATACTAAGTGACATAAATCAGCCAGAGAAAGACAAATTGTCACATGATACCACCTATATGTGTAATATAAAAAGATAAAGTACAAATGAACTTGTTCATAAAATAGAAATATATCTATAGACTTTGTAAACAGTCTTGTGTTTATCAAATAAGAAAGGTTAGTGGGAGGGATGTTAGGAGAATGGGATTAACATTTACACAATTATATATATATATATAATAGATAAATAATGAGAACCAACTATATAGCACAGGGAAATCAACTCAATATTCTGCAATACCCTATATAAGAAAAGAATATGCAAAAGAATGGATATATATATATATATATATATATATATATATATACATATTGGAGAAGGAAATGGCAACCCACTCCAGTGTTCTTGCCTGGAGAATCCCAGGGGAGGGGGTGCCTGGTGGGCTGATGTCTATGGGGTCGCACAGAGTCAGACACGACTGAAGTGATTTAGCAGTATACATACATATGTATGTGTGTATATCCATACATACATACATATGTGTATATAATATATACACATGTGTAACTGAATCACACTGATATACACCTGAAACTAAAACATCTATAAATCAACTATGTGTGAGTGTGTTAGCTGGTCAGTCATGTCCAACTCTTTGCAACCCTGTAGACTATAGCCTGCCAGGCTCCTCTGCCCATAGGACTCTCCAGGCCAGAATACTGAACTGAGTTGACAATCTCTTCTCCAGGAGATCTTCCTAACCCAGGGATCAAACTGGGGTCTCCTCCAGTGTGGGCCTTTATCATCTGAGCCATTTGGGAAGCCACTCCAATATAAAATAAAAATTAATAGAAAGTAACACACATTAAAAGAAAGAAAAATTAAAACAAAATGCTCGAGTCTCTTACTTCTTATCAAGGATGAAAGTACTCATTGGGAAACTGTAAATAGAATCTGTGTCCTTGTGTTTTCTCATGTATAACTTAGGCAAACTATATTAGTAGTCAACCATTTTTCACAGATCCTCTAATTTACAAACAGTAATGTCACCTGTGAGGTTAATATTGAAGATGAGTGGCACCTTTTCTAGGTCTGAGCTATAAAGGCACTATTGACAGTAGAAAAGTCCAAAAAAAAAAAAAAAAGATTAGCAAAGCGATAATATTCCAAATTCTTATGCTTATCTTTCCTACTGCAAAGCATGCCTCCCTGACAAAGATAATGGTCAATGACTATCAAAGTAATATTTTTTCATATAAAAGTATCCTAGTCCCAAGTAATACTCTTTTCCTTTCAAATAGTATCTAATAAACTAATGTAGTATGGACAGAATGTTAGACTGGGGTGTAAGAGGATTTATTTGGACCTGATCTCTGTAATCACATAAAGAGTTTTTAGGATGGATCTATAATTTAACAGAAACTCAGTGTTTAATAAGTGGCAAACCCTTTCCTAGGGACATTCTTTGTATTAGCTCATCTCATCCTTCCCTGGTAGCTCAGCTGTTAAAGAATCTGCATGCAATGGAGGAGACCCTGGTTGGATACCTGGGTAAGGAAGATCCCTGGAGAAGGGATAGGCTACCCACTCCAGTATTCTTGGGCTTCCCTAGTGGCTCAGCTGGTAAAGAATCTCCCTGCAAAGCAGGAGACCTGGGTTTGATCCTTGGGTTGGGACAATACTCTGGAGAAGGGAAAGGCTACTCACTCCAGTATTCTGGCTTGGAGAATTCCACAGACTGTATAGTCCATGGGGTCACAAAGAATCAGACACAACTGAACCACTTTTACTTTCATCCTATAAACAACATTGTTTAGTAGAGCTATTATTGTTTTTTAATTATGAATGAGAGGAAACTGAGACACAGTTAGTTGAAGTTCATATACTACACAGTACTAACTATCTTGGATAGAGCTTAAAATCTCTGAATATTTGTTGAACAAATAAAGTCATGACAATCTGATACCAAGTGCATAGTTTTAGCCACTGTTTATAATGCTCAAATATATTAATGAGCATGCTGTAAATATTTATAGATTGCTTGTGCTTAGAGAACAATACATATTTTTCCTTAATAGTAAAATAAAAGGGCTGCATTCATCTTTTTAGGACATCTCAACTTTTGAAGAGGACATATAGAACTATCTCTATATACATAAATATATATTTCAATATAGATGGAAATACATATAAATATATCTGGGCGAATGGATAGTTAATACACACACACAGAGAGAAAAACAGACAGACCAAGACCAAACAGCTAATGTATATCACTGCCTTAGGAGTAAGTAGCTTGCAATACTGTGCACTGTTTTTCTCTGTGTCTGAATCATCTTGTGTTATTGGATAAAAGATTGATTTGGATAGAGTTAGATGGAACCCAGGTGGCTCCCTGATGCTGATAGTGTGCACATATTGCCTTGCACCTGCTAAATATTACTTTATTCTGTTCTTTTTTGTAATAGCTCTTTAACCACAAAATTAATAGCATACTCAGAGGTGGACAAATGAAAGCCAAGCACACAGTTTTCCAAATTGTTATTTCTCTCAGGTTGTCTTGAAGACATTTCACCATCTTGGGACCCAGACCTGGCATATTTGTCTAGTAACATAGGGCCAAGCAGAGTCATAATTCTCTCTTTGAAATTGGGTGTGAGTACAGCCACTATGGAGAACAGTGTGGAGATTCCTTAAAAAATTGCAAATAGAACTACCTTATGACCCAGCAATCCCACTGCTGGGCATACACACCGAGGAAACCAGAATTGAAAGAGACACGTGTACCCCAATGTTCATTGCAGCACTGTTTATAATAGCTAGGACATGGAAACAACCTAGATGTCCATCAGCAGATGAATGGATAAGAAAGCTGTGGTACATATACACAATGGAGTATTACTCAGCCGTTAAAAAGAATTCATTTGAATCAGTTCTGATGAGATGGATGAAACTGGAGCCGATTATACAGAGTGAAGTAAGCCAGAAAGAAAAACACCAATACAGTATACTAACACATATATATGGAATTTAGAAAGATGGCAATGACGGCCCTGTATGCAAGACAGGGAAAGAGACACAGATGTGTATAATGGACTTTTGGACTCAGAGGGAGAGGGAGAGGGTGGGATGATTTGGGAGAATGACATTCTAACATGTATACTATCATGTAAGAATTGAATCGCCAGTCTATGTCTGATGCAGGATACAGCATGCTTGGAGCTGGTGCATGGGGATGACCCAGAGAGATGTTATGGGGAGGGAGGTGGGAGGGGGGTTCATGTTTGGGAACGCATGTAAGAATTAAAGATTTTAAAATTTAAAAAAATAAAAAATAAAAAGAAATTGGGTGTGGTTAGTTTTGTTATGAAATACATATGCTTTAGAGTGGAGAGAATTGAAACAGTAAGTATAAATGACTTTTGGGTGATTTATTTTTTATTTTTATTATTCTTTTAGCATGCTCTATTAATACAGATTCCTTATCACGAATATGCATGTGGGTTGGGTCCACAAAAATGAGACATCAGTGTACTTCAGTATAAAGAGAAAAACATTATAGAAAATATAATCAGTGTTTAGAGTATGCTTTTGTGTGATCCCTGAAAATACATAGAAATATAGAATATACAAGAGATTCTGTATAAGGAATAAAGGTATGTTGGAAGCCTTTAAGGATATTGTTCAGTTCAGTCTCTCAGTTGTGTCTGACTCTTTGCAATCTCATGAACTGCAGCATGCCAGGTCTCCCTGTCCATCAACAACTCCCAGAGTTTACACACACTCATGTCCATTGAGTCGTGATGCCATCCAACCATCTCATCCTCTGTTGTCCCCTTCTCCTCCTGCCTTCAATCTTTCCCACCATCAGGGTCTTTTCCAGTGAGTCAGTTCCTCACACCACGTGGCCAAAGTATTGGAGTTTCAGCTTCCAATGAATATTCAGGACTGATTTCCTTTAGGATGGACTGGTTGGATCTTTTTGCAGTCCAAGGGACTCTCAAAAGTCTTCTACAACACCTCACTTCAAAAGCATCAATTCTTCGGCTCTCAGCTTTCTTTATAGTCCAACTCTCACATCCATACATGACTACTGGAAAAACCATAGCCTTAACTAGACGGACCTTTGAAAGCAAAGTAATGTCTCTGCTTTTTAATGAGCTGTCTAGGTTTCTTCCAAGGAGCAGGCCTCTTTTAATTTCATGGCTTCAGTCACCATCCGCAGTGATTTTGGAGCCCCAAAACTGAAGTTCATCACTGTTTCTACTGTTTCCCCATGTATTTGCCATGAAGTTGAGCTAGACACAAAAGTAAATTGTGTACTTAAAATTCAATTTATTTAATCTATTACTAGTTATAAATTATAAATAAAAATAAATTGAATATATAATCTGAAATAATATGTTACCAATTTTTCTTAAATATATAAGGAGATTTTTCTATAATTGTTTTGATTCTAGTTTCTAGTGATAGGCATTAACATAAAAGACAGCAGCCCTCAAGGAGATTTTAGTCCAATAGAAACCTGGGACTGCAGGAGCAGATGAAAAAGACAATGGTAACAGAGATTAGAATCCAACCTAGGGAATGCAAATCAGTAACTACTAGGGAATTATAGGAGTTCCTAGAATTCTGAGATTCTAGTGTATTCATGAACTCATATTATCCCATCTATGAAAAAATCTATCACCAAGGGATTAATGATATCTAGACATAGTTATGGAGAAGGCAATGGCACCCCACTCCAGTACTCTTGCCTGGAAAATCCCATGGATGGAGGAGCCTGGTAGGCTGCAGTCTATGGGCTCGCTGAGGGTCGGACACGACTGAGCGACTTCACTTTCACTTTTCACTTTCATGCATTGGAAGAAATGGCAACCCACTCCAGTGTTCTTGCCTGGAGAATCTCAGGGATGGGGGAGCCTGGTGGACTGTCATCTATGGGGTCGCACAAAATCGAACACGACTGAATCAATTTAGCAGCAGAAGTAGCAGCAGACATAGCTAATTACATGACATATAAACTTTTAATTGCATCATTAAAAGCTTAGGTAGGATATCATGGTTTCTTTAACTTTGGGTTGTTTCTTGTTGGATAGGTTTTTGCATCTTTGTTTTCCCTATATTCTACTTCTGTTCATTTAAGTGAAATTTTGAAAGAAACATAGTGCTTATGTGGATTAATACTAACTTTATTAATAAATATTTGCATACTACTCTAGTGATCTCATGCTAATTTTCCTAAACACTGAATACCAAATTATTCAAGAAAGTTAAATGTCCATCAAGTCAAAGCTATGGTTTTTCCAGTAGTCATGTAAGGATGTGAGAGTTGGCCTACAAAGAAAGCTGAGCACTGAAGAATTCATGCTTTTGAACTGTGGTGTTGGAGAATACTCTTGAGTCCCTTGGACTGCAAGGAGATCCAGCCAGTCCATCCTAAGGGAAATCAGTCCTGAATATTTATTAGAAAGACTGATACTGAAGCTGAAACTCCAATACTTTGGCCCCCTGATGTTAAGAACCGACTCATTGAAAAAGACCCTGATGGTGGGAAAGACTGAAGGCAGGAGGAGAAGGGGATGACAGATGATGAGATGGTTGGATGGTATCACCAACTCAACGGACATAAATTTGAGTGAACTCCGGGAGCTGGTGATGGACAGGGAGACCTGGAGTGCTGCACTTCATGGGGTCATAAAGAGTCAGACAAGACTGACCAACTGAACTGACTGAATAGCCAATCATCCAGCAGGATCCTAATTAGCTTGTGAACTTACCTACAACCGAGATATCACAGTTGGGATGGAAGCACCTGCTGAACCCTGTGACGAGGAGGGGTCTGTGCTTTGGCACATCTCCAGTGTTTAATTAACCGGTCATCTTTTATTTTGCCTCTACAAAGCATCTAAATCTGTTCAAGTGAAGCATGCCAAAATTATTTCAAATCCAATCCTACGAAAAAAGTCAGTCAAATATGTGTATCTTTTTTTTTGTAATGTACAATGTTTTTCAGTTTTTGAGCATGTATTTTCCTCTTTTTTTTTTTTTTTTGGTGAAAGATTGGCCAAGACTAACTGATAGTAATTTTAAGGAGATTAAGCAAAACTCAGAAGGTTATCATTCTACTCACCTATGCCTGGCATGCTGTAGGACATGGGGTCGAAGAGTTTGACACGACTGAGCAACTGAACTAAACTGATGCATTACAGTTGTAATTATTCTTTTTGTGCTAAATTGCTTTAGTCATATCCAATTCTTTGCAATCCTATGGACTGTAGCCCTCCAGGCTCCTCCGTCCATGGGATTTTCCAGGCAAGAATACTGGAGTTGAGCTCAAACTCAGAAGAACTTTTATGTACTTTGAACAATGTTTTGTCTAAAAGAACCATATTCCATATGATGACACAGCACACTATAATTATACAATTGGAGGTTTTGTATAATGGTTCTATTTTACTAGAATCACTGTGTATGTGTATAATTACCAGTTGTGATAAATACTCCACAAAATTACCCATGAGTATAGTGGCTTCCCTTATGACTCAGCTGGTAAAGAATCTGCCCGCAATGTGGGAGACCTGGGTTCGATACCTGGGTTGGGAAGATCCCCTGGAGAAGGGAAAGGCTACCCACTCCAGTATTCTGACCTGGAGAATTCCATGGACTATACAGTCCATGGGGTTGCAAAGAGTTGGACACGAATGAGCGACTTTCACTTTCACTTTCATGGGTATAGAACCCTAAGGTAAGCTTGGATTCAAGGTTCTCTAAATGACCAAGTGCTTAACTCAGATATGACACATTTGGCTAAGGTAAACTGACAAAGCATATCCATGAGTAATTTTTATTAACATCTCTTAATTTGCCTATGCATACTTTTTATATGGTATATGTAATATGTAATGTTTAGAATAAATATTTTCTTCTCTACTATATTTTCTTAACCAATTGTCCTTTTATTCATTGAAATTCCAATTAGTTGTTTTGCAGTAATAGTTTGTTGAAAGGAAAAAATACTTTCCATTTGTTATTCCAGACCTGATGGTGACTAGGAGAGTAAACTAGTTGCACCCTCTTCTGGAAGACGAAACAGGCAGTCTCAATATTTCATAGGAGACTCATGTATAACTCATGAATGTGCAAATGTTCCCACTGCAGAGTACACTTATGTTAAATAGAGCACTTGTAGATTATATCTTTGGCAGGTAAATAACTCATAATGTCTTCTAAAATATAAGAGATACTCTATAATGATCTGTTTTTTAATAAAAGATATATTGTCTGTGTTTTCCTTTTCTTAACACTAGAGTAACAATCACTGGATAATTAAAAATGCACTTAAATATATGGTACCACCTAAGCTGATGTTACACATAAAAAGAAAGAAGGGGATGACAAACCTGTATAAATTGTATGATAAAATAAAATTTCCTAAATTCCATAAACACCAGTGCTGCTGCTAAGTCACTTCGGTCATGTCCAACTCTGTGCAACCCCATAGCCAGCAGCCCATCAGTCTCCCCCATCCCTGGGATTCTCCAGGCAAGAATACTGGAGTGGGTTGCCAGTTCCTTCTCCAATGCATGAAAGTGAAAAGTGAAAGTGAAGTTGCTCAGTCGTGTCCAACTCTTAGCGACCCCACGGACCGCAGCCAACCAGGCTCCTCTATCCACAGGAGTTTCCAGGCAAGAGTACTGGAGTGGGGTGCCATTGCCTTCTCCAAAAAGCCAGTGCTAATGTATTGTAAATGTCACATAGAAGCATTTTTTACTTGGAAGGGATCAGGCTTTTCCAGTTATTAAATATACAGCTCAGTAGAACCAGTACTATCAGGAGTTATAGTTTAGTATTCACCAGTAAATTGCTCAGTTACTGATTCAAAATGACTAGAAAACATGGAACTGTTCAACTTCCTATTATAATGAACAGCCTGAGGCATCAGTAGTTTTGATTTGGGGAGAAATTTTAAAATTATAAATTTGCTAACATTTGTCTGAAATTGTTTACGTTTGTTTGTAGTACCATTTGTCCAGGACAAGGATATTAATGAGATGCTATCACAAATTAGTACACTCATTTATTCATCAATGTTTCTAGATATACAGTGTTTTTAACAGCCAAATATTAATATAAGTTATTTGCTACTTAGTTACAGAAGTATATATAACTTATGAAATTTATGTACTGTCTATATAACAATAAGTCTAAGTTGAGTCTTTAACAATGAACCTGCTAATCATAATTTCCACTGACTTTTCTGCAAAATGTAATTGTTAAGCAGATTTTCAAGGGGCTGATCAGCTAAAGCCAAGTGCTATATGTGTAGTAAGAAGGTGAATAATATATATTTTTGTTTAAGGAGGTAAGTGATATATGTTTATGAGTGAGTAAATGCAGAAATTAAAGCACATGGATCATTAGGGTTTGCACTCACTTCAGTAACTAATCTACACCAGGTTTATTTTATTACAAATGATGGAATCTGCTATTCTCTTCTTGATGTACAAATCTTACTTCATTATAGGGTGCAAGAAGAGGAAATTAACATAGTAAAAATCAGTTATGCTCAAAAAACTATATGGTCATATCCTAAGATTTCCCCACTTCAAAATTGTTTAGTTAAGCCATGTTCAACTCCTTGCAACCCCATAGACAGTAGCCCACCAAGTTCCTCTAACCATGGGATCTCCTCATCTTGCCTGGGGTTTCCCAGGCAAGAATACTGGAGTGGGTTGCATTTCTTTCTCCAGAGGATCTTCCTGACCCATAGACTAAACTCATGTCTACTGCTTGTCAGGTGGATTCTTTACCACTGAGCCACCTGGGAAGCCCTCACTTTATAATAATACATCTTAAAAGAAACACTGATGGTAGATTCTAGCTTACTAGAGTATAGTAAAAACAAATTTAAATTAAAACTATAATACCATTTGATTTACATAATAGGCCTTATAAAATCCCCAGGATCAAATTCAATTATTTACAAATCCTACTGAGAAGGCTGTGCATTGAAGAAATGATGCTTTTGAACTGTATTGTTGCAGAAGACTCTTGAGAGTCCCTTGGACAGCAAGGAGATCAAATCAGTCAATCCTAAAAGAAATAAGTCCTGAATATTCTTTGGAAGGACTGATTTTGAAGCAGAAACTCCAATACTTTGGCCACCTAATGCAAAGAGCTGACTGGTTGGAAAAGACCCTACTTCTGGGAAAGATTGAAAACAGGAGGAGAAGGGGATGTCAGAGGACAAGATGGTTGGATGATATCACTGATTCAATGGACATGAGTTTGAGCAAGCTCCAGGAGATGGTGAAGCACAGGGGAGCCTGGTATGCTGCAGTCCATGGGGTTGCAAAGTGTCAAACACAACTGAGCAATTGAAAAATAACTGTAACACTAAAATAGCTTTGCCCAGTTCTGCTTCTAATTAAGCATTTCTTATGTAGAAAACAATAATTCTTGTTATTTAAATGTGATACTTATAATTCAATATAATAGTGAAATTATCTATAATATTTGAAATTTTCTTACCTTAGATTTTGCATTTCCTATGCATCAAGTCGAGAAAACATAACTTTTATATAGTTGATCTAGGTAATATTCAAGGACAAAAAAAAATCTATGATTTAAGATCATTATTTTTCATGAATGATTCAATTCAATGTCAATTGGTTATTAGCTATAATCTGAATTTAGGAATTTCTTTTAAAATGTCAACATTAATTTCATAAAAATACCTACATTTCTTCTATCCTTATCTGTATACTTGCATACACATGGTTGAGGTTAGTTTATTAAACACCCTAAGAGAACTATTTTCTCTCTCAAAAGATTTCAATGGCTGTTTTAAAAAGTGGTATTGTCTTTCCACAGATAGCTGTAATGTGGCAATTAGTTTAATGAAAGATCAGCAAAATTTCCTGACTGTGTTAGTCAACAGACTCAGTTGAATACTTTGGCGCATCAACCATATACTCGCCTTTGAGACTAAATCATTTGTGCCTACACCAACTGGAATGCTGGATATTGGCCAGTTACAGTTTATTATTTACCACGGAATTGCCTTGGAGAGTGAAAGGGAACTACCTTGCTCAAGTTCACACACATCTCTTGGGATAACATTCACCCAATGACCACCAGAAATGAAAGGAACCTAGAGTGGTTGGACACGATAGAAGGTGGGAGTACAGTTCGGAAACAGACATATGTATACCTATGGCTGATTCATGTTGACATATGGCAGAAATATGTTTTGCAATATTTACAGTATTGTAAAACTGTACATTTTTAATGAATACAGTAAAACAGTTATCCTCCAGTTAATTTTTTTAAGGCAACATGAAAAAAAAAAGCCCCAGGTCCTGCCTCAATCTGAAACATTTCTGATGGGTCATCCCAACTCCAGAGATCCCTGTGGGATATACTAATGCCATGGTTGGAACTGTATTGCAATTCCCTTCCCTGTCTACAATCCTGCTTCCTTCTGATGCTTCTCACAGATGCTATTCCTGAGGTATCCCTCAGACCCCTTCTGCAAAGAAGTCTTTGACTCAGTCTGTCCCAGACAACCCACACTTAGATGTCTTCTGTGTTGGAAGAGGACAACAGGAACAGAGATCTGATCCTCAGACAGTCTTCTTTCTGGAGAAATGTGTGTGAGGAGAAAAGCTGACAATATTTTTCCTTAGGCAGAACAGTTATGTTAGAGTCAACTACAGAAAAAAAATAGCTAGTTACTCTACTTCAGCAAGAATACAAATCAGCATTCTGGAAGAGGCAAGGAAATGTGAGTCAAGTGATGAAATTGAAGAATAGTAAATTAAAAGCTTAGTGCCAGCATTCTCAGTGTTCATGGGCTGACCATTCTTCCCAGAACTCTAGGAAATATTGACATACTGGATTTTATCATTCGAAATATAAATCACTTTTACCAGCAGCAAGTGCCTATATCCCATAAAGGCAAATAGAAATCACACTTGGTTTTAAAAAAAAAGGCTCTATAGTTCTAAAAAAGCTCACAGTTTTTCTGTTAGCATTTGTTATACTTTCATTTATTATGTAAATAACTGCAAGCTCTCCTTGCAAATGCCAAAGGGTTAATAAAACTTAAACTTCAGAAAATATTAGCTCTTATTCTCTTCTCAGTGAATTTGTAAAAATCGTCCTTATGTGAATTTAATAGAACATCTATGTGCAACAGAAGCATAGTTTGAGACATCATGGCTTAATACAAACAAGCTTCCTAATGAGGGAAAGCATTAAGAGAGTTAGAATAGTTTGGATATTTGGTTTATGGATTATGAAGAGAGAATGTTCAACTACCTGGAGTCCATCATGTTTATTGATGCAGTAGTTAACATATTTATATAAAAAGAAATATATATAAATATAACATGCATGTTTTCAAATTTTTCAGCTGATTATTTTAATAATGTTGACTAATTTTTCACACCTCTAAATTTATATGTATTTGTACTATCCAAATGTACAAGCAACCTTTATCAATCATATGAAAAGAGAGCTTCCTGCCACATAATTATCCATTGCAAGAAATGTCCTCACAGAATATGCTGATGAGAAACCAAACAAGAAGAGAAAATAGTTCCAAAAATAATCATATTATTCTCACATTGGGCAAAAAGCTCTAAAAACTATTATAGCCATCAAATACCTCTGTAAAGCATCTGCCCACAATGGGTCAGGAAGATCCCCTGGAGGAGGACATGGCAACCCACTTCAATATTCTCGCCTGGCAAATTCCACAAACAGAGGAGCCTGGCAGGCTATGGTCCATGGGGTTGCAACGAGCAACTACCACTTTTCATTATTGTTTGAAGACTTAGTGTATTATATTAGGGATGTGGATAATTCTCTCAGTTACATCATTATATCTCAGGTGAACACAGAGTAATTTATAGTTTCAGTGATAGTAACAGATCATTTTGGCAGGTGTAAACCTGACTTGAAAACACATATTCACTATATGATACAGTATTCCTTAAGTAGTTCTTGTAAAACATTGTAAATTCTTTAGAAATAAATATCTTAGCTGATTCACTTCTGATGAATTACTTTCGCTGTTAAAACCATCAATATAGTCAGTGGCTAAGCTATTTAATAGACACTTTCCAGTGAAAATATAACAGTGTTTGTTTATATTTTGTTTTATCTAAATCCATCCTGCTTAGATATTATTTTTCTCTGGCTTTTAATCCATTTTTTTAAACTTTCAGTGAGTGTAGAGATTGAATAAGCAGTCCACAAAAGCAAAAAGCTAAGAATTAAATCAGAAATACTTTGTGAATTTGGACACAAGTGCTCTATTAATTACAACATAGTCTTGTATCTGTATGAGTATTATACGACAAGCTTATCTTACAGAGAAAAAAAAATCATATTTCTTTCAAATAAAGCAAACGAAGGTACTCAAACAATTTAAATGGAAAAAATATGTATATGGGTCAGTTCAGTTCAGTTCAGTTCAGTTGATCAGTCGTGTCTGACTCTTTGCAACCCCATGAATTGCAGCACGCCAGGCCTTCCTGTCCATCACCAACTCCCAGAGTTCACTCAAACTCACGTCCATCGAGTCAGTGATGCTATCCAGCCATCTCATCCTGGGTCGTCCCCTTCTCCTCCTGCCCCCAATCCCTCCCAGCATCAAAGTCCTTTCCAATGAGTCAACTCTTCGCATGAGGTGGCCAAAGTACTGGAGTTTCAGCTTTAGCATCATTCCTTCCAAAAAACACCCAAGACTGATCTTCTCAAAAGCTACCAAAAAACAACATTCTAAAGGCAACATATTCAGAGAATATGTTTAACCTGCTTATCACAGACATACTAATATATGTGAAAACCATCGCTATACATAATATCAGAGCAGAAAATATTTTTCCATAACTACACTCTAAACACTAAAGTCCTTGGATTTACTGCTGGCTTTCTGTCCCTTTTCCATTTGTCCTCGTTTTAGAACATATGATGACCATTTACTTGAACCAGCAATGCTGTATCACCAAGTAACACAGAATGGAGATTTTAGGCCTCCATTAAATGATGCATTAATGTATTCTATAGACAGATTCACACACATTGAAAAAATACAAAATTACTTTTGTAATATTAAGAATTATAAATGATGTATTTTCTATTAAATTGTACCTTAAACATATAGGTCCATTATAAGTTAGGAAGTTGGAAGGACCCTGAATTTTCTGAGAAAATTTGGACTGTCCTGTGAAAGTTCTATAGAAATGTTTCATTTCTCAAATTGAGAATCATGACATGTAGGAGACAGCACTGAGGGACATACTCAAGGTAAACTGCTGCTGCTGCTGCTAAGTCGCTTCAGTCGTGTCCGACTCTGTGCGACCCCATAGATGGCAAACCCACCAGGCTCCCCCGTCCCTGGGATTCTCCAGGCAAGAACACTGGAGTGGGTTGCCATTTCCTTCTCCAATGCATGAAAGTGAAAAGTGAAAGTGAAGTCGCTCAGTCATGTCCGACTTGTAGCAACCCCATGGATTGCCGCCTACCAGGCTCCTCCGTCCATGGGATTTTCTAGGCTAGAATCCTGGAGTGGCTTGCCATTGCCTTCTCCATCAAGGTTAAGGGCCACGAAAAGTATCTGTGGTGGCTGTAGAGAAACACAAGTCCTAGGTAGGGGAGAACTTGGTTTGCATTCTATCTGAAATATTTCTCATCCTGAAAAGACACATTGAAAATTTAATAAGCATCCCTAGAATGTTAAAAGACCACATAAAGCACCATTACATTATTCTTTGGCAGTTACTTTAAAAATTTATATACAATTAATTTTCCACCGCTATTCAGTTTTATGCTAATTAAATGCCTAGACTCTTGTTCTTGTATAAGATTGGACTATCAGCGTTAGTTCAAGGCCATTCCAGAAGACTGCAAAACGATGTTTATTACTTATGTAAATTTGGTTAATTACACACCAACTCAGTTATCTTATTTATTGCATTTCAATTAGTATCTTTTTAATAGTCACTAACCCTTTAATTAACTCAGAAGAATAAGAGGTGTCTTGTTAAATGTAAATTAAATAGATTTAAATATACAATAGATTGCAAATGGTAGATTTACTGCTAATGCTATAGAAAACTGTTGCTGGAAGAGCTAAACATACTTGATACCATCTGCCTTCATCTCTAGGGAAGAAGAAAATTGTATTTTCCTTATAAAGTTTTTTTAGCCCAAAGATAAGACTAAAGCAAAACCAGACTATGGCAGGTTTGTATTTTGTACTGTTTTTGCAAAAGTGAAATAAATGTAATTTTGCACTTTGTCTTACTTTCAGTAAAAAATCCTAGCAATACAGTGAAATATAAAATATTTCTTAAGTGTGAAATTACTTCTGAAAATGATTGTTCAAAGGTTTAAAAATAAACTATGATCACTGATTTATCTGTTCAGGGTAGAAGGGAGAAAACTATAACAGCTCTTCCCTAAGTGTTCCCTTGTGACCTAACTAGAAAATTAATTAGCAGGGATCACTCTGTGGCAACAATCATGATTACAGGGGAGGCTGATGGTCAATGGGCTAACACTGTAACTCAGTCTGGTTAGGATAAATGTTTCTGCTTTAGTTAATCTATTTCTCAGAGGTGAAATAAAGACTTAGCTAAGATGTAAAGAGCATCTACTTTCATGTAATAACAAGTTTTGTGCCTTGCATGGGAGTTCAAGAGCATTTCTGGATTCTGCTATTTATCTTTACAGTCTGTCACTGTAAACACTAGAAATAGATGGAGTTGCCTATATATATACGTGTGTATATATATATATATATATATATATATATATATATATTCTTTGCTATATTTTCAATACTTTGTGGCAGGGTCTAGCATAGAATAAAATTTTAAAACATTAGGCTGAGGTTTCAGTTCAGTTCAATCTCTCAGTCGTGTCCGACTCTTTGCAACCCCATGAATCGCAGCATGCCAGGCCTCCCTGTCCATCACCAACTCCCGGAGTTCACTCAAACTCACGTCCATCGAGTTGGTGATGCCATCCAGCCATCTCATCCTCTGTCGTCCCCTTTTCCTCCTACCTGAATCCCTCCCAGCATCAGAGTCTTTTCCAATGAGTCAACTCTTTGCATGAGGTGGCCAAAGTACTGGAGTTTCAGCTTTAGCATCATTCCTTCCAAAGAACACCCAGGACTGATCTTCTTTAGAATGGACTGGTTGGATCTCCTTGCAGTCCAAGGGTACTTTTAACAGAATAACAGAATACAGAGGTATATTTCCATAAACCTCTGAAATTGTAAAGCATCTAGATTTTCCTTTCAGTATTTTAATAGTTCAGAACTGAACATAAAAATAAAGATTTTAAATCAAAATATCAAAATGTGAAATTACTGGAAAAATTATAAGAACATATTGTAATAAAATTACCAATCCCCAAACCATTTAATTTATCATTGTCAGCATGGCAATCTCAGATATTCCCCCATTTCCTCTTTCCCTTTTAATTCCCAAGATATTCTGTTTTTTCTCCAGAAATTAGTGACCTGGAATACTATCCACAGTGAGAAAAAAAAAAAAAAAGATTTCAGGCAGTGTCTTATTGTGAATATTATGTGAGACTAATTCATTACACCTTTCCTTTATATAATGCTTGTGTTTACTTCATGTCATTTCAATATTTCCAGGCTAAACCTTTATATTGTGAGTTTATTCTAAGTTCTCCTTTAAAAAGATTCTCTTTTCAAATACCTTTGAAAAGCTCATAGTATCTGTAGGAAATCTCTAAAGAACTCCCTAATGTAATTAATCTTGGCAATATCATGGGAAGTATATCCTTGTTGCCTTTCCCATGAAACTCTTCTTCTAGAGAAGCAACCTGAGGGTCTCTTCTTAGCAGAAACTCTTCTAACCACATAAAAAATGCTATAGAGCTCACATTCTGAATTGATAAATCTGAGTCTGGATCTTGGCTCCAAATTTCAGTAGCTATATTACCTGGGTAAAAAGTCTTAACCACTCCAAAATCCAATTCTTCATTTTTTCAAGGAGAATGATAATTGTTAACCTATTAAGCTTTATATGAGGATTGATTTTTTCATGAGAATTATTTGTAAGATGTTTAATACAGTGTCTGATACTTAGTGACTGCTGTATAAGTAGTAGTTGTACCTAATAAAACATTAAAAGGTTATATTAGCTTCAGGGGCAGAAACATTTCAGTCGATACAAATGAGAAAAAATATGCTATTAAGTTCTATAAGCTAAGACTTAGTTCTTAGGTTGAAAGCAAAATTATTTATTAAAGGTGTGCTTTTTTTTTTTTTCCTTAGAACATGTAGCAAAACAAAGAAAAACCTTAAGTGCATATAGGAACTCTACCTACATGTTATGCATTCAGATATTATAAACTATTCTTATTAACATAGATGGCTTCAACAACTACACTAGGAAATTTAATTCTACTTAAAATAACTTAAAAGTTATTTTACTTTGTTGATAACAAGACTGGGTATATAAAAGACATTTTATCAAACCACTCCACAGTCATACTCAGGCCTAACCTCCTAGAAGCGCTTTCCTTCTGGAATTCTAAAATCCATTCCTCATGGGACACACTCCAGACATCCACCACTATTTCTAAAGCATCTGCAAAGCCACTCTCCCTTTTCCAACTGTGAAGTTTATCTCTGGCTTTGCAGAGACCATTCAATGTATAAGGCATGAAACCATTCAACTTCCTATCTCCGCAACTCCTAATACTATCTCCTCTCACCCTCACTTGCATTTTTCCCCTGAAGTGAAGTGAAGTGAAGTGAAGTCACTCAGTCATATCCGAGTCTTTGTGACTCCATGGACTGTAGCCCACCAGACTCCGCTGTCCATGGAATTTTCTAGACAAGAATATTGGAGTAGGTTGCCATTTCCTTCTCGGGATCTTTCCGACCCAGGGATTGAACCCAGGTCTCCTGCACTGCAGGCAGACACTTTACCGTCCAGTCCCACCACTTTATCTGATTCCAGTTCTTCCCATCTTTTCTAGAACTTGTCCCATTTCTTATACCCAAACCAACAAAGAAGCAGATTGTCTGTCTAGGTTCCCATCTAGCTTCTGTTATGTTTCTCTCATTTTTGATAAAAGTCATGAAGGAAATGTCACCAAGAGTAATATGCACGTTGTTATATCCCTTCCTCCAAATAAGCAATCTTGGCCTCATCTCTTCTCTGAATCATCTTGTGAAGCTCACCAGTATGGGCTTTGTTGCTTGTTCCAATGATCAATACTTACACATATTTGATATTTCCACTGCAGTTAATTCTTTGTTTCCTTTCCTTGAGAATATCCCCTTATTTCCCATGATAGCATTTCTCTCTTGTTCCTATATGAATCCTCTTTCTACTAACTCCATTTGCTAGGTCTGCTTTTTTAGATACACCCTTAAAGTATGATGTTTCTAAGCATATAATTCTTAGTTTACGTTGTTTCTCACTTTTCTTTATCCACATCATCTCACCCATTCTCTTGGTTCATCTACTTCCCAAACTAAATTTTTTCTAAAGGTATGTTTCAGGGTTTTCCTAAAATCAGTATAATTATGTTCCTCCACACAGATGAAATGTACTTCAGATGTCTAATGGCAGCATAACTTACTACAAAATTAAATCTTCTACCTCTTTCAAAATACTACCAGTAAAAAGTAAACCTAAAAGTACAAAAATCAATATATCATATGTACATTATATAAAATATGTACACAAAAATATCCAACACATTTCATTCAGTTCAGTTCAGTCACTCAGTCGTGTCTGACTCTTTGTGACCCCATGAATCGCAGCAAGCCAGGCCTCCCTGGCCATAACCAACTCCCGGAGTTCACTCAGATTCACATTCATCGAGTCAGTGATGCCATCCAGCCATCTCATCCTCTGTCGTCCCCTTCTCCTCCTGCCTCCAATCCCTCCTAGCATCAGAGTCTTTTCCAATGAGTCAACTCTTCGCATGAGGTGGCCAAAGTATTGGAGTTTCAGCTTCAGCATCATTCCTTCCAAAGAAATCCCAGGGCTGATCTCCTTCAGAATGGACTGGTTGGATCTCCTTGCAGTCCAAGGGACTCTCAAGAATCTTCTCCAACACCACAGTTCAAAAGCATCAATTCTTCGGTGCTCAGCCTTCTTCACAGTCCAACTCTCACATCCATACATGACCACTGGAAAAACCATAGCCTTGACTAGACGGACTTTAGTCGGCAAAGTAATGTCTCTGCTTTTGAATATACTGTCTAAGTTGGTCATAACTTTTCTTCCAAGGATTAAGCGTCTTTTAATTTCATGGCTGCAATCACCATCTGCAGTGATTTTGGAGCCCAAAATAATAAAGTCTGACACTGTTTCCACTGTTTCTCCATCTCTTTCCCATGAAGTGATGGGACCAGATGCCGTGATCTTCGTTTTCTGAATGTTGAACTTTAGGCCAACTTTTTCACTCTCCTCTTTCACTTTCATCAAGAGGCTTTTTAGCTCCTCTTCACTTTCTGCCATAAGCGTGGTGTCATCTGCATATCTGAGGTTATTGATATTTCTCCTGGCAATCTTGATTCCAGCTTGTGCTTCTTCCAGTCCAGTGTTTCTCATGATGTACTCTGCATATAAGTGAAATAATCAAGGTGACAATATACAACCTTAATGTACTCCTTTTCCCATTTGGAACCAGTCTGTTGTTCCATGTCCAGTTCTAACTGTTGCTTCCTGACCTGCATACAGATTCCACAAGAGGCAGGTTAGGTGGTCTGGTATTCCCATCTCTTTCAGAATTTTCCACAGTTTATTGTGATCCACACAGTCAAAGGCTTTGGCATAGTCAATAAAGCAGAAATAGATGTTTTTTCTGGAACTCTCTTGCTTTTTCCGTGATCCAGCGGATGTTGGCAATTTGATCTCTGGTTCCTCTGCCTTTTCTAAAACCACTTTGAACATCAGGGAGTTCACGGTTCACGTATTACTGAAGCCTGGCTTGGAGAATTTTGAGCATTACTTTACTAGCATGTGAGATGAGTGCAACTGTGCAGTAGTTTGAGCATTAGCATTTGGCAAACTTTGTTAAAGGTGACAATTTGTATTTAGTAATACAAATTTGAATTCAAATGTCTCAGTATCTGGATTCCCTGGTAGCTCATCCAATAAAGAATTCACCTGCAATGCAGGAGACCCCAGTTCAAATCCTGAGTCAGGAAGATCTGCTGAAGAAGAAACAGGCTACCCACTCCAGTATTCTTGGGGTTCCCTAATGATTAGCTGGTAAAGAATCTGCCAGTAATGCAGGAACCTGGGTTCAATCTCAGGGTTGGGAAGAGCCCCTGGAGAAGGGAATGACTACTCACTCCAGTAGGCTGGCCTGGAAAATTCCATGGACAGAGGAGCTTGGCAGGCTACAGTCTATGGGGTCACAAAAAGTAGGACACGACTAGGCATACACGCATGCCTCAGGCAAAGGATAGGAATGGAAGCTTAAGTTTTTAGTTCTGATAGGGCTTTCATTTGTGAATTTCACAACACTTGAACTTCAATACACAATCACTGAGTAGATGGTTGAAACAAATTTTTATTGTTAATAATCTCTGTGCCAAAAATGCATTTTAAGTGATCCTAATGATTAATTCGAACTGTTAGAACTGGACATGGAAGAACAGACTGGTTCCAAATAGGGAAAGAAGTACATCAAGGCTGTATATTTTCACCTTGTTTGTTTAACTTCTATGAAGAGTATATCATGAGAAATGCTGGACTGGAGGAAGCATAAGCTAGAATCAAGGTTGCCAGAAGAAAAATCAATAACTTCAGATATGCTGATGACGTCACCCTTATGGCAGAAAATGGAGAGGAAAAAAAGAGTCTCTTGATGAAAGTGAAAGAGGAGTGAAAAAGTTGGCTTAAAACTCAACATTCAGAAAACTAAGATCATGGCATCTGGTCCCATCACTTCATGCCAAATAGATGGGGAAACAATGAAAATAGTAAGAGACTTTACTTTTGGAGGCTCCAAAATTACTGCAGATGGTGACTGCAGCCATGAAATTAAAAGACGCTTCCTCCTTGGAAGAAAAGCTATGACCAACATAGACAGCTTATTAAAAAGCAGAGATATTACTTTGCCAACAAAGGTCCATCTAGTCAAAGCTGTGGTTTTTCCTGTGGTCATGTATGGATGTGAGAGTTGAACTGTAAAGAAAGCTGAGCACCAAAGAATTAATGCTTTTGAAGTGAGGTGTTGGAGAAGACTCTTGAGAGTCCCTTGGACTGCAAGGAGATCCAACCAGTCCATCCTCAAGGAGATCAGTCCTGAAAATTCATTGGAAGGACTGATGCTGAAGCTGAAACTCCAATACTTTGGTCAACTGATATGAAGAACTGACTCATTTGAAAAGACCCTGATGCTGGGAAAGATTGAGGGCAGGAAGAGAAGAAAACAACAAAGGAAGAGATGGTTGGATTGCATCACCGACTTGATGGACATGAGTTTGAGTGAACTCCAGAAGTTGGTGACGGACAAGAAAGCCTGGTGTGCTTCAATCCATGGGTCACAGAGTCTGACATGACTGAGTGACTGAACTGAACTGAACATATTAATTACATTGAAGTTCAGTCATCAAGTCACTTACAATAAAGAAAAAAACCCAAGTGCTACTTTTTCCCACTATTCAGAATGAACCACTTACTTTAGAGAGAGGTTGATGCTTGACTGAAGACAAATTTTCCCTAATAATTCATTTTTCAATCATTTAACTTGCAATTTTTAGAACACAATTAGAATGATGGTTCTTGAAAATATCCTGATTTATATCATGCTATATTAAGCAGATTTTTAACAAAAATGTTTATTTTGGGCTACTTTTCTAAGAGTTGTTTGTTTGTTTGTTTGTTTTTAACCTAAACTGAATCTCTGAATTTTAAACACCATGACTGCTATTATAATGGAAGAGGAACTTCTGTCATTTATGTAGCCACAAGTGCTCTAGAGAAGAAGAAAGTAAGTTGTATTGCCTTGGTCACTTCAGTATAGGATGAAGAATTAGAGCTGAGTAATTAGGAAAATAGTCAATTTTTAATACTTCTTTAGATTCCCCTTATAAGAGGGAACAACTTTATTGTGTATTCATCATCATTATACAACAATTGGTCATGTTTTCTTTGCAGGATCTGAGAAAACAAAGTAATACAAAATTACTGAAGAACAGATATCTCTAATGTTAACACATATGCATAAATGCTTGCTTCAGCTAAGCTGTCTCAATTTGTAAAGGCACACACTTTAAACACTTGCTAAACAGCTGTTTTGTTTTAGCTTTTTAAAGGTGATTGATCAAATGAAAATGAGACAGTGGATTTAATAAGAAATTTAATAAACTGCCTTTCTCTTCCATTTTTCCCTTCAATAGAGGTTCAGTTTTTGTTTTTGAGGAACAAAAAACAGTTTTTGCTCTTGCTTTCTTAATATAGTAATTCTTAAATTAGAAATGAGAGAGAAATCTGGCTGAATATTTGCCATCTTAATGACTATCACCTGGTAATTCACCTGCTCTGGTGACTGGAGGGGTTTCTTTTTCCTTCTAAATTCATCTTTTCTAAGGCTGAAGATTCCATGTGTTGATGTGGATAAACTTTTGAGATCAAAGAAAAACACCTGGACACTCACACATTTATTAAATTAATGGAGATGATTAAAATGGGAAAGAAGACATCTTGGGAAAATGATGTTTTTACAACATTTTTACATACATCATTATTGATATATCCATCCCTAGCAATCAGGGTGGTAAAATTCAATGGACAGTTTGGGAACGCATGTAAGAATTAAAGATTTTAAAATTTAAAAAATAAAAAAAAACTTAAAAAAAATCACTTCAATAAATTCAAAATATCTGATAATTTCTTAGTTTGCCATTTGATTCTACACATATCAAGAGGAACTGGTGTAGACCTCAATTTTCTTGACTATGAAGTAGATAACTACCAACCAAAGATTTATAGGTAAGGTTTAGAAAAAAATATTTGCTATATTTTATCATGATTGGCCTTTTCTGCCCATAATGCATATCAACATTTATTTAGCTAGTATACACAATTCATTTTTCTGTAGTCTCCATGGAGACAACAAGGGACAAAGGTCATGGCTCCACAAAGCATTTCCTCAGGTAATTGCTCAATTTTCATAGCTCACAAGCTTTGCTAGTGAATAGGTTATGTCCCTTTAGGCTATCTATCATAGATGTTTGCTAACTCATCCATTTCTCTAAGTGACCTTAGAGAAGCTTTAAAATTGCAAGCTATCTAAACTTCTGTAGTTTCACCAATTCATATGTGAGTGGAATAGAATGGGGGCATTTCTTTAGCATGTTGTTCATATATAAATAAAGTAATAGATTAATGATGAAGCCCATTTACTATTTATTCCATCAAATAGTCATCTATCTTCTACTAAATATAGTGTAGCATAAATCACACATGGATTTCTCTTAGTGGAAGATAAGTGAAGAATTTTGTTTTAACAAAGGAAGTGTGGTAGAGAGATCCCCCAATTATTTTCTCATCTCTGCAAGTGCTTATTTCAACACATACACATGGTTCCTTTAAGTTTTTCTATATGGATGTGCAGGCCATAATTCTTGATATACCTTCAGAAATGTTAGTGTTCTAGGCTTTAAATAGGGTATTTGTTTATGAAGAATAAACTGTGAAAGCTTTCTCTTCAGCCCTGCATATCCCTGGACTTGTCTTACCCCAAACATGTTACTAAGACAAGAAATATTCAATTTCACTTCTCAGAGTCAGGAACGTCTTTCATTGGTATGAATTAAATGCTCTATTGACAAATTATCATGAAGTAACTTAATTAAGAGAATCAATAGAAAATAATACATAGACGTACCTCTTTTGTTTGAAAATAAACTTGTACTTGAAAAAATCTTTTATGAGGAGGGCACTGGAACATTTTCTTCATTCCATGAGACTCACAACAAAATGACTAGCCTCAGGCTATGAGCCAAATGATTGTGTGTGTGTGTGTGTGTCTGTGTGTCTGTGTGTGTCTACCACTGCTTACATGTAAAAATTTGTCTAGACTAAGGTAACAGTCATTTTCAATTGAGAAAGGTAAAGCCATACTCTTCAACATCAGTTAGATTGATGTGTTAACACTTGACAAGTCAAACTTGACTATTCTCTATCTAACTTAAATTAACAAAATAAACTGTACCATTATATGGTGCATGAATAAAAAAATTTTTAACATTTGGATAAAATGCTTTCCAATAATAAATTGTGATGCACTTTGATTTAATTAGTGTAGTTAACTAGACCAGTAAATCAGATATTGTTACAGAGCTAATTATTCATTTGCACTCTTCTTCCTTCAAGTAGCTCTTTTAACTAGAGGCTTATCTACAACTGTATATAATTTCTCTCTGAATGTAGTAATGAAAGCCATATATCTCCAAGAAAATGTTGTAAATTAAAACAAGGAAATTATAAAAATATCTTACAGTGAAAATCAGAATTCCATTTGTCTGAGAAAATATATTTATTTCTATTATGTATTCCAAAAGTTTCAGTTTACTTTCAGGATGCATGCTCTCTGACAGCACTCTCCTTTTTGTCAAATTTAAAATTTCTTCCTAATTTCATTATAAATTCTCTCCCTCGGTTTTAAAGTAAAAGAAAACTTTTTTCTCCAACAGTTGATAAATAGAAATTATATTGGTAACTCCCCGCACAATGTAAGAAAAGCTACCCAATTAGCATTAGCTTTCCCATGACAAGGAAGTCTGTCACCTTCAATGTCCATAACTCTGGCAAGAGAAAATCACCTACTTTCAAATTAAATTTAACCTTTCAGAGCATTAATTATTGATGTAACAATTTCCCTTCACAGTGTTGAAGAACAGTATTACTCACATGCTTTGACTTTCATGACAATGAAGAATTACAAAATGGGGGCTGAAGGAATTGAATCCTCTTGGTTGAATTGGTTTTAGGGAGTTTCTATTTTAGTTCTTTAACTACAGAGCACTGCTGCTAAGTCGCTTCAGTCCTGTCCGACTCTGTGCGACCCCATAGATGGCAGCCCCCTAGGCTCCTCTGTCCCTGGGATTCTCCAGGCAAGAATACTGGAGTGGGTTGCCATTTCCTTAAAAGTCAAATGTTTTCAGCATTAGAAATTTCAAATCAAATAGTATTTTCATAAAAATTACAATACTGTGAAATGATAATGATACCTGAAATGTTAAACTTGCATTTAACATATTTTTATACACAGGGTAATCAAATTAAAATGTAATAAAGTTCAAGTGTGAAGAACATATAATAGCTTTCATGAAGTAAACCATTACTCATTTTTTGGCATCCTTGTAGTTTTTTCAATTCATTTGGTTTCATATTGTCCCAGACTGGAATTACTTTAGTGAAAATAAATGAGACATAAATTGGTGTCTAAATTACACAGTTAATCTCCACTCTGAGGCCTTATCCCCAGAGATTGAATTGATTAGCTTTTGGAGGGAATCAGGCATTGGTGCACCAAACCTCCCAGGTTATTCTAACATGCAATCTGTTCTTTAAATTATTTTAAGACAGATGTCAACTTTGTTGCACTTTGGAAAGATCTAGGAAACTTTAAAAAAAAAAAAAGAATACTTGGGTCCTACGTCCGGACGCTCTAATTTAACTATTCTGAGCTATAGCCTGAGCATCAAAGTTTTTAAAGTTCTCCATGGGTTTAAAAGGCCGCATGCATCAGTCACCAGCAAATTCTAGCACACTATTTATATTTGTGGCCCAGATGTGCTCATCTGTTTCAATTTACTATTACTACTGCATCTGGACCTTGTTATTCGATCTCTTGTGGCATCATCTCTTTTAAAGCCTCATCTCTATTATGGCACTTCCCTTCTATATGACTCTTGACTCCCAGGTAGTATTTCAATCAAATTCTGCAGGTTCCCACCAAACATGAACAAGACAAAATAAAATAGACAGAGGCTAGTTCTCTGTTATGAACAACCAGTGTTGCAGGCTTGGAACCACGCCAGGAAACTCCTATTGTAATTCATCTGAAGAATACTTGCTGCTGCTGCTGCTAAGTCACTTCAGTTGTGTCCGACTCTGTGTGACCCCATAGATGGCAGCCCACCAGGCTCCCCCATCCCTGAGATTCTCCAGGCAAGAACACTGGAGTGGATTGCCATTTCCTTCTCCAAGGCATGAAAGTGAAAAGTGAAAGGGAAGTCGCTCAGCCATGTCTGACTCTTCGCGACCCCATGTACTGCAGCCTACCAGGGTCCTGCATCCATGGGATTTTCCAGGCAAGAGTACTGGAGTGGGGTGCCATCACCTTGCCCAGTCTTTAATCAGTTCCTCAGCAAAACTTGACAAATATATCCATGCATCCCTGTAGATACAATCCTTAATTTCCCAGTTCTATAGCTGTAGCAGCAGCAGCACCATAGCCTCTACTGTACTATATAAAGAAAAATACTTCTTAATTTGATAAATTGCTTTTATATTGTCCAATCTCCACAGGTGTTTCCTTCTATCCTTCATCAATTTTCTCCATCAAAACCAGCAACTACAATCAACATTCTGTTTTAATTCGCAGATATGTATTTTACCAATTAGTTGGAATAAATTGCATTTGTTTTAGTTTCCATTTCTTTAAACAATATATTACTAAGTTACTTTTAGTTTTTGTTGTTTTCAATCTTTTCTCTTCATATATCCTATAGCTAGAGTGGAGAACACTGAAATTTACTTTCACTGAAGCTTCAAAACCTAATTTCTGAAATATACTATAGAATAGCTTACTCACAATGGAACTGTAAGGGAGTCATTCAACAACTGAAATACTCATCATGTAAGCTTTGTTGGTTCATGCTGAATATAAAATTCATTGAAATACTGAATTACACAGCCCTAGATTATAGTCTGCCTCCTTCAATTTCTTTCAATAAATGTGAAATTATTGAGTCCTCTTGGAGTTCTAACAAGTTGAGGAAGTAATTCAGTCTTGATAGTGAAAAACTATTAATGAGGTAATTTTTGCTATTTTGTGAAAAATGAAAAAAATAAAGCCTTACTTCTTGATTGTGGAGAAAGATGATTCTCTATTTTTTAACTTTTTACATAAGACAACACACTGCACACTGATTGTTCAGACTTTTTGTATCTTTAATTCTACCTATTAATGATTAGATAAAAAGTGGAAAAAGTGTTTGGTAATTTGATAAAAGCAGTCTATTTAAAACTGTTGCTTTTCTATAAACAGTTGGATCAATAAACTGATAGCTGTATAAAACTAGTAATATGATTTTTTTTCTATAAAGTTGCAATGGGTGTAATAGCTTTTTCATATTATAATAATTAATCTCTTTCTGTGTATGAATTTTGCCAATTCTTCAAATAAATCCAATTTGCAAATTATTTGTGACTAACACAGTCAAAAATAATATACAATAAACTGCATATTATATTAGGTATATGTAGAGTACATACCGTTGTATAGTTGTATTTATATAATAAAATTATATACCTGTATAATAGATTTAAGGAAGGTAAAAGCACACAGATTTAGGTGGTAGTGTTCTGATAAAGGATGAACCTGTCTCTCCATTAAAAAATAGGCAGTACTCTTTATTCTAAATTCCATACAGGAAAGTGATTTTCTCAACATGTTTTTATAGGCTTTTGATAAATGCTTGTATCTATAGCCACTATGTTTGCCCAGTCATTAATAAATATAATTTTGACAAATGTTGGTGGATATTTTTATTTACCTTAATGAGCATGATGCAAGTGAAACAAAGAAGATATGCATTAAAATGTCACTTATCAGTAATGTTAGGGACTTTGGTGAAATGGATAATTTTTTCAATAATAAATTTTTATTCTTCTGTATTATTCACAATATAACAGCCAAAGTCACAACACACTTTTAAAGTTCAACTGCATTATTAGCAATTTTTCCATTGCTTTCATGAGTACAGAACAAGGTTTTTGCAAACTTCTTAAAGGGCCAGGTAGTATATGATTCAAGCTTGCTAGCCACATGACTCTTTGTTATGACTACTCAACTCTGTTATTGAAGTACAAAAACAGCCAGCATGCCTAGGTTCCCATAACAATTATTGTATAAAAACAAGCAGCTAATCTACAGAGCCGAGTTTAGACAATGAACAAAACAATAAATTAAGATCTGGTCTATGAAAATTGCCAACTTCAATGGTGTAAGCCCTCCCACTGTGGCCAAATTCAAGCTCCTAAAGTGACTTCACTGAAAGAGTACTTGAAAAGAGAGCCTTGGCAGCACAATGTCACATAGTATTTCAAATATACATGTACAAGATGTATAGAGCAGAGAGAAAAGTAAAGTGCCATAAACATAATTAGGAAACAGTAAGTTTTTAGTATGTATTACCTTTGTTTTTACTTTATTTTTGCTATGTATATATAAAACCAGTTTGTAATTATGAAAGTCCTGAAAATTTAATAATATGCTCTGTGAGACAATATAAACCAGCTCTAGAAACAATTGACTTTTATACTTTGTAATATATAATTACATATTCTATAACATGTAATATATAATTTTAAAACACATGTTTAAGTAGTCCAGTATCTATAAATGATTACAAATATTCCTTATAAATTTGTTCTTAAAAATTTTGTCAAGGTATGTATGTTTTTAAAGGTCAACTGGTAAACACAATTTTTAGCATTGTTGTTGTTCAGTCCCTAAGTTGTGTCTGACTCTTTTGAGACCCCATGGACTATAGCCTGCCAGGCTCCTCTGTCTATGGGATTTCCCAGGCAAGAATATTGGAGAGGGTTGCCATTTTCTTTTCCAGAGGATTTTCCCAACCCCAAGATCAAACCCATGTCTCCTGCATTGGCAGGAGGATTCTTTACCACTGAGCCACCTGGAAAGCCCATAATTATCATTAATTGCACTAGTATCAGTATATAGGGAGATCATTCTGAAGGCAAACACAAACTGGATGCATGCAGAGTCAAACATTACACATTATGTGTGGACTATAATCTTTGCATTCTTCCAAAGTAAAAGATAACTGTAGGGAAAGAGCACTGACCATGAATGAGTATTCTTAGGAATTCTAGTTTCAGCTTTCAAACTGACAAAAACAGTTTCATCTTTTAACACCTGCCCTATTCACAAGGTAAAGATTATAAGTGTTGACATTTGCCTTCTTCATAAGAATATCATAAGAATAAGTAAAACAATATCCAGTTTTTCTTACCCATTTAGTAAAAAAGACATTTTCCTAAAAACAAAGAAAAGAGACTTAAAATCCATGCAAAATTAAGACCTAGTGTTATAGTTATATTGTGGTATTGAACAGGCCTGTTGGTTTACTGGGAATACACAATAGGTATGTTAGATACTGATCTATACTCCCAGTTCTACTATCTATTCCAGTCTCTAACGCCATCCTATTGAGTACAACGTTATGGTGACAGTAAGCATGGTTTGACAGAGGGTCCTGCATGCAGGTTCCATGACCTTTGACTCCTATATGCTAAACTTTGCCTTAGATAATCTTTGATGGACTGACCTTTTAGATTACCTATTGTAACTTTTGACTTTATAGTGCAAATATAAATGAGCCAACAATAGTATGAGGTAGACAATATTCAGTCTACATATATGTGAAAATGAAAGGATCAATACAAAGCCCTTTGTTTGCTAGCTGAAGTAGAAAACCTACAATCCAATATGAGTATTTGCAAAATGATCTCCAGCTTATTTGAAAATGAATATATGAAAATATATTAGGCAAGGGATATTCAATTTTCAGAAGTACTTGATAGAGGAGACTTCACTGAGAGAAAAAAAAGGAATATTTTTAGTTTCAAATTTCTTTTTCTGCTTCTATGTTTAGGGATTTATGGGACAATTCCCTCAGTTCTGAATTCTAATAAGTTTCTTTGGAGAAAATGAAAAAAGTAAAGCAGAGACTCTGAAAGGAATTAAGAGAACTCAAGAAAAAATGTCCATGAAATCAACTCTAACATTCTGTTTTTTGTTTTAATTGTTAGGCACTGCTAGAAAAGCCTCACATGTAATCTGTTTTATAATAAATTTTCCATACCAGCATTGTCAACCAAGGAAAGTTTTGGAAGTAGAGTTAACAGAGTTATAACATAAAGTAATCTGGTATTAAAAGATAAAACATTGTATTGGGGAATGGGGGGTGTACTTTCAAAAAGTCTTCTGAGAAACTTGAATAAACTCAATCTAATGTGATCAACATGATATCCTGAAGTAGATTTTTAAATTTTTCCTATTTTTGCAAGAAAACAAAGAGAATTCTGAGAAAAAGTAAACTAGATAAATCTAACTTTTAGGAAATTTGAGATGGTTTGATGACACATCTTACTTTTGTGGCCTTAGGAGAGATTTATTTTTGTATGTATTATGTATGTCTAAAATAGTAAGGCCATAGATTTATATATATTATTTAATCTACAAAGACAAAATAATTTATTTGGTACATTGTTTTTATGTCTTTATCAAATTGTCTTTATGATTTAAATTGAAAATTATCATTATAACTTATCTGATGTGCAATAATTTGATGTCTTATCTAGCTAAATAGAATTCACATTGATAATGGATTCATTACAGCATACTTGCAATAGTCAAAATATCGAAGTAGCCTGCTGCTGCTGCTGTTGCTAAGTCACTTCAGTCGTGTCTGACTCCGTGCGACCCCATAGACAACAGCCCACCAGGCTCCCCCATCCCTGGGATTCTCCAGGAAAGAACACTGGAGTGGGTTGAAGTAGCCTAAGTGTCCATAAATAAGATGTGGGGTGTGTGTGTGTGTGTGTGTGTGTGTGTGTGTGTGTGTGTACATATATATATGTTGGGATTTTATATATATATATATATATATATATCTTCACTAAGATATTACTCAGCCAATAAAGACATGAAATCATGCCATTTTCAGTATCACAAATGGATCTACAACGTGTTATGCAAAGTGAAAGATGCAAGACAAAGACAAATACCACATGACCTCACTTACCTAAAAGACAAAACAGTCAAAATAAAAGGCTTATAGATACAAAGAAAAAATGCCAATCCATTCTAGTATTCTTGCCTGGAAAACCCCATGGAGAGAGGAACCTGGTGGGCTACAGTACAAAGGGTCACAAAGAGTCAGACATAACTGAACATGACCATGGATGTATACAATAGATAATGCTGCTGCTACTGCAGCTAAGTCCCTTCAGTAGTGTCCAACTCTGTGCGACCCCATACACAGCAGCCCACCAGGATCTGCCATCCCTGGGATTCCCAGGCAAGAATAGTGGAGTGGGTTGCCATTTCCTTCTCCAATGCATGAAAGTGAAAAGTGAAAATGAAGTCGTTCAGTCATGTCCAATTCTTAGCGACCCATGGACTGCAGCATACCAAGCTTCTCTGTCCATGGGATTTTCCAGGCAAGAGTACTGGAGTGGGGTGCCACTGCCTTCTCTGACAATAGATAATAAGAACCTACCATTAGATAGGTGCAAAAGTAATTGCAGTTTTGCATTGCTAAATTTTGCCATTTAATATTGGAATACATTCTTAAATAGATGTGGTTATGTTATACATCATTTTAATGTGTATTTCTCGCTTTATTTTTATTTTTTGCTAATAACTTATTACTTGCTTTTTACTTTACATTTATTTTAGACTACAGAAATGATGTTAGACAAAATGCAAATTTCAGTGATTTTCTTATTTGAGTTCATAGTGTGTCACAAAACATCAGAGGCAATGTGCAACATCAACAATGCATTTGACCCAGGAACTGCTAACAAATGTACAGGGCAGTGGTAGTTCAAGAAGTTATACAAAGGAGATACAAGCCTTGAAGATGAATGTAATGGCCAGCTATCAGAAGTTGACAATGACCAGCTGAGAGCAATCACTGAAGCCAATCCTCTTACAACTACATGCTGCTGCTGCTGCTAAGTCGCATCAGTTGTGTCCAACTCTGTGTGACCCCATAGATGGTAGCCCACCAGGCTCCTCTGTCCCTGGGATTCTCCAGGCAAGAATACTGGAGTGGGTTGCCATTTCCTTCTCCAATGTATGGAATTGAAAAGAGAAAGTGAAGTTGCTCAGTTGTGTCCAGCTCTTCATGACCCCATGGACTGTAGCCTACCAGGCTCCTCCATCCATGGGATTTTCCAGGCAAGAGTACTTACAACTACATGAGAAATTGCCAAAGAACTCAACATCAACCATTCTGTGATCATTTGGCATATAGAATGTGTTGTGCAAAGTGAAAGATGCAAGACAAAGACAAATACCACATGACCTCACTTATCTAAAAGACAAAACAGTCAAAATAAAAGGCTTATAGATACAAAGAAAAAATGCCAATCCATTCTAGTATTCTTGCCTGGAAAATCCCATGGAAAGAGGAACCTAGTGGGCTACAGTACAAAGGGTCACAAAGAGTCAGACATAACTGAACATGACCATGGATGTATACAATAGATAATGCTGCTGCTACTGCAGCTAAGTCGCTTCAGAAGCAACCTGGGAAGGTGAAAAAATAAATGGGTTCCTCATAAGCTGACTGAAAATTAAAAAATAAAATAAAAAATAAATTATTGTTTTGAAGTGTTATCTTCTCTTATTCTTATTCTCTTATTCTATGGATTCTAATACAACATGAACCATTTCTTGATTGGATTGTGATGTGTGAAAAATAAGTGATTTTATATGACAACAGGTGACAGCCAGCTCAGTGGTTGGACCAAGAAGAAGATCCATAGCACTTCCCAAAACCACACTTACACAAACACACACAAAGCTCATGACTACTGTTTGGTGGTCTGCTGCTGGTCTGATCCACTATAGCTTTATGATCCTTGTGAAACCACTATATCTGAGAAGTATGCTCAGTAAATTGATGAGATGCATTAAAAACTGCAATGCCTGCAGCCACCATTGTTCAACAGAAAGTGTCTGATTCATCTCCATGACAACACGCAATTGCACTTTGTACAACCAACACTTCAAACATAGAACAAATTGGGCTATGAAGTTTTGCCTTATCTACCATATTCACCTGACCTTTTGCCAACTGACTACCACTTCTTCAAGTGTCTGGAAATCTTTTTGCAGGGAAAATATGTCTACAACCAACAGGAAGCAGAAAATGTTTTCCAAAATTCGCTGAATCCTGAAGTGTGGATTTTTATGCTACAGGAATAAACAAATTTATTTTGCATTGACAAAAATCTGCTGATTGTAATGGTTCCTATACTGATTAATAAAGATATGTTTGAGCCTAGTTATAGTGATTAAAAATTCATTGTCTGAAATTGCAGTTACATTTGCACCAACCTAATATAGAACAGGAAATTCTATTTAATACTCTGTAATGACATATATGGGAATATAATCTAAAAAGAAGCAGATATATGTGTATGTATAACTGATTCTCTTTAATGTATGGCAGAAACTAATACAACATTGTAAATCAACTATTCTAATAAAATTTAATCTTAGAAAAGAAGTTTTACTTTTAAAAAAAAAAGAATGCCTATCGTTGTCAATAGTATTCATCCTGTTTTTCAATGCCCATAGTTGTCACAGTCTGTGTTCAACTGACTGAAGATGAATACTATTGATGAATAGTATTGTGGAGGAATTCTATTGAAGTCATTTTGTCTATATTTCTTCCTTCTGATTGAAGTTAATTAAAAGCTAATGAGTGTGTAATAGTAACATATATAATCCAACCAAATAACTTCAAATGATATTTATTGTATGATAGTATCTACAGTGAGGACATTTTATATTTATTACTCACTTAAATCCCGCATACTCCAATTTGGGGGACACACTTAGTTGTTCCTTGTGTGTTTGCTCTTTGCATATTCTCAGTGGAGTGAGTAAACTGGTGCTCTCAGTGTTGCAAAGGAAAAAAAATTATTTGAATAAAACAAGAAAAAATTATATAATATTGACGTTATTTTTGTATATGAGTGAATAACTTCAGTAGGAAGACATTAGTTACCTTCCCATTATATTTATATAGTCTTTAAAAGGCTTTTAAAATTAACTTCAAAAGAAGTCTAAGGTTGTTAAATAAACACCAATAAAATTAGGTTTATGCAATAGAAACAACAAGCAGAATCATTCCTAATAGGGTAAGAGAGTCAGCATTCTAGAAAAACTTATTCATCTTCTTGGACCCAGGGGATGTTCAGGTAATTGGAAAAAAAACAAAAACACAATAATACAGGGTTTCTAATGGCTCAGCAATGCTGTATACACAAAAATATAGAAACTCTAGTTAAATAATTATGGTACACTGCTTAGTGAGCATAAATGTAATGGCAAGGCTTCACAGCTTCAAAGAGTATTTCTCATTTTTTATGCAAGATGAAGAAAAATTTATATATAGTTTAGGAATTATAATTCACCATTTATTTATTTGCCTGTCATAAAAATCAAGCTAATCAATTTAACTTCTGATAATATAACCTATTTTCCATATTCTTACATAATCTTTTTTCTATAATTCATTTTAATATATGAGTTATATTAATTGAAATCCATGTAATTACTCACAAGTGATCCTTTGATAGTTTTGGGGACAGTCTCCAGCATAAAAGCAAGCTTATTCTTGGGTGGTTGTTTTTAACCATTCTGAGTATTTTCACTCCAAATGCTTTTTTAATGGAATTATTGGGAAAAAAAAAAAAAAAACTTACTAGTACCTAATTAAAGATGAGGCAAAAATTAGAAAATTTTTAGAGTAATGCCTATATGCCTATACAAACAATAGAGAACCAGGAGGATTAAGAAATGAAACCATGAAAAGAGAAGGTACAAACAACATGAAAGCAGAAAAGAAATGACAAAATATTTAGGAAAGGGCCATGTTTATAGGCTATGAAGCAGCAGCAACAGCATTAAAGTAAATGAATTCAGAGATAAACATATAGAGAAATTAAGTTTAATATTACTCTATGGGTTAGGACTTCAGGGAAGGAAGGTGGCCACAACAAGCAAAGTTTAGAAAGGTTTAAAACAGAACAGAGTACAGAGAACTGAACATGTGCAAATTAATGGTGAGCTTTTGGAGGGTGCTTTGTGCTTCCCTGGTGGCTCAAAGGGTAAAGAATTGGCCTGCAATGCCAGAGACTAGGGTTCAATCCCTAGGTCCTTCTCCAGGGACTGACAACCCACTCTAGCATTCTTGCTTGCAGAATTCCATGGACAGAGGAGTCTGGCAGGCTACAGTTCATGGGGTTGCAAAGAGTTGGACACAACTGAGTGCCTAAGATTTCACGTTTGGGTACAAGAGCATACAACTCAGTGACGTTCAGAGAAAAAATATTGGCACTGTTGGGAGAATCTTAGAGATGATGATTGTAGACAAGTGGAGACTTGAAAGAACAGTTTCAGGCAGACTGATTGTGACAACTATAGGCATTGAAAAACAGTATCTACCAAAGTGAGAAAGATTGGGAAAGTATCTGCTCTTCAGAAAGCTTTTGTCTTTTTTGACACTCAGTGATAAAAGGAAAATCAGTTCAGTTCAGTTGCTCAGTCGTGTCCGACTCTTTGTGACCCCATGAATCGCAACACGCCAGGCTTCCCTGTCCATCTCCAGCTCCTGGAGTTCACTCAGACTCACATCCATCGAGTCAGTGATGCCATCCAGCCATCTCATCCTCCTTCTTCTCCTACCCACAATCCCTCCCAGCATCAGAGTCTTTTCCAATGAGTCAACTCTTAGCATGAGGTGGCCAAAGTATTGGAGTTTCAGCCTCAGCATCAGTCCTTCCAATGAACACCCAGGACTGATCTTCTTTAGGATGGACTGGTTGGATCTCCTTGAAGCCCAAGGGACTCTCAAGAGTCTTCTCCAACATCACAGTTTAAAAGCATCAATTCTTCGGCACTCAGCTTTCTTCACAGTCCTATTCTCACATCCATACATTACTACTGGAAAAAACAATAGCCTTGACTAGACAGACCTTTGTTGGCAAAGTAATATCTCTGCTTTTCAATATGCTATCTAGGTTGGTCATAACTTTCCTTCCAAGGAGTAAGTGTCTTTTAATTTCATGGCTGTAATCACCATCTGCAGTGATTTTGGAGACCAGAAAAAAGTAAAGTCTGACACTGTTTCCCCATCTATTTCCCATGAAGTGATGGGACCAGATGCCATGATCTTAGTTTTCTGAATGTTGAGCTTTAAGCCAACATTTTTGCTTTCCTCTTTCACTTTCTTCTTCACTTTCTGCCATAAGGGTAGTGTCATCTGCATATCTGAGGTGATTGATATTTCTCCCAGCAATCTTGATTTCAGCTTGTGCTTCCTGCAGCCCAGTGTTTCTCATCATGTACTCTGCATATAAATTAAATAAGCTGGGTGACAATATATAGCCTTGAGGTACTCACTTTCCTATTTGGAACCAGTCTGTTGTTCCATGTCCAGTTCTAACTGGTGCTTCCTGACCTGCATACAGGTTTCTCAAGAGGCCAGTCAGGTAGTCTCGTATTTCCATCTCTTCCAGAATTTTCCACAGTTTATTGTGATCCACACAGTCAAAAGCTTTGGCATAGTCAATAAAGCAGAAATAGATGTTTTTTTCTGGAACTCTCTTGCTTTTTCAATGATCCAGTAGATTTTGGCAATTTGATCTCTGGTTCCTCTGCCTTTTCTAAAACCAGCTTGAACACCTGGAATTTCATGGTTCACATATTGCTGAAGCCTGGCTTGGAGAATTTTGATATATAATAATAAATATATAATAAAATATTACAATCTGTTGTAATATTTTATTAAAACAATTCTCATTTGAACTATAGCTGAAAGTCCTCAGTCATTTTACTTGTTGAAACGTTTAATCATAAATTTCAAAGGTGATACTTTTCAGAGAAAACATATTTACCTAAGATACTGGTTCTTGTTGTGAGGTCACTTAACTAAAGATTTCTACTTGTGAAAGCTTAATTAATATGATAGTCTATAAGATCCATTTTATATATCAAGTTGTATTGCCTGAGTTTTGTTTTAAGTAGTCTCAAAAAATTAAGGTCTACATTCAAAGTTGCCTTTGTACTTCAAAGTAGAATTGGTATATAAACTTATAGTAACCTTTCTTAACCATCCATTTTAAGGAAGCCTTCAAAAGTGATGACAGATCATACTGCTTTTTATATTTACTGGATATAAAGTTGGAGCCTACGTTAAATGCATTTAATGGCATTAATGCATGCATAGCATTTTTCCATGTGTCATATATAATTTTTCTGCAGTGGATGATATATGTAGCAACTAAAAATATAAACCACCTGTTGTTCAGATTTTCACTGCTGAGTGTCTGCATTGTTTAGCTTTTTCTACAGTGTGCTGTGTGTGTCAATATTGATTTCAGAAAAAGTAATAAAGGATCCTGTCAAAATAAAATTAAAACCTAAGGCAATCTACGTTGCTGAAGGGGGTCAGCTTTAATAACCATCACCATCTTACCAGAACCGCTGTGAAATTTCATTAACACTGTACTCCAGTCACATATCAGCTAGGTTTACAATTACTACTTGATTATATGTCTGTATAGATCGTTAAGCACAAGTCTCCTTTTTGTGCCCTGTATCATTTGGTGCATGGGGATTCTTTTCAATTCAGTAGAAACTCTATTCAAGGAAAGAAAAGGATAATAAGAAAAAGGTTGGTATTGAAACTTTTCCTCAACTTGGCACAAAAATACTGAATGCATTTCAATTTAAGAACATTTGGCATTTTAATCTATTCACCCTTGTGTCAGATATCCATTTGAGATCAAAACAGAGTGATAGATAGTATATGGAAATGGCAACCTACTCCAGTATTCTTGCCTGGAAAATCCCATGGGCAGAGGAGCCTGGCGGGCTACAGTTCATGGGTTTACAAAGAGTCAGACATGACTGAGCGACTGAGCACATATGGAAACGTGGAAAAAAAAAAGAAACAAATGGGACTTTGGAAGACTCAGGGCCATGTACCAGAAAGATCCTGGAACTTCCTTTTTTCTTAGCTCATAGATGAACATTATCAATTTCACCTATTATTTATCAATACATGTTGGTCTTCCCAATGAATTAGAAAATAAATCTGAATGGGCACTTGAAATGGTGATAAATATAAACCTATCTATCCTCTTTCAATAGGTTGATGTTTCTATATACAGTTGACCCTTAAAAAACTCAGAGATTAGAGGTGCTGAACCTCCCCAAAGTCATAAATCCATGCATAACTCACAGTAAGTGTTCTACATCAGAGTTTTCTGTACGTCTATAGATTGTAGTACTGCACTATTTGCTATTGGGGATAAAAAAAAACCCACATAGAAGCGGACTCATGAAGTTATGATATTCAAGGGCTGACAGACTGGAGATTTTAATGTTAAATTTTAAGTGATATTGGCATATAAGTTGTTTTATGCTTCAGTAACAGATTTTATTTTGGGGGTCTCTAAAATTACTGCAGATGGTGACTGCAGCCACGAAATTAAAAGACGCTTACTCCTTGGAAGGAAAGTTATGACCAACCTAGATAGCATATTGAAAAGCAGAGACATTACTTTGCCAACAAAGGTCCATCTAGTCAAAGCTATGGTTTTTCCAGTAGTCATGTATGGATGTGAGAGTTGGACCATAAAGAAAGCTGAGCACAGAAGAATTGATGCTTTTGAACTGTGGTGTTGAAGAAGACTCTTGAGAGTCCCTTGGACTGCAAGGAGATCCAAACAGTCCATTCTGAAGGAGAACAGCCCTGGGTGTTTTTGGAAGGAGTGATGCTAAAGGTGAAACTCCAATACTTTGGCCACCTCATGCGGAGTTGACTCATTGGAAAAGACTCTGATGCTGGGAGGGATTGAGGGCAGGAGGAAAAGGGGATGACAGAGGATGAGATGGCTGGATGGCAACACCGACTCAATGGACATGAGTCTGAGTGAACTCTGGGAGTTGGTGATAGACAGGGAGGCCTGGCGTGCTGCGATTCATGGGGTCACAAAGAGTCGGACACAACTGAGCGACTGAACTGAACTGAACTGAAGTAATATTGTCTTGCATGGTGTCCAAAACAGGCCTACTCAACACTGAATGCTTTTCTGTAACAAATAATATATTGATGTGAGACTCTGATATATTTACACAGTTGTGTATTTGAAAGGCAAGCCATAAATTATCTTATAAAATATGTAGTTCATGGTTCCATGGGCCACAGGAACTTTGAGATGTAAATTTAAAAGTAACAGTTTATATTTGTCAGTCATCAAGGTCTGTCACTCACAGGCTTTGATTACAGACCAGTGTTGAGGCAATCCTGATCAATGAGCAGTAGAAGGCCATAGCTACCAATAAACCATTTCTAGGTGATCATGTAGCAATAAGCCCACTATCTAGTGTCCATGAGATCTCACAAAACCTGAGGAAAAATATTTCTCATTAATCCTGTCTTAAATCTCATTCAATTGTCTATTTACACTCTAGTTTTTCTTCATGTCTGGGATCTTGCATGGAATCCTTGTGTTTATGGTTAACTCCCTTCTCAGCTCTGATCTGATAGGTTGAGCCCTGATCCTATTTAACCTCTTTTCGTTCAGTTGCAAGTCAGTTACAAGCATTTAAATCATCTTCCTTTGTTCCTAGAACTATTCGCCTCCATCTGCCTTGTAATCACTACTGATGCTACTTAGAGATTATTACTTTAGTATAGTAACTGAAAGCTCTAGATTCTAAGCAAATTGATCAGTTTCAAATATAGGCTCTACTGTTAATACAGATATGCATATTTCTTTGATCCTGTTTTCTAAACTATTTTACTAAAAAAGGTATAATAAAAGTTCTACTTCATGGGAATATTGCAATAATTGGAGCAAATATTTCTAAACAGAATATCATATATGTGTGGTAAATATTTAATAATTTAGAGAAATATTAACTATGTTCTCTTATCTAACCGAGGACTTCTCTGGTGGCTCAGACAGTAAAGCACCTGTCTACAATGCGGGAGACCTGGGTTTGATCCCTGGGTTGGGAAGATCCCCTGGAGAAGGAAATGGCAATCCACTCCAGTACTATTGCCTGGAAAATCCCATGGACAGAGGAGCCTGGTAGGCTACAGTCCATGGGGTCGCAAAGAGTTGGACACGACTGAGCGACTTCACTTCACTTCACTTATCTAATCAGACATGTAGACCATTAGGACTATTCCAGACTAATATAGAAGTTGATTTCCTCCTTTAATATTGCAAAGTAAATGACCCAACCCTCTTTACAGGACCAACCAGTCCTACAGGTAGACCAAACTATCTTTGTCCATTAGAGCTGACAGTGACAACAATTATGGTAGTTCCCTTTCTCTAAGTGTTTTGCCTGATTCATACATTTCTGTGGTGGCTCCACTTGGGAAATGTCTTTTCCATGGCTCAGGATCTGCAATCAGCAACGGTTTCCCCATGTCACTTAGTTCAGTTCAGTTCAGTTCAGTCGCTCAGTCGCGTCCGACTCTTTGCAACCCCATGAATCGTAGCAAGCCAGGCCTCCCTGTCCATCACCAACTCCCGGAGTTCACTCAGACTCACGTCCATTGACTCAGTGATGCCATCCAGCCATGTCATCCTCTGTCGTCCCCTTCTCCTCCTGCCCTCAATCCCTCCCAGCATCAGAGTCTTTTCCAGTGAATCAACTCTTCGCATGAGGTGGCCAAAGCACAGGAGTTTCAGCTTCAGCATCATTCCTTCCAAAGAAATCCCAGGGCTGATCTCCTTCAGAATGGACTAGTTGGAGGCAGATTCATGTTGAAGCATGGCAAAACCAAGACAATATTGTAAAGTAAAAAATAATAATAATAATTAATAAATAAATATAAAAAAGAAACAAAATAAAATTTAAAAATTAAAATAAAAAGTGAAATAAATGGGGGGAAAAAACAGTCTTCTCCAACACCACAGTTCAAAAGCATCAATTCTTTGGTGCTCAGCTGTCTTCACAGTCCTACTCTCACATCCATACATGACCACTGGAGAAAACAGAACCTTGACTAGACGGACATTTGTTGGCAAAGTAATGTCTCTGCTTTTAAATATGCTATCTAGGTTGGTCATAATTTTTCTTCCAAGGAGTAAGCATCTTTTAATTTCATGGCTGCAGTCACCATCTGCAGTGATTTTGGAGCTGAAAAAAATAAAGTCTGACACTGTTTCCCTTTTCCCCATCTATTTCCCATGAAGTGATGGGACCAGATGCTACAATCTTAGTTTTCTGAATGTTGAGCCTTAAGCCAACTTTTTCTTTTTCATTTTCCTCTTTCACTTTCATCAAGAGACTTTTTAATTCCTCTTCACTTTCTGCCATAAGGGTGGTATCCTCTGCATATCTGAGGTCATTGATATTTCTCTCGGCAATCTTGATTCCAGCTTGTGCTTCTTCCAACCCAGGGTTTCTCATGATATACTCTGCATAGAAGTTAAATAAGCAGGGTGACAATATACAGCCTTGACGTACTCCTTTTCCTATTTGGAACCACTCTGTTGTTCCATGTCCAGTTCTAACTGTTGCTTTCTGACCTGCATATAGGTTTCTCAAGAGGCAGGTCAGGTGGTCTGGTATTCCCATCTCTTTCAGAATTTTCCATAGCTACCTTTTTAATATGGAGACACAGTTGCAGATGGAGGTATAAATACTGACGTTTTACTTCACCCAGCCACCAATACTATGTACAACAGAGCTTAAGATAAATACAAATCTCCCAGTTATTAAAATTATTGCATTAAGTCCACTAACGGATGAATTTATCTTTAAAGTTTTGAGATCAATTTCTCTTCAACAAGCAGCCTACTAGACAGTGGGCTGGTTTATATTTGAATAGTATCATTTGGTGCCATACATACATTTGAACCCTTATTCTGGCCTTCTCTAATAGAAGGCAGCCATTGCCCAAGTCACTCAGTCATATCTGACTCTTTACGACCCCATGGACTGTAGCCTGCCAAGCTCCTCTATCCATGGAATTCTCCAGGCAAGAATACCAAAGTGGAAAACCATTCCCCTCTCCCAGCCGATATGAAAAGCTGATTCATCAGAAAAGACCTGATGCTGGGAATGATTGAGGGCATGAGGAGAGGAGGGAGACAGAGAATGAGATGGTTAGATGGCATCAACAACTCAGTGGACATGAGTTTGAGCAAACTCTGGGAGACATTGGAGGATAGAGAAGCCTGGCATGCTGCAGTCCATAGGGTAGCAAAGAATGGGGCAAGACTTAGTGACTAAACAACATCAACAAATGCCAAAGTCAGAGGCTTCTCTGATGACTCAGTGGTAAAGAATCCACCTGCCAACGCAAGAGACACAGGTTTGATCCCTAGGTCAAGAAGATCCCCTGAAGAAGGAAATGGCAACCCACTCTAGTATTCTTGGGCTTTCCTGGTGACTCAGAGAGTAAAGAATCCACGTGCAAAATGGGAGATCTGGGTTCTATCCCTGGGTTGTGAAGATTCCCTGGAGAAATGAATGGCTACCCACTCTAGTATTCTTGCCTGGAGAATTGCATGGACAGAGGAGCCTGGCAGGCTGCAATCCATGGGGTAGCAAAGAGTCAGACATGATAGAATGACTTCCACTTTTCACCTAGGAATACACTTGATCTTCATAACATTTGTACTTTTGGAATATAATCTTCATTGCCCCTACATATATTACCTGGCTCTCTTTCTGTCTCAAAATAGGAAATGTAACTTCTTTATAAGAAATTGAAAGTGTGAAAATATACAGTGTGTTATAAAATCTTGGATCCATTATTTATTAGTTGGGTCAATTTGGGTGAACTGCTTAGCTTCTCTGAGCCTCAATCACCAGATCATCAAAGCAGGGATAAAATGTGTTAGTGATACTATAACATAATTTCCTAATTTACTTGATCCAAAGCCTGAAATATAGAAAGTAATCAATAAGTACAAGATAATAATAATCATAATGATAATATGATTACTACTATTCCTAACTGTGGCTTCACGCTGACAGAGTGTGGCCCACTGGAGAAAGAAATGGCAAGCCACTTTAGTATTCTTGCCTTGAGAACCCCATGAACAGTAGGAAAAGGCAAAATGATAGAATACCAAAGGAGGAACTCCCCAGGTCTTAGGTGCCTAATATGCTACTGGAGATCAGTGGAGAAATAACTCCAGAAAGAATGAAGGGATGGAGCCAAAGCAAAAGCAATACCCAGCTGTGGATGTGACTGGTAATAGAAGCACGATCGGATGCTGTAAAGAGCAATACTACATAGGAACCTGGAATGTCAGGTCCATGAATCAAGGCAAATTGGAAGTGGTCAAACAAGAGATGGCATGAGTGAATGTTGACATTCTAGGAATCAGCAAACTAAAATGGACTGGAATGGGTGAATTTAACTCAGATGACCATTATATCTACTACTGAGGGCAGGAATCCCTCAGAAAAAATGGAGTAGCCATCATGGTCAACAAAAGAGTCTGAAATGCAGTACTTGGATGCAATCTCAAAAACGACAGAATGATCTCTGTTCATCTTCAAGGCAAACCATTCAATATCACAGTAATCCAAGTCTATGCCCCAACCAGTAATGCTGAAGAAGCTGAAGTTGAACGGTTTTATGAAGACCTACAAGACCTTTCAGAACTAACACCCAACAAAGATGTCCTTTTCATTATAGGGGACTGGAATGCAAAAGTAGGAAGTCAAGAAATACCTGGAGTAACAGGCAAATGTGGCCTTGGATTGCGGAATGAAGCAGGGCAAAGACTAATAGAGTTTTGCCAAGAGAATGCACTGGTCATAGCAAACACCTTCTTCCAACAACACAAGAGAAGATTCTACACATGGACATCACCAGATGGTCAACACCAAAATCAGATTGATTATATCCTTTGCAGCCAAAGATGAAGAAGCTCTATACAGTCAACAAAAACAAGACCAGGAGCTGACTGTGGCTCAGATCATGAACTCCTTATTGCCAAATTCAGACTTAAATTGAAGAAAGTAGGGAAAACCGCTAGACCATTCATGTATGACCTAAATCAAATCCCTTATGATTATACAGTGGAAGTGAGAAATAGATTTAAGGGTCTAGATCTGATAGATAGAGTGCCTGATGAACTATGGAAAGAGGTTTGTGACATTGTCCAGGAGACAGAGATCAAGACCATCTGCATGGAAAAGAAAAAAACTGCAAAAAAGAAAAATGGCTCTCTGGGGAGGCCTTACAAATAGCTGTGAAAAGAAGAGAGGTGAAAAGCAAAGGAGAAAAGGAAAGATATAAGCATCTGAATGCAGAGTTCCAAAGAATAGCATGAAGAGAAGAAAGCCTTCTTCAGCGATCAATGCAAAGAAAAAGAGGAAAACAACAGATTGGGAAAGACTAGAGATCTCTTCAAGAAAATTAGAGATACCAAGGGAACATTTCATGCAAAGATGGGCTCTATAAAGGATAGAAATGGTATGGACCTAACAGAAGCAGAAGATATTAAGAAGAGGTGACAAGAATGCACAGAAGGACTGTACAAAAAAGATCTTCACGACCCAGATAATCATGATGATGTGATCACTAATCTAGAGCCAGACATCTTGGAAAGTGAAGTCAAGTGGACCTTAGAAAGCATCACTACGAACAAAGCTCGTGGAGGTGATGGAATTCCAGTTGAGCTGTTTCAAATCCTGAAAGATGATGCTGTGAAAGTGCAGCACTCAATATGCCAGCAAATTTGGAAAACTCAGCAGTGGCCACAGGACTGGAAAAGGTCTGTTTTCATTCCAATCCCAAAGAAACGCAATGCCAAAGAATGCTCAAACTACCGCACAATTGCACTCATCTTACATGCTAGGAAAGTAATGCTCAAAATTCTCCAAGCCAGGCTTCAGCAATACGTGAACCATGAACTCCCTGATGTTCAAGCAGGTTTTAGAAAAGCCAGAGGAACCAGAGATCAAATTGCCAACATCCACTGGATCATGGTAAAGCAAGAAAGTTCCAGAAAAACATCTATTTCTGCTTTATTGACTATACCAAAGCCTTTGACTGTGTGGATCACAATAAACTGTGGAAAATTCTGAAAGAGATGGGAATACCAGACCACCTAACCTGCCTCTTGAGAAATCTTTTTGCAGGTCAGGAAGCAACAGTTAGAACTGGACGTGGAGCAACAGAGTGGTTCCAAATAGGAAAAGGAGTACATCAAGACTGTATATTGTCATCCTGCTTATTTAACTTCTTTGCAGAATACATCATGAGAAACGCTGGACTGGAAGAAGCACAAGCTGGAATCAAGATTGCCGGGAGAAATATCAATAACCTCAGAAATGCAGATGATACTACCCTTATGGCAGAAAGTGAAGAGGAGCTAAAAAGCCTCTTGATGAAAGTGAAAGAGGAAAGCAAAAAAGTTGGCTTAAGGCTCAACATTCAGAAAGCTAAGATCATGGCATCTGGTCCCATCACTTCATGGGAAATAGATGGGGAAACAGTGGAAACAGGGTAAGACTTTATTTTTTGGGCTCCAGAATCACTGCAGATGGTGACTGTAGCCATGAAATTAAAAGACACTTACTCCTGGGAAGAAGAGTTATGACCAACCTGGATAGTATATTCAAAAGCAGAGACATTACTTTGCCGACTAAGGTCCATCTAGTCACGGCTCTGGTTTTTCCAGTGGTCATGTATGGATGTGAGGGTTGGACTGTGAAGAAGGCTGAGCGACAAGGAATTGATGCTTTTGAACTGTGGCATTGGAGAAGACTCTCGGAAGTCCCTTGGACGCAAGGAGATCCAACCAGTCCATTCTGAATGAGATTAACCCTGGGATTTCTTTGGAAGGACTGATGCTAAAGCTGAAACTCTAGTACTTTGGCCACCTCTTGTGAAGAGTTGACTCATTGCAAAAGACTCTGATGCTGGGAGGCATTGGGGGCAGGAGGAGAAGGGGACCAACCTAGACAGCATATTGAAAAGCAGAGGCGTTACTTTTCCAACAAAGATCCGTCTAGTTAAGGCAATGGTTTTCCAGTGGAAATGTATGGATGTGAGAGTTGGACTGTGAAGAAAGCTGAGCCCCGAAGAATTGATGCGTTTGAACTGGGATGTTGGAGAAGACTCTTGAGAGTCCCCTGGACTGCAATGAGATCCAACCAGTCCATTCTAAATGAGATCAGCCCTTGGTGTTCTTTGCAAGGAATGATGCAGAAGCTGAAACTCCAGTACTTTGGCCACCTCATGTGAAGAACTGACTCATTGAAAAAGACTCTGATGCTGGGAGGGAATTGGGGCAGGAGGAGAATGGGACGACCGAGGATGAGATGGCTGGATGGCATCACCGACTCGATGGATGTGAGTCTGAGTGAACTCCGGGAGATGGTGATGAACAGGGAGGCCTGGCGTGCTGCGATTCATGGGGTCGCAGAGTCGGATGTGACTGAGCGACTGAACTGAACTGAACTGAACTGAACTGTGGCTTCATTCAGGATATGTCCCAAACAACTTGATTGATGATTGCCACATTAAAATTTAATACCCTAGACTTCTTATTTTCTCATAAAAAGGAAATAAGTGTTGTTGGTGTACTATCTTCAGTTTTATTTCCCATCCACTTTTCAACACAAATATCCTGTCTTCCTCTTCTAAATCGCTCCACATCACCAAATAATTCATTCAGTCTTGATCCCATTAGAGATAACTTTACTCTGTTTAGACTTGCTTTTAACTTGAGACTGAGTCTCATCCTTGAAATAAATGGGTCAGTTCGCTCTGAAATGTGGGATTGGTTGATGCCTCTGTTTTTAAGACTGCACAGCATTATGAATAAAACAGTTCACTTTTTAGCATCTCATCTGTCATCCCCTTCTCCTCCTGCCCCCAATCCCTCCCAGCATCAGAGTCTTTTCCAATGAGTCAACTCTTCGCATGAGGTGGCCAAAATACTGGAGTTTCAGCTTCTGCATCATTCCTTCCAAAGAACACCCAGGGCTGATCTCATTTAGAATGGACTGGTTGAATCTCCTTGCAGTCCAAGGGACTCTCTAGAGTCTTCTCCAACATCACAGTTCAAACGCATCAATTCTTCGGGGCTCAGCTTTCTTCACAGTCCAACTCTCACATCCATACACGTCCACTGGAAAAACCATAGCCTTAACTAGACGGATCTTTTTTGGAAAAGTAACGCCTCTGCTTTTCAATATGCTGTCTAGGTTGGTCATAAATTTCCTTCCAAGGAGTAAGAATCTTTTAATTTCATGGCTGCAATCACCATCTTCAGTCTAGCATGTCAGAAATATTTATTGGGAAAATTGAATATTTACATCATTTATTTAATATGTATATAAAATATTGAGTAATTTTATTGTGTTTGACTCTAAAATGTAATGATAGTTGAATATTTTGAAATGAGAACTCAAAAAACTTGAACACATTATATTTTAAATAGTAGGCTCTTAACTCTTACAGATCTTTGTAGATCAACATATTACTACACGCTGACCATTCATGATGCTCATTCTGAGTCATTAAAGTTTAAGAGAAAAAAATCATTGCTTTTTATTACTTTAGATAAGCTAGTACTTTTCTTAAAGTAGATGGACAATGGCTAAAGCTGATGCTTCTTGTTTTAAGACAGTGCAGCATTATGAATAAGATAGATCCCTGTTTAACATCTCCACTACCAAGTCAGAGCTTTTGTCACAAATCTCTGTCACTGTATCAGTATTGGCAGTTCACTATGTTGTGGAGACTCTGAGTCAGCAGATATGTTCCCAAATGTACTCATTCTTATTACAGAAGAAATAAGCTGAAGGAGACTCTTGATTGCAAATGGTTCTAGTGTACTAAGAATGAATGTCGTCACTAGTGAGCACATTTTATTGAAAACAGCAATTACATTGAATGAGACATTCGTTTTAAGAAAGTTCAAGTCATATATTATTTTTTAGCAAAGTCATTTTAGAAGTCAAATAAAAAGAAATCTATAAAAATGACTCATTTCTGTTTATGATTTATAAAATCATGCATTTCTGAAAGACCCCCTGCTGCTGCTGCTGCTGCTGCTGCTGCTGCTGCTGCTGCATGCCTTCAGTCGTGTCCAACTGTGCGACCCCATAGATGGCAGCCCACCAGGCTCTGCCATCCCTGGGATTCTCCAGGCAAGAATACTGGAGTAGGTTGCCATTTCCTTCTCCAATGCATGGAAGTGAAAACAGAAAGTGAAGTCGCTCAGCTGTGTCCAGCTCTTCACAACCCCATGGACTGTAGCCTACCAGGCTCCTCCATCCATGGGATTTTCCAGGCAAGAGTACTGGAGTGGGTTGTCATTGCCTTCTCCCAAAAGACCTCCTAAAATTAGTTTAATCCTTTACTTCAGATAGATTAAGAAACACTCTTATTGTTCTCAAATTCTTTATCTTAGACTCAATCACTTCAATTAAGTAGTATTTATTACATTCCCACTAACAGACACAACTGAGTGACTAACGCACACTACACTATGAAAAAAAAAATTGTAATCCATTTTAGAGGTAATAGAATGAAGTATAAAATTAAATCTTGGCTTTTCAGACTTCACAATAGTGAAAAAAATATATAAACGTAAAAAATAAGTAAAATGAAATAAGTGATTACGTACTTAATCATTGGAAAATTTATAGGTATGAAGAGGGATTTGATGTGAAGTAAAGAAAGACTTCAATAATGGAGTGAAAGCTGAGATAAAAAAAGAATGGTAAGAATAACTTAGACTAGGAAAGGAAAGGGCTACCTTGAATAGAACCATAAAATATTTTATTCATCTAATGTCCAGTGTATTCAAAGAAAAATTAATGCATCCTACTTCTAGAGAAGTAGAATACATCATATAGGTAACTAATAGAATTTTAGCTTTTGGTAATGTAAAATGTTTAATTTCACTTTGTTGTTAAGAAAAATCTCTTTGTGCCAGTACCATACTGTCTTGATGACTGTGGCTTTGTAGTAGAGCCTGAAGTCAGGCAAGTTGATTCCTCCAGTTCCATTCTTCTTTCTCAAGATTGCTTTGGCTATTCGAGGTTTTTTGTATTTCCATACAAATCTTGAAATTATTTGTTCTAGTTCTGTGAAAAATGTGGCTGGTAGCTTGATAGGGATTGCATTGAATTTGTAAATTGCTTTGGGTAGTATACTCATTTTCACTATATTGATTCTTCTGATCCATGAACATGGTATATTTCTCCATCTATTAGTGTCCTCTTTGATTTCTTTCATCAGTGTTTTATAGTTTTCTATATATAGGTCTTTAGTTTCTTTAGGTAGATATATTCCTAAGTATTTTATTCTTTTCGTTGCAATGGTGAATGGAATTGTTTCCTTAATTTCTTTTTCTACTTTCTCATTATTCGTGTATAGGAATGCAAGGGATTTCTGTGTGTTGATTTTATATCCTGCAACTTTACTATATTCATTGATGAGCTCTAGTAATTTTCTGGTGGAGTCTTTAGGGTTTTCCATGTAGAGGATCATGTCATCTGCAAACAGTGAGAGTTTTACTTCTTCTTTTCCAATTTGGATTCCTTTTATTTCTTTTTCTGCTCTAATTGCTGTGGCCAAAACTTCCAGAACTATGTTGAATAGTAGCGGTGAAAGTGGACACCCTTGTCTTGTTCCTGACTTTAGCGGAAATGCTTTCAATTTTTCACCATTGAGGATAACGTTTGCTGTGGGTTTGTCATAGATAGCTTTTATTATGTTGAGGTATGTTCCTTCTATTCCTGCTTTCTGGAGAGTTTTTATCATAAATGGATGTTGAATTTTGTCAAAGGCCTTCTCTGCATCTATTGAGATAATCATATGGTTTTTATTTTTCAATTTGTTAATGTGGTGAATTACATTGATTGATTTGCGGATATTGAAGAATCCTTGCATCCCTGGGATAAAGCCCACTTGGTCATGGTGTATGATCTTTTTAATGTGTTGTTGGATTCTAAGCCACAGTCATCAAGACAGTATGGTACTGGCACAAAGACAGACATATAGATCAATGGAACAAAATAGAAAGCCCAGAGATAAATCCACACACATATGGACACCTTATCTTTGACAAAGGAGGCAAGAATATACAATGGAGTAAAGACAATCTCTTCAACAAGTGGTGCTGGGAAAACTGGTCAACCACTTGTAAAAGAATGAAACTAGATCACTTTCTAACACTGCACACAAAAATAAACTCAAAATGGATTAAAGATCTAAATGTAAGACCAGAAACTATAAAACTCCTAGAGGAGAACATAGGCAAAACACTCTCAGACATAAATCACAGCAGGATCCTCTATGATCCACCTCTCAGAATTCTGGAAATAAAAGCAAAAATAAACAAATGGGATCTAATTAAAATTAAAAGCTTCTGCACAACAAAGGAAAATATAAGCAAGGTGAAAAGACAGCCTTCTGAATGGGAGAAAATGAAGCAACTGACAAACAACTAATCTCAAAAATATACAAACAACTTCTGCAGCTCAATTCCAGAAAAATAAATGACCCAATCAAAAAATGGGCCAAAGAACTAAATAGACATTTCTCCAAAGACATACGGATGGCTAACAAACACATGAAAAGATGCTCAACATCACTCGTTATTAGAGAAATGCAAATCAAAACCACAATGAGGTACCACTTCACACCAGTCAGAATGGCTGTGATCCAACAATCTGCAAGCAATAAATGCTGGAGAGGGTGTGGAGAAAAGGGAACCCTCCTACACTGTTGGTGGGAATGCAAACTAGTACAGGCACTATGGAGAACAGTGTGGAGATTCCTTAAAAAATTGCAAATAGAACTACCTTATGACCCAGCAATCCCACTGCTGGGCATACACACCGAGGAAACCAGAATTGCAAGAGACACATGTACCCCAATGTTCATCGCAGCACTGTTTATAATAGCCAGGACATGGAAACAACCTAGATGTCCATCAGCAGATGAATGGATAAGAAAGCTGTGGTACATATACACAATGGAGTATTACTCAGCCGTAAAAAAGAATTCATTTGAATCAGTTCTGATGAGATGGATGAAACTGGAGCCCATTATACAGAGTGAAGTAAGCCAGAAAGAAAAACACCAATACAGTATACTAACACATATATACGGAATTTAGGAAGATGGCAATGACGACCCTGTATGCAAGACAGGGAAAGAGACACAGATGTGTATAATGGACTTTTGGACTCAGAGGGAGGGAGAGGGTGGGATGATTTGGGAGAATGACATTCTAACATGTATACTATCATGTAAGAATTGAATCGCCAGTCTATGTCTGATGCAGGATACAGCATGCTTGGAGCTGGTGCATGGGGATGACCCAGAGAGATGTTATGGGGAGGGAGGTGGGAGGGGGTTCATGTTTGGGAACGCATGTAAGAATTAAAGATTTTAAAATTAAAAAAAAAAAATTAATTAATTAAAAAAAATAAAAAAATAAAAGAAAAATCTCACATGGTCTGCATATCACAGAGGTCTTCCATGGCCTATATTATAAGAATTTTTGCATCCTCAACTTGCTTGTCATGCCAATAACTGGTCTTAAAAGAAAACTGCTTCTCCCAGAGCCCTGCTGCAATATGTAGCCTTAAATCGCTCCACTCTCAATCATATCCACTGAGCCTTCATATCATTTGTAATTTTTTTTTTTTTTAGTTTGTTTAGTTACTAAATCTTAACCAACACTTTTGAGACACCATGGACTGTAGCTCTCCAGGTTCCTCTGTCCATGGGATTTTCTGGGTAAGAATACTGGAGTGGGTTGCTATTTCCAACTCCAGGGGGTCTTCTTGACCCAGGGATCAAACCCATGTCTCCTGTATTGACAGGTGGATTCTTTACCACTGAACCACCAGGGGATCCCCTTACCCTCTCCCTAATTATAATTTGTGCGAGCAAGGAAAAACATATTATTCAAGGCAGCTAACACATTGGAGTAGGCAATGGCACCCCACTCCAGTACTCTTGCCTGGAAAATGCTATGGACGGAGGAGCCTGGAAGGCTGCAGTCCATTGGGTCACTAAGAGTCGGATACGGCTCAGCGACTTCACTTTCACTTTTCACTTTCATGCATTAGAGAAGGAAATGGCAACCCACTCCAGTGTTCTTGCCTGGAGAATCCCAGGGATGGGGGAGCCTAGTGGGTTGCCATCTATGGGGTTGCACAGAGTCGGACACGACTGAAGTGACTTAGCAGCAACACAAACATATGACTTGCATTGCTATAAAAACGTACATCTTGTTTCTGTTTATACTGAAACAATTGTGCTTCTTGAAAGTCTTAAAGAAGAACTGGCCAGTATGTATAAATAAAAGAATAACTAGAGAATGTAGTTGACTTGGATGACTATGCAGTATCTAATTAAATCATCACATATTTCTAGTGCTGAATCTCTGGAACTGACTTGGGTTGTGAATGATAATTCTTTTTCACAATGAGATCTTCTCATGTGAGGGTTCCTTTACTTGGATGTCCTTGAAGTTACACTTAGTTTACTTCCCTGTACATGTGTGTGCATATATATATATATCCTTGACCCCTTAACCTAGCCTGGGTTTATGATGGCTGTTTATTACATTCCCAGAATAAAATAAAACATGCACTAGAGGTAACTGAGGGTATTTGTATGCGGCTTTCTCTCTGTCTGAAATACTTTCTCCTTTCCTTGCCTTCACTTAGCTAATAAGTTGTTACCCTTATAGAATTAGTTCAGAGGCACATTTCATGCCTTCAAGCATTTAAATGTAAAAAGTTGAGAAGTTTTAAGATGTACAAAGTGATATTTATAACTTTACTGGACAGAATTACTTTGATCTAGATTTGAAAGAACTAAAAGTAATACCAACATAGGTAAAAATTATTTTATCATGGAGGTCATTAAATAGTATTAAGTGAGGTATTACATAAATTGTTGAAAAAAACTGGAATAAATTCAGTGATAGTGTACAGATTATGATGAAAAATTTTTAGTTGTACTTTGAAAATGTTATTTTGAGTAGTATTTAACTAAATGCTAGGTTATCACTACAATTAACATTATTTTGGAATTTATAATGTAAACTAGATTTATGACAGGAAAAGCATAGATAACTGTTACTAGATTCTGAGATGATATAGGTATCTTTCACCCATTTCTTTTTTTTTCTTTTTTTTAATTTTTATTTTTACTTTATTTTACTTTAAAATACTGTATTGGTTTTGCCATACATTGACAAGAATCCACCACGGGTGTACATGAGTTCCCAAACATGAATGCCCCTCCCACCTCCCTCCCCATAACATCTCTCTGGGTCATCCCCTTGCACCAGCCTCAAGCATCCTGTATCCTGCATCAAACATAGACTGGCGATTCGTTTCTTACATGCTAGTATACATGTTTCAATGCCATTCTCCCAAATCATCCCACCCTCTCCCTCTCCCTCAGAGTCCAAGAGTCTGCTCTACACATCTGTGTCTCTTTTGCTGTCTCACATACAGGGTCATCATTACCATCTTTCTAAATTCCATATATATGTGTTAGTATACTGTATTGGTGTTTTTCTTTCTGGCTTACTTCACTCTGTATAATCAGCTCCAGTTTCATCTACCTCATTAGAACTGATTCATATGTATTCTTTTTAATGGCTGAGTAATACTCCATTGTGTATATGTACCACAGCTTTCTTATCCATTCATCTGCTGATGGACATCTAGGTTGTTTCCATGTCCTGGCTATTATTAACAGTGCTGTGATGAACATTGGGGTACATGTGTTCTCTTTCAATTCTGGTTTCCTCGGTGTGTATGCCCAGCATTTCTTAATGGTTTTGAAAATAGCATGTTTCTGAATTATAAACTATTCTCGACTATAAGAATTTATGAATGTATCAATGAGATTGAAGCTATTTTGTGGCAAAAGTATCCATTTTATTAAGTGAAAAAAAAAAACACTTTACATTTTAATTTAAAAATATCTTCAGTACCAAATAAAATGTATTTTACCAAATAAATAAATGTTCTATATGGAGAATTTTGTGGTGTTCTATTTTTTTTTTCTAAAGTTTTAAAAAATCAAAGTGCTGAACACTTTGAAGTTTACATGTGCCTAAGATTCCTTAACAGTTCAGCCTCTACAAATATATCATCTAATCCTATCTCATATTTCATTGCAATGCTTGCCAATCAGTAACAGACTTTGGCCCCATGTCACTTTCATCCCATTGGATGGCTGTCATGGGAGCTGCCCAATGGTGCGCTGCTAATGAGGCAGCTTAAAGAGCAGCTGGGGATGTGCAATTGCTGGATTAGGGTCAAGGCCAAGAGAGAAAATGGATGAGAGAGATAGAGTCTGAACGACTGCCAATAAGCAGGGGTTCTATTATCCTGCTAAAGCAGGACATTCATTACCATCTATTGTAACATAATTTGGGTTTAGTCAAGCTGTCTCTCCCTCTCTTTGAATGTACAATTCATAAGCCACAAAGGATCCAAAGGGTGCATTGTCCCTTGTGGCCACGTAACCCTGGGTGAGGGAGAAGCAGAGCAGAAATGCATGAGCTGTGAAGTCCCTAATGTAAGCACCATTAGGACAGCACCTTGTTCCTGGGAGCTGTGACATAAGTTGTAGGCACATTGCCAAAATAGTTTTGCATCTCTCTGGAGCCGGTTTGCTCATTAAGCAAAGATAAAAAGTTCTTGTTTATCCTTTGCACAAATCAAGTCCTAATGCTAAGGGCTGATAATCTCCATACTAATTTCTTCTCATTTCTGGTAATATTACTGCACAGGAACAGAAGTTTATCTTTCCATAAGAATATAAACCAAGTTCTTCCAAGAGTCAGAGAATAATCTGTATCCCTATTTTTCAGTTAGTTTGTATTATTTCTAGGCATGAAATATGACATGTATAAAATTTGTATAAGAAAAAAAAAACCCTTATTTTGCTCTTTAATCACAAAGCTTCCCATCCTTTAAATAGGATGAATGTGTTTCTCTTTCTTCCTCTTCCTCTCTTCTTGTGCCCGTACTGAACTTTTTCAATTATATTACTTATTAACATTTGTATTCCATGCTAAAGCACACCTGCCATCTGAACTAATGGGACCGTAGTGTTATTGTCTATATGCTGTACTCAGTTCGGAAGGCAAATGAGCTTGATGAAAAGAGAGCAAGTACAGTAATTCAGAGCAAATTAACCAAGGCATAGTGAATATAATTAATCTCTGCAGTAAGATAAGGAAAATAACATTCTTAGCCTGATAGTGGGACAGTGCTGACCTCAGTCTGTGGCAGGTAGACCTCACAGAGCATCCTCTACACCTATCAGAAAGTTACTTCTGTAAGTCACAGATGAAAGTAGAAGCAGCATAACCAGTCCTTATGAATCTTTTAAATGCAGCTTTACCACAGATGACTTTCCAGTTGTTCTTGCATTTTTAGAATGTGTACAATTCAATCCACATTGGTTTTCTTTCCTGAGAAGCTAAAGTTTCGTCTTATTTGTATGATTGTTTCACATGCTGCTGCCTAGTGTAAATTTGTTATAATTCATCTCATTATTTCTATGTGTGCTTTATAGATATTCTTTCTTCAGTTTTTAAAATTTAGGTGTTTTGACTTTGAATGCTTACCAGCATAGGTATTTCAAACTGCTTGCACAAACTATAGTAAATGATCCATCATTAGCAAAGCCTGCTGCTGATTCTTCCAAAGAATCATTTTATGAATGTATTTATAAGATTCAAAATACATATTGCCTTACTTAATTCTTAGAAACAGAATTCTCTTTTAATGGATTCAGGTCATTTAATGTTATGTTTCAAGGTGTTATCATAATAACTCTGGTTCAGTTCAGTTCAGTCTCTCAGTCGTATCTGACTCTTTATGACCCCATGGACTGCAGCACACCAGGCCTCCTTGTCCATCACCAACTCCTGGAGCCCACTCAAACTCATGTCCATTGAGTCGGTGATGCCATCCAATCATCTCATCCTCTGTCATCCCCTTCTCCTCCCGCCTTCAATCTCCCAGCATAAGGGTCTTTTCAAATAAGTCAGCTCTTTGCATCAGGTGGCCAAAGGATTGGAGTTTCAGCTTCAGCAACAGTCCTTCCAATGAGTATTCAGGACTGATTTCCTATACGATGGACTAGCTGGATTTCCTTGCAGTCCAAGGGACTCTTAAGAGTCTTCTCCAACACCACAGTTCAAAAGCATCAATTCTTCAGTGCTCAGCTTTCTTTATAGTCCAACTCTCACACCTATACATGACCACTGGAAAAAGCATAACCTTGACTAGATGGACCTTTGTTGTCTCTGCTTTTTAATATGCTGTCTTGGTGGGCCATAACTTTCCTTCCAAGGAGTAAGCATGTTTTATTTTCACAGCTGCAGTCACCATCTACAGTGATTTTGGAGCCCCCCCAAAATTAAGTCTGTCACTGTTTTCACTGTTTCCCCATCTATTTGCCATGAAGTGATGGGACCAGAAGCCATGATCTTACTTTTCTGAATGTTGAGCTTTAAGCCAACTTTTTCACTCTCCTCTTCCACTTCCATTGAGAGGCTCTTTAGTTATTCTTCACTTTCTGCCATAAGGGTGGTATTATCTGGGTATCTGAGGTTATTGATATTTCTCCCTGCAGTCTTGATTCCAGCTTGTGCTTCATCCATCCCAGTGTTTCTCATGATGTACTTTTTACATATAAGTTAAATAAGCACGGTGACAGTATACAGACTTGACATACTCCTTTCCCTATTTGGAACCAGTCTGTTGTTCCATGTTTAGTTCTAACTGTTACTTCCTGACTTGCATACAGATTTCTCAAGAGGTAGGTCAAGTGCTCTGGTGTTTAAGAATTTTCCACAGTTTGTGGTGATCCACGCAGTCAAAGGCTTTTACATAGTCAATAAAGCAGAAATAGACGTTTTTCTGCAAAACTCTGTTTTTTAGATAATCCAGCAGATGTTGGCAGTTTGATCTCTGGTACCTAGCAATCAAAAAGCCACATTCTGATCAACAGTATCTGCAAACTCTTAACAAATCCATCTTTCCTGAAGGCATAGAGTATTAAGAACTGATTTTTTGTGTGTATGTGTGGAAATATATTAATGTTCCAGGTAACTTAAGACAATTGATTAATTATCACTGTTTCCTTTTACTAAATACAAGGTGGTTTATGTACAGAGACTGATCTAAGAAGGTAATTTTAATGCTAATACAACTTATAAGAATATGTTAAGTAGGTCTTTTGAGGATGTGAATGCTAAGTGCTCAAATCTATGAAATCTAATCTACTTATTACCTACTGAATGATACACATTGTCTTAAGTAATGATGGGCCCTCTATTTCAGAAATAGTATGTGTCACATTCATAAATATGGTTTAATGAAACGAAGTCTCCATTCCCAATTTCTTCATAAAACAAATTCCAGTCTTGATTCATGTTTGTTTCTTTAACAAATAAGAAGTCTATGAGTAACAGGTTGGAGGATTTTTTGCGGGAAATACTTGCCTAACATAATTGAATATAAATCAAAATAAATGGAGCAAGGGAGGGAGAGGGGAAAAGAGGAGAAAATTTATATATAGCTGTTAGTCAATTATAAAGAATTCTGCCACTACAAGTTTCTTTTGCTGGGGGGGGGCAGCAAATGATTGGTAAAGTATATAGAAGTTTAAAGGTAGACAATGGATTTAGTCTTAATTTCTCAGTATTATAAAGATGGTGAGGAGATTCTGGTTTCTGGGGGTAACTTCCTGGGAAAGGACAAAATTGAGAATGATGCTGGTTTTATAACCCTTTCTTGGAGCAGAATTTGAGGGATAAGATGAGACTTGGATAAAATGTGGGCAGGATTTTTAAACACGATTCTTCTATAGGACCTTTAAAGTTTTCACTACAATTCCCCAAACCATGATATGCTTAGTAAATTTGTAGACAGTGATGGGGATGATTCAGCAAAAGGCAAAACCAGAATCAGATTCTAGATGAGAAGACAAATGAGTCACAACCATAGCTCGCAGGCACAGTAACAGACCTAGAGTAGGATGCGTCTTTTAAATGGGACAAAACCATTTAATTCTTGGTCAGCAACTGCTCACAAGTTTTGTCTGTATACTTTTGTATTTTGATAATAATAATGGTACTTATTTAGTTTTTACTGTGAGACATGTAGTGAACTGAATTCTTTAGCCTTCACCACATTCCTTATAGAAGAGGTAAGTATTTTCTTATTATTTTCCCCCGAAGAGAAAATGAATGCTTCGAGTTTACGTAATTTGCCTTAAATCACACAGCTATTAAGCTGTGAAGCTGAAATTCAAATCCAGGAAGCCTGGCTCCACAAAACATGCACTAAAGCACTGACCTAGACTAGTAAGAAAAGACATGTTAATGTGCTCCACTAAACACTGCATTTCTGCCAGGGAACAACTTTAATACCAAGAGAGAACTGGTCTTTGGGGATGAAACCCTAAGCGGTAAAGAATAAATAGAAACTTGGAAATAAGTAGAATCATGACCATGTTTACAGTAGCATGTTTTAACATTCTGATTCTTTCAAATATCTTTATCCACTTAGATTCTAGAAGAGTTATAGAACTTCTCAATGGGCTTCTGGAAAATATGTTTATTAGAGTATGTTTAAAATTATTTAATATCCCATTTTCCAACCATTCCCTTCACTTATTTCATGCAATCAAGAAATGAACACATAAAACATCTTCTTGAACAGTTTCAAAGTGTTATTCACTCAGTTGTGTCCAGCTCTTTGCAATCCCAGGATGGTAGCCCACCAGGTTTCTCTGTCCAAGGGATTCTCCAGGCAAGAATATTGGAGTACGTAGCCATTCTTTTCTCCAGGGAATCTTCCAGTCTCAGGGATCTAACCCAGGTCTCCTACTTTGCAGGCAGATTCTTTACTGTCTGGGCCATTGGGAAACCCCAACAATCTATAATCTTCTAAAACTTAATGACTATATTTTCAACCTCTGTGGTTATTTATTAAGCACCTCATTTGAAACTTGCTAGTATCTAGATATGGGTGTGAATCAAGTATTTTCCTTAATTTTTTTTAATTTAATACTGTGGTTTAGGTGATACTTAATGGTTTAGGAAAGTTTGTGTCAACACGCATACCCTTATCTCTACCACCGTTCCACCCTCTCACTCAGGCATAACATAGCCAGGTATTTGGTAGGTGAATGCAAATTTTTCTATTTTAAGATAGTTATATATGAGTAGAAACAGATATCAACCCCCAACAGTTTTTAAAAAATACCACTCTTTAATTCTGTCAGTGACAAAGAAAATATTTTGTTTTCAATAACTATTTTTTCCCTTAGCTCATTAAGAATCTGCAAGCCTCCCCCCAAATCCTCACATATGGTGACATTACTGGCACCAATAATCAGAGCTTGAGTAGAGAATGCAGATGGAAAGTACCATATAAATCACCTCATTATTGTTCTGCTACTTTTATCTGTCCACTGCTGTTTGGGTTCATTGCTGCATTCTATCTCGATAAAAACCACAATCCAGTTGCAGACCAAAACCAACAACTTTCAGTTGACAAAAATGGGTATTATGGGAACTTTCACAAATTACAAGTTCATATTTTACAGTCACATCCTTGACAGTAATATATTTCCCTTTTGGTTAATGCTAGGTCGGTACTGTAGTTCAGTGTTGTCCTGAAACAACTGGCCCTCAAGTTGGTGCTAATGCCCCCTTCTAGTTGACTGGATTCCCCTACGATCCACTTAGTTGTTATCACTTTTTGGCTACAATGGCTTATCTTTTTTCTCTTGTTCTTGGCATGTTTCTCAGGTAAGAATGTGGAATGATTATCAGAACTGTTAATGAAAGAGTATTGTGAAATAATACATATATAGAAAATATCATCCATGTTAAAAAGCACATTTTGCTTTTGAGCTTCCAACTTAATATTTATTTTTTAAAGCAATAGAGTGAACATGATTCTCGTGGATGTTTTTTTCTTTGCAGGATATATAAGATGTAACATATATATATAGTTTATTTATGTTATATATATTTATATATGTTATATCAATTTTGCTCTTTCAACAAGCTTTAACTTTGGGAAAAGAGAATATAAAATTTTGTTCTTTTTTTTTTTGACTTCATCACTTCATCCACCAAAATATTTATTAAAGTACAATGCTTATTATTTTTCTTTATATAAAATTTGTGTAATTATTATGTTAGCTAAAAACAAAAATTGATAAGCTAGGATTATAAGATAGAGTATCTTTCTTTCTCCAACATAAGCCAGAAATAGTGTGGTTTTTTTTCCTTAACAGGTTGTTTGCTATATTTATGAGTAAAGGAATGCCAGTAGTTCCCATCTTTGTAATTACATTGATCAGGGAAGAATTATTGCTTCATTCACTGCATGTCTTCAGGTTGTTTCAAGTGAAAAAGTCCAAGTCATTTGACTTTTGTATAAATTGCTTAGAAGGTGCCCAGTGTTATCAAATATATTAGGTAAAAGTATTTTTTTTTACTTTATTTTACTTTACAATACTGTATTGGTTTTGCCATACATTGACATGAATCCGCCACGGATGTATACAAGCTCCCAAATCTGAATCCCCCTCCCACCTCCCACCCCATATCATCTCTCTGGATCATCTCCATGCACCAGCCCCAAGCATCCTGTATCCTGTATCAAACATAGACTGGCACTTTGTTTCTTACATGATAGTATACATGTTTCAATGCCATTCTCCCAAATCATCCCACCCTCTCCCTCTCCCTCAGAGTCCAAAAGTCCGTTCTATACATCTGTGTCTCTTTTGCTGTCTCGCATACAGGGTCATCATTATCATCTTTCTAAGTTCCGTGTATATGTGTCAGTATACTGTATTGGTTTTTTTTTTTTTTTTCTTTCTGGCTTACTTCACTCTGTATAATCGGCTCCAGTTTCATCCACCTCATTAGAACTGATTCAAATGTATTCTTTTTAATGGCTGAGTAATACTGCATTGTGTATATGTACCACAGCTTTCTTATCCATTCATCTGCTGATGGACATCTAGGTTGTTTCCATGTCCTAGCTATTATAAACAGTGCTGCGATGAACATTGGGGTGCATGTGTCTCTTTCAATTCTGGTTTCCTCAGTGTGTATGCCCAGCAGTGGGATTGCTGGGTCATAAGGCAGCTCTATTTGCAATTTTTTAAGGAATCTCCACACTGTTCTCCATAGTGGCTGTACTAGTTTGCATTCCCACCAACAGTGTAAGAGGGTTCCCTTTTCTCCACATCCTCTCCAGCATTTATTGCTTGTAGACTTTTGGATCTCAGCCATTCTGACTGGTGTGAAATGGTACCTCATTGTGGTCTTGATTTGCATTTCTCTGATAATGAGTGATGTTGAGCATCTTTTCATGTGTTTGTTAGCAATCCGTATGTCTTCTTTGAAGAATTTGTATCTTTTATCCAGTTATAAGAGCTCACTGACATACATACAATGCTTTGGATAAAGAAAAAGATTAAAATAAATGGTCCTGAAGAAAAAGTTACTGTTATGAATATTTCATATGAATTAAAAATGTTTCTTTAGGGTCCTACTCACAATAATTTCAGATCTATTTGTCTGAATCCAGAACCTGTGTTCTACCCCACCATGCTGAAGTGACATAGACTTTATAAAATCTGCTTGAGAGGAATTTTCATATTAGAACAGTCAGGAAAAGATTGACTTAAAAAGCAATTACATTAGTTGTTTACTTAATGGTTTATTTACACAGTCAGTCAATAAATTGAGATCTAAGCCAATCTTACAGCCCCAAGTACTAACAAAAAGATTACTGGTGTTTTTTTGTTTTTTTTTTTTTTTTCAAACTTGAATTAAACCAAGAATGAAATGCCAAGTTAAAAAAAAAACAAAAACCTGAGAACATATCAGTATTTACAATAAATTCATAGTTACCATGGGTGTTTTGGATCTTAGTCATAACCTGAGATATTTTATTAATGCAAGGTGGAGGAATTTTTCTGAATCAATTTAATCAAAAGTATTTATTGAGCACCTATTATGTGTTCAGCAGATTAAAATACAGGAATATTAAACTGTGGATATATGACAGCCACATCAACCTCTGCCTGCAGAGTATAAAGGGGAAATTTTGTAAAATAGATGAAATAATTCAGAAATTATAAAAGGCACAAGACAGACTAATCAGGTTGGAATTGTTCAAATAAGCTTAAACTTATCAAATTATGACAGGTGAATTGTAGAAGTGAAGGTGCAAAGCAAGCACCATGATGCTCTTGGGGTGATAGATTGTAAGGATATGGCTTAGAAGAGTGACCCCATGCTGCTCTTCTTGACTATTAGTTTTAATTTATTTAGCTTTTTAAAAATTTTAGACATTTTACAACTTTCACTCTTAATTTATTATTTAAAAAGTTGTAGTGGAAAGCAAAACAGGACATGTAAGTTGCCCAATCTAATTAGGATTGAAGCTTTGGTATTGACTTATGTGACTTTAGAAGGCATACTTTGCTCCATGAGTCAGATTTTTTAGCTCTCCAGTAGAGATGAGGAATTTCCATGCTGCAAAGATTCTTCAGGTGATAAAATTGAATGAAAGCATGAAATTAAATTCCACTTTTACCACCCTGCTCATTCAACACAGCCAATAAAACATTTCTAATTATCATTATTTGCCTCTTAATGATTATTTACCTTATTCATACTTGCAACCTTATTCATATTTGCATGGTAAGACACAAAGTGCTTTTCCATACAATTCTTAATAAATTCCTCACAAGCATACATGGTGTCAATATCAGTTTTCCCCCCTTGTCTAGATGAATCTTAATTCTGTCTCTTGATAGCACTGGCTGCTCTCACTAGTTTCTAAAAAATGTAGATTCAGTGACAGTAATTGATATACCTACTCCACAATCCCAACTGTCATACAGACTTATGAAGCAGTTATTGAGAAAAAATGTAAAGCAGTTTTCAGGAACAGACTGAACCAGGAAACAAAAAAGAATTCTGGATATATAGGCAGTTTAATACAAGAATACTTAAATAATAGCATTAGAATATTCGTCTTTAATGTCTTCTTCTCACTATACATACCTAATTAGCTTTTTTTTTTTTTCCTGTGTATCATTCTTAGGCCTTTTATACCTGTGTATTTTTCAGGACAATCACATAATCACAACTTAAAACCTGACCACTATTAAAAGTCATATTATTCACCTGCCCTTAAATTTCAATGTGTTTGTATTAAGCATAGAACAGAGTTCAGTCTACAAAGTAGTGAAATTTAAGTGTGCCCACAGTCTAATCTCAGGGTTTGGTTCAGTGGAATCTTGAAGACCACAATACACACAGAAGAGCTAATTATGTACATGTCTTTTTCCCACCGTGTTCAGTGATATAATATCTTCACTGATAGCTTGATATCTGTCAAGGTAGGAATATTTACACACACACACACAAAAAAAGGCAATCACTGTGAAACGGTTTTCTTTCACCAAAGACAGCAATTAAACATTTATATGCATAGCACTAATTCTGTCCCAAATTCCAATAGCACTGTATTTCCAAGGTACATTTGTACTTCTTAAATCCATCCTAAGCATGGCCTCTTCCATCATTCTGTGATAGACTTCTCCTCATTTTGACTAAGTGAAAAAAATAATAATTTTGATGAGATGACAATATTTTTCTATGGTAGACTTTTTCTGTTTTAAAGAGATCTTCTGAGGAGCCTCTTAAACCTCTAAGAAAAAATACTGCTCCTTCCAGGCTAAGCAATAATTCTATCTCCTCCCAAGCATGACTTACTATTTTAAAAATATTACTTAGAGCAGTTTTAAGTTCACAGAAAAAACTGAGAGAAAAATATAGAGATTCTCCATATTTCTCTTGCCTCCACACATGCATTTGTTGTTGTTTAGTCACAAAGATGTGTCCAACTCTTTGCAACCCCATGAACTATAGCCTGCCAGGCCTCTCTGTCTACGGGATTTCCCAGGCAAGAATACTGGAGTGGGTTGGCACTTCCTTCTCCAGGGAATCTTCCTGATTCCAGGTTCAAACCTGCATCTCCTGCCTTGGCAGATGGACTATTTACCACCGAGCCACCTGGGAAGCCCTTCACACAAGCACAGCATTCCCTATAATCAATATCTCCCACCAGGATGGAATATTGTTGCAAATGATGAACCTACATTGGCAAATTGTGGTCAGACAAACCACAGCCTGCCTTACGATTCACACTTGGTATTATATTTCTCTTAGTTTTAGACAAATTTATAATGACATGTACCCATCATTATATTTTCCTACAGAGTATTCTCACTGTCCTAAAACTCCTCTGTGCACCTATTCATCCCTCTGTCCCTAACCCTTGGCAACCTCTGATCATCTCTATAGATTTACCTTTTCAGACTGTCATCTGGTTGGAATCATACAGGATGTAGCCCTTTCAGATTGGCTTCTTTCACTTAGCAATATGCCTTTAAGTTTCCTTCATGTCATTTCACAGTTTGATACCTCATTTCTTTAGTGGTGAATAATATTTCATTGTCTGGATGTACCAGTTTGTTTATTCACACATCTTCTACAAGACACATGCCTCATTATTCACTACTGAAAAATAATGCCACCCTTTTCTGTGCTCTCATAAGATTTTATTTATATCTTCTTTGTAACGCTTAATATCTTGCATAGTTATTATTAACATTTTATCCTTCCTACTATACTATATATTTTGAGGGTAAAGTTTGCATCTTGTTCATGTTTATTCCCATCTAACCTACCTTAATATGTTTCAATAAATAAATGTTAGGGGAAAATACTATTGAACATTTTACTGGCCTCATATTTCCACAGTTCCTGCATTTTTCTCACTAAATCTGATAACTTTTTTCAAAAACTATTGAAAACATCTTTGAAAGGGAACAAAAATTCACTCAACTTATTGTCACTTCATGATCAAGCATGAGTATTCTAAATGCCAAATGAGTCCCAGGTACTGCTTTTGAATGACACTTAGGAATGCAATAAATGGAGAGCACAATGCTAAAATAGCTATTGAATTTCAGATATTTTTCTAAAGAAAATAATGCAAACCAACATGGTGTTTTACAAGTATCCTTAAAAGTCAGTGGGAAAGCAAACAGCACTTGGAACAATGTTCTGTAGAAATATTTACTTAAATGTTTGGTGAGGGAGAAGTATTTGCCTAATAAAATGCCTTTATTAACAGCATAGTGGGCCTCACTGTCTTGGTTTGAATAGAAGCTAAGGGGTCTCAACATTATTTTTGTTTTGTCTTCTAGTAGGACAAATGTAGGCAATTTCAGAATATAATGAAAATTCTATTACCCTACCAAATGCTTATACATATTTGCCCAGATCTGGGAAGTTACCTCAGTCCACTCAAATTCAGTAGTTTTAAAGATACAAAACATAAGCCCTTATTCACTGTTTTCTTATACAGAAAGATTTTTGTCCCTCCCAACATCTTAATTTCTTTTTAAAAAAAGTCTCATAAAGTGTTCAATCAGCAGCCAATTGAAAGAACTGATTCACTGGTAGGAGAGCAGGTGCTGCTGACTTCCCATTTGGAAGCAGCTGGCAGGCATTCCCCCCCCCCCCACCACCCTTAAGAATGACCTCAGTTAGTTCCAGTGTTAAGAAGTGTACCAGGGATACAGTGGTCAAGGCTTGATCTCTCCCTGCTTTGTCCTGTTCCCTGAGCACTCATTACCCTTATCCTTTGTAAGCTATCTGCATCACACAGCCCTTGTCAACTAAGGAAATGAATGAAGGGATGTTCCAGCTGGATCAGTGCAAAACCACTGGATGAAACTGGAAAAAAAAAAAAAAGTAATCTACAATTTACACACCACTGATGATACCTTATACCATTCTTGCATCAGAAAGTCAGTGGTGTTAACACTTAGGATTTTTTCATATTTAACATTAATCAAAAAACTCCTATGGGTTGCTTTTAGGGGAGGAAAGAATAGAATTTTAAATTTAGGTTAAAAGTGTTGATGATATTTGTATAATTACAAAAGAAAAAAAAATTTGTGCTTTAATTAGAATGTCTCTTCAGTACCAAACCAGATTATAAGAGTCAGCAGAAGTTAGCACCATGTCATGGAAAACAATCCTGGGAAAATGTCACTTCTCTCTAATAATACAAAGCTGGGAATGATCTATATAACTGCACACATAGAAAAGAGCTAGAGAACTGATAATTTGTGTTCTGTTCCATGGAATAATGCTGATATTTCTATTAGGCCATTTAACTTAACTATCAATATATAATGTTAGAATTATATAATATATATAGTACACATATAATAGGAAGTGACAATACTAAAAATTGTGAAAGTATCAATATTTTGAATAGGTCATGTCAATGCTCTAAAAGTAGTCATTAAAACAGTGATGAAATTTCTAGTAATGTCAGCAGCTAAATTTTTTGAGGAACTTTTATGTCAGGCATTATACAATACATATTTCTTCTATTATTTCACTTGTCTACACATCTACAGGTACTTATATCTCCTCAGTTTTACAACTGAGGCTTCAGAGAGACCTAATATTTCTCAAAATCCCACAATTAATAAATAGTGTCACCAGAAATTAAACCCAAGATTATATGCCATCAACTATTTTTCTTGACCACTAAATTAAAAGTCAAGACCTTTTAAGAGTGTAAGTTATTATGAAAATTATTATAAATGTATCCACATATTATGTAATATAGACATTCTTTTTTCAATTTACATTGAGACATTTGAATATCATTGCATCAGCATTTTTCAAAATGTGCTCTCTTAAATAATAATTATGCAGTTATTATAAATATTATATGAAAAAGTGTATCATAGTTAAGTGAGTCTGGATTAGACAAGTTTAAATAGAGCTATGTTACTGCAGAATTCACTTCTTAAATCACAATGTACATTTTGATTCTCCAAAAAGAGAATAACATGTTTGTAAACCTTTATCAACTGCTTAACATGTTTCAGTCATAAGCATTACTTCATTTAATTCTAATAGGCTTATAAATTCAGTTAATTATCATTTAATAGGAAAGCTGAGGTTTATAAATATGAAATAAATTGTATAAAATCCTACAACTAAATTGAAACTACTAAGACCAAATTCTATTGCCATCTTTTATATTAAAAGCCCTTGAAATTTTTAAAAATCTAGAACCTGCTTGGAATCACATAGTTAAGACATAGCTTTGCAACTCCTGACATACTGTAAGTACTCATTATTTAATAAGTATCTGTTTTCTCTCTCTGTGGAGAAGGCAATGGCACCTCACTCCAGTAGGTTTGTGAGCTCCTTGGGATGTGAATACAAATATTATGGACCCTAAAAAGAGTGCTTGATACATAAGCACTCATTAGATTGTCAATAAATAGTTATTGAATGAATTAACATTGTCTGTAGATGGAGTGATCTTTCTCTTCTTGGTTGTCAAGTCTACGCAGACAATGTTATTGCCAGCCCTTGGAGTCAACCAACCTTAAGTGTTGAAACTGAAAACAGGTAATGGTAAAAGGAAATTACAGCTCTATCATACCTAGAATCTTGAGAATAAAATGTATTTAATAGAATACAAATTATTAGATTACATATAATCAAGGACTGGATTATACAATCAAAGTTATGTATTGTAATTCCCATCAAAAACTGTTTCAAAATTATGTTTATGGTGAGACTTACCTGGTGATTCAGTGGTTAAGACTTCACCTTCCTATAGAGGGGTATGAGATGATCTCTGGTCAGGGAGCTAAGCCTCCACATGCCTTGTAGTCAAAAAAACAAAACATAAAATAGAAGCAATTTGTAACAAATTCAATAAACACTTTAAAAAATGGTTCTACATCAAAATAAATCTTCAAAAAATTATATTTATGGTAAAAGTAAGCAAACTGTTATTATTTTAAAACATTGTGAGATAGTGAAATGGCCATATTAAGCACAGAATTAGTTATGATATTGGCTGGAATTCTGCCTTTTCACTTTGACCTCTTTGGGAAAGTAAGCACACACAATATTGAACGTTATTTTCCTGATTTCCAAATGATTCTTCTATCTTTCTTTCTGGATGTTGCAAAAATTAAGTGAGCTAAACCACCCAGGGTAGTATCTAGAACATAATAATCAGCAAATAAACAGCAACAATTGCTTTTACTCCAGTTGATTTTAAATCAGTTCAGACTGTTGATTTTTGAAGATTCCATTTATTTACAAGGGGATTGGATTTGTGTAACTAGCGCAGTCATAATCTGCTACTTCTGAACCTGCCATTTCTAAAGGTTTATTTCTCATTTTAAAATATGCTAATGGAAGAAAAAATGCATTTAGGACAGTGTTACAGTACCCCGAACATTCATCAGGTTAACTCAGCAGCTTCTCTAACAATCTGAAAATTGACCTCAAAACTCCCTTCATCTAGAAATAAATATGTAGAGAAGCATGAATCTGTCATATACAGGATAAAAGAGACTAGCAATTCTACATAAACTAGATAAATGCTGGAATAAATCTGCTGCTACTTCTAATAGAGCACAGGTCTTTCTGGCATGTCACTGCTAAATGTTCTACCTTACAAGATTGAAATTGTCCAGTCACTCACTATTCTAACAGGATCAATACTAAAAGGGATTTACTAGTAACTTCAGTGCATAAATCTACTATGATTAAAGCTGGTTCTAGAAAATACAATACTAACACTAGAAAATTTCCTTTTCTTGTTAAGAGGAAGTAGCAAAATAATACATTCATTTACACAGTGATATCATGAGTGGAAATGTCATTCAGTCCATTCACACACTATTTCTCAATATTTATTGAGTGTTCACTACAAGGTTCAATTATACATAGATTGTAACCTCCTTAAAGGAAGGATATATCAGAGAAAGGTAAGTATGAACCCAAACAAATAAAATCCAGTCTTGAAATGGGTAGGTACCACAATTAAATTAAGACAGGATTTTAGAGAGGGGCAATTTACACTTGGTTTAGAAATCATAAAAGTGTTTATAGAAGTTTTGTGCATTAGTTTTGGTACTTGAGCAATGGATAAATTTGGAAATGCACAGAGAGGAATTGTCGCGCTTCTCTGGTGGCTCAGCTGTTAAAGAATCCACCTGCACTGAGGGAGATTAGTGTTGGATCCCTGGGTTGGGAAGATCCCTTTGAAAAGGGAACGGCTACCCACTACAGTATTCTGGCCTGGAGAATATAGTCCATCGTGTCACAAAGAGTTGGACATGACTGATTGACTTTCACTTCACTTTGCAGAGAGGAAACTACACATTTTTAACTTTTTATAATAGATTTAGTTTCTACAATAAAGTAAGTAGTAGAAGAGAGTCATAATGTGGGCATTCAATTACTCAAATAGACTATTTGAGTAACTGAAAATTACTCATCTCACATGTTAGTAGAGTAATGCTCAAAATTCTCCAAGCCAGCCTTCAGCAATATGTGAACCGTGAACTTCCAAATGTTCAACTGGTTTTAGAAAAGGCAGAGGAACCAGAGATCAAATTGCCAAATTCCGCTGGATCATCAAAAAAGCAAGAGAGTTCCAGAAAAAATCTATTTCTTCTTCATTGACTATACCAAAGCCTTGACTGTGTGGATCACAGTAAACTGTGGAAAATTCTGAAAGAGATGGGAATACCAGATCACCTGACGTGCCTCTTGAGAAACCTATATGCAGGTCAGGAAGCAACAGTTAGAACTGGCCACGGAATAACAGACTGGTTCCAAATGGGAAAAGGAGTACGTCAAGGCTGTATATTGTCACCCTGCTTATTTAACTTCTATGCAGAGTACATCATGAGAAATGCTGGGCTGGAAGAAGCACAAGCTGGAATCAAGATTGCTGGGAGAAATATCAATAACCTCAGATATGCAGATGACACCACCCTTATGGCAGAAAGTGAAGAGGAGCTAAAAAGCCTCTTGATGAAAGTGAAAGTGGAGAGTAAAAAAGTTGTCTTAAAGCTCAACATTCAGAAAACAAAGATCATGGCATCTGGTCCCATTACTTTATGGGAAATAGATGGGGAAACAGTGGAAACAGTATCAGATTTATGTTTTTGGGCTCCCAAATCACTGCAGATGGTAATTGCAGCCATAAAATCAAAAGACACTTACTCCTTGGAAGGAAAATTATGACCAACCTAGATAGCATATTGCATTTCTTTTCCATGGGGATGATCTTTATCCCTGTCTCCTGTACAATGTGATGAACCTCATTCCATAGTTCATCAGGCACTCTATCTATGAGATCTAGACCATTAAATCTATTTCTCACTTCCACTGTATAATCATAAGGGATTTTATTTAGGTCATACCTGAATGGTCTAGCGGTTTTCCCTACTTTCTTCAATTTAAGTCTGGATTTGGCAATAAGGAGTTCATGATCTGAGCCACAGTCAGCTCCTGGTCTTCTTTTTGTTGACTGTATGCAGCTTCTCCAAATTTGGCTGCAAAGAATATAATCAATCTGATTTTGGTGTTGACCATTTGGTGATGTCCATGTGTAGAGTCCTCTCTTGTGTTGTTGGAAGAGGGTGTTTGCTATGACCAGTGCATTTTCTTGGCAAAACTCTATTAGTCTTTTCCCTGCTTCATTCCACATTCCAAGGCCAAATTTGCCTGTTACTCCAGGTGTTTCTTGACTTCCTGCTTTTGCATTCCAGTCTCCTATAATGAAAAGGACATCCTTTTTGGGTGTTAGTTCTAAAAGATCTTGTAGTTCTTCATAAAACCATTCAACTTCAGTTTCTTCAGCATTACTGGTTGGGGCATAGACTTGGATAACTGTGATATTGAATGGTTTGCGTTGGAGATGAACAGAGATCATTCTTGCCGTTTTTGAGATTACAAATGGCTGTGAAAAGAAGACAGGCAAAAAGCAAGGGAGAAAAGGAAAGATATAGGCATCTAAATGCAGAGTTCCAAAAAATAGCAAGAAGAGATAAGAAAGCCTTCAGAGATCAGTTAAAAGAAATAGAGGAAAACAACAGATTGGGAACAACTAGAGATCTCTTCAAGAAAATTAGAGATATCAAGGGAACATTTCATGCAAAGATGGGCTCGATAAAGGACAGAAATGGTCTGGACCTAACAGAAGCAGAAGATATTAAGAAGAGGTGGCAAGAATACACGGAAGAACTGTACAAAAAAGATCTTCATGACCCAGATAATCATGATGATGTGATCACTAATCTAGAGCCAGACATCTTGGAAAGTGAAGTCAAGTGGGCCTTAGAAAGCATCACTACGAACAAAGCTCGTGGAGGTGATGGAATTCCAATGGAGCTGTTTCAAACCCTGAAAGATGATGCTGTGAAAGTGTTGCACTCAATATGCCAGCAAATTTGGAAAACTCAGCAGTGGCCACAGGACTGGAAAAGGTCCGTTTTCATTCCAATCCCAAAGAAAGGCAATGGCAAAGAATGCTCAAACTACCGCACAATTACACTCATCTCACATGCTAGTAAAGTAATGCTCAAAATTCTCCAAACCAGGCTTCAGCAATAGGTGAACCATGAACTCCCTGATGTTCAAGCTGGTTTTAGAAAAGGCAGAGGAACCAGAGATCAAATTGCCAACATCCGCTGGATCATGGAAAAAGCAAGAGAGTTCCAGAAAAAGCATCTATTTCTGCTTTATTGACTATGCCAAAGCCTTTGACTGTGTGGATCACAAGAAACTGTGGAAAATTCTGAAAGAGATGGGAATACCAGTCCACCTAACTTGCCTCTTGAGGAATCTGTATGCAGGTTAGGAAGCAACAGTTATAACTGGGCATGGAATAACAGACTGATTCCAAATGGGAAAAGGAGTACTTCAAGGCTGTATATTGTCACCCTGCTTATTTAACCTCTATGCAGAGTACATCATGAGAAACGCTGGACTGGAAGAAACACAAGCTGGAATCAGGATTGCCAGGAGAAATATCACTAACCTCAGATAGGCAGATGACACGACCCTTATGGCAGAAAGTGAAGAGGAACTAAAAAGCCTCTTGATGAAAGTGAAAGAGGAGACTGAAAAATTTGGCTTAAAGCTAAACATTCAGAAAACGAAGATCATGGCATCTGGTCCCATCACTTCATGGGAAATAGATGGGGAAACAGTGTCAGATTTTTTTTGGGGGGGGGGCTCCAAAATCCCTGCAGATGGTGACTGCAGCCATGTGATTAAAAGACACTTACTCCTTGGAAGAAGAGTTATGACCAACCTAGATAGTATATTCAAAAGCAGAGACATTACTTTACTGACTAAGGTCCATCTAGTCAAGGTTATGGTTTTTCCTGTGGTTATGTATGGATGTGAGAGTTGGACTGTGAAGAAGGCTGAGCACCGAAGAATTGATGCATTTGAACTGTGGTGTTGGAGAAGACTCTTGAGAGTCCCTTGGACTGCAAGGAGATCCAACCAGTCCATTCTGAAGGACATCAACCCTGGAATTCCTTTGGAAGGAATAATGCTAAAGCTGAAGCTCCAGTACTTTGGCCACCTCATGTGAAGCGTTGACTCATTGGAAAAGACTCTGATGCTGGGAGAGATTGTGGGCAGGAGCAGAAGTGGACGACCAAGGATGAGATGGCTGGATGGCATAACGGAGTCAATGGACGTGAGTCTGAGAGAACTGTGGGAGTTGGTGATGGACAGGGAGGCGTGGCGTGCTGTGATTCATAGGGTCGCAAACAGTCGGACATGACTGAGTGACTGAACTGAACTAAACTGAAGATAGCATATTAAAAAGCAGAGATACTACTTTGCCAACAAAGGTCCATCTGGTCAAGGCTATGGTTTTTCCAGTGATCATGTATGGATGTGAGAGTTGGACTGGGAAGAAAGCTGAGTGCCAACGAATTGATGCTTTTGAACTGTGGTGTTAGACAAGACTCTTGAGAGTCTTTGGACTGCAAGGAGATCCAACCAGTCCATTCTAATGGAGATCAGTCCTGGGTGTTCATTAGAAGAACTGATGCTGTAGCTGAAACTCCAATGCTTTGGCCACCTCATGTGAAAAGTTAACTCATTGGGAAGACTCTGATACTGGGAGGGATTGGGTGCAGGAGGAGAAGGGGATGACAGAGGATGAGATGGCTGGATGGCATCACTGACTCAATGGCCACGAGTCTGAGTGAACTCCGAGAGTTAATGATGACAGGGAGGCCTGGCGTGCTGTAATTCATGGGGTCGCAAAGAGTCAGACATGACTGAGCGACTGAACTGAACTGAAAAAAGTAGAACATAGAGATGAAGAACATAAGGTCTGTAGTCAGATTGTTTGGGTATGCATTCTATAGCAGTTATTTAAATCTAGTTATTCATCATCTCTGTGGTGTAATTTCCTCGCCAGTAATAGAAAGAAAGACATAGTAGAATCTATACCTCTTAGTGTTATGAGAACCAAGTGGCTGGATGAACATGAAATTCTTCAAGAGTTTTAGCTACAAAGTATAGTCTATGGGGTGGCAAAAGAGTTGTAGAGGACTTAGCAACTACACAATATTATCTGTTTATTAACTAGTATGATAACCATCTTCATAATTCAAAAACATTAGCATTTTATAATATAAGTATTTGAGAATTTCTATCCAAGATTGAAATCTTGGTTTAATCATTTGCCAGCTATGCTTCTTTGAGAAAGTTACTATATTTAACTTCTTAGTTTCACTTTTCTCATTTGTTATATGTGGGGAGGGTAATAATGACTTGGTCATGCTGACAACTCTACCTTTTGTTTTTTACATTCACTTTCCTTTAAAACAAAACAAATTTTCTCCATAAAACTAGAACTTTGTCCTCCCTAATAGACTCAGCATCCAGTGGAATTTGTGCCTGCCTTATCAAATCAGACAAATATATAAGATTTCTTCCCAACCTCAGAATCAAGATGAGATGGACCCAGAAGAGAATGACAAATGTTTTGAAAAAACTTTCTTGCATTTTTAGTAGGACAAACGAAGTTAAGTATTTAGTTGCAGTAAGATCATTCCTGTTTTATAAGTAATAGCTTTGAGCTATCATATAATTCACTCTTTTAATATGTAACTTTATGGCTTTTGGTATGCTGAGTTGTACAACTACCAACATTTTCAAATTTAAGGACATATTCATCACTTCAAAAAGAAACTCAATACTTATTATCAGTCAGAAGTCATTCCATCTTGTTCATTCCATCCTTGGCAATCACTAACCTACCTTTTGTTTCTGGATTTGCCTGTTCTGGATATTTCATATAAATGGAATCATACAATATGTCCTCTGTGACTGGCCCTTTTTGCTTGGCATAGTTTCTCAAGGTTAGAGCATGTTGGTGCTTGTATCAACATTGTTCCTTTTTATTGCCAAATAGTATTCCATTGTATGGATAAAACACATTTTATTCACTCATTGGTTGACGGAGATTTGCTTTGTTTGTAGCTCATGGCTACTATGAATGCTGCTATGAACATCAGTATACAGTTTTAGTGAGCAGACATATATTTTCAGATATCTTGGGTATATGCTTAGAAGTATTATTATTGTGTCATAGTATAACTATATATAACATTTTTAGTAACTGTGATGGTCTTTCCCAATATGCCTATAGTATTTTCTAATTCCACAACCAATGTGTGACGATTCCAACAGCTGTCAGTCCTTTAGTCATCCCAGTGGGTCTCAAGTAGTATCTTAATGTGATTTCAGATCATTTATATAGGACTGAAGTTATAAAATAAAATTTGGCGTGGGGTTTGTCATATAATATTGTAACTATAGTGCAGAAGGAGAAAACAAAAGAATTAAAACTCTTGTTAACCACTTGCCATGGATACATTGCCCTTTTAATGAATGATCAAGAATATATTCAGTTCCATGAAAACATACTTTTAAAATTCGGAAACTAGAGAAAGTTCTGAAGTAGTACTATTTTTTTCACTTTAAAGATTCTAAAGAAACCTATAGTCTTTTTGAGTAAAACAAGTTTTTCAGTGTATTTAAAAGTATGGATTTTTCAGTAGAATTTATAATTTTGCATTAGAGGCAGCTTCAAAACAAATAAAAATCATCCCAGTGCACCCGTGGTGGATTCATGTAGATGTATGGCAAAATCAATACATTATTGTAAAGTAAAATAAAGTAAAAAAAAAAAAAAGATAAAAGTATATCTGAGTAAGCTTTAAGTTACCACCTCTTAAGTACATTTTATGGTATATAGAATTTTATTTATTCTTATTTGTATTATTTTACTATGATTGCTATAACATTATCAAAATTGATGGCTTGAAATGCATTCCTTTATGGTTCTATAGCTTAGAGTTTGCAATCAGTTTCACTGGGTGGAAATCCAGGTGTCATAGGGCTACAGCCCTTCTATAGTCTCTAGAGGAGAATATCTTCTTTGCTTCATCTAGCATCTGGTGGTTGCCAACATTCCTTGCTTGTGGTCCCATCACCATAATTCCTGCTTCTGTGGTTACATATAACTTTCTACATGACTGTAGATCCAAATAGATATACTATTTTGTAGCCAGAGATATAAATATCATGCTTTAAACTTAATTTAAATGTAGCGATAAATCATTTCATATTTCTGTTACCAGCTTTTCTAAGTTTCAACAAACCTACTAGATCTAATGTGAATTACTGTTTATGAAAGTTTATTATGAGACCTTTGTGGAAAAGTGGGACTAACTTATAGTAATTAGGATACTTTTCCAAGAAATTGGATACTATTACTGTGTACCAAATATTATAGTCAGTGCTGATGTCAAGATCACTAGTGAATTAAGAGTCAAATGGAGAAACAGATACGGAAACAGGGATACAGACTATGATGTAACAAAGAACATCTGGATAAAGCTGAAAGAAGGTCATACAAGATTAACAGTGGTGTCAGGTCTGATGCATTGGAGGCAAGCGACAAATATCTAATAGGTGAATGAACGAACAACTCATAAAATGATTTTCTGAATTTTTTTTTTTAAAAACTGAGTATGATTTTACTTTACTAATCAATTAAAGATAGAATTTATAGGAAAACGGAAAACTCTGGCAGGATCACATTTTGTTGGCTGAAAAAAAAGGAGATATATTTCTATCAGTGAAATTGTTTGATATAATCAGGACACATTAAGATCCTTAAAAATTATTCAGAGCCCAAAAGAGCTTTTATTTTTGTGGGTTAAAATTCTTAATATTTACTCTATTAGAAATTCAACCTAAGAACTCTAAAAGATATTTATTCATTTTAAACAAAAATAAACTCATTGCTTTTCTCTTTCTGACTTACTTCACTCTGTGTAATAGGCTATTGCATATCAACAGGTATATATGGAATCTAGAAAAATTCCACTAACAAACCTATTGGTGGGACAATAATAGAGACACAGACACAGAGAACAGACTTGTGGACATAGCAGGGGAAGGAAGGGATGGGACAAATTGAGACAGAAGAATTGAAACATATGCATTACCATATGTAAAGTAGATAGCCAGTGGGAATTTGCAGCAGGGAGCTCAACATAGTGCTCTGTGACAACCTAGAGTGGGATGGAGTGGGAAGTGGAAGGGAGGTTGAAGAGGTAGGGAATACATGTATACTTATCACTGATCCACATTGTATGGCAGAAACCATCAACACTGTAAAGCAATCATCTTTAATTAAAAATAAATTCAAAACAAAAATAAACCCATTGAATATTAGAATATTTTTATAGAAAAGGATATCTTCCAATACAAAATGTTATTATGAAGACTAAATCCCTTTAACATATGATATAAGATAGTTGAATTCTCATACCTGCTTCTGTAACTAATCTGCTAAGGTTTTGTTCTTGTTAAAGCATATAAAGAAAATCCATGTAGCTATTAAGTTGAAAAACACTATCATTTCAAACAGTTGTGCAAATCTTTGATAGTATAATAAAATGTGCAGATATTAGTTTGTTCAAGATTAGCTGCCAGGTTAATGACTAGTTCAGTCTACAGATTGAACAGCTTGCACCCATGCTTTTCCTCCAGACAGCCCTTATCTTTGCTACTCAGAAGTGCTTCATTGTGTCCTTCCCATTTTATTACACAAAATATTTATAGGGTGAGATTTAATAAAATAAATTTTTAGTACTCCAAAACCCTTAGTTCAGTTCAGTCACTCGGTCATGACTGACTCTTTGTGACCCCATGAACTGCAGCACGCCAGGCCTCCCTATCCATCACCAACTCCCAGAGTCCACCCAAACCCATGTCCATTAAGTCAGTGATGCATCCAACCATCTCATCCTCTGTTGTCCCCTTCTCCTCCTGCCCTCAATCTTTCCCAGCATCAGGGTCTTTTCCATAAGTCAGCTCTTCACATGAGGTGGCAAAAGCATTGGAATTTCAGCTTCAGCATCAGTCCATCCAATGAACACCAAGACTGATCTCCTTTAGGATGGACTGCTTGGATCTCCTTGCAGTCCAAGGGACTCTCAAGAGTCTTCTCCAACACCACAGTTCAAAAGCATCAATTCTTCTACACTCAGCCTTCTTTATAGTCCAACTCACATCCATACATGACTGCTGGAAAAACCATAGCCTTGACTAGATGGACCTTTGTTGGCAAAGTAATATCTCTGCTTTTAAATATGCTGTCTAGGTTGGTTATAACTTTCCTTCCAAGCAGCAAGTGTCTTATAATTTCATGGCTGCAATCATCATCTGCAGTGATTTTGGAGCCCCAAAAAATAAAATCTGACACTGTTTCCCTATCTATTTGTCATGAAGTGATGGGATCGGATGCCATGATCTTAGTTCCTGAATGTTGAGCTTTAAGACAACTTTTTCACTCTCCACTTTCACTTTCATCAAGAGGCTTTTTAGCTCCTCTTCACTTTCTGCCATAAGGGTGGTGTCATCTGCATATCTGAGGTTATTGATATTTCTCCCAGCAATCTTGATTCCAGCTTGTGCTTCTTCCAGCCCAGCATTTCTCATGATGTACTCTGCATATAAGTTAAATAAGCAGGGTGACAATATACAGCCTTGATGTACTCCTTTTCCAATTTGGAACCAGTCTGTTGTTCCATGGCCAGTTCTAACTGTTGCTTCCTGACCTGCATATAGGTTTCTCAAGAGGCAGGACAGGTGGTCTGGTATTCCCATCTCTTTCAGAATTTTCCACAGTTTGTGGTGATCTCCACAGTCAAATACTTTTGTATAAGCAACAAAGCAGAAATAGATGTTTTTTTGGAACTCTCTTGCTTTTTTGATGATCCAGCAGATGTTGGTAATTTGATCTTTGGTTCTTCTGCCTTTTCTAAAACCAGCTTGAACATCTGGAAGTTCATGGTTCACGTATTGCTGAAGCCTGACTTGGAAAATTTTGAGCATTACTTTACTAGCATGTGAGATGAGTGCAATTGTGCGGTAGTTTGAGCATTCTTTGGCATTGCCTTTCTTTGTGATTGGAATGAAAACTGACCTTTTCCAGTCTTGTGGCCACTGCTGAGTTTTCCAAATTTGCTGGAGTATTGAGTGCTGCACTTTCACAGCATCATCTCTCAGGATTTGAAATAGCTCAAGTGGAATTCCATCACCCCCACTAGCTTTGTTCATAGTGATGCTTCCTAAGGCCCACTTGACTTCACATCCCTGGATGTCTGGATCACATTGTCCACAGCCTTGTCTAACTCAATGAAACTAAGCCATGCTCTGTGGGGCTACCCAAGACAGACAGGTCATGCTGGAGATGTCTGACACAATGTGGTCCACTGGAGAAGGGAATGGCAAACCACTTCAGTATTCTTGCCTCGAGAACCCCATGAATGGTATGAAAAGGCAAAATCCTTAAGTGGACTGATTTTTTTCCCCCATGAGTGTGTGGCAATGAATACAGTGATTCTAACTATGGTTTGGGGCTATTGAAATGGTCTTGCAGGTTCCTCAGAATTACTTAGACAACTGCTGGATTACTACATGAGCTATTAATTATCAAATTCTAGAAATATCATTTCCAATAATATTGAAATACCTTTTATGTAAAAAGTATCCATGTGGTTACTTTGTCAAAAGAATAGCAAATGACTGTGTTTTCTCATTTCCCAAAATTGATGTTACCAAAGTAAACTTTTACTCAGAGAAGAGACCTCAGATACAACCCATTGCAAGCAGTGAATGTCTTCAACATACTAATGAATAAATACTTCAAAAATGCATTCAACAAAAATTACAATTGAAAAATAAGCTGCTAGAAAGATAAACTTGAGCAAGCTCCAGGAGACAGGGAAGAGAGGTGTGCTGCAGTCCGTGGGGTCACAAAGAGTTGGATGCAACTTAGCAACTGAAGATCAAGAGAAGAAAATTGACAAAATTATGAAATGATACTGAAATATAAACAGAAGAGAGAGTTTAGTAAATATTTAGAAGATTTTAAAAGTATATCTAGTAGTTTATTAGGTTTAGGGCTAACTAATAACTGGTTTTTTTATTATTATTATTATTACAACACAATGATCTTTATCCTTACTTTGGGTAACCTGCTGAAAAATACTGAAACATTACTAGTTGTGCTGAAAAAATTTTTAATCAAAATATTTGAAATTGAAGGAAATATAAGAAATGAATAATCAAAGAAATGTGTTCAATGAATAGAAAAGCTCATTTTGAGGAATCCCAGTATCTAAAGCATAATTTGAAATCTCATCTCTCAATCTATTCATTCCCAACTTAGCCTATAACTGTGTAAGGGCTCTCTTTGAATCTGAACATTTAGCTGTCAGTACTATTTCACTTTTTTAGGGAAGTTTTGAGAAGAAAATATCTTCAAAAGTTAGTGTTTTGCTTGGGAGAAATTTAAATATATGGAGCACAGAATTGAACACTTAGAGGAGGAATAAATTAGAATATTTCTCAGCTCTTTATTATAAGGTTGTTTCAGTACTTAGAAATGTATAAGTGAATATTAAAATGTAAATTATAAAACTAGGTTTAAATCTTATTGTAAATGATTTATGACCACTTACCATTTAAAATGCCTATTCCTTTCTCAAATTAATTTAATAAAAATAATTCAAAGCTGATAGATTAAGAATCTGCAACTTGATATAAAGAATGAGAAAATTACCTACAACTAAAAGTCAAAATTAGAGATCATATTGCATTTTATAACTCCTGAGATCCATATCTATGTGCAAACTATTAAATAAGAAGTGCTTCTATTTGATTAGAGCTCAATGGTCTCTCTTAATTGAATTTACCTCCTCTGAGTTATCATTAGATTTTTATATACCCTCCTTCAGTTTCTATAAGGAACACATATTTACAATGGCTGGGCATTTTAATAATTTAAATTCAAGTATAAGGCAAATATTAAATGTTACTAAGATTTAGGATGGTAATACAAACCATATTAAATTCCCAATGTAATATCCTTAATAATAGCTCAAATACCAAAAATGTTACTAAATTAATATCTTCCAGTAAAGAAGAAAACACTATTATTTTTATGAAACCAGTCCCATAAACAAGATCAGTTGACATGATTACAAATATAACAAATGTGAACTTATTAAGGTGAGTTTTAAACTTTTTGGTGGCAGGAGAGTACTCTAGAATTGTATACCAGAAGACAGGGTTGATTGTTAAATGTACCACTTGAATATTTTCTATTGTATTTCACATTTCTGTGTAAATGTTCCCAGTTGAATTGGTTTTTTACCACAAATGATTCTTTAAAATTGCATTTTTACTATTATAAATCATCTCTTATAATGTGAAGACACCAAAAACAGCATGATATTTCTTTCTCATGTGATGTAAATTGAATCATTTGTGTGTTGACGACCCACCAAAATTGAAAATTGCTATTTTCCAAGTCAACAGTAAAATTTAGCCTCACAAATATCTCTGTGATAAACATGCCCCAATGTTCTTCTCAGAGGGCACTGAAGCAGAGGCTTAGTTATACTTTAACCAAGTCAGTAACATGTAAAGTATGCGGTCACAAAGGGTAGCTCATCAGTAAAATCTGATTCAAAAACCTACACAATTCTCTGCACCACAGCAATTTGTAGGTTATTGGTAAGAACACTCAAAGTGACTTTCTCTGAAGAGCTTTCTCAGAACATGAGAAGAGGCATGAGTCTCAGAAGAGTGTTCCAGCCTGAGGTATTTAATCTGTTAAAGCATTACAGAAAAGGCAGATACAAATATCCCATTGTGGCAGTTGCTTTTTCACTCCTCTCTCTGCGACTAAAATGTCATGTTATGTCCTATTCTCTGACTCTCAGGCATAATTGTGAGATAATCTATAGTCATATAAAAGTGTGTTCTATACCCAGCAGGAACTTAATAATAACATATTGTTGAGACTAGTTTAAAGTGCCATAATCTTTAATATTAAGAATCCTAAGATTAAGGACCAGATTTCTTTGTATTCTAAATTGCCATTGTTGACGATACCTGGCATCCATGGAGAGCTTAAAAGATAGCAGACACTTTGATAGGTTTTTCAAATAGAAATTTCCTTATCTATACTTAGCATTGGAGAAGGAAATGGCAACCCACTCCAGTATTCTTGCCTGGAAAATCCCATGGACAGAGAAGCCCGGTAGGCTACAGTCCATGGTGTCGCAAAGAATCGGACACGACTGAGCCACTTCACTTCATTTCATACTTAGTATAGAGAATGCTAGAAGTAAAACTATGATTACCTTCTTAAATAAAACACCTGAAATTTAAGCATAAACTACATGTACAAGTTCTATAGCTAATAAAATATTCTAATACCTGAGAATTTACTCTGAACCGGTATATTCTATAATGGATCAATATGAATTCAATTCTTAGGCTCCATCATGAAGTGAGAAAGGCAAGGATACAATACAAATGTGATAATTCAACTATATGTTGTAGCATTAAGTTACAATAATCATGTATTAGAGAATCAATAAAGCTACAGTTATGGACAGATTAAATAGAAAATACTTATTTTATATGAGGCATATTACTTACTGAGAATACATTACTAAGCAAAGTAGGAAGGATCTTGGCATTCATGAAATTTACTATCCAGACACGTTCTCAATATAGCATAGGTTGAGATAGAATTTTAAAACATGGTATCTATAGATTAGTGGAAAATGCAAGTGTCTACATTCTCTAGTTTCATTTCCTGGAACCATGTACGTTTGTATGCATGGCTGTTATTGTCACTAACTGCTCAAGTTTCAGTGAATTCCCTGGGACTGCAAGGCCCAATTTATATATCCTGAGGACCAATTTATTCTTCATTCTGCAACCACCTATCTTCAGGGCATTTTCCTGATAATATTTATTTACAACAAAAATGAAATTGAAGGTCAATCAACAAAGTTGTCTTCTTTTTTGACAGTTCTGGTGAAACGCTGATGGGAAAGAGAATTTAAAATATTGCTTGAAAAAGAGTTTGAGGATTAACATTTTCCTTTTAAGAGATTGTATTTAACCATGTTATCCTCATTTCTCTTGCCACTATTAAAGTATTGGATAAAGTAGGGGAGGGAGGGTTGCATTCTCTATCCAAGAAAAAGGATAATGTGGTTCTATTCTGTGATAATAAAAAGATCAAATGAAAAGTCAGTTCAGTTCAGTTGCTCAGTCATGTCCTACTCTTTGCAACCCCATGAACTGAATGCAGCACGCCAGGCTTCCCTGTCCATCACTAACTTCCGGAGTTTACCCAAATTCATGTCCTTTGAGTCGATGATGCCATCCAACCATCTCATCCTCTGTCCTCCCCTTCTCCTCCCACCTTCAATCTTTCCAGCATCAGGGTCTTTTCAAATGAGTCTGTTCTTTGCATCAGGTGGCCAAAGTATTGGAGATTAGGATCTAATTTTTAGTTGTATAAACTACTATTAATAAAGGAGACTGTCAACTAGTATACCTAGACCAATCTCGAATTACTAGACAACATTGGGTATTGTGCTCTCTCGACAAAATACTCATCACAGAGAGTATTTAGAAGGTACCTAGCAAACTGAGGGGAGGAAAAACAACTCACATTTCCTTGAAAGATTAAATTTATGGTCATGACATAAAAAGTGAAAGAAATACAAAATCGGACACAGGTGCCACAGATTCTATGTCTTTTCACTGATGGTATCATACTGGGATGGGTAGTGCTTAGCACTGTGTTGGCGATAAGTGTAGTTTATACACCTCCCTGTATTTAACTCACAATTTCCTCTGTAATAGCTATAATTTTGAGTACATTGAGTGCTATTCAAGTGACAGGGCATCATGAGTGGAAGTATGCACTTTCCTAAAATGATGCAAAGGTTGTTTTGTTTTTTTTTTTCCCTAACCTTTACAGTTTTCAAGTACTTAGGAGCATGCAATGTTTATAAACTTACTGAAATAAATTAAATACTTTAATTGCTCCTAAAAACACTCCTAATTTGAAGCCTCAACCTTGCCTGTCACATGTTCTTCCTATCACAGTCTCCTCAGCAACAATACAAATTTCTGTAAGATATTAAGTATCAGACTATGATGTCGTTTTGGAAAAAGAATCTGAAGCCAGTAATGTCTAAAATTTTTCCAACCAAACATCATGGAAACATTCAGAGGGAATAAAAATGAACACTTGATTTCAAGAATCTTTTAAATGGAAGGATACTGTTCTCTTTATTTTTTTATTTTTTTTTTAAATTTATTTATTTATTTATTTATTTATTTATTTTAAATTTTAAAATCTTTAATTCTTACATGCGTTCCCAAACATGAACCCCCCCTCCCACCTCCCTCCCCACAACATCTCTCTGGGTCATCCCCATGCACCTGCCCCAAGCAAGCTGCACCCTACGTCAGACATGGACTGGCGATTCAATTCTTACATGACAGTATACATGTTAGAATTCCCATTCTCCCAAATCATCCCACCCTCTCCCTCTCCCTCTGAGTCCAAAAGTCCGTTATACACATCTGTGTCTTTTTTCCTGTCTTGCATACAGGGTCGTCATTGCCATCTTCCTAAATTCCATATATATGTGTTAGTATACTGTATTGGTAGATTTCTAAGGAAGCAATATACTTCTCAGCGGATATTCCTTTAGTATCAGCAATAATTTGGCATTTCTATAGTTATTCAGCTTTTAACATATGCAAACTGCTGTGTGCACATTTAATTCTACTAAAAGTTAACACTACTCAAATTATAGATAAAGGACACTCAGCTACTAGAAGGCATTTCTTGATTTCTCCCTCTCATACACTACAATCAATCCATCAGATGTTCTCTATTCTACCTCCAAATGATATACCTAATTCATCCACTTTTCTCCACTCTCCACACTGCCTTTGTCTAAGCCAGCATTATACCTCCATATCTGGGTGACTCCTAAGTCACTGCCATCTTTTCATTCTTGCCCTGTTCCTACCCAGTTATCAGTAAGAAGGATGACAAAGAAGATCACATTATGCACACCACTTAAAGCCTTTAATTTTCACCTTTGTATCTATAACAAATGCAAATTATTTCCATAACCTATAAATCTCTAAATGCTATAGTTCTAGTTCTTCTTACAAAACTATCATATCATGCCCCAGTCCTCCAATACATTATATTCTTGAATAACAGTCATCTGATATGCCTTAGAACAAATGATCTATCCTAAATAAGGTATTTTCTCTTGTTGCTCAAGAACTTTGTTTTTCTACTGGCGTGACATTTCTTCTCATCTTTTATGTATAAATTTAATTGCAATTTCTCAGAAATCTTGTTTAGGAATAAAACTATGTCTTATATTCTGGTATAAAATAATCTTATCTAAAATAATGTCTTCTTGGTATTTATTTTTTTTTGGGGGGGGTTATTTTATTTATTTTTTTACTTTACAACACTGTATTGGTTTTGCCATACATTGACATGAATCCGCCATGGGTGTACATGAATTCCCAATCCTGAACCCCCCTCCCCCCACCCTCCCCATATCATCTCTCGGGGTCATCGTATTTAAAATGCTCTTATTTGTCTGTGTCCTTTGTTAGAATCAATAGCTCCTTGAAAGCATGTCTGTTGCAAAACTGTGTCTGGCAAAGTGCGCAACATGGTAGGCAATAAGCTTGTTAATAAATGAACAAGTTAACCAAATACATATAGCCTCTAAATACCTTGACCTATTTTTCTTAAACTTTAAGAATTTTTTCCTAATGTGGACCATTTTTTCAGTGTTTATCAGATTTGTTACAATATTATTTCTGTTTTATGTTTGTTTTGTTGTTGTTGTTGTTGTTGTTTGTTTGTTTGTTTTTTGCCACAAGGCATGTGGGATCTCAGCTCCCCAACCAGGGGTTGAACTCACAGTCCCTTGCACTGGAAGGGTAAGTGTTAACTACCGGACCACTAGGGAAGTCCCCCCTTTTAAAAACAAATGGAAAATGATAATCAACATGCTAAAGAACACTAACAAAATTTCAAAAATATTATCTTATGATTTCGTTAAATACTCTAAGAAAGACTGCAAGAATAATAATGACGAGAGTTCAGGTAATCTACATGTTACTACTTTGATTCTAAAAGTCAAAAAGGCAAAATTTTATTTTATTTTTTTTGACAATGTCCTTTTTCAAATTTAAATTTATCTGTTTTAATTGGAGGCTAATTGAAACATCATATTGGTTTTTGCCATACATTAACATGAATCTGCCATGGGTGTACATGTGTTCCCCATTCTGAACCTCCCTCCCACCTCCCTTCCCATACCATTCCTCTGGGTCATCCCAGTGCACCAGCCCCAAGCATCCTGTATCCCACATCGAACCTGGATTGGGGATTCATTTTTATATGATTTTATACATGTTGCAATGTCATTCTCCTAAATCATCCCATCCTCTCCCTCTCCCACAGAGTCCAAAAGACTGCTCTATACATCTGTGTCTCTTGCTGTCTCACATACAGGGTTATCATTACCATCTTTCTAAATTCCATATATATGTGTTAGTATACTGTATTGGTGTTTTTCTTTCTGGCTTACTTCACTCTGTATAATCAGCTCCAGTTTCATCCACCTCATTAGAACTGATTCAAATGTATTCTTTTTAATGGCTGAGTAAACCAGACCACCTGACCTGACTCTTGAGAAACCTATATGCAGGTCAGGAAGCAACAGTTAGAACTGGAAATGAAACAACAGACTGGTTCCAAATTAGGAAAGGAGTACGTCAAGGCTGTATATTGTCACCCTGCTTATTTAACTTATATGCAGAGTACATCATGAGAAACACCAGGCTGGAAGAAGCACAAGCTGGAATCAAGGTTGCCAGGAGAAATACCAATAACCTCAGATATGCAGATGACACCACCCTTATGGCAGAAAGTGAAGAGGAACTAAGAAGCCTCTTGATGAAAGTGAAAGAGGAGAGTGAAAAAGGTGGCTTAAAGCTCAACATTCAGAAAATGAAGATCATGGCATCTGGTCCCATCACTTCATGGGAAATAGATGGGGAAACAGTGGAAACAGTGTCAGACTATTTTGGGGGGCTCCAAAATCACTGCAGATGGTGACTGCAGCCATGAAATTAAAAGACGCTTACTCCTTGGAAGAAAAGTTATGACCAACCTAGATAGCATATTGAAAAGCAGAGACATTACTTTGACAACAAAAGTCCGTCTAGTCAAGGCTCTGGTTTTTCCAGTAGTCATGTATAGGTGTGAGAGTTGGACTGTGAAGAAAGCTGAGAGCCGAAGAACTGATGCTTTTAAACTGTGGCATTGGAGAAGATTCTTGAGAGTCCCTTGGACTGCAAGGAGATCCAACCAGTCCATTCTGAAGGAGATCAGCCCTGGGATTTCTTTGGAAGGAATGATGCTAAAGCTGAAACTCCAGTACTTTGGCCACCTCATGTGAAGAGTTGACTCACTGGAAAAGACTCTAATGCTGGGAGGCATTGGGGGCAGGAGGAGAAGGGGACGACTGAGTTTGAGATGGCTGGATGACATCATCGACTCGATGGACGTGAGTCTGAGTGAACTCCGGGGGATGGTGATGGACAGGGAGGCTTGGTGTGCTGTGATTCATGGGGTTGCAAAGAGTTGGACACGACTAAGTGACTGAACTGAACTGAACTGAGTACTCTATTGTGTATATGTACCACAGCTTTCTTATCCATTCATCTGCTGATGGACATCTAGGTTGTTTCCATGTCCTGGCTATTGTAAACAGTGCTGCGATGAACATTGGGGTACATGGATCTCTCAGTTCTGGTTTCCTCAGTGTGTATGCCCAGCAGTGGGATTGCTGGGTCATAAGGCAGTTCTATTTCCAGTTTTTTAAGGAATCTCCATACTGTACTCCATAGTGGCTGTACTAGTTTGCATTCCTACCAACAGTGTAAGAAGGTTCCTTTTTCTCCACACCCTCTCTAGCATTTATTGCTTATAGACTTTTGGATAGCAGCCATTCTGACTGACGTGAAATGGTACCTCATTGTGGTTTTGATTTGCATTTCTCTGATAATGAGTGATGTTGAGCCTCTTTTCATGTGTTTGTTAGCCATCTGTATGTCTTCTCTGGAGAAATGTCTATTTACTTCTTTGGCCCATTTTTTGATTGAGTCATTTATTTTTCTGGAATTGAGCTGCAAGTGTTGCTTGAATATTTTTGAGATTAGTTGTTTGTCAGTTGCTTCATTTGCTATTATTTTCTCCCATTCTGAAGGCTGTCTTTTCACGTTGCTTATTGTTTCTTTTGTTGTGCAAAAGCTTTTAATTTTAATTAGGTCTCATTTGTTTATTTTTGCTTTTATTTTCAATATTCTGGGAGGTCGGTCATAGAGGATCCTGCTGTGATTTATGTTGGAGAATGTTTTGCCTATGCTCTCCTCTAAGAGTTTTATAATTTCTGGTCTTACATTTAGATTTTTAATCCATTTTGAGTTTATTTTTGTGTATGGTGTTAAAAAGTGTTCTAGTTTCATTCTTTTAAAAGTGGTTGACCAGAAGGCAAAAAGGCAAAATTTTAAATTAATGTTAGAAAAATATTGTCATCATTCACATCTTACTTTTTTCATCTGTAAGGTCCTTAAAAGGTTTCATTTATTTCCCAAAGTCCTAGTGTTGGTCAATTGTAGAATCAGCTCTCAAACTTAGGTAGTCTAATATTAGAGTTTCCAATCTTGCTGTTTTTAACAAAAGTGAATGCCTTCATTTTGGCTACAATTGTGCTTCTTTTATGAATGGTTATAATTTGCTTTAAAGGTCTTTTGATCATTTAAAAGGTAATAAACCTTAATGATATACATAGATACTTATTTCATAAAACATGAATTTATTTTATATTTATTCACTATATTTCTGTTTAGTCAAATTCTTTGACCCAGTTTCCTGTACTGTAGGCATATTCTTCACCATCTGAGACACCAAGGAAGCCTTTTAGTCAACTTCTTCACTCATTAACAATCTAAAAACAAACCATTAAATATCTTGCCTAATATATGTATATATATATACACACTCAAATATAAATTTTAAAATATTTATTCCATATCATATCATACTCTAAATATTCAATTTATATTAATAATTCCAAAATTATAGAAGAGAATAAACAATTTCTGTATTTTACTGTAAAATTTTTTGTAGCAGTTTTACATGTTACATGATATGTTTTCATGAATATGGAAAATATACCCAAAGGACTGATTTCAACAAACCTTGTAAAATGTTTAAGCACTGATTTTAAAGTTACCTTTATAAAACAATGTGATATACATTCATATGCATGATACATCTTATAATTTTATTTTTTGGAAGAGACTTCTAAAAGAATGTTTCATAATTTGAATCTATGGTTCACAACTGAAAATCTCACCATAAAATTACATATTCAGTACAGTTCACTTGTTCAGTACTGTCTAAATCTTTGCAACCCCATGGGCTGCAGCATGACAGGCCTCCCTGTCCATCACTAACCCCCAGAATTTACTCAAGCTCATGTCCATTGAGTCGGTGATGCCTTCCAACCATCTCATCTTCTGTCATCTCCTTCTCCTCTCACCTTAAATATTTCCAAGTATCATGGTCTTTTCAAAAGAGTCAGTTTTTTGCATCAGGTGACCAAAATATTAGCGTTTCAGCTTCAACATCAGTCCTTCCAATGAATGTTCAGGACTGACTTCCTTTAGAATGAACTGGTTGGAACTCAAGCAGTACAAGGGACTCTCAAGAGTCTTCCCCAACACCACAGTTCAAAAGCATCAATTCACTAGTGCTCATCTTTCTTTATGGACCAGCCATACATGACTACTGGAAAAACCATAACCTTGACTAGACAAACCTTTGAAAGCAAAGTAATGTCTCTGCTTTTTAATATGCTGTCTAGGTTGGTTATAATGTTCCTTCCAAGAAGTAAGTGTCTTTTAATTTCATGGCTGCAATCACCATCTGCATTGATTTGGAGCCACAAAAAATAAAGTCTGGCACTGTTTCCAATGTTTCCCTATCTATTTGCCATGAAGTGAAGAATTGATGCTTTTTACTGTGGTGTTGGAGAAGACTCTTGAGGGTCCCTTGGACTGCAAGGAGATCCAACCAGTCCATTCTGAAGAAGATCAGTCCTGGGTGTTCTTTGGAAGGAATGATGCTAAAGCTGAAACTCCAGTACTTTGGCCACCTCATGCAAAGAGTTGACTCATTGGGAAAGACTCTGATGCTGGGAGGCATTGGGGTCAGGAGGAGAAGGGGATGAACGAGGATGAGATGGCTGGATGGCATCACGGACTCGATGGATGTGAGTCTGAGTGAATTCCAGGGGATGGTGATGGACAGGGAGGCCTGGCGTGCTGCGATTCATGGGGTCGCAAAGAGTTGGACACGACTGAGCGACTGAACTGAACTGAACTGATGAGACCAGATGCCATGATCTTAGTGTTCTAAATGTTGAGCTTTAAGCCAACTTTTTCACTCTCCTTTTTCACTTTCATCAAGAGGCTCTTTAGTTCCTCTTCACTTTCTGCCATAAGGGTGGTGTCATCTGCTTAGTGAAAGTGAAGTCGTGCAGTCATGTCTGACTCTTTACAATCCCATGGACTGTAGCCTACCGGGCTCCTCAGTCCATGGGATTTTCCAGGCAAGAACACTGGAGTGGGTTGCCATTTCCTTCTCCAGGGGATCTTCCCGGCCCAGGGATCGAACCCGGGTCTCTTGCATTATAGGCAGACACTTTACCCTCTGAGCTACCAGGGAAACCTGAGCTTCCTGAGCTTCTGCATATCTGAGCTTATTGATATTTCTCCCGGCAATCTTGATTCCAGCTTGTGCTTCATCCAGCCTAGTGTTTCTCATGATGTATTCTGTGTATAAGTTAAAATAGCAGGGTGACAATATACAGCCTTGACATACACCTTTTCTATTTGGAACCAGTCTGTAGTTCCATGTCCAGTTCTAACTGATGCTTCCTGACCTGAATACAGATTTCTCAAAGGCAGTTCAGGTGGTCTGTTATTCCCATCTCTTTCAGAATTTTCCACAGTTTATTGTGATCCACACAGTCAAATCTTTGGCATAGTCAATGCTGCTGCTGTTAAGTCGCTTCAGTCATGTCCAACTGTGTGCAACCCCATAGATGGAAGCCCACCAGACTCCCCTGTCCCTGGGATTCTCCAGTCAAGAACACTGGAGTGGGTTGCCATTTCATTGTCAATAAGGCAGAAGTAAATGTTTTCTGGAACCCTCTTGCTTTTTTGATGATCCAGCAGATGTTGGCCATTTGATCTCTGGTTCCTCTGCCTTTTCTAAAACCAGCTTGAACATCTGGAAGCTAACTGTTCATGTATTGCTGAAGCCTGGTTTGGAGAATTTAAGCATTACTTTAGTAGAGTATGAGATGAGTGCAGTTGTGGAAAAGTTTGAGCATTCTTTAGCGTTGCCTTTCTTAAGGATTGAAATGAAAATTGACCTTTTCAAGGCCCATGGCCACATCCAAGTTTTCCAAATTTGCTGGCATATTGAGCACAGCACTTTCACAGCAACATCTTTTAGGATTTGAAATAGGTCAACTGGAATTCCATTACCTCCACTAGCTTTGTTCGTAGTGATGCTTCCTAAGGCCCACTTGACTTTACATTCCAGGATGTTTGGCTCTAGGTGAGTGATTACACCATTATGACTATCTAGGTCATGAAGATCTTTTTTTTGTAAATTTCTTCTGTGTATTCCTGCCACCTCTTCTTAATATCTTCTGCTTCTGTTAGGTCCATAATATTTCTGTCCTTTATTGAGCCCATCTTTGCATGAAGTATTCCCTTGGTGTCTCTAGTTTTCTTGAAGAGATCTCTAGTCTTTCCCATTCTATAGTTTTTCCTTATTTCTTTGCATTGATCACTGAGGAAGGCTATTCTTGGAACTCTGCATTCAAATGGGTATATCGTTCCTTTTATCTTTTGTTTTTCACTTTTCTTTTCATAGCTATTTGTAAGTCCTCCTTAGACAGCTATTTTGCTTTTTTCCATCTTTTTCTTGGGGATGGTCTTGATCGCTGTCTCCTATACAATGTAACGAACCTCCATGAATAGTTCATTAGGCATTCTGTCTATCATATATATTCCCTTAAATGTATTTCAACGTGGGATAGCTCCTCTAGGCCCTCCTGTGCCTGCGAGAACAGCGGTGGTAAGGAGATACCCCTCGTCCAAAGTAAGGAGCAGTGGCTGTGCTTTGCTGGAGCAGCTGTGAAGAGATACCCCACGCCAAGGTAAGAGAAACCCAAGTAAGATGGTAGGTGTTGCAAAGGGCATCAGAGGGCAGACACACTGAAACCATACTCACTCACAGAAAACTAGTCAATCTAATCAAACTAGGACCACAGCCTTGTCTAACTCAATGAAACCAAGCCATGCCTGTGGGCAACCCAAGACGGGTGGGTCATGGTGGAGAGGTCAGACAGAATACGGTCCACTGGAGAAGGGAATGGCAAGCCACTTCAGTATTCTTGCCTTGAGAACCCCATGAACAGTAGGAAAAGGCAAAATGATAGAATACCAAAGGAGGAACTCCCCAGGTCATTAGGTGCCCAATATGCTACTGGAGATCAGTGGAGAAATAACTCCAGAAAGAATGAAGGGATGAAGCCAAAGCAAAAACAATACCTAGCTGTGGATGTGACTGGTGATAGAAGCAAGATCCAACGCTGTAAGAGCAATATTGCATAGGAACCTGGAATGTCAGGTCCATGAATCAAGGCAAATTGGAAGTGGTCAAAAAAGACGTAGCAAGGGTGAACGTTGACATTCTAGGAATCAGCAAACTAAAATGGACTGGAATGGATGAATTTAACTCAGATGACCATTATATCTACTACTGCGGGTAGGAATCCCTCAGAAGAAATGGAGTAACCATCATGGTCAACAAAAGAGTTCAAAATGCAGTACTGGGATGCAATCTCAAAAACGACAGAATGATCTCTGTTCGTCTCCAAAGCAAACCATTTAATATCACAGTCATCCAAGTCTATGCCCCAACCAGTAACGCTGAAGAAGCTGAGGTTGAATGGTTTTCTGAAGACCTACAAGACCTTTTAGAACTAATACCTGACAAAGATGTCCTTTTCATTATAGGGGACTGGAATGCAAAAGTAGGAAGTCAAGAAACATCTGGAGTAACAGGCAAATTTGGCCTTGAAATGCGGAATGAAGCAGGACAAAGACTAATAGAGTTTTGCCAAGAGAATGCACTGGTCATAGCAAACACCCTCTTGCAACAACACAAGAGAAGACTACACATGGACATTACCAGATGGTCAACACTGAAATCAGATTGATTATATTCTTTGCAGCCAAAGATTGAGAAGCTCTATACAGTCGACAAAAACAAGACCAGGAGCTGACTGTGGCTCTGATCACGAACTCCTTATTGCCAAATTCAAACTTAAATTAAAGGAAGTAGGGAAAACCGCTAGACCATTCAGGTATGACCTAAATCAAATCCCTTATGATTATACAGTGGAAGTGAGAAATAGATTTAAGGGCCTAGATCTGATAGATAGAGTGTCTGATGAACTATGGAATGAGGTTTGTCACATTGTACAGGAGACAGGGATAAAGATCATCCCCATGGAAAAGAAATGCAAAAAAGCAAATAGCTGTGAAAAGAAGAGAAGCAAAAAGCAAAGGAGAAAAGGAAAGATATAAGCATCTGAATGCAGAGTTCCAGAGAATAGCAAGAAGAGATAAGAAAGCCTTCTTCAGAGATCAATGCAAAGAAATGGAGGAAAAGAACAGAATGGGAAAGACTAGAGATCTCTTCAAGAAAATTAGAGATACCAAGGGAACATTTCATGCAAAGATGGGCTCGATAAAGGACAGAAATGGTATGGACCTAACAGAAGCAGAAGATATTAAGAAGAGGTGGCAAGAATACATGGAAGAACGGTATAAAAAAGATCTTCACAACCCAGATAATCATGAAGCTGTGATCACTAATCTAGAGCCAGACATCCTGGAATGTGAAGTCAAGTGGGCCTTAGAAAGCATCACTACGAACAAAGCTAGTGGAGGTGATGGAATTCCAGTTGAACTGTTTCAAATCCTGAAAGATATTGCTGTGAAAGTGCTGCACTCAACATGCCAACAAATTTGGAAAACTCAGCAGAGGCCGCAGGACCGGAAAAGGTCAGTTTTCATTCCAATCCCAAAGAAAGGCAATGCAAAAGAATGCTCAGACTCCTGCACAATTGCACTCATCTCACATGCTAGTAAAGTAATGCCCAAAATTCTCCAAGACAGGCTTCAGCAATACGTGAACCGTGAACTCCCTGATGTTCAAGCTGGTTTTAGAAAAGGTAGAGGAACCAGAGATCAAATTGCCAACATCCGCTGGACCATGGAAAAAGCGAGAGAGTTCCAGAAAAACATCTATTTCTGCTTTATTGACTATGCCAAAGCCTTTGCCTGTGTGGATCACAATAAACTGTGGAAAACTCTGAAAGAGATGGGAATACCAGACCACCTGACCTGCCTCTTGAGAAATCTGTATACAGGTCAGGAAGCAAGTTAGAACTGGGCATGAAACAACAGACTGATTCCAAATGGGAAAAGGAGTACGTCAAGGCTGTACATTGTCACCCTGCTTATTTAACTTATATGCAGAGTACATCATGAGAAACTCTGGACTGGAAGAAGCACAAGCTGGAATCAAGATTGCTGGGAGAAATATCACTAACCTCAGATATGCAGATGACACCACCTTTATGGCAGAAAGTGAAGAGGAACTAAAAAGCCTCTTGATGAAAGTGAAAGAGGAGAGTGAAAAAGTTGGCTTAAAGCTCAACATTCAGAAAACTAAGATCATGCTATCTGGTCCCATCACTTCATGGGAAATAGATGGGGAAACAGTGGAAACAGTGTCAGACTTTATTTTTGGGGGCTCCAAAATCACTGCAGATGGTGACTGCAGCCATGAAATTAAAAGACGCTTACTTCTTGGAAGAAAAGTTATGACCAACCTAGATAATACATTGAAAAGCAGAGACATTAGTTTGCTCACTAAGGTCCGTCTAGTCAAGGCTATGATTTTTCCTGTGGTCACGTATGGATGTGAGAGTTGGACTGTGAACAAAGCTGAGTGCCAAAGAATTTATGCATTTGAACTGTGGTGTTGGAGAAGACTCTTGAGAGTCCCTTGGACTGCAAGGACATCCAACCAGTCCATTCTGAAGGAGATCAACCCTGGGATTTCTTTGGAAGGAATGATGCTAAAGCTGAAACTCCAGTACTTTGGCCACCTCATGCAAAGAGTTGACTCATTGGGAAAGACTCTGATGCTGGGAGAGATTGGGGGCAGGAGGAGAAGGAGACGACTGAGGATGAGATGGCTGGATGGCATCACGGACTCGATGGACGTGAGTCTGAGAGAATTCCGGGAGATGGTGACGGACAGGTAGGCCTAGCTTGCTGCGATTCATGGGGTCGCAAAGAGTTGGACACGACTGAGTGACTGAAATGAACTGAACTGAACTGAAATATATTTCTCACTTCCACTGTATAATCATAAGGGATTTGGTTTTGGTCATACCTGAATGGTCTAGTGGTTTCTCCTACTGTCTTCAATTTAAGTCTGAATTTGGCAATAAGGAGTTCATGATCTGAGGCACAGCCAGCTCTTGGTCTTGTTCTTGCTCACTGTAAAGGTCTTCTCCATCTTTGGCTACACAGAATATAATCAATCTGATTCAGTGTTGACCATCTTGTGATGTCCATGTGTAGAGTCTTCTCTTTTATTGTTGGAAGAGGGTGTTTGCTATGACCAATGTATTCTTTTGGCAGAACTCTACTAGTTTTTACCCTGCTTCATTCTGTACTCCAAGGCCATGTCACTCCAGGTATTTCTTGACTTCCTGCTTTTTCATTCCAGTCCCCTGTAATGAAAAGGACATCTTTTTGGGGTGTTAATTCTAGGGGGTCTTGTAGGTCTTCATAGAACCATTCAACTTCAGCTTCTTCAGCATTATTTGTAGGGGCATAGACTTGGGTTGCCATGATATTGAATGGTTTGCCTTGGAAATGTACAGATATCATTCTGTTATTTTGGAGATTGCATCCAAGTATTGCATTTTGGACTCTTTCATTGACTATGATGGGTATTCCATTCCTTCTAAGGGATTCTTGCCCAAGTAGTAGATATAGTGGTCATCTGAGTTAAATTTACCCATTCCAGTCCGTTTTAGTTCCCTGCTTCCTAAAATGTCACCATTCACTCTTGCCATCTCCTGTTTGACACCTTTCAATTTGCCTTGATTCATGGACCTTACATTCCAGGTTCCTATGCAGTATTGCTCTTTACAGCATCAGACCTTGCTTCCATCACTAGTCACATCACAACTGGGTGTTGATTTTGCTTTGGCTCTGTTCCTTCATTCTTTCTGGAGTTGTTTCTCCACTAAGCTCCAGTAGCATATTGGGCACATATTGACCTGGGGAGTTCATCTTTCAGTGACCTATCTTATTGCCTTTTCATACTCATGGGGCTCTCAGGCACAAATATTGAAGTGTTTTGCCATTCCCTTCTCCAGTGGACCACATTTTGTCACAACTCTCCACCATGACCATCCCTCTTGGGTGGCCCTACTTTGCATGGCTCATAGTTTCACTGATTCAGACAAGGCTATGGTCCATGAGATTAGATTGGTTAGTTTTCTGTGACTATGTTTTTTCATTCTCTCTGCCCTCTGATGGAGAAGGAAAAGAGGCTTGATGAAGCTTCCTGATGGGATAAACTGACTAAGGGGTATACTGGGTCTTATTCTGATGGGCAAGACCATGCTCAGTAAATCTTTAATTCAATTTTCTGTTTATGGGTGGAGCTGTGTTCCCTCCTTGCAGTTTACCTGGGACCAAACTATAGTGGAGGTAAAGAAGATAATGGTGACCTACCTCAAAAGATCCTATGCTGCTACTGCAAAGTCACTTCAGTCGTGTCTGACTCTGTGCGACCCCATAGATACCAGCCTACCAGACTCCCCTGTCTCTGGGATTCTCCAGGCAAGAACACTGGAGTGGGTTGCCATTTCTTTCTCCAATGCATGTAAGTGAAGTCTCTCAGTTGTGTCCGACTCTTAGCAACCCCATGGACTGCAGCCTACCACGCTCCTCCGTCCATGGGATTTTCCAGGCAAAAGTACTGGAGTGGTATGCCATTGCCTTCTCTGCCAAAGGTCCCATACATGATCCTAAAATTTAATGAGGACTATGAAAAAGGGTACACCCTGAACAAAACATTAGAGTGTTTCCCTGTGTTGCATATAATTACTTCACAGGTAAGAAAGGTCTTTGGGGAAACTTAGTGGTAGTTTTTCTATGAAAGGCTCCTCTGGGCTGTTGTATTCTTGGTAATGAAATAAATTAAAATATTAATTAGCTGTGGAAAGCTCAGGTGGCAATGTGATCATACAGACTACAGCCTTTTAAAATGTGTTTACAGTTTTTGAATGCGATGAAATCAATAATCACTTCCTTCCATTTCATTACAGTTTCAAGATTAGGTGTGTTCACATTTAAAGTAAAAATGTTAATGAAGTTGAATTAGTTTCTTTATCTTTCAGACTAAACCTATGACTTCTATCAAGTGTATTTCATCCTTGACCACTGAGCCTGAAAGCCAGTAGTTAGGAGATAAAAACGAGTTATTTCTTGGAAATATCTGTCTACCATTAATGCAAGAGAGACTTTGTTTTTGCCAATAAATAAAATCAATTCACCACCGTGTCTGCTACTGGTATGGATGGAGTCACTGTATCCATTTAGCCCATCAGCTGCTTATCTGACAGGAGAGCTGGACTAAATGCTTTTCTTTAAGAAAAAGCAGGAAATCAAGTTTGAATATTTAAAATTCTGAATCTAGCCTTAAACAGAGCTGATAAGGAGACTACTCATTTTGACATATTTCTTATTAGTTTAATTATTGATACCTAGGTCTATTTAGCAGAGAAGGCAATGGCACCCCACTCCAGAACTCTTGCCTGGAAAATCCCATGGATGGAAGAGCCTGGTGGGCTGCAGTCCATGGGGTCGCTAAGAGTCGGACACGACTGAGTGACTACACTTTCACTTTTCACTTTCATGTATTGGATAAGGAAATGGCAACCCACTCCAGTGTTCTTGCCTGGAGAATCCCAGGGACAGGAGAGCCTGGTGGGCTGCCATGTATGGGGTCTCACAGAGTTGGACACGACTGAAGTGGCTTAGCAGCAGCAGGTCTATTTAGATTTTTTGAAAGTCTAGCCACTCCTCCACGTAGGTTGAATTCAAGCCTCACTGAAGTACTTCCCTGCCAACCAAATCTATGGGATTTATGTTACTTCATGTTAGTTTAATAATTACTTTGTTATATCAAAGCTCATTCAAGTGGAAACAAATGAAACTTCACACCTTTGTTTTTTATTACTAGTATTTAATGCTATCCAAAAAAAAAAAAAAAAATTACAGTGACATCTTCCATGTACTGACTCATTTTTAAATGAGATACGGTCAGAGTTTACCACTTTCACTCAATTCTTTGCACATAGGTTGTCATTATTAATCATTTGTAAGTGGAGTGAGAATTTAAGTAGCTCTGAAAAGAGCTGGCCCAGAGAACTCACTTGTATACCCTAAATTGCTTTACTTCATTTACATCTTAGTAGCAACTTAACAGCAGCAGCAGCGACTTAGCAGCAGCAGGCTTACAATAAACAAAAATCCAGTCTTAATAGATTGAACAGACACAGGAATACACTGGAAAACTCAGGAAAGATAAGAATCTGGAAGGGAGTATCACTGGAATTCTGGGCAACTTTGCTTAACATAATTAATTTTTGCGAGCCACATGGTGTAGTTTTAAGTTTTACTGTTCCTATTGCTCTGTTTCCTCCCCACCCCCACCCCAAATTCAACTTACCTTATTTTCCCCTCAAAATGTTCTTAGCACCTAGGTCTTTACTCTATTTGTTCACTTACCATACGTAATCAAATTCATATTCTACTTTAAAAATTCCAGGAAAAATAATCTGATTGTCTCAGGAAACAGTGAAAGCAGTGAGAGATTTTGTTTTGGGGGGGCTTCAAAATCACTGCAGATGGTGACTGCAGCCATGAAATTAAAAGACGCTGGCTCCTTGGAAGAAAAGCTATGACCAACCTAGACAGCATATTAAAAAGCAGAGACATTACTTTGCTTTCAAAGGTCCATCTAGTCAAGGCTATGGTTTTTCCAGTAGTCATGTATGGTTGTGAGAGTTGGAAATCTGAGCACCAAAGAACTGATGGTTTTGAACTGTGGTGTTGGAGAAGACTTTTGAAATTCCCTTGAACTGCAAGGAGATCCAACCAGTCCACCCTAAAGGAAGTCAGTCCTGAATATTCATTGGAAAGACTGATGTTGAAACTGAAACTCCAATTCTTTGGGCAACTGATGCCAAGAACTGACTCATTTGAAAAGACCCTGGTGCTGGGAAAGACTGAAGGTGAGTGGAGAAGGGGATGACAGAGGATGAGATGGTTGAAACATATTACCGACTCGATGGACATGAGTTTGAACAGCTTCAGGAATTGGTGATGGACAGGGAAGCCTGGCGTGCTACAGTCCATGGGGTCACAAAGAGTCAGACACGCCTGAGTGACTGAATTCCATTTTTTGTTAAGATTGAGGAAAAACATTAGCACTGTGTTTATATGTGGACATATCTATCTCTGAACTCTTATTTCTACTCCAGTTAATTTTCTTTAAAAGATGGACAGATTTTCTGAATTAAAATTTAAATTGCCTTGATGTTATTTTTGTGACTTCTTGTTGTTGTTCAGTTACATCCAAATCTACAATCCCATGGAATGCAGCACGTCAGGCTTCCCTGTCCTTCACCATCTCCCAGAGTTTGCTCAAACTCAAGTCATTTTTATGACTACATTTCCAGTACTAGTTACTTTATTTATTTGTTTAGGCTCATCCCATTAATTCTGACTCTCAAGAAAATAAGGGATAACAGGTAAAAGCATATTGGAGAAGGAAATGGTAACCCACTTCAGTGTTCTTGCCTGGAGAATCTCAGGGACAGCAGAGCCTAGTGGGCTGCCATCTGTGGGGTTGCACAGAGTTGGACATGACTGAAGAGACTTAGCAGCAGCAGCAGCAGCAGCAGGTAAAAACATTGTTTGTAGCTTGGTAATGCTTATACTTTTTCATAGTTATTTGATAATATTTTCCAGGACATTTTATTATTAGTAGTTAAGGAAGTTATTGTTTAATTTTTAAAACACTATTTTAAAATTGCTAGGATTCAGTAATAAACTTTGTGCTACATGCCTTTTTATAGGAAATCACTTTACCAAGTTTTAAGTTTATTCTACACTTGGCTTATGGTATATATTGCTAAATAATACTTAAAATTGTCAGCTGTAAATGTATAACTTTATTTAAATTTTTGAAATATCATTAGAGAACTTTATATATTATTATAATAAAATATCAATGCAGTTCTAAAGAAACTCCTTAGACTTTTGCTCTTTTAAAAAATATTTATTTATTTATTTGGCTGCGCTGGGTCTTATATGAGGCACGTGAGACCTAGTTCTCTCATCAGTGATTGTACCCAGACCTCCTGCATTGGGAGTGCAGAGTCTTAGCACTTGGACCACCAAAGAAATCCCTATAATCTTACTGTTAATAAACTTATTTCTTTCTTGATTTTTCCAGTCACCTAAATCTTGTGCTGTGGACACCACAACCAATAGGTTTTACTTGCCCAGTAAAAAGTGACAGTTTTTGGTTGAAATAATGCTTCTGTTAAACTACTAACTAATAACCTTTCACACTAGCAAATAAGAGATCTCTTATTGACCAGTCACTAGAATTAGAGCTCCAGCAATTTTGAAATTTTTATTACTTGCTTTTCTTAATGGACCATTTATATCAAAAATATTTTTAAAGCAAATTGAAGTAGAGCTATGTGGAAGACTCATCAGTCAGTGGAGGATGGGTGCAGCTTCCAAGGAGGATGAGAAGATTACAATCCAGAGAATATAATGAGAATGCAGTCAGTTATGTTCATACCAATTCTCATTACAATCTTTGTCACTGCAAAGCATTCACAGTGTATCACTTTCCACCCTTGTTATATTCTTTTTCAGAAAAATGAGATATTATTCATGCTATCTGCCTTTCTTTCTCATAAACCTCCCCAAAGTTTTATTATATTTTTCACAGATGCATTAGAAGAATAAATTGTGTAGCTCATACAAAGTCCACAGAAGCATTTTGATAAATACTGGAATATAATTTAAATCATGAAGCTAGGTCATATAATAGAATTACAAAACAAAATACAATTAATGAAAATGTGGATAAATGCACTGCTCTGATAAAAGAGTATTTTGAAATGTATCTCTTGCATATGTGACATAAGTAAGCAAAGTTTCTATAAGATGCTACAGTAGCCTGGGATGAGAATACTGTGAATTAACAAGTCATTCAGCTCCTGTACTTCCACATCTCCCTCTTTCCTAACTGTTTATATATACAAGTGAACTAATAAAATTTCTTTGTGTTTGTTTCAACTAAAGTAAAGAGCTGAAGCTGAAGACTAGGGAATCTAATAGCTACCTTTAAAATCAAGATACTTAAAAATCTTACTGAAGCACATTTTTTTCTCTGAATTTTAAGAAAAGACAAAACTTACAAATTTGATATATTTCAAGTTTGTTCTAAAGTTTCCATTTGAAAGCCTTGTTTCCCAAAGAAATTTCAAAGTTTGTAAGAACAGATTTACTTTTGCTTATTATCTGGACATTATCAATAGGCCTCCTTTTTACTCATAACTTTTTCTGTTAGACAATGATATAGTGACTCAACTTATAGGATCTCATGAGCTGTGTGTGTGTGCTCAGTCATGTCTGATCCTTTGCAACCCCATGGACTATAGCCCATCTGGCTCTTCTGTTCATGAAATTTTCTAGGTAAGAATACTGGAGTGGGTTGCCATTTCCTCCTCTAGGGGAATCCTCCTGATCCAGATATTGAACCTGCATACCCTACATTAGCAGGTGGATTCTTCTACCACTGAGCCACCTGGAAAACCCCTTTTGTAAACTAATCCCATCCCCTCTCCTCAATAAAGTCTATTCTCTCCCCAGTCCAAACATCTTTCATAGTCATATTCATAATGTCTTTTCTTCCCTTTCAGCTAAGCACATGGTTTCTAAATGCTATGTTTAGAACTTTCAATTTTATCTTAAATGATAGTAGCAAGAGTGGGCATTCATATCTTGTTCCTGATCTTAGAAGAAAAGCTTTTAGGTTTCCACTGTTGAGTGTAATGTTAGCTTTGGACCTGTCATATATGGTCTTTATCATGTTGGTGCACATTCCCTCAATAACCATTTTGTTGACATTTTTATCATGAAAAGATACTAAATTTTGTCAAATGATTTTTCTGCATCTACTGAGATGATAATAGAAGCTGCCATTAAAGGAAACAAAATTTCTACATTAAACCATCCCCTCAGTTTCCCTTAGTTATATACCCTTCATTAAGAAAATAAGCACACTAGGTGCCCTCAATTCTGATGTTAAAGAGATCATTTTTTCAATCTAAACAAGTGTAGAAATTGCAGTTAATTTTTGAGTCAGCTCCATTTTTTTAGTATTCTTTGCAACTACATCAGTTGAAGAGCTGTTCCAAACAGATGAGTCCACCACAAAAAAAAAAAAAAAAAAAAAAAAACTGAACAAAAATGATCTTCTCTAAGTAGAGTCAGCAGGATGGCAGAGGTCTCCAACCTTCCACCCATGGACACTATGAGTAACCAGCTGTACAGGTATTAATTCCCATCTGAGAGAAATCCAGAAAGTAGTTATAGTCCTGTACAATGAGCAACTGCGAAAGTACCCAAATTGAATGTAGGGAAAGCTAAGATTAAAGTAAGTAAGAAAAGTTGAGACTCTGTCATCATAAACCCCACCCCAATGACATATAATCAGGAGATAATCCTCAACTTCCAGCTTTTTTTTTTTTTTTGAGAAGCAAAAAATAGTTGGGCTACTCACCTACTATCTCAGTTTTCATGACCTCTAGAAAGAGGAGAGTGAAAAAGTTCGCTTAAAGCTCAACATTCAGAAAACAAAGATCATGGCATCTGGTCCCATCACTTCATGGGAAATAGATGGGCAAACAGTGGAAACAGTGTCAGGCTTTATTTTTGGGGGCTCCAAAATCACTGAAGAAGGTGACTGCAGCCATGAAATTAAAAGACGCTTACTTCTTGGAAGAAAAGTTATGACCAACCTAGATAGTATATTCAAAAGCAGAGACATTACTTTGCCAACAAAGGTCCATCTAGTCAAGGCTATGGTGTTTCCTGTGGTCACGTATGGATGTGAGAGTTGGACTGTGAACAAAGTTGAGCACCGGAGAATTGATGCGTTTGAACTGTGGTGTTGGAGAAGACTCTTGAGGGTCCCTTGGACTGCAAGGAGATCCAACCAGTCCATTCTGAAGGAGATCAACCCTGGGATTTCTTTGGAAGGAATGATGCTAAAGCTGAAGCTCCAGTACTTTGGCCACCTCATGCAAAGTGTTGACTCATTGGAAAAGACTCTGATGCTGGGAGGGATTGGGGTCAGGAGGAGAAGGGGATGACCCAGGATGAGATGGCTGGATGGCATAACTGACTTGATGGACGTGAGTTTGAGTGAACTGTGGGAGTTGGTGATGGACAGGGAGGCCTGGTGTGCTGCAATTCATGGGGTCACAAAGAATTGGACACGACTGAGTGACTGAACTGGACTGAACTGAACCAAGAGACTGGCTTTTAACTCATCCATCTCTCAAAACTGATGAGGCCTGGCATTTCCCAGTCCCTTGGGTTTCTGAGAAGGAAGGGGAAATTTTAATCAGGTGCAGAAATACTCCCCCTGGCTCTTATTCCTGGCTTGGTGAAAAGAGGCAACAAAGCCCAGCTCTCAGATTCTCCATGGAAAAGATTAGAATGCTGGCTTTTTCCAGTGCTGATTGAAGGTCTGGTTTCTAATTAGGCTGCATGGAGAGCTAATGTGGCACACAAGTGTCCTCCTCAGTGAGCTAGAAAGAGCATGTGGGCCCTTCCTATAGCTGCTCCTTCACCACCAGTTCAATCCAGCTAAAGTGACCAACCCTTAAACTTGCTCCTGGAAGGAGTTGTACTACTCGTTTAACTTTTGACTTTTCTTTCTGATGCTTGAGGGTTTGGCTTCTCATTTGTGTGTCTCAGAGTTGACAGGGCTTGGCTTTTGCAAACTCATTAGAGTCTACAGAGAACCAAATAATAAGTTTGAAGGCTCAGCAGGCTGTTCTAAAAATCAGGAATTGCTACACTTACACAAAATAGATCAAATCAGAAACTCTCTAGAGCCAAAGAAGCTCATATAATGATAAAAATATTAATAGGAAGATAAAGCAATTTTAAGTATATATGCACCTAACAGAGAGCACTTAAGTATATAAAATATTGACATATCTGAAATTAACAGCAATAGAATAATATTAGATTTAATACCCCACTACAATAATGAATAACATATACAGATACAGAAAAAAATAAAAAAAAACAACTGACTTAAACAATACTATAGATAAAATTGACCTAGCAGAACTTTGTACTCGGCAGCTGATAAACACACACACTTCAAGTGCACAAACAGCCATATCCAAAATAAATCACATATTAGGTCACAAAGTCAGTGTTAAAAATTTAAGAAGGTCAGAATGATACTAAGTATCTTTTATGACCATGATAAAATAAAACTGGAAATCAGTAACATCAACACAACAAGAAAAATCACAAATATAGGGAAACTAAACAAAATAACAGAGAAGGCAATGGCAAGCCACTGTAGTACTCTTGCCTGGAAAATCCCATGGATGGAGGAGCCTGGTAGGCTACAGTCCATGAGGTCGCGAAGAGTTGGACAGGACTGAGTGACTTCACTTTCACTTTTCACTTTTATGCATTGTAGAAGGAAATGGCAACCCACTCTGCCAGGAGCCAGTGTGAAGAATCCTGTCCATGGCAAACGTCATGAGGAAGAGGCCTGACAGGCAAAGGCGAGTCAGGACTCAAGGGAGCCCCTGGATCTGCTCGAGCATCTACCCCCAAAAACCAGAGTCTGTCTGCCTTATTGTATTATGCCTTTCACCAACTTTTCTGACATTAACAGGGGGCTATCCCCCACCATCTTTCTCTGGAAAAAGTTAACTTAGAGCTCTAGTCAATAAGTATCCTGGGTGTAGTAAGAGTGTTTCAGTCTAAAAACTCCTCTGATGGCTCTAGCCTGCCTGACAAGTTTATACGGACTCTCACAGGCACACGTGATTGTTCATAGCCTCCCAAACATCAGAGGCACGAGACACTCTAAGCTTTCTAAATACAGAGCCTTTTGAGAAGTTTGAAACTATTAGTGTAGTATTAGAGGATTGCTAGAATAATACTGGTGGAGGGTTACATTGTTGAACCAATATTTGCTGCTAAGTCTCCATATCCCTTGTCCTTTATATACATTAATTGATATAGCTGGCATATGGAAAAAATAAGTAATAACTTTTGATATTAATCACATTAGACCTTAGGATAGTAAATTATTTTCTTGATTATAGCCCACTGCATTTTTGCCCTTTGGGAATGCAACTTTATCTGGTGCCTTCAGAGAGTGGCACTTGACTTGAGAAAAATCACCTTGGAGAAAATAAGTTTTTTGGTTGACTGACCATTATCAGAAGGAAAGGGTCATAAAATGTTAGCAGGCCCCCCTGGCCAGAAGATGATGTAAAACCACCGAAAACCTTTGTATGCATGCATAAAAAGCTCCTGGTCTCGATTAGAGTCAGAACTGCTGACCCTGCATGACTTTGTATTTTCCATTTATATCTATGTATGACTTAAAGTATAAAAGCTTCCCTGAAAAATAAAGAAACGGACCAGTTCCTCGAAAGTTTGGTTCCCCCGTGTCATCTTTTCTTTCTTGCTCTCCTTTTCAGGCTAAATCCCATCTGGAGCACAGAGGTCTGTTGTGTTTACTTATTTGCCTGGGCTTCTAAGACCCGAACAGGAAGGCACCCTGCATCTTCACTTCCTCAGGAGACCGGGAGGGCACCTGCAGCCTACGTAAATGGTGCAAGTCTCTTGTCTTGAGAATTTATTGGCTTTCTGTGTAAACCAAGGAATATCAGCCTCTTTTCTCCTCCATTTTCTCCACTACACTATTCTTTTCTAATCTCTCTCTAGATCTCTAATTAATCTCTTTCTAGGCACCGACGCCTTTCACCCTTCAATTACCCTGGATCCAACTGGAGCTGGACCCCGATACCATTCCAGTGTTCTTACCTGGAGAATTCCAGGGATGGTGGAGCCTGGTGGGCTGCCATCTATGTGGTCACACAAACTCTGACATGACTGACGTGACTTAGCAGCAGCAAACAAAATATTTTTGAACAATCACTGGCTCAAAAATGTAATCAGAAAGGAATTAGAATATAGAGGCAAACAGAAATGAAGACACAATATACCAAAACTTGCAATGCAGGAGATTGGGGTTCTATTCCTGGGTCAGGAATATCCTTTGTAGAACGGAATGGCTACCCACTCCAGTATTCTTACCTGGAATATTCCATGGACAGAGGAGCCTGATGGGCTTCAGTCCCTAGGATGCAAAGAACTGGACATGACTGAGCGACTAACAACAATAGCACAAGCATTACTAAGAGAGAAGCTTATAGCAGTAGATGTTTACATTTAAAATATGGCCTCAAAGAGACAACCTAACTTTACACCTCAAGGAATTCAGAAAAGGCAACCTAAGGTTTAAGGTAATGGAAGGAAAGGTCAAAGAAGTAATGAAGACATACGAACAATTATATACCAACATACACATGGATAACATAGAATAAATGCATAAATTTCTAGAAACATGCAACCTGTCATGACTGAATCAAAAAAAAATAAAAAGCCTAAAAAGACCAATACAAAGACTGAAGCAGTAAAACAAAACCTCCAAACAAACATGCTCAGGGCCAGATGGCATTGTGGGAAATTCTGCAAACATGCAAGGAATTAATATGAAACCTCCTCAAACTCTTAAAACAAAAAAAAGAATAGGAGTGAAAACTTCTAAACTCATCTTATGGTGCCAGCAACATCTTCATACCAAAGTCACACAATGCCATCACAGGACAAGGCAACTATATGCCACTAACTAATAAACATAGGTGAAAAAATCTTTCATGAAATACTAGCAGACTCAATTCAACAGTACTTAAGAAAATTTAGATGCCATGACCAAGTGGGATTTACCCTTGTGTTGCAGGGATGATTTAGCCACACTTTTGAAAAGAGCATAAAAAAAAATTACTGGCATTCTATATGCTAATAGATTACACATAAAGGAAATTACCCCATTTACAACAGTAAGAATAAAATACTTAGAAATTAATTAAACCAAAAGGTTAAAGACTTATACACATAAAACACTGATGAAGGACAACAGACAGACATCCCATGTTCATCTTCTAGAATTATATAATTTAAAAATTCATGCTGCTTGAAATAATCTACACAAATAAATCCTATCCCTATCACAATTCCAACTGCTTTTTTCTGAAGAAACAAAAATTCTAAAATTCATAAGAACAGAAAACCTCAAGGAGTTGAAGCAATCTTGATCAAAAACAAATCTGGAGCTCTCATACTTCTTGATTTCAAATGTATTACAGAAGCTATAGTTATAAAAACAGTACAAAATTGGCATTAAAAAAGAGAGAGACAGAACAATGAAACAGAATACAGAGGCCAGAACTAAATTCACATTTACTGTCAACTGATCTTTAGGGTGCTAAGAACACACTATGGGGAAAGGACTGTAAAAGTGAAAGTAGGACCTTATCTTACACCATAAAAAAAACTTCAACTCAAAATGGATTAAAGAGAAATACTTTTAAGACCTGAAACGACAAAACTACTAGAGCAAAACATAAGGGGAAAAGCTTTAACACTGGCTTTGGTAATGATTTTTTGAATATGACACCAAAGGTACAGGCACTGAAAACAAAATAAGACTGCATTAAACCAAAAAAAAAAAAAAAAAACTAAAAAAAATGCTAAAAATGCTAAAATAAAATGCTAAAAATGCTTCAACAGTGTAAAGGCAACAGGCAGAATGAGAAAATATATTTGTAAACCACATGTCTGATAAGGAGTTAATAATCAAAATACATAAGGAACTTCTACAACTCAATTTTTAAAGTAATATGATTAAAATTTGGGCAAATGACTTGAATTGACATTTCTCAAAAAGAAATACAAAGAGCCAATAGGTAGATATATGAAGAAATGCAATTATAGGTAATATCAATAAGGTATTTAAAGCATCTTTGCTTACTTTCAGCCAACCTAACTATTGATATTACACATAAAAAATATTATAATTTAGAACCATGGAAATACACCCACCAAGTCTCTTGTGGCAGGAAGAAACATCAACTGACTGCCATGTTTCTACTGATGCCTCACTTCCCCATAGTTCTTCTCAGTCAATAATTAATTATGGTTGGGGGGTATTAGAGTGGGCTCATTCCAACAGTATAAGGGAATTCTCTAATGAGCAGTCTTCATTCAAGGATTTCCCAGTGACTTTACCCAAACTTCGTTTGGTAAGGTGCTACCATCTAAGACTGCCTATTTGATTATCCTCCCTTCCCACACCCATCTCTCATATGCATCAACCCTTAAATGTGGTCTGAAGCCTCTCCTTGTGCATTTATCTTTCAGAGAAGTTCCCACAGACACAAATCTTTTACACATTTAACCCCATCCCTGTTTCACTTCTTGGAGTTCCCAGACTGACACAGATAGTGACAATTGTCTTAAAGGTTAAATTGCTTTGGACCATCAGAAACAAAAGTTTTATGAAAATTATGAATAATTGCATTAGCAATATGGTTCCCACTTATTTCAGTTACTATGAAGTAGGTACTGTCCTAAGCATTCTACATGTATTATTCAATTTTCATAATAATTATAAAAATATTACCAACACCCTTTTTCAGATGTGAAAACAATTGTAGGACATGGTATACTCCTGGCAGAAAACAGAGCATACTAGAAAAAGGAAATTGAAGATAATTTAATAAAAGAGACAATTTGTAACTGTTTCTGGCAGATTAAAGGAAAATAAAAAACTATTGAGATGCCCTGGAGCTAGGGACTATGGAAACCTCATCACTTCTAATTCCACACAATCTCAGGGGAAGGGAGAGATAACCAGGCACCTGGAGTATTATAACTGAGGTAACAAAGGAAAAGGCCATCATGGGACAGGGCCTCTGACCTTTAGGTAGCAGAATACAGGTCATCAGGGAGGGAAATGGGCAATAAGTGTGACCTCTTTATTTCTCTGTTCTCTAATCTACCACTTCCTCCATTATTTGACCCTAATCAGAAGCTGGAGCAATAAAGAGTCCCTGTGATGTAACTTATATAGGCCAGCCTCCTGAAACAGAACCGGTGAGGAGAATAGAAACACATCTGGATAGGGATACAAAAAATATACCAAGAATAAGTGGATAATCATTTTAAAGTCACATTGTCAGTATCTCTCATAAAAGTCAGTATAGGAAATTGAGCTCAAATTTGACTCCAAAGTCTTATTTCTACCATGCACTATTGGGGACTAAGACTTTATGGATACACTCTTGAACATAAATGCTTACACATAAATATTTGTATACAATATGTATATTTTTAAGAGACAGAAGAAGAAAGAGAGGTTAAATATAAACTATTGGCTCATACAATTACAGAGGCTGAGAAGTTCTATTGTCTGCTTTCTCTAAGCTGGGGACACAAGAGAGTTGGTATCATTTGAAGCCCTAAGAATTGTAAAGCTAATGGTGTAGATTTCAATATATGTCTAAAAACCCAAGAAAAAGTATGTAGGGCAAGACAAGATTGATGTTCCAGCTCACAGATAGGCAGCTTTCCTCTGCCTTTTTGTTCTATCCAGGTTCTCAATAGATTAGATAATGCCACCCACATAGAGGAGGACCATCTGCTCTATTCAGTCCACCAATACAAATGCCGGTCTCTTCTAGAAATATCCAGAAATAAAATTTAGCTTGTTATGTGGACATTCATTCCATGGGTCCACTTGGTACCATGGAATTAATGACCATACACCATTATGCAATCATGCCTTCCTCCAAGGGAGGCAATATTACGATATAGTCCCAGCAATTATTTTTGAAGAAAGGAAGCAGCTATTAAAGAGAAAATTAAAACTTCACATTGTCTTAATCTGGTTGGATGTCAATGAAATTGTGATTTTAGGAATAGTTTCTAAGCCAGACATCTGTTATGATCATCGGGTAAAGGTCATCTCAGAGCCCCTTTCCTGAGGTGGCTGCTAAAGATTAGTACCATGTTACTCCCCAATTTGGTCACTTTAACATATTTAATTGGGGTTCTGAAAACTTAACTGTCATCTTAGCCCTTTTCCCACATTCCAAGTTCAAGAGCCATTCAGAAGCTTGAACAGAGTAAGATAAAGACAGAGACTAATACCTTGCTTTCAGTTGATTGCAGAAAAGAAATAAAGGGGAGGATTGGCAAAGCACTGCAAAGAGACCAAGTCAAGACTCTAATGTAAAAAGATACATGTACCTGCCATGTTCATAGCAGCACTATTCACAATAGCCAATACAAGGAAACACACTAAATGTTCATTGCCAGATAAATGGATACAGAAGTGGTATATGTATACAGTGGAATACTATTCAGCCATTAAAAGAAAAAATAATGTCATTTTTAGCATCATGGATGCAACTAGAGATTACCATGCTAAGTCAGTCAGTAAGAGAAAGACAAATACTATGTCACTTATATGTGGAATCTAAACTATTGCACAAATGAACATATTTATAAAACAGAAATAGACTCACAGGCATAGAAAACAGATTTGTTGTTGCCAAGGGGGAGGATATTGGAGGAAGGGTAACATGAGAGCTTGGTATGAGCATACTAGGTTTTTATATACAGAATGAATAAACAGGGAATTATATTCAGTATCCTATGGTAAATGAATTATATTTAATATCCTATGGAAAAGAATATTTAGAAACAGAATGTGTATATGTATGTGTAACTGAATCACTGTTGTATAGCAGAAACTAACACAATACTGTAAATCAACTATGTGCTGTGCTTAGTCACTCAATCATGTCCAACCCTTTGCAACCCCATGGACTATAGTTCACCAGGCTCCTCTGTCCATGGGGATTCTCCAGGCCAGAATACTGAGCGGTTTTGCCATGTCTTCCTCTAGGGGATCTTCCCAACGCAGGAACTGAATCCAGGTCTCCTACATTGCGAGCAGACTTTTTATCAGCTGAGCTACCAGGGAAGTTCCACATGTGTGTATATATGTGTGTATAGCTTAATTTTGAAATATTTGTTTATATAGATATTTACCAGCTAAGACAAGATAGAAAGGGAATTACTTGTACAGATTCCAACTATTCAGCATGTATGTAGAAGGAAGAGGGAATAAATCCAAAGTCATTGTCCTTGATTATCTCAGGAAAAAGGTTTTTCCTTAAAGAAGAATTAATGTTAAGGGGAAAAGCTCTCCTACTAAGCACATATGAGGTTTCTTCATTTGATCCTTATCTGACGAAATGTAAAACCTCTATGACATGCCAAATCAACTATATGTCAATTAAAAAACATAAGTAAAAAGAGACCAAGTCACAGAGAGTGAAAAATAGTGCTGAAAACTTCAGCATCTCTGGCCCCATCAATCACTGAAGATAATTCAACAGCACAAGATCATCATTAACTGGGTATAACTTAAATAGGTCCTTTAGGTAAGGGTAGCTGTGTTGTGGAGAAGGCAGTGGCACCCCACTCCAGTACTCTTGCCTGGAAAATCCCATGGATGGAGAAGCCTGGTGGGCTGCAGTCCGTGGGGTCACTAAGAGACGGACACGACTGAGTGACTTCACTTTCACTTTTCACTTTCATGCATTGGAGAAGGAAATGGCAACCCGCTCCAGTGTTCTTGGCTGGAGAATCTCAGAGACGGTGGAGCCTGGTGGGCTGCCATCTATGGGGTCACACAGAGTCGGACTCGACTGAAGTGACTTAGCAGCAGCAGCAGCAGCAGCAGCAGCAGCTGTGTTGCAGCTAATCTGACCCTCATAACTCATTCTCAGGTCTCAAAGAAAAAAAAATAATAGGAAACCAGCATTCAAATTTATTTTATGACAAAATTAAGTCTTCTCCCTGGGCACGTCTTCTCATTGTCCTAATTTAACCAGTTGAAATTCCCCTTTGAAATATTCTATTAGTAAAACTTTTTAAATGGGGAGTCTATATTCCTTCAAAAATATGGACCATAGATCTTTCTCCAAATAGGTTTTTTTCCCCCTAACGTCAATACTTTTTCTTTTCTTTTTTTTTTTTTTGTAATCTACAAAATAAGTAAAGTTAGTTCACTGGAACAGTAAAGACATAATGACTTCTGGGACAGTCATAATTGCAGTGAGGCACACTGCAGAGAACAAATGATAACACATTTGAAATGTAAAGCCAGAAGCCTGAGATATACTTTTAAACTGGCAGTCCCATGTGTCCTCTTCATTCTTCTGTGAAGCACTCACACATAGTTCTGCAAAACGCAGCAGGCTGGTATAGGTTTAGTGAGGGTTTATTCAGAGTTTTGGGCTTGGTTGCTATTAGTCAGTGGAGATAAAAACCTCCCTAGACACTTCTGTTTAATTCAAATACTTATATAGAGATTTATCAATCACTAGTTAAAAGAATATTAGGACAAGGATCCTGCTTTCTGAAGTTCCAGATGTGTCAAATGGACTGGCAAGGCCAAGGGCCCTGACTGCTGAGAAGAAGAATCCGACTGTGAGAAGGAAGAGAGTAAAGGTCTGGGGATGACTGAGTATGTTTGTGAATGTTAAAGAGTCAGAACTCTTTAGGGAAATGGTGTTAGATAATTTAGACCTAAGTGCTAATCTTGACACGGAATGCAGCTATGTCAACAGGAACCAGGGTGAGCAGAATAAGGTGGCCCATTAAGGACTCAAGGGCTTCAGCAAAACTCAGAGTATAATCACAGCTTCCACAGTATCATGGAGGAGCTGCACTATAGACATACTCATGAGTATTCATACTCAGACATATACATGAGTCCAAATACTCATGCCCTCAAGGACTTACCTGCCTGGGCTGTGTCCTGCCTAGCAGAGACCAGCAAATGAGCAATAAAAACAACTGAGTCATGCAAAAGTGTAAAAGCCCTAAGATTACTCAGAAGTAAAATTTCACACAATCATAGAGTGGTATATTATAGAAGGAAATTTAAAGAACAAATGTGGAAGTCATTTCTGTAAGACACTTTTGTCCTAAGTTAATTTTTTTTCCTTTTCCCCTTCCTCTATCACATATGCCTTATATCAGGATTAATCTTACCTTGATGAAAAACACAAATGTTTAAGTTTCATCCATTCACCTACTTTATTTAAACATGTTGCTACCTCATTTTATTCATTTACCATTTTTCTCACTTGTCCACCATTACTAGTATGGCAAGGAATCCTTGCCATGATAAATTTAACAAAGGTTTATAAAGCAGACTTTTCATAGGACCTAGCACATGCTTTGCAAAGGTTGACACATGAATAGCTGCAGAGTGGTAAATTCTTTATTTATTAAACATTAGATTTTTACATTAGTAGTTCTGGAATATGAAATATTGAGAATGCTGATATTCTGGGTTCCATGTCTCAACGGTCCAACCTCTAAAATGGAAGAAATACTTCCCATTTCTACTCTTCCATCCTCATAGGTGTGTTTTTAGAACTAATGAGATAATATTTATAATCCTAGGGAGTAGATAGCTTCCTTTCTCAAGACATTAGTGTGCAATTTAGTGCTTATGGAAAAGCAATTTACTGAATGGTACCCTAGTGGTATAAGAAATATTGAAGGACTATTCTATTCTCAGAAAGTAAAAAAAAATGGTGGAGTCTGAATAGCAGAACATGACAATATTTATACTTTAAAGTTTTAAGTGATGAAGAAAAACTAATCCATGTTACCTTCTCTGAAATATATTTCTTGAATTAATATTTTCCTAGTTTGTCATCTTCTAATGACAAATGCTTTCTTGTATTTAATTCATGATTCTCCTTGTTCCCTTTACCTTTCCATTTATTTCTTTTCACTATTAATGTTATCTTGTGAAAAATATTGAGTTTTTAGATAGTTAACCCATCCTTGTTTCAATATATTATTGCACACTTTCATCCATTTACCATTCCTTTCAAATGTCTACTTATGCAGTAAATTGCAAACATCAGATTAATCATTAAAAACAATCAATGAAGGAAAAAAAGTCAAGATTTTAATAACAGGACTCAGATCCATATTATACACTGAAATGTTTGAAAACAGGCATACTACCCTTTCTCACAGTGAGCATCATAATTTTCATTTGTTTGTGCCAAAAATAGTCTGGGACACTTAAGGGCTTATGCTGTGACTATGTCATTTACTCCAATCTTTGTAAAATTACTTTTTTTATTTTAAAGTCATTTGTGTACAAAGTAAATTCAATTTCAAGCTTGATTTTAAAGAGAAAGAATAGCAAAGAAAAAATCTCTAGGTATTTTTTTAAATCACAAAATAGTAATAATTGTATTTGTTTAATCTGAATGGTGTCCAATAAATGGGTTTTTACCAAGAGAATGCACTAGTCAAACACCTTCCTTCAGCAACACAAGAGATAACTCTATACATGGACATCACCAGATAGTCAATACTGAAATCACTGATTATATTCTTTGCAGTTGAAGATGGAGAATCTCTATACAGTCAGAAAAAAATAAGACCAGGAGCTGACTGTGGCTCAGATTATGAACTTCTTATTGCCAAATTCAGACTTAAATTGAAGAAAGCAGGGAAAACAAAGAGGTCATTAAGGTATGACCTAAATCAAATCAAACAGATTCAAAGGATTAGATCTAATAGACAGAGTGCAGGACGAACTACAGGTGGAGGTTTGTGATACTATACAGGAGAAGGTGATCAAAACCATCCCCAAGAAAAAGAAAAGCAAAAGGCAAAATGGCTGTCTGAAGAGGCCTTATAAATAGCTGAGAAAAGAAGGGAAATGAAGGGCAAAAGGAGAACAGAAAAGATATACCCATCTGAATGCAGAGTTCCAAAGAATAGCAAGAGAGATAAGAAAGCCTTCCTAAATGAGCAATGCAAAGACATAGAGGAAAACAATAGAATTGGAAAGAGTAGAGTTCTCTTCAAGAAAATTAGAGATACCAAGGGAAAATTTCATGCAAAGATGGGCACAATAAAGGACAGAAATGGTATGGACTTAACAGAAGCAATAGATATTAAGAAGAGATGGTAAGAATACACAGAAGAACTAACTATACAAAAAAGATCTTCATGACACAGATAATTATGATGGTGTGGTCACTGACCTAGAGCCAGACATCCTGGAATGCAAAGTCAAGTGGGCCTTGGGAAGCATCACTATGAACAAAGCTAGTGGATGTCATGGAATTCCAGTTGAGCCATTTCAAATCACAAAAGATGAAGCTGTGAATGTGCTGCACTCAATATGTCAGCAGTATTGGAAAACTCAACTCCAGGCAGATGACTAGAAAAAGTCAGTTTTATTCCAATCCCAAAGAAAGGCAATACTAAAGAATGTTCAAACTACTGCACAATTGCACTCATTTCACATGTGAGGAAAGTAATGCTCAAAATCCTCCAAGCTAGGTTTCAACATCACATGAACATCCAGATGTTCAAGCTGGTTTTAGAAAAGGCAGAAAAACCATAGATCAAATTGCTAACATCCACTGGATCATAGGAAAAAAAGCAGGAGAATTCCAGAAAAAAATCTACTTCTGCTTCACTGATTATGCTAAACCTTTGATTGTATGGATCACAACTAACTGTGGAAAATTCTTCAAGAGATTGGAATACCAGACCATCTTACCTGCCTCCTGCAAAACCTGTACGCTGTTCAAGAAGCAACAATAAGAACCAGACATGGAACAATGGACTAGTTCAAAATTAGGAAAGGAGTATGTCAAAGCTATATATGGTCATCATGCTTATTTAACTTACATGCATAGTACATCATGCGAAATGCTGGGCTGGATGAAGCACAAGCTGGAATCAAGATTGCAGGAAGAAACATTAATAACCTCAGATATTCATATGATACTACCCTTATGAAAGAAAGCAAACAGGAATGGAAGAGCCTCTTGATGAAGGTGTAAAGGAGAGTGAAAAAAAAGGCTTAAAAATTTCAAAAAAAAATTCAACTTTCAAAAACTAAGATCATGGCATCTGATCCCATTGCTTCATGGCAAATAGACAGGGAAACAATGAAAACAGTGGCAGACTTTATTTTCTTGGGCTCCAAAATCACTGCAGATGATGATTGCAGCCATGAAATTAAAAGGAGCCTGTGCCTTGGAAGAAAAGCTATGAAAACCCTAGACAGCATATTAAAAAGCAGAGACATTACTTTACCGAGAAAGGTCCATCTAGTCAAAGCTATGGTTTTTCCAGTAGTCATGTATGGATGTGAGAGTTGGACTATAAAGAAAGCTGAGTGCCAAAGAATTGATGTTTTTGAACTGTGGTGTTGGAGAAGACTCTTGAGAGTCCCTTGGACTGCAAGGAGATCAAGTCAGTCAATCCTAAAGGAAATCAACCCTAAATATTCAACTGGAAGGACTGTTGCTGAAGCTGAAGGTCCAATACTTTGGATACCTGATGTGAACAACCAAATCTTTAAAAAAGACCCTGATACTGGAAAAGACTGAAGGCAGAAGGAAAAGAGGATGACAGAGGGTGAGACGGTTGGATGGCATCACCAATTCAATGGACATGAGTTTTCGCATGCTCCAGGAGATAGTGAAGGACAGGGAGGCCTGGTGTGCTGCAGTACATGGGACTTTATGCAGTCATAAAGAGTCAGACATGACTGAACAACTGAACAACAATAACAGCTGTTTTGAATATAATTTATTTAGTTTATAAGATTCTGAAATCATTTTTAATGACAAGAAAAGGTACTAGGAAAGCTAATGGGATAATTTATAAGAAATAAACATTTCTCATAAAATAAGCATATGTATACAATTAAAGGGCTTCCCTTGTGGCTTAGATGGTAAAGAATCTGCCTGCAATGCAGGAGATCCAACATCTTTGATCCCTAGGTCAGGAAGATCCCCTGGAGGAGGAAATAACAACCCACTCCAGTATGCTTGCCTGGAGAATTCTGTGAACAGAGCAGCCTGGTGGACTACAGTCCATGGGGTCGCAAAGAGTCAGACAATACTGAGCAACTAACACACATACAATTAAATGATGCATTCAGAAACAGAGCAGTTGAGAGGGGACTAAGATATCTTGAACTATTACAAAAAGGCAATATCGATCTGTCTTAAAGCTGGTTAAGTTTTTGAAACTGCAAACTTAATTTATACGTAATTTAAAAACAAAAACAGACACAGTCATCTGTCAGTCTGTAAAACTGGGATAAGAACCTCTATTGTCAAAGTCAATCTAGACAGAGGAAAAGCAGAATTTTTATTATCCTTTTTCTTATGATCCTAATGAAACAAGAAACCTCTTAGATGTTAATGCCTTAAATTTTACTCATTATAAAATAGATTATAATGACATGCTATATACCACAGAGAACTCTATTCAATGCTCTGTAATGGCCTACATGAGAAAAGAATCTAAATCAAATGAAAAACAGAAGTTAAATCACATATATAGCAAACTAATGTATGGTTACCAGGGGATTGGAGAGGGGAGTGCGTAAACTGGGAGCTATGGATTGAGAGCTATGGATTGACATAAGCAACTTTCATAGTTGTGTCCAACTCTTTGCAACCCCATGGGCTATAGAGACCATGGAATTCTCCAGGCCAGAATACTAGAGCGGGTAGCCTTTCCTTTCTCCAGGGGATCTTCCCAACCCAGGGGTCAAACCAAGGTCTCCTGCATTTCAGGCAGATTCTTTACCAGCTGAGCCACAAAGGAAGACCAAGAATACTGGAGTGGGTAGCCTATCCCTTCTCTAGCAGATCTTCCCATCCCAGGAAACAAAGCTGGGTCTCCTGCATTGCAGGTGGATTCCTTACCAACTGAGATATCAGGGAAGCCCTGATTGACATATATACACTATTAAATATAAAAATAAATAACTATTAAGAACCTACCTTATAGCACAGGGAATTCTACTCAATACTCTGTGGTAGACTATATGGGAAAATAATCTAAAAAGGAAAAAAAGAGTGAATATATGGATGTGAATAACTAACTTAATACCTGGTTAGGAAGACCTCCTGGAGAAGGAAATGACAACCCACTCCAATATTTTTTCCTGGAGAATCCCATGTACTGACGAGTCTGACAGCCTATAGTTCATAGAGTCACGAATAGTCAGACACAACTTAAGTGGCTGAGCATATAAATTAATTTACTTTACTGTATACTTGAAACTAACACAACATTGTAAATCCCTTATATACCAAAATTAAAAAAAAAACCTTTAACCTTACAATATTTTTTAATATTGTCAAAAATTTCATTTCTAACTCAGTTTGTGTAAACAATGTGTAAAATTTGGGTATCCTGCTTGGGTAAAAAGGAAAGGAATTTTGTTGTTGCTGTTTGAGAATTGTGATAGCCATTATTGCTATTCACTCAACTTCTGGTTTCCTCCATTTTGGAACTATAGTGGATTGTCTTTTTTTTTTTTTTTTTTTAAAGTGAGTTTCCATGTGTTTGAGCAGGGTTATGTGAGTAATTCTGGGCCATGAGTTATAAACTACTTCCAATCGAAAATGTATAACAAAGTACATAATCCTGAGGCAAGACAGGAGTTTCCTTTTCTTTTTGCCATGTTCAGAACCAAGGTTCAAGATAGTGGGTCCTCAGGCAGGCTGGTTCCAGAGTCAGAATGATGGCTATATGGGAGCTGAACTCTCAGTTGATGTATCAAGGAATGGTAGCAGGACCAAGAAGTAAAACTTTAGGTTTTAAGCTACTCAAATTTGGGGACTATTTATTATTGCAGCATAGCCTGTACTCTGGTAACTGCCTAAGCTCTCTGGATTGATATAGGAGATTAACATTTTTGCAAAGTACTTTGAAAGGTACAACTAACATTTTGTAACTCTAACTTTTAAATCTCTAGGAGGTTTTATTTTTAAGATTGCTTTTTTAAAAAGTCAATTAGGGGAACACATGTACACCCATGGCAGATTCATGTCAATGTATGGTAAAACCAATACAATATTGTAAAGTAAAAATAAATAAATAAACAAAACTAAAAAAAAAAAAGCTTCAAAAAATAAATAAAAAGTTAATTAGAGTAGTTTAGACTTAATTTTTAAATGGTATATTGAATATTTGATTTTAATAAGTTCTGAATTTCTATAAAGTTCTGTTAAGGAATGAAGCGCAAAATTAGACAAACTGCCAAAGGTCACAGGCATCTCAGAGCTTTTTGGTGTTTGTGATTTTTTTCCTCCTCAATAACATTTCACTGAACAGTGGTTTAACTCTCAACTAGAGAAGTGGAATTTAGGATACCAAATCAGAAATAGAAGCCATTCAGTTTATTTAAGGCTGGAATAATGCCTCATTTTCCCCTATCTTCAAAAAAGATGCTTAAATATATTAATGAATAAATGCATAGTTTTTCTTAGAGGCCCCTAGTATTTCCCTAAAATCATGAAATAGATTGACTTTAACATATATTCTCCAACTCCCAATGGCCAGTATACTTTTTAGATTGAGGTTGAACCAAGATTTACTGTGTTTAATTAAGCCAAATTAATTATATATATAAATGTTTCAACTCTTTCATATATTTTCCAAGCATGTGAACCAGAATAATGTTTTCATATTGACTTTTGACTAGTAAAATAGAGGTGACTTAGCAGCTTTGAATAAATATGAAATTTATATACCCACTTTCTGGCAAACATGCCTAAGACATTATTATTCTTCTCCTGAGATAGCATCTAACCATGGAAAGTAGAAAAACACAGTAGTTAAGAAAATAGGGTTTGAATTCTTTGCCTCGAATTTTGCTTCAGCTTCATCAGTAAACTCAACTCCAAAAATAAATTTATCCATGTAAAAAAGTGTATATGGTGATATCTCCAATTAATTGAGATAATATAAACTATTTTTCCCAGCACAGACAAAGTGTTTAAAAAAATAACTGGTAACTATCAGTTTGCTATATTTGAAACATAAGATTTAGACTATCTGTTAAGGGAGAGGGAGAGGGTGGGATGATTTGGGAGAATGGCATTCTAACATGTATACTATCATGTAAGAATTGAATCACCAGTCTATGTCTGACGCAGGGTGCAGCATGCTTGGGGCTGGTGCATGGGGATGACCCAGAGAGATGTTGTGGGGAGGGAGGTAGGAGGGGGGTTCATGTTTGGGAACGCATGTAAGAATTAAAGATTTTAAAATTAAAAAAAATAAAAATAAAAAAGAGGTCCAGATCAAAAAAAAAAAAAAGATTTAGACTATCATTTTGTAAAATATAAACTTCACTTCTTAAAGAAAGTAATGTTTAAACCATGCAGTTCTGTTTTCAGAGCTATGTTCAGTTTTTCTACCGCAGTAATCTGTATTTTTCCCCATTTCTGTTTTTTTTTTTGTTTTTATTTAAAGTCTTTGGAAGTCAGAAATTCATTAAATTATTTTTTTAAAATTAATTCATTCTTGTAAGCAACTTGATTCCAAAGTGGACTTATAATGTCATATCATTAAAACAGGATACAACAAAGACATTGTTTTCTAGATATAAAAATATGAGAAGTATGAAAATCAGAACTATGATTACTACAATGTTATTTTCTTTTTCCTTGATTCTGGTTGAAAAGATAGGCAGCTTCCAGCTCTTTCTCTGTTGGCAGCTTCTTTCATAGCTTTTAAACCAAAACAATGATCAAATGAGCCTGAAACCTATATGCAGGTCAGGAAGAAACAGTTAGAACTGGACATGGAACAACAGACTGGTTCCAAATCAGAAAGGGAATACATCAAGGCTGTATATTGTCACCCTGCTTATTTAACTTATATGCAGAGTACAGCATGAGAAACACTGGACTGGAAGAAGCACAAGCTGGAATAAAGATTGCCAGGAGAAATACCAATAACCTCAGATATGCAGATGACACCACCCTTATGGCAGAACGTGAAGAGGAACTAAAAAGCCTCTTGATGAAAGTGAAAGAGGAGAGTGAAAAAGTTGGCTTAAAGCTCAACATTTAGAAAACGAAGATCATGGCATCTGGTCCCATCACTTCATGGCAAATAGATGGGGAAACAGTGGAAACAGTATCAGACTTTATTTTTTGGGGCTCCAAAATCACTGCAAATGGTGACTGCAGCTATGAAATTAAAAGACACTTACTCCTTGGAAGAAAAGTTATGAACAACCTAGATAGAATATTCAAAAGCAGAGACATTAATTTGCCAACAAAGGTCCGTCTAATCAAGGCTCTGGTTTTTCCAGTAGTCATGTATGGTTGTGAGAGTTGGACTGTGAAGAAAGCTGAGCACCGAAGAACTGATGCTTTTGAACTGTGGTGTTGGAGAAGACTCTTGAGAGTCCCTTGGACTGCAAGGAGATCCAACCAGTCCATTCTGAAGGAGATCAGCCCTGGGACTTCTTTGGAAGGAATGATGCTAAAGCTGAAACTTCAGCACTTTCACCACCTCATGTGAAGAGTTGACTCATTGGAAAAGACTCTGATGCTGGGAGGGGTTGGGGGCAGGAGAAGAAGGGGACGACTGAGGATGAGATGGCTGGATGGCATCACGGAGTCAGTGGACGTGAGTTTGAGTGAACTGTGGGAGTTGGTGATGGACAGGGAGGCCTGGTGTGTTGCAATTCATGGGGTCACAAAGAGTTGGACATGACTGAGTGACTGAACTGAACAGAATGCAATAGAAAGAATAAAATCAGCCCACATTCTGTACAGGCCGGTACTCTGTACAGAATAAAGTGACTATGCCATCCTTCTGTAATTTATGCAGGTTTGAGAGATAGAAAAGGAGTCCATTTTTCATGGCTGTTAAATATTCTGCATGATTCTGTGCATGCCTTTAGAGGACATTGACCATGCCTGCTTATTTTTCAAAAATTGAGAAAAACTTTAATAGTTCATTCAGTAGGTTTTCCTATTAAATAATTGCTACTGATTGCTTCCATGCAATTGGCTAAATTACCTGATCATTTTAGCAGAATTATCATTACAATTTTATCTTTGAGTTCAGCCAGTTTGGGTTCTGTCTTCACTCTTTGTAAATGCAGACAACTGTCTGTGATGGGATCTTGAAGGTATAGTATATGTTGCCCTCTAGTGATTCATATGAACATTGGAAAAGTCTCGCAGACTCTCTCAACTTACTCAGAACTGCACATAGACTTCTTATTCCATCATGAAGAATTTACATATTATTTATATTATTTGTCCTCGAGTAGCTTCAGTTTTTATGTGTCATTCTATTACACGGATCCAAACTAAACTGATCTCTACTCTTCATAAGATAGAACACAACAAAATTAAAGTACTCTCAAACAAGAAGACATATTTCTTCTTGTTGCTTCTAACTGTATTTTTATGATGTGCTTTTAACTTAGGGCTTCCCTTGTGGCTCAGACAGTAAAGCATCTGCCTACACTGTGGGAGACCCAGGTTCGAGCCCTGGGTTGGGAAGATCCTCTGGAGAAGGAAATGGCAACCCACTCCAGTAATCTTGCCTGAAAAATCCCATGGATGGAGGAGCCCGGTAGGCTATAGTCCATGGGGTCACAAAGAGTTGGACACGACTGAACGACTTCAGTTCACTTTAACTAGTGAAGTCATTAACCTAAATTCATTACCTATTAACATTTTATCACTTTTCTTATTTTAGTATCTCTTGGGAAAAAAAAAGACAAGTAGAATTGAACATGTCATGGAAAGGTCTGCAGTAATGTGTATTGACAGTATAGATAGATGTACCTCCTTGAGCAAAATTACCTGAGAAATTTGTTTAAAATGTAGATTCTTTGTCCCCAAATCTGAATCAGAATCTGACAAAAAATACAGCTTTTCTGGGCACTATTATTTGGTTTCTAAGTGAGTCTTGACTGTTTAAAACATGGCCCTGATCTTAGCACTTCCAATTCTTCCCATATAATTCAGAGTTTCCCTTTGCTAGATTCACCTTTCATATCTATCACAGTCTTTCATTTATGCCCTTAAAGCAAAAATACTTCTAAAATTTTATCTTCTTTCATGATTTTTCTTAGGCAACGGTCTCTCTGGTAGTTTTATCGTATCTTGATTTTATGTAAAAATTTAAGCCTAAATTTAAGAAAACTCCCTTCACAGTAACTTCATTTCTGAAGGAATATAAAGACTTTCTAACTTACAGTATATCACAATAATTGTTTTCTTTTACAAACATTAAATAGTAATCATATTTCAATTTAGTAATATTTAAAGTATCTAGGATATTACATGTATTTTCACATTGGTTGTTACATTAAAATGCTAGTGTTCCAGATATTATTATTAGTGAAGTCACTCAGGCGTGTCCGACTCTTTGTGACCCCGTGGACTGTACCCCACCAGGCTCTTCCATTCATGGGATTCTCCAGGCAAGAATACTGGAGTGGGTTGCCATTTCCTTCTCCAAGATATTATTACTCTTCCTATGTAGATCAGAAAAATCAGGACCATGAAACAGGTAATTTGACTCACTGAGTACAGAGAGCTAAAATTGAAAATATTCTTTCTTTCATAACAAATTAAGACAATATTTGAAAAATTTAAAAATTGTAACTATTTCTGTGTTACTAATGGGGAAGTATTTCAAAGTAGAATTTTTAAAGTATACTTGTTTCAATATCTAATTTTTATTATTAAAACACTTTTACGATATTGTTGATAAAGTTGTTTACCTGGAAGATTTAGACAGAAAGATTTGTCATTTAAATTCAAAATAAAATCTCTTAAATAGCTAAAACCAGAGCCAAAATCAAGCACTATATCTGCAAATTGCTAAACTTGAAAAAGAAAAAAAAGGATCATACTTCCTATGGCATTTTGCCAGTTTTTCTGATATTTTAACTCTCTTCTATTTTAGAACATTTCAAATTATATATTCAAATAGTGAAATGAAACTTTTTTTTAAAATGAATCTAAAATTTAGCTTGAAATTCTCATTCAGTCCATAGGGACTTGTAACTATTTGAGAAACATTATGATTGAACACCTTGACAGTTTCATCTCAAAACGGGGCTCCATCTACCAATGCCAAAACAAATAAGCCATTTATCCCATTCAAGAGCAACCGATCATTTCAATGAAAGTCAAGTTACTTGAATTGGAAAGTTGTAAATCCATAAACCATGGCTAATTTTACTGGAGGTTTTTCTTTTCTTTTAATATTTTACTTATGTAAAATCAACCCAATAAGCAAAATGTCCTCATTACAGACAACAGCAAGGCAGTTTGGTTACCATTAACCTTTTTCTCTTCCTGATCTCTACACTTCCTGCAAGTCTAGATCCCTGTCTAATGTTCTGTTTTACTCACATTGCAATGATTATATATGAAGTACCTGCTAGGTGTGGAAGAATTTTGCATAACTCAGCAGCAAATATCATGGAAGCCTTAGAAAGCTTTCAACTCAGAATAAGAAATGACAAAATATTAAGACCTTACTCTAAAACAAGTCAAAAAATAAAAGCTATATGAGAATGAAGAAAAGCTTTTTGTTTAAGAGGCATATCATTTTGTTAAAATGTTTAGAAATTATTCCATGAATAAAAGATAACATTTGAAAATTTACTGAGAAGAAAGAGGTAGATATTGACAGCTGAAAATAGAGAAGGCTTATAGGATGTTCAATACTCATAGGAGTTCCAATACTTTGCCCACATCATGCAAAGAACTGACTCATTGGAAAAGACCTTGATGCTGGGAAAGACTGAAGGCAGGAGCAGAAGGGGATGACAGAGGAAAAGATGGTTGAATGACATCACCAACTTGATGGACATGAGTTTGAACAACCTCCAGGATTTGGTGATGGACAGGGAAGCCTGGTATGCTACAGTCCATGGGGTTGCAAAGAGTTGTACAAGACTGAGCAACTGAACTGAACTGAGACTCTCTATTAACGCTTAGATGACAATCGCTTTTCAACATTAAGATATTCAAAATTAAGCTCACTATTTCCCCTAATCATGCATGCTGCTGCTGCTGCTGCTGCTAAGTCACTTTAGCCATGTCTGACTCTGTGCGAACCCATAGATGGCAGCCCACCAGGCTCCCCAGTCCCTGGGATTCTCCAGGCAAGAACACTGGGGTGGGTTGCCATTTCCTTCTCTAATGCATGAAAGTGAAAAGTGAAAGTGAAGTCGCTCAGTCATGTCTGACTCTTCGTGACCCCATGGACTGCAGCCTACCAGGCTCCTCAGTCCATGGGATTTTCTAGGCAAGAATAGCCAGTCCAGGTTCTATGCATGATACTGGATGCTTGGGGCTGGTGCACTGAGACAACCCAGAGGGATGATATGGGGAGGGAGGAGGGTGGGGGATTCAGGATGGGGGACACGTGTATACCTGTGGTGGATTCATGTTGATGTATGGCAAAACCAATACAATATTGTAATTAACATCCAATTAAAATAAATAAGTTTATATATAAAAAAAGAATAAACTTCAAAGGCAAAAAAAAAAAAAAGAGTACTGGAGTGGGTTGTCAGTGCCTTCTCTGAATCATGCATGACTACTCATTAACAATTTTGGGGAGTGCAACTATACTATACATTCCAGTGGAGTCCTCTTCATCCATACATTTTTCACTCCACCCAGTGTCTGAAAGGAGCAAGCCCATATACTTCAGAAACCACCACTGACTCAACTGGGAGTGGTCATTTTATTCTCTTGTTACCATAGGTGGAAGCAGACCCTTGCTTAACACCCAACCAAGTGAAGTGTTAGTTGCTCAGCCATGTCTGACTTTTTGCAACACCATGATCTGTAACCCAACAGGCTCCACTGTTGAAGATTTTCAAGGCAAGAATACTGGAGTGGGTTGCCATTTCCTATTCCAGAGGATCTTCCCAAACCAGGGATCAAACCCAGGTCTCCTGCATTGCTGGCAGATTCTTTATCATCTGAACTATCAGGGAAGCCCTAACATATCTTTAGGTCAGAGTCTAGACAAAAAGGAAGCTGTAGGAAGAAACAAACAAAAACAGTTAAAACCAAGACAGCAATGAGTGGGACCACCAACAGACCCTGAGTTTCATTTCACACTAATTTTACTGTATTAGCATACTAAAAAGCACACCTACTGTGTGGCAAGATGTCACAGACACCCAAAAAAAAAAAGACAGAAAAAGGATGGCACCCTATTTCCAGGAAAATCCTGCCTCTTTTCCATCATTAATCTCACTCCTTCTCCAACTGTCCTTACTCCTTAAAAGCACATCTCTCCTGACATTAAGGTGAGTTGATCTGTGAACTAAATTTCCACTTCTCCATTCTCTGGCCATTGAGTAAAGCTGTGCTGCTTCAATCTCAGGTTTGGTTTTGTTTTTGGCTGCATGAACCCAGAAAAGAAAAAGAGCTTTCCTTGCACAGGCAGGAGACCTTGGCGAGACTGAACCTAAGTGGGATCCACAGGACCAAATTCAGTAACACTGATAGTATTATTAGTGATTGATAGTGATTGATAATCAGGAATTTGAAATAGGACACAGGACAGACACTGAGTCCTTTGGTTCCAGAATGTAACATTGAGGCCAGATTTTATTTCATGCCAAACTAAGATCAAGCAGAATTTGATGTCACAGAAAGGAAAACAAAATAAAACTATGAACCTTGAAGAAGCCACATCACAGAGGGAATAATAACAAATTTGTAGAAAGAAACGTAAATGAAAACTCATTTAGCCCAAGAAAGGGATAGAGATGAAAAGGTGACATGACTGATTACTTTCCAGTTCCCTTGTGTTCAGACTACTTTTCAAAACTTGATCTTATTATAAATTTTCAGGCTAATCTTTTATAAGTATTATATGTATCACAAGTGTGACATTTCCTGGTTTGATAAACACACCAAGATTTATCCTTTTCAAGTAGAAATCTGAGAGGAATTGAAGTGCTCCCCTTATCCTCCAGAGCTAATTATCTAAAAATTTGTTCCATTTTTGTTATCTCCCTCATTCCAACCTTATTGCAACTGCTCACACTTAGAACTTCCTCTTCCTTGTCTATCAATGTGGATATTGCACAAAGTCCAGATTCAAGTGTGGATCGTCTTTCACCTATCTTTCATATTTATGATGCATTATCACTAACTAATCTGAGGAGGGCATTCTTTGTTAGTTTCTTTTCCAGTGATCCCACCTCTATATCGTTAGGACAAAACGTGAGCTGAAGTGATAGAACACAACGTACTTTCCTCTATGGCCCCATCTTACCTGGCAGCTCCAACTTCACAAACATTGCTTGATTTTTGCAATCTAGTTCTGGCTTATGCATAATTTCCTAAACTTGTTTTACTTTCTAAAGTTTCTCTTCTTTTGAACATGCTTTCTATTGACTAGAACATTATGCTTCATTCTTGTGGAAAACTGCCCATTCTTAATCCATCATCTTAAAAGTCACTGATCTTAATCAACTAATAAACTTTATCAGGACAAGAATTATGTCTATTTTAGTCATTGTTGCTTCTTCACAGAGCATGATACACTACATCTAGCAGGTCTATCTCCTGTTTTATGAATTAACCAATCCTTTTCTTCAGTTAGACAGCTTTAGGCATCCTCCTTGTCCTGCAGCACAGACATAACCATCATTGCAATTAATTTATTGTATTGTTATTTTTTCATGAGCAGAACTCTCTTCATAAGAATGAAAGTGCTTTGAGGTCATAGTCCATAATTTTTCATGTAATCAAATGTTGCCTAGAAATGAACAAAGACTGTACTTGGAAATATTTGCCATATGAATGAGTGAATACACATAGAGTAGAAATAAAAGATAAGGTTGCAGCTCTAGACAAAGCTTGCAGCTCTCAATAGGAAGGCAAAATCTCAGAGGGGCAAAACCTAGCAATTTCTTCTTTAGAACAACAGAAACAATGTGCATGAAAGGAGGGTGAGAATTTCTCCTGAAACCAGATTGTGTGAAGAAGTGAGGAATGCCACAGACAAGCTCTATTTACAGAAAGCAGTCTGTTGACTCAGGAGGCAGGAGAGGGAGAGACTGCATTATCAGCATCTGTGCAAAGCTGAACTCAGGAGCTGAGAGGGAAAATGCTATAGGAACGCACTCTCACAGACAACCTTTTGCGATAGGGATAATTCCTCCAAGTTAGTAGTAGTGTCCTGGTTCTTTCCCTATCCACTAACATCTCCTATACATCCACCGACAAACACCTTCTACATCCAATAACCTGAGAGGAAATGGCATATGAGCAGTGATTGAAAATGAAGTGGCAAGAAGCTATCCAGAAACAATGCAAAAAAAAAAAAAAATAAAACGACTACAAGATACAGGAAAATACAAAAGGCATATGGAGAGAATTTAGGCAAAAATATATACCTGAAGACACTGATGGTTTCAGTAAATTTAAGGAAACAACCAATTCTGTAGAATAGCAGCTCAAAAGGGAAAGATTAATTCAGAGAAAGTCTGATTTAAAAAAAATGGAATTAGAGAGAATGTGGGCTGGAGGAAAGCAGAAAAAAAAAGATGAATGTACCCATAGAAATGAAAATCAGGTTAGATGCAGCAGAAAGGAGAGAAGATAAACCTAAAACAATAGGTCAGGTAGAGTCAAACACAGAAACAAATAGCTAAGAAAATGACATTTAAAATGTGTTTTCTAATAGCAACAAAAATTTGAGCTAAAAATATAGCTAGCAGAAGATGTTATGACCTTTCTATGGAAAATAAAATTGTTTGAAAGACATAAATAAATGGAGATATTACTGAGATCATGAATAGAAGGCTCAATGACAAAGCAGTAACTCTCCTAACTTTATCATATGCACTCCAAATTAAAAATGCTTCTATTCAATGGATCCATTGACATTATTCTCAGATATGTGTGGAAGAGCAAAAGCTTTGAAGTAGCCAAACCAGTAATGAAGACTAAAACTGATGTAAACTGACTTCAGTTCAGTTCAGTTCAGTTCAGTCACTCAGTCGTGTCTGACTCTTTGCGACCCCATGAATCACAGCATGCCAGGCCTCCCTGTCCGTCACCAACTCCCGGAGTTCACTCAGACTTACGGCCATTGAGTCAGTGATGCCACCCAGCCATCTCATCCTCTGTCGTTCCCATCTCCTCCTGCCCCCAATCCCTCCCAGCATCAGAGTCTTTTCCAATGAGTCAACTCTTTGCATGAGGTGGCCATTTAAAAAATGCCTAAACTTATTATGAAAATATTTTAGTAAGAACAGCATGGTATTATCACAGGAATACTAATAATCAAGAGCCAACTCATTAGAAAAGGCCTGATGCTGGAAGAGATTGAAGGCAGAAGGAGAAGGGGATAACAGAGGGTGAGATGCTTGGATGGTACCACTGACTCAAAGGACATGAGTTTGAGCAAGTTTTGGGAGATGGTGAAGGACAAAGAAGCCTGGCGTGCTGCAGTCTGTAGGGTTGCAGAGTTGGACACGACTGACCGACTGAACAACTAATAATAAAAATGATGTAACCTATACATATGGCTCTTCGTGCAAGATACATAATAACTTTATGATAAGGATACTAATATAGCTATTTTTACAAATAAGGAGTTTGAGACACAAAGATGTTTAGCGATGTGTGCAAGGTAGCAGATTCGGTTTTCTAACCCACGCTCCATATTTTGGATTTTAAATCCCCATTCTTCTAATAGAAGTAAAACAAGCAGACAGAATTAACAAATGAAGCAGACATGTATATGGGGAAATCATATATGACTGAGATGATACTGCAGAAACTGGGGAAAGGATGGCCATTTAGTTAATGATGGTCAGCATAATTAATTATCCCTATGGTAAATAAACAGAGAAGGCAATGGCACCCCACTCCAGTACTCTAGCCTGGAAAATCCCATGGACGGAGGAGCCTGGTGGGCTGCAGTCCATGGTAAATAAAGGAAATTAGATCCTTACCTCATACAATGGGAGTTTCTAGGACGAAGGAGCATGGTGCCCATGGGTTCGCAAAGAGTCGGACCCGGCTGAAGGACTTCACTTTCTCATACAATATATAAAAACAAATTCCAGATGAAATATAAACACGCATAAAAGGCTAACATTGTGCGACAAAATATAAAGAATATCTTATAACCTTGAGATGGTGGTAGCTTTCTTCCAAGACACAAGAACATAGTGTAAGATTACCCAAAGTATAATAAAAATACTTTATACTCATCAATACTGTGAAAAAGGAACTGCAAGTCACAAATTGAAGTAATTTAAACATAACTGGAAAAAGAACCTCTACAAATCAGTTTAAAAACTGTAGAAAAACTGAGGGTGAGGGAGAACCATGAAGAAACTTCACCAAAGAAAAGGAAACCAAATGGCCAATAAGTGTATAAAAAACTACTCAACATTTTTAGAGATCAAATAAATGCCAATTAAATGATAAATCACACCACCTGTACCAAAGTATCACATTTTAAATATCCAAAAATATCAGGCTTTGGGAAACAGATGGAACAGTAACACTTTGTGGGAGTCCCATTATTGTCAACACTGTGGAAATAAAATGCTATGATGTGCTGAAGCAGAAAGCACTCAGACTACTACCTGGTAATTTCACTTTAGAAATGCCTATTACTTGGGAGCTTTTTTCCAGAATGCTCAGAGCAGTGTCCTCATTCCTCCTGCAAACAAGATTCTGATAAAAAACCTCATGAGTTTACCACATTTAACTTGAACCTCAAAGGTGATCAGTGAAGTTTAGACTGACTGCCACACTAGAATGGCCCCACTTGCTTAGTAACACAGGAAAGTTTCTTAACACAGAATAGTCGTTCCTTCACTAAAGATGACTTAAGTTCAACTCTCAACTTCAAGCGAAGAGACCTCTCTCCATTTCACAGACCTCTTAAATGTTGACGGGGCTTCCCAGGTGACACAGTGATAAAGAATCTGCCTACAATGCCAGAGACCTGGGTTCAATCCCTGGGATGCCAAGATCCCCTGGTGGAGGTCATGGCAATCCAGTCAGTATTCTTGCCTGGAGAATCCTCATGGACAGAGGAGCCTAGAGGTCTATGGTCTATGGGGTCGCAAAGAGTGACTAAGCACAGCACAGTGCAGGAGATGCAAGAGATGAGGGATCAGTGCCTCATTTGGGAAGATCCCCTGGAGAAGGAGATGCCAACCCACTTCAGTACTCTTGCCAGAGAAGCCCCACGGAAGAGGAGCCTGGTAGGCCACAGCCCAAGGGGTGACAAAGGGTTGGACATAACTGAGCACACACACATATAACATAAATATTGCAGACCCCCAGAGTAGATCTCTGGCCCCACAACATTTCATTAGTAGGTTGATGTATCCCTCAAGACTCAGGATCATTCACAGTCACAGAATATGTTTAGCCTCCAGCAGGAGGAATGTATAGTTGTTAACACTCAGGTGATTCAGTTTCAGATTACTCTTGTTAGTCTAGCTTCACGCTACAACTCATTCAAAACTGCATGCAACAGGTACTTGGAAAACAATGTACTGTATAAACTGATAAGAACATGACCATTATTACCATTATTACTACTATTATCAAAGTAAATACATTCCAGCCCCTGCAGAGGTCAGAGCATAGGAAACCAAGCTTTGACAATGAAAATAAAGTTTGATGATGGATACAAAGGGGGATATCCAGGGTTCTATGAGACTTTATGTGGTCTGGGAGTTCAGGGGAATACTCCCTAAGGATATGGTATTTATTTAAATGTAATAGAGGAGTTAACCAGAATGATCCATGTTATAAGACAACCCATAGAAAAGAAAAAAAAATCATCCTTAGGAACTAGAAAATGAAATTCATAACACATCATGGGGGGGAGGGGAAGAGATTAGCATGGTGGGATGTAAAGTGAGGTAAAAGAGGTAGATAACATATCATGCAAGGTTTGTGTCTACAGAAAAGGTATGAAATTGTATTTGAAAGGTGCAGTGAAATGATTGATGATTTCCTCATCCTATATGCATCCTTTACACACGTTCAACATATCATCATGGCTTCTCTGTAGAGAATAGATTGATGTTAACCAAAGGAAAAGGAAAATGCAGAAGGCTAAATCTACTTAGGAAACTGGCAAGGTAAACAAAGAGCCTTTGATGGATTTGAGTGATATTTAGGAGAAATAATTAGTAGAATCAATTGCTAATTAACTATAATGGATAAAAAGAAACAAGTTCTAGATGGCCCTCATTTCTGATTGAGTAACTGAAAGTAGAGTGCTATCATGAACATGGAAGGAAGGAAATGTGGAGCACAGTATTACAATGAGATGCCTGGGATAGATCTAATGTGTGCACCTGAGCACAGGTGCCCTTATCCTGTACCATCAGAATAATAGCTACAGCAGCTGATATTTATTCAGCAGGTCTAATAGATAATTTTTCTATTTCAGTTACAAACTGGGATGCCCTAAAATGCTATTTTCTTCATTCTGAGAGGCATATAGCATGGTTCCTTCCTTGGGATTTTCAAGACGGATAAAGAAATTCGAATAAATATTCAATCATTTGTAATTTTGAAGGATGTGGGAATGAAAGACAGCCAACTGTCTTATCCTACAGGGCTACAAGAATGTATTATTACAGTGCCCGCTCAATGGGTCTAGCAGACTACCGAGCATCACATAGTTAAGTGTTACCTTTTGACTGTACCGAAGGAGTTTAATGTCACTAATATATATATATATATATATATGTGTGTGTGTGTGTGTGTGTGTACAAACATATATAATATACATATGAATGTATATACATCTATGTGACTATGTGTTCATACATATGTGTGAAGGAAAGGAAAGGAAATATTGGTTAGTGGTCATGATAGCAAATCATCACTATGGCTAATTTAAGCCAGACCAAAATTAAGTGATTTACCTAACTTCACAGAATCACTGAAGCCTAGAGAAATATTGAGGGAGGCTTCTAGAAATATAACATCCCACATCTTATTTGAAATGATGACAGTAAAGAAATTGTCACCAATGTAACTAAGATCACCAAGTTTCAACCACCAAAAATTCAACTATTGTTACAGCTACTGCTGCCAGCAAAGGGAGCTCACCTGCAAAAAGAACTAAGCCCCATGTACTCATTATCAGCACAGAGAAGGAAGCCTCATCAAAATTATATTTGCATCTTTACTGAAAAACATGCCATACATTTAAATTTTTAATTCTACATTAAATGTGTTAATCATAATATGGTGAATTCCCCAATTATAGAAAGGCAGTGTTTAAAAAAAAAGGTAGTCAAATTGACCAGTTTGACAGATGTCCACTGTATGCATACATACACATGAATTCCTTAGCAAGGGTTACAATAATTCTTTCATGTAAAGCATTTAGAAGCATTCCTGGAAGCTAATTAAATATTTGCTGTTATTTTCTTACTTCCGCTTTCTTTCTTTTTTCCTTCCCTCTTTTTACTTTTTGCTTACACAGATAATGTATATGCGTAATTGCTAATGTGGTTAATAAGAGATGAGTATAATTAAGATGTTCAAAGCAATGGCATCTTATACATATATCATCTTCAGCTTTATGTTCATTTTAAATATTGGAATTTCTTTAAAATTCACTGACATCAAAATTTAACAATAAACCATCTAGTGTTTCAGAGGGAAGTAAATCCACCTTCTTTTTACTTTGTTTGCGGTTTCAGTAAAACTGTAAATAAGTTTTATTATAATATCTCAGATAGTAAAAAAATCCCTAAGAGTGTAGAAATTCTCATTCCTAACAACAATAATAGGAGAAGCCATACATACAAACTTTGAAAAAATACCCAGCCCAATTAGGACCCACACTGAGTTTTATTTTACCATGGGCATAATATAATAATAATAAACATTTGCTTAGGAGCTAGAGAGACTGGAGGTGTTACCCTGATGTCATAATTACTTGCTGTGTAGCTCTGAGCAGTTACCTACTCCTTAATCTCTCTCCTTTAAGATAAAATGGGAATCATAAAATCTTGCAAATGAAAAAAAAATCAGGCAATCTATGATATGTGCAGAATGGTTGTTTAATGACCTGAGATATCAGATACATAAAATAGCATTAGTTTCATGTCATATCATTATTATGATTATAATCTTACAGTTTATGTTCAATTTACCAAAAATCAGCTTTATGGAGTTTGTTGGAATGGTCTCAGATGTTACTGGAGAGAAGTATTACACCACAGAAAAGTCAGATCTTTAGAGAAATGTTCACCCAAGTGCCCAGAGATAAGGATTCCATAGCCTACTGCCTTGCTGGGTGGCAATGGCAAATTAAAAATTTATAAGCTGGAAGGGATCTTCAAATATCATTTAAGAAATAACAAGTTCTCCACATTCCACAAATGAGGACCTGAAAAGTTTATGTAAATACAGATCTTGGACCAAATCTTAGACCCCTAGTTTCATAATAATGCCATTCCCTTCTTACTCTTTAGATTTTCCTTATAAAACATGCAGAATCTCACAAACTTTCCACTTAATTATATAGCCTTTGTTTATACACATATTTTCCTAAGCTTTATTGAAATTCTACTGCATGTCTGCAGACAGAAGGAAACAGGGTGGTGTTTTCTCAAACTCATGGTTCAGCAGCTAGTATCACATAGTTGAAAAGTCAAAGTGAAAGTTGCTCAGTGGTATCTGACTCTTTGCGACTCTATGGACTATAGAGTCCATGGAATTCTCCAGGCCAGAATACTGGAGTGCACAGCCTTTCCCTTCTCCAGGGGATCTTACAACCTGGGGATCAAACCCAGGCCTCCCACAATGCAGCTTTACCAGCTGAGCCACAAGGACTCATCACATAGCTGAAGAGCAATGCAAAATATCCAGAATGCTACAATACTGAGAGAAGGGTATAATTGATTGGTTGTCAATTTTGTTTTAAGGCCCATAACTACATTTTTGCATAGAAGAATGGCACATAAAGTTCAAGTTATTTAACTAGCACTGAATATTGTGAATGTATTAACAGTAAATATATTTTCAAACATATGTCATATTTATTTTATATTTCATAGAAGTCAAAGAGTTCTTCCTTTTAAGGAAGATCTGCCTAGGGATATTTATTCCTGAACTTTTAAATTGAGCTAAGTTTTTTATCTAATCAAAATTGAAGTTCACATCGACAGATGAATGGACAAAAAATCGTGGTATATTTACACAGTGGAGTATTAATTCATTTAAGGAATGAATTTGAGTCAGTTGACCTGAAGTGAATGAACTCAGAATTATACAGAGTGAAGTTAGTCAGAAAGAAAGCAAATATCATATATTAATGCACATATATATGGAAATCTAGAAAAATGATACTGATGAACCTATTTTCAGGGCAGGAATAGAGAGGCAGACATAGAGAATGGACTTGTGTACACAGACGGGGAAGGGAAGGGACAAATTGGGGGAGTAGCATTGAAACATATACATTACTATAGGTGAAACACAGGGAGCTCAGCTCAGTGTTTTGTGATGATTGAGAGGAGTGAGATGGGGTGGTGGGAAGGTGTCCAAGAGGAAAGGGATAAATGTATACTTATAGCTGATGCCAGAAACCAACCCAACATTGTAAAGCAATTATCCTCCAATTAAAAATTAATTTAAAAATTGAAGTTCATGAAAATAAAAAGACAGTTTAGAAGACAATAACCTCTCACAAAGGTTATTGATACTAATGATCCTTCATCTTTCAAAACTGGTATCCTAGGTGAAACAGAAAATTCTACCTTCAGAAATGGTCCATAAGAATATTTCTTTGGTTCTGTACAGACTGACCACATGTCAGTATTACAATGAAAAAAATAAAAATTTCAACACATTAGATTTACCATCATATTAGGGCCAGAGGAAAGTTTTTTTGTAACTTTTGGGAGAAATTATGTACTGTTTATATCATATAATATGCATAGAAGTTTGATATAATATTGACATTGTATTTATATCCAGCTTATCTGTAAAAGATCTTTTAATGTTTGGCTATGTTAGTGCAACAATTAGGCATTTTAGTATGTATTAAAAATTTAGAATTCTAAGCCAGCACTGACTAAATTATTTATGGGTACTCATTTCTCCTTGGTGTTAAGGGAAAAAATGTCGTGTGTGTGTGTGTTAATGAGAAGACCTCTTTTTTTTTCATTCATTCAGAAGAAAACCCATTATAATCTGATGCTGAAATCAAAGGCACATCTATCAGTACAGGTTCCAAAGTCAACTTCCAAACTGCAAAATCTAGTACATTACTGCTTTTTGAAATCTACAATGCTCAACCTGTTGATCTTTTTCTCTGTGGGGAGCTCTTTTTTGGATACTGTGAAATTCTTCTCTGGTTTAATCTTTCCCTCTGATATTTCCTATATGATTTTAAGATTATTTTCTCTACAGCATAAAAGTTTGTTTTTACCCAAGCTTCCCTTCTTGTTCTTCCTTCTTACTTGTTTATTCATTAAGAAATCTCATACCTTTCTTAAAAGGTATTTTAGCACTCTAAAAAGTGCTAGTTTCTCAGCATGATGGTGAATAAAAGAACTTAAGAGTTATATAACTTAGAGCCTTTTGTGGATACAGACAAGTAAACATATTGTTAAACTAAGATACTGGAAAAATATTGTGCATTTTGGGAGCACATGAGAGGGTTCCTTAAGACAAATAAATGTAGGAGGATGAAGGTTGTCAAGTAATTTATGCCATGTGAAGTAACATCTAAATGGAGCTTGAAAGGATGAGTGACTGTTAGTCAGTTAAAGAAAGGAAAGGACAGTATCCTGAAAAAATACTGTGTGTGACTCCTCAAAGGAGAGAGAGAACACAGTATATTGGACTAAAACAATCAAAGACAATAGCATTCAGAGGGCTAAAGAGCCTCATATGATTATGAATGAAAAGTGGGACTGAGAAGTTTCCTGGTGGCTCAGTGGTAAAGAATCTACCTGTTAATGCAGGAGACATGGGTTAGATCTCTGGTCAGAGAAGATGCCACATGGCTCAGAACAACTAAGTCCATGCACCACAACCACTGAGCCTGTGCTCTAGAGCCAGGAAGCTGGAACTGCTAAACCCATGTGCTGCAACTACTGAAGTCTTCACGCTCTAGAGCTTGTGTTCTGCCACAAGAGAAGCCATGCAATGAGAAGCCTATGTACCACAACTAGAGAGTAGCCCCCACTTGCCACAACTAGAGAAAAGTCTATGCAGCAACAAAGACCCAGCACAGCCAAAAATAATATATATATATTTTAAGTGGGGCTGAGGTTGGAGTTGCTGCTTGGAAAGATTTTGGGTAAAATAGAAACAGGAAACATAAGCAGGATCTTGTAAGAACTATTGAGCTACATGGCTTTTATCCAGAAGATAATAAACATCCATTTTACTCTTGAATTCAAGAGCCAGAAAATGATGAAATTCATGATCATCGCTCGTGATAATAATTAGTCTAAGTTTTATCTCCTTCTGCAAACTCACTTCAGTTCTAGAGCCTCATATCCATGGTCCTAAGAAACTCACACTTGGAATTTCTCAAAAGTCTCTCTACATTAAATGTCCAAATGTGACTTCCTCATCTTTCTCACTCTATCAAACCTTCTCTTCCTTGTTTTTTAAATTTCATGCTTCTAACCCTTTGCCTAAGATCGTGGCATCTGGTTCAATCATTTCATGGGAAATAGAAGGGGAAACAGTGGAAACAGTGTCAGACTTTATTTTTTGGGGCTCCAAAATCACTGCATATGGTGATTGCAGCCATGAAATTAACAGATGCTTACTCCTTGGAAGAAAAGTTATGACCAACCTAGATAGCATATTCAAAAGCAGAGACATTACTTTGCTGACTAAGGTCTGTCTAGTCAAGGCTCTGGTTTTTCTAGTGGTCATGTATGGATGTGAAAGTTGGACTGTGAAGAAAGCTGAGCATTGAAGAATTGAGGCTTTTGAACTGTGGTGTTGGAGAAGACTCGTGAGAGTCCCTTGGACTGCAAAGAGATCCAACCAGTCCATTCTAGAGGAGTCCTGGGATTTCTTTGGAAGGAATGATGCTGAAGCTGAAACTCCAATACTTCGGCCAACTCATGCGAAGAGTTGGCTCATTGGAAAAGACTCTGATGCTGGGAGGGATGGGGGGCAGGAAGAGAGGGGGATGACAGAGAATGAGATGGCTGGATGGCATCACCAACTCGATGGACGTGAGTTTGAGTGAACTCCGGGAGTTGATGTTGGACAGGGAGGCCTGGTGTGCTGCGATTCATTGGATCACAAAGAGTCAGACATGACTGAGCAACTGAACTGAACTGAACCCTTTACCAAATTTTGAAAGGGAGGATTTTCAACCATATTTGCTTTCCTCTGAACCTCACCTCAGAAATGGCAACCGACTCCAGCATTCTTGCTTGGAGAATCCCAGGGACAGAGGAACCTGGTAGCTGCCATCTATGGGGTCACACAGAGTCGGACACGGCTGAAGCGAATTAGCAGCAGCAGAGCCTCACCTCCTGTTATCAAGTGCTATTAGTTTTGCTTCTTCAAAGCATTTAAAACCTGCTCAATCTCTTCTATATGCACAAGTTCCTTTTGATCAGATCATGATTATTTTTCACACTCATTATTGCAATGGACTGTTTCTTTTTTAAATGTTTCCTGCATCATTTACAGTGCCACCAAGTGATTCCTCAAAAATAATAAATATTCCATTTCACTGGGACAGAACTAGGTTTAAGCAGGCTATTGACTCAGATGGTTTGACTTTAAGAACAAGGTCAACTTTTTCCCACTGCTTCTCCCTCCTCCTTCTCCCCCTCTCTATATATGTAAAAACAGAAAACAATACCTTAATAAGTGATTAAATAAGGATATATATGTATATATATATAATTATTATTGTACTCAGAACATCAGTCCCACTTAAAACATTCCAACTGCTTTGATTCATGTGTTAAGTTCAAATGTAGCATACTTCATGATGGGGAATCTATCTTATCACACTCCATTTCCACTCTGTACTAAAGCAATGTAAACTGCTGACAGTTCTTCAAATACATCGTGCTTGTTCACACCTCTGTCTTTACACATGGTTCCCTATGCCTAGTTTGTCACAGGATCCTGCTATCCTCCTTTCCTAATCATCTTTGATTCAAATCAAGTATCATGTTTAGCCAGCCTACCATATAAACCCTCATTATGGCCCAAACAGAATAGGTACCTCTTCATAAGACCCTATCACAGTACTTTTCACACACTAATCATTTTATGTTTTCCATTCTGTATCTTTGATACCCAGTAGAGTTACTTACATCTAACAAGTGTTTAATAAATTCTCATGGAAGGAGGGCATAAAGAAAGGAGGAAAGGAAGGATAAACCACAGCTCTCATCATATAAAGAATTTATCATTTGGAAATGTTGTTTCTGCTAAATATCTATCAGTGCTCCCTGGACCCAAATATTTTGGCATAGTATCTCAGTAATTAATAATCCTATATAAGTTTAAGTAATTATATTGAGAAATTATGTTAAAATGTACATTATGTAACTTTACATCACATGTTCTTGTCATTTTGGCCTAATGTAATTCTCTTGAAAAACCTTGTTCTTTGTACTTTTTGCATGTATACATCATTTTGTCAAGAACACTGTCAAATACCCACTACGTGATCTCTCCCACAAGCACACACACTCATATAATTGCTAACTTCCAGGGAAGTCATCCCTTGAATTTCAGTTGGGTTCTGACTATTCCTTATCAATTCAGTTATAACACTGTCTGACTGTCTCAAATCAGCTGGTAAAAAGACCAATTCCTTCCTCATTCATCATAGTCCATAATAAAGCCAGTGTGTGTCTTTCTTGGTAGCATTTACAATCATAAAAGAGATGGTAAAAGAGTACATACTGACATCCCAGGATAGGTTACTTTGGTATTTTCAACCTACATTTCTTTTTTTTTAAGCTCGAATTCTAGCAATGACCTCTTTCTCCATATAAAGCATTTAGCACAAATGGTATATTATTGTGTAGTCCACTCAAATAAACCAATGTGCTTAAACGCATCCAACATCTTTGAAATGATTTTTCAGAAACAACTTTTCTTCTTAGCTACTCACTGAGTAGTTATCTTCCTTGCACCTCACCTCCCAAGGTGAATGTTAAATATGATTTTCCCAAATTATTATACCTATTTACTTCCTATTGATAGATTACAGGCTTTATGAAGATACACATTTGTTTTCTTATTACTACATCATTGTTGTCTAAGAGAGTAATTGGCAGAAAGTTCTCAGTCCATATTGATTTAGTGACTGAATTATCAATTAGAATATTTATATATTATTTCTTGACTGAAGTAGCTACTGCTGAGGTGAAAGGATGGCAAATTTTTTTCTTAATAATTTTGCCTCAGAGCAGGCAAGATCCTAAGTTATTTTCCTCACAAGTCTTCAATCAATGGAGGAAAGTTTCCCTGTTGATTATTGTAAAGTTGACTGGCTCCGCAAGAGCCATCTCCTATATTAATTAAAAATATAACCAAGCAAACAAACAAGGCTAGATAAACAGCATACCTTATTCACAGGAATACAAGCAAATTTTGTATACGGTCCCAAGAGTATGGCTTAGAATTCAGCTTGGCATATTGTTACGATTAATACTCACTAGCTTACAAGTTATTAACAAAGCTGGTTCTTTTCATGATACTTTGATGGCTTGTGCATTATTTTCTATTGGTGGAATAAAATATTACCACAAATGTAGTAGCTAAAACACCTTTCTTATTATACTCTACAGGACAGAAGTCTGAGATGAGACTTACTGAGTTAAAGATCAGGTTGACACGAGGGCTGTTTCTTTCTGGAGAGAATCCACTTGCTTATTCACTCAGGTTGCCGACAAAATTCAATTCCTTGCTGTGGTAGGACAGAGGTCCCTTTTACCTTGCTACCTATCAGCAGAGAGCTGTTTCTAGATTCTAGGAGTCACCTGTGTTCCTTTGTCCATCCCCTCCCCCAATTTTTAAAATCAGCAATGAAATTGAATCTCTCAAATCTTATTTTTTCTCTTATCCTTGCATCTTTCTGAGCAACTCTTCTGCCTTCCTCTTCCACTTTTAAAGGACCATTGGATTACATTAGCTCCACATGGATAATATAGCTATCATGAAATCCTTTAATTCCATCTCCAAAATCTCTTTTGTCATAGGAGGTAATACACTCATAATGTTAAGGTTAAGATGTGGACATCTTTGGGGACATTATTCTCCCTAGCACAACTTATTAAATGACTTGTGTTTTACTATAGGCCAATTTTTAACATTAATCTGAAGAGTTAATTCAATCTAAAGAACTTTTGAATTAGTGATTTTAGTAACTAATTCAGTTCAAGAATTCACCTTCAAAGATCAGAAATTTTCATATTTTTCTCACAGATTAAGTCAAAAATTTTATGACACATTACCTGATGAATTTGTGTTTCATTTACTATTGAATACTAACTAAGTGAAAAAGTCAAATATTTTATGAAAATTATGATGCCCATTGACTAAAATGCTTACAGTGTACTTTGTAATATAAATAAAACAATTTCTATTATTTATATTTTACATGTGGATTTCTAGAGATCTAGTTTTGGGTTCTAGATTCAGGAATAAAATAATCAAAAAAAAAGAAAAAAATAATTATATCCATAACCACATTTGACGTTAGCTATGATATTTTAAAATCAATTGTCTCAACTCCTTGAGATGATATTTTAGTGCCGTAAAAACTTAGTCTCCTACTGGCAGGATATGGAGCTAACTATGATTACTGAAACTTTAAATAAAGTTAATGAGCACAGGAATAGGAGTCAAGGGAAATGATTTCTTATCCCTCAATACCACCACTAGCCTCCAAGGCTTTGAGTGCCTTCACGCATAAAAGTGAGAAGGTTTCATTGCATGAAACGTTTAATTTTCTATGATTATAATTGTTTTCAAGTCAGTTTTTTAATGAATGTTTAGGTATAGATGAAATGAGGAGATAAACATGAACAGAAATAGTTATTCCCAATGTAAAGATAGATAAGTATAAAGAATATACAGAAGAGTCTGTAAGTTTAATAATAGAAAAATACTGATTTCATGTTAACATATTGTTTATGTTATTGCTTATTGTTATTGTATATTGTTTATTGTTAAATACTTGGAGATCAACTCTGTATTTGACATTTTGCAGAGACTCCTCAGTTTTGCAGTTGTCTGGTTTCTTTTGATGCTTGTCCTTACCTTTCTTCTGTTATTTTTTCCACATGGGCTACTTTATTGATAAATCAAAAGAAACAGGATCAAATAAACAAAGCAACAAAGTAGGAAAGTGCTCATGTCAGGGTTATAGCCAATCTAATTAATTTTTCATTTGCTTTTCATGTATTGGAGACCAATCAATTTGGGATTATGTTTGCAGAGTTATAAAAGGAGAAGAGTCTGGGCCCTCGGTTTGTTTTCTAGCCTGTCCAAATTAGTCAGTTAAATGACCTCGGGGGATACCTTAAAGCATAGGGATAGGTTCTTGTAAGTACCTTTTCTTTTAATTATAGATCAAGTTGTCAACACTTTCTGCAGACCTTGACTTTGGTAAAAGGGCAATGTTCTGAAATCAAACAGTAGGGCTTTATTTTTCAGAATTTTTTTTCCCTTTTTTTTTTTTTTTTTCCCACTGACATACTTTAGTTAAAACGTCTTTAGAGAGCTATTTTAGCACGTGGAGGTTTGGCATGCCAGAATTGACTATCACTCAGTGAAAGGAGTTTCCAGTCAGATAAAAAGTGATATTGAGATTAATGGCCTTTATCCTATAAGAATGTCACTCTTAGAGATATACTGAATCACTCAAGAAAATTGAATTGTATAAAAAAGTAAAAAGGGGCACAATATTTCATGGAAATAAAGAACCTGGAAAAATGGTGTCTTCTAAAATGAAGCTCCTAGAATATTAAGGTGGAACAAAAGTAGAATTTTTATGTTGATCAGAGTTTGGTGGTACACCTGTGCAAGGTTTGAGGTACATCAATATGCTCATCAATAAAGCCAGTGTTAAAAATCACTGCTCTGGAACCTAGCAGTTTAAGATAATTTTCTTGAATATCTAGTAATCTTTAAAACCATTCCTAAACTTTCCCTCTCACTCATTCTAGCTATTTAATTAGTCACCAAGTTTCTGAGCCTTAACTCCTCTTGAATTTATTCTTACCAACATTGCAGCATTACCCACCTGGCCTGTTGCAATACATTCCAACCACTCTAGTTAACAATATCCACCTGCACTGTGTTAACCAGTCCCTTACACAATAGTTAAATCCATTTTCAAAAATTTAATCATTCTCTGCTATCAATCTTGATATTGCTATAACTCAATTAAAAAAAAATGCACTGTCCCTGTGAATGCCTTTGGAAACTTCCTTTATTTTACTGTACTCAAGGAATCAGGAATCTGTTTATTAAGTCAGTTCCTACCACAGCCTAACAGTAAATATCAACCAGACTCATTCTGAGAACACTGCCTAGATTCTCAGTCTCTGGCTCAGGAGAACTTTATAGATTTTCAGGCAACCTCTTATCAGATTACTAAGTGCCAGAAAGTTTTCTTGCTATAAAGTATAAATTAGCAGAGAAGAAATAAAATTGATATTTTGAAATATATCAACATATTTCATGCAACAGCTCAAGCTTTTTTTTTAAACCCAAAGTCACTGAAAAGAATCCTTAACCCTTTATACATTACACTAAATGAATTTTAATAGTTTTTAAAATGTTTTACTTTTAAAACCTATTGTTTTACCAACATTTTCCCCTTTAACAGAGATTTTAATTGTAAAATTTCTTGGAGAAGGAACTTAACTCATACTACAAACCAGATGGATTCACAGAAGTAAAAGATGAATTCTGAGTTTCCTTTACAAGTCTAGGATTTCCTGTTTTCTCTTTGAGAAGATTAGTTGGAGCAGGATGCTTTTTATCTCTATGCACACAATGACCTGAAATTCATGGCTCTCTTAGGATGTATAAAATTGGATGAGAGCTGAGTCCTTTCAGAGCCTAGTGAGAATTTCTATTTTATATAATTTCCACTGGGGTTTTGTGGCTTAATTAGTACTTGTTAGGAATCAACTGAAAGAACATGGTTTCTAGTTCTTAACCTGAGATTCATGAGTTCAGTGTTTTCTAAACTGTGTGAGATGGTTGTGGTTGTTGACTTAAAAGTGCATTCCAAGACATAGTTAAACAGACTACTTTTTTAAGTCCAGTGTACTAAAATAAAATATACATAAAGTAATATTCACCCTCTAAAATTTCACTGAATTTTGGCAAAGACACGCTGTCTTATAATTGCTACCATAATAGACATATGGAACATTTTAATTATCCTACAAAGTTCCCTCATTCCCATTTGCAATCAATCCCATTCTTCAACCCACAGCCTCTGGTAATTTTGATCTAATTTCTGTCTCCTTTTTTTCTCAGTTTTTCCTTTTTCAGAATTTCATATAAATGGAAACATAACCAATGTTGTCTTTTGTGTCTAAATTGTTAAACATTAATAATTTTTATATTCATACATATCAGCATACTTCTTAGTAGCTTATAACTTATTTCTGAGAAACATCCATTGTATGGTTGTACTAAAGTTGATTTACTTATCAGAAGACATACATTTGGATTTCTAAATACTAAACTATTTCCCCAAATGACTGTGCTATATTGCATCTCCATCAGGATCCTACTCTAGAACTTCTGAAGTAGAAGTTTTTTAGATACCTTGAATCAGCATTTTAAAAACATGTATAATATCATATATGAAGCGAATTGCCAGTCCAGGTTCGATGCATGATACTGGATACTTGGGGCTGGTGCACTGAGATGACCCAGAGTGATGGTACGGGGAGGGAGGAGGGAGGGGGGTTCAGGATGGGGAACACGTGTATACCTGTGGTGGATTCCTGTTGTTGTATGGCAAAACCAATACAATATTGTAAAGTAAAAATAAATAAATAAATAAAAGCCAAGCTGATTATTGCACACATAAATTATGAGGTACCAGGATTCCTATCTCAAAGGTTACTATTCCTCCTAACTATAACTATCATCATAATTATCAAGAAATATATGTTGAATTACTGAGCTTACCTATCACCTACACAAACATTATAGCTGTATAGTCAAACTTTATCATGCCTTAGTTTTCTATTGTCACTGTAAAACATTACCACAAACTTGATAGCTTAACACAAAGTTTTCCAAAAGCATTTCATAGAAATTTAAAATAGGTCTTACTGGGATGAACTCAAGGATTTGGTAGGGTTACAAAATGACCTACGAGAGAGTATTTCCTTATCTTTTCCAGCCTCTAGAGGTTGCCCATGTTCCTAGGATCACGGCTTTAATCCCTAACCTCAGAGTTGGCAAGCTTGCCTCTGATCATTCCTCCCTGTTTGTGCTCTCTTTTGGCTTCAGATGGGAAAAGTTCTCCACTTTTAAGAACTCGTGTGATTAGATAGGGCCCACCTGGCCAGTCCAGGCTACTCTCTACCACTCAAGGTCCTTAACTGAATCCAACTGCAAAATCCCCTTTGCCGTGAATATAACATATTCACAGCTTTCAAAGATCATCAAGGATATCTTTGAGGACCATTATTCTCCCTAGTACAGAATCTAAGCTTTTCATGAAGTTATTAGAAAACACTGACAGTTTTTCTTTCTTATTAAAAGTCTAGACTTTGGTTCTAGTTAATAAAATTTGGAGAAAATTACCTAATCTCTTGGAATTTCTATTTTTCTATCTATAATTAGAAGCATAAAATATGTTTTTATAATATAAAAAATTACTTTTAAGTAGAATATAATCCCAGGAATTTTGTTTATAACATTCTGGTTTGTTGAGTGAGTGTGTGTAAATATTAGGAATAACAGTATTTGCATGATTATTGCCATTAGTCTTTTCTCTTTTAAACTACTGTCAGTTATGAGAGGACACAGTTTACTGAGCAGGCTTGGAGATATTCAGTGAAGAGATAGCATGCCTACATCTGGAGCTATCAGCTAAATGCAATTTGACACTTATTTTAAGACAAAATATATTCCAAGTTAAGAAATACAGTATATGTTTTGCCACATTTCTCAAAGCAATTAGACTATTAATATATGCTCCCTAAATAATCTGTTGATATGAGAAAACATTAAGAAGATACTTCTGAAATACCATAATTATCTTATCAATATTTAAATGCATTTAGGAGTTATAATAAAGAAAGGAAAACCTGAAGTTTGAATTTAGAAAATGAAAGTTTCAGTCCTGGGTCTACCATGTACTGATGTTCTGAAGGATTTGAGATAAATATATAACTTCCCTAACCCTGTTTCCTCATCTGTGAAATGGAATTAACAATACCTCTGCCAGGAGTGTACTGTGTATCAAATAAGCAAGTAATTAAAAACACATCAATTGTCAAAACTAGAGTCATCATTATATCAGCATATTTTTACAGTGTATATGTCAAAGCACTTGGGAATCATAAAATAAGATGTTATATATAAGTCATTCAGGACCAGAATATGAAAATGTAAAATTTTCATTAAATGTATCATTATCATAATCAACCTATCTAAAAAGCTTCAAATTTTGTCCCATTTTCAAGCATTGGCTAATTAATGATTAATAGATATGTTATATACAATGCACAACATAGCAATTTTATTCTTAGACATAAATCCAAAATAAATACTTACATGAGGAGACTAGAAAATGTTCATAGAAGCACTGTTTGTAATTGCAAAAATTTAGAAATGTATGTCCACCAGAAGAATGTGTAGCTAATTTGTGAAATTGTCTTTCAATGGAATACTGCTACTGCTAAGTCACTTCAGTCGACTTCGACTCTGTGCGACCCCATAGACGGCAGCCCATGAGGCTCCCCTGTCCCTGAGATTCTTCAGGCAAGAACACTGGAGTGGGTTGCCATTTCCTTCTCCAATGCATGAAAGTGGAAAGTGAAAGTGAAGTCGCTCAGTCGTGTCCAACTCTTAGTGACCCCATGGACTGCAGCCTGCCAGGCTCCTCGGTCCATGGGATTTTCCAGGCAAAAGAGGACTGGAGTGGGGTGCCATTGCCTTCTCTGTCAGTAGAATACTATTCAGTGTTGAAAATGAAGTAAAGCTGTATGAACCAAATAGGGGACCCACAAACATTAAACTAGGCTAATCAAAAAGGTTTCAAAGATATACATACAGTGAGTAAATATTAAGGTATGGTACCATTTTTATAAACTGCTAAATCATTACATACATAGTGAAAGTAGAAAGAAATACATGTTGAGTTGGTAGTAGGGTTATTGAATAAAACAGAGAATGCCCAGTGATAGCTGAATTTCAGGTAAAAACCAGCAATATTTTTGGTACACATGTCTCATGCAATAGTTGGGACAACTAAAAAGTTTGGGTTGGTTTATCTGAAATTCACATTTTACTGGTGGCTTGTATCTTTGCTAAACCTGGCATCCTAATAAGGAAGGAAGAGCTGCATGGGGGCTTCAGTTGGATTGATGTCTTAGTTCTTAAGCTGGGTGAATGGGTATTTGTTGCGTTCTTCTTTATGCCATTTTCAAAGTCTTAAATATTTCATAGTATGCTAAAATATTAACAGGCAAAAATGAACCATTCGCCAGTAGAATATTCGCCAGTAGAATATTCCTAGTTAAAAGATAAAACTAAGGACCAATGTCAACAACAGAGAATGGGGAAGGATGACAGAAGGTAAACAAGTAACTAAAGCATGCAGAATTTTAATTATGAAAATAAATGCCAATAAAATGCTATCATGCTCTACTTTTGTCAATAGTTTTGGCTTTTTTCCCAAATCACTCTCATCTAAGAAGAAATAACTAATTAATTACAGAATTCAACCTAGAAAAGAAAACTTCGATTTTGGTGTTTTCTAAGACTCTGTACTAGTTTCAGTTATATTTCAATCAATGAAAATATATTTGGCCAAAAGTGAGAACTACAATAAATAGAATATTTAAATCTATAAAACAAGATGCAGAGAATTGGCCATCATTTAATTATTTTAAGTCTGAGGAAAACGTGAATAAATGAAAAAAAATAAATGAAATACATATTGACTTCTTAGTCAAAATTGGAAAATAGTGGCTCTCCATCATGGCTGTAGGGATCACATTAAAATCACCTAGAGAGCTTAAAATAACATGACTGCCTGAGACTCACCTGTAAGCAAGTCTAATTTAACTGATCTGCAGGAAGAAACAAGTATTGGTAGTTTGTAAAGGTACCCAGGTGATTCTAATATTATGGTCAGTGTCGAGACCCATTGCTCTCAAAAGCCAATAAATATCTGTGTAGGAGGTAATATATAGCAGAAATGGTTGTTCTGTGAATGTAGAAGCTGGCTTATAAGAAAACAGATTCAAATATCAACTGACTCCATTAACTTTATACAAAAGATTTAATATGGGTTACAGGAAAACAAGTATTTGGAAGCACAATACCTCTTACATAGTTAGTGCTGAATAAACAGGTCTTCACTGAAATAGCTGAAGTTTGTAAATATCCCAAGATAATGATCCTTGTAACTTATATGGTAGTCTTGAAGACTATCAGCAAAATACTAAGAAACAGAAAATGTCTAATTTCAAAATGTGTATAACAAAATCTTACTTTTTATCTTAGAATAAAAATACTTTCATGTCTGCCAGCAACCCTCTGCTTTTACCACAATGAGATGGATTTAAGACAGTCAGTTTTTATTTCTACATGGGTAACATGAGCTTTGGTTTATGACCCTTTTTCCCCTACCCTCATAATTAAATGACTAAATTCCATCTACAGCATTACCTACAGAACATGACTGGAGAAAGATTAGCCATTATAGAGAGAGGGGATTGCTATAACGGTTTTTGAGGCCTATAACCACCCTCTTTCTTAGGAATTCTATTATGGCTGAGCATTTGTGTTATTGGTATTGAGCTCAATTCACATATATCAAGCTGTAAACTCCATTTACAGTCAATCCATATTTCTAGGTCTTCTCTAATAACTTATTTATTTGTGGGTTTCACTTTGGAAGAAGTTATGTGCTTCGAAATATCTTCATCTGTTGCCAGGGACTATGGAGCTTCCTTTTGTGGTACAAGAAAGCCTCTTATCCCTGTTAACTAAAATCCAAACACCTGCTGTTTTACCTTTAGTTTTACTTAGAACTTCATAAAACCTTATCATGATGATTGATGTGATTTCAGATCTACTTTCTGTTCAAAACAGCAGTAATAATACATGCAACTGTTTCCTCTGGTGAAGAATGCTGATCAGGATAAGTTCCCCTAAATCAGTTAAGCAGACATCAAGAACCAATGAATTTCATATATTTTCCCTTTATAATCAAAAACAATTATTTATCACTAATCTGTGTTAATGTCTTTAAAATCAATGCTTTAGAAACAAAGAACTGGCCAAGCTAAGCAGGTGACCACACATATCATCCAACTATACTGCTCAATTAGCCGTAAAACACATTTCTTTGACAGAATAGCTTGTAATGTTTGGTGAGCTTTCATTTTCTCCCTCTCCATTATGTCTAACTGAAGGATTTTTCCTTTTTCCATGCTTAAATTCATTTCATTGACAACAGACATTGCAAACTCCTCAATGATTTCTCGGTGCCAAATGAATTTCTGTCAGAAGGCTCGGATAAAATCTGTCTACTCCTGGTGACCAAATTGATCCAGCTGCAGCACAAGATGAAAGAGATCATTCATCTAAGTTCGGCTTTGCCAGAGCCTGCTCCCTTCTACACATCCACCATTTCTGAAAAGGAGCAAATAACTTTATCTTGCAACCAGAGCTGAGGATAGTTGAGTGTTTTCATTACCAATGGACATCAATGGCTTTGGGACATAATTAATCATGCTGAAATCACTTCATTATTTTAATGAGGTTTTTCTCTTTCCTCTAACTATGATAAAAAGTACACAGGAGGGAAATTCTTCTCATTATTTCTGAAACTAAAGGAGATTGAAAGAAGTGGAATAGGAACACAAAGAAAACTTGCAAACGAGAGTCAGCTGCACCCACGGCTGCTGATTTCTCTCTTTGCTTTGACAAAAGGAAGTGTGATGAGCAGGTGACATTGTGGACACTCTAAGCTCAGAGGCAACATGCCTGCTGGGGCCTTGGTGTGTGAAGCAAAGTGATTTCATCCCAAACTCTTCAGAAGTCCTTTCTATCCTAAGGATTTGAGAGCATATTTTCTAAAAGAGAGAAAAGAAAAGAACACTTGTATCTATACTAACAATAGGTAAAATTAAATGACTTATTGTTCTTCAAATCAGAGCTTCACTGTTCTCTAACAAATGAGTATGATCATTGTTATGATTAGAAAGTGGAAGAACATAGGGTAGTCTTTGACTATGTGAGCATTCAGTTCAGTTCACTCACTCAGTCGTGTCTGACTCTTTATGACTCCATGGACTGCAATGTCAGGTTTCCCTGTCCATCACCAACTCCCAGAGCTTGCTCAAACTCATGTCCATCGAGTCAGTGATGCCATCCAACCATCTCATTCTCTGTCGTCCCCTTCTCCTCCCACCTGCAATCTTTCCCAGTGTCAAGGTCTTTTCCAATGAGTCAGTTCCTTACATCAGGTGGCCAAAGTATTGGAGTTTCAGCTTCAGCATCAGTCCTTCCAATGAATATTCAGGACTAATTTTCATTAGAATGGACTTGTTGCATCTCCTTACAGTCCAAGAGACTCTCAAGAGTCTTCTCCAATGCCGCAGTTCAAAAGCATCAATTCTTTGGTACTCAGCTTTCTTTATAGTCCAACTCTCACATCCATACATGACTACTGGAAAAACCATAACTTTGACTAGATGGACATTTTTTGGCAAAGTAATGTGTCTGCTTTTTAATATGCTGTCTTGGTTTTTCATAACTTTTCTTCCAAGAAGCAAGCATCTTTTAATTTCATGGCTGGATTCACCATCTGCAGTAATTTTGGAGCCCCAAAAAATAAATTCTGTCACTTTTTCCATTGTTTCCCCATCTATTTGCCATGAAGTGATGGCATTAATTATTGCCATGATGGAATTAAGTAATTGCCATGAAGTGATGGCATTAATTAATTAATGTGAGCATTAGTATATATTATATACTGAAATGCTGAAACATTTTCTGCTGTATGAGAAAACACTTCATTGTGATAAATTCTGAACAGCCAAGAAGCCTAGCTTCAGAAGACTGGTCAGCATTAAAGACTTTATTTTCCTGAAAGTAGTTGAGCCTCAAACCAGCATGAAGCAGGAATCACAGGGACCATGGATCTCTGGACCTGCTCATTCAGTTTCTGATTCAGAACGTCTAGGGTGGGACATGAGATTTTTTTTTTTTTCTAACACATTTCCAGTTGTTGCTAAAGCTGCTAGTTCTGTGCTAGGGACCACACTCAGAACCAATTTTAAAATCACTATGTACTACAGCATCTATGTGTCATTTTGCAGAAGTAGCCAAGGCATATCTTTCCTTCTAAGGCCTCAGTATTTCTTCACTGTGAAGAGATTCTTTATAGTAAGATATGACCTTTAGTAAGTTTGAAATGTTAGACTGATACTGAGGTGTCTTATTCTCCATTATCCAAAATGAATCGCTGTCATTAAACAAGTGATGGAAGCCACTGTTGTGGATCTCCAAGGACCTCTTACTCTTTTGCATTCACTCCTGCCATACTTATCATGTTAGAGAAAAATGTGTTCTATGCCATTTACTATGGCATTCCTGTGTTTCTGAAAGATGTTTTCTTATAAATCAAAAGCTACAGATTTTTATAAAATCTCAGATTTTTGTATCATGTAGATTAGACCTAGGAAAAAACATACTATATTATGAAGTCCATTCAACTCAATTCCTCCTTTCTAATGGCAGACACTGAAACCATACTCACAGAAAACTAGTCAATCTAATCACACTAGGACCACAGCCTTGTCAAACTCAATGAAACCAAGCCATGCCCGCAGGGCAATACAAGACGGGCGGGTCATGGTGGAGAGGTCTGACAGAATGTGGTCCACTGGAGAAGGGAATGGCAAACTACTTCAGTATTCTTGCCTTGAGAACCCCATGAGCTGTATGAAAAGGCGAAATGATAGGATACTGAAAGAGGAACTCCCCAGGTCAGTAGGTGCCCAGTATGCTACTGGAGATCAGTGGGGGAAAAACTCCAGGAAGAATGAAGGGATGAAGCCAAAGCAAAAACAATACCTAGCTGTGGATGTGACTGGTGATAGAAGCAAGGCCCAATGCTGTAAGAGCAATATTGCATAGGAACCTGGAATGTCAGGTCCATGAATCAAGGCAAATTGGAAGTGGTCAAATAAGACATGGCCAGAGTGAACGTCAACAATCTAGGAATCAGTGAACTAAAATGGACTTGAATGGGTGAATTTAACTCAGATGACCATTATATCTTCTACTGCAGGCAGGAATCCCTCAGAAGAAATGGAGTAGCCATCATGGTCAACAAAAGAGGCCAAAATGCAGTACTTGGATGCAATCTCAAAAACGACAGAATGATCTCTGTTCATTTCCAAAGCAAACCATTCAATATCACAGTTATCCAAGTCTATGCCCCAACCAGTAATGCTGAAGAAGCTGAAGTTGAACAGTTTTATGAAGACATACAAGACCTTTTAGAACTTACACCTGAAAAAGATGTCTTTTTCATTATAGGGGACTGGAATGCAAAAGTAGGAAGTCAAGAAACACCTGGAGTAACAGGCAAATCTGGCCTTGGAATGCAGAATGAAGCAGGGCAAAGACTAATAGAGTTTTGCCAAGAAAATGCACTGGTCATAGCAAACACCCTCTTCCAGCAACACAAGAGAAGACTCTACACATGGACATCACCAGATGGTCAACATTGAAAACAGATTGATTATACTCTTTGCAGCCAAAGATGGAGAAGCTCTATACAGTCAACAAAAACAAGACCAGGAGCTGACTGTGGCTCAGATCATGAACTCCTTATTACCAAATTCAGACTTAAATTGAAGAAAGTAGGGAAAACCGTTAGACCATTCAGGAATAACTTAAGTCAAATCCCTTATGATTATACAGTTCAGTTTAATTCAGTCGCTCAGTCGTGTCCGACTCTTTGTGACCCCATGTATCGCAGCACGCCAGGCCTCCCTGTTCATCACCATCTCCTGGAGTTCACTCAGACTCATGTCCATCTAGTCCGTGATGCCATCCAGCCTTCTCAGTTATACAGTGGAAGTGAGAAATAGGTTTAAGGGCCTAGATCTGATAGATAGAGTGCCTGATGAACTATGGACGGAGGTTCCTGACATTGCACAGGAGACAGGGATCAAGACCATCCCCATGGGAAAAAAATGCAAAAAAGCAAAATGGCTGTTTGGGGAGGCCTTACTAATAGCTGTGAAAAGAAGAGAAGCAAAAAGCAAAGGAGAAAAGGAAAGATATAAGCATCTGAATGCAGAGTTCCAGAGAATAGCAAGAAGAGATAAGAAAGCCTTTTTCAGAGATCAATGCAAAGAGATGGAGGAAAAGAACATAATGGGAAAGACTAGAGATTTCTTCAAGAAAATTAGAGATACCAAGGGAACATTTCATGCAAAGATGGGCTCGATAAAGGATGGAAACGGTCTGGACCTAACAGAAGCAGAACATACTAAGAAGAGGTGGCAAGAATACACAGAAGAACTGTATAAAAAAGATCTTCACGACTCAGATAATCATGATGGTGTGATCACTAATCTAGAGCCGGACATCCTGGAATGTGAAGTCAAGTGGGCCTTAGAAAGCATCACTACGAAAAAAGCTAGTGGAGGTGATGGAATTCCAGTTGAGCTATTTGAAATCCTGAAAGATGTTGCTGTGAAAGTGCTGCACTCAATATGCCAGCAAATTTGGAAAACTCAGTAGTGGCCACAGGACTGGAAACGTCAGTTTTCATTTCACTTCCAAAGAAAGGCAATGCCAAAGAATGCTCAGACTCCTGCACAATTGCACTCATCTCACATGCTAGTAAAGTAATGCTCAAAATTCTCCAAGCCATGCTTCAGCAATATGTGAACCGTGAACTTCCTGATATTCAAGTTGGTTTTAGAAAAGGCAGAAGAACCAGAGATCAAATTGCCAACATCTGCTGAATCATGGAAAAACAAGAGAGTTCCAGAAAAACATCTATTTCTGCTTTATTGACTATGCCAAAGCCTTTGACTGTGTGGATCCCAATAAACTGTGGAAAATTCTGAAGAGATGGGAACACCAGACCACCTGACCTGCCTCTTGAGAAATCTGTATGCAGGTCAGGAAGCAACAGTTAGACCTGGACATGGAACAACAGACTGGTTCCAACTAAGAAAAGCCATCAAGGCTGTATATTGTCACCCTGCTTATTTAACTTCTATGCAGAGTACCTCATGATAAACGCTGGACTGGAAGAAACACAAGCTGGAATCAAGATTGCCGGGAGAAATATCAATAACCTCAGAAGTGCAGATGACACCACCCTTATGGCAGAAAGTGAAGAGGAATTAAAAAGCCTCTTGATGAAAGTGAAAGTGGAGAGTGAAAAATTTGGCTTAAAGCTCAACATTCAGAAAATGAGGATCATGGCATCTGGTCCCATCACTTCACGGGAAATAGATAGGGAAACAGCGGAAAGTGTCAGACTATTTTTTGGGGCTCCAAAATCACTGCAGATGGTGATTGCAGCCATTAAATTTAAAGACGCTTACTCCTTGGAAGAAAAATTATGACCAACCTAGACAGTATATTCAAAAGTAGAGACATTCCTTTGCCGACTAAGGTCCATCTAGTCAAGGCTATGGTTTTTCCTGTGGTCATGCACGGATGTGAGGGTTGGACTGTGAAGAAGGCTGAGAGCCAAAGAATTGATGCTTTTGAACTGTGGTGTTGGAGAAGACTCTTGAGAGTCCCTTGGACTGCAAGGATATCCAACCAGTCCATTCTGAAGATCAGCCCTGGGATTTCTTTGGAAGGAATGATACTAAAGCTGAAACTCCAGTATTTTGGCCACCTCATGCAAAGAGTTGACTCATTGGAAAAGACTCTGATGCTAGAAGGGATTGAGGGCAAGAGGAGAGGGGGATGACCGAGGATGATATGGCTGGATGGTATCACTGACTTGATGGACGTGAGTCTGAGTGAACTCCGGGAGTTGGTGATGGACAGGGAGGCCTGGTGTGCTGTGATTCATGGGGTTGCAAAGAGTCGGACACAACTGAGCGATTGAACTGAACTGAAATAATGACAGATACTGGGGCCTAGCGCAGAAGTGCATTCTCAAGGTCACACAGCTAAAATCAAAGGCAGAATTAGAATATCTGACTTTCTTTCCAATGCTCTATTTCACTCATGCATTAATTGTTTGTAGTTCCCCTCATTCATTAAGCAATGGTATTATACATTTAAAAATCTGTGTTAAAGTCTGCTAGGCCATAAATATACAAAAGACAGAAAGGAAGAATGGACCTAACATTTTCATAGACACTACTCTGTGCTAAGCACTGTGTCACTGGAGGGTGCCTACTGTGGTTTCCCATTTAATCTTCATGGCTACTCTGAGAAGTATTGCCATCCCTATAGTTACTAATGAACAAACTTTTACTGGCTAAAAGTATTCTGACTCCATATTTAATAATCTTAATATCATAAGACATTGTTCCTGTCCAAGAGAAAATTGAAACCTAAACAGACTTGAACACAAGTAACTTCAATGAAATGTCCTAAGAACCATAAAAGAGATAGAAATGAAGGAAGAAGCAGCAAACACTGTCTATGAAAGAACACTAGCAAAAGCTGACATTTACTGGTCATGTAGTATATACAAGGAAACTAATATATACCAATCTGATTTGATCCTTTCAACAACCATGTGCAGAAGATATCATGAGCCCCATTTTACAAGTAAAAAGAAAAATGGAAAACAGAAATAGAAAGGAACATGCCCAAAGCTGCAAAGCAGATCTGTGTTTGACGGCAAAGTCTAACTCCCAAGCCCATAGCTTCCCCATGCATTCTGCTTTACATTATGTATGCTGCGCCAGCATCTGCCTCTCACTTTCCTATCCTGAAATGCACAAAAACCCCTCGTATGTGGATTGCTCTGCTATTTACCTGCATGTTGTCAGTTAGCTTCCACTCTTTTCTAGGAGTCCATCCTGTGCCTCCAAGCAGTTGCTCAGAGAGCACTGGTAGTGCAAGCTGAAGTAGCGCCTGCACCATAGTACTAAAGGTTTTACTGGCAAATGTTTACCCTTCCCGGGTGCTTCAGTCCATGATGTCTTAGGATGTTTTCTTTTGACAGTCATATCATTACAAGCTTCACTCTCAAATGGAGCAGAATAGCAGAGAGAGAGAAAATGCTCTCCTAGGAGAACCACAAACAAAATAGCATTCCAAGAGCATTATTTTCAGAAAGAAATGTATTCACTCAGAAGATGAATAGAGTTGATAAGCTTGGCATCTCTAAAGACTTTCCCAAACTTGCACTTTCAAAAAATTCATAATACAAAGGAGAGCGCTTTAGGAAACCAGTGGTACAGGAACTCCATTCTGTTTTATTAGAGAAAGATAGGCTTCCCTCCCAGGGTAACAAGGTTTTTCACAGCTATCAGCCCTCCAGACTGATTAGGTATAGTTAAACCCATCATGGCCAGGCAGGGTCTGTTGATTCCTGGGCGGATTGAGGGACTCTGGGGGCACAGGGCCCTGTCCACGAGGAGAGTGTTATCCTAAGCTGCTGAATGATGTCGCCTGACTGCTGCCTGCTTCTGTGTCACTTTGCTATTCTGACAATGCCATGAGGGACTCTGAGCTTTAATAACCTCCAGAGACCAATAATGCAAGTGCTAATCATTAGCATCTCCCAGAATTCTAGTAGTTCTCATCTCCTCCAGATTCTCCGGCTGCTGTTTGTGTAATTGAAGAAAATGACACAGCCAAAGGGAGGCAATTTATCTTGTGAGCCTCCCTGTAGTAGTGCAACCTAGTTGGGTTGCATAACAAAAATTCAGGCAGAGGAAATAATTGATCATCAGGGGCCTGTGGGTGTGGTCTTTCCTTTTTAAATAGATCTGAATTGAAAGCGGGGGAGAAAAAAGTAGTTTTAAGAGGAATTAAAAATCTTTAGACTTTAAAGTTATCTTGAAGAGGCATCTTCCCACAGGAAAAAGCAACCTCAGCAGAGAGACACAGAGCTATATTTATTATTCAAGGCTAATAAATACCAAGGAGTGACATCTTAGGCTAAATAGGTCTATCTTCTGCTCACTGAATTTTAATCACCAAGTTGAAAGGGTACTGAGAGATTAACAGTCTAATATAACGAGTTAGATGCAGAGTATAAAATATGATGCAAGCATTCTGACACCCTCTCAACATTGATCCTGCTATTATTATGTGGCCTATAACAGTAAAGTTATAATACTAGCCTCTAGAGAACGGAAGTCAAGAGACTACTGGCCTGAAGGACAGCTACCCATTACATACAGAACACTCTTTTAGAAAACTCTCCAGATACATACATGTAAATATAGGGGATCCAGGAATGTTTCTGGTTTTTCAGTTTATCTGATACCTCAGGAGGCACTAGTACATAAATAAAAGCAGCAAGAAAAGAGTGAGAGTGGCATCTACTTAGCAATGATCAGTTTCAACATCACCTGGAAAGTTGTTAGAAATGCTGAACCTTGAGCCTAGCTCCAGACCTATTGAATTATAGTTTGCATTTTCACTGGATCATACAAATTCTGTGGGTAACATACTTACAATCTTCTGTTGCTTCTCCTTTTAAAAGACTCCCTTGAAACATGTAAATTATCACATATGAAGCGAATCGTCAGTCCAGGTTTAACGATACATGGTGCTCGGGGCTGGTGCACTGGGATGGCCAAGAGGGATGGGATGGGGAGGGAAGTGGCAGGGGGGTTCAGGATGGGGAACACATGTACACCCATGGCAGATTCATGTCAATGTATGGCAAAACCAATACAATATTGTAAAGTTAAAAATAAATAAATAAATAAAACTGGAAAAAAAAAAAAACACTCCCTTTCATTTCTTGGGTCTGCACAAAATATTCTCTGCACCAAAATATTTGAATACTTTAGGGAAACCCACTCAAAGAAAAACATTAAGTACACGAGTGGAGAAAGCAGTCTTTGCTAGAATTTGAGCTTTAAAAAAAAGAAATGTAGGCTGAAAACAGTGAAGTAACTTATCCTGGTATGTCAATATAAACTTTTTTAGCATCTGTTTTATGATTGTAAACACTACCAAGAAATACACAACTTGATTTCTTATGGACTAGGATGAAAAAGGAAGATTTTTTTTTTTTTTTGCAAGCATACTTGAAGTATCAACTGGGGTCTGATCTGCAGCAATATGGATGGACTTAAAGAGCATTCAGTTCAATTCAGTCCAGTTGCTCAGCTGTATCCAACTGTTCATGACCCCATGGACTGTAGCATGCCAGGCTTCCGTGTCCATCACCAATCCCTAGAGTTTACTCAAACTCATGTCCATTGAGTCTGTGATGCCATCCAACCATCTCATCCTCTGTCATCCCCTTCTCCTCCTGCCTTCAATCTTTCCCAGCATCAGGGTCTTTTCAAATGAGTCAGTTCCTCGCATCAGGTCGCCAAAATATTGGAGTTTCAGCTTCAGCATCAGTTCTTCCAATGAATATACAGAACTGTTTTCCTTTAGGATAGACTTGTTGGATCTCTTTGTAGTCCAAGAGACTCTCAAGAGTCTTCTCCAACACCACAGTTCAAAAGCATCAATTCTTATGCACTCAGCTTTCTTTATAGTCCAACTCTCACATCCATTCATGACTACTGGAAAAACCATAGCCTTGACTAGACGCTCCTTTTTGGTAAAATAAAGTCTCTGCTTTTATTGATGTTTCTCCCTGCAATCTTGATTCCAGTTTGTGCTTCCTCCAGTCCAGCATTTCTCATGATGTACTCTGCGTAGAAGTTAAATAAGCATGATGACAATATACAGCCTTAATGTACTCCTTTCCTAATGTGAAGCCATTCAGTTGTTCCATGTCTGGTTCTAACTGTTGCTTCTTGACCTGCATACTAATTTCTCAGGAGGCAGGTCATGTGGTCTAATATTTCCATCTCTTGAAGACTTTTCCACGATTTGTTATGATCCACACAGTCAAAGGCTTTGGCGTAGTCGATAAAACAGAAATAGATATTTTTCTGGAACTCTCTCACTTTTTCAGTGATCCAGCAGATGTTGGCAATTTGATCTCTGGTTCCTCTGCCTTTTCTAAATCCCACTTGGACTTCTGGAAGTTCATGGTTCACGTACTGTTGAAGCCTGGCTTGGAGAATTTTGAGCATTACTTTGCTAGCATGTGAGATGAAGGCAATTCTGGGGTAGTTTGAGCATTCTTTGGACATTATGCTGAGTGAAATAAGTCAGAGAAAGACAAATAATATATCATATCACTTATGCATTGAATCTGAAAAACACAGCAAACTAGTGAATATAACAAAAAAGAAACAGACTCAGATACAAAGAACGAACTAGTGATCACCACAGGAAAGAGGAATATGAGGGGCAATTTCAGTTTGGGGGAGTGGAAGGCACACACTGTTGGATGTAAGATATTCTCAAGTATGTATTGTACAACATTGGGAACATAACCAATATTCTATAATAACTGTAAATGGAAAATAACCTTTTAATATTTTATGCAATTTTTAATTAAAGAATTACTGGGGTCTGATATATCATAGTAGGACATTAGAAAATCCCTTTATGCATTTTATGGGCTTACCCACAAGTTTTCTATGTTTATATATATGTGTGTGTGTATATATATGTATGCATATTATCCGAGGTTCCTTTTCATTTTTCATCTTTGTGCTCTGCACGTGTACTGTAAGCAGCAGCATCCCTACTTCCCTTTTCTTGAATGGATGGGACATGACACCCACTTCAGGTGCTAATGCTACTAAGATTCCAGTACTAAGATTCTACTGCTGTAAGATTCAATTGATGGAGTTCCACTTCACCACAAACTGCTTCTCATCCAGGCCTCACTTAGCAAAATCTCCCTTCATTTGACATTACTTCAAGACACGTTTCTTACTGATACTTCCTTCCCTATTGTTTTATTAGGTCTGCTGATGGAGAAAAGGGATCGTTCATGATAAGGCTACATCAGGGTGAGTCAGATAATCATGCTGAACTGATTAAAGACAGAGGAAGCTAAACAAAATGTGCCCTTAATATGGACCTCTGAAAGCATTTATGTTACTGAGGCCATAAACTTGCTAAGTGTATTACCTCCAGCTCCAATATACCTTACTCAGCAGAAAAAGATTAGAAACAGGAAATCTCAAAGGCTATTTTCAACTAATTTGCGTTAACGTCTTTATGCACAGACATTCTTAAAAATATCAAATAAAACCCCACAGCTAAAATATTGAAGAATTCTTACACTGCCCTTTATGGGATTTTTTTTCTCATGAATTTCCAAAGAAAATAATAATATAAAAATGAATAATCCAGAAAAATCATAATTATATGCCAAGTCCTACTAATTCATATTTCAGTGGGTTATTTGTATAAAGTGAGATGGTCTTTTAGTAAGATGTTCTCTTAGTATTTAGTAAGACTAAAAAAAAAAAAAAAACAAAACAAAACAAAACAAAAACCTAAGCTTATGGAATGTGGCCCCATTATTCCATGGCAAATAGAATGGGAAAAGATGGAAGTAGTGACAGATTTCCTCTTCTTGGGCTCCAAAATCACTGTGGATGGTGACTGCAGCCATGAAATCAGAAGATGATGGCTTCTTGGCAAGAGAGTGATGAGAAACTAGGACAGTATGTTGAAAAGCAGAGACATTACTCTGCTGACAAAGGTCCATATAGTCAAGGCTATGGTCTTCCCAGTGGTCATGTATGGTTGTGAGTTGGACCATAAAGAATGCAGAGTGCCAAAGAATGAATGCCTTCAAACTGTGGTGCTGGAGAAAACTCCTAAAAGTCCTTTGAATAGCAAGGAGATCAAACCAGTCAATCTTAAGGGAGACCAACCCTCAACATTCACTGGAAGGACTGATGCTGAAGATGAAACTCTAATATTTTGGTCATCTGATGGGAACATCTGACTCATTGGAAAATCCCTGATCCTGGGAAAGATTGAGGGCAGGAAGAGAAGGCATCAGAGAATGAGATGGCTGGATGGCATCAACAATGTAATGAACGTGAATTTGGGAGAATTCCAGGAGATGTGAGGGACAGGGTGGCCTGGCATGTTGCAGTCACAAAGAGTCAGACATGACTGGGTGACTGAAAAACAACAACAACTACAAAAAAGATGGTCTCAATTCTAAATAATGTAAGTGAAACAAAAGAATATGAGAACAAGATAGGAAAAGAGGCAGAATAACAAGGATGTAATTGAAAAGATGAGAGCTTTTCTTGTGAAACCACTTTAATGGTCCCAGATGAAAACAAAATCTATGGCAAAATTCACAAGAAATAAATTCATGGATTTTTTGCCTCTGTTTTACTTCTAATTTTAATATGCATTTGTCCATATTACTGAGACTTGTTATATTGCAGAACATTCAAATAAAGACTTGTAGTGAGCTATCTACAAAACAGAAATAGACTCAGACATAGAGAACAGACATGGTTGCCAAGGAGGGGTGGGTTGGGGCAGGGATGGTGGAAGTTTGGGGTTAGAAAATGCAAACTAATATCTATATAATGGATAAACAACAAGGGCTGACTATATAGCACAGGTAACTATATTCAATATCCTATGATAACCATAATAGAAAAGAATATTAAAAATATGTATATATATGTATATGTGAATCACTTTGCTGTACATCAGAAATTAAAACATTGTAAATCAACTATACTTCAATAAAAAAAATTTTGAAATGGGCAAATGCATCTAATCTCCTATTCTTCACAGGCTTTAGAAATTGCAGAGGAATTGCTACAATATCCATTTAAACAATTTCATCATAAATTTGGCTGTGTACACTGGTATTTATATTTGGAGTGATAACACTAAGTTTTAAGAACAAGATTAATTTAGAACACTGTCCTTTGCAAGAGATTTGGAAACAGACCACAGGAAACTCTTAATCATACCAAATTAGCAATTTCTTTGGATTTTAGCTAATTTCTAAATTTTATTAAACTCATTTGACCCAAAAAAAAAAAAAAAACAACTCTTAGATTTAAAAAATAGTCGATGTCAAGTGAGAGTTTCTTTACTTTCTCAAGTCTAATATTTCCCTCTACTTTAACTTTCCACAAGCAGGACAATGTCCTAGGCTACTTCATCAGTGTAAAATATTGCAGCTCTATGATTAAATCTCCCTCTTGATCATAACATCCTTTGTTTTTTCCTTTCTTACATAGCCTCATTTCAACCACTTCTTCCAGCTTCATCAGGACCTCTTGCTCCATGACTCTCTGTTTACTCCTAGTGAGGAGTTCCACTGGTTCCCCGTGCATCCTAGATAGAGCCCATTAATCATTCACTCATCCCTAAATTCTTTCAGAGGATCATCATTGTTCCAATCCTCAACCATAAATAAGTCCAATACTTTCACAATTGACTGAAACAGTGAGGTCACCCATCAGTGCTAGATCTTGGTGAGATATCACTAACTGCTGTCTTACTTTTTCTTTACCTCCCCTATCTACTCATTTACTCCCTATTCAGACTGAACAAAGTAATTAAGAGACTCATAAATCTGGTCTAGATGGAATCACTGCAATCCATGTTTGTCTCTTCTTGGCCACACCCTCAGAATTCTTACAAATTGCTGCATTTTCCTCATGACTTCCTCATTTTCCTCATGTCTTTCTCATGTCTGACAGAAGCTATTTGTTCCTTCTTTAAACTGTTTATATTCTTTTTGCTTTGTTCTTCACAGTTTATCCTCTTCCTTTCTGGGGGGGAAAAAACGCATATATTTCACAAGAATTTCTTTGACTTTCTCCACATTCTTCCTCTAAATACTCCTGTTTTCAGTAAACTTCCATTTCCCTCATCAGCAAAGCTAATTCCACTTTCAAGATTCTCAGGGGCCTGATTCCTCCCATTATTCTCATTCTTATAACTTCAACTACTACTTTGAATTGGTCTTTTCTCTCTCCTGCCATAAAAGAATTATGCAGTTATTCTCTGGTTACCTTCAAACAGCACACATTCATTTTGAATCTGTACCTCTAACTTGTTTCTTGCAGAAGAATCACATACTTTTGCCTGCTTGTATGTATTTTTCATTTATGCCATTGTATCAAAGGAATTTCATGCTATGGCCATCCATGCTAAGTCGCTCAGTTGTGTCTGATTCTTTATGACCCTATGGACTGTAGCCCACCAGGCTCCTCTGCCAATGGGGATCCTCTAAGCAAGAAGACTGGAGTAGGTTGCCATGCCCTTCTCAAGGTGATCTTCCCAACCCAGGGATCAAACACATGTTTCCTATGTATCCTGCATTGGTAGGCAAAGTCTTTAACACTAACACCACCTGGGAAGCCCAACAAAGGAATTTGGGGATTTTTTAAAGTTATGCTGAACATACGAATTCCTTGAACCTAGATTTTATTAAGCAGAAATTAAGGAAGGGCTTCCCTTGTAGCTCAGTTGGTAAAGAATGTGCTGCTAATGCAGGAGACCTGGGTTCAATTCCTCAGTTGGGAAGATCCCCTGGAGAAGGAAAAGGCTTATTCAATTCTTTCCTGGAGAATCCCATAGACAGAGGAGTCCATGGTGTTGTCAGAGTTGGACATCACTTAGCGATTAACCACCACTACAAGGAAGGCTTCAATAATACATGAACCAAGAACTTTCAAATATACAACTGGATTTAGAAAAGGCAGAGGAGCCAGAGATCAAATTGTCAACATCTGTTGGATAACAGAAAAAGCTAGAGAATTCCAGAAAAAAAAAAAAAAAACATTTACTTCTGCTTTATTAACTACACAACAGCTTTTGACTGTGTGGATCACAACAAACTGTGGAAAATTCTTAAAGAGATGGGAATAACAGAGCACCTTCCCTGACTCCTGAGAAATCTGTATGTAGCTCAAGAAGCTACAATTAGAACCAGACATAGAATAATGGAATGGTTCCAAATTAGGAAAGGAGTACATCAAGGCTGTGTATTGTCATCATGCTTATCTAACTTATATGCAGAGTACAGTATGCGAAATGCCAGAGTGGATGAAGCAAAGCTGGAATCAAGATTGCTGTGAGAAATATCAGTAAACTCAGATATGCAGATGACACCACTGTTATGGCAGAAAGTGAAGAGGAACTAAAGAGCTTCTTGATGAGGGTGAGAGAGAGTGAAAAATCTGGCTTAAAATTCAACATTTAAAAAACTAAGATAATGACATTCAGTCCCATCACTTCATGGTAAATAGTTGGGGAAACAATGGAAGAAGTGACAGACGTTACTTTCTTGGGCTCCAAAATCATGCAGACAGTAACTGCAGCCATGAAATTAAAAAAACATTTGCTCCTTGGAAGAAAAGCTATGACAAACCTAGATAGCATATTAAAAAGCAGAGATATTACTTTGTCAACAAAAGTTTCTATAGTTTAACCTATGGTTTTTCCAGTAGTCATGTATAGATGTGAGTTGGACCATAAAAAAAGGTTGCGCACTGAAGAATTATGCTTTTGAATTGTGGTGCTGGAGAAGACTTTTGAGAGTCCCTTGGACTGCAAGCAGATCTAGCCAGTCAATCCTAAAGGAAATCAACACTTAATATTCACTGGTAGGACTGATGTTGAAGCTGAAGCTCCCATATTTTGTCCACCTGGTGCGAAGAGCCAACTCACTGAAAAAGACCCTGATGCTGGGAAAGATTGAAGCTGGAGGAGAAGGGGATAACAGAGGATGAGATGGTTGGATGGCAATTCAGTGGATATGAGTTTGAGCAAGCTTCCAGAGATGGTGAAGGACAGGGAAGCCTGGCATGCTGCAGTCCATCAGGTTGCAAAGACTTACATGTCAGAGACTGAACAACAACAAGGAAGTGATGGAACTCACCATAATCTGCACAGATTTCTGAAATAATTCAGGTTCCTTACTAGCAAAGTCTAACAGTGTCTAGCTGCTCTCAGAAGAAAGTGAAGCTGCAAAGAGTCTGGACCAAGAGGATACAGAAAAATTCAGGAACTGAGGTCAATCAAGCTTTGGAGTGCTATTTACCAAGTTTCTTAATGCCCAATTTGTAAGGGATTAACTGAAAAGTAAGATCATATATACATACAAATTTCATGAAGTCTCCTTTTATGGAATTTCATCTGTATACTTTTGGCCAGGGAATTTCAAGCCAAATGGAAATTTGATATGTAGTTATACTAAATATAGACAATCTATAAGTCTTTACATTGATTCCTGAAGATAGAACTATTTAGTTAGCCATTACTCATTATCAACCATAGTAGACATGGATACATGGAACCAATAGGGTGAAATGTTCTCTTTACCTCCCCATTTGCATATTTTCTTTTAACAAAGCAAGGTAACTAAATCAATGTTGGTTGAAATAAAATTGGGCGTTTTCATTCCAAAACCAATTTTCATTAGCACATTAAGAAATTTCTTCTAGCTCATCTTGTTCATTAAAGGAAATACTAGAAAATCAAAAGTAGAAATTTAAGCATAAAGTGATAAACACTGTGAAAAGGCCTTTGTTTAGACTTTCTGTTTCTGACTAATGATAACATGTTAGGAGGCCTCCACATTGTATCATAACAGTTTACTCCGACACCTTACCAAACAACCGAATTGCTCATATTTGGTTTCTGCAAAAAAAGGATAGAGATCATATCCATCAGACTTCTGTTCTTGGAGTGATATGGAGAACACCCTCACAAATTTTTTTTTTTAATATCATTTAGAACTATCCATATCAGTGAACCTCTTCATTTTACTATGCGTAGTAATTCTCATTTCAGGCATATACCTCCAGTAATTATTTACTGTTTTGAAAGATACAGTCATATATATGTGTTTAAGCATTCACTTTTTGTTCCAGAATTACCACAGAATTGGCTCTTACACAGTCTTCAAATATGAAAATGAGGTAGGGACCTATATTTCCTCTCACAGTGTCTTTTCTTATCCCTCTGCCATCCTTCAGGAAACTGCTGAACACTCTATCTCTCCCTCCTGCTTCCATTTGACTGTGTAGATACTCTAAAATATTTTCAGCTCCAGGTAATCTTTGAGGCAATTGTGTAAATCCTTTATATTTAAAAAGAAAAATGTTAGTTTTGAATGAGTATGGCTATGAAGATTAAACCCAGCTGAAATCATTTTTCATGCCCTAGGCACCAACGCCCCAAGCACATGCAGGAAATAAGGTGTAGACTTTAACTTAACAGAATGAATATTCTTATTTTAAGAAATATAGCAAGGTTTATTGTATTACAAATATTCCATATGTAAAAATAAAGTATTTTTTCCTCATTTTAGTGGGCTTCTGAGTAGATGAGCTGCTTAAAGCAGTGAAACTTGCTACACATATGTTAAAAAAGCTGCCAGATGATGGCTGTTCCAATGAAAACACAGGACACCCCTATGCTGTGTAACAGAAGAGTACGGGAGACAGAAGGACTGATGCAGAACTGACAGTCCTGATAGGAGCAGATGGTAGTAAATACTCACAGAGCTTTTTAATAGACACCACTCCTTATTCCAAGCTATTGTATGGGGACTTCTTGTATGCCAGAACTTTCAAAGCTAATTGTCTTTGTATCTGCTGCCATAAATGTGTTTGTCCAAGGGGAAGCTGGGGGTGAGGGGACAGAAGAGCGTAGAGTGTGGACTTTCTGGCACTCTACTACTTCCTTATTCAACTGTCTATTAATTATGTAATTTCATAGTTCAGAGGTTTTAGAAGGTGCACCCAGGAATAAATCAGAAAGTAAAGGGGTTAGAAAGTAAAGAGAAAAAGAAAGAAGGGAGGGCAAGGGTTGAAAAAGGTTATGCTTATCTTTACTGAGAAGTCATGAAATCAAGCTCAGTACTGAAATTATCTAGATAAGAAAGCATCAGAGGGTATTCAGAGAAAAGTTAGGAAAGGTTGGGGAGTTTCTGCTGAAACTGTGTATGAACTCCTGACGACACGTGTTTCTTGGACGTCTTCTATGGGAAATTGTCTTCTTCAAAGCACTTGTTGCTCATCATTTTTCCTTGCTGAGCGCCCACTGTGTGCCACTGAGAGCTATAAAGGATGGACAAAGCAGTACATTGGTCAGGGTTGTCCAGAGAAACAGAACCAATATACATGTAGATACATAGAGATTTATTTTAAGGCAAGGGATCATGTGATCTGGGAGACAGATAAATCCAAAATTTGCAGAATAGGCCCAACAGGCTGGAGATCCAGAGAACAGTTGATATTACAGCTCCAGTCTGAAGGTAGGCTAGAGGTACAACTCCCTCTTCCACTGGAGACCTTGTTCTTTTCTCTCTCAAAGATTTCAACTGACTGAATGAGGCCACTCATACTTTAGAGGGTAATCTCTTTCCTCAGTCTACTGATTCAAATGTTAATCTCTTGGCTCAGATAGTAAAGAATCTGTCTGCAATGCAGGAGACGCAGGTTCAATCCTTGGGTTGGGAAGACACCCTAAAGAAGGAAGTGACTACCCACTCCAGTATTCTTGCTTGGAGAATTCCATGGACAGAGGAGTCTGGTGGGCTACAGTCCATGGGGTCACAGAGTCAGATATGACTGATCAACTAACATTCTTTAAAAAAAAAAAAAAGCCTTTATATACCTTTATAGTAATATCTAATTGGTGTTTGACTAAATATATGGGTTACATGGCCTAACCAATTAGACACATAATTTAATCATCACACACAATCACCATCCTTTAACTTTTTAAAAGTAAAATGAACCTCCAAAGCACATCTCATATTCATTTACATGAAAAAGCCTCCCTTCTGTGAGGATCTGTTCAAAAAACTAAACTTTATGAACTATGTTTCCCAGGGATATTCTTTAAATATCATTTTACTCAAAAAAAAATAAAACTTCTGAGCTAGCAAAAAAACTCACCAGTGTTTTCTTTTAACATTCAAAATTACCTTTCTCATCAAACTTCTTAGTTTTAGGGAATGAACTTGAATGAAAGCAAATGGTTTTGCTTTCATAACATTGGGGATTTTCAAAGACCTTGTTAATGTAAGATTTAATATTTTAGCCTTGGTTGTTTAAAAAGTCAACATAATTGGAATAGTGTATGTGGAAGAAGTAGAAGAAAGAGAGTATGAGGCAGGAGAATTTCTTGATTATTTCAATCCTTGAAACTGAAATTGCCATTGGATATAATACATTGACATTTTCTACCTATGGAGATTCTGAGTGAGAAAGAAATATGCTATGTTCCTTTACCTAAACAAGTGTGAATAATAAATATAAAATTAGGACTTCCCTGGTGGTACAGTGGATAAGAATCCTCCTGCCAATTCACAGGACACAGGTTTGATTCCTGGTCCAGGAAGATTCCACATCCCTCAGGGCAATTAACTCCTTGCACCACAACTACTGGAGGCCATGTGCTCCAGAGTCCATGCTCTGCAAGAAGAGAAGGTACTTCAATGAAAAGAAACCTGTGCACCACAATGAAGAGTAGCCCCCGCTTACTGCAACTAGAGAAAGCTCCGGGGCAGCAATGAAGATGCAGCACAACCAAAAACCAATCAATAAATAATTTTTAAAAATATGACTTCACAATTACATGTATATATAATTACAGTTTATTATGGGTGGTGCTTTCTTTTTTACAAACTGTGTCATCTCATTATGATTTGTTCATTTGGCCGCACCAAACTTTCCTAACCCAAGCAGTGTAGCTACTGTTAGACCATGCTTCAGAACTGGCAGATGAGGTTCACAGTGACTATGAAATTTGCTTTTGGCTACCTGGCTGGTATGTGGAAAAACAATTTAAACTACATCCACCTCATTCTCAATCTAAGGAACTTAAGGGCTGAGCAGATGTATATTAAGCTTCAGATATGTGCTTCAATGTCCTCATTTCTCAAATGGGAATAACGTGACACTGCCCAGAATTGTTTTGAAAATTATATATAAGATAATGCAGGAGGAGTGGGTAGCACTTGGCACATGGGAAATACTGAATCTTTGACAGCCTTTAGAACTATTAATCATCAGCTGACCAAACAATGGCTAAATAGACTGTGGAAGGAGTGGTGGGTGAGCCTGCAGCTCTAACACCTAGAAAAGAGGCTGTATGTTCTGCACTACAGTGTTCCCCAGTGGAGATGTTCCCAGCCATGTAGGCTACCCTGTTGTCCATGAGAAAAACATGTCTCCTTGGAGTTGAGTAATGTCTCTGCTTATCAAGGTACTACAGAAGCAGCTGTCACTTTATTGTTGGTGATCAAAATGTTAGCAAAGGTGAAAACAGGAGCCCTAAAAAAAAAGTAACAGGTGAGGACGTAGCCAATCAGAGCAACACACACCATATCCCAGTCCTTTAGGTATCTTATGTCAAATAGGAAGGAGAATCTCTTCACATGACTCTTAGCCATCTGTGTGTCTTCTTTAGAGAAATGTCTATATACGTCTTTGCCCATTTTTTGATTGGGATGTTTGTTTTTTATATTGAGATGTATGAGCTGTTCATATTGACAGATGAATGAATAAAGAAGATATGGTACACATACACAATGGAATATTACTCAGTCATAAAAAGGAGCAAAACTGGGTCATTTGCAGAAACATGGATGGACCTAGAGTCTGTCATATAGAGTGAAGGAAGTCAGAAAGAGAAAAATAAGTATTGTATGTTAATTCATATATGTGGAATCTAGAAGAACCTATTTGCAGGGCAGGAGCAGAGAGGCAGATCTAGAGGACAGACAAGTGGACATGGCAGGGTGGGGCAGATGAACTGGAAGACTGGGACTGACATATACACACTGCCACATGTAAAAGAGATAGCTAGTGGGAACCTAGCATGTAGCATGTAACAAGGAGCACAGCATGTAAGAAGGAATTCAGTTCAGTGCTCTGTGGTAATCTAGATGGTAGAAAGAGGGCAGAGAGTGAGAGGTCCAGAGAGTGAGAGGTCCAAGAGGGATGGGATATATATAAAAATATAGCTGATTCACTTCATTGTACGGCAGAAACTAACACAATATTGTAAAGCAACTATGACCCAATTTGAAAAAAAAAAAAAAAGCAAAGAGAGTGGTATAAAGTTAAACTTCATAAAACTCCCTACCCCACCACAGCCAAGTGGTATAATGTCTTCAATATAATTCATTTCTATCTCTCTTACTTGAATTTAGGGATGAAAATTTACAAGCAAAATTAAAATTTTAACTACTTAAACGTACTTGTTGAGGAGACAAATCATTTGCAATATTATTTTCTGACATCATCTCAAGATTTTTCAATCATATATTGATATTAAAAATGGAGGATAAAAGCTATGTCCTAAATCAAATCCCTTACAATAATACAGTGGAATTGACAAATAGATTCAAGACATTAGCTCTGATAGACAGTGTGCCTGAGGAACTAAAGACAGACATTCATGACATTGTACAGGAGGGGATGATTAAAATCATCTCTGAGGAAAAGAAATGCAAAAAGACAAATGGTTGTCTGAGGAGGCCTTACAAATAACTGAGAAAAGAATAGAAGTGAAAGGCAAAGGAAAGATATACCCATCTGAACGCAGAATTCCAAAGAATAGCAAGGAGAGATAAGAAAGCCTTCCTAAGTGAGCAATGGAAAGAAATAGAGGACAACAATAAAATAAGAAAGACTAGAGATCACTTCAAGAAAATTAGAGATACCAAGGGAACATATCATGCAAAGATAAAGTACAGGATAAAGATAAGTTCAGTCGGTTCAGTTCAGTAGCTCAGTCGTGTCCGACTCTTTGCGACCCCATGAATCGCAGCACGCCAGGCCTCCCTGTCCATCACCATCTCCCGGAGTTCACTCAGGCTGATGACCATCGAGTCCGTGATGCCATCCAGCCATCTCATCCTGGGTCGTCCCCTTCTCCTCCTGCCTCCAATCCCTCCCAGCATCAGAGTCTTTTCCAATGAGTCAACTCTTCGCATGAGGTGGCCAAAGTACTGGAGCTTCAGCTTTAGTATCATTCCTTCCAAAGAAATCCCAGGGTTGATTTCCTTCAGAATGGACTGGTTGGATATCCTTGCAGTCCAAGGGACTCTCAAGAGTCTTCTCCAACATCACAGTTCAAAAGCATCAATTCTTTGGTGCTCAGCCTTCTTCACAGTCCAACTTTCACAGCCACACATGACCACTGGAAAAACCATAGCCTTGACTAGATGGACCTTAGTCGGCAAAGTAATGTCTCTGCTTTTGAATATACTATCTAGGTTCGTCGTAACTTTTCTTCCAAGGAGTAAGCGTCTTTTAATTTCATGGCTGCAATCACCATCTGCAGTGATTTTGGAGCCCCCAAAAATAAAGTCTGACACTGTTTCTACTGTTTTCCCATCTATTTCCCATGAAGTGATGGGACCAGATGCCATGATCTTAGTTTTCTGAATGTTGAGCTTTAAGCCAACTTTTTCACTCTCTTCTTTCACTTTCATCAAGAGACTTTTTAGCTTCTCTTCACTTTCTGCCATAAGGGTGGTGTCATCTGCATATCTGAGATTATTGATATTTCTCCCAGTAATCTTGATTCCAGCTTGTGTTTCTTCCAGTCCAGTGTTTCTCATGATGTACTCTGCATTATTGTGCCTTTTATCTTTATCCTTTATCTTTATCTTTACAGGATAAAGATAAAAGGCACAATAAAGTACAGAAACAGTATGGATCTAACAAAAGCAGAAGAGATTAAGAAATGGTGGCAAGAATACACAGAAGAACTATACAAAAAAGATCTTAAAGACCCAGATAACCAAGGTGGTGTAATCATTCACCTACAGTCAGACATCCTGAATGCAAAGTCAAGTGGGCCTTAGGCAGCATCATTATGAAGAAAGCCAGCAATATGCCAGCAAATTTGGAAAACTCAGCAGTGGCCACAGGAATGGAAAAGGTCAGTTTTCATTCCAATCCCAAAGAAAGGCAATGCCAAAAAATGCTCAAAGTGAAAGTGAAGCCGCTCAGTCATGTCTGACTCTTTGTGACCCGTGGACTGTAGCCCACCAAGCTCCTCCATTCATGGGATTCTCCAGGCAAGAATACTGGAGTGGGTTGCCATTTCCTTTTCCAAAGAATGTTCAAACCACCACACAATTGCACTCATCTCACACAATAGCAAAGTAATACACAAATTTTTCCAAGCCAGGCTTCAAAAGTATATGAACTGAGAACTTCCAGATGTTCAAGCTGGATTCAGAAAAGGCAGAGGAACCAGAGCTCAAATTGCCATCATCCATTGGATCATCAAAAAAAGCAAGAGCGTTTCAGAAAAACATCTCCTTGTGCTTTATTGACTACACCAGAGCCTTTGACTGTGTGGATCACAACAAACTGTAAAATTCTTCAAGAGATAAGAATATCAGACCACCTTACCTGCCTCCTGAGAAATCTGTGTGCTGGTCAAGAAGCAACAGTTAGAACTGGACGTGGAACAAGGGACTGGTTCCAAATTCGGAAAGGAGTAAGTCAAGACTATATATTGTCACTCTGCTTATTTAAATTATATACAGAGTTCATCATGTGAAATGCAGCCTGGAAGAAGCTCAAGCTGGAATCAGGGTTGCCAGGAGATATATCAATAACCTCAGATATGCAGATGACACCACCCTATGGCAGAAAGCAAAGAGGCACTAAAGAACCTCCTGATGAAAGTGAAAGAGGAGAGTGAAAAGGCTGGCTAAAAATTCAACATTCAAAAAACTAAGATCATGGCAACTGGTCCCATCACTTCATGGTAAATAGATGGGGAAACAGTGGAAACAGTGACAGACTTTTTTTCTTGATTTCCAAAATCACTGCAGATAATGACTGCAGCCATGAAATTTAAGACAGCTGTCCTTGGAAGAAAACCTATGACAAACCTAGACAGTATATTCAAAAGCAGAGACATTACTTTACTGAGAGAGGTCCATCTAGTTAAAGCTATGATTTTTCCATTAGTCATATATAGATGTGAGTGTTGCACCATAAAGAAGGCTGAGCACCGAAGAACTGATGTTTTTGAACTGTGGTGTTGTCAAAGCCTCTTGAGAGTCCCTTGGACTTCCAGGAGATCAAGTCAGTCAACCCTAAAGGAAATCAACGCTGAATATTCACTGGAAGGACTGTTGCTGAAGCTGAAGCTCCAATGCTTTGGCCACCTAATGTGAAGAGCCAACTCATTGGAAGAGACCCTGATGCTGGAAAAGACTGAAGGTAGGAGGAAAGGAGACAACAGAGGTGAGATGGTTGGATAGTATCTCCGTCTCAATGGACATTGGGTTTGAGCATGCTCCAGGGGTTGGTGATGGACGGGCAAGCCTGGCATGCTACAGTCCATGGTGTAGCGAAGAATTAGACACAACTTAGCAACTGAACTGAATTCTAAGTCTCCACTTGTCATATACAGAAACTGAGACATATAGAACTTAATTATAGTTTGTACTGAGATATATAAATCAGCAAAAAGCCAGAATGGAATTCAAGTGATTTTTTTTTTTTTTTGTCTATTCAAAGAACCAAATGGCGTCACTTACATCAGAAAGAACAATAAATCAACTTAAATTTCTTTTACAAACCTTGAATAGTATAAATTCACTATTCCAAAATGAAAAGCAATACCTTAGATTAAAATATCAATATAACTTTCTTCAGGGGAATCAAATAAAATATTAAGTTTAAAAGAAGTGTGTTTATACTGACAGTCTCAGTGAAAAATATCAGTCAGTTTGAGCAGTAACCCTATGAAAATCAAAGTATAAAGACATAAATGCTTATGGTTGACAATATGTATTATTATGCTGTTAAACAAATATTGATAACAATTAGGCCATACGTTTAGAATATGTAACACAATGCTTCAGAATACTAATTCTTTCTGCCACTTTTTAAAACATGTTTTTGTAGTGAAACATACTGAAAACAGGCTCATGAGAAAGATAGCAATTTTGATTTAGAATTTACCTGTGCACTGAGAGGATAATAACTCTTGCTATTCTTTTATCTTTTCCATGCCAGATCTCAAGTGAGCCAACTTTGAGAGCAGTTAATGCAAAGACAAGATAATCATTTCTGGTAAATGGCTTATCTTGGGTTCTCCCAAAAGCTTGACTGTGAAATTAGGTTTTATGTGCAAGTAGTTTATTGGGGTGATAATCCTAGAAAATTAGGGAAGTGAGTCAAGGAAAGGAAGGAAGCTGGTCCAGGCTTTTGCAAACACAGGTTAACACTGTGGACAGTTAGGATTCCATCTGGATCAGGACATTTGGTAGACGGTGAGAAATATACCCTGAAGTTTTACGGTGGGAGGAGAGGGAGAATCAGAGCATTTATTCGCCAGTTCCCATTTGTCGTTTGCAGGCTGCTGTTGACTAGAGGTTATTTGTGGTTAACTCCTTAGCACTTGCAGCCTGTTCTACTTCAGGCCTCTACAGTCAGAAGGAGCCTTTAGGTACTTTCATTAACAAGGCAGTGAGTGCCAAAGGGATATAATTTGGAAGCCCAGTGCATGTTACCAGTTCTTAGCCCCAGATGCAGACTGGATTCATAATTGTAGGGTGATCATCAATTTCTAACACTTTATCTCCTAGATTTGTTGGTTCAGTCCCTCTAATATTTACAGAGTGGTAGCCGAAGGCTGCAATTTTGCTAGCACCACATGCCATGGTCTGTTATGAGATATACAAAGCTAATGTATTGCCAATAAGAATTCAGGTACCAAATTTTGAAAATCATAACTTTTTAAATGAATTTAAATAAATCCCAGGTTATCCTATCTGATGCATCCAACTAAATCCCTGGATTGGTAAGCTTCTTAGGTGGCAGAATGAAGGAGAGAGAGAAAATGTGTGCACTGAAGTGCTTATAACCGAGAACGCACCTCATCTACCCCAGAAATTTTAGGGTCTCTCTCATATAGGCAAACTTTATCTGTATTTTATGGATTAAAGGTGTTGGGAGTCTGGTAAAGGCAGCAATCCTCCTCATATATATTCCTTCTGAGTGCGGGCCTTAACAAAGGGCATGCTAACCACAAATCCTCAAAGAGTTGGAGGAATATTATCTCTCTTTTGGTGGTAAAGTTTAACTTTTATGAGAAATTTAGTTAGACGTCTGATCAAGTACTTTCCAAAGGGCATGCAATTATCCAGATTGCAAATAGCATTCAAAATTGGAAAAGACTGGCATGTTATCACTTGCAGGTTTCATTGGTCATGGTGAAATAACATACATTGCAATTTTAGCCACCCAGGAGAACAATGGAGAGAGAATGTATATATTTTAGAATATTTAATTTAAAAAAACTCAAAGAAAAATTTATTATAGTTTTTAGAATGTTCAAGAGATTCTATAAGAGCAAGTATGCATTCCAATGCGTTTTGTAAAATGTTTTCAGAGTAGAATGTGTCCAAGAGACCATTACTGGAAAAGATATTAACTATTAACTCAACACTTTGAGCAGTGAGTACTATGCTAATCAAAAGAACTTGCCTTGCAGAACTGAATTCATACACAGTTAAAATATGTATAACAAAATTTAACTATAAGAAAAGGCATCAGATAGCTGTATAATAATTATTTTTCAAAGACAGGTTGGAACATTAAGAGTTGGAACTTCATAGAATGCCCTCATGATTAGTGATGACCTGATTGAGAAGATGCAGATTAAATCGGACCTGAAAAATTGGTAAAGTTTGGATAGACTCAAACCACCATTAGGTTAAGGATGGAGAAAGAAACAATGAATAGAGAAACCTTACAAAAGTACTAAAACATACCTCATGTAATGATTATTGATATAGTAGGTAGTCAGTAAATAATTCAATATCCAAAAACATGTCATTCAATAACAACATCTCAATTTTATCTGAGAATTTATAACAGTCATCAAAAGGATGGAGCCTTGGGTTTGAGATTCATTTTAGTTCTGCCACCTGTTTAATATTTATATCAATTTTCCCCAAGCATCAGTCAGTAGGTCACCAATTAAAACATTTAATGCTACAAAATTTAAAAAACTGTTTCTTAAAGACTATTACAGGAATAAAACAATAAAATAGGCTTCCCCGGTGGCTCAGAGGCTAAAGCATCTGCCCACAATGCGGGAGACCAGGGTTCAATCCCTAGGTCGGGAAGTTCCCCTGGAGAAGGAAATGGCAACCCACTCCAGTATTCTTGCCTGGAGAATCCTATGGATGGAAGAGCGTGTTGGGCTACAGTCCATGGGATCACAAAGAGTTGGACATGACTGAGCAAGCTCACTTCAATGACAACTGTAAATTTTCTATATCATTAAAAGTTTAATTTTCAAGTCAATCAGATTTCAAATCAAGTCACTGTTCAGACTCTCCTAAATAGTGAAGAAATGACCTAGACAACAGTAAGAATCTTGTTTCTTTATTATCAATTGTTCACTTCTCTCTGCTGCAACTTGAAAACTCTTCAAAAATGAAAGGAGAGCAATTTTAGGGCTCACTTTGTATTCCTTTTCTCAGGGATCATTGTACTTTGTTGACAAATACAGTTGTGGACAATGACTTTACAATATACTCAGGAAAATAAAATAATTTAAAAAAAAACCTGATAATATAAACTAGGAAATTAAAGCCAAAGTGCCCTTACTTTTAGAAATGATTCAGGGACAAAGTATCTTAAATTGAATTAAAAATAATATTTCAAAATTGCCTTTCCAATAAAGAGTCTCAAAAGGCAAAATTGATAAAGCATATAACAATTCCTATACTAAATAGCTATCCTGGTATACTTGGCATAAATTGGAAACCTAATCTCCACATAGGTTTGTCAGAACCATGCAGTCATCAAATAAATGTGATTATGTAATTTATATAATGAATTAAGAAGGAAATAATTACCTATAGTTAGCTTCCACCTAGCAAACTGCCTTCTGACTTTCCTCTGCTTCTTTTTTCTGGACTGCAGAGTTCAGTATGCATGTATCACCTCTAGTCTAGATTTTTTATTAATAATTTAAGTGCTTCTCTAAGGCACTTCACAAAATCTTTAACTGAATCTACCCAGAGCTATTAAATTGTCATTCAACTTTCTCTTTATTTATACAGAGTTGATGTGAAGCTATTGGAATTTTTTCAACCAAGTGTAATATAAACATAAGACACTTTCTACAAAATGGACTATTTCAGAAATGCTCATTTAGCACCAATTTAGAAATTCTGATCTAATATCTTGTGAAATTTGGATGAAAAGATACTGTCATTAAAATTCCACATCTTCCAGGTGCCTCAGAGATGCATGAAACTAAGGATCCAGTTTTAAACAGCTGACTACTTGTCTTTCAGAGACATTTGACTTAAGAAAGGGTTCTGAAATCTGTGAAACCTTCATCTCTGTTCCATAGAGTTAGAAAAAACAAGAACACTGTATGTGTGTGTGTGTGTGTGTGCTGAGTCATTTCAGTAACGTCCAACCCTTTGGAACCTTATGGATTATAGCCTGCCAGCCTACCCTGTCCATGGGGATTCTCCAGGTAAGAATACTGGGGTGAGTTGCCTTGCCCTTCTCTAGGGGATCTTCTCAATCCAGGGTTTGAACTCGCATCTCTTACGTCTCCGGCACTGGCAGGTGGGTTCTTTACCACTAGCATCACCTGGGAAGCAGAGCATTTTACCTGGAAAGAAGAGTATTCTACTTTGAACCAGATAATTTTGCTTTCCAAGTGCACAGAGTATGAGCACCTCGCTCATCAGTTCAGTTCAGTTCAGTTCAGTCACTCAGTCGTGTCTGGCTCTTTGTTACCCCATGGACCACACAGCATGCCAGGCCTCCCTGTCCATCACCAACTCCCAGAGTTTACCCAAACTCATGTCCATTGAGTCCGTGATGCCATCCAACCACCACATCCTCTGTCATCCCCTTCACCTCCTGCCTTCAATCTTTCCCAGCTTCAGGGTCTCTTCAAATGAGTCAGCTCTTCACATAAGGTGGCCAAAGTATTGGAGCATCAGTCCTTCCAATGAATATCCAGGACTGATCTCCTTTAGGATGGACTGGTTGGATCTCCTTGCAGTCCAAGGGACTCTCAAGAGTCTTCTCCAACATCACGGTTCAAAAACATCAATTCTTCGGTGGCCAGCTTTCTTTAGAGTCCAACTCTCACATCCATACATGACTACTGGAAAAACCATAGCCTTAACTAGACGGACCTTTGTTGACAAAGTAATGTCTCTGCTTTTCAATATGCTTTCTAGGTTGGTCATAACTTTCCTTCCAAAGAGTAAGCATCTTTTAATTTCATGGCTGTAGCCACCATCTGCAGTGGAGCCCCAAAAAATAAAGTCTGCCACTGTTTCCACTGTTTCCCCATCTATTTGCCATGAAGTGATGAGATCTGATGCCATAATCTTAGTTTTCTGAATGTTGAGCTTTAAGCCAACTTTTCACTCTCCTCTTTCACTTTTATCAAGAGACTCTTTAGTTCCTCACTTTCTGCTGTAAGGGTGGTGTCATGTGCATATCTGAGGTTATTGATATTTCTTCTGGCAATCTTGATTCCAACTTGTGCTTCCTCCAGTCCAGCGTTTCTCATGATGTACTCTGCATATAAGTTAAATAAGTAGGGTGACAATATACAGCCTTGACGTACTCCTTTTCCTATTTGGAACCAGTCTGTTGTTTCATGTCCAGTTCTAACTGTTGATTCCTGACTTGCATACTGATTTCTCAAGAGGGTTTCATAAGGAGTGCTATTAAAGAATCAAGGGAAAAAACCCTACTCCCTAGTCTAAACTGATTTGTGTTGTTTTCTACTGTCTTACTGTAGTAAATACAGAATGGATAGAACCTCCCCTTAAAATATCATCACATGGAAGTCTTTTTGTTTTCTGGTGATGGGAAAAACTATTAACATGATACCAAAGGCAGAAACCATAAAGGGCAAAAGATTGATAAATTCAAGTACACTAACATTTAAAATATTAAAATCCTAGCAGAAAAGGATGCAAGCTGATCTCTAAAATCCATCCCAGACACACCCAGAGGAGGTCACAGATAGGCTACAAAATAACCAGAGACTTTTCCAGCTCCTGCACATGCATCCAAAGCACAATGGATACAAACTACCCACAGGAGTTTCCTCAAGTAACTTGAGGCAGATAGGAATCCATAAATGGTTCATAAATATTCTATACATATGTACATCTGATTATATGTATTATGAGAAGACTTGTGCAATAGAGCCTATTGCGGTGTAAATTGGAACAACTGAGCATATGCATGTGCTCATATGCCCATTTGCATTTCTTTTCTTGATTGGTAGCATGTACAAGCTGTATTTGCACAGGGCACAACCAAAAGGAGGAGACAGAGATGGGAAGCATAAAAATGGGGAAGCCAAGAGGGATCATTTTGATAATTACTTTAGGGTCAGCTTGCTCCCATGTTTTGGTAGTGTCTGTTTAATAAAAGATCTGTCCAGTTGAGTTGCAACTGAGCTGAAACTTGTCTATTATTTTAAACCCTTTATTCTGTAGTTCCAAATTTTTGTTGCAAGGAGACAAGAACCAAGGGAGAGAAATAATCCAACCTGACATAATGAATAAGCAAAAAATAGAAAGGAGCAAAGAAAATTAAATTAACATGCAACTCACACACACACACACACACACACACAATCATTCAAAGGTTAATAAATTTCATTCAACCTCATAAATAATGAAAGAATTGCACTGGAGAGCCAGGACCAGAACTGAAATGCAACAAGCGTTGCTGATAAAGCCATACTCTCTGTTCAAGCAGAGTGATCACCCCAGACTAGTTAATAAAGAGCAGATACGCAGAACTCTGTGTGTATCCAACTCCACCAGCTGCCCTGTCACCTAAAAACAGCAAAAACTGAGTAGAAAAAGAGGAATGGGGGAAATGCAATCCTAATTCTTTAAAATATTATCTAATATTTCCTATAACAAGACATAACTGTCATGCCCAGAGTCCAAGTCCCCAAAACTGAGAGAATAAGATGTCCAGAGCAATGCAAAAGCATAAAGGGGTTTTATTGCCAGCTCGAGCCAGGGCTCCTGTCTCATCCAGTGCAGTGGAATCTTGACAAGAGCCTCAAGCCCAGATTTACAGTAGTATTTATAAGTTTAGAACAAAGACAGGGAGTTGGCAAGGGTTGATTGGCTGCAGGGGTTTCCTGGTATTTACTGATTGGCCAGTCATTAGCCCTCTGATTGGCCAGAGTTATCATCTCTCTGATTGGCCAGAGTTACCATTCCCAGAAGCCCTGGAAGCATGACTCAGAGATTATTTTTGTCCTAGTGTACCTCTCTGAGCCTGTCATGGCTCTGGTGAGGTTGTAACAATAACTAAGATTGCTTAACTAAAAAATTACTAACAATCAGATTAGTAAATCTAAACAACCATTAATGGAATTAGATATGAACATTTTCTAGAGGAAGTTCTTTCCTTACAAGATATGAGTAGTTCATTGGATCTGACTCAAGTAGATCAAAGTTTGTCCCTAAAATTTTAATGTTTCCTGTTTATCTTTTAAATTTTTTTAAAGAATGCTTCTGTGATGGCTATCCAAATTTTCTCTTATATTTATGCTTTTGTCCATATAAATTAATATGTCTTAGAGAGTGGGAGAAAAGATTTAAGATTGGAGAGTAATAAACAATCTGTTTTCAATTACTGCAACCCACTGAAAAAGGTGATTATTGAAAGTGAGGCTACATTTTTTTTTAATTGAGGCTAATTAAAAGACGCTTACTCCTTGGAAGGAAAGTTATGACCAACCTAGACAGCATATTGAAAAGCAGAGACATTATTTTGTCAACAAAGGTCCATCTAGTCAAGGCTATGGTTTTTCCAGTGATCATCTATGAATGTGAGAGTTGGACTATAAAGAAAGCTGAGTGCTGAAGGATTGATGCTTTTGAACTGTGGTGTTGGAGAAGACTCTTGAGAGTCCTTTGGACTGCAAGGAGATCCAACCAGTCCATCCTAAAGGAGATCAGTCCTGGATGTTCATTGGAAGGACTGATACTGTAGCTGAAATTTCAATCCTTTGGACACCTGAGGCAAAGAGCTGACTCAATGGAAAAGACCCTGATGCTGGGAAAGATTGAAGGCAGGAGGAGAAGGGGACAACAGAGGATGAGATGGTTGGATGGCATCACCGACTCAAGGGACATGGGTTTGGGTGGACTCTGGGAGTTGTTAATGGACAAGGAGGCCTGGCATGCTGCAGTTCATGGGGTCGCAAAGAGTCAGACACGACTGAGTGGCTGAACTGAACTGAAATCACTTTACAATATTGTGGTGTTTTTGCCATACATTCATGTGAACCAGCAGTGGGTGTACATGTGTTCCCCATTCTGACGCTCCCTCCCACCTCCCTCCCCATTCCATATCTCAGTGTCATCCCAGTGCACCAGCCATGAGCACTCTGTCTCATGCATCGAACCTGGATTGGCAGCCTATTTCACATATGATAATATACATGTTTCCATGCTATGCTCGCAAATCATCCCACCCTCGTCTTCTCCCACAGAGTCCAAAAGTCTTTTCTTTACATCTGTGTCTCTTTTGTTGTCTCACATATAGGGTCATCGTTACCATCTTTCTAAATCTATATACATGTGTTAATATGCTGTATTGGTGTTTTTCTTTCTGACTTACTTCATTCTGTATAATAGGCTCCAGTTTCATCCACCTCATTAAAACTGATTCAAATGCATTCTTTTTAATGGCTGAGTAATATTCCATTGTGTGTATGTGTCACAGCTTTCTGTGGTACATATTCCATTCATCTGCCGATGGACATCTAGGTTGCTTCCATGTCCTGGCTATTATAAACAGTGCTGCGATGAACATTGGGGTACACGTGTCTCTTTAAATTCTGGTTCCTTAGTGTGTATGCCCAGCAGTAGGATTTCTGGGTCATATGGAAGTTCTATTTACAGGTTTTTAAGGAATCTCCACACTGTTCTCCATAGTGGCTGTACTAGTTTGCATTCCCACCAACAGTATAAGAGGGTTCCTTTTTCGTTGCAACCTGTCCAGCATTTATTGTTTGTAGACTTTTTGATAGCATCCATTCTGATTGGTGTAGGATAGTACCACATTGTGGTTCTGATTTGCATGTCTCTGATAATGAGTGATGTTGAGCAACTTTTCATGCGTTTTTTTTAGCCATCTGTATGTCTTCTTTGGAGAAACGTCTGTTTAGTTCTTTGGCCCATTTTTTGATTGGGTCGCTTATTTTTCTGGAATTGAGCTGCAGGAGTTGCTTGTATATTTTTGAGATTAATTCAAAAAGAATACACTTCATTTATTTTTATATAAAGCTTTAAGTTTCACCAGAACCTGAAAGACATACATTCCAAAAGATTAAAAGCCAGTGGTAAGTCTTCATGTGTCACTATAAATGATCTATTTAAGGGGGAAAAACATGACAAAGAAGGCAAAAAAAAAAAAAAAAAAAAACACAACAAACTACCAAGCAATGAACTTGAATAATGGACCTTTAGGAGAGAAAATCAGATCCTAGTTAAAACCATAAATTGAGATGCTGCATTATTCACTTTCTATGCAACCATGTATATATTTTAACTGCTATTTGTTAGTGGGTGGTTCCATAGTAAGACTGCATAATGTGCAAAGATATTTAAGCAATTCATCAGTGATATTAAGTATTACTTAATGTATTGCAGAATGCTATAACTGGCACGTGGTAATATTCTCATAATTTGGATTTAGAATAATAATCTGTGTACTAATGGAGCAATTACTTTCCAAGAAAAAGCGAATACTTTGAAAAATTCCTTTGGTCTTAAAACCATGCTGACTTTTACTCTCCACAGAAAATTTAATCTCCACTGCTTTTAAAATTATGTGTATCATTTTGAAGAAGTAGTAAACAAACAAACAAACAAAAAGCAACAAATGTGAAACACAAATTTGACATCTATACTATTAAAAAAAGCCAAACAGACCTCATTTGTCAAAATCTGGAGCAGTGAAATTTTCAGCTTATTTCCCAACGTTGAGCCCAGCAAGCAGTAAAAGCTAATCACATTACATACCTATCCTTCGAAGAGACCATGCAACCTCTTGTGTTTTATGGCTCCTTTATTCCCCTACACTAATGTGCTTAAAATGTCTCATGCAAACAATGTTTATCAGTGATTATTTTCACTATGACATCTTCACCAGTGTGTTGCTAACAAAAAATCAAGAAAAATGTGCTTAAAAGGTATAAATACCACAGCAAAACATGCCATTGAAAGGAAGGACACCTAAAGACTTCATGGAGCTACTCAACGCATGCTGCATTTTTTCCCCATCCTAATTCACATTTGTCTGAAAAGTTAAGGGGGGCTTGAAGGGCAGTGTTTATTTTAACTTTTGTTTTCCTTTTAAGAAAAAACGAAGATACAGTTATAGGCTGTTTAGTAACATTGTTATTCTTTTGGGTCTTCCTAAAATTTCCCCAAAAGTATATATAATAAAACATCGACACATGGCTAGAATATTCATGATCTATCTACTTGTCTGTCTATCTATGTATTGAGAGACATGAGTGGAGGTTCAGAGAGCATAGCTACTGAGGAAAGCATGGGATCTGAGTGAAATCAGTTTAATAACAGCTGAATACATGTAGTGGATGATCTTCCTAATGTTCATGTATTGTAAGCTGTTCAGTTAAACTCCTTAGACACTGAAATTCTCGGAAATAAGAATTCAGTGTGATGATGTTTTAAATGTCATACTTTGCTGAGCCATTTAAATGTGTAAAACTAATGATCATGTTCTCTGATGCTTCAAAAAAATGATATTTGACCAAATTATGACAAAAGTAGAATTTAATAAATCTTCTATTGATATCTGCTAGTCATGAGGAGCAGTCAGATTAGTGAATCCATTTTTGTTTTCATGGCCACCCTGAAGGATGCCATATTTGAAGGCAAGTACCAGGAGACAAAGGCCATCTAAATCTGCCTGAACAGTAAAATTTAACCTAACTAATTCAACAGATTTTACTGCTCCTGATTCATCTTACAAACTGAATGAGATAAATGTTGGAGTGAACTTCCTTCTCCTGACTTTATGTCTTGGCTTGAAGGAACATCAGTTAGGGTAACTTTCCTTTCATTTTTTCCACCCCAAAATTCAGTCCTTCTGAAAAAAGTACATTTCCACTTGGGTAAGTTTAGGAATGCACTGTAGGTGTGCCAAGCTGAACCTGTCTCTTCTTTTGTCTTCTGAGTATCTTCCTGTCCATGAAGAGCATTTCCTCTGGGTGCTCCAATCTATAGCAAATGTTCAGTGGAAAAGGCTTTGCTTTTGTTTGGGAGGCCAGGGAGATGTCAGGCTCTACCTTGGATTACCCTATGTGGTTTTGCACTTGGAAATACATTTTGGTCATATACATAAACCAATTCTTCAACATTTATAAAGCAATAAAACTGCTTTCCCTCCCTGCCCCCCACCTATCCGTCTTTGCTTCATCTGTCAGTGTGTTAAGAACTTACGTGAAAAATAAATATTTTTGTATTTACCTTCTCAAGCTCCAATAAGTATGCTACTTTAAAACTAGTTTAAACAGTGAAATAGATATTTTCCAAGAAAGAAGAAATGTTGCACTCGTAAAAATCCTATTCAAGGTGACATTTAAAAGGACACTTTTTTTTACAATAAATCGTTGCTTTTTAATAAGAACTATTTATGAAAGGAAGTTAATCATTAAAGGTGAAAGAACCTATAAGATAGTGATATCTATAGTTCTGCCTACATGCTCACTATAATAACTTTTAGATTTTGTTCAAAAAGAAAATTCCCCCTTCTCATAAAAATGCCTTCACATAAGGAATGTGTTTAGATACTGAATGGACTTGAAAACAATGAGAGCAGATGACACAGAAACTCTAACTAGGAAACCTGGTTTATTGTAGTCTTATTTCTAATGTTAAGTTCTCATGGACACCCACTGACCCTATTTCCAGGATTAGATTCAAGCTGAATCTAGAGCAAATTCAGGAGTTGTCTAATAGACATGACCCAACATTTTAACATTACTGATGAAACTGGAAAAAAAAAATGTGAAAAGAGTCATTAGTTGTAAAAACAAGCCTTAAATTTTTCTTGCAATTCATAAATACATTGTTTAAATTTTCAATATGTTCAAAGCACCTTCATCATAAAGGAAAGTTTTGACACAGACATGAACAATTATAGTAAAATTAATAATGGGGCAAGAGTTCGAGGATCCAAGAAATCCAAAATTACCAGATAAATTTTGCATTTTGATAAGATTATGGTCTGTTTAAAACATTAGACAGTTAAGTTCAGTCTCTCAGTCTGTTGCTCAGTTGTGTCTGACTATTTGTGACCACATGGACTGCAGCATGCCAGGCCTCCCTATCCACCACCTATTCCCAAAACTTACTCAAACTCATGTCCATAGAGTTGGGGATGCCATCCAACCATCTCATCCTCTGTCATCCCCTTCTCCTCCCACCTTCAATCTCCCAGCATCAGGGTCTTTTCAAATGAGTCAGCTCTTTGCATCAGGTGGCCAAAGGATTGTAGGTTCTGCTATAGCATCAGTCCTTCCAATGAATATTCAGAACTAATTTCCTTTAGGATGGACTGGTTGGATCTCCTTGCAGTCCAAGGGACTCTTAAGAGTCTTCTCTAGAACCACAATTCAAGAGCATCAATCCTTCAGTGCTCAGCTTTCTCTATAGTCCAACTCTCACATCTATACACGACTACTGGAAAAAACATAGCTTTGACTAGATGGACCTTTGTTGGCAAAGTAATGTCTCTGCTTTTTAATACACTGTCAAGATTGGTCATAGCTTTTCTTCCAAGGAGCAAGCATCCTTTAATTTCATGGCTGCAGTCACAATCTGCAGTGATTTTGGAGCCAAGAAAATAAATTCTCATGAAACGATGGAACCATGCCATTTTCTAAATTTTCTGAATGTTGAGTTTTAAGGCAACTTTTTCACCGTCCTTTTTCACTTTCATCAAGAGGCTCTTTAGTTCCTCTTTGCTTTCTTCCAAAAGGGTGGTATCATCTGTATATCTGAGGTTATTGATATTTCTCCCTGCAATTTTGATTTCAGCTTGTGCTTCTTTCAGCCCAGCATTTTGCATGATGTACTCTTCATGTAAGTTAAATAAGCAGGGTGACAATATACAGTCTTGACATACTCCTTTCCCTATTTGGAACCAGTCTGTTATTCCATGTCTAGTTCTAGCTGTTGCTTCTTGATCTGCATCAGGTCATGTGTCTGGTGTTCCCATCACTTGATGAATTTTCCACAGTTTGTTGTGATCCACACAGTCAAAGGCTTTGGTGTATTCAATAAAGTAGAAGTAGATGTTTTTCTGGAACTCTCTTGCTTTTTCTATTATCCAATGAATGTTGGCAATTTGATCTCTGGTTCCTCTGCCTTTTCTAAATCCAGCTTGAACATCTAGAAGTTCATTGTTCACATACTATTAAAGCCTGGCTTGGAGGATTTTGAGCATAACTTTGCTAGCTTGTCAGATGAGTGCAGTTATGCTGTAGTTTGAGCATTCTTTAGCATTCAATTTCTGTAGGATTGGAATGAAAAGTGACCTTTTACATTCCTGTGGCCACAGCTGAGTTTTCCATACTTGAGTGGTATATTGAGTGCAACACTATCACAGCATCATCTTTTAGGATTTGAAATAACTCAATTGGAATTCCATAACCTCCACTAGCTTTGTTCAGAGTGATGCTTCCTAAGGCCCACTTGAGTTCCCATTCCCGGATGTCTGGCTCTAGGTGAGTGATCATACCATTGCGGTTATGTGAGTCATGAAGATATTTTTTGTTTAGTTCTTCTATGTATTCTTGCAACCTCTTTTTAATATCTTCTAATATGCTTCTGTTTGGTCCATACCATTTCTGTCTTTTATTGTGCCCATCTTTGCATGAAATGTTTCCTTGGTATCTCTAATTTTCTTGAAGAGATCTCTAGTCTTTCCCATTCTATTGTTTTCCTCTTTCTTTACATGGATCACTGAGGAAGGCTTTCTTATCTCTCCTTGCTATTCCTTGGAACTCTGCATTCAAATGCATATATTTTTGCTTTCCTCCTTTACCCTTTGCATCTTTTCTTTTAACAACTATTTGTAAGGCCTCCTCAGAGAATCATTTTGCCTTTTAGCATTTCTTTTTCTTGGGAATGGTCTTGATCACTGTCTCCTGCACAATGTCATGAACCTCTGTCCATTGTTCTTCAGGCACTCTGTCTATCAGATCTAATCCCTTGAATCTATTTGTCACTTTCACTGTATAATCGTAAGTGATTTGATTTAGGTCATACCTGAATGGTCTAGTGGTTTTCCCTACTTTCTTCAATTTAAGTCTGAATTTGGCAATAAGGCATTCCTGATCAAAGCCACAGTCAGCTCCTGGTCTTGTTTTTGCTTACTGTATAGAGTTTCTCCATCTGTGGCTACAAAGCATATAATCAATCTGATTTCAGTGTTGACCATCTGGTGATGTCCATGTGTAGAATCCCCTCTTGTGTTGTGGGAAGAGGGTGTTTGCTATGATCAGTGTGTTCTCTTGGCAAAACTCTGTTATCCTTTGATGTGCTTCATTTTGTACTCCAAGGCCAAAGTTGTCTGTTACTCCATGTATCTCTTGACTTCCTTCTTTTGCTTTCCAGTCCCTTTTAATGAAAAGGACACCTTTTTTTGAGTGTTAGTTCTAGAAGGTCTTGTAGATCTTCATAGAACCATTCAATTTCATCTTCTTCAGCATTAGTGGTTGGGGCATAGACTTGGATTACTGTGATATTGAATGGTTTGCCTTGGAAATGAACAGAGATTATTCTGTCACTTTTGACATTGCATCCAAGTACAGCATTTCAGACTCTTTTGTTTACGATAATGGCTGCTTCTTTTCTTCTAAGGGATTCTTGCCCACAATAGTAGATACAATGGTCATCTGAGTTCACATCTTCCAGTCCATTTTAGCTCAGTGATTTCTAAACTGCCGATGTTCATTCTTGTCATCTGTTTAACCACTTCCAATTTGCCTTGATTCATGGAAGGGAGAAGGCAATGGCACCCCACTCCAGTACTCTTGCCTGGAAAATCCCATGGATGGAGGAGCCTGGTGGGCTGCAGTCCATGGGGTCGCAAAGAGTCGGACACAACTGAGCAATTTCGCTTTCACTTTCCACTTTCATGCATTGGAGAAGGAGGAAATGGCAACCCACTCCAGTGTTCTTGCCTGGAGAATCACAGGGATGGGGGAGCCTGGTGGGCTGCTGTCTATGGGGTTACACAGAGTCAGACACGACTGAAGCGACTTAGCAGCAGCAGCATGGAACTAACACTCCAGGTTCCTATGCAATATTGCTCTTCACAGCATCAGACTTTATCTCTATCACCAGTCACACCCACAACTGGGTGTTGTTTTTGCTTTGGCTCTGTCTCTTAATTCTTTCTGGAGTTATTTCTCCACTGATCTCCTGTAACATATTGGGCACCTCACGACCTGGGGAGTTCATCTTTCAGTGTCCTATCATTTTGCTTTTTCATGCTGTTCATGGGGTTCTCAAAGCATGAATATTGGTTTTCCATTCCCTTCTCCAGTGGACCACATTTTGTCAGAACTCTCCACCATGACCCATCCATCTTGGGTTTCCCTACATGGCATAGCTCACAGTTTCATTGAGTTAGATAAGACTGTGGTCCATGTGATCAGTTTGGTTAGTTTTCTGTGATTGTGGTTTTCATTCTGTCTCCCTTTGATGGGAAAGGATGAGCAGCTTATTGAAGCTTTCTGATGGGAGAATCTCACTGAGGGTGAAACTGGGTCTTGTTCTGATAGGCAGAGCCATGCTCAGTAAATCTTTAATCCAATTTTCTGTTGATAGGTGAGGCTGTGTTGCCTCCCTGTTGTTTTACTTGAAGCCAAACTATGGTGGAAGTAATGAAGATAACGCAATCTCCTTCAAAAGGTCCCAGCCTTGCATTACTGAGCTCAGTACCCCCGACCCTGCAGCCACCATCGACCCATGCCTCCCCTAGAGACACCTGGACACTCATGGGCAAGTCTGGGCCATTCTCTTGTGGGATCACTGCTCCTTTCTCCTGGGTCCTGGTGCACACATTTCTGTTTTTGCCCTCTAAGAGTCTGTTTCCCCATTCTTGTGTAAGCTCTGGAGGCTCTATGGTGGCATTAATGGAGACCTCTTCCAAGAGGGCTTATGCTATATCCGGGTCTGCTGCACCTAGAGTCCTTGCCCCTGTGGTAGGCCACTGATGAGCCGTACCTTTGCAGGAGAGCCTGAAACACAGTTGTGTCTCAGCCTGGGGTCAATGGGTCCTGGTGTACACAAGATTTGTTTGAGACCTCTGAGTGTCTCTGGCAGGTAGGCGGTTTGATTCTAAACATGATTTTGCCCCTTCTACCGTCTGGTTCAGGCTTCTCCTTTGCATTTGGACATGGGGTAACTTTTTGGAAGGTTCCAACTATGCAGAGTACATCATGAGAAACGCTGTGCTGAAAGAAGCACAAGCTGGAATCAAGATTGCTGGGAGAAATATCAATAATCTCAGATATGCAGATGACACCACCCTTATGGAAGAAAGTGAAGAGGAACTAAAAAGCTTCTTGATGAAAGTGAAAGAGGAGAGTGAAAAAGTTGCCTTAAAGCTCAACATTCAGAAAACAAAGATCATGTCATCTATCCCATCACTTCATGGGAAATAGATGGGGAAACAGTGGAAACAGTGTCAAACTTAATTTTTGGGGGGCTCCAAAATCACTGCAGATGGTGAGTGCAGCCATGAAATTAAAAGACACTTACTCCTTGGAAGAAAAGTTATGACCAACCTAGATAGCATATTCAAAAGCAGAGACATTGCTCTGCCAACAAAGGTCCATCTAGTCAAGGCTATGATTTTTCCAGTGGTCATGTATGGATGTGAGAATTGGACTGTGAAGAAAGCTGAGTGCCAAAGAATTGATGCTTTTGAACTGTGGTGTTAGAGAACACTCTTGAAAGTCCCTTGGACTGCAAGGAAATCCAACAAGTCCATTCTAAAGGAGATCAGCCCTGGGTGTTCTTTGGAAGGAATGATGGTAAAGCTGAAACTCCAATACTTTGGCCACCTCATGTGAAGGGTTGCTCATTGGAAAAGACTCTGATGCTGGGAGGGATTTGGGGCAGGAGGAAAAGGGGACGATAGAGGATGAGATGGTTGGGAGCTCACGTACACCCGTGGCGGATTCATGCTGATGTATGGCGAAACCAATACAGTATTGTAAATTAAAGTAAAATAAATAAATAAAATAAATGGATGGCATCACTGACTCGATGGACATGAGTCTGAGTGAACTCCTGGAGTTGGTGATGGACTGGGAGGCCTGGCGTGCTGCAATTCATGGGGCTGCAAAGAGTCGGACACGACTGAGCAACTGAACTGAACTGAACATTCTCCAGTTGGTGGTTGTTCAGCGGCAAGTTGTAGTTTTGGAGTTCTCAGAGAAGATGTGTACACAACTTTCTACTCCACCATTTCCAGCAACTCATTAGATAAAAATCTGGCTTAGTGTCTAGATCAGCAACACATAAATAACCAATCAGTTTGAGAAGATCTCAGGTAAATTAATTTATGTTAGACATATATGTCATGTAAATGATTTAAAATATGAATAACATATTCTACTAAGTATTTATAAAATATTAACCTAAAATAAATGGCCTACATAGTAAGTGGTGATTCTGAATTTCTGTTGGAAAGCTATATATACATATATTTATTCAATATATAATGTGAGGTATTTTATTGGATACAGAGGAAGAACTGAATAATTATGACCAGGGAAGGGAAAAGTTGATAAGATATCACATATAAACTAAGTCATAAAAGATAATTTATCTTAGTTGAGTAGTTTAGGTGGTAAATTGTCCTTGAATGGTGATGAAAAAGTGAAAGATGAGTCATCTCAGACATGTGATGGTCAAAGACATATGACATTTCAGTGACTCTTAAGAAAGTAGAAAAAAGAGTTGAGAAGTAAGGAGACAGGGAGGTCATGACACGAGATTGTAGAAACAGGGTAAACAGGACGACACCAAACAAGGGGTTTAGATTTTGGCCTGGAAGAAACGAAAGCTCATCAAAATTTTCTCGTGAGGGCAGTGGCAGAAATAATGTCTTAACGTAGTGAAGTGAAAGTGAAGTTGCTCAGTCGTGTCTGACTCTTTGTGACCCCATGAACTGTAGCCTACCAGGCTCCTCCGTTCTTGGGATTCTCCAGGCAAGAATACTGGAGTGGGTTGCCATTTCCTTCTCCAGGGGAACTTCCTGACCCAGGGATCGAACCCAGGTCTCCCGCATTGCGGGCAGACATTTTAACCTCTGAGCCACCATGAAAGCCCAGGTAGGGCTTAACATAGGTACACAACAATAATTTTATAATGGGAATTATAAGAAAGAGTGACCATAGTCTTGATTGCATATACTACAAAGCTAAAGCAACCAAGACAGTACGGTATTGGCACAAAAAGAGAAATATAAATCCATGGGACAGGATAGAAAGGCCAGAAATGAGCCCATGCACCTATGGTTGACTGATGGTTTAGTCAGTAAGCTGTGCCCAACTCTTGCGACCCTGTGGACTGTAGCCTGCCGAGCTCCTCTGTCCATGGAATTCTCAGGCAAGAATACTGGAGTGGGTTGCCATTTCCTTCTCCAGGGCATCTTCCCAACCCAGGAATCAAACTTGGGTCTCCTGCATTGTAGGAAGATTCTTTACCAACTGAGTTACTATGGGCAATTAATCTATGACACAGGAGGCAAGAATATACAATGGAGAAAAGACAGACTTCAATAACTGTTGCTGGAAAAACTGGAAAGCTATATGTAGAAGAATGAAATCAAAACATCATCTAACATCTTAGAAAAATAATCTTAAAATGGATTAAAGACCTGAATGTAAGCTAGATGCTATAAAATAAAACCACTACAATATTGTAAAGTGATCAGCCTCCAATTAAAATAAATAATTAAAAAAATAAAATAAAATCAGGCTTAAAAAAAAAAACTCATAGGAAAACATAGAATAACTCTTTGATATAAATCACAGCAATGTATTTTTGGATCCACATCCTAGAGTAATGAAAATAGAAACAAAATAGATATGGAACCTAATTAAACTTAAAAGCTATTACACAACAAAAGAAACCATAAACAAATTAAAGATAAAATATTTGCAAACAAGATGTTAATCTCCAAAATATCCAAACAGCTCATGCAGCCCAAAATGAAAAACAAACAACCCATGCAAAAATTGGGCAGAAGATCTAAACACATTTCTCCAAAGAAAACATACAGATATCCAAAAGGCACATGAAAAGATGCTCAATACCTTTAATCACTAGAGAAATCCAAATCAAAACAGCAATGAGATATCATATCAACTTGTCAGAATGGCAATCATCAAAAACTCTACAAACAATAAGTGCTGGAGAGGGTGTGGAGAAAAGGGAATCCTTTTAAACTGTTTGTAGGGATGTAAATAGATACAGCCACTACAGAGAACAGTATGGATGTTCCTTAATATCTAAAATTATAGCTACTACATGATCCTGCAATCCCACTCCTCGGCATATTAGCAGAAAGCTATAAATTGAAGAGATATATACATCTCAATGCTCATTGCAGCACTATTTTATAGTCATGACATGGACACACCTAAATGTCCATTGACAGATGAATGGATAAAGAAGGTGTGATACACACACACAATGGTATAGTAGTCATAAAAGACAATGAAATAATGCCATCTGCAGCAACATGGATGGACCTAGAGCTCATCATACACGTGAAGTAATCCAGACAGAAAAAGACAAATATTGTACAATATGACTTATATGTGGAATCTAAAAAGAAAAAAGAAAAAAGTTACAAATGAACTTATTTTCCAAACAGAAAGAGATTCATAGACATAGAAAACTTATGGTTATGAAAGAGGAAAGGTTGTGGGGGAGGGATAAATTAGGAGATTGTGATTAATACACACACTACTCTATATAAAATAGATAACCAACAAGGGCCTATTGTATAGCCCAGGGAACTATAATCAATACTTTTTAATAACCTACAAGGGAAGAGAATCTGAAGAATATATATGTAAAATCACTGAGTTGTGCTGTACCTCTGAAACTAACATGATATTGCAAATCAAATATACTTCATTATAAATCAAGTAATAAAATAAAAAATAAATAAAATAAAAATGCCATTTTCCTACAGTAAATCTATAAATTTCACTTACTATCAATATAAATCTTAGAAAAATTTTTACAAAATATGAAAGACTGATATTAAAATGCAGACAGTTGAATCATGACACAAGGAATAACCAACACAATACTTAAAACTAAGAATAAAGTAGGGAAAATTGCCCTACCAGATTTCAAGGTTGATTATGAAATTGTGAAATTAATATAGTACCATATTGACACAGAAAGAGACAAATAGATCAAAGAGAAAAAAGTAGATCAAAAACAGGTTAATGATTCTTGACTATGCCATAGACAAAAATAAACTCCTGAGTGAGAAAAGATTTAAAAGCAAAAGTATTAAAATAAGTGGTAGATATCTATGATCTTGAGATCAGAAGTTATTTTTTAGAAAAAATATCAAAAACAAAAACCCATAACTTTAGAGTAAATCATTATTAATTTGACTAAATTGAATTAAATTTACATAAATATATTGAACAAATGAAGGAACTATAAATGACATTAGAATACTTGATTTTAATTTTAGGAAAAGTCAACCTATAAATAACAAATAATTAGTATCCAGAATTTTTTTTAAATGCATACAAACAAAAATTTACAGAACTCCATGGAAATTATTGCCTGTAGTTAAGACCAATCAATTCATGCACACTTGCACAAAGCAATAAAAAATAACATAGAAAAATATGTCAGTAAATCTAGCATCCAGAACTCAATAATTTCTTCTCAGTCCCATTACTATCTCTCTAGAATATCCCAGTTTTTCTTACCCAGAATTATAGCAATAGCCTCTCAACACATCTACCAGTTTTACTCATGTCCTTTTCATTCTACTCTCAATACAACTGTTACAGAGACCTCATTAAATCAGGTGTTATATTAAACAGTTCTAAACAACACCAGCACTTTTTCAATCTCAACTTGAGTTAAAGGCTTATAAGTGTAGCCTGATTATAAATCTCAGTTTGCCCAACAGAGTCCTGTTTTAGATTTGCTGTTCCAACTTAGTTATTAACAGTTCTCCCTCTCACTCTTAAAAGTGTCCTATTGAGTGATGTACAGTTATTTGTCAAGATCCAGTCCCTGCAGCATCTCTTTTCTCATCTTGTTCCATTCTCCCTGATTATTTAGGATTGGCATCATTCTCTGCATGTTCTTATTTCAAAGATTTTTGCTTGCACGTTAAATTTCCTCTGCCTGGAACCCAAACATCCCTTGTCTACATTTCTCTCCAGGTTTTTGATAAAATTTCAAGTTATCAGTCAAGGACCATTTTATTTGTAATAGCAATACTACTTTCATGCTCCACTTGATATATTCCACTCCCTAACTCTACTTTATTTTTTGTCATGACTTTTATCACTTTTTGACATATAATATGTTCATTTGTTTTCTCTTCCTCCATCCTTCTATAATATAAGTGCTTGAAGAGCAGGAATTTGCACTTGTTCATTCACATCCAATAGTGCGTATCACATAATTCAGATTCAACAAATATTTGTTTAATAAAAAATAGCTGTATTCAGAATATTATGCATAATGATGATATTATGCACAATATTAAAGAAGTAAAAATGCCTAATGTTAATACATATAAAGAAATAATGCTATATACTATACCACTCTATATACATCAAAATTTTGGTTACCAAAATTTAGTTACTTTGCAGGAGGAAGAAGGAAAGGAAAAAATATGACTGAGTTATTGGTCATTTCAACTTTTAGCTGAAATACTTTTTATACTTACTAACAAAACATGAGGTAAACATGGAAAAATGAATGGTTTTAAATTCATAATGGTGAAAATACTGATATTTTATATTATTTTTTGTATTTTTCGTGTATTAAATGTATTACTTTTTTGCAGTTATTCCTTTAAAATATGATACACATCAATTATCTTTCATTGGAAAATGAATTAGCAAAGGAAATGAATTTTTCATTCATTAATTAATCATTTATAAATCCTTCCATAAAATGCAAATCGATTTGAAGAACACATTTATTGAACTCATATACCATTTTGGGTATTGTATGCAGTGGAAAATACTGAAGCCAAAATCATAAATTGCAAGAAAACAAGTGATGTTTTAGGGTATTATTCACTCTATAATATAACTGAAGGAGTATCATTTATTTCAAACTACTTTAACAATCTAACTATGTTATATCATAGAGTATTCTTTTTGGCATAGTGTATCACTAGCTCTCCAGTGTTGCCCCGTGTATCCTCTTGCTTACTCAATAAACTCCTTCTTTCGTTTTCCTGAGCATAAAAGGAAAATAATATTTACTGAGACCACATAACTTCCTAATTTTTGCTCATTCAAGAAGTAACATAACACTCCTTTCCCCACCTCACAGAAACAACTGGAATCTTGTTGGCAAAAAGCATTTTATGAACTCTAAATACTTTTATGATCATTAAGACTTATTGTCATTCTCCGAAAGAAACCAGAGAAGGCAAAGGCAACCCACTCCAGTACTCTTGCCTGGAAAATCCTGTGGATGGAGGAGCCTGGTAGGCTGCGGTCCATGGGGTCACAAAGAGTCAGACACAACTGACTGACTTCACTTTCACTTTTTACTTTCATGCACTGGAGAAGGAAATGGCAGCCCACTCCAGTGTCCTTGCCTAGAGAATCCCAGGGGTGGTGGAGCCTGGTGGGTTGCTGTCTATGGGATTGCACAGAGTAGGATATGACTGAAGCAGCTTAGTAGCAGCAGCAGCAGCAGAAACAATTCCCAAAAATTTAGTGATAATTTTTGTAGGGGAAAAGATGTGGAAAAAATGAAAAGGAAAACTGCAAGTATTAAAGGAGATTTTTCCTAATTAATGAGAAAAGTAACAGGGAATTCTCAGCTGAAGTTCTGTTTCAGAACAATGATAAAAACTTCTCTGTTTTTCATTTCTTGGCCAGTAATGAATAGAAAATATGCTTCATGTGACTCAGAGAGGATACTGTAAATTATCGTTTCCCATAACAAAAATAGAGTACCAAAGTTTGTACTGATGAGAACTTTATTTTGGGAACAAACAACAAACACAGAGCTGCAACTGGATACCATGACACTACTGACACAAATAATTTCAGCAAGCAAAGGTAAGCAATTGTTTGCGATTTTCTTTCTGATACTGAAAAATCTATAAAAATCAATTGAGCAACTCAAAAGAAATGAAAACTTTAAAGAAATTGTTCTTTGAGTATACTCACAGAAATAACAGTAGATAATGAAATTACATAGAAACATGTACATTGTAATCAGAAACATTTAAATTGGTGGCTACATTGTCAACAGATTACATTCTATGAAAAGCTATAATTATCTCTAGACATGGTAATAATATCATTGTATCTAAAAGATACAGTGGAAACTACTTTGTGAGTGATTCCCTTTTCTTTTCTATTAATTTATCTTCTTTCCAGAAAAAAAACAAAAACAGTTTTCATAGAATAAAGGAGTTATATGAAATATATAGTGTACTAGCAGAGAAGTGATTTCATATGCATGAAAAAAATTAGTTTATGTATTATTTTCTTATAATCATTTCAAATCTAAAAATATGCATACAAAGCTCCCCATGTACAAGACACATAAAGAAGAAAATGCTAGCTTTTCTTAGATTTCCATGTACTTTGTAACTAATTAGAACCTATATTGTCAATATACAATTATACAATATATAATATACATGTATTGTCAACACTTAGATATGAGCTGTTCCAAAATTGTTTCTATGAGTTTGTCCATCTGAAATTTAAACATGACTATATGGCTACCCTCTCCAGTATTCATGGGCTTCCCTTGTGGCTCAGCTGGTAAGGAATCCACCTGCAATGTGGGAGATCGGGATAGGGAAGATCCCCTGCAGAAAAGAAAGGCTACCCATTCCAGTATTCTGGCCTAGAGAATTCCATGGACTGTATAGTCAATGGGATTGCAAAGAGTTGCTGAGACTGAGCAACTTTCACATGTGAGTTTCACTGCCACCAAGTTTATTATTCATGATTTATTTTCTATTACCATCAGTAAAGAATATATATTCTATCTTTTTCTATCATCACATGAATACAATAGGTCTGATACAAGGGGTTTAGAATGCAGAGGCTTGTTAGTATATTGTTAAATCCAAGGTGCCCTTCACGGTGCCAGGTAGCAAAAAGATACAAAAAGGTATACAAAATGAATGAATGAAGTAATTCCTATATTTTAATGAAGTCTTTAAAATACTTGATCGGAGAAGGCAATGGCACCCCACTCCAGTACTCTTGCCTGGAAAATCCCATGGATGGAGAAGCCTGGTAGGCTGTAGTCCATGGGGTCGCTAGGAGTCGGACACGACTGAGCAGCTTCACTTTCCCTTTTCACTTTCATGCATTGGAGAAGGAAATGGCAACCCACTCCAGTGTTCTTGCCTGGAGAATCCCAGGGACGGGGGAGCCTGGTGGGCTGCCGTCTGTGGGGTCGCACAGAGTTGGACACGACTGAGGCGACTTAGCAGAGGAAGCAGTAAAATGCTTGATAAATGGAAAGAGAATATTTTTCAAATCAACATAGATGTTTAATCTAATTCTAATCAATTTTACAATGGGGATTTTTAAATAACATGTCAAAATAATTATGAATGTTACAGTAAAAGATAACAATAAGAACAGCAGAGACATTTTTTAAAAAGGTGATTACTGATATGCATTCTTGTATATTAAAGTGCAAGATAAATTTGGAATTATCATAGAAGTTACTCTGGATATTAGATATCATAGATTAGTGCAATATATTAAAAAGTTTATATATAATAAAAATCATTTTACTAATAAGAGTAAAAAGTTGATATTTTTAACATATTACATTGGACTAATTGGATAATCATGTAAGGGGAAAGTAAATTTTTTTTCATACAAATTCCAACTAGACAGTTCAGTTAAGTTCAGTCACTCAGTTGTGTCCGACTCTTTGTTACCCAATGGACTGAAACCCACCATGCTTCCCTGTCCATCATCAACTCCGGAGCTTACTCAAGCTCATGTCCATTGGGTCGGTGACACCACCCAACCATCTCATCCTTTGTCATTCCCTTCTCCTCCTGCCTTCAATCTTTCCCAGCATCAGGGTCTTTTCCAATGAGTCAGTTCTTTCCATCAGGTGGTCAAAGTATTAGAGTTTCAGCTTCAGCATCAGTCCTTCCAATGAATATTCAGGATTGATTTCATTCAGGATGGACTGATTGTATCTCCTTGCAGTCCAAGGGACTCTCAAGAGTCTTCTCCAACACCACACAATTCAAAAGCATCAGTTCTTTGGTACTCAGAGAAAAGGACAACATTTTTTTGTACATTCCTTTATCCTAATCACATAAAACCATTTTTTCTTTAAGCCCAAAGCTGATGATTATACAACAAAAAAACTTAGTTTAAACTCTGTACCAATGAATAAAACAACAATGTACCCTGCTAGAAGACATATTTCTCCTTCTTAAGACCCTTCTGTCTAACCTTGTCAAATGAAATGTATATTATGGGAGTGGGTCTAGTAAGATCTTTCTATTGTTAGTTCTAATCCCATTATCATAAAATGTAAATTGTGGGAGTAGGTCTAATAAGACCTTTACAACCTTGATACATTATTTTGATTTACTGTAATAACCAATTGAAAAAGTATATAGCTTCCTTGCTAAGACTAGCAGTGGGGGGCACTCTGTCCCCCTTCTGATGCTGATGTCAGAAGCTTTCTCTGACCTTTTTTACTGTAATGAAACTTCTGTCACCCAAAAGCTCTGAGTAGTCAAGCCTGGTACCTGGAAGCTAAATCTTCTCCTTTATAGATCAGGAATCCAACACCGTGCACCGTAATCTTAAACCTTGTAGGTGAAAGCTACCCACTCACCATAAGTTGATCTGGTAGCTCAGCAGGCAAAGAATTCACCTGTCATGCAGGAGACCCTGGTTCAATTCTTGGGTGGGGAAGATCCCCTGGAGGAGGGCATGGCAACCTACTCCAGTATTTTTGCCTGAAGAATCCACATGGACAGAGGAGCCTGGTGGGCTACAGTCCCTGGGGTTGCAAAGAGTCAGACATGACTGAGCAAATAAACACTATACTATGAGCCATGTGGTGCTGGGCCATGCAAGATACATGGGTCATAGTGAGAAGTTCTGACGAAATGTGGTCCACTGGCAGAAGAAATGAAAACATTCCAGTATTCTTGTGTGGAGAACCCCATGGACAGTATGAAAAGGCAAAAAGATACGATACCTGAATATGAGCCCTCAGGTTGGAGGGTGTCCAATATGCTATTGCAGAAGAGTGGAGAGCAATTACTAAGAACTCCAGAAAGAATGAAGTGGCTGGGCCAATGTAGAAACAATGCTCAGTTGCGGATATGTCTGGTGGCGAAAGAAAAGTCTGATGTTGTAAGGAACAATATTGCATAGGAACCTGGAATGTTAGGTCTATGAATCAAGGTAAATAGAACATGTCAAACAGGAGATGGCAAGACTGTACACTGACATCTTAGGAATCAGTGAACTAAAATGGACAGGAATGGGTAAAGTGAACTCAGATGATCATTAAATCTACTACCATGGGCAAGAATCCTTTAGAAGAAATGGAGTAGACTTCATAGTCAACAAAAGAGTCTGAAACGCAGTACTTGGATACAACCTCAAAAATGGCAGAATTATTTCAGTTCCCTTTCCAAGACAAACCATTCAATATCACAGTAATCCAAGTCTATGACCTAACCACTAAGTCCAAAGAAGCTGAAGTTGACAGGTTCTATGAAGACCTACAACAACTTCTAGAACCATCACCCCCCCAAAAAAAAAATGTCCGTTTCATCAGAGGGGGTTGCAATGCAAAAGCAGGAAGTCAGGAGATATCTGGAATAACAGGCAAGTTTGGCCTTGATGTACAAAATGAAGCAGGACAAAGCTAACAGAATTTTGTCAAGAGAACACACTGGTCATAGTAAACACCATTTTCCAACAACCCACGAGACAATTCTACACATGGAAATCACCAGATGATCAATAGAAAAATCAAATTGTTTATGTTCTTTGCAGCCAAAGATGGAAAAGCGCAAAAACAAGACCTAGACCTGACTGTGGCTCAGATCATCAGCCCTTATTGCAAAATTCAGACTTAAATTGAAGAAAGTAGGGAAAATCATTAGGCCATTCAGGTATGACCTAAATCAAATCCGTTATATTTATACAGTAAAGGTGATGAATAGATTCAGTGGATTAGATCTGTTAGTCAAGACTGCCTAAAGAACTGTGAACTGAAGCTCTTAACACTGAATAGGAAACAGGGACCAAACCATCTCAAAGAAAAACAAAGAGGCAAAGTGGATGGCAGAGGAAGCTTTACAAGAAAAGGAAGAAAAGCAAATGGCAATGGAGAAAGGGAAACATATATCAAACTGAATGCACAGTTCCAGAGAATATCAAGGAAAGGTAAGAAGTCCTTTTAAAATGAACAGTGCTGAGGAAATAGAGAAAAAAGAACTGAATGGGAAAAACCAGCGATTTCTTCAAGAAAATTGGACATATCAAGGGAAATTTTCATGCAAAGATGGGCACAATAAAGGAGAGAAACTATAAGAACATAACAGACGCAGAAATTAAGAAGAGGTGACAAGAATACACAGAAGAACTATACATTCTGGAGTGTGAAGTCAAGCGCTTTAGGAAGCATTACTATGAAAAAGACTAGTAGAGGTGATGGGAATTCCAGTTGAGCTATTTAAAATCCTAAAAGATGATGATGTTAAAATGCTGCACTCAGTATGTCAGCATATTTGGAAAACTTAGCAGTGGCCACAGGACTGGGAAAGGTCAGCTTTTATTCCAATCCCAAGAAGGGCAATGACAAAGAATGTTTGAGTACTGGACAATGAACTTATTTTACATGCTAGCAAGGTTATGCTCAATATCCTTCAACCTAGGCTTCAGCAGTATGTGAATGATGAACTTCCAGATGTACAAGCTGAGTTTCAAAGAGGCAGAGAAATCAGAGTTCAAATTGCCAACATTTGTTTGATCATGGAGAAAGCAAAGGAATTCCATAAAAAACTACTTCTGCTTCATTGACTAAGCAAAAGTCTTTGACTATGTGGATTAAAATAATTTATGGAAAAATTCTTAAAGAGATGGGAATATCAGACTGCCTGAACTGTTTCCTGAGAAACCTGTGTGTGGGTCAAGAAGCAACAATTAGAACTTGGCATAGAACAATTGAGTGGTTCAAGATTGGGGAAAGAGTACAACAAGGCTGTAGATTGGCTACCCTGCTAATTTAACTTTCATGCAGAGTTCATCATGATAAATGAAAGGGTATATGAATCACAAGCTAAAATCAAGACTGCCAGGCAAAACAAGAACAACTTCAGATATGCAGATGAATCCACTCCAAAGGCAGGAAATGCAGATGAACTAAAAAGCCTCTTGATGAGGGTGAAAAAGGAGAGTGAAAAAGTTGGTTTGAAACAACATTCAAAAAACTAAGATCATGGAATCCAGTCTCATCACTTCATGGCAAATAGAAGGGGGAAAGGTGGAAGCAGTAACAGATTTTATTTTCCTGGGCTACAAAATCACTGCTGACAGTAAGAGGAGCCATTAAATTAAAAGACTAATTTTCCTTCTTGGAAGGAAAGCTATGACCAATGTACACAGAGGGAGGGAGAGGGTGGGATGATTTGGGAGAATGGCATTCTAACATGTATACTATCATGTAAGAATTGAATCGCCAGTCTATGTCTGATGCAGGATACAGCATGCTTGGAGCTGGTGCATGGGGATGACCCAGAGAGATGTTATGGGGAGGGAGGTGGGAGGGGGGTTCATGTTTGGGAACGCATGTAAGAATTAAAGATTTTAAAATTTAAAAAATAAAAATTAAATTAAAAAATTAAAAAAAATAAAAAGCAGAGACATAAATTTTTTGACAAAGTCAAAGCTGTGGTTTTTTCAAGTAGCCATGTATAGAAGTGAGAGTAGGACCATAAAGAAGACTGAGCACCAAAGAATTGATGGTTTTAAATTATGGTGTTTAAGAAAACTCTTGAGAGTCCCTTGTACTGCAGTATCAAACCAGTCAATCCTAAAGGAAATCAACCCTGAATGTTCATTGGAAGAACTGTTGCTGAAGCTGAAGCTCCAATATTTTGCCCACCTGATGTGAATAGCTGACTTACTGGAAATGATCCTGATGCTGAGAAAGACTGAAGGAAAAAGAAGGAGGTGACTGAGGATGATATGGTTAAATAGCATCACCAACTCAATGGACATATATGTGAGCAAACTTCAGACACGACTTAGAGACTGAACAACAATAAAAAGGAAAGATCACTGTTCTCTTATTAAGTGTCAAAATTGCTTTCTCTAAAGATTAGGTCAATATATCCTTTTCAATAGTTTGATTTAAGAATGCCAATAGTACTTATTTCATACAAAACTGGCATATTCTCATTGTGCAAAACTGTCTGTAAAGTTGATAGTTGGAAAAATGATACCTGGTTATTTCATTTTGTACAATTTCAGTATTGATACGAGGTATTTGCCATAGTTTCCTTCATAGTTGAAATTTAATTTGAAAGTGATTTGATCATTAGGATTTTTGATTCACTGAATATTGAGACGGTTGTTTTTCAGTTGCTAAGTCATTTCTGATTTTGCGACCCCATAGACTGCAGCTAGGCCCCTCTGTCCTCAACTCTCTCCCCAGTTTGCTCAAATTCATATCCATTGAGTCAGTGATATTCTCAAAATATCTTATCTTCTGCCATCTCCTTCTTCTCTTTCCTTCAATCTTAACAGCTTCAGGGTCTTTTCCAATAATTCAGCTCTTTGCATCAGGTGCCCAAAGAATTGGAGATTCAAGACCAGTCCTGAATATTCAGGGTTACTCTCCATTAGGATTGACTGGTTTGATCTCCCTGCAGTCCAAGGGACTCTCAAGAGTCTTCTCCAGTATTACAATTCAAAACCATCAGTTCTTCGGTACTCAGCCATATTTACCATCCAACTCTCAGATCTATATGTGACTACTTGAAAAACCATAGCTTTGACTTTGTCTTCAAAGTGATGTCTCTGATTTTCAATATGATGTCTACATTGGTCATAGCTTTCCTTCCAAGGAGTAAATGCCTTAATTTCATGGCTGCAGTCACCCGCAGCAGTGATTTTGGAGCCCAAGAAAATAAATTCTGTCACTACTTCCACTTTCCCCCCTTCTATTTGCCATGAAGTGATGAGACTGGATTCCATGATCTTAGTTTTTTGAATGTTGAGTTTCAAGCCAGCTTTCTCACTCTTCTCTCTTACTTTCATCTAGGGGCTCTTTAGTTCTTCACTTTCTGCCATTAGAGTGATATCATCTGCCTATCTGATGTTGTTGTTGTTTCTCCTAGCAATCTTGTTTCTAGCTGGTGATTCATCCATCCTTTTGTTTCCTGTGATGTAATCTGCATAGAAGTTAAATAAGCAGAGTGGTAATATACTACTCTCTTCCCAATTTTTAACCAGTTGTTCCATTCCCAGTTCTAATTGTTGCTCCTTGACATGTAAGGTGGTCTCGTCCTCCCATATCTTTACCAATTTTCCATAGTTTGTTGTGATCCACACAGTTAAAGGCTTTGTGGAGTCAATGAAGCAGAAGTAGCTGGTTTTTTTGGAACTCCCTTACTTTCTCCATGATCCAAGGTATGCTGGTACTTTGATCTTTCCTTATGGATGTATATAATTAATGAAACAATGATCTTCACATTCCAGTTTAAAATAATGTTACAGTCAAAAAAGGCACAAAATCATCAACCAATATAAAATTTAAAGCAAAACAATTTATTCTGTTTTTATAACATTCCTGTGGAACTATTTATCTTAGATAAGAATAACCATTCTTAAAAATTCCCTTTTCTCTATCTACTCTCTCACTTGGTAAACCTGCCCTCTTCCAAGATAACATTAAAAAACAGTGAAAACAAAAACCTTTCCCACTAGATTAGTCCAACTCTGTGATATCCCTATACATTTTCTCCATGGCTCCTTGATTCTATACCAAAAAATAAGACAGAACAAATGAGGCAAATCAGAAACTTGACAGAGTGCAAAGCAGGTCAAGAGAAATAAATCAATAAATCAAAGAAATAGAACTGGAATTACTTTTCATAATAAGGGTAGATGTAAGACTTAGAAATACATCTAAATTAATATTTTACTCTTACGTAGAAGACAATCAATACACTGTCAAAGACAGTTTTCAATGAAAGATTCACTTGCAGCATTTAAATAATAGCAAAACATTGAACTCAAATTCTATGTCTTTTAATAGGATAGAAATTAAGTAAATTGCCAATCATTCATATAGGAAATATGCAGTGATTTATAATCATGTATTTGAATAACAATGACATGAGAGAATTCTAAGTGGGAAAAACAAAAAGAAACCAGAGTGGAACAAAATTTTCTTTATGGCAGTATTTTTACGTGGAGAAAACTAAAAGAATTGCACTCAAAATGATGATATTGTTATTCTAGCTTTTTCTTCAGTTTCCCTGTATTATATGTTTTCCAAAATTCTGGCAGTAACCACATTTTATTTTAATGATTTCTTAGAAGTAAAAAGAAAAAGTGAGAAACTGATACTTTAGAATATTTAGTTTCACATTAATCTCTGTATACACACTGATAGGAAAGAGGTGAGTAATTGCCAGTCAATCTCAGTTAGTAAGAAGTTAAAGCAGCAATTTTCTTCCATTAGATACGGCTAAAGCTAAGCATTAAGATTTCTGTTGTCTTTCTCTGGGCTGTTATTACAGAGGAAACAGCATCATCATGAATCTAAACTCGGGATGGTGACTGACAGTGTGTTGGTAAAAGAAACTCATGTTACCTGGCACAAGTCTAAGAGACCACAGAACTAATTTATCTTCTGATATAGTCTCAATTCTAAATGAGAGGAGAAATGGCGATAGATTAGTCTATGTCTCTAATGTCACAGTTCTCATTTCACACATTACTGAGAAGATAAATCTTTGACTATGTCCTGCATAAATAACATATTATTATGACACTGTTAATAAAGCATGAACAATTAACCAAGGGATTTCTAGCACTCTTTTATTTTATTCTTATCAAATATTGAGTATACACAGATATTTATATGGTATATTAATGGTATAAAATAATAAAAATACATGAAAATCAACCAAATTACTTCTCAGTTTGAAGAGCATTTTTGGGTCTCTATGGAGCTTTCGGTATTTAGCTGTAACTACTCTCCTGAAGGCATTGTTCTCCATTACTCTAAAGAAGTTGGATAAGAAAATGTTCATATTTGCAAGGGACAAATACATGTAGTTAATGGCCCAGGCCATTTTAACCCTTCCACCTCTGTTTAATGTACTCCCTACAGACTTATACCATTGGTTATTTCAAAGATTACTACTCTGGTCTACTATGTTGACCCATTGTGATCAGACTAGATGAACAAGATATGGAGATCATAGTAAAACATATGTTCTCCAGAGGATAAGACATAAAGTCAAAGAAGATTTAGGGTTCTACCATATCAAAGTTTTTAGGAGTCCAGTTGCAAGAGGCGTGCTGGGACATACCTGACAAAGCACAAGACACATCACACGTGCTTGCGTGTTAAGTAGCTTCAGCCATGTCAAACTTTTTGTGACCCTATGAGCTGTATCCCACCAGGATCCCCTGTCCATAGATTCTCCAGGCAAGAATATTGGAGTGGGTTGTCATTTTCTACTCCAGGGAATCTTCTTGACTCGGCAATTGAACTCACATCTCCTGCAGCTCCTGAATTGCAGGCAGAGTGTTTACTGCTGAGCCACCGGGGAAGCCCCCAAAAGACACATCATTGCATCTTATACTTTCTACTATTAAAATAGAAGGCACTTCCTTGGTACTCAGATGGTAAAGAATCTGTGTGCAACATGTGAGACCTGGGTTTGATCCCTGGTTTGGGAAGATCCCCTGGTGGAGGAAATGGCAAACCACTCCAGTATTCTTGCCTAGAGGATTCCATGGACAGAGGAGCCTGGAGAGCTACAGTCCATGGGGTGACAAAGGGTCAGACATGACAGTAACTAACACACACACACATACACACACACACACATTAAAGAGGAAATAGCCTCGTTATATTTTGGGGAGGATTGAAGGCAGTGTATTCCGCACATGAGACTATTACTGTGACCCATGTACCTAGTGGCATGGAAAGCAGAAGGTTTGAGCGGAACCAGAGTAGGAAAAGACTTTGCAGCATGTCTAGACTATGGTGAATACCACTCTTTTAGTAAGGTCAAGCAACACAGTAGGAGCTAAGATCCTAGAGGTATCTGTGATTACAAAAGACACCCAGTGGAGTTTATGGTAAGGCTTGACAAAAGAATCACCATGTAGATCTCAGGTTCTAGAACAAGGCCATGTTTTCTGCAGTGGAGAACTACATGGCACTCAAATGACACCTCCTGCATGCTCCTTGACCTGGTAAAAATAAAATATCTTATCAAGTAACCAGCACCTAGAGTGATCCACCATGAGGTAGGTTATGTGAGATCCATCATCAAATCATGAACTTGGGTGGACTCAGCAGCAATCCACTGTAAGATGAAAGAGGTATGTCAAAGATCAAGAAGAAGAGAAGGTGAGCAAGCTACATTATGAGATGGCTCAGTGCCCCAAATCACCCACCTCTGTACTAACTTACCTCTCCTCAAGTTCAACATATATAGCCACATGAAAGTGAAGCTGCTCAGTCGTTTCATACTGTTTGTGACCCCATGGACTATACAGTCAGTGAATTCTCCAGGCCAGAATCCTGGAGTGGGCAACCATTGCATTATCCAGGTCATCTTACCAACCCAGGGATCAAACCTAGTTCTCCCACATTGTAGGCAGATTCTTTACCAGCTGAGTCACAAGGGAAGCCCAAGAATACTGCAGTGGGTAGCCTATCCCTTCTCCAGCAGAAGGTTATCAAGCCTTCCCAATCCAGGAATCAAACCAGGGACTCCTGCATTGCAGGTGGATTCTTTACCAGCTGAGCTGTTAGGGAAGTCCTTTAATCACCTAAATGATCCCTAAAGAGTTTCTGTTTTCACTTGGATTTGACTTCTAAGTAGACATTATTTTCCTGTTAATTATCAGTGCATTGTGTACTTTATGAATTATTGTAATCAATTTATTGGGAGAGTAGAAAATCTCTGTCACACCTAATAATATTAGAATGCCAGTATAAGCCATTAGTTCATTGAAATTTATTGTTTATGCATGTCCTATAATGTTATCTATATATATACTACTTATAATATCATGATAATTTTCTTAGACACATCTAAGATAGCTGACAAAATAGCATTTTGTACCACTTCATTCATTTTATCCTCAGTTTAGCCCTTTGTTCTGCAGTACTGACAATCTTTAAAGTTTAATTAAAAGACCTGCAAAAAACAATATATAAGTCAAAAGACATGAAGGATACCTAAAATAGGATTAATCTAATCTTACTTCAGGCCTCAATAACCCAAAGCAACAATCAGCTTTGGAAAAATGATATATCACAAATTAATTTTGAACATAGTTGAAATGTTCTATTAAAAATATCAATCTTTCACTTTTATTTCTCCATGAAATATGGCAATGTCATAGCAAATTTTTTAGAAAATATATTGGTCATTCCACATTGTAAGCCCCCATATGGAAATAATAATGGATTATTGGTCATATAAAATACATACATATTCGTGCCTATTTTCTCATATTACTATATTATGTACAGAAAGTGAAAATCCACCTCTTACTTTGAAATTCCTGAGACCAGGCATATGACAGGAAATCTAATGCAAAGCTTTAATATCTTTTCCTGATACTTAATAATATTTAAAACATCTATTTTTTTGCTATGAAATAAAATTATCATATGAAGCAAGAACTTACATTTAATATGTTTCTAAGTACTTTGCAATTATTTTTATTCTGGTAATTTATATAAGTAATAGCATAACTTAATAAGAACTATCAAATACCATATTACAAATTAATGAGAGGGTGAAGAAATAACTAAAATTCTAATTCATTCAATGTGCTTTGTATATATTCTGGGATGCTAGATTTAACAAGTGAATGTTCTTTTAACAGTGTAATTAAGAAAAGCTGAAAATCAAGTCTATGGAAGCAGAGGTGATGCAATCAAATAGATTCTTCATGCTTCATAAAACAACATGAACATTCATTATAAAACGACCATATAGAACTGAAGCAACTGAGATTGGGTCTCCATAAAAACATCCACTTGACTGTACTGATAATTTAAATAAATCAAATTTGCATATATATAGTCAATATTCACTATTTGTGAATTCTGGTTTCGTGAATTTGTCAACTTACTAAAATTTATTATGAAACACAGAATCAACGTTGACAGCATTTTCAGTTATTCTGAACCCATTCAAGCCAAAAGATTTGAGCCACCTCATGCAATGCTCCCAGCTCAGGTCCAACAAGATGACCTCTGCCTTGTTTCTGTTCTCATGCTTGAGATGACTATGGGAAACGATGGTGGGGACAGTGTGTGGAGTGCAAGAGGTTCTGGCTCTGGGGCCAGTTGGATGGATTTGAATCTCAGCTCTGGCGCCTGTTAGTGGAGCAGTCTCAGGTAATATGGTCGCTTACTTTGGAACCTCAATTTTTCTTTTTAAAGTAAAGAAAATAGACTCTACCAGGATAAATTACTTTAGAATTTAAGACCTTAAACTTTGTGAGATAATCACACAAATACATATACACACAATTTCTCCAGAAGCAACAGTTTAGTGTTTGGTAATTTCATGTTTGAAGCAACTTTATAGAACATAACTATCACAATGAGATTTGACTAATTCATCTATATATGTACAAACATACATTTATGAATTTGATGCTGAATTATACACAGACACATGGTCTGAAATATTCTTAGAATAAACTCTCATCTGTAATGATCATAAAGACATGTGCTTATGTGAGTAGAGCTAGAAATGATTATACCTTCAGTGTTTGGAGAGAATAAAAGTCATGAAATGATGATAAAATACAACACAGACTTCTGGTTAATAACATTCTACTAAAATAAAAAATGTAAAATAGCAAAATTAAGTACCTTCTAAAATGTGGAAAGAATAAAAAATATATTGCCTATCACAATTTACTACTAATGACTAAACAAGTTGCTGAATAATTACCTTTTTAAAAACTAAAATTTTATGAGGCAAAGAAAAAAGATTAATCTTAAAATAATTTTGTTCCTAATTTAACACAAATTATAGTTTTTAATTTATATTTCCACATAAACAGAGAGGTGATATCTTTTATCCTGTACTTATATATGCAGTTAGGCTTTTTTTTTTAAATTTCACTGTTTATAACAGTATTATTAATAATAGTAAAAGATAGTGCATGATATGAGTCAATCTATTTTTTATTCTCTAACTCCTTTGGCAGTATACATCACTCACAGTCTATTGATTTCAAAAAAAATGGAAAAAATTGTCTCAGTTTCTTTCAGCATATACTAATTAAAATCCATTGTTTACATTAAGAATGGATGATAAGATTTCTCAAACTGGCTAAAAAAATACAACTATAATTTAAAGCTGTGACTAATGTTTGCTTCTTAAGATGCTTCAGTATTGAAATTACCTTGGCAATAGATTCCTTTTTGTCCTGGGGGAAAAAAAAAAAAAAAGACATGTATAGCAGTATATCATATGATTATGCAAATACAGACCAAATATCTCTCTGTTCTTGGGAAACATCTGAATGTAGTTGTTTCAACATGAAAAGCTGACTAGTAGTTTTTACTAGTACTTTTGCATTGCAGGCAGATTCTGTATCATATGAGCTATCAGGGAAGCCCAAAAGATGCAGAATTGGTATCAAACAAAAAACTTGACCCTATATGTGAGATAGCAAAAGAGACACATATGTAAAGAACAGACTTTTGGACTCTGTGGGAGAAGGAAAGGGTGGGATGGTTTGAGAGAATGGCATTGAAACATGTATATTACCATATGTGAAATAGATCACCAGTCCAGGTTTGATGCATGAGACAGGGCACTCATGGCTAGTGCAATGGGATGACCCTGAGGGATGGGATGGGGAGAGAGGTGGGAGGGGGGGGTTCAGGATGCAGGACACATGCACACCCATGGCTGATTCATGTGTGCATACGTATACGTATGGCAAAAACCACTACAATATTATAAAGTAATTAGCCTCCAATTAAAATAAATTAATTAATTTAAAAAAAAAATGAGTTCAAGTTTGAATCCCATCCTTCATCTGGTCTGTCACCTTGAGGAGGTTAAGTAACATCTCTGAGCCAAGGATATCCTTTATTTCTGCCTTTTGGAATGACCACAAGAATTAAATGAGATAGAATATAGAAAGATGCCTTGTGAACTATCTAGCATCATGCAAATGCTAATTATGTGTATTCATAAAAATCATGAGAATAGGTTTTTTAATTAAAAAAATCTGTTCTTTTGGATAGGAGATTTGTGATATGTTCTCACTGCCCCTTTAGTTATAGAAAAGCTAAAATTATAGTGTATTTCTACTGTTTCTATAAATTTCTTCAAGCCTTTTCCAATAATATTATTATATTTTCTGTTACCTTTTAGAATACGTATTCCAAGAGTCCTTTCTTTCTTACCACATAAAATCCAGCTAATAATTTCAGCTCCATATAACCTTATTACCTATGGCTACACTATTTTTTTTAACTTGACATATATTTTTCCTAGTTTACTAAATCATCCTGAATTTGGTCACAAAATAGAGACAGCCTTTTATATTTTCACATATTAATTTTTATATTCAGAAGAAAAACATTTGAACATGAAAGACATTGATGTATATAGAGAGCCAACTCATTTTTTTTCTGAGTGGGCTGAAAATTCTAATGACTACTTGCAAATATTAGATCTGTATACAAAAGAGTGTTGAGAAACTTGGCAGATGTCTGTTCCTTGGCCAAAAAGTGAAAGTGTGAAAGTGTTAGTCACTCAGTTATGTCTTATTCTTTGCGACTCCATGGACTGTAGTACACCAGGCTCCTCTGTCCATGGGATTCTCCAGGCAAGAATATGGAGTGGGTTGCCATTCCCTTCTCCAGGGGATTTTCCCAACCCAGGGATCGAACCTGGGTCATCTTGCATTGCAGGTGGATTCTTTACCAGCTGAGGCACAGGAGGAGCCTATCAATTCTATCCCTTCCTCATAAGAAGGCTTTCTCTGCAACTTAGGAAATTGGTAACTGTTGGGGTTATTGTTCTTTGAAGGGCTGCAAGTGGCTGGATGTGATTCTCTGCCTTTGTTTTTAATGAATTGCAACCCCTAGATATTTTCAAAGTCACTTTTTCTGAATATCCACATTATCATTATATTTTCTCAGAAAGTATTAACTTGAATATATTATTTCTTCCAGAACAGCATTGTGGTTCTGTGGCTTATTGTTTATCTATAGTTATTCTATGGTTCCCATCAAATGATTGTCATCTGGTCTAACTTTTTTCCGTTTTATCTCCTTTAAAAAGTATTCTAAGCATAGCACAACAAAACGTTTTAAGATCCAGTTTAATATTCCTTGATTTTTTGGTGTTGATTTTTATTATTTCTTCTTATATTAACTTTTCACTTAAAAAGTATATCACTGAAAATGATTATCAAGTTTAACATCTCTAATGTGGTTCTGGGCTTCCCTGGTGGCTCAGCTGTAAAAGATCTGCCTGTAATGCAAGAGCCACAGGAGCTGCAGATTTGATCCATGGGTCAGGAAGATTGCATGGAGTAGGACATGCAATCCACTCCAGTATTCTTGCCTGAAGAATCCAATGGACAGAGGAGGCTGGTGGGCTACAGTTCATAGGGTTGCAAAGAGTCAGACATGACTAAAGTGACTTAGCATGCATGCCCATTAAAGAAAATGTATTCATTCCTTTTTATCATCTCAAGTCCTGACAGCTTCATACTCAGCATCAAACAAAAGGATAGAATGACAAAGGTAATCCTACATTTCCTAATATGTGTTCTCCAGGTTAATGAAATAAAATATGAGAAAAAAAATATCTTACCATACGCTAGGCAAATATACATTTTATTTCAAGTCACAAAAAAGCAAATCAATATTTTCTTGACAGTTTTCAGTTTATAAATATCTAAATGTTTAGTTTTACATAAGATTGTCTTACAGTGTTATATCAGTCTTTTAGAAGTTAAATGAACCCACAAATATCAACAGGTGACTTCTTTAAATAAGGCGTTGGTTTATTTTTGTTTGCATTGGCTCTTCCTCCATCCCATTTACTGGATTCTTCCTGCTTTGAAGGTTTCTGAAAAAAGTCAGAAATTTTACCCTGTTCCTCTGTACAGAAGGTGTTTTATTTCCTTTGGTTTCCTTCTTGATATTCTCATTGTCTTTGGTCATATGCCTAGCTGTATGGGTTTTTTTAAAAATCTGTTAGTTTTGTTTTCTTGGTATTTGATCTTTTTTTGGTGTCCCTGAATATCTTAAGCCTGTTATTACTTCTAGAATGTTCTCAAGAGTATTTCTTCAAATATTTATTTTGTCCCATTCTCTCTTTTCCTCTGGTATTTCAATTAAAAATATGCTACACATTTTGATATTCTCCAGTTTTCAGATGTTCTTTTTTTTATTTTTCTCTTTACTCTTTAGTTTAGGAAGTTTCTACTGACCTATTTTCAAGTTCACTGATTTTTTCCTTGGCTTTGTGGAGTCTACAAATGAGCCATTGAAGGCTTGTTTTATTTTTGTTAATGTGGCTTTCATTTCTAGATTTTCCTGATGATTCTTTCTTTTATACCTTCCATGTATATGATGGCCTTGCCTTTTAGCTTTGCATGTTTGCATTTTTTGCACTAGAACCTTTATCACAGTAGTCATAGTTATTTTACTTATCTGATAATTTCAACATTTGTGTCACATCTGAGTTTGATTTCTTATTGCTCTTGTCTATTCCGACTGTGCTTTTTTTTTCTTGCTTTTTACATTTGTTCTATCATTTTCTTGAAAGCAGTACATGCTGTAGAATATAAAATATATTGAGGTAAATCAGACTTTAGTAAAAGAATTTTGAGTTGAACTGTGTTTAATGTTTATTGGAGGTATCAGAGGTTTCAAATTCTTCAAATGTCCTTGTTTTTATCTCTCCTCTTGGCTTTGGGACTACCTTTTGCATCACTCTTCAGAAAGTCCCTGGTGGCTCAGGTGGTATAGAATCTGCCTGCAGTGTGGGAGAATAGGGTTCAATCCCTGGGTTGGGAAGTCCCCTGGAGAAGAGAAAGGCAAGCCTTTATATTCTTGCCTGGAGGATTCCATGGGCATAGGAACCTGGTGGGCTACAGTCTATGGGATTGCGAAGAGTTCGACACAACTGAGCAACTAACAAGTAACAAATAAGTCGGAGAGTCCATGTCTTGAAGAGGTCTAGCTGTGATCCACATTATAAGATAAAGACTTCCTGGTGTGCTGGTAAGATGTGGAGCAGGAAAAGTATTCATACTTCCCATTAAGTTTCAGTCATCATAGGCCTGTGTCTTGCAGGTGTTTCTGTCCCTTCTCCACAAGTATCGTTTTTCCCCTTTCTTTTTAAAAAATTAATTTAATTTTTAATTGGAAGATGATTGCTTTAAAATGTTGTGTTGGTTTCTGCTACACAACAACATGAATCAGTCATGAGGCTCCCTCTTGAGCCTCCCTCCCACTTCCCACCCCCTTATCCCACCCCTCTAAGTCATCACAGAGTTTCTTTTTTAGAAATTAGTATTTATTCCCTTACCTGAGTAGTTGTTCCCAGTCTATTACATTGAATCCCTACCTTCTGGTGACTAGGTTTTTGTTTCCCCTCCCCTTCCCATCCCTTAGGTGTGACAAGACTAGAGGAATTCAGATAGGGAAATGTTCTAGCATTGCCACGTGGGAAGGCTCTTTCTCTGGAGAGTGAGCCTGTGTTATGGAGAAGAATCTAGAAGGATTACACGTTGGCTACTCTTCCTCCACCCTCCCCTCCCCCTTAGCTGGGTCTTTGAGGGCATTTTTCTTAGATCCTCATTCTAAGAATCTTGTAAGGTTCCTGAAGAGTAAGTCCATGAAGCCATGGAGACCCCAAAGATTTCAACCCATAGTATTTTCTTACTCTGACTGCTATTCATGCTCAGTCTCAAGCAGTGATTCACTCAAATTACTGGTGGCATGGTCCTATTGTAGATTCTATTGGCTTCTACTCCTAAGCAAATCTCAGGGACATGTCTGCCTCTTTAGCTTTTTATTGTATCATTTTTCTTTGTAAACTTGGGAGTCCTGGAAAAATCAGATTTTCAGGGTCCCTAGTTTTTATTTGTTGTAACCCTACCCGGTTCATTTTCCCATGTCATATGCTTTCACGTGTAGAAATATTATGAAGTAAATTGCCTTTCATTGATGGAATTGTCACTTGCAATTTAATTAGTTTAGTGACTATGAATCTTGACTTTTTGTAGCACGCAAACCACTAATAGGTCACTGAACAAAGGACAACTCTTGATTTGTTTTCTTTTTCTCTCCCAACTTTTTTTCCTCACATCATTCAATGTTAAAAGGAAAAAAAAAGAAAGAGAAAGTGAGAGGGATGCCAATCAATTCCTGTTACTCCTGAATCTTTCAGTTACTAAAATTGAAGTGATGTACTCTGTTGTTTCCTATTGAGATGAGTGATGAATACAAAATTGGTTTTGAAACTGATGTCTGGCCAACACAATCATTGGAAATGCAAAGGTATTAATATGATACATGGCAGGTGCTGCAAGCTCATATAAAATAGCATATTCCAGAGGACAGGGGTTGGAGAAGAAGAAAAAAAATTCTATGTGGACTTTGTCATCATAATTCATCATGTTGTCTTGCACAATTAAAGGACAGTTCTGTTATTCCTTGCTCCTTGTATTAAGATCTTGGTCAACTAGTCTATATCCCTGGAGAGCTTTCTGATAAATCTTTCCCAACAGTTTCAATTTACTTCTCTCCACTAGGCCAGGCAAATATAAACAATCCAGAAAACTCGAGAATTTGAAAAGATGGAAGTAAAATAGTCCACAGATGATGCTTTTGAGTGCAGGACTAATATAAATTATTTCTACTCTCTGTGGTTTAGACATGATTGGAGTTGAGGGACAGACTGAATTAAAAATAATTAGCAGTGAACTGGTAGGTGATTCGCATCACCTCCTTGACAAGAAAGAGATTTAAGTTGACTACAATCACTTAGTGATCCCTAAGTGCCTTTTATAAATAGTCCCATTTCAGTGCTAAATAATTTTTCAGAAGTCTCTAGCTTTCCAGTTTGGTAGTTGTCCACCACCTCTTCTTTTTGTTTTTTTGTTGGGTAAATGCAGCATACTCATTACATGTGTATTGCTTTCTGGTTTGTATCAGCCTTCCCGTTTGAGCTGATAAACTCTCTTTTTAGAAAACAAAAGATAACAGAAGAATACTTTTTATATTTCAGACATGAATAAAAGTTGTAAATAAATTGTAAATGTGAAGAAAAATGTTTTTGATTTATGACTCAACCAGTTTATCTATGAGTATCAACAGAAACCCCTCAGCTGTTAAGCCACCATGGTTACAAGATATGGGGTACCATATTAAGAAAAGTCTGGCAATTATCTAGTGAATTCAAGTTAGAAAAAGAGCACATTTTGATAATTCTAATGTTAAATAAAGCTGGTTTCTTAGTTTATCAAATTAAGGTGCAAGCTTACATAATAGACTTCAATAATAAGATTTTTATACTATATAAAATAAATAGATCAAATTCTACTTTACAGAATTACATCCTCCATGTCTGTTAAACATCTGTAATATTATTTGCTTTTAAAATAATTGCCTTCTCCCTGATATCTAAAAGCATTTCAAATGTTTTCCTTCATAATGATATCCAAAGGTTAACTCTGTAAAAATAAATTTTATTAACCTACTATGTGCCAGATGATTAACATGCTTCAGTTCATTTAAGCTTCAGTACCCATTAGCTTATTGATGAAGAAAGTGAGAAACAGGAATATTGGGTTGCTTAAAAGATGCCCACAGCTAGTGAGCAGCTTATCTGAGATTGGAAATTACGTTATTCTGCCACATCATGATACTCTTATGCAATCTTCCTCAGCTATCCTGTTTCATGGATGGATACTCTGAATATGGAAAGTCATAAACCAAGAAAAAAGTAGGTAGATTTTTAATATAGAGTAAGTTTATATACAGTTTCTTACTCCACATAGTTATAAGAAATTCATTTTGGAAGAAGTATACCATTGGATTTCTTTGCGTGGTGGAAGTAGGAAGTTTTTTTGCTAGGACTTTGTGTATTCATTTAAAAACATACAAAGAAACCAAAAGTGTGTTTACTGTTAATTGAGTGGTGCTGCCTTTGACAACTCTACAATCCTTGCAATTTTTTTCTAGAAGTCTCTCTACACTGTATAACATGGTAGATAAATTATTTGTTTTACTATAGAAATGTATGGCACCAAAGTCCCATTTTCACTCTGAGGTTTTAAAGTAAACATAGAGATAGCATTAAAATATGAATAAACATGAGTGATAGATTGAGTTGTCTAACAGCCAGCCTCAAGCAGAAAAACCAACTGACTTGAACAAAGGATCTCAGCAGAGGGAGATTTATGTTATTCAGCTGAATTACATTCCTTTATAGACTGCTGCAGATGGGTTTCAGGAAAAGCAGCCATCTATCCATTTTAAATAGACTATGTGCTAGTACCATAGATATACCATTAATTCATTGTCGGGCGTTGCTGTAGGCATGGAACTGGCTTTGTTCTCTGACAGTTTCTCCCCCCACCCCACCTGTTTAAACAGAAATGCCATTTACAAGGGTGTCAAAATAAGTAGGGTCCATATAACACTATAATCAAGTTGCAGTGACATTACATATTTTAGCCTCAATATTGAAAATGGTTAAGGCAGTGGAGACATATGATCTGTAGAACTCTGCCAACCCCTGTGAGCCACCTGTAATTTATCAGGTGGTTATTGTCCTCTATGTGTCAATAATCATCCTTGTATCCTTAATTTGTGCTGCATATTATACTTATGATACTGATACTCTTCTCTACAGCCTGTCTTATTTATTTTTTTTATGTTTGTGAAATACATAGTATTATCTTAAATTTAAATAACAAAACTGCACAGGAAATGTTAAATGTGTCTCAAGTTTATACAATCAGAAATTAATAAATCTAGAATTCAAATGCACATATCTTGATTCCAGTGTCAACATTATTTCCATGGCACTGTGTTAGGCATTATGGAATGGAGTTAGGATAAATGAATTATATTATGGAGTATGGAGTATATTAAAATCTAAGCTGTAAGATATACATACAAACAACTATAGTAGGAACAATGACAGAAGGCATTAAGTCTTGGAACTTACTTGAAATATATCTAATGTCTCTGGTATTCATCCCGTGGTGGCAGAAAGGGATAGTGTTGTCATAAAATAATCCATTGCAAACTTCCCTCAATAGCTCAGAATAATTTAGAAACCAGGCCTTAATACTAATGGAGTTGCTGTGTTCAACCCTCTGTAAATATACACTAAGCTGCTTACAGTTCGGCTACACAATCTATGCTAAAGCATTCTAGATCTCTTTTACACGTATAGGGTCTGAGAGGAAGGGAACACATTTAGCTAATGCATTTAGGCATTTACCACTAGTACTTGTTTAGAATGCTGCTAATGTTAAGACAACCCCTATTTCTCCCCCCAAAAAACTAACACCTTAAGCAGTTTTGTGTTATAAGACATAGAGTTTACCTGAAATGTCTTCAAAGAATATGAGAGTCTGATACATTTCCTAAAATTATACAGATCAGATGCTTTACATTTTAAACCATTAATGATTCAGCATCTGCATTTCCAATTCACTTGGCAGCACACTGTCTTCACTCCACTCTCCCATTACTGGGAGACTATCTGTCAACATTTGACGACATATGGACACCTCTCCACCTGCAATTTCAGTCTCCAATGACTCCATATTAATGAGAAAGTATCAACACTTGAATGCAAAACCTCTCTTAGGATGCACAGTGACCAGAATGATGAAATAATTCTTTTGTAGAAAATCACTGGATTGGATAGAAGAAAATACTTGTTCTGGCCAGTTAAGCCATAATCTCATAGTAACCAGATGCTTAACAGTGTATTCTAGCACCTAATAAAAACATATAGCCTGGTTAGAATTTCATGGGAACTGCTGTATTTTAAAAAGAGGCAACAGGATCAAGTTTTAAAATAGGTTCATTGAGGGTGGAAACAATTCAGTTTTCTTTTTTTTTCCCCTACAGCATTTTATATGCAGCTTACTGCATAATATAATATACAACATTGATATTGTTTTTTGATCAACAAACATAAGGTTCAGTTCAGTTCAGTTGTTCAGTCGTGTGCGACTATTTGCGACCCCATGAATTAGAGCATGCCAGGCCTCCCTGTTCATCACCATCTCCCAGAGCTCACTCAAACTCAAGTCCATCAAGTCGGTGATGCCATCCAGCCATCTCATCCTCTGTCATCCCCTTCTCCTCCTGCCCCCAATCCCTCCCAGCATCAGAGTCTTTTCCAATGAGTCAACTCTTTGCATCAGGTGGCCAAAGCATTGGAGTTTCAGCTTTAGCATCAGTCCTTCTAACAAACACCCAGGACTGATCTCCTTTAGAATGGACTGGTTGGATCTCCTTGCAGTCCAAGGGACTCTCAAGAGTCTTCTCCAACACCACAGTTCAAAAGCATCAATTCTTTGGCACTCAGCTTTCTTTACAGTCCAACTCTCACATCCATACATGACCACTGGAAAAACCATAGCTTTGACTAGACAGACCTTTGTTGGCAAAGTAATGTCTCTGCTTTTTAATATACTGTCTATGTTGGTCATAACTTTCCTTCCAAGGAGTAGGCGTCTTTTAATTTCATGACATACAATAAAACATTAAAATATTATTTAAAATAAATATATCTCTCAAAAATGTAAAAAGATCATAGAATGTTGATTATTAAGGATAAGCCAAATAGGCACATCCCACTGTTTTTATTTTAACTGACCTCTGTCAACTCTTTTGCTTATGCCTAAAGCCAGATCCAAACAATTTCCTGAGTGCTATATTATTTAGAATTCAACAAGTATTTATTGAACAGTTTTATATGCCTAAAACTGTGCCAGGTATTTGAGAAATTTGTTAAAAGTAGAACTTTCTCTAGGCTTTCAAAAAGCAGCTCGTAGTATTATTTTAAAAAGACATATGCCCATCACATAATACAAGGAAAAAAAAATGTGGTCACATTTCAAATTTGTAAGAGAAAGAGTAAGTGCAATGTAAATTACTCAGGAGGGAGATGAGATGGAGAACACTGAAATTCAATTTTATTCCTAAATTGACTTCCCTTTACTATTTCCTATGCAAACTTTCTTTGCTTTTCTACCCATATTATGTGTGCCTTCAAGGAAAGTAAATGATTTAAAGTCTTTCTCTGAGCTATATTAAAAAAAAATAACAGATTGGTTTGTATACACATAACACAGACATACACACACATCTTTCTACAATCATATGTATGACAGGGTGAACATTTCTACAGTATATTAAATCCATACAAATCAATGTGTCTATTTACCAAAGATAATCGTAAATTTATTGAAAAGTATTTGTAAAAGGGGAACAATTTTTAATTATAATGAAATATAGACTGAAAATTACTTTATTATATGGTATCTCTGAATACAATCTCACAAATGCAGTGCTGCTAAGTCACTTCAGTCGTGTTCAACTCTGTGCGACCCCATAGATGGCAGCCCACCAGGCTCCCCCGTCCCTGGGATTCTCCAGGCAAGAACACTGGAGTGGGTTGCCATTTCCTTCTCCAGTGCATGAAAGTGAAAAGTGAAAGTGAAGTTGCTCAGTCATGTCCAACTCTGCATGACTCCATGGACTGCAGCCTACCAGGCTCCTCCGTCCATGGGATTTTCTAGGCAACAGTACTGGAGTGGGGTGCCATACCATTGTATATTACACGTACATATAAATCTAATTTATATGTAGACATATATGTACATATCCATATATTTCTATGTATATGTGTGAGTGTATTATTGTACACGAAAAGACTAGTTCTTCATTTAACCTTAGATACCAAAACATTATCTAGAAGTTGTGATAAAATTTAAGTCAAAAAGCGTATCAAAGTAAAAATAATGATGGGTAAAAGTCATCAATAAACTCATAAGTACTAGTTTTTCAGTTAACACAATTGCAAACTATCAGTACCATCATCCATATCATCTTCACTGAAATGAGCCTCTGAAATAAAAAGAAAGCTCTCTTTTTGTTCTCTGGTGTAAACAACTCTTTGGAAGTGAATTAAGTAAACATGAGCCTTGTGGATTTGATAAATATGGATGTCTTATTTCTCCTTTCCTACTGCTTTTCATCTGGCTGCAGCTGGGAACCAAGCAATAAATACTATTTATTTATTTTAATAGTATGCTTAGTGGAAGTATTACCAATATTTCCTAAGCTTAAAAACATCCCAAATGCATTTTACTGTTAGGCTCAGCATTTTCATAATAATTTACAACATAAAAAGGGTAAACTCTATTACTCTATGTCAAACCAACAACTGGGTAAGTGCAGAACGTTACCCTATGAAGTATGACCAAATTTATTGCTGCAGTCATTAGTACATATTGATTTTGTTTATAACAACCCAAAGGGAATAGTAAACCTATTATGCTGGTGCGTGGTCTCTTTTTTCTGAAGGGAGCCAGGCTTGGCACTGCCAAGATTCAAGCAATGGCCAATTAGTGCAGCAATCAATGAACTCATTTTCTTTTGGTTATTTTTAATACAACTAGTCAGTGGCATGAGCTTCAAGATCTTGTATCTCACAACCATATCTGAGCAATGCTTCTGCTTTTCTGCAAAGGAAACTTCACTGTATCACCTTTGGAAGTTAGATTTTCCCTATGTGAAATCATTTGTTTATTTTTTTTAATCCTCTAGATGAAATGACATTCAAATTTATAATACTGCTCTGCACTAGTTTCTTGTGTGTTCTTCTGTTCCCATATCTTAGGCTTCAACATTTTACATTCATGTTACCTTGGTTGAGTTCCCACTAAATTCTGATAAAAATATTTGGTAGTCAGTTGTCAGAATCCAGGTTTTCTCTTTATCATAAGAAATCATTGTATACCTGAAATACACATGTTTATCAATTATGTCTCAACAATGCCTTTAAAAATCCTAAAGAGGACACACAGCTGAGACCTCTGCCATTGAAGGGCAGTCTACCCTTATTCAATGTGTTTGAGGCAGAATTGTATCCCCTAGAAATTCATTTACTGAAGTCCCAACTCCTAGTGCTTTAGAATGGTGTAACTTTATTTGGAAATATGGTCTTTAAAACAATAAATAAGTTAAATGGAGATGTTTAGGGTGGGTCCATATTCTAATATATCTAGGATGGCAAGAGACACTTGTGTTGCAGAGGGAAAACCACGTGAACAGGCAGAAAGAGGACAGTCATCTGCAAGCCAGGAAAAGATGCTGCAAATAAAGCTAATCTTGCTGTCACCTTGATCCTGGACTTCAGCCTCTAGAATTGTGAGAAGATAAATCTGTAGCTTAAACAGAAAAAAAAGAAAGAGGGAGAGAAGAAAGGAAAGAAAGAAAGAAAAGGAAATCAAATTATAAGCCCTTGAAGGGAGGACAGCTCTTGCTATCACTTGTATACCAAAAACATCTTTCTTCTACCAATCTTGTTTGTTTTTCCCAAAAGGAAAATGATTTGCTGATTGTAAGGTTAAGGAATGCTCATCTACCTCTACTACTGGGCAAGTTCACAGAGCTAGGTTTGCTTAGTTGTAGTGAAACCTGGACATGAACTTACTCTTTCACTTTCATTTATCATATGGCCAGTGAGAACATAAAAGATCTTGACTTTTGGATTTGGACTTAAGGGGATGCAGAGCCTCTTATCTCTTGTGGGTTGTGGCATATTTCACATAGCTCTCCATTGAAGTAATTAAGTCCTGCCTCCTAACTAGTATTATTCTATGTATATAATAAACCCAAAGAGTCACATCACAGCAGAATTTCATCATTTTGGAGTCCCTTTGTCATAAAATTCATTATGTATCATATAATTAAAGTCTAACCTATACCCCCTCTCCAAAGAAAACCCATACTTGAGATAACAATTTGAACATAGGTAATGTTATATCTTTTGTCCAGAGACATGGCAATCTTTCGAATCACTATCAATAAGAATCTTGAGGAGTTGGCAAATTACATCCCATAGGATAAATCCTTCCTGAACTTGTTTTTGTAAATGAAGTTTTATTTGAACATGGCTATACTCTGGGAGATGGTAATGGTCAGGGAGGGCTGGCGTGTTGCGATTCATGGGGTCGCAAAGAGTAGAACACGACTGAGCAACTGAACTGAACTGAACTGAAAAGTGTAAGAAAACCCTTTAATGCGAAGAGTTGACTCACTGGAAAAGACTCTGATGCTGGGAGGGATTGGAGACAGGAAGAGAAGAGGATGACAGAGGATGAGATGGCAGGATGGCATCACCAACTCGATGGATGTGAGTTTGAGTGAACTCCGGGAGTTGGTGATGGACAGGGAGGCCTGGCGTGCCGCAATTCATGGGATCGCAGAGAGTCGGACACGACTGAGCGACTGAACTGAACTGATGCTCACTAGTTTCTACAGTTTATGGCTGCTTTTGCATTACAAAAGCACAGGTGAGGACTTAAGACAGAGACTGTGTATCCTTCAAAGCCAAAATATTTACCATCTGGCCCTGAGCAGTAAATGACTTTACTGACTTCTGAACTCTGTTACACTTTTTTATAATGATATATATTAAAGGTCTAGAACAGCCCCTGATAGCAATAGGTCCCTATATATATGCCACTAAAGTTCGGTGGACTGAATTATGAATCTAACATAAATATTTCATGTAAACTTTATAAGTGGGGGAAAATCTGCCTTAGAGATAGGCCTCAATCAACCTTTCTTTTATCTCTCCTCCCTATCTTTCTCTCTTCCTTTTCTCTTCTTCCAATTATAAAAGGAGAAAATAAACAAACAATGAGTCTCCACCTTGAAACTTGAAGAAATGGCTGCCACTAAAGGCAGAGACTACTCCCTCAAACCAGTCTCACTTGGAACACCTCAGGAAGTTAGCCTCGACTAAGTTCCCACAAATTCTTATATATTACCCAGTACCTGGTTACTCTTATAGGTTCTAGGTTTTCACTGTGAGCTTTGTCTTTACAAGGTAAACAGCTTTGCCACAAGCATTTTTGCCATATAATAATTGGCCATAGGGCAATTTTGCTGTGAAAGGAAATAACTGGTTAACAATTTTTGGTTCAATAGTTTGGTTTCAACTAGTTGAAATGTTTTTAGCATTTTTTTTCCAGTTAGCAATATCATTGATGGTTTTATTGACCTGACAGATGATGATAATTTGAAAAGAATTGGTTTCTTATTTTGAAACCTACCACACTAGAGGTTAAAGAGGCTGAGGTCCTAGAAGGCACAGAGTTGAACTTGTATTTCCCAGAGAACTTTGTAACATCCATTAATGGACATGTGAAACTAGCCAAGACCAAACAACAGTACAGAGACTTTCACAACACAGTACAAAGCTTAATTACAAATATGTATCCTACTGTTTGGAAAATAATAACTTTTTTTAAAAAAGGAAGAAATGTTAATGAATAAGAAAAAGCATGATGCCAAATGATAAGAGAAGCAATAACAAATTATAAAATATTATGAACAAAACACGTGGAAGACAAGAGCTTATGTATAATCCACAGAATAAAATCAGTTATTTCTTCACTATTGCCACAAATCTACACACATTTTAAATGTCTTCAAATATTTTGTATTTCATAATAGAAGTTTTTAATTTTTTACTCATTTTTTCATGTTTTATTATGTCTTTTTAAATGTCCCTCTTCTATTTTTTATTATTTTGTCCCTTACAGCAAAATTGCCTACAGCCAATTACTTATGTGGTAAAAAAGTTAAAGGCAAATATGTTTATGGCAAAGTTGCTTGTGAAAAATGTACCATACATGGCTCTTTCACTCCTCTTATCACTCTAGTTATTCTATCATGTGTGCAATAAAACATCTTGACAAATGCTTAAGTAGAAATCACTGCCATTGTCATTTTCATGGACTCATGAGATGGCTAATTAGTGAATTTCAATGCTGCATAGGTATTCATACTGAATTGCAACTTTGGTTCATGGTTGATTTATCATTGCATCTTACACAGCCTTAATATTTTTCACAGAAAAAGCACTAAAAGATAAAGAGAGGTAGTAGGAAATGAGGAGGATGAAAGGTAGAAAGAATAAGATTGGTAATAATGCTGTATCTATAGTTTTATATATTAAAAAAAAACACTGTGTCCAAACATAGAAGAAATAATTACTTCTTCCCAAGATGCTGGATCAATTTTCCTATTTCTCAAAATAAATTAAGTCATGAACAACTTGTCTTTTCTCTGCTGCATCATTGGCATGTTTATTTTCCTGCATGGTTATATTAAGTTCTTGAATCATCTAATTTTAAACAAATCCATTCTGTCAGTTTTCATTACAGTAGTATATATGCATAAATGTATTATGCATGTTTGTTTTATGCACAAAAATTAAACTAAAGAATCAAAAGAGATAAACACAGACACGAGGTCAAGCAGTAGCCCAACTGAGATGATTGAAATTTGAGTCATAAATATTTCCAAAAAAGAGCAAGGAAGTTGCTAATCACCAGCTCAATAAATTCAAAGTCATATTTAACCAGATTCTGTCCTTATGTAAGTCTTTGATTTTACACCAAATAAAAAATTTTCAAACTGTAAACATTGTCTCTAGAGTACCCTTATTTGTTATAAAGTGTTATAAGTGGTACTAATTGGTTCAACAACTTCTAAACAACCAGAAAAAATATCAATTCTTAAGTTTTTAAAGTCCTGGGAGAAGTGTTTGAATGCTACTTTTAATAGCTCTTTGAAAATTGATGCATGAATATTACAGCCTATGTAACCAAGTTTATCATTTAAATCACAAAAGGCATGTACTATTTACATGACTTTGAATATATTATAGACTTCCAAAGGGATGGAGGGAGATAGGAATTGTGAAGGAGTGGGTTGCATGGGGATAATGTAGTTAACTATGAACAGCTTTCATTAATATGGAAAATGTTGAAAATCAGAGTCACTTATTTCCACTGTATATCTGGAAAACATACTGCTTTTGCCCAACCCAATATTTTCAAAACAAAACCATAACAGCCACAACAAAAGTAGATGAATATTTTTTTAATAAAAATTTATATTCCATCTGATTCTTTCTCCAGTTGTCTCTCCATTATACTGTGAAATAGGGGATGTTGTTCATCATCCAATTCTATATAGATTAAGTCCTTAGCCACTGCAGTCCCTGACCTACTGTACACCCTGGAAGGATACCATCAAGGCAAAGAGCAGAATGAGGCAATCTATGCTGTAGAAAAACAGGCAAATCAGGGCCTTAAATGGGTATATTGCAGAAAAAGTTTTTATGAACCTGGATTCTTACAGCTTCCCATACTTAGAAAAACACTAAAATCATTAACTAAGTTATTCGTTCTTTATGACTAGCACCAACCTCCTATTGAGATGTATGCAGAATTGTAAGTAACTCCTCAACCAAAATCACATGTCTTCTGGCCTCTCTTCTTACCTCCTCAGAGTAGTTCCTCAGAGCTATTGAAACCATGAAATGTCTCAGTGTAGAGAATTCAGCAACAGCAGAGTGGTAGGTAAGTGATTTATTAGAATAGGACACTTGTGAGGTTTAAAAGCAGGCAGGTGAGAAATATTGTGCCCCAAGAGCTTCATTTCATAATCAGAGGAAAAGTGGAGCAATAGAGAAGACCTTATTTGTCTTTCTTGCATAGACATGTTTCCATCATCAGTTCCTCCCTCACTTAGGGCAGGAAAGTATACTTGTCCCTCCCTATATCATTAGGCCAGGGCTGTCATAGCACTCTGGAAAAAATATTTTCAAGTCTCAGTACAATGAGGGTCTTTCATTTTGAAAAGGCATCTTTCCATAAATGATTGTTTTTCATGTGCACAGAGCTTGTTTTGGGAGTCTTTAACTTGATGACACCACTGGGAAGGTTATAGGCCTGATTTTCTACTATCGTTTTATTGTTTCAGGGGCACTGTGCAAAGAAAATGGCTTAGGGGCCAGATAACACGTTTTGGAGGTTACTAACACACTGAGCTCACTGGGCAGGATGTAGGTCTCATGCCAACACTGTTTAATTGTTTTGGGGCATGTCTCAGGCTTCTGTTGCATGCTTTTGCGGCTAAGCAAACCTGCTTTCTCAAGTAATCATTAACTTATAGGGTCAACTTGCAATCCCCTAGTAGGATTAACTATTCAATCACCTATTTGGTCCCTTCATTCTGTCCCTATGACTATTTCAGAAAGTTCCCAAATTAAACTGAATTCACAGCTCTCATGTTATGTCTGTGTGTTTTTTTTTTTAATCGTCAATATATTTACTAAATATTATGAATGGCAAAAGAGATATAAGGTAATATTTATTAATGTTATATTGCTCATGACACATTTTCAGGTGAAATATGAATTTGCAAATATAATTTTGGTGTGAAAAGTATAAAAATCCTAAAAGATCTCAAACGTTATTTATTAGAAGATACTTCTTTGGGCATCTTAAACACAACTTTTTCATGTGGTAGTTCAATATAGTGTCCTTTAGAACTCTTGCACATTTATATCATTTCAGTTTTATGTTTAAATATGATGATTGTGCCCCTTAAAAGAATACAAGTATACAGTTGAGCTTGTATGATACATCAGGAATCTAAACAGGTCTCTTATCATCCCATTTTCAGATGCTCCTAAACTGAAGCTCTTACACCACTATCCAAGTTAACATGCCAAACTGAGCCAGAAGAAATGAAACAGAACAAGACCCTTTGGGGCCCTCTCTGGTACAAATCCTTTCCATGGCCCCTATTTTTCATTTGTAGTAAGGAGGCTGTTTATTGTATTGTTATTCGCTCACTCATGTCCGATTCTTCGTGACCCCATGGACTGCAGCAAGCCAGGCTTCCCTGTCTATCACTACCTCCTGGAGCTTGCTCAAACACATGTGCATTGAGTTGGTGATGCATACAACCATCTCATCCTCTGTCATCCCCTTCTTCTCCTGCTCTCAATCTCTCCCATTATCAGAGTCTTTTCCAACGATTTGGCTCTTAACCATCATGTGGCCAAAGTATTGGAGCTTCAGCTTCAGCATCAGTCCTTCCAAAGAATATTCAGGACTGATTTCCTTTAAGATTGACTGGTTTGATCTCCTTGCCGTCCATGGGACTCCCAAGAGTCTTCTCCAGTACCATAGTTCAAAAGCATCAATTCTTTGGCACTCATTCTTTTTTATTGTCCAGCTTTCTCATCCGTACGTGACTACTAGAAAAATCATAGCTTGACTATCTGGACTTCTGTAGGCAAAGTAATATCTCTGTTACTTAAAATGATGTCTAAAGAGTGGTGTCATCTGCATATCTGAGGTTATTGATATATCTCCCAGCAAGCTTGATTCCAGCTGGCTTCATTCAGCCCAGCATTTTTCATGATGTATTATGCATATAAGTTAAATAAGTAGAGTGACAATGTACAGCCTTGATGTACTCCTTTCCAATTTTTAACAAGTCCATTGTTCTAAGTCTCATTCTAACTGTTGCTTCATGACCTGCATAAAGGTTTTTCAGGAGGTAGGTAAGGTAATCTGGTATTCCCATCTCTCAAAATTTTTCAGTTTGTTGTGATCTGCACAGTCAAAGACCTTAGTGTAGTCAATGAAGCAGATGTTTTTCTTGAATTTTCTTGTTTTTTTCTATGATCCAATAGTGAAGTCGCTCAGTCGTGTACGACTATTTGCGACCTCATGGACTGTAGCCTATCAGGCTCCTCTGTCCGTGGGATTTTCCAGGCAAGAGTGCTGGAGTGGATTGCCATTTCCTTCTCCAGGGGATCTTCCTGACCCAGGAATCGAACCAGGGTCTCCCGCATTGCAGGCAGATGCTTTACCATCTGAGCCACCAATGGGTGTTGCCAATTTGATCTCTGGTGCCTCTGCCTTTTCTAAATCAAGCTTGCATATCTGGAAGTTCTCAATTCACATACTGTTGAAGCCCAGTTTGGAGGATCTTGAGCATTACTTTGCTAGTGGGTGAAACGAGCGCAATTGTGAGGTAATTTGAACATTCTTTGGCACTGCCCTTCTTTGGAGTTGGGAAGAAAACTGATTTTAGCCTCCTAAAAGTTCCCTGATTTCCAAACAGCAAATTCAAACAGTTCCTAATCAGGGAAAGGGAGTAATGAGAAACAAAGAAAAAACAAATGAGAAATAATAGTACAGCCTTGGGGCAGGACAATATTCCACAAAGCTCTCAAGGAATATGTATAACAATACACTTTTGAACTCTACTGATGGACCTAAGGTCTGCACTTAGGTGGAGAATATAACTTCCTGCAGAGTACAAGATACCTGGAATACCACCCGATTACTTCACAACCATTCAATTAGAAGAAAGTCACAAAACCTGCAGCCCTCACCCCAAATCTTACCTATAAAAAGTTCTCTCCACAAACCATCAGGTAGTTTGTTTTCTTTCTTTCTTTCTTTCTTTCTTTCTTTCTTTCTTTCTTTCTTTCTTTCTTTCTTTCTTTCTTTCTTTCTTTTTTTTGGTGGGGAGTGGGGCATAAGCCATATGTTCTCCCTTACTTGACCCCATGGACTGAAGCACACCAGCCTTCCCTGTCCATCACCAACTCCCAGAGCTTATACAAACTCATGTCCATAGAGTTGGAGATGCCATCCAACTGTCTCATCCTCTGCCACCCTCTTCTCTTCCTGCCTTCAATCTTTCCCAGCATCAAGATCTTTTCCAATGAATCAGTTCTTCACATCAGATGGCCAAAGTATTGGAGTTTCAGCTTCAGCATCAATGCTTCCAATAAATATTCAGGACAGATTTCCTTTAGGATGGACTGGTTGGATCTCCTTGGAGTCCAAGGGACTCTCAAGAGTCTTCTCCAACACCACAGTTCAAAAGCATCATTTCTTAGGCATTCAGCTTTCTTTATAGTGCAACTCTCACATCCATACATGAATACTAGAAAAACCAAAACTTTGACTAGACAGACTTTGTTGGCAAAGTAATGTCTCCGCTTTTTAATATGTTGTATAGGTTGATCATAGCAAACACCCTCTTCCAACAACACAGAGAAGACTCTACACATGGACATCACCAGATGGTCAACACCGAAATCAGATTGATTATATTCTTTGCAACCAAAGATGGAGAAGCTCTATACAGTCAACAAAAACAAGACCAGGAGCTGACTATGGCTCAGATCATGAACTTCTTATTACCAAATTCAGACTTAAATTGAAGAAAGTGGGGAAAACTGCTAGACCATTCAGGTATGACCTAAATCAAATCCCTTATGATTATACAGTGGAAGTGAGAAATAGATTTAAGGGCCTAGATCTGATAGATAGAGTCAAGAAACAGGTAAGAATACACAACAGAACTGTGCAAAAAAGATCTTCACGACCCAGATAATCACGATGGTGTGATCACTCATGTAGAGCCAGACATCCTAGAATGTGAAGTCAAGTAGGCCTTAGAAAGCATCACTACAAACAAAGCTAGTGGAGGTGATGGAATTCCTATTGAGCTATTTCAAATCCTGAAAGATGATGCTGTGAAAGTGCTGCAACCAATATGACAGCAAATTTGGAAAACTCAGCAGTGGCCACAGGACTGGAAAAGGTCACTTTTCATTCCAATCCCAAAGAAAGACAATGCCAGAGAACGTTCAAACTACCACACAATTGCACTCATCTCACATGCTAGTAAAGTAATGCTCAAAATTCTCCAAGCCAGGCTTCAGCAATACGTGAACCATGAACTTCCAGATGTTCAAGCTGGTTTTAGAAAAGGCAGAGGAACCAGATACCAAATTGCCAACATCTGCTGGATCATGGAAAAAGCAGGAGAAAGCAGGAGAGTTCCAGAAAAGCATCTATTTCTGCTTTATTGACTTTGCCAAAGCCTTTGACTGTGTGGATCGCAATAAACTGTGGAAAATTATGAAAGAGATGGAATACCAGACCACCTGACCTGCCTCTTGAGAAACCTGTATGCAGGTCAGGAAGCAACAGTTAGAACTGGACATGGAAGAAGAGACTGGTTCCAAATAGGAAAAGGAGTATGTCAAGGCTGTGTATTGTCACCCCCCTGCTTATTTAACTTATATGCAGAGTACATCATGAGAAACGCTGGGCTGGAAGAAACACAAGCTGGAATCAAGATTGCCGGGAGAAATATCAATAACCTCAGATATGCAGATGACACCACCCTTATCACAGAAAGTGAAGAGGAACTAAAAAGCCTGTTGATGAAAGTGAAAGTGGAGAGTGAAAGCATTGGCTTAAAGCTCAACATTCAGAAAACGAAGATCATGGCATCTGGTCCCATCACTTCATGGGAAATAGATGGGGAAACAGTGGAAACAGTGTCAGACTTTATTTTTTTTGGGCTCCAAAATCACTGCAGATGGTGACTGCAGCCATGAAATTAAAAGACACTTACTCCTTGGAAGAAAAGTTATAACCAACCTAGATAGCATATTCAAAGGCAGAGACATTAGTTTGCTGACTAAGGTCTGTCTAGTCAAGGCTATGGTTTTTCCTGCGGTCATGAATGGATGGGTGTGAGAGTTGGACTGTGAATAAGGCTGAGCGCTGAGGAATTGATGCTTTTGAACTGTGGTGTTGGAGAAGACTCTTGAGAGTCCCTTGGACAGCAAGGATATCCAACCAGTCCATTCTGAAGGAGATCAGCCCTGGGATTTCTTTGGCAGGACTGATGCTAAAGCTGAAACTCTAATACTTTGGCCACTTCATGCAAAGAGTTGACTCATTGGAAAAGACTCTGATGCTGGGAGGGATTGGGGGCAGGAGGAGAAGAGGACGACAGAGGATGAGATGGCTGGATGGCATCACGGGCTCGATGGACGTGAGTCTGAGTGAACTCCAGGAGATGGTGATGGACAGGGAGGCCTGGCATGCTGCGATTCATGGGGTCGCAAATAGTCAGACACAACTGAGTGATTGAACTGAATAGGTTGATCATAGCTTTTCTTCCAAGGAGCAAAGCATTACTTTGCTCAAAATTCTCCAAGACAGGCTTCAACAGTATGGGGACAATAAACTTCTAGAGGTTCAATCTGATTTTAGAAAAGGCAGAGGAACCAGAGATCAAATTGCCAAATCCATTCGACCATCAAAAAAGCAAGAGAGTGCCAGAAAAACATCTAATTCTGCTTTTTTTGACTTCAAACGCCTTTGTTTGTGTGCATCATTACAAACGGTGGAAAATTCTTAAAGAGATGGGAATACCAGACCACCTGATCTGACTCACAGAAATCTGTATGCAGGTCAAAAAGCAACAGTTAGAGTTGTTCCAACGTGGAACAACAGACTGGTTCCTAATTGGGAAGGGAATACATCAAGGCTGTATATTTTGACTGTGCTTATTTAACTTGTATGCAGAGTACATCATGGAAAATGTCAGGCTGGATGAAGCACAAGCAATCAAGATTGCTGGGAGAAATATCAATAACCTCAGACATGTACATGATACCACCCTTACGCAGAAAGAGAAGAACTAAAGAACCTCCTGATGAAAGTGCAAGAGGAGAGTGAAAAAGTTGGCTTAAACTCAACATTCAGAAAACTAAGCTAATAGCATCAGGTCCCATCACTTCATGGCAAATGATGGGAAAATGATGGAAACAGTGACAGACTTTATTTTCTGGGCTCCAAAATCACTGCAATTGTTGACTGCAGAGATGAAATCAAAAGACGATGAAATCAAATCTTTCTCCTTGGAAGAAGAGCTATGATCAACCTACACAACATATTAAAAAGCAGAGACATTACTTTGCCAACTAAGTCTGTCTAGTCAAAGCTTTGGTTTTTCCAGTAGTCATGTATGGATGTGAAAGTTGGACTATAAAGAAAGCTGAGTGCCTAAGAATTGATGCTTTTGAACTGTGGTGTTGAAGAAGACTCTTGAGAGTCCCTTGGACTCCAAGGAGATCCAAACAGTCCATCTTAAAGGAGTGAGATGAGTGCAATTTTGTGGTATTTTGAGCATTCTTTGGCATTGCCTTTTTTTTGGGGACTGGAATGATAACTGATCTTTTCCAGTCCTGTGGCCACTGCTGAATTTTCCAAATTTTCTGGTATATTGAGTGCAGCACTTTCACAGCATCACCTTTTAGGATTTGAAATAGCTCAAGTGGAATCCCATCATGTCCACTAGCTTTGCTTGTAGTGATGCTTCCTAAGGCCCACTTGACTTTACTTTCCAGGATGTCTGGCTCCAGGTGAGTGATCACACCATCGTGGTTATTTGGTTCATAGAGATCTTTTTTGTATAGTTCTTCTGTGTATTCTTGCTTCATCTTCTTAATATCTTTTGCTTCTCTTAGGCCCATATCATTTCTGTCCTTTATTGTGCCCTTCTTTGCATGAAATGTTCCCTTGGTATCTCTCATTTTCTTGAAGAGATCTCTAGTCTTTCCCATTCTTTGTTGACCTCTATTTCTTTGCATTGATCACTGAGGAACACTTTCTTATCTCTCCTTGCTATTCTTTGGAACTCTGCATTCAAATGTGTATAATCTTTCCTTTCCCCCTTTGCCTTTAGCTTCTCTTCTTTTCTCAGCTATTTGTAAGGTCTCCTCAGACAGCCATTTTGCCTGTGTGCATTCATTTTTCTTGGGATCGTCTTGATCACTGCCTCTTGTACAATGTCATGAACCTCCATCCATAGGTCTTCAAGTACTCTTTGTCTATCAGATCTAATCCCTTGAATCTATTTGACACTTCCACTGTATAATCATAAGGGATTTTTTTAGGACATACCTGAATGGTCTAGTGGTTTTTCCTACTTTCTTCCATTTAATTCTGCATTTGGCAATAAAGCATTCATGATCTGAGCCACAGTCAGCTCCTGGTTTTTTGTTGTTGTTGTTGTTGTTGTTGTTGTTTGCTTTTTGTTTTTTGGTTTTTTTTTTTTGACTGTATAGAGCTTCTCCATCCTTGGCTGCAAAGAATATAATCAATATGATTTCAGTATTGACCATCTAGTTATGTCCATGTGTAGATGGAAGATGTTCTTGTGATGCTGGAAGAGGGTGTTTGCTATGACCAGTGTATTCTCTTGACAAAACTTTTTGCCCTGCTTCATTTTGTACTCCAAGGCCAAATTTGCTTGTTACTCCAGGTATCTCTTGACTTCCTACTTTTGCATTCCAGTCCCCTATAATAAAAGGACACCTTTTTTGGGTGTTAGTTCTAGAAGATCTTGTAAGTCTTCATAGAACCATTCAACTTCAGCTCCTTTAGCATTACTGATTGGGATATAGATTTGGATTACTGTGATATTGATTGGTTTGCCTTGGAAAAGATCAGAAATCATTCTGTCATTTTTGACACTGCATCCAAGTACTGCATTTTGGACTCCTTTGTTTACTATGATGGCTACTCCATTTCTTCTAAGGGATTCTAAACCCACTTTGCTTAAAACATAGGACTTTGCATTTGATAACAGGAGCCTGTATCAGGTTACCTCATTTACAAACTTCTCCTTTTCAAAACAAAAAATTTCTTTTAATTTTACTTATATGAACATTGATATATTCTTCTATATACTTCAGGAATATATAAGATCTTTTTTATAAGTGAGCAAAATTATTACAGTTTATTCTCAGCTTGTTACAGAATGCAAATTCAAGCACCTGTCAAATACAGATTGGCACTTAACAAGAGCATTTGTCAGTGATTGAACAATAACATTGTTCAGCTGCTGACCTTTGAAAGTCCTTGAAGGAAATTCAGATTGGAGAGTGAGGCACTCTGTGCCCCAGGCAAACAAGTGGAAGGTGTCTTTAGATAGGTAGATATTTTCAGGAACTGATTTCATGATTTCAGTCCTTGCATCTTCTCATACCTGTTTGCTGTTGTTCAGTCACCCAGTTATGTCCAACTTTTAGTGACCCCATTGACTGCAGCACTCCAGGCCTCCCTGACCCTCACTATCCCCCAGAGTTTGCCCAAGCTCATGTTCATTGCATTGTTGATGCCATATATACATCTCATCCTCTGACACACTCTTCTCCTTCTGCCTTTGATCTTTCCCAGTATTAGAGTTTTCCAATAAGTCATCTATTGACATCAGATGACCATAATACTGGAGCTTCAGCTTCAGCATCACTCCTTCCAGTGAATATTCAGGGTTGATCTCCCTTAAGATTGACTGGTTTGATCTCCTTTCTCTCCAAGGAGCTTTCAGGAGGCTTCTCCAGCACCATAGTTTGAAGGCATCAATTCTTTGGCATTCTGCTTTCTTTACAGTCCAGCTTTCACAACTATACATGACCACTGGGAAGACCATAGCCTTGACTATATGGACCTTTGTGAGCAGAGTAATGTCTCTGCTTTACAACGCACTAAGTTTGCCAGGAAGTAATCACTTTCCTGCCAAGAAGCAATTTTTTGATTTCATGGCTGCAGTCACTGTCCACAGTGATTTTGGAGTTCAAAAACATGAAATCTGTCACTACTTCCATCTTCTCCCCTTTTATTCGCCATGCATTTATGGGGCTGGATGCCATGATATTAGTTTTTTGGGTTTGTTTGTTTGTTTGTTTTTTTCAATATTTAGTCTTAAGCCAGCTCTTTCTCTCTATTCCTTCATCCTCATCAGGAGCCTCTTTAGTTTCTCTTTGCTTTTGACCATTAGAGTGGTATCACCTGCATGTCAGAGGCTGCTGATGTTTCTCCCACTTATCTTGCTTTCAGCTTGTAACTCATCTAGGTTAAACAAACAGGGTGACAGCAGGCAGCCCTGTAGTACTCCTTTCTCAATCTTGAACCAATCAATTGTTCCATACTGGGTTCTAACTGTTGCTTCTTGACCTGTATACAGGTTTCTCGGGAGACAGGTAAGATATCTCCTTAAATCTAGAAAAGCACTAAATCCCAAATGCCTCCATGGTGACATCAGTTCCTTGTGACTAACAGAAAACCTTTTGTAAAATGAGGGCTCCATTGCATTGAACTCCCCCTTCACCAAAATCTTATACTTTGAATTCCCACCAATGTTTCTTTGGAGTAGTCTCTCAGAGTTACCTCAGGGGCCTCCTGAGAAACCCATATGCAAGTTAAGAAGCAACTGTTAGAACTGGACATGGAACAATGGACTTTCAAAATTGGAAAAAGAGTATGTCTAGGCTATATATTGTCACTCTGCTTATTAAACTCATATGCCAAGTACATCATGCAAAATGCTTGGCTGGATAAATCACAAGCCGGAATTAAGATTTCCAAGAGAAATATCAGCAACCTCAGATAGCAGATGATACCACTCTAATGGCTTCCCTGGTGGCTCAGTCAGTAGAGTGTCTGCAACTTGGGAAATATGGGTTCAATCTCTGGGTCGGGAACATCCCCTGGAGAAGGAAATGGCAACCCACTTTAGTATTCTTGCCTGGAGAATTTCATGGGCAGAGGAGCCTGGTGGGCTATAGTCCATGGTGTAAAAAAGAGTCAGACATGACTAAGTGACCGCTTTAATGGCAGAAGGTGAAGAGCAACTAAAAAGCCTCTTGATGAGGGTGAAAGAGAAGAGTGAAGAAGCCGGCCTAAAACTAAAAATTAAAAAAAAAAAAAAAAACTGACATCATGGTATCTGGGCCTATCACTTCATGGCAAATAGATGGGGAAGAATTGAAAACAGTGACAAATTTTATTTTCTTGGGCTCCAAAATCATCCAGGACGGTGACTGCAGTCATGAAATTAAAAGATGTTTGCTCCTTAGAAGAAAAGCTATGACCAATATAATCAGCATATTAAAAAGTAGAGACATCACTTTGCCAACAAAGGTCCATCTAGTTAAAGCTATGGTTTTCCAGGAGTCATTATGAATGTGATAGCTGGACAATAAAAAGGCTGAAAGCCAGAGTGGATGTTTTCGAATTGTGGTACTGGAGAAGACTCTTGAAAGTTTCTTGGACAGCAAGAAAATTAAACCAGGAATACTCATTGGAAGGAATGATGCTAAAGCTGGAGCTCCAATAGCTAGGATACCTAATATGAAGAGCTAACTCACTGGAAAAGACACTAATGTTGGGGAAGATTGAGGGCAGGAGAAGAAGGGGGCAATAGAGGATGAGATGGTTGGATGACATTACTGACTCAATGGACATGAGTTTGAGCAAACCCTGGGAGATAGCGAAGGAAAGGGGAGACTGCATGCTACAGTCCATGGAGTCACAAAGTATGCAACATAAATTAGGGACTAAACAACAAAGAGACCCTAAAGAGCTCCCCTGTCCCTTCTGTCATGTGAAGTTACAGTGAGAAGGCAGATGTCTGTGAATCAGAAAGCAGCTTCTCACCAGACACTGAATGTGCATTCACCCTGATCTTGGACTTCCCAGCTTTCAAATATGTGAGAAGTAAGTATGTGCTCTCCATAACCCACCAATTCTATGGTAGTATCTTTCAGTTTCAGTTCAGTCACTCGGTCGTGTCCTACTCTTTGCAACCCCATGAACTGCAGCATGCCAGGCCTCCCAGTCCATCACCAACTCCCTGAGTCCACCCAAACCCATGTCCATTGAGTAGGTGATGCCATCCAACCATCTCATCCTCTGTCATTCCCTTCTCCTCCTGCCTTCAATCTTTCCCAGCATCAAGGTCTTTTCATATGAGTCAGACCTTTGAATCTGGTGGCCAAAGTATTGGAGTTTCAGCTTTAGCATCAGTCCTTCTAAAGAACACCCAGGACTGATCTCCTTTAGGATAGACTGGTTGGATCTCCTTGCAGTCCAAGGGACTCTCAAAAGTCTTCTCCAACATCACAATTCAAAAGCATCAATTCTTCAGCACTCAGCTTTCTTCACAGTCCAACTCTCACATCCACACATGACCATTGAAAAAACTATAGCTTTGACTAGACAGACCTTTGTTGACAAAGTAATGTATTTGCTTTTTAATATGCTGTTTAGTTTGGTTATAACTTTTCTTCCAAGGAGTAAGAGTCTTTAATTTCATGGCTGCAGTCACCATCTGCAGTGACTTTGGAGCCCTCCAAAATAAAGTCAGCCATTGTTTCCATTGCTTCCCCATCTATTTTCCATGAAGTGATAGGACTGGATGCCTAATCTTAGTTTTCTGAATGTTGAGATGTAAGCCAACTTTTTCACTCTCCTCTTTCACTTTCTTCAAGAGGCCCTTTAGTTCTTCTTCACTTTCTGCCATAAGGGTGGTGTTGTCTGCATAACTGAGGTTATTGATATTTTTCCCAGCAATCTTGATTTCAGCATGTGCTTCTTCCAGCCCAGCATTTCTCATGATGTACTCTACATATAAGTTAAATAAGCAGGGTGACAATATACAGCCTTGATGTACTCCTTTTCCTATTTGGAACCAGTTTCTTGTTTCATGTCCAGTTCTAACTGTTGCTTCCTGACCTGCATACAGGTTTCTCAAGAGGTAGGTCAGGTGTTCTGGTAGTCCCATTTCTCTCAGAACTTTCCAGTTTATTGTGATCCACACAGTCAAAGAGTTTGGCATAGTCAATAAAGCAGAAGTAGAACTCTTTCTAGAACTCTCTTGCTTTTTTGACAATCCAACAGATGTTGGCATTTTGATCTCTGGTTCCTCTGCCTTTTCTAAACTCAACTTGAACATCTGGAAGTTCATAGTTTACGTATTGCTGAAGCCTGGCTTGGAGAATTTTGAGCATTACTTTACTTGCATGTGAGATGAATGCAACTATGTGGTAGATTGAGCTTTCTTTGACATTGCCTTTCTTCGGGATTGGAATGAAAACTGACCTTTTCCTGTCTTGTGGCCACTGCTGAATTTTCCAAATTTGCTGACATATTGAGTGCAGCACTTTCACAGCATCATCTTTCAGGATTTGGAATCCTGGAATCCCATCACCTCCACTAGCTCTGTTCATAGTGATGCTTCCTAAGGCCCACTTGACTTCACATTCTAGGAGGTCCGACTCTAGGTGAGTGTGAGTGATCGCACCATCATGATTATCTGGGTTGTGAAAATCGTTTTTGCACGGTTCTTCTGTGTATTCTTGTCATGTCTTCTTAATATCAACTACTTCTGTTCAGTTCAGTTCAGTCACTCAGTCGTGTCTGACTCTTTGTGTCCCCACGAATTGCAGCATGCCAGGCCTCCCTGTCCATCGCCATCTCCTGGAGTTCACTCAGACTCACCTCCATCGAGTCAGTGATGCCATCCAGCCATCTCATCCTCTGTCCTCCCCTTCTCCTCCTGCCCCCAATCCCTCCCAGCATCAGAGTCTTTTCCAATGAGTCAACTCTTAACATGAGGAGGCCAAAGTACTGGAGCTTCAGCTTTAGCATCATTCCTTGCAAAGAAATCCCAGGGTTGATGTCCTTCAGAATGGACTGATTGGATCTCCTTGCAACCCAAGGGAGTCTCCAGAGTCTTCTCCAACACCACAGTTCAAATGCATCAATTCTTCAGTGCTCAGCCTTCTTCACAGTCCAACTCTCACATCCATACATTACTACTGGAAAAATCATAGCCTTGACTAGATGGACCTTACTTGGCACAGTAATGTCTCAGCTTTTGAATATGCTACCTAGTTTGGTCATAACTTTTCTTCCAAGAAGTAAGCATCTTTTAATTTCATGGCTGAAGTCACCATCTGCAGTGATTTGGGAGCCCCAAAAAATAAAGTCTGACACTGTTTCCACTGTTTCCCTATCTTTGCCATGAAGTGATGGGACCAGATGCCATGATCTTCGTTTTCTGAATGTTGAGCTTTAAGCCAACTTTTTCACTCTCCTCTTTCACTTTCATCAAGAGGCTTTTTAGTTCCTCTTCACTCTCTGCCATAAAGGTGGTGTCATTTCCATATCTGAGGTTATTGATATTTCTCCCAGCAATCTTGATTCCAGCTGGTGTTTCTTCCAGTCCAGCGTTTCTCATGATGTACTCTGCATATGTTAAATAAGCAGGGTGACAATATACAGCCTTGATGTACTCCTTTTCCTATTTGGAGCCAGTCTGTTGTTCCATGTCCCATTCTAACTGTTGCTTCCTGACCTGCATGCAGATTTCTCAAGAGACAGGTCAGGTGGTCTGGTATTCCCATCTCTCTCAGAATCTTCCACAGTTTATTGTGATCCACACAGTCAGGTCCATACAATTCTCTTACAGCAGCTGAAATAAGACACGTGCTTTGATGGAGTCCTACTTTGTTTCATTCAAACCGTCTATTTTTCCACTTGAATTCATATTCCCAGAAAATCCATGACCTCTGATTACCAGGACCTTCAATTGCTTATTTTATTTGGTGTTTCAACAACACAGCAAATATTTACAAAAGATCTACTTCATTACAGACAGTGTTGTGTACACTCTACTGAAATAAATAAAACCTGTCAGTTCACTGAAGATGAGATGTGACCATCATCATCACCATCATCATCACAGAGAGAGCTAAGGGTAAGTTTAGAAATACATGCAGGGAATAATGCCTATAGGATCAATGAAGAGAGGAATGAAATATGTGTGAACTACTTTTTAAAAATTTTTTAAAGATATTTATTTATTTATTTTGGTCTATTTTGGTCTATTCTAGGTCCGCATTGCTGCCAGTGAGCTTTCTCTATTTTCAGGGAGAGGGGGCCACTCTTTGTTGTGGTCTTCAGGCTTCTCACTGCAGTGACTTCCCCTGTTGTAGAGAACAGGCTCTAAGAGTGGGCTTCAGTATTTGTAGTGTGTGGGCTCAGTGAGTGGGTGAAGTCAAGTCGCTCAGTTGTGTCTGACTCTTTGCGACTCCGTGGACTGTAGCCCACCAGGCTCCTCCGTCCATGGGATTCTCCAGGCAAGAATACCGGAGTGGGTTGCCATTTCAGTAGTTGTGGCATACAGGCTTAGTTGCTCCACAGAATGTAGAATATTCCTGGACCGGGGATCAAACCCATGTCCCCTACATTGGCAGGTGGATTCTTATCTGCTGTACCACCACGGAAGTCCTGAGAACTACTTTTTTGTTCTGTTCCTTTTAATGTCAGGTTCCCAAATTTATCTATAATAATAAAATCCTCTAATACTGATAAAAAGAAAATTGAAGCCTATTATAACTTAGTTTCTCATATTTTTAAGTCTAGTGTAGTTTACTAAATATTCACTCTTACTGATATTCATTTAAAAGACATTTAAATATGCTGCTAAACACTGTATTAGAATAAAATAAAATATGCACTATGTGAAAGAACTGTTCAGGCATCTCTACCATTCTAGACTCAGCCATTTCCTTCCTGTCCCATGCATGATATGAAGCAGATTCTTCCAGACAAGCTTCCCCCTGCTCCCTTCATTTGGCCAGATTTACTCTGGCAGAAAGTGAACAGGAACTAAAAAGCCTTTTGATGAAAGTGAGAGGAGAGTGAAAAAGTTGGCTTAAAGCTAAACATTCAGGAAACTAAGATCATGGCATCTGGTCCTATCACTTCGTGGGAAATAGATGGAGAAATGGTGGAAACAGTGTCAGATTTTATTTTGGGGGGTTCCAAAATCACTGCAGATGGTGACTGCAGCCATGAAATTAAAAGACACTTACTCCTTGGAAGAAAAGTTATGACCAACCTAGATAGCATATTCAAAAGCAGAGACATTACTTTGCCAACAAAGGTATGTCTAGTCAAGGCTATGGTTTTTCCAGTGGTCATGTATGGATGTGAGAGGTGGACTGAAGAAGGCTGAGCGCCGAAGAATTGATGCATTTGAACTGTGGTGTTGGAGAAGACTCTTGAGAGTCCTTTGGACTGCAAGGAGACCCAACCAGTCCATTCTGAAGGACATCAGCCCTGGGATTTCTTTGAAAAGACTGATGCTAAAGCTGAAACTCCAATAGTTTGGCCACCTCATGCGAAGAGTTGACTCATTGGAAAAGACCCTGATCCTGGGAGGGACTGGAGGCAGCAGGAAAAGGGGATGACAGAGAATGAGATGGCTGGATGGCATAACCAACTGGATGGGCATGAGTTTGAGTAAACTCCGGGAGTTGGTGATGGACAGGGAGGCCTGGCGTGCTGCGATTCATGGAGTCACATAGAGTCAGACACAACTGAGCAACTGAACTGAACTGAACTCTGGTAGTATGCTTCAGTTTCTCTCCAGTTTCTAAATTAATTACCAGCATCTTTAAAATTGTAATTTGAAGTATGTGTGTCTTGAACTTGAGAGATATGACCTCTGGAGGATATTTAAGTAAACTCGATTTATACCTCTAGAAACTCCAAACAACTCTAAATTAACATCTTATTTGGCAGGACTGTAATTACAGGGGAAAGTCAGGTTTCAAAGGCATTGCTCCTAGAAATATACATTTAGCCACTTAAGTGATGACTTGCCTTGAGAAAGGACGAAGTGCTGAGCTGTCCTTGAACAGCACTGACAATTTCTCTCAGCAGTGACCTGAAGACAACAATGTGCACTCTGAAAGGGGACTGCCACAATTTTTAATCTGCCTGGCTTTCTGATCAGGCAAAATATAAATCATTTAATCAGCTCCAAACTGAGCATCAGGGACAACTAGTATAAATTTTCCTTCATAAAAGTTTCATCAAAGCTGGGGATGGTTGCACTGCCTTATCTTTTGCTAGAGGAATGACAGCCTGCAAAGATTGGCTGGTCATCATGTGTGATTGATAGGCTTGGGGTGGATGGCCTTCATGCAGAGGAGTTCAAGTCTAAATGGCCTCTGCCGTCTCTTCCCTCTTTCCCTTAAAATAATGCTTTACTTTGTTTACTGAAGAGAAGGCAACTAGCAATTGGTTTTTGTTTTGCTTTTGTGTTTGTATGCGTGTTTTTCCTGAAAATACTCTCACTTCCATCAATTTTGGGTTAGAAACAGAAATGGCATACATAGTCTTCAGCCTTTTTTTTTGTTTCTTATAAGCTAAGTTCTTTATAAAATGCTAGAAGAATAAAAAGAATAATACAAGCCTACCAACTTTCCTATTGAAATTTATAAAATGAATATTATTAAACTAGGTATATTGCTATTAGCTATTTTATGTTTCTAATAAAACAGCTGTGGGACTATAAGGTGGAAGATACTTCCAACGAAATGAAGGAAATGTGGATTCAAAAACTTTAATAATCTTGCTAATTTACTTACCTCTTTCACTTTTGTGATAATAAAACTGGCACCAGTCCAGTGGAAAAAATCATCTATGTAAGCCAATAAAGAATCCACCTGCCAATGCAGGAGACACAATGAACACGAGTTCAATCCCTGGGTCAGGAAGATCTCCTGGAGGAGGAAATGGCATCCTACTCCAGTACTCTTGCCTGGAAAATTCCATGGACAGAGGAGCCCAGTGGGCTACAGTCCACGGGATCACTTGGAGTAGGATATGACTTAACTCATGCGCACACACACACATACACACACACACACATACACACACATACACACACACACACACCAAAAAAATATTCAGAATGGTGAGAAACTACTGATGGAATGACTAAATAAATAGTCCTAATTATGAAACATTTCTAAGACAAGTGATATTATGTCTCTCAAGTATTGGTCACATCAAGAACTAAGACATAAATCAGTGTTAACAAGTAAACAGGTATGTTAATTTTAAGGAATCTAATTTGCAGGAGGCTTACATCATTCATAATGTGTTTAAACATAAAAGCCTCATCATTTCATACTTTTAAATCAATAAGTATCTGAATCAATTTACACTCCATTTCCATATAGCTTAATTTAATGTGTTTTTGCTGAATTATAGTAAAACTCAAAGTGGGGTAAACAGGTACAAAAATTTTATTCAAAAATTAAAAATTCAGTTGAAATGACTGAGGATAAAGTAAATGTTAAACAGTATACATCCCAAGAAGCAATATATATATTCTGAGAACCATTAACACATAATCAATTAAATCCTTAACACAAATGAATAAATTGTCTAAAATATCACTGGCCACAGACAAACTGTCTCACAAAAACAATCATTCTAGCTGATAGCAGGATGAGCTCTCTTCACAGATGGAAAGATGGAATACTAGACTATTACACATGTGACAAAGGCAATCAAGGAATTTGTGATTACAATGTTAAACAAGCAAGATTTCTCTGAAAACCAAAGAGGCAAATTCTGAACCAAGAATCCTTGGAAAGTCAATCATAATTGACTTCTCAGTCACAAAATCCAATCAATTGCAAAGCAGCTGCTTCTCTCACATCCTGTTCACCATAACTCGACCCATGAAATGGCATTAAGTCTTAAAGAAAGCAAGTTCCAGAAGCTTCCAAGGGCCTCTTTATTCCCAGGTCTCAAGTGTGAATAACCTCCTCATTGAGGATTCCACAATCACAGAACTCATTCCACTGTAATGCCTTTTGCAGTTTCCACCAACTTTAGTGTACAGAGGAGTTGCCCAGCAGTTGATCCAAATGTCCTCCTAGATTTGAGTTTGTTTTTTTTTTTTTTCCCCCAGAAATTTGAACCAGTTGGCCTGTTACTGGGCTTTCTCCATAGTCACACAACTCTTCAAGGATATCTGATGGAGATTTACTGCTGCTGCTTTAAGTCTACATAAACAGTATACCAGGAAGAAAAAAAAAATTGTTTGAATACGATAAAGAATCCTCAGGTAATGTGATACATTCTAGATGCACACTTTTGGTGACTAGGTGAGAGACAGCAAAAGCTGATTTGAAAAAGAAAATTTATAACTTCTGATCCCTGGTGTGCCTGGCTACAGTAAATGAAAAATAAAGAAATCCAGGACTATAAAAACAATGGATGTCAAAACCAGTTTGAGCTTGATTTATGTTTCTATTTCAGGAGGATAAAACAACACTTTTCATTGAGAGTGATGTTATTGGGCTGCTGGTCTTATTTAGCCTGAAGTTTACTGTCCATCATCTTCATTCTTCATTGTAGACTTGGAGGCCTACATGCAACAACTCCAAGGAACCGTCATTTCTCAGAAGCTCTAGGCTCAGAAGCAATCAATGCAAAGAAACAGAGGAAAACAATAGAATGGGAAAGACTAGAGATCTCTTCAAGAAAATTAGGGATACCAAGGGAAAATATCCTGCAAAGATGGGCTCAATAAAGGACAGAAATGGTAGGGACCTAACAGGAGCAGAAGATATTAAGAAGAGGTGGCAAGAATACAGAGAAGAACTGTACAAAAAAGGGTTTCATGACACAGATAATCATGATGGTGTGATCACTCACCTAGAGCCAGACATCCTGGAAAGTGAAGTCAAGTGGGCCTTAGAAAGCATCACTACAAACAAAACTAGTGGAGGTAATGGGATTCTGGTTGAGCTATTTCAAATCCTGAAAGATGATGCTGTGAAAATGCTGCGCTCAACATGTCAGCAAATTTGGAAAATTCAGCAGTGGCCACAGGACTGGAAAATGTCAGTTTTCATTCCAGTCCCAAAGAAAGACAATGTTAAAGAAAGCTCAAACTACCACACAATTGCACTCATCTCACATGGTAGTAAAGTAATGCTCAAAATTCTCCAAGCCAGGCTTTAGCAATACATGAACCATGAACTTCCAAATGTTTAAGCTGGATTTAGAAAAGGCAGAGGAACCAGAGATCAAATTGTTAACATCTGCTGGCTCATCAAAAAAGCAAGAGAGTTCCATAAAACATCTATTTCTGCTTTATTGACTATGCCAAAGCCTTTGACTGTGTGGATCACAATAAACTGTGGAAAATTCTGAAAGAGGTGGGACTACAAGACCACCTGCTCTGCCTCTTGAGAAACCTGTATGCAGGTCAGGAAGCAACAGTTAGACCTGGACATGGAACAACAGACTGGTTCCAAATAGGAAAAGGAGTACGTCAAGCCTGTATATTGTCACCCTGCTTATTTAACTTACATGCAGCGTACATCATGAGGAAAGCTGGGCTGGAGGAAGTAGAAGCTGGAATCAAGATTGCCGGGAAAAATGTTAATAACCTCAGATATACAGATGACACCACCCTTATGGTAGAAAGTGAAGAGGAACTAAGAAGCCTCTTGATGAAAGTGAAAGAGGAGAGTGAAAAAGTTGGCTTAAAGCTCAACATTCAGAAAACGAAGATCATGGCATCTGGTCCCATCACTTCATGGCAAATATATGGGGAAACAGTGGAAACAATGGCTGACTTTATTTTTCTGGGCTCCAAAATCACTGCAGATGGTGGTTGCAGCCATGAAATTAAAAGATGCTTACTCCTCAGAAGGAAAGTTATGACCAACCTAGACAGCTTATTAAAAAGCAGAGACATTACTTTGCCAACAAAGGTCTGTCTAGTCAAGCTATGGTTTTTCCACTGGTCATGTATGGATGTGAGAGTTGGACTATAAAGAAAGCTAAGCGCCGAAGAATTAATGCTTTTGAACTGTGGTATTGGAGAAGACTCTCAAGAGTCCCTTGGACTGCAGGGAGTTCCAACCAGTCCATCCTAAAGGAGATCAGCCCTGGGTGTTCATTGGAAGGACTGATGTTGAAGCTAAAACTCCGATACTTTGGCACCTGACGCTAAGAGCTGACTCACTGGAAAAGACTCTGATACTGGGAAAGATTGAGGGCAGGAGGACAAGGAGACAACAGAGAATGAGATGTTTGGATGGCTGACTTGATGGACATGGGTTTGGGTGGACTCTGACTCTATGGACATGAGTTTGGGTGGACTCTGAGAATTGGTGATGGACAGGGAGGCCTGGCGTGCTGCGATTCATGGGGTCACAAAGAATTAGACACGACTGAGTGACTGAACTGAACTGAACTGAACTAAACTGGGCCTTTACTGGCCAGTACTTCCTCCTACCCCTCAAGTTGAAAATTTCACCATCTAGCCAGCTCTATAGTCCAGAAATGTCTAATTTCTTTGAGAGTACCTTCAATTTCTTTAAATTTTAAATTCCTTAAATGCATGAGTTAATGAAAGAAAGCCCATTCATAAACCTGCAACTCCTCCCCATAGTTTATTCATTGAAAAACTACTTTGCCTTTACGCCTAAATATTCCCCTCATCTGGAAAATTATCAGACAAGCTCAAACTCCATCATATCAGAGCTGTGCTTTTCTGTGTACTGACAGATCAAATCATGGACCCAAAAGGAACCCTTTGATGACCATTTTCCTCATTTAAACTTCCTGGTGGCTTCACATTCCTCTCAGGATTAGGACAAATTCTTTCTCATGCACATATAGCCTTTTACTGTTTGGTCCTGCCTCCCTCTTCACCTGAATCACCTATTCTGACCCCATCTATCTTCTTATCACTGTGTGTGTGCCAGATTGTTCTGCTGAATTATCCTTTCTCACTGTGCTCCTTCCTGCTCTCTCTTTCCATGGCATATTTACATACACTGTTTCCTCTCTCTGTGATTTCCTTTCCATTCAGAATCCTAGGAATGCTTATAAATCCTTTATATTTCAGCTCAGACATAACTTCCAAGAAGGGTTCCTGTCCATGCCCCTGAGGTCAAATCAAAATATTATAGGAAAACATAAACCATATAGCTTTCCTTTGAGCTAGGCACAGGTGAATTTTCCATTTTTTAGTGGTAACTTGACTAAACTACTTCTTATATAATAAAGTTCAATTAATTTACTTCAGTATTCCCAGTTTTCAGCACAATAAAACACACTGAGTGTTTCTTGAATGCATGAATGAATTAGGATATGTGTTCATGTTGAGAAAAATAAAATTATATGACTCCAAAGATATAAAATGAAGTAAATCCAAACTGTTAATTGAAATGATACAGGAAAAAAAATATTATGGTAACATCATTCTCAAAATGTTCAACATTAGACACTTTTACACTATTAAATATTACTGAGGGCCTCAAACGACTTATTTTGCATGGGTTATATTTAAAAATACCCACCATATTAGACATTAAAAATGAAAATATACATTTATTTATAAACTATTTCAAAAATAAGTAAAATAAATCCAATATATAGTAACATATTTTCCTAAATAAAACAACCACTAAGAGAAACGGCTTTGTTTTACATGGGTATAATCTCTTTAATATTTGATAAGAAAAGACTGATTCTCAGATATACTTTTGCTGTAATATCACATATCAGGTAGTCTCTAGAAAACTGCACTTGTAAGAAAATTAGAATGAAAAAAATATAAAGAATTTTATGATGTATTATGAAAACAATTTTCCTCTTGCTGACCCTGAGAAAACATGTACCCACACTCATCCCAGAGATTTTCCCTTTGAGAACCACCAATATAAGTTATTCTTCAAACAGGCACATTTTTTTTAAACAAAAAAGAGTGCACTACATATATTTATGCTAGACTATGAAGCATAGAGTCCCTTGGACTGCAAGGAGATCCAACCAGTCCATTCTGAAGGAGATCAGCCCTGGGATTTCTTTGGAGGGAATGATGCTGAAGCTGAAACTCCAGTACTTTGGCCACCTCATGTGAAGAAAGAGTTGACTCATTGGAAAAGACTCTGATGCTGGGAGGGATTGGGAGCAGGAGGAGAAGAGGACGACAGAGAATGAGATGGCTGGATGGATCCATCACTGACTCGATGGATGTGAGTCTGAGTGAACTCCAGGTGTTGGTGATGGACAGGGAGGCCTGGCGTGCTGCGATTCATGGGGTCGCAAGGAGTCGGACACAACTGAGCGACTGAACTGGACTGAACTGATGAAGTATAAACATAGGTTATCGTTTATATGATAAAAATTTATAGAATTACACTAAGATATCGTATACAGTTTTCCCTCAGAATCAGCAGGAAATTAGTTTTAGCACACGCTGAGGATACCAAAACTCATAGATGTTGAAGTTCCCTAGTCTCCCCTCTGTCCACAGGCTCCAAGTCTAAGGATTCAAGTTTAAGTTTGTAATCAGCAGTTGGTTGAAACTGCAGTTGTGGAACCCAGAATCTACCAATATGAAGGATCAATTATATATTTATTTTTTAAAATAGGTATATAAGTGGATCCATGCAGTTCAAAACTGTATTGTTCAAAATAGATAATCACTCAGTCATGTCTGACTCTTTGATATCCCTTGGACTGTAGCCTACCAGGCTTCCCTGTCCATGGAATTCTCCAGGCAAGAGTACCGGAATGGGTTGCCATTTCCTTTGCTAGGGTATCTTCCCAACCCAGGGATCGAACCCTAGTTTCCCACATTGCAGGCAGACACTTTACCTCTGAGCCACCAGGAACTCAGCCAAGAGCAATTCAAAACAAATATAGACCATATAAGATGGAAAGTTTTACTATGAGGCTATAAACTTTTTAAAATTTGGATATACTTTTCTGTATTCACAAGAATTAGCGTAGTACTCCATACAAAATAGGTTTTCCAAGGATACATAATGAACAAATGAATCAGTTACTGTGTAAAGGAAGAACTAAATGATAACTCTGATTGCATGTTTCCCAGGCCTTACATTCTTTTTTGAAATGTACAAATGAGACTGATTGAATACTGTTGCAGTGATTCTACCATATTATTCCCTACTTCCTCCAAGGTACAACTTTGCAGGATGTTTATTACAAACCTGTGAAGGCAAACTCTATGAAGCAGAATACAAAGTCTTCTTTACGGTCTGATTGGAGAGCCACAGAGCACTTCCTCCTGAAAAATTATTCCCAACTCTACCTGTACTTGAAATATATTGACCGCAGTTGCTAAGAATTATCATTCATCCTTCTCTATGCCAATTTTTAAATGAAAGTATGTTTGGGAGAAATACTCCATCACTCATTTAAGAGTAATATAGCCACTCAACCCTAATCTTATATTTGGTTACTTAAGATTTCCCTAGAAATCAAACACATACATACACACACACACACACACAGCACATACCAGTTACAAAAGGATACTTAATCCTATTTCAGGTTGAAAACTGAGTTTGAGATGGCCTTAGATATTTTCTCTTTCACAGAGATAACCTTAAACATGAAAACGTTCTTGGGTGCAATATAGATTTAGGATAATAAGAAATGTTAAGCACAGAGACAAGTGATTAATAAGTTGATAAGAACTAACTCACCAAATGGGCTTCCCTGGTGGCTCAGAGATAAAGAAGCCTCCTGCAGTGCAGGAGCTGTGAGTTCGATCCCTGGATCCAAACTCACTACAGTATTCTTGCCTGGAGAATCCTGTGGACAAAGGAGCCTGGTGGGCTATACAGTTCATAGGGTCACAAAGAGTCAGAAACGACTGAAGCAACTGAGCATGCATGCACAACTCATCAAATACATAGAACCATTTTACTAAGAAAAAGTTTAGTGATTAAGATTTAAGACCAATGGTATATATTAAATAGTATAAACAGTTTTCATATATCATTTTAAAAAATAGTTCTTCAGTACTTTTACAGAGAAAGTCAATGGAAAGAAAAGGTAAACATGTCCTCTAATTACTGTTTTGAATCTATTCATGGCTATTGCTCTATCACATGAAATGATTAGAATCATTTTCAATTTTCTAGAAGTCATATCTATATACAAACACTAAAAACTGAAAATCATATAGAGAAGTATAATTTGTTAAATGATTTGCTTATTTATTTCATACTGGTAAAACTGATTATTAATTCTGTTTTTAATTCAGTTCAGTTCAATCACTCAGTCATGTCCGACTCTTTGCGACCCCATGAACTGCGGCACATCAGACCTCCCTGTCCATCACCAACTCCCGGAGTCCACCCAAACGTATGCCCATTGAGTCGGTGATGCCATCCAACCATCTCATCCTCTGTTGTCCCCTTCTCCTCCTGGCCTCAATCTTTCGCAGCATCAGGGTCTTTTCCAATGAGTCAGCTCTTCACATGAGGTGGCCAAACTATTGGAGTTTCAGCTTCAATATCAGTCCTTCCAATGAACACCCAGGAATGATCTCCTTTAGGATGGACTGGTTGGATCTCCTTGCAGTCCAAAGGACTCTCAAGAGTCTTCTCCAACACCACAGTTCAAAAGCATCAATTTTTCGGTGCTCAGCTTTCTTCACAGTTCAACTCTCACATCCATACATGACCACTGGAAAAACCATAGCCTTGACTAGACAGACCTTTGTTGACAAAGCAATGTCTCTGCTTTTTAATAAGCTGTCTAGGTTGGTCATAACTTTCCTTCTGAGAAGTAAGCATCTTTTAATTTCATGGCTGCAATCACCATCTGCAGTGATTTTGGAGCTCAGAAAAATAAAGTCAGCCATTGTTTCCACTGTTTCCCCATTTATTTGCCATGAAGTGATGGGACCAGATGCCATGGTCTTTCTTTTCTGAATGTTGAGCTTAAGCCAACTTTTCACTCTCCTCTTTTGCTTTCATCAAGAGGCTCTTTAGTTCTTCACTTTCTGCCATAAGGGTGGTGTCATCTGAATATCTGAGGTTATTGATATTTCTCCTGGCAATTTTGATTCCAGCTACTGCTTCCTCCAGTCCAGCTTTTCTCATGATGTACTCTGCATATAAGTTAAATAAGCAGGGTGACAATATACAGCCTTGACATACTCCTTTTCCTATTTGGAACCAGTCTGTCGTTCCATGTCCAGTTCTAACTGTGGCTTCCTGACCTGCATACAGGTTTCTCAAGAGGCAGAGCAGGTGGTCTGGTAGTCCCACCTCTTTCAGAATTTTCCACAGTTTATTGTGATCCACACAAAGGCTTTCGCATAGTCAATAAAGCAGAAATATATGTTTTTCTGGAACTTCTTGCTTTCTTGATGATCCAGCAGATGTTGGCAATTTGATCTCTGGTTCCTCTGCTTTTTCTAAAACCAGATTGAACATCTGGAAGTTCACGGTTCATGTATTGCTAAAGCCTGGCTTGGAGAATTTTGAGCATTACTTTACTAGAATGTGAGATGAGTACAACTGTGTGGTAGTTAGAGCATTCTTTGGCATTGCCTTTCCTCAATATTGGAATGAAAACTGACATTTTCTAGTCCTGTAGCCACTGCTGAGTTTTCCAAATTTGCTGGCATATCAAGTGCAGCACTTTCACAGCATCGTCTTTTAGGATTTGAAACAGCTCAACTGGAATTCCATCACATCCACTAGCTTTGTTCCTACCGATGCTTCCTAAGGCCACTTGACTTCATATTCCAGGATGTCTGGCTCCAGGTGAGTGATCTCACCATCATGATTAGCTGGGCCGTGTAGATCTTTTTTGTACAGTTCTTCTGTGTATTCTTGCCACCTCTTCTTAATATCTTCTATTTCTGTTAGGTCCCTACATTTCTTTCCTTTATTTAGCCCATCTTTGCATGAAAAATCTTTCTAATTATCCATATTAATATTCCTTTTTCTACAAGGACTCAAATACACAAAAAGCTAGATTTGAATATAAATTAAATAACATATATGTACAAATAACTAAAATATAAGGGACTGATCCAAAATTTTAGTGGTTTCCAGAGAAAGTGGGTATTACTTTGAGTTTTGGTCATTTAGGGAGACGGCAATGGCACCCCACTCCAGTACTTTTGCCTGGAAAATCCCATGGACTGAGAAGCCTGGTAGGCTGCAGTCCATGGGGTTGCTAAGAGTCGGACACAACTGAGCGACTTCACTTTCACTTTTCACTTTTATGCATTGGAGAAGGAAATGGCAACCCACTCCGGTGTTCTTGCCTAGAGAATCCCAGGGATGGGGGAGCCTGGTGGGCTGTCGTCTATGGGGTCGCACAGAGTCAGCCACGACTGAAGCCGCTTGGCAGCAGCAGCACCAGCAGGGGAAAAAACATAGATTTAAGCATTTGTTGGGTACATACGAGATAAATTCTTCGCTTGAAAATGAAATGAACAAGGTTAAAGAATTATCCTCAGAATGGTCCAAGAAGACAAAGTGAGTGGAGGGCTAGTTTCCTCTGGGAGAATTGAGAATCACAGCTAGTTTTCAGTTGTATTGTTAGGAAATAGAGGTGGAAAAATGACTGATAGTAGTAAAAAAAAAAATTACAAGGAAAGTTGGCAAAATGGAAAGTGAAGATATAAGAAAAGGATTCACACAGATGTTGGCTATCAAGATAATTGAAAGGCAGGAGGAGCAAGGAAGATGTTCTGCTTCCAGACCCACTTGTGAACATGATATATGCATGGTAGCCACACTTGATTAAGTAGGTAGCCAGAATTTCATCTTAGAATTTAAGATGTAAAAACGTAGTAGAATGAAAGATATGTCTTCTTCATGTTTTTATCTCCGGAATGTATATTAATAGTTCCAGGAACTTAGCAAGTGCTTGAGAAATGGTTTTCGATTGAGGACTCAGTGTACAGTATAAATTAATTGGCTCAAACCAGGTAAATATGGATCTAAGCCTATACGAAAGACAATTGGAGGTAGACTATGGGAGTCTTGTCTGTCCAGATAGATTACATTCTATTAGATTTCAATACATTGTCATAAGAGAGCTAACTATTTAAAGAAATACTTTAGGAAGATTTTTTTCAATAGCAAGTTACATTTAGGACACATCAGAGAATGAGATTTCAAGCTATAGATGTCATCTTTATAAGGAAAACCACACATCTGGAGAAAACATGCAATGAAGGAACTAGAGAAATGAAATTTATTGTTTTTTTCTAATGCCAGGCACTACATTACACACATTGGGTACATTCTGTGATTTCCTTTCTTTTCCTAAAATGTTTTCATGCACATTTTCATATGAGAATGGAATAGAAAATGGCAAGTCACTCCAGTATTGTTGCCTGGAAAATTCCATACAGTCCAGAAATGTGAGGCTCAGATATTTTAAATAATGAAAATTACACAAAATGAAGCTAGGATTTAACCTTAACTTTAAAGCATATACTATTTCTACTATAATAAAAGTTACTTCTGGGAAGAACGTACTTCAAATTTGATTAAAAGATTGTATGGAAGATCAAGAATTTGAACATCAGTGCTGGAGATTAAGAATGTCATGAATTCTTGGCTACATTTCCCATTGAAATGTGGAGTCAACTTTTTACCTTCTCATGGAATCTGTGCTGTGACTTCTTTCAACCAATGGGATGTGACAGAATTCATACTGCATATCCTCCAAGGCTAGGTTATAAGTCTTGGAACTTCTGCCAAGTCCCTCGGAAAGCTCACTCTGGGGGAAGCCAGCCATCATGTAAAAAGTTTGACTCTCCTGAGAGCACCATGCTTCAAGAACCCCAAATCACCTGGAGAGACCCTGCAGAATGAGATGTAATGTGACGAAACAGCAAGGCCACAAAGTAGCATGGCTCCAGACTTGAGAGTGAAGAAACATCCTTGCAAGTGAATCTTCGAGCCCAAGCCACCCAGCTGATGCCATGAGGATCAGGCCCAGATCATCTTAAATCTTCTCCAGTTCCTGACCCCTCAAATTATAGCCAAAATAAAATGGCTATATTGAGGTGCTAAGTTTTGGGGTAAAATTGTTGAACAGTAGCAAAAAATTGGAAGAGCCAGAGAGAGCAAAAGTAACAATGCTATTGGCTATTTTTAAAATGTGTATCAAATGTTGTTGATGTTTGTAAACATTGAGTCTTATGTAAATAATGTAATGATTAATGAGATGTTAAATCAGATTATTCTAATAAAGTAACATCACACACATACACATTAAGCAAACTAAAAACATGAAAAAAAAATAAATAGCAGGTGAAAATGAAATATGAAGAGAGGAAAATCCTAGTAGTCAGCACTGATCTGTCAAATAGGACTCATTCTGATATTTACAGAGCTTTATCTCAAAGGGTCATTTTAGAAACCCTGCTTACCTCTGTGGGAATCCTTTAGCCCCAGTGACCCACCTTCAGTGCCCTACCCCACAGCTAGGTCAGTTAAAATCAATTCTCAGTTAAAAATCAACCAACAAGGAAAGACTTAAAGAAAAGGAGAGAAAGACTTGACAAGGATTTTATTGAAACCTCTCTGCACTTTACACATTTTGGGCCTAGAAATGTAATAAGCATTTGCTAGTCATCCTGGGAAAAGCTATTTTCTCTCCTCTCAGCTAGACCAAAAGAATGAGGCAAAAAATGCTTTGTCTAAAAAATCTCCTTTTTCAAAGAAACTAATATTAGGCTGTAAACTAAGAAAGGTGCTGTGCTTTCAGAAAGCATTTCACCAAACTCATTGATTGTTTCCTGCCCATAGATAATCCTGAGTAAGTATGCTCATTGATTTATGTCAGTTCTAAAAGCCTCAATTCTCCTGAATTATTCCAGTGCATTTCAAGCCAACCAATTCTAATTTATTTCTTTATTCTATGGACTGCATAAGAAATTTTCAGTTATTTCAAAAAGATTTTTCAAATGTATAAAACATTTTTAAATCTCATATCTTTGCTAAATATTTCATATTTCAAAATGGTCTATTGAAGGGCACCATGAAACCTTAAATGGAGTTAAATATATGTGTGTTTAGGTCATATACCATGATCTGTCAAAGACCTTCGATGTCTCTGACAGCACTTAATGATTTGATCTGGGCATTTGTTTCTATGTTGTCTTCAGTGGTGACAGTCAGTCAGTATAAGATTCTAGTAGCCATTTGACTTTAGAAAACAACTGGTGTAAATCATTACTGCTGCACAGGCTCAGAAACGTAGTGTTCTTCTTTAAACTGGCATGATCACTCTTATTTTCCTTTCTTAAAGCTTATCATAAATACCAGCAATTGACAAGACCTGCTTTTCCATAGATTTCCCACAGCAAATATTGAAATATGATGATCCATAAAACACTTCACGAAGTAATATGGCACAATAACTCTAGCAGAAACAACTTTCACAATTCTTCACTTCTGTCTCCCTCTGTATGTTACATGTAAGTGAATTTATCATGTTAAAAGATTTCAAATTCACAAGCTCAGTGTGCTCAAAAAAAAAAGCTCAGGCTGGTTTATTTATCTTGTATTTCTTGCACTTTGATAGTATCTGGCAGATAATGGATGCCCATAAATTTTTGCTCAAATAGCAAAAAAAAAAAAAAATAGACATTTTAATTGCCCCCAAACAATGAAGGCAAGATAATATACATAATATATTTTATATTAGGAATAACTGATTTCTATATAAGTTATTACAAAACAGAAATGGACCCACAGACATAGAAAACAAACTTATGGTTACAAAAGGAGAAAGTAAGGAGGAAGGAAAATTTTGGAGGTTGGGATTAACATGTACATACTACTATACATAAAATAGATAAGCAACAAGGACCTAGTTTATAGCACAGAGAACTATACTCAGTATTTTATTCTAACTTACAAGAAACAGGAATCTGAAAAAGAATATATATATACATGTAAATATACAAACATATATGTGTGTATATACATATGTATATCTCAAAATATACCTGAATCACTATTCTGCACACCTGAAATTAATATTACATTGTAAACCAACTATAAATTTTTTTAAGTAGATTATTGGAAAAACATTCAAAGTTTCATACATCCCCTTCCCAAACTTCATTCTGTTTCACTTCTGTGTCCCAGAGGACTTCCGATCTAGACTCGCTATTCTTTTAATAGTTTTACCACAAGTATTTATATTTTTCACCAAAAGACTGCTTGTTTTGCCTGTTTTTAACTATTATATAATTGTCAAATATATGTTCTTCAGAAACTATTTTATGATTTCCCTCACCTTGCTGCTAGATTCACTATGATCACTATCTTTGCTGCTCTGTGGTATTCCATTGTACATGAATATAACCCAGTTTGTATGTCCTGTCTTCTGTTCATGGCATTTTCTTATTTTTATATACATATAAACATTTCTGTTAGAGATACTTTAATATGTGTAAGTTTCCTGGTATGTGCATGTGATGATATCTCAAAGGTGTGTATATAAACAAGGACTTTCACAGAGTATATTGCAAGGAGTAGAGTCGTTAGCTGAGCACTGTGTATATTTTCACCTTTTTCTGAAAATGTCATAATGCTTCGCACTATGACTATATACATACACATACTTAACATTAGTGTCTAAAATTTCCAGCTGCTGACATTCTAACCACCATTTGATATGCTACTAATATTTCAAGTAAAATATGTCTTAGAAGCTATTGAACTAGTTTTGAAGGATTAAAAACTAAAGAATCAGACTTTTCTCCCTAAAAAAGCAAAAATAGCTAATTGAGAAGAATTGTATGTTCCAACAACACAAGAGAAGACTCAGTACATGGACATCAACAAATGGTCAATCCTGAAATCAGATGGATTATATTCTTTGCATCCAAAGATGGAGAATCTCTATACACTTAGCAAAAACAAGACCAGGAGATGACTCAGATGATGAACACTTTATTGACAATTTCAGGCTTAAATTGAAGAAAGTAGGGAAAACCACTAGACCATTCAGGTATGACCTAAATCAAATCCCTCATGATTATACAGTGGAAGTCAAAAATAGATCCAAGGGATTAGATTTGATAGACAGAGGACCTGAAAAACTATGGATGGAGGTTTGCGACATTGTACAGGAGATGGGGATCAAGACGATCCCCAATAAAAAGAAATGCAAAAAAGCAAAATGGCTGTCTGAGGAGGCCTTACAAATACCTGTGAAAAGAAGAGAAGCAAAAAGCAAAGGAGAAAAGGAAATATATACCCGTTTGAATGTAGAGTTCCAAGAATAGCAAGGAGAGATAAGAAAGCCATCTTCAGTGATCAGTGTAAAGAAAGAGAGGAAAAAAACAGAATAGGAAAGACTAGAGATCTTCAAGAAAATTAGAGATACCAAAGTAATATTTCATGCAAAGATGGGCTCAATAAAAGACAGAAATGGTATGGACCAAACAGAAGCAGAAGATATGAAAAAGAGGTGGCAAGAATACACAGAAGAACAGCACAAAAAAGATTTTCAGTTCAGTTCAGTTCAATTCACTCGCTCAGTCGTGTCCGACTCTTCACGACCCCATGAATCACAGCTCGCCAGGCCTCCCTGTCCATCACCAACTCCCGGAGTTCACTCAGACTCACGTCCATCGAGTCAGTGATGCCATCCAGCCATCTCATCCTCTTCCGTCCCCTTCTCCTCCTGCCCCCAATCCCTCCCAGCATCAGAGTCTTTTCCAATGAGTCAACTCTTCGCATGAGGTGGCCAAAGTACTGGAGTGTCAGCTTTAGCATCATTCCTTCCAAAGAAATCCCAGGGCTGATCTCCTTCAGAATGGACTGGTTGGACTTCCTTGCAGTCCAAGGGACTCTCAAGAGTCTTCTCCAACACCACAGTTCAAAAGCATCAATTCTTCGGTGCTCAGCCTTCTTCACAGTCCAACTGTCACATCCATACATGACCACAGGAAAAACCATAGCCTTGACTAGACGGACCTTAGTCAGCAAAGTAATGTCTCTGCTTTTGAATATACTATCTAGGTTGGTCATAACTTTTCTTCCACGGAGTAAGCATCTTTTAATTTCATGGCTGCAATCACCATCTGCAGTGATTTTGGAGCCCCCCAAAATAAAGCCTGACACTGTTTTCACTGTTTCCCCATTTATTTCCCATGAAGTGATGGGACCGGATGCCATGATCTTAGTTTTCTGAATGTTGAGCTTTAAGCCAACTTTTTCACTCTCCACTTTCACTTTCATCAAGAGGCTTTTTAGTTGTTCTTCACTTTCTGTCATAAGGGTAGTGTCATCTGCATATCTGAGGTTATCGATATTTCTCCTGGCAATCTTGATTCCAGCTTGTGTTTCTTCCAGTCCAGTGTCATGACCCTGATAATCACAATGGTATGATCACTCACCTAGAGCCAGACATCCTGGAATGTGAAGGGGGCCTTAGGAAGCATCACTATGAACAAAGCTAGTGGAGGTGACAAAATTCCAATTGAGCTATTTCAAATCCTACAGGATGATGCTATGAAATTGCCAGCAAATTTGGAAAACTCAGCAGTGGCCACAGGACTGGGAAAGGTCAGTTTTTATTCCAATCCCAAAGAAAGGCAATCCCAAAGAATGCTCAAACTAACTCACAATTGTACTCATCTCACCCACTACCAAAGTAATGCTCAAAATTCTCCAAGACAGGTTTCAGCAATATGTGAACCATGAACTTCCAGATGTTCAAGCTGGTTTTAGAAAAGGCAGAAAAACCAGAGATCAAATTGCCAATATTCGCCGGATCATTGAAAAGGCAAGAGAATTCCAGAAAAACATCTTTTTCTGCCTTATTGATTCTGCCAAAGCCTTTGACAGTGTCCATCACCACAAACTGGAAAATTCTGAAAGAGATGGGACTACCAGACCACCTGACCTGCCTCTTGAGAAATCTGTTTGCAGGTTAGGAAGCAACAGTAAGAACTGGACATGGAACAACAGCCTGATTCCAAATAGGAAAATGAGTACATCAAAGCTGAATATTGTCACCCTGCCTATTTAACTTGTATGCAGAGTATATCATGAGAAATGCTGGACTGGATGAATCACAAGCTAGAATCAAGATTGCAGGAAGAAATATCAATAACTTCAGATAGGCAAATGATACAACCATTATTGCAGAAAGTAAAGAAGAACTAAAGAGCCTCTTGATAAAAGTGAAAGAGGAGAGTGAAAAAGTCGGCTTAAACTCAACATTCAAAAAACTAAGATCATGGCATCAGATCCCATCACCTCATGGCAAATAGATGTGGAAATAATGGAAAAAATGAGAGACTTTATTTTTGGAGGCTCCAAAACAACTGCAGATGATGACTGCCGCCATGAAATTAAAAGATGCTTACTCCTTGGAAGAAAAGTTTTGACCAACCTAGACCAAAAGTTTTGACCAACCTGCTTATTAAAAAGCAGAGACATTACTTTTCCAACAAAGGTCCATCTAGTTAAGGCTATGGTTTTTCTGGTAGCCATGTGTGGATGTGAGAGCTGGACTACAAACAAAGCTGAGCACCAAAGAATTGATGTTTTTGAACTGAGGTATTTGAGAAAACTCTTGAGAGTCCCCTGGACTGCAAGGAGATACATCCAGTTCACCCTAAACGACAGAGAAGGCAATGGCACCCCACTCCAGTACTCTTGTCTGGAAAATCCCATGGACGGAGGAGCCTGGAAGGCTGTAGTCCATGGGGTCGCTGAGGGTCAGACACGACTGAGCGACTTCACTTTCACTTTTCACTTTCATGCATTGGAGAAGGAAATGGCAACCCACTCCGGAGTTCTTGCCTGGAGAATCCCAGGGACGGGGGAGCCTGGTGGGCTGCCGTCTATGGGGTCGCACAGAGTCCGACACGACTGAAGTGACTTAGCAGCACCCTAAAGGAAATCAGTCCTGAATATTCATTGGAAAGACTATAGCTGAAGCTGAAACTCCAATACTCTGGTCACCTGATGCAAAAAACTGACTCATTAGAAAAAACTCTGATGCTGGAAAAGATTGAAGGCAAAAGCAGAAGGGGATATCAGAGGATAAGATGGTTGGAATGCATCACCGACTCAATGGACATGAGTTTGATTAAGCTCTGGGAGTTGGTGATGGACAGGGAGGCCTGGTGTGCTACAGTCCATGGGGTCACAAAGAGTCAGACACAACTGAGCGACTGAACTGACTGAGAAGAAGAAATGCCACTACATAGTTTCTTTGAATTAATAAAAACAATTATCTCAATATATATATGGTCAAATATAATTTAATAGCTAAGCATGCAATAGCCAAGAAGCCAAGTTGTCATTTTAGGTTCTTATTACTTAAGATGGACCATCTTTTTTTTTTTTTTAATTCTTTTTTTAAATTAAATTAAATTAATTTTTTTCCTTTACAATACTGTATTGCTTTTGCCATACATCAACATGAATCTGCCACGAGTGTACAAAAGTTCCCACTCCTAAACCCCCCTCCCACCTTCCTCCCCATACCATCCCTCTGGGTTATTCCAGTGCACCAGCCCCAAGCCTCCTGTATCCTGTGTCGAACCCAGACTGGTGATTCATTTCTTATATGATATCATACATGTTTCAATGCCATTCTCCCAAATCATCCCACCCTCTCCCTCTCCCAGAGAGTCAAAAAGTCTGTTCTGTACATCTGTGTCTCTTTTGCTGTCTCACATACAGGGTTATCATAATCATCTTTCTAAATTCTGTATATATGTGTTACTATACTGTATTGGTGTTTTTCTTTCTGGCTTACTTCACTCTGTATAATCGGCTCCAGTTTCACCCATCTCATTAGAACTGATTCCTTATCAAAGGAAGCTAATAAACAGTTCAAAGTCCTCAACAATAATATATGTTTATTTATAAAATAGACAAGGTAAGGATTTCATATTCCAACACTTATCCTGTGAAACATTTGAATTGTGATATGTTACATAGAGATGGGATTCTGTGATCTAGTGAGTCTGAGTTTAATTTGGTTCCAAAGTACTCACTACTGTAGGTTATCTTAGTCTTTATTATGTTAATACACATTTTAAATACCTAAAAGGAGAACCTAATATAGGAGCACTATAAAGTCCATGGAATTCTCCAGGCCAGAATACTGGTGTGGGTAGCCATTCCCTTCTTCAGAGGATCTTCCCAACCCAGAGATCAAACCCAGGTTTGAACCCATTGCAGGCGGATTCTTTACCAGCTGAGCCACAAGGGAAGCCCACCTACTATTTAGTACTTTCCAAATTTTTTAGATGACAGAACCCTTTTGTATATAGAGTTCCATGAAACATAGTTTTGGAATTGTGAAAGTGAAAGTGTTATTTGCTCAGTTGTATCCAAATCTTTGTGATCCCATGGACTATAGCCTGCCAGGCTCCTATGCCATAGAAATCTCCAGCCAAAAATACCGGAGTGGGTTGCCATTTCCTACTCCAGTCTTTACAAAATAGTAAATGATTCATTCAAATATGTGCTCAAAGATGGTAAAAATTAGAAGCAACTTAAATTTATAACAATAAACCTACTTAGTTACACTAAAGTATATTGACAAGATAGAAAGCATGCAAGATGTAAAAATCAAAACAATCTAAAATTATTTAATATCCCAAGGAAATATTTATAAAATGCAAGAATAAGTTTAAATATATAAGTATTTAAAGCACACATGTGCATACACTAAAAAGGAAATAAAAGTAGAAAGAAAACACATTAAAATCTTAATAGTAGTAATCACTAAGTGGTAGAATGAGGATTAATTTTAATTTATTTATGAAATTTCATATTTCCTCAGTGATCTATACTCATGAGTGTTGTTTTACCAGTAAGAAGAGATAATCAAATGTCAATAAATTTAAAAATAGTCATTGAAATTAAACTTTAAAACCAGTGAACAATTAAAATCTTTGAGATTTACTTTATAAGATTCAAGCAGAAACTGAGCATATACTACACTTTACTGATATACAATATAATTATGAACAATATATTTTGCACTATATACAGTGGATATAAAAGGCCCCAATGGCATTTTACCTGGGCCCAACATTGGAATGGCTTTTTCTTAGTTACGTGGGTGAGCTAATTTTTACATGGACAAGAGAAATGTTCCATATATGCAACTGCAAATTCTTTGCTTCCAAAGAAGACATATTGATGGCTAACAAACACATGAAAAGATGCTCAACATCACTCATTATCAGAGAAATGGAAATCAAAACCACAATTAGGTATCATTTCATGCCAGTCAGAATGGCTGGGATCCAAAAGTTTACAAAAAATAAATGCTGGAGAGGGTGTGGAGAAAAGGGAACCCTCTTACACTGTTGGTGGAAATGCAAACTAGTACAGCCACTGTGGAGAACAGTGTGGAGATTCCTTAAAAAACTGGAAACAGAACTGCCTTATGACCTAGCAATCCCACTGCTGGGCATACACACCAAGGAAACCAGAATTGAAAGAGACACGTGTACCCCAATGTTCATCACAGCACTGTTTATAATAGCCAGGACATGGAAGCAACCTAGATGTCCATCAGCAGATGAATGGATAAGAAAGCTGTGGTACATATACACAATGGAGTATTACTCAGCCATTAAAAAGAATACATTTGAATCAGTTCTAATGAGGTGGATGAAACTGGAGCCGATTATACAGAGTGAAGTAAGCCAGAATGCAAAACACCAATACAGTATAGTAACACATATATATAGAATTTAGAAAGATGGTAGTGATAACCCTGTATGCGAGATAGCAAAAGAGATACAGATGTATAGAACAGTCTTTTGGACTCTGTGGGAGAGGGCAAGGGTGGGATGACTTGGGGGAATGGCATTGGAACATATATAATATTATATGTGAAATGAATCACCAGTCCAGGTTTGATGCATGATACTGGATGCTTAGGGCTTGTGCACTGTGATGACCCAGAGGGATGGTATGGGGAGGGAGGTGGGAGGGGGGTTCCGGATGAGGAACATGTGTACACCCGTGGCAGATTCATGTTGATGTATGGCAAAACCAATACAATATTGTAAAGTAATTAACTTCCAATTAAAATAAATAAATTTATATTTAAAAAAATTTTTTTTAATTCTTTGCTTCCTTGACACTTTGCACATGTTAATCCTTAGTACAGTAATTTACTTTGAAGTAAAGAAAAATATAATTTATAGGAGCTTTTTGACATTTGAACAAAAAATTTTTGCACATCTTCTGATATCACTTTTCAGTTTAGTTTATAGTTGGTAGCTGGCAGGAGGAAGACTAAGAAGGGCCATGACTATGTATTGTATTTGAATTTAAGTATATTTGTACACTTATAAAAAGGAGCCCTTCCCTATTGTAATCTTAACTCAAGTTTCCTTTCTATTTTTGTTCTATCTTTGAGTTAAAATTTTTAAGTACCTAGTGTCAAAAGAGCAGCAAATAAAGAGAGTACACAAAATACAGGATTTTGCAAGCTTTGAAAAAGTAGCATAACAATTGCAGTTAAATATATGATTACTATAAACTGTGCTGTACTTTTCAGAACTCATATATTTCCCCATCTGTATTCAAGTTCTGGTAATAAGGCATTGAAAATTATGTAAAGAGCCTCAAAGAATATGAACCACTGGGTAAAGTAAGTATATCTGTGGCATTTTCCTATGTATATTCTTATTCTTCTTAGCCAACTTTAGATATTTTTATATGCTGCTTATAAAAACTAAATGATGTCTTGGTTTCCTATTAGTTTGGCACTGAGAAGCAAATGGGTACTTACAAATTTTTGTTTTCAGATTCTAAGAAAGCTATTATATCAGTCTACCAAGTAACATCTTTAAGGAAGACTCTACAGCTGGGTTTGAATCCTTTCAGGTCCCTCTGAAAGATAATGTGGTCAAGCAGGAAAGAATTTCTGCCATCCTCAACATACAGCAAGAAAGACAGATAAAGGGATGGAAACATAGATAGAAAAATGATGGTTAGACAATAAACATAATATGTGAGATCTTTGTGTGAAATCTCTGTGACATATGACATATTTATTTATCATATCCTTTGCATAAGAATTGGAAACTTAAATAATAATTGTCAGGGCAAAGATATTTGATGAAATTTAACACAGAGACATTCAGAGTGTTAGAAGTTTTTAAAACTATAATTCATAGCACTTTTCAACCCTTCCTCAGACTCTAAAAGAATGGCAGTTACTTTTTACTTTTTTAACAGTCTGGACTTCTTCTCACTCACAAAAAGTTATTCACTGAAATAACAAAAACATGATTAAGTATAATGATTAGTGGTTGGCTGGATTCATTTATTTTTGACAGGTGACACAGCCAGTGATGGATCAGACTTTCATCACAAGGAAAACAATTTATACCATCCCTGATTACATATAATTTTAGATAACCAGCCTAATGGCTTTTGCAAATAAGAAGAAAATAACTTTTATTCAATCCACACTCTTGTATTAATCTAAAAGATAGTAGATTTTCATATTAAAGTGTTTTCTTAAAAATCATCTAGTACCACAACCACGAAATAAATATAATCTGCTACTAGACAACTGAAAATTCCCCTTTTAAAAAATACTCATTACCCTAGAAAAATCAATTAACATTTGGCACAGTCTTATTTACAATAATTCAACTCTGCAGAAATATAATTTACAAACGGCCACTAGGCATGTGCTGGTAATAAACAGAATCCATGTTTAATTCACACTCAGGAAAAAACATTACACTCAAATAACATTAATACTGTGACAGCCTGACAAGGATCAAGGAATTCAATGTTAAAGCTACTATCCTTTCTTCAGATGTTTACTTAGAAAGAGAGAAGAATAAAGCATTTTGAGCCATATATAGATTTTAGAACTGGAAAAAAAAAGGTTATTATATTAGATTTTTAAATGACTTTTGTTGCCTATTTATAAAGTAAGCTTTAAAATGCTAAAGTTTTGCTAGTATATAAAATATGGCTTTATTTAATCACGTGATAGTGGTCTTCAGTTCAGTTCAGTTGCTCAGTCGTGTCCGACTCTTTGCGACACCATGCATCACAGCACGCCAGGCCTCCCCGTCCATCACCAACTCCCAGAGTTTACTCAAACTCACGTCCATCGAGTTGGTGAGGCCATCCAGCCATCTCATCCTCTGTCATCTCCTTCTCCTCCTGCCCCCAATCCGACCCAGAAACAGGGTCTTTTCCAATGAGTCAACTCTTCGCATGAGGTGGCCAAAGGACTGGAGCTTCAGCTTCAGCATCAGTTCTCCCAATGAACACCCAAGACAAATCTCCTTCAGAATGGACTGGTTGGACTTCTTTGCAGTCCAAGGGACTCTCAAGAGTCTTCTCCAACACCACAGTTCAAAAGCATCAATTCTTCAGTGCTCAGCTTTCTTCAGAGTCCAACTCTCACATCCATACATGACCACTGGAAAAAGCATAGCCTTGAGTAGACGGACCTTTGTTGGCAAAGTAACGTCTCTGCTTTTGAATATGCTATCTAGGTTGGTCATAACTTTCCTTCCAGGGAGTAAGCATCTTTTAATTTCATGGCTGCAGTCACCATCTGCAGTGATTTTGGAGTCCAGAAAAATAAGGTCTGACCCTGTTTCCTCTGGTTCCCCGTCTATTTCCCATGAAGTGTTGGGACCAGATGCTATGATGTTTGTTTTCTGAATGTTGAGCTTAAGCCAACTTTTTCACGCTCCTCTTTCACTTTCATCAAGAGGCTTTTTAGTTCCTCTTCACTTTCTGCCATAGGGTGTTATCATCTGCATGTCTGAGGTTATTGATATTTCTCCGAGCAATCTTGATTCCAGCTTGTGCTTCTTCCAGCCCAGCGTTTCTAATGATGTACTTTGCGTACAAGTTAAATAAGCAGGGTGACAATATACAGCCTTGACGTATTCCTTTCCCTATTTGGAACCAGTCTGTTGTTCCATGTCCTGTTCTAACTGTTGCTTCCGGACCTGCATATAGGTTTCTCAAGAGGCAGGCCAGGTGGTCTAGTATTCCCATCTAGTTCAGAATTTTTTACAGTTTATTGTGATCCACACAGTCAAAGGCTTTGACATCGTCCATAAAGCAGAAATAGATGTTTTTCTGGAACTCTCTTCCTTCTTCCATGATCCAGCGGATGTTGGCAATTTGATCTCTGGTTCCTCTGCCTTTTCTAAAACCAACTTGAACATCTGAAAATTCACAGTTCATGTATTGCTGAAGCCTGGCTGGGAGAATTTTGAACATTACTTTACTAGCATGTGAGATGAATGTAACTGTGCGGTAGTTTGAGCATTCTTTGGCATTGCCTTTCTTTGGGATTAAGGTCTTACCTGGTGGCTCAGATAGTAAAGTGTCTGCCTACAGTGCAGGAGACCCAGGTTCAATCCCTGGGTTGGGAAGATCCCCTAGAGAAGGAAATGGCAATCCACTCCAGTACTTTTGCCTGGAAAATTCCACGGACTGAGGAGCCTGGTAGGCTACAGTCCATGGGATCACAAAGAGTCAGACACAACTGAGCGGCTTCAGTTTCAGTTTCAGTTTCTTCGGGATTAGAATGAAAACTGACCTTTTCCAGTCCTGTGGCCACTGCTGAGTTTTCCAAATTTCCTGGCATATTGAGTGCAGCACCTTCCCAGCATCGTCTTTCAGGATTTGAAATAGCTCAACTGGAATTGCATCACCTCCACTGGGTTTGTTCGTAGCAATGCTTTCCAAGGCCCACTTGACTTCACATTCTAGGATGTCTGGCTCTAGGTGAGTGATCACACCATCGTGATTATCTGGATCATGATGCTCTTTTTTTTTTACAGTTTTGTGTATTCTTGCCACCTCTTCTTAATATTTTCTGCTTCTTTTAGGTCAATGCCATTCCTGTCCTTTATCAAGCCCATCTTTGCATGGTTCCCTTGGTACCTCTAATTTTCTTGAAAAAATCTCTAGTCTTTCCTATTCTGTTGTTTTCCTCTATTTCTTTGCATTGATTACTGAGGAAGGCTTTCTTATCTCTCCTTTCTATTCTTTGGAACCCTGAGCTCAGATGTTGATATCTTTTCTTTTCTCCCTTGCTTTTTGCTTCTCTTCTTTTCACAGCTATTTGTAATGCCTCTGCAGACAGATATGGACCTAACAGAAGCAGAAGATATTAAAAAGAGGAGGCAAGGATACACAGGAGAACTGTACAAAAAAGAGCTCATGACCCAAACAATCACAATGGTGTGATCACTCACCTAGAGCCAGACATCCTGGAATGTGAAGTCAAGTGGGCTTTAGAAAGCATCACTATGAACAAAGCTAGTGAAGGTGATGGAATTCCAGTTGAGCTATTTCAAATCCTGAAAGATGATGCTGTGAAAGTGCTGCACTCAATATACCAGCAAATTTGGAAAACTCAGCAGTGGGCACAGGACTGGAAAAGGTCATTTTTCATTCCAATCCCAAAGAAAGTCAATGCCAAAGAATGCTCAAACTACTGCACAGTTGCACGTGGTCTTAGACATTTTCAAATGGGACAATCTCAATATATGAAAGATGGATTATTTTCATATGCAAAAAGACCAATTTTCATTAGATATCATAAATAGCAATTATAAAAGATAGAAATTCAAACCACAGTAAGAAACCAAAATATTGTCTTTCTCTTTATTCTGAAAAGGGTTCCGAAGGGTGCTCAACTAAAAAAGCATAAACATCTCCTCAGTTCAGTTCAGTTCAGTTGCTCAGTCATGTCTGACTCTTTGCGACCCCATGAATCGCAGCACACCAGGCCTCCCTGTCCATCACCAACTCCCAGAGTTTACTCAAACTCATGAATACCTCCTAGAGTAATGAAAATAAAAACAAAAATAAATAAGTAGGACCTAATGAAACTTAAAAGCTTTTACACAGGAATGGAAATCATAAACAAAAGAAAAAGACAACCCACTAAAGAGGAGAAAACTTTTGCAAATGAAAGGATCAACAAGGAATTAATCTTTAAAATATATAAACAGCTCATGCATCGCAATATCAAAATAAATAAATAAATAAATAACCTAATCAAAAATGGGCAGAAGATCTAAACATACATTTCTCCAAAGAAGACATACAGATAATGAAGAGGCACATGAAAAGATGTTCAATATCACTAATTATTAGAAAAATGCAAATGAAAAACTACAATGAGGTACCATCTCAGACTGGTCAAAATGGCCATCAAAAAAGCTATAAACAAGAAATGCTGGAGAGGGTGTGGAGAGAAGGGAACCCTCCTATGCTGTTGGTGGGAATGTAAATTGGTACAGCCTCTATGGAGAACAGTACGGAGGCTCCTTATAAAACAGAGCCACCATATGATCCACCAATCCCACTCCTTGGCTTACATGCAGAAAATTGTCATTCAAAAAGATACATGCACTCCAACGTTCATTGCAGCACTATTTACAATAGCCATCACATGGAAGTAACTAAAAAGTCCACTGACAGAGTAATGGATAAAGAAGACGTATTATATAGAATCAACTACATATTACTCAGCCATAAAAAAGAACACAATAATGCCATTTGCAGCAACATGGATGGATCTAGAGATTGTGCTAGTAAGTCAGAGAAAGACAAATATCATATGATATCGCTTGTATGTGGAATCTAAAAATATTGGCACAAATGAACTTAATTACAAAACAGAAATAGAGTCACAAATGTAGAAAATAAGCTTATTGTTAACAAGGGGAAGAGAGGGGAGAGATAAATTGGGAGATTGGGATTGACATATGCACTCTACTATACAGAAAACAGATAACTAACAAGGATATACTATATAGCACAGAAAATTCTACTCAGCATTTTGTAGTAGCCTATTTTGGGAAAAAAAATCTTAAAAAGAGGGGATATGTGTATCTGTACAGCCAGTTCACTTTGTGATATACTAGAAACTAAGACAACACTGTAAATCAACTACACTCCAATAAAAATTAAACAAAATGCATCACAAAAAAAAAAGAGAGAGAGAGACAAAGAAAGAGAAAGCATGAACAGTACCATGATAAATACTTGTTTAAAAAGACCACAATTTGTATTGGAACAGCTCATTTGAATTATCTATATGAAAAGAACAATTAGTAAAATGAAGACAAACATAAATGAAAGATATTTGGACTCTCGTCTCAACTCTCCCACTGAACCATTTTGTGATCTTGGATAAGTCACTTCAGGTATTATTATATTTGTTCCAATAAATGAGGAAGTGGGGCTCTAAGAACTTTTCCAATTTTAAAATTCTATGCCTTTACATTTTGAATAGCAACAATAAAATGCTCAAAACTGAATTTTTCCTACTCTCCCTTAACACAAACATGTTATTAATAACAATACATACAAAGGTATTGTGACTTGTAATAGCATGTTGCCTTTCACATATAAATAGCCTAAATCTCACTCACAGGAGCATATATGTCTTACTTTTATGCAAGCAGTGATCATTTTTGCTTATTCGCCTTCCTCTCCTATTTTTTTTTCCATCAACCTTAGGGAGGAATTCATATAAAATGGAACATAGGAAGTTATTTAGTTTACAAGAACAAACCTGTACAACTTTGACTCTGTTGCTGAAAAAGCTTCCCTCCATGCTTCTCTCAGGACAAGGAAGCTGCATATTTTTCATCAAACCTGGTCAGTTAACTTAAGTGACAGGTAGATGCATGCATGTGGACAATGGTTAAATTTGTTTGTGAAAAGTCTGAAGAGCAAATTTCAGGAGTCTCCTCATTAATGCAACACTAACCAATGAAACCATTTTCCAGTTTTCTAATTCTAAAACCAACATTTTAAAATTGATGAAAAGCAGCTGGCTGAAATTCAATAAGGCTTTCACTACACTGATGTTTTTGTAATATACTAAAATATTCTATAGAGAGTGTAATATACTAAACAGGGTCCCTTCAGTAACCTAGTGTATAATTATTATACCTTCAAACTAGCAAAATAGAAAGATAAAAAATTAACTGATATTAAAGGTTATTGAGCAAAGAAACTGTCAAAACCTGTAACTTTCTATTCCAGATTAATTTATAACCCCTAGGCTTGACTCTACACTTTGAGTGTGCGTGTGTGTGTGTGTGTGTGTGTGTGTGTGTGTGTTAGTTACTCAGCTGTGCCTGACTCTTTGAGACCTCATGGACTATAGTCCTCCAGGATCCTCTGTCCATGGGATTCTTCAGGCAAGAATACTAGAGTGGATTGCCATTCCTTTCTCCAGGGGATCTTTCCAACCCAGGGATCGATCCCAGATCTCCTGTGTTGCAGGAAAATTCTTTATCATCTGAGCCACCAAGGAAGCTCACCTGAGTAGTAAAATTCAGGAAAATAATACCAGAAGTCATTCTTGATTTATATATATAATCATATATATAATTACATAAATTATATATATATAATTATATAAATTATATAAATACATATTAAAGTTATCTTTATATTTGAATGTTTCATAAATTTAATAATATTTTGCCAACTGAAGTATACAGTGATACTCATTTGATCAGGAAGGTACTGTATATACTCCACCACTGAATTACATTTACTTTATATTGACTTATCACAGAGACTGAGTACTCAGACTCTCACTGTACCAGATTGTATCTGCTGCCTTTGAGTCTATCAACTCAGGTTGTAGCTTCTCTGTTTTGAAATAACAGAAATCACTAACAAGTGTACAATTCTTCATTCCGATTCAACAGGAAAGCAATTCATTGAATCTATCACAAATAAGGAAAGACATCAGTAGATACAAATAAATCACTTCTCATAATAAAAGAATAAGCCTTGAAGTTAGAATTATAAGGAATTATTTGCTGTAGATGCTCCAGAATGGCTCAAATTTTTGCAAATAAAGTGATTTATAATATTTTTTAAATCTCCCAAAGATTTTTAGAGGCACTTTCATATTGCTTTGTACAAATCTAAAAAACATATGTATTCCAACAAGAATTGAATTTTTCTATCTACTGTAAAACTCTTAATTAAGTTATAAAACTAATTGATCACTCCTCCTGAATATATCTTCATGGTATATTGTTCAATAAAATTAGGATGTACATATAATGCCTCAATCACAATAAGACTTTATCTCTTAATTAAGTGAAGCCTAAGGAGTATTCTTCTGCTTTATAGGCAGCTCTCTTCAAAATTGTCATCCTGGGAGCTGGACACACTCCATTTTATACATCTTCTATGTTCAGTACCTGGCTTGAGTGGTCACCATGATTTTCTACATGAAGACAAAGAGAAGGGAAAGAGTGTGTGGAGAAGGCATATCCACTTTTAAAACACATTAGAGAAAAAGTCATGTGGTCCCACACAGATGCAATCCCTGAATGGAAGGTGCCTTCTCAGCTATGTCTCTATATAAGACACCCCAATGGCTGATTAAAAAAAAAAAAAGAGTTGTGAAGTTTTTATTCTGTTGCCAAATACTGTATGCTCAACAAAGTGAAATAAAAAGCTGCTTCTGTCCTTGCTTTATCAGGAAAGTGTCCTAATATAAAAGTATTCTCTAAAATGGTTGAAAGTATAAAAATTGTATCTGTGAAAATTTTCATTTTCCAAATTATTAAAGTTGTAGACCCTTATTAAATCCTTTTTTCACCATTCCAGGAAATCTCTAAAATACAGAATAAGCATATAGGCATTTAATTATTCCAAACACACCACACAGTACATAAAATCAATGTTAAGGGATCAGACTTCTTAATAGAAACTGAGATTTTGGACAATCTCATGCTGGAAAACTTCCATAACTACTGACATGTATTCCTTATCTCAAGTGCCCATATGTGATTAGAAGGCATACAAGTGATTTTATGTTGTTTCAAACAACTTTATGATTTGTGCTGAGCAAGGGGTATTTATTTATGTCCACCTGGAACCTCAGAATGTGACCTTAACTTAGAAACAGAGATTTTGCATATGTAATTAGTTAATTTAATATAAGATCATAGCAGATTAGGGTGAACCCTAAATCCAACTACTGTTGTCCTTTAGTAAGAAGAAAGGACACACAGATACACAGAGAGAATGCCATGTGAAGAATAAATGGAAGAAGACCATATAACAATGGAGTTAAAGATTGCAGTGATGCAGCTCAGTTACAAGGCAAAAAATATCATGGATTTCCAGCAACTACCACAAGCTGGGAGAGACAAGAAACAGATTCTTTCCCACCTCCAGAAAGAACCAGCTCTACTGACAACTTGATTTCAGACTTTGGCCTCCAGAACTACAAGACAGTGAATATCTCTTGTTGGAAGTCACCCAGTTTGTGGTAATTTTTACAGGAACACTAGTAAATTAATACAGAGAATATCACAAAATCACATCTCAGAATTACCCTAGTCAAACAACCATGGCCCTTTTTATGGGCATTAAATTCCTTTTCTACTTCTTGGCCTGTAGAATTTTCACTTCTTACCTTTAGAAGGTCGTAGACCAGCAGTAGCTACTGTAGCATAAAAATTAAGAGAACTCTCCTCTTCACTTTATGAGTATTTACCATTTCATTCCTTAACTTCTCTCTTACTTCACTTGATTTGGGAAGAGAGTGATTTTCTTTCTCCACTGGGTAATACAAATGTGTTTTATTCCAAAGTGTCCAAACCTACTTTTTGCATGTGATACTTATGTTGAGAAGTTTATTCCTGGGCAATGTATCTTAGAATTCCTTAGGGCAGCGGTCCCCAGCCTTTTTGGCATGAGGGACCAGTTCCCTGGAAGACAATCTTTTCATGGAGGTGGGGGGATGGTTTGGGGATGATTCAAGAGCATTACACTTACTGTGCACTTTATTTCTATTAATATTACATCAGCTCCACCTCATATCATCAAGCATTAGATCCCAGAAGTTGGGGACTTCTGCCCTAGGGGAATTTAATAACAGAAGTAACAATTCCTTCAATGTTTCCTACATTCTGGGTACTGTGTTACTTTTATAACAGTCAATATAAAATTCTAGCTATATCAAAAACTTACTGTTCACTTGTGAATCAGGGCACCTTCCAGGGAACATACCTCCACTTTCCGTTGTTCTTGATCAGATTGATTAAAAAAAAGAAAATTGCCCTGCATACTGCAGTAACTCTCAAGCAATACCTGCAATAGATAATTTAGATTTATTTAACTCAGTTTTTAGCTCTGCCTTATAAGAACAACACTGCATTAATGGCTGAGGGTCCCAACGTTAAAAGTAATTTTAGAAGTAGAATGTATGTAAACCAAAGAATTTTAGAGGTAAATGGGTCTTTCAAGATTATTTTCACTTAATACCTTTTTTCTGCCACTAATCTTTTGTTCTTTGGATTAAATCAGTGAGACATTCAATGGTACTTAAGTGCAAGATAGACATTACAATTCTCTACATTAAAAGTGGATAACAATGGTATAAGTTATAGTGACTTATCTAAGATTTTCTCAGAAAACATATTTGTTGTTCTACTCGAAGTTTCTTATTCTCTATCTGCTGCTGCTGCTAAGTCACTTCAGTCGTGTCCGACTCTGTGTGACGCCATAGACGGCACCCCACCAGGCTCCCTCTGTCCCTGAGATTCTCCAGGCAAGAATACTGGAGTGGGTTGCCGTTTCCTTCTCCAAAGCATGAAAGTGAAAAGTGAAAGCGAAGTCGCTCAATCATGCCTGACTCTTAGCGACCCCATGGACTGCAGCCCACCAGGCTCCTCCACCCTACTTAGCCATAAATAACTGATGGTTGATGAGTTATGGAAAAAGTACTGACCAATTAGGGAAACTTTATTCCTACAAAGAACTCTGCCTATGGGTCTGATATTATCACTACTACAATCCCAAGCCCCCGAACCTTTAAAAGAAAAAAACAACCTTAATGAAAATGCCCCTAAAAGAGCAAGAGTTACCTTTTCACATTGACTAATCCAGATTATCATTTCAGTCTTTCAAAGTCTGCCACAAATACTGTTTTTGAAAATCTACAAATTCCCATTGTGACCACTGCTCTCTAAGACGAGATTTTTGGTGTTTGTATTTTTGCAATAATGTACTGGGGGATCTCTTCTCTATAAAATAGTTTTTATTTATCACCAACTACAATGACAAATGCTTTATTGTATAATCATAGGAGATTGGTTCTTTGAAGTGGAATTTTGAATAGTCAAAGTATATTTTAAAAATCTTATTTAGACTATAATTATCAGTCTTTAATAAAAATAATATTTACAAGGAAATCTAGATTTTATGCCTGTAATTAACTTCAATAATTAATTTTGTAATAACCTAAAAAATGCAATTATTCAAATGTACTCTCAAGAGTTAACTGAACTCAAGATTATTAAAAAAAGTAATTTACCCCTTGCTCATAATAGTGAAAAAAAGGGAAAAAGTCATATAAAAATACTAAAAAAGAAATACTTAGGAAGAGAACTATAATATAAATTTTATGAATTTTTGTGAAATAATGACTGTCTGAATTCTAGAAATCACTTTTAGGAAATGTATGAATATATATCATAAGAAACATAATCATGTTATCTTGAAATAAATTTCTAATAAAAATCTGACAGAAGCCTGAGAAATATTAGTTGACTTTGAAAAACATATTATATTCTATTAGTAGTTTTTCATTCTGTTTTATTCTCTCTTGTTTTAAGGGAAACATTCTAATTTTGGATTTATTTCCTATTGGTATTATTTATATAATAGTCAACTAATACAAAGAGAAATAGATGGTTTTACTGTGGTTTAACCCAAGTGAGAATCTTTAAAATTATCAATAAATAGCTTGCAGATCAGATAAAAATCATACTAGCACAAATTATTTCTAAAATTGGGTTAAATAGTATATTAGTACATTATTTTTAGTAATAAAAATGCAATAAATTTATTAATAAAAATATTTTTGTTAAAGTAATAAAACTCACCCTGGAATACATTTTCAAGATAACACTTCTTATAATGCAATCAAAATTTTGAGGAATCTCAATACTAATATGACTCCATGCATCAAAACTATTAAGTGGCATGTTTTTCTAGGATATTTTTGAAGAATTGTGTTGAATTTTGTTTTTTGCCAATTATGTATTCTTAAGCAAGTCACTTAATGTCTTAATGTCTTGGGTTTCCTGTTTATAAAATGATGTTAACATCTACTGCAAAAAAGGTGGTGGTCAAATGAGATGAATTAAGTAAAAAGCTCTTTAATACTATGTACTTGCTAGATCTTATATAATGATTAGTTCATAGGAGTTACCCAATATATTTATTAAAGGAAAGAATAGGAAAGGAAAGGAGGGAGGGAGAGAAGAAGGAAATTAGAGAAAGGAAGTAACATTTTTTTAATTATAAGCAACTAAGGGAAAGGGCTGTATAAAAAGCAGTAAATTGCACTCAAAATAAAGGAATGTAGGAAATCAGAGGAGTTTGTATATGTGTGTGGAGACAGAGCTGGTTGAAAACAGGAATTTAAATTAAGGACAAAGAATATATAGAAGGCTTGCTATCAAGATGCTGAATTTTTGGATTCTTTGCTCCTAGTTCCTTTAATGATTAACTGAGCATTGCTGTAATTACCACTTCAGTATTCTTGCCTGGAAAATCCCATGGACAGAAGAGCCTGAAGGGCTACACTCTATGGGGTCATAAAGACTCAGACATGATTGAGAGACTGAGCATGCAATCCTGCTATAATCATGTGTATTATGTAATACTATAGGTAATAATGTAATAAATGTAGTAACAACTATGTGATAGAATGGGAGGTTCTGACAAGAGTTACACTCAAAAAGAACAGGAAAAGAGAAGTAAAAATATGTTCCAAGCAAAATGGGCCAAACTTTCTCTGGGTTATTCCTGGCTTTATTGCCACCAAAATGGCTGACATACAGTTGATGTTCAATAAATATCTGATGGATGCAAAACTGTGTGAAAAATATAATGAAATCATTGAGTATATATTTTGCTGATAAGAATCTGCTATTGAATTCCAAATGGTTGGCTGAACTTGCTCAGGGCCCAGCAATGTAAATAAAGAAAAGTAGATACTATCTCTGAACAATTAGTTGTACATTTTATTTGGAATACATGTATCCCTCTAAATAATACTCTAACTACCACATCTCATAAGGATTTGTTTGTATACTTTTCATCAAAGAAATATATGTATATATACATTATACATTCAGTTCAGTTCAGTCACTCAGTCATGTCCGACTATTTGCGACCCCATGAATTACAGCACTCCAGGCCTACCTGTCCATCACCAACTCCCGGAGTTCACTCAGACTCACTTCCATCGAGTCAGTGATGCCATCCAGCCATCTCATCCTCTGTCCTCCCCTTCTCCTCCTGCCCACAATCCCTCCCAGCATCAGAGTCTTTTCCAATGAGTCAACTCTTCTCATGAGGTGGCCAAAATACTGGAGTTTCAGCTTTGGCATCATTCCTTCCAAAGAAATTCCAGGGCTGATCTCCTTCAGAATGGACTGGTTGGATCTCCTTGCAGGCCAAGGGACCCTCAAGAGTCTTCTCCAACACCACAGTTCAAACGCATCAATTCTTCAGTGCTCAGCCTTCTTCACAGTCTAACTGCCACATCCATACATGACCACAGGAAAAACCATAGCCTTGACTAGACAGACCTTAGTCGGCAAAGTAATGTCTCTGCTTTTCAATATGCTATCTAGGCTGGTCATAACTTTTCTTCCAAGGAGTAAACGTCTTTAATTTCATGGCTGCAGTCACCATCTGCAGTGATTTTGGAGCCCCCAATAATAAATTCTGACAGTGTTTCCACTGTTTCCTCATCTATTTCCCATGGAGTAATGGGACCGGATGCCATGATCTTCGTTTTCTGAATGTTGAGCTTTAAGCCAAGTTTTTTACTCTCCTCCTTTACTTTCATCAAGAGGCTTTTTAGTTCCTCTTCACGTTCTGCCATAAGGGTGGTGTCATCTGCATATCTGAGGTTATTGATATTTCTCCCAGCAATCTTGATTCCAGCTTGTGTTTCTTCCAGTCCAGCGTTTCTCATGATGTACTCTGCAGAGAAGTTAAATAAGCAGGGTGACAATATACAGCCTTGATGTACTCCTTTTCCTATTTGGAACCAGTCTGTTGTTCCATGTCCAGTTCTAACTGTTGCTACCGGGCCTGCAAAAATATTTCTCAAGAGGCAGGTCAGGTGGTCTGGTATTCCCATCTCTTTCAGAATTTTCCACCGTTTATTCTGATCCACACAGTCAAAGGCTTTGGCATAGTCAATAAAGCAGAAAAAGATGTTTTTCTGGAACTCTCTTGCTTTACCATGATCCAGCGGATGTTGGCAATTTGATCTCTGGTTCCTCTGCCTTTTCGAAAACCAGCTTGAACATCAGGAAGTTCATGGTTCATGTATTGCTGAAGCATGGCTTGGAGAATTTTGAGCATTACTTTACTAGCATGTGAGATGAGCGCAATCGTGTGGTAGTTTGAGTATTCTTTGGCATTGCCTTTCTTTGGAATTTGAATGAAAACTGACCTTTTCCAGTCCTGTGGCCACTGCTGAGTTTTCCAAATGTGTTGGCATATTGAGTGCAGCACTTTCACAGCATCATCTTTCAGGATTTGAAATAGCTTAACAGGAATTCCATCACCTCTACTAGCTTTGTTCATAGTGATGCTTTCTAAGCCCCACTGACTTCACATTCCAGGACGTCTGGCTCTATATGAGTGATCAAAACACCGTGATTATCGGGTCATGAAAGTCTTTTTTGTACAGTTCTTCTGTGTATTCTTGCCATCTCTTCTTAATATCTTTTGCTTCTGTTAGGTCCATACCATTTCTGTCCTTTACTGAGCCCATCTTTGCATGAAATGTTCCTTTGGTATCTCTTGTACATTATATGCATATAAAATGATTAAATCTTGCCAAGAGAAAACTGTTCTATTTAAGGCCAGATAATATAAAACAATTATAGAAGAATTTTTAAATATTAAGGATAACCGTACAAACAGACTATTTTAAAAGGAAGTAAATTCAATATGTATATGTAGCAAATAAGAGAAAATGTGATCAGGCCTTTAAAATATTTCCCTTAATACTTAACTTGAACTTCTTCATGCTGTTGAGAACACAATCATTGCAAATGTACTGATAATGTAGGATCAGACAAGCAAAAAGATTTGTAAACAGAGAGACATTTGAATTCATGTAAAAGGCACCTATTCACAACAGGTATAACCAAAGTAAAATCAGGAGAAAATAAATATTATAGCCATATGGTGTGCCAAAATGAATCCTATAATAAATATGATAAATTTGTTTGCCATGATGAGAAAGAATTTTTAAATTTAATTTAAATTTTAAGAATTTTAATTTAATTTTAAATTTAATTTAAATTAAATTAAATTTAATTTAATACTGGCCATATATAACCCAGTAACATAAAAATACATGAGACAGGTTTATCTGGAATCCTGGAATCATTCTGAAGCTCCTTCAATTTTCATGGTGTTCACAGCCCATACAAATTTATTAATATCAATTAGTGTTTATTGAACATTCACAGGTCACGTGACACTAAACAAGGTGTTCTGGGCACAGACCATTTTATAGTGGTAATCTTAGTTATATACTATTTTGCTTGGGAATGGGGATTGTAAAAGTAGGCATTTAAAGTTGGCCTTTGCTTTTGGTCCCAAGGTGAATTAGATAATATCAGTTGATTGTTTCTTCCTGCTCCAAGAATTACCTCTGAAATGTTGGGCTTCTGAGCAATATGTCTTAGAAAAAATGTCATTCAGAAGGCTTTGAGCCATGTGGCCAGGAGAAACTCTTATGAAAATTTAGATTTCTTTGCTATTTCTATGAAATATGACAGTCTTATTAAGAAAAAAATATCATTTTAGGAGTTGTTTGCTGCTGCTGCTAAGTTGCTTCAGTCGTGTCTGACTCTGTGCGACCCCATAAATTGCAGCCCACCAGGCTCCCCGTCCCTGGGATTCTCCAGGCAAGAACACTGGAGTGGGTTGCCATTTCCTTCTCCAATGCATGAAAGTGAAAAGTGAAAGCGAAGTCGCTCAGTCGTGCCCGACTCCCAGTGACCCCATGGACTGGAGCCTACCAGGCTCCTCCGTCCATGGGGTTTTCCAGGAAAGAGTACTGGAGTGGGGTGCCATTGCCTTCTCCGACTTAATAAAGTATTATCAATGTATTAAAAATTTCAGAGTAAAAGAATAGGAAGACTTGATAACTATCTTGGAAATATTAGAAAATAATATTCATTAAGACATCACAAAGTGTCATGCACAACTTGTTACAAATCAATCTTGAAAATTTTTATTAGCCAGGAATGTACATCTGTTACATTCCAATGAAATATCTTTAAGTCAATCCCTATGTGTTTAACTGTTTTCACTGCACATGATAAAAAATACACAAGAAACACAACAAAATTAGAAAGAAGTTTATAACTGTAGAATTTGTAGATATTTAATTTTGTTTTTAAAAATTAATATGGCTTTTGGCAATTTGTGAAATCTGACAGATAAAGATTTAACTTAGCCATCATTCTGGAGTAAATTGATTTAAGATTTGTTTTAGTGACTTTGGTACAAACTAGTATACCTTGGTGAGTTAATCAACTTCAGAGAAACCCAAGTGAAATATGAAGATCCAATCCAGGTCACTAATATATTACAGATGAGTATCATTTATTAATTGTGAGCTCCTGACAACAAAATCTGTTTCCTAGTACATTTAATAACCGCCATAATTCAATTCTGTATACCATTAAAGTTCATAAGTTAGTAACTTTCATTATTAATATCTGAAACCTGATTAAAATGTGGTGCTTATCATTATCATTAGACTTATTTTTCCCTATGAGCTACTTTGGTGATTCAGTTCATTTTAGAATTGCCTATTTCTTTCAGGAAAATTTGTGTTCAATGTTATAATAGAAATATGTTTTTAATCAGAATTTTTTGGTTATAATACAGATAAAAATTGGAAGGAAAAATTACATTTAAAGATTTAATTTAAATAAACCTTCTATTCAAAATCTGCCTTATTGCTTACTTCCTATATCTGTGTCTGTAAGTAGAGTGATTGTGATCAATATTGCAAAAGCCTTAGTCAGACAGACAGACATGGATTCAAGTCCTGGCTTTATGATATGTTAACTAGGTAAACATGGAAATGTTACTAAAAAATCTTGGTGCCCATTTCTGTACCTAACCCTGTTTTCCTTGTAGTGGGATTTTCTCTAAGGAAATCTTTGCTGCTGTCTCTTCACATTGTCCTTCTCTCTGAATAATCTGCACCTTCAACTCAACCCTCTCCTTCTTTCTCTTGAGATCAAACAGTCTGCAGGGAGCACAATTGCTGCTTCTCCTCTGCAGCAGGCATATGAAGGGTTTCTCTGCCCTGTGTGTGACTAGGTGATTCATTCTCCCCAGTTCTGGAGTCTAGTATTAGCAAGTCCATCTGGCTAATAGATGTAAAAACCACATGCTCCAACCTGGGCCCCATCAATAAGGGGACAGTATCTTATATTGACCTCTATCTTTATTTTTTGCTTCATTTCTTTACTTATGAACCTAAACCTAAAAGAAGTTTTAGGAGTGCTATCAACTGGAAGTCCCCTTAAATACCCACTTTTATCCATTTTTGTTTGTTGACCACCTACTATTCCAGCCATTATCATAGATGCATTCCAGAGGCTTGTTTTATTCTCCTATATACCCTAGCAGAAAAACACATTTAGCTTCCTTTTTTTTTTTTTTTTTAGGCTTTAATAGTTCATTGCACAACACAATAAACACTACATTACCACAAATCTCTAACCTCAGAGGGCAGTTGTGCTAGCCTATTGCTAGTGCTTCTCAAACTTAAAGTAGCCCAATTATTAAAATTCAGAAATAAGGCTTATCAAAGTTAACTAACTTGCCCAAGATTGCTTGCTTACTTGATAAGTTACTTCAATTGTGTCTGACTCTGTGAGACATCTATGGACTGTAGCCTGCCAGGCTCTTCTGTCCATGGGATTCTCCAGGCAAAAATACTGGAAGTGGATTGCCACGCCCTCCTTCAGGGGATCTCCTCAACCCAGGGATCCAGCCCGCATTTCTTATCTCTACCTGCATTGTCAGGTGGGTTCTTTACCACTAGCACCATTAGGGAAGGCCCAATAATTTGGAGAAGTGGGACTAACTGGGTTTAATTTCAAGCCCCACTCTGTCCTTCTTGCTATACTATATTCCATAATATATGGATGGCCCCATGCAGTGCTTGGTATTAAGAAATAGTCAACAAACATTAGGGTTCTGTGTAACAAATTACCATGAAATTAATAACTTAAAACAACAGGCATTTATTAGCTCACATCCTGTAGGTCAGAAGTTTGCATAGGCTCAATCAAGTTCTATGCTCAAAATATTTCAAGGTATCAGCTGGGATGAGCTCTTATCTAGAGGCTCTGGGAAAGAATCTGCTTCCAAGTTCACATATTATAGTTCTGCCAGAATTCAATGCTCTAAAGCTCAAGGACTTAAGTCCCCAGTTCTTTGCTGGCTGTCCTCTATGGCTGTCCTTAGAGTCTAAGTACCACCCATATTTCTCCTCACATGGCCCATCTATTTTCAAACCAACAACAGGGAGTTGAGTTCTCATATTTCCAACCTCCCTTCTGTCACTGAACAGAAAAAGCTCTCTCCTTCTAAAAACCTAGAGTGACTGGATTCAGTTCAGTTCAGTTGCTCAGTCATGTCTGACTGAACCGCAGCACACCAGGCCTCCTTGTCCATCACCAACTCCCAGGGTTTACCCAAACTCATGTCCATTGGGTCGGTGATGTCATCCAACCATTTCATACTCTGTCGTCCCCTTCTCCTCCTGCTCTCAATCTTTCCCAGCATCAGGGTCTTTTCAAATGAGTCAGCTCTTCACATCAGGTGACCAAAGTATTGGAGTTTCAGCTTCAACATCAGTCTGTCCCATGAATATCCAGGACTGATCTCCTTTAGGATGGACTGGTTGGATCTCCTTGCAGTCCAAGGGACTCTCAAGAGTCTTCTCCAACACCACAGCTCAAAAGCATCAATACTTCAGTGCTCAGCTTTCTTTATATTCCAACTCTCACATTCATACATGACTACTGGAAAAACCATAGCCTTGACTAGCTGGACCTTTGTTGACAAAGTAATGTCTCTGTTTTTTAATATGTTGTCTAGGTTGGTCATAACTTTCCTTCCAAGGAGCAAGTGTTTTTTAATTTCATGGCTGCAATCACCATCTGCAGTGATTTTGGAGCCCCAAAGAATAAAGTCAGCCACTGCTTCCACTCTTTCTCCATCTATTTCCCATGAAGTGATGGGACCGGATGCCATGATCTTCGTTTTCTGAATGTTGAGCTTTAAGCCAACTTTTTACTCTCCTCTTTCACTTTCATCAAGAGGCTCTTTAGTTCTTCTTCACTTTCTGCCATAAGGGTGGTGTCATCTGTGTATCTGAGGTTACTGATATTTCTCCCAGCAATCTTGATTCCAGCTTTGCTTCTTCCAGCCCAGCATTTCTCATGATATACTCTGCATACAAGTTAAATAAGCAGGGTGACAATATACAGCCTTGATTGGATTAGGCCCATCCAAACAATCCAGGATAATCTTTCCATCTTTAAGATTAACTGGTTAGTACCCTTAATCACATCTGTAGAGTTCCTTTTGCTGTGTACTCACTGACATATTCAAGAGCATTATAATATTGTATTTAGAGCCCCAGAGATCAAGGAAGGGAGTCTTTCCATGGAGGACATCATTCTCAGAATTTTTCCTACCACAAATTTTCTCCCATAAAAAATGACATATTAGTTTTCTATCACTTTCATACAAACTGAAACAAATCTCAGTGTTTTATAACAGCACAAATTATTATTTTGCAGTTCTGTAGGTTAGAAGTCTGACATGGGTCTTACTAGGCTGACACCAGTTGTTGTCAGGGTTGCCATTTCTCCTCAAGGTTTCTGGAGATAATCCATCTTATTGCCCTTTCTAGACCCTCAGTACTGCTTATTTCTATTCTTTTTATCTTTTAAACTTTTAAAATTTATGTTGTGGTACAGCTGATTAATAATGCTGTGGTAGTTTTAGGTGAACAGTGAAAGGACTCAGCCATACATATACATGTATCCATTCTCTCCCAAACTGCCTTCCCATTCAGGCTGCTATATAACATTGAGCAGAATTTCACATGCTATACAGTAAGATCTTCTTGGTTATGCATTTCAGATATAGCAGTGTGTTCATGTCTATCCCAACTCCTTAACTTTCCCTTCTCCTCCAGCCTACCCCCAGTAACCATAAATTCATTCTCTAAGACTATGAGTTTGTTTCTTTTTTGTAAGTAAGTTCATTTGTATCATTTCTTTTTAGATTTCACATATAAGGGATGCCATATGGTATTTCTCCTCTGTCTGATTTTCTTGTCTCCGGCTTTCCTTCTTCATCTTCAAAGCAAGCAACTATACATTTCTCTGACCATTATCCTTTAGTCACATTTCCTTCTTCTGATTATAACTGGGAAAGTTTCTCTGGTTGGGTATATATCTGGAGAAAATTATAATTTGAAAAGATACATGTATCCAACTACTCACTGTAGCACTATTTACAATAGCTGAGAAATGGAAGCAAGGTAAATGTCTATCAACAGATGAATGGATAAAGAAAATGTGGTATATTTATACCATGGAATATTACTAAGCCATAAAAATAATGTAATTTGCAGGAAAATAAGATGAACCTAGAGAATACCATACCAAGTGAAATAAGCCAGAAAGAGGAAGACAAATATCATTACAATATCACTTACATGTGGAATCAAAAAAAAAGAAAGAAAGAAAAGAAAATATTCAAATGAACTTATTTCCAAATCAGAAAGAGATTCATAGACATGGAAAATAAACTTATGATTACCAAAGGAGAAAGGACAGTTGGAGATTGCAAGCAACATATGCACACTACTATATATAAAATAGATAACTAACAAGGACCTACTGTAAGAACAGGGAATGAAAAACCACATATATAAATATGTGAATTGATGTGCTATAGACCGGAAACATGATATTGTAAGTCAATACACTTCAATTAAAAAAGAAATTAAGTTTAAAAAAAAGAAAACATAGGATTATATTGGGCCCAACCTATCAATCCAGGATGCTCTCTAGTTCAAAATCCTTAATTTAATCACACTGTAAATTCTATTATGCAATATACATTAACATAGTCACAGATTCTGTAGACTAGTGTGTAGATGTTGGGGGTGGGCAAGCATTATTCATCTACTAAAAATCATGTTGGTACAGATAAACTATAATCCAAGTCTTAAATGAGATTAAATTATGTTTATGACTGAGTCATTCAATTTATTACCAATATAAAATATCCATATATAAGGAGATTTTAAATTTTAGGCAAGTATTAACTACCTTCTGAGTTAATAAGAATAACAAATTAATTAGGATAACTATTCTTTAAGCATCACTGGTTATATTGCCCCACCAAAGACTAATCTTAGAATTTGATAGTATAAAATCATTTCCCTTACTGCCAGTTTAAGGTCTATCATAGCCAAGACCTGAAATTTCAATCATTCTAGGTATCCATCTTCCCTTATTGATTGTCTTTTACACTATTCATAACAATTCTTAAAATTCCCCTTTCTTTGCATCAATAGCGTATTTAAGAATCAAGTACTGATTTAACAGGGAGCATGCTGGGGCCACCAATTACTTTTTTGACACTGAAATGCCCCATATTTCCTCCCAAACTCTTACATCAACTTTTATCTGGTTAAAAAAAAAGGCTCACAATCAGTCAAAAATGGAATAAAGCATTGCACTTATATTTTTCTTAGCTGTGGAAATTCAAGCATAGATGAGAGTTAAAGCCCATCTAGCTGTTACCAAATTTCAACTTACTTTTTATCTAAATTTACTGAAAACACTTTCTCCCCTGAATATTCCTCCAAAAGCCCTGCCATTTTCATTCATTCATTTCTTGTTCTTCACTGTCTCACTTTTCATTATCTTTTACATTGATGTGCTTTCTCCTCTATTTCTCAGTACACTTCTCTCCTCTATTGTGTTGTCCCGTCAAGTAATCTCCACACTATTCCCTCCTATAGTGAATGCACAGTGGTTTTCGGACAAATTAATGAGAAGTCCATGCAAGTAAAAGCATATACTTATATTCATCACATCATAAGACAATTTATTTGATTTAAACCATTAGAATTCTAATTTATAATGATGGTAGTATGTCCTAATGCTAAAACATTAGGCTTTAATAGCGATCACTGAGGAATTTTGAATCAGTTATTTTCAATTTTGAGTATACTAGGCATCTTTAGCCTACAGATGCTGTTAGTCTTAGCATGGTTATTTCAGGGGAAAGCAGCCTAACAGCATTTGTATGTGCTTCTTGTATTAAATAAGAGAGTTATAAACATGCTTAAAATATAATGACTTGTTTTTATCATTAGCTGAATGAATGTGGAAAATGACTCAGTTCATAAATTTGTTATAATGCTGTCTTCAGTGTTAGCCAGCAGTAAGGTCCAGATTAGCAGAATCCTGGCAGGGAAGCCCAAAAGATTACAGAAAATTGCTGTTAAAAAATGACTTGACAACATTTTAAGTTTGTTATTCTTTGGGAAAACAATGTAGTCAGCCAGTTGCTGAATTCTCTGCATGCTATTAGCCTCTACTTGAATCATATTCAGTTTGCAGAAACATGAGACGTTTTGTTCTACATGGACAAGACAGAAGGTTTACCAGCTTGAACTGGTTTTTCTGTGAAAAACTGCCGGGCACCCCACTGTTGCTAAATGTGTCATTAACCTTCTACCTGGAGTGTTTATTACCTTAACTTAGACAATATTCACAAATGCCCTTATCAACATAATGAGGTCAAGGCAGCAATCAATGTCTGCTGCGCTGTCTCCTGTTTCTTGAAAGTACAACTGCTTTTTAAATCAAAATCTATAATCTAGGTTTAAAAGAGACAGAGCAAGAAAGCCGAAAACCTCCATTGTATCAGATCAGTACTAATCCCTCTCTAAAAAAAAGGAAAAGGGTCCAAAAGTCAGAAGATGACCATATAATTTTTCCTCCAAGGACGCATTTTAGAATAAAAGGGAGTCCCAGGAACAGTTACATAGAAACACCTACATGCCAACCAGGATATATGATTACCTATGTGAAAGGACCATAAAAGGTCCTTTTCTTTACAGGCTGACAACCATTAGAAATTTGTTCCATTAGAAGTTTCAGAGTTTTAGTTAAAACTTTGAATCTAGTGTACCTTCTGAAACCTCAGCAATCCACTTTGATAAGCACTGGTTTCAACAATTTCAATAATTCATTCCAACCACACCCAAAAAGCAATCAAAGTAATAACTTGGAAGGATAAACTTAATCTTATGAGGGTTTCCCCTTTCTTTTTCTTCTTTTCTAACTTATCATCAATTTAAATTTTTTGCTTGGATTTTTAACAAGTATCCCAAACTGGGCTTCCCTGTTTGCTCAGTTGGTAAAGAATCCACCTGCAATGCAGGAGACCCAGCTTTGATTCCTGGGTTGGGAAGATCAGCTGGAGAAGGAAAGGCTACCCACTCCAGTGTTCTTGAGCTTCCCTGGTAGCTCAGCTGGTAAAGATCCACCTGCAAAAAAAAAAAAAAAAAAAGATCCACTTGCAGTGCAGGAGACCTGGGTTCAATCATAGGGTTGGGAAGATCCCCTGGAGAAGGGAAAGGCTACCCACTCCAGTATTCTGGCCTGGAGGAATCCGTGGGTTGTATAATCCAGGGGGTAGCAAAGACTTGGACACAACTGAGCAAATTTCACTTCACATGTTAATTTTGGTGTTGGCTGCTTGGAGAGTTCATGTATGTATATAGTTTATACATATATAATTATATATAAAATCATTGTATATTATATACTTATGTATAATATATATACATAATTAACCAAACTTTCAAATGGTTCACTTAAGATTACATATGTATATAATATATATACATATACTTTATTTATATATTATATACACATATATATCATATATGTATGAATATATAATTTGCCAAACTTTCAAATGGTATAATTAAGATTTGTGCCTTGACTATGTATAATTATGATTATGACTCATTTTTGTAACTTCCATTGCCCTATAAATATTTATATCAGTTAATTGTTAAAATATATTTTGGGATCTATGCATGTTTTAATTTCTGTGTCAGGCTTTATTCTAGGCACTGGAAACACAGCAGAGGACCTTGGAGTCAAGGATATTATTCAAAATATATTCCAGTGTGATAAAAGAGAATATAAACACAAAGGAAATAAGAAATAAGATAATAACACACAGTAATTAATCCTGAAAGGAAAATCCCTAAAGAAGTCACATTTGAGTGAAGAACTTAATGAAGAAAATACTGACAAATATTCCAAACAGTAGGAGAAAGGGTTTCCTGGACACTGTAACGTATGCAGCATTTTCAAGAGTCAAAAAGTATTAATAGCTTGAATGGGACAAAGGGAGTGGAGGAAGATGAGGTTGGAGAGACAAGCAGGGGCCAAGTCACATAGAGCTGATCATGAGTCTACAAGTCAGTGAATCATAACCAGGAGTCTATAATTTAGTGAGTTTTAAATATAAGTTTTATACCTATTATATAAAACTGTTATATTTGCTAGGTTTCCCTGGTGGCTCAGACGGTAAAGAATCTGCATACAATGGAGACCCAGGTTTGATCCCTAGGTCAGGAAGATCCTCTAGAGAAGGGAATGGCTACCCACTCCAGTATTCTTGCCTGGAGAATTCCATGGATAGAGGAGCAAAGAGTCTGTCACAACTGAGAGACTACACTTTCACTTTATATCTACTACCTTCATATTCATAAACAGATGAAATTTGTATTCTGTGATTCCTTTAAATATAACAAATTATTTCCCAAAACAAATATGTATTAGTAGAAAACAGGTAATTTTTAAATGTATTTTTCCAATACAGAGTTCAAGTCAAAAAAAATATAGAGGGACAGATAAATGGTTACTGTGGCTCAGCTCCCTTGTTTTCATTTTAAACCTCTCATTTAAAGCTTACAACACTGTTGTAAACCTTTATAAACCCCCAGGAATTATGGGTATATATGAGATATTCATCAGGTAGACATGAATCCAGGAGGCTTGTACCTTGTAAAACAACTTTATGCATCAGGCTTTCCATGATAATTAAAAATGGATCCTGAAGAATAATAAAATGCATGTATTCCTAAAAAAAGATGGTAAAACATAACTTACAGAGACTTATATTTCCTCTATGATTATTTGAAAGGCTGGTTCTGTTGCTCAGTCATGTCTGACTCTTTGTGACTCTATGAACCGCAGTACACCAGGCCTCCCTGTCCATCACCAGTTCCCTGACTCCACCCAAATCCATGTCTATTGAGTCGGTGATGTCATCCAACCATTTCATCCTCTGTCATCCCCTTCTCCTCCTGCTCTCAATCTTTCCCAGCATCACGGTCTTTTCAAATGAATCAGCTCTTCGCATGGGGTGGCCAAAGTATTGTAGTTTCAGCTTCAACATCGGTCTGTCCCATGAACATCCAGGACTGATCTCCTTTAGGATGGACTGGTTGGATCTTCTTGCAGTCCAAGGGACTCTCAAGAGTTTTCCCCAACAGCGTAGTTCAAAAGCATCAGTTCTTTCGTGCTCAGCTTCTTTATAGTCCAACTTTCACATCCACTAGAAAAACCATAGCCTTTACTAGACAGACTTTTGTTGACAAAGTAATGTCTCTGCTTTTTAATATGCTGTCTAGGTTAGTCATAACTTTCCTTCCAAGGAGTAAGCGTCTTTTAATTTCATGGCTGCAATCACCATCTGCAGTGTTTGGAGCCCAGAAAAATAAAATCAGCCACTGTTTCCCCATCTATTTGCCATGAAGTGATTGGACCCGATGGCATTGAAAGGCTAGATGCTGCATCAAAGTTTAACTTTTCCCCTGATATCAAAATTTTAGTAAGCATTTAATTGTCAGTACATTTTAAACAAAAATTAATAATATAGGAGACTGCATCTTGTTATTTTTGTTTTGTTCTGTTTGGTAATGTGTGGTGATCTGTCAGTCTAATTTTCAAGTGAAGATTTAAGAAAATGAGTACCTATCAGCCTGTTTTAGGAAATGATGATATCCTAATTTCTTCTTTTAAAAATGCTAACATTTGAAAGCCTGTGCATATTACAGATGTTTAGTTGGAAATGTCAATATGTTATTAACTTGCTAAATGCATCCACATAGATGTAAGGTGACAATATTTGTTGAATGAGTGAATGAATGCAGATGACAGGGGAAAATATGTGTACCTTGAAGGGCTTGTACTTTGGGTAGATTGTTTACCAGCGTGGGTAAAAATGGCTCTTTGCACGTGAAGGTACAGCAGATTGTTTTGTAGGAATATCCTTTCGACAGTGATAATAAATTATTTTCAGAGCAAATGCTCCAAGAAGGAGGCTAATGCTGCTCTATTTGCTGTTTAGATTTCACGAATTGGGCCTGCCAAAACTATTTAAAGCTTCACAGGATCCTGTTTGTGATAGGCCAATGCAAATTTGATGATCCATCCAAATATATAGAGATGTCGCTTTAATGGTGCCATCATTATTGGAGCTGTCCTCTACACAGAAATTCTTAGCCACTAGTAGTGAATGACAGATGTGTTAATTAAGAGACTGAGGCAAAGCCAAAGTTGATGTTCTAATAAACAGGTCATTAACTTTGGTAATGACCAATTTGAGAAGATGATTGTTATTACAAACTGTATTCTATGAATTATGAGGCCAACAGTATAACTCTGGAGTACATCCAATGGTCAGACTATACTAGCAAGTCTTCTAAAATAAATATTTCTAATAAGTCCCTTTGCCTATTTAAAACCTCACACATTTACAAAATGTGGTGGATTTATATAAACCAAAACTCTTAAATGATTAAATCTAGATAAACAACAGGCCTTTCCTTTGAAAACCAAATTAAAACCCTTGTTAATGGTAATTTTAGAATCTGCCTAACATAAACTTGCTACTATGTCAGAACAGCAACTCTTTCCAGAGACTACAAACATATTTCAATAGGGTGAAGAGATATAAGGGAAATAAGAATCATATCATACATATGTTGGAAAAACATTAAATTTGCCCTCTCCTTGAACTAGATAAGAATTCCCTCAACAATATCTATTGCATATTGTTTAAACGCTTTCAAATATGAGTTTTTTTCCTCATAAGAGAATCCATTTCATGTGGAATAGTTTTTCTATAAAGCCCTTTCTGATATAGAACTAGTTTCTATGGAAAATGCGGATAATCTTTATTTCATAAAACTAAATTTTATAAGTCATAGAACACTTTAATATCACTTCTAAATATCCCATTTAACAATGCAAAGCATTTGCAGCCATTTCTCATGTGACATGGCTTGCACATTTCCACAGTGGCAACTCCTTTTTGTTGGCTAGAACAGCAGCCCTTCACAACCCTGTATTTCTTGTCTCCTCCCACCATAGAAATTAGAAAAGGTAAAATTCCATTTTCCAAACCAGTTTTTCAACTAGAAGTGTCTATTGTCAACCACACTGAGCAATGAAATATAGGCTGAAGTTTACCAAGAACTTCTGGGGAAGATATGCTTCCTTCTAATAAGCTTAGTGGGCTTCCCTAGTGGCTCAGAAGGTCAAGAATCCACCTGCAGAAAAAGAAATCTGGGTTTGTTCCCATCTGAAAAACAGACCTCCTGGAAAAAGGAATGGCTACCCACTCTAGTATTCTTGCCTGAAGAATCTTATGAACAGAAGAGCCTGGAGGGCTATAGTCCATGCTCAGTCATTATAGTCATGTCCAACTCATTGTGACCAGATGGTTCATAGCCCTTCAGGCTCTTCTGTCCATGGGATTCGCCATGCAAGGTTGTCATGCCTTCCTCCATAGTCCATGGATAGCAAAGAGTCAGACACAACTGAGTGACTAAGCATACACAGTAGGCTTAGTTGTACTAGCTCTCTACTGTTTTATTTCTCAAATATAGACAGGAGACTGTATCTGAAGGAGCTATGCTGCCACTCTAAAGTATCTGCAGGAGGACAAAGTATTAATATGCCAAGTATGGGATATTAGAAGGATAGAAATATCCTATGTCCTTGAAAACATCATGGGAGTAGATGAATCCATGATAACAAAGTCAAGTGTTCATAATATGGATGTTTTAAATCTATACATACTAAAGACACAGTTAGTTGAGTTTTAGGTTCATTTCATGGAGCCTAAGGGGACTGAGTACTTCTCCATGTTCTTCAGTTCTATCCCATTACTAACCTATGATGAATGACCCACTAGAGGGTAGGGATTGGTCTTTGTAGGCAGTCTTAAATTTTCATGCATACATGAGCACTATAAGCAGCAGTTGGTGCCAGTAGACTCAGAAAGACACAAGAAGAAAGCATGCCAACTACTGCTGGGCACTCCTCTCCAAAGGGAATATTCTTGACAGTTACAACTACCAGTCCAGGTTCCATGAGACAAGATTCTTATGGGTACTAATCCAGTTTAAAAGGTTGCCATTCAGAATTTTCTAGAAAGACAAGTGTGAATAATTATAGTTTAACTTTTTGGAAAAGCTGCCTGGAGAAAATATAGTTCAACTGTATCTTCTCACATGCGAAAAACAGGAATAAAAATATTAAATTACTTTCCCAAGAACACAATGTTACTTAAACGTAGGTGCTAAACTAGAACACATGCCTCCTAAATCCCAAATTACTGTTCTAAATAGCCATAGTTTCTTAAGATGTATGTGAATAATGTCATTTTAATTTTTATTCTGTTTGTTTTTTCTTTCTCTTCCTGAATGAAATTCAAAAACATGAGCACATTAAATTGAATTCAAAGTTACTAAAATTGTAACTGACATATATAAGAATTCTAATATTTTGGATTAAATAAAATGTGATGTCAAAATGTTGTTAACTAATATACTAAATGTAAAGAAAATGAAGTCACATATTTCTTTATGGCCAAATGTTGATTTTAAAACATTTTTTAAACATGTTTTATTTTCTAGTTCTAAAAAAGTACCATGCAGCTCATACCTGGAAATGGGAAAATTCCACACAATGTAGCAGTTATTGTGAAATTTATCTTTGATTATCATGATTCAAATTAAGAAATTGTGCACATTTCTGACTATAGCCAAAATCTAAAGAGAATAATGACTGACATAAGAATTATTGTGTAATTATTAAGTATTCAGTTGAGTTCAGTCGCTCAATCATGTCCAACTCTTTGCAACCCCATGAATTGCAGCACGCCAGGCCTCCCTGTCCATTACCAACCCCCGAGTTCACTCAAACTCATGCCCATTGAGTTGGTGATGCCATCCAGCCATCTCATCCTCTGTCGTCCCCTTCTCCTCCTGCCCCCAATCCCTCCCAGCATCAGAGTCTTTTCCAATGAGCCCACTTTTCGCATGAGGTGGCCAAAGTATTGGAGTTTCAGTTTTAGCATCAGTTCTTCCAAAGAACACCCAGGGTTGATCTCCTTCAGAATGGACAGGTTGGATCTCCTTGCAGTCCAAGGGACTCTCAAGAGTCTTCTCCAACACCACAGTTCAAAAGCATCAATTCTTTGGCCCTCAGCTTTCTTCACAGGCCAACTCTCACATCCATACATGACCACTGGAAAAATCATAGCCTTGACTAGACAGACTTTTGTTGGCAAAGTAATGTCTCTGTTTTTGAATATGCTATCTAGATTGGTCATAACTTTCCTTCCAAGGAGTAAGTGTCTTTTAATTTCATGGCTGTAATCACCATCTGCATTGATTTTGGAGCCCCCCAAAATAAAGTCTGACACTGTTTCCACTGTTTCCCCATCTATTTCCCATGAAGTGATGGGACCAGATGCCGTTGCTTAATGAATGCCTATTATGTATCAAAAATCATTTGAAAATTTTACATATATGAAACTATTTATTCCTCACATATAGTTATACTTCTGACCCTTATTTTACAGGCTAGTAAGAAAATGACTGAACTGATCCAGTGTAACACAACTGGTCATTGGTGGAGAAAAGAGTTAAATAAGGTGACACTTTGATTGTAAAATTGCAAAAAAAAAAAAAAATTGCAACCCTGAAATTCTGGTGGCAATATAAAATGCCACCGCTGACTCAGGCAAATAAACATATTTTAATGAAAGTCATTTCTAATTAGGCAATTTCACTACTGCCATTAGAGCTGCTTCTGACATGTTTCATATCTATTAAAATGACAGACAATAATAGATGCTGATAACAAATGGGATAGCAGGATGTTGGCAACAAAAATTAAAATCATGTTTCCAAGATACTTAAAAATGTGGTCTTTATTTTCAAACAGTATTAGATGTAATCTAGTAAAAGTGGCCTGTTTTCTTGAAGCCACCATTACATGTATAAAGCACCATAGCAGCAAAAATTCTAAATTTAACAGGTTATAGCACTTTCCTCATCTTCTCTATCCTTTTACAGCATCAAATCAATGTGAACAGTGAAACCATTCCATTAACTGGCTGCTTTCTGACACAATTCCAAAATATTAGTATGTATTACTATTTAGCTAAATTGTCCATTTTAATTAAATTGGCTGAATATTTTGGTTTTTGGAATTTATGTCTGTGTGAAACTTGTCAGTATCACTAGAAAATGTTAGTTAATTTACTCTAAGTATGAAAGATGGTCTTTTGGATGATATGCAAAATATTAAAATCAGTTGGAAATGATCTCTTCAACCTAAGACTAATTTTGTCTATAGAAGAGAGAAAAAGTCTGTATGAAAATCCACAGTGATACAGAATATGATAATTTCTAGAAGAGTGGTGCTAAGTGACAAGTAAATTCAAGACAAGTAAAGAATCATTTTGATTCGTGTAGGGGATTGAATTTAATGTTTTCATGTGTTAAAAATTGCATAATCAAAAATGTTTCTGGATGCCTTTGAATACCAGTGAGGACTTTTATAGGAAAAAAATGAAATGACAATATGATGTAGAAAAATGCTAATGTGGAAACTTACATGACCATATGTAAAATAGATAGCCAACAGAAATTTGCTGTATGGCTACGGAAATTCAAACAGGGGCTCTATATCAACCTAGAGAGGTGGGATGGGGAGGGAGATGGGAGGGAAATTCAAAAGGGAGGGGATATATGTATACCTATGTCTGACTCATGTTGAGGTTTGAGAGAAAATAACAAAATTCTGTAAAGCAATTATCCTTCAATTAAAAAATTAATTAATTAAAACATAGAAAAAATGTGCTGAATTAGGAGAAATGAAGAGACCACATGACAGTACAAGTGAGTGAAGCACAGAAGTGAAAGATAGTTGGTAAAAAATGTAAGCAAAAGACAAGAAAGGTTTATTTATGAGAGTGAGATTATTGGAACTATGTCTTAATCATAGAACTATACATATTTGTTCATTCTGGCACCTAGCTCAGCTGGAAAGTGAGATTACTGTTGCAAATAATCCAGGGGGGACATAATCAGGGAAGAGCCTAATGACACTAAAAAAGATGAGAGATTAGGATGGTAGATGTGGGTGTGTTTGTGTGAGTGGTGATAAAAGTGCAGCTGTGAAAGAATTTTACAAAAGGAAGAATCAATGGGTCTCAGTATTTGTTAGGCATTATGGGAGAGATTATCAGACACAGAGGGAAAATTAACAATTTCAATGTTAGTTCTTGACTGCTGTAGATAATGGTGCTAATAATAACAAGCAGTGGGCAACATCTTTAATCATCAGAGAAATGCAAATTAAAAACATAATGAGCTATCACCTCATACCTGTCAGAATGGCTATCATCAAAAAGACCACAAGTGAATGTTGGCAAGAACATGGAGAAAAAGGAAATTCTGACACTGTTAGGAATGTAAGTTGGTGCAGTCATTGTGGAAAACAGCATGGTATTTTCTCAAAAAACTAAAACTAGAACTACCGTATGATCTGGCAGTTCTACTCCTAAGTAAATATCCAAAATTAAAATGAAAAAACTAATTCAAAAAGAAGCATGCACCCCAATGTTCAGAGCAGCATTATTTATAAGTGCAAAGATATGGAAGTAAATTAAGTGTTCATCAACAGATAAAATGAATAAAGGAGATGTGACTTGTACACAAACACACACACACACACTAGCAAACTACTAACACATAAATAATAAAATATTGCCATTTACAGCAACATGGATGGACTTGGAGGGTGTTATTGTAAGAGAAACGAGTCAGACGGACAAAGATAAATGCTGTATTACCTCATTTATATGTGAAATCTAAAAAATAAAACACACTGGTAAATATAAGAAAAATGAAACAGACTCATAGAGAAGAAATTAGTGGAGAGAGGGAGGAGAGGAGGGAAAAGACAGGGGTAGGGGATTGAAAGGTATCATATATACTCAGTTCAGTTCAGTCACTCAGTCATATCCAACTCTTCGCGACCCCATGGAATGAAGCACACCAGGCTTCACTGTCCATCACCAACTCCTGGAGTTTACTCAAACTCATGTCCATTGAGTCAGTGATGCCATCCAACCATCTCATCCTCTGTCGTCACCTTCTCCTCCCGCCTTCAATCTTTCCCAGCATCAGGGTCTTTTCAAATGAGTCAGTTCTCTGTATCAGGTAGCCAAAGGACTGGAGTTTCAGCTTCAGCATCAGTCCTTCCAATGAATATTCAGGACTAATCTGCATTAGGATGGACTGGTTGGATCTCCTTGCAGTCCACCGGACTCTCAAGAGTCTTCTCCAAAACCGCAATTCAAATACATCAATTCTTAGGCACTCAGCTTTCTTTATAGTCCAACTCTCAAATCCATACATGACTACTGGAAAAACCATAGCTTTGACTAGATGGACCTTTGTTGACAAAGCAATATCTGCTTTTTAATAAGCTGTCTAGGTTGGTCATAACTTTTCCTCCAAGGAGCAAGCATCTTTTAATTTCATGGCTGAAGTCACCATCTTCAGTGATTTTGGAGGCCAAGAAATTAAAGTCTGTCATAGTTTCCGTTGTTTCCCCCTCTATTTGCCACGAAGTGATGGAACCCATTGCCTTGATATTAGTTTTTTGAATGTTGAGCTTTAAGCCAGCTTTTTCACTCTCCTATTTCGCCTTCATCAAGAGGATCTTTAGTTCCTCTTTCTCTTTCTGCTATAAGGGTGGTGTCATCTGCATATCTGAAATTATTTATATTTCTCCTGGCAATCTTGATTCCAGCTTGTGCTTCTTCCAGCCCAGCGTTTCTCATGATGTACTCTGCACATAAGTTAAATAAGCAGGGTGACAATATACAGCCTTGATGTACTTCTTTTCCTATTTGGAACCAGTCTGTTGCTCCACGTCCAGTTCTAACTGTTGCTTCCTGACCTGCGTAGAGATTTCTCAGGAGGCAGGTAGGATGGTATGCTATTCTCATCACCTCAAGAATTTTCCACAGTTTGTTGTGATCCATACAGTAAAAGGCTGTAGTGTAGTCAGCGAAGCAAGAGTAGGTGTTTTTCTGCAATTCTCTTGCTTTTTCTATGACCCAGCGGATGTTGGCAATTTGATCTCTGGTTCCTCTGCATTTTCTAAATCCAGCTTGAACATCTGGAAGTTCAAGAACAGCATGTGCATATATATATATTTATTTTTTTTCCTCTTTATCACTGTGCTGTACACTTCAAACTATCATGATACTAAAAATCAACTATACATCAGTAAAAAAAATTGTTCTATGTCTATCAATATGATCAAAATTTTTCTTTTTTAGTCTGTTGATGTGATATGATACAGTGATTTTTATTTTTTTTCTTTTTTTTTTAATTTTTTTAATTTTTTTTTATTTTTTAAATTTTAAAATCTTTAATTCTTACATGCGTTCCCAAACATGAACCCCCCTCCCACCTCCCTCCCCACAACATCTCTCTGGGTCCTCCCCATGCACCAGCCCCAAGCATGCTGCACCCTACGTCAGACATGGACTGGCGATTCAATTCTTACATGACAGTATACATGTTAGAATTCCCATTCTCCCAAATCATCCCACCCTCTCCCTCTCCCTCTGAGTCCAAAAGTCCATTATACACATCTGTGTCTTTTTTCCTGTCTTGCATACAGGGTCGTCATTGCCATCTTCCTAAATTCCATATATATGTGTTAGTATACTGTATTGGTGTTTTTCTTTCTGGCTTACTTCACTCTGTATAATTGGCTCCAGTTTCATCCATCTCATCAGAACTGATTCAAATGAATTCTTTTTAACGGCTAAGTAATACTCCATTGTGTATATGTACCACTGCTTTCTTATCCATTCATCTGCTGATGGACATCTAGGTTGTTTCCATGTCCTGGCTATTATAAACAGTGCTGTGATGAACATTGGGGTACATGTGTCTCTTTCAGTTCTGGTTCCCTCAGTGTGTATGCCCAGCAATGGGATTGCTGGGTCATAAGGTAGTTCTATTTGCAATTTTTTAAGGAATCTCCACACTGTTCTCCATAGTGGCTGTACTAGTTTGCATTCCCACCAACAATGTAGGAGGGTTCCCTTTTCTCCACACCCTCTTCAGCATTTATTGCTTGCAGATTTTTGGATCGCAGCCATTCTGACTGGTGTGAAGTGGTACCTCATTGTGGTTTTGATTTGCATTTCTCTAATAATGAGTGATGTTGAGCATCTTTTCATGTGTTTGTTAGCCATCCGTATGTCTTCTTTGGAGAAATGTCTATTTAGTTCTTTGGCCCATTTTTTGATTGGGTCGTTTATTTTTCTGGAATTGAGCTGCAGAAGTTGCTTGTATATTTTTGAGATTAGTTGTTTGTCAGTTGCTTCATTTGCTATTATTTTCTCCCATTCAGAAGGCTGTCTTTTCACCTTGCTTATATTTTCCTTTGTTGTGCAGAAGCTTTTAATTTTAATTAGATCCCATTTGTTTATTTTTGCTTTTATTTCCAGAATTCTGGGAGGTGGATCATAGAGGATCCAGCTGTGATTTATGTCTGAGAGTGTTTTGCCTATGTTCTCCTCTAGGAGTTTTATAGTTTCTGATCTTACATTTAGATCTTTAATCCATTTTGAGTTTATTTTTGTGTACGGTGTTAGAAAGTGATCTAGTTTCATTCTTTTACAAGTGGTTGACCAGTTTTCCCAGGACCACTTGTTAAAGAGATTGTCTTTACTCCATTGTATATTCTTGCCTCCTTTGTCAAAGATAAGGTGTCCATATGTGTGTGGATTTATCTCTGGGCTTTCTATTTTGTTCCATTGATCTATATGTCTGTCTTTGTGCCAGTACCATACTGTCTTGATGACTGTGGCTTTGTAGTAGAGCCTGAAGTCAGGCAAGTTGATTCCTCCAATTCCATTCTTTTCGAGAAGAGCTAACACCTATCCTCCTCAAACTCTTCCAGAAAATTGCAGAGGAAGGTAAACTTCCAAACTCATTCTATGAGGCCACCATCACCCTAATACCAAAACCTGACAAAGATGTCACAAAAAAGGAAAACTACAGGCCAATATCACTGATGAACATAGATGCAAAAATCCTCAACAAAATTCTAGCAATCAGAATCCAACAACACATTAAAAAGATCATACACCATGACCAAGTGGGCTTTATCCCAGGGATGCAAGGATTCTTCAATATCCGCAAATCAATCAATGTAATTCACCACATTAACAAATTGAAAAATAAAAACCATATGATTATCTCAATAGATGCAGAGAAGGCCTTTGACAAAATTCAACATCCATTTATGATAAAAACTCTCCAGAAAGCAGGAATAGAAGGAACATACCTCAACATAATAAAAGCTATATATGACAAACCCACAGCAAACATTATCCTCAATGGTGAAAAATTGAAAGCATTTCCCCTCAAGTCAGGAACAAGACAAGGGTGTCCACTTTCACCGCTACTATTCAACATAGTTCTGGAAGTTTTGGCCACAGCAATCAGAGCAGAAAAAGAAATAAAAGGAATCCAAATTGGAAAAGAAGAAGTAAAACTCTCACTGTTTGCAGATGACATGATCCTCTACATGGAAAACCCTAAAGACTCCACCAGAAAATTACTAGAGCTCATCAATGAATATAGTAAAGTTGCAGGATATAAAATCAACACACAGAAATCCCTTGCATTCCTATACACGAATAATGAGAAAGTAGAAAAAGAAATTAAGGAAACAATTCCATTCACCATTGCAACGAAAAGGATAAAATACTTAGGAATATATCTACCTAAAGAAACTAAAGACCTATATATAGAAAACTATAAAACACTGATGAAAGAAATCAAAGAGGACACTAATAGATGGAGAAATATACCATGTTCATGGATCGGAAGAATCAATGTAGTGAAAATGAGTATACTACCCAAAGCAATTTACAAATTCAATGCAATCCCTGTCAAGCTACCAACCACATTTTTCACAGAACTAGAACAAATAATTTCAAGATTTGTATGGAAATACAAAAAACCTCAAATAGCCAAAGCAATCTTGAGAAAGAAGAATGGAACTACAGTGATTTTCAAATGTTGAATAAGCTTTGCATACCTGGGATAAATTCCACGTGGTCTCGGTATATAATTATTTTTATACATTCTTGTATTCAATTTATTAATATTTTATTACAGATTTTGTATCTCTTTTTCTGAGAGTTATTTGTCTGTAGCTTTCTGTCTTGAATGCCTTTTGTGGTTTTGGTATAGAGTAATGCTGGCTTCTAAGAACAGGGTAGAAAATTATTATTTCTGCTCCTTTACTCTGAAAGAGATTTTGGCCCTCATGTTTTATGTTTCAGAATGTTTTTAATTATCAACTAAATACCTTAATAGACAAAAGGGTTATTCACATTGTCATATTTCATCATGTGTGAGTTTCAGCACAATGTATCTCTAAAATAACTGGTCTGTTTAACTAGGTTATAAAATATATGCACATAGAGATATTCATGAAAGGAAAGAAAGTGAAAGTGAAGTCTCTCAGTCATGTCCAACTCTTTGCGATGCTATGGACTGTAGCCTACCAGGTTTCTCAGTCCATGGGATTTTCCAAGCAAGAGTACCGGAACCGGTTGCCTTTTCCTTCTCCAGGGGATCTTCCAGACCCAGGGATCAAATCCAGATCTCCTGCATTGCGGGCAGACGCTTTACCCTCTGAGCCACAAGGGAAGCCCCCCAGAGTTATACATAGTATTCTTATACTATTATTCTTTTAATGTTCATGGGATCTGTACTGATCTTTTTTATTTCTGATTAGTAATTTGTATTCTCTCTCTCTCTTTCTTTTTTTTAAGTGAGCTTGATTAGAGGCTTACCAATTTTATTGATGTTTTCAAAGTACCAGCTTTTGGTTACATTATTTTATCTACTGGTTTTATGCTTTAAATATTAATGATTTACGCATTAATTCTTTTTTTTTTTTCTTAACATCTGCTTCTGGGTTTAATTTGATCTTTTTCTCTAGTTTCCTAGGGTGGAAAACTAGATTACTGATTTTAGATCTTTTGTTTTTCTTTCATAATATATACATTTGATTCTATAAATTTCCCTCTAAGGGATTCTTTAACTTCATCACACAATTTTGATATGTTTTCATTTAGCTCAAAAAATTTTAAATTTTTCTTGAAGTTTTTTCTTTAATTCACATGGTACTTAGAAGTGTGTTGTTTAATCTTCATGTATTTTGAGACTTTCTCTTTTCTTTATTTTCTGTTACTGATTTTTAATTTAATTCCACTGTGGTCTATGAACAGATATAATAAGATTTCTCTTCTTTTACATTTCTTAAGATCTATATCTTATGGTCCAGAAGATCTATCTTGGTGAATAAAATATACTTTTTAATAGTCTGCCTTTTTTTTTATACTCTACCAGGAATTAGCAGCAATCCTCTACTATAAAATTTTTTAAAGAAATTAATTTTCTACAAATACTTTTCTACAATAATAAATCAATATATTTATTTATTGATTAAGATATTTCCTAGAGTTTTTCAAATAGCATGTTCAGTCATCTTGAATGTTCATATGGGAAATGTTTTCATGGTGGTCCTGGAAAATTATACTTCCTAATAATATGTTAGCAGTGTGTATTTGGGCCTAAATACTTTCATTGACACATCTTACTTTCTATATTTACCTTTTGTTTTTTCAGAAAGACCTTGAAAACTAAAAATTACACCATTTTTTGTTCTTAGCTAAATTTAAGTTACCACTATAAATCAACTTTTTAAATGTATTTTAACATAGTGCCAATGATAAAAATTAGAGTATGATAAAGCCATGTATTTTTAAATAATTACAATATTAAACAGCTTCATTAAGTTGATTAAGATATAATTTTATTTGAGGTGTATAATTACAATAGAAATAATGAGTAAGAACTATGTAATAGACATTGTCCTATGTGTTTTACATTAAATTTTTTAACCAAAACAAATTATATTATTATTTCCTTTCTATAAGATATGAATCTATCTTATGAGAACTTCATTCAACTTATATTATTAGAAATTTGTAAACCTTATATTCTAACCCAGGTTATATGGCTGGAGTACCCAAGTTCTAAACACTCATATACTATAGACTTATATATATATATATACACATTCATATACTACCTCATATTTGAAAGGAATAAACCATAATATTTAGATCAAGATGATGGAATAGGAGAACACAGAACTCACCTCTGCCCACAAACAAATTAAAGAAAAACATGTCTATTAAAACATATGAAACAACTCTCATTGAAATCTTACTGGAGACTGACAAAAAGAATCTAGAAATAAAAGAGCTAGAGAAGTTATCAAAGTACAGCATTTCATTTTCTTTATCCAAAATAGTGAGGCAGCAACACAAAATTAATAATATAGGAAAACTTTTTATCTAAAAATTGAAGGGTTAGGGTTAGTTCTTAACAGAGGTGACATTTATTAGGGCAAAAGAGTATCCGCTCAGTTCAGTCTCTCAGTCGTGTCCGACTCTTTGCAACCCCATGATTTGCAGCAAGCCAGGCCTCCCTGTCCATCACCAACTTCTGGAGTTCACTCAGACTCACGTCCATCGAGTTAGTGATGCCATCCAGCCATCTCATCCTCTGTCGTTCCCTTCTCCTCCTGCCCCCAATCCCTCCCAGCATCAGAGTCTTTTCCAATGAGTCAACTCTTTGCATGAGGTGGCCAAAGTACTGGAGTTTCAGCTTTAGCATCAAATGCCACCAATTTTTCATTCACTTCTATGAAATTGATTCAGTTTAGTCAAAGGATTCTCTCCAATGAAAAGCTTAGTATTGAACCCATGGTTTATATTTTGTATGCATATTTATCTGTTAGTGACACTTATTAGGGCAAAAGAGTACAAATGTCAAAAAATACTGCATTCACTTCTACTTAAATTGATTCAGTTTAATCAACAGAGTCTCTCCAATAAAAGGTTCAATAAATTGAACCCTTGGCTCATATTTTATATTCATATTTAACTTTCAGATGGTTTTGATAATTAATCTATAGGAAAAACATAATATTTCTTGCCATCTCCAACTGTCCTCTGACTGTACTGAGTTTTCTTAACCTTCACTGTTGCATTTGGTCTTTTAGAGTTTTGAAATATGTTTTAGCTTTTTTCATGAATTTATCTTGTCAGCCTATCATAAATTAATTCTTTTCTATTTTCCTTTCTGAATCTAATCCTTTATTGCACACTATAGTTCATTTTTAAGTGACTTGAAACAAGAAGAGCAATTAATCTGTATGGAATTTAAATGTTATACTTCTAAGATAAACTTGTTTTTTCAGGGTTGTAAATTTTTCTGTTGGTGTAAGTTACACATTATTTTAAGTTGTCCATCTCTTTCATGTCATTAGATCATTGTTCTGAAGTCTGTAGAATTTTTCTGTTTTTATTGAGCAAAACCCTGTATCCCCCGCCAAACACAAAGGCTCCTCCATGTCCCCTGCCTTTTGCTTGTGGAAAAGTTAAAGTCTCCCAGACCTTCCTGAGTCACAAAAGAGTGGCTCAAGAAGTTCATGATTAGGACAATTGAGTCACAAAATTTTCCAGGGTTTGATGCACATTCCGAGTAGATGGTAAAGAATCTGCCTGCAATGCAAGAGACTCGGGTTTGATCACTGGGTCAGAAGATTCCCTGGAGAAGGGAATGGTTAATTACTACATTATTGTTGCCTGGAGATTCCCTTGGGTAAAGGAGCCTGGCAGGCTACAGTTCACAGGATCCCAAAGAGTCAGACAAGACTGACTGACTGTACCTGCTACCAGAGGGGAACAACTAATTGCATGATGACCAGCCTGTAGCCATGACATAAGCTGCTCCATCATGAGCAGTCCTGAATCTGTGATTAGGATAATTCCTAGAACTGGACTAACGAGAATGAGTTTAACATTATTGCTGACAATAATCTATATTTTTGTGGGCATCAAAATAATTTCAGCTTTCTCTACTCATATGTAAGTGGGCAACTAAAATTGTCAGCAAGAGATGCTACAGACCCATGTTAACATCCTCTATGCTGAGAATACGGCTCCATATGTCAGTATGAAGAAGTTACAGGTGATGGATCCTCACTCTTAATCATGTAGAAATGGAATGATGGTTGACCATGCGGAACTGAAAGCAGCTCTTTTGCCCCTTAACTCTTTTCTCATTTCTGTTCTCTAACCTTAAAAAACCTAATTTTATGAATGAGTTCACTAAGTAATTTATCTCCTGACTTACACTCTCCTGAATGCACACCATGCCCTGCGTAACCTGTTGTTTTTTTCCTAGATTAAAACAAGTAAGACTGAAGAATTAAAAATTAAAGAATGACTAGCTCCCTACCCTCAGCAGTCCTCTTAGCAATCCTGCAGGCAGAATATATGGCAAAAAAAATCTGAAGAAAGAAGTAGCCAATCTTCACGCAATGAAGAATGATGCAGAATCTAACCTCCTGCCTCCATGATTCACTAAAGTTCTTTCCCTGTTTCCCCTTTAAAAACTGTCATGGTTGAGCAGAATCTTTGGAGTTGGCCTCAGAACATGAGTCCACCTTCTCTCCCCAGATTCCTGGCTTTTCTGAAGAAAGCAACTACCTTTCTACCAACATTTGCCCTTGATCATTGGCTTTTGAGCAGCAAGCAGCTGAACCTGAGTTCAGTAACAACCATCCTGCATTATTCACTGTTTATGTTACAGAAATTATTTTATATAATTTACAACAAAAGGAAACTTTATGCCTAATTTTTCCTTTTGTCATATCCCTAGAGTTTTATGAAAATATCTTCCTGTTTTCCAAATTTAAGGACTCATTCTGCTTTATCATCCTTATAATTATTTACTACCCCCTTTCAGGTATGCAAATAGTCAAGGTTAACAATTTGTCTATTTTTCTAACTCTTCTGTAATCCACTTTTTTTCTGTTTACCTTAACCTTGCCCCAAGGTTGAAACTTCATTAAAAATTAATAAACAGAAAACCTTTAAACCTGGGCAGTTTGACATGAGAGGGGGATCTATGAATAAGTACATAGTTATTCTTGGAATGTTCTTACTAACATTGCCATTTTGTGTGTATGAAATTCCTTTCTTTCAGCTCATGCAAATACAATTGAACATCCCACTTCTAGTGGGAAAAAGAAGGGATAATAGTGTGAGGTGGTGACTGGGAAAGCAGCAATGGGGTGTAAGTGGTCACACAGTTGGAATCACTTTTGGATACCATAAAACCGTAAGTAGTCCTTTCCCTTTTTCACACTTTGTTTTTAAGTTATTTAAATAACTGGGAGTCTAAAGAGACCTCATGGAGGCTTAATATCCCAGGAGTCTTATTTTATCATTCATTTAGATGTCAATACAAGCACTTAATGTGTTAGATGATTTTTCAGTGAATACTTAATGTGTTGTTGCCGTTCAGTCACTAAGTTGTATCAAACTCTTTGTGACCCCGTGGACTGCAGCATGCCAGAATCCTCTGTCCTTCACTTAAGGTACCCAATAACAATATCAAGGTAAACTTTTAAAGAATCATTAGAAGATAATTTAAAATCTGAATCAATCATTCTAACAAATAAGGGAAATTCACCATAGAGAACACGGACTTCTATAATGGAGGGGCTATCCATCCCTTTAATTTCCCGTAGTTCATTCCTGATTTCATAAATACACTATTTTCATCAGAGATATTTATTATTAGTGTATTGCTTTTAACTTACCTTTGCTATATTTAAATGAGGAATAAAATAAAATATTAAACTCAGAATTCAAAATGGGCCTCAGAGGGATAAGACTGTTCACTAACATCCTGACTTCTACAAATGACTGAAAAAATATAAACATATTAAAGGAAAAAGAATAAAATAAAGCAAGCAGTGAGAACAATCTAAAGGATTGAAGATGTTTTCTAAACAGAGTTCAGTTCAGTTCAGTTCAGTCGCTCAGTCGTATCTGACTCTTTGCGACCCCATGAATCACAGCACACCAGGCCTCCCTGTTCATCACCATCTCCCAGAGTTCACCCAGACTCACGCCCATCGAGTCCGTTATGCCATCCAGCCACCTCATCCTCGGTCGTCCCCTTCTCCTCCTGCCCACAATCCCTCCAGCATCAGAGTCTTTTCCAATGAGTCAACTCTTTTCATGAGGTGGCCAAAGTACTGGAGTTTCAGCTTTAGCATCATTCCTTCCAAAGAAATCCCAGGGGTGATCTCCTTCAGAATGGACTGGTTGGATCTCCTTGCAGTCCAAGAGACTCTCAAGAGTCTTCTCCAACACCACAGTTCAAAAGCATCAATTCTTCGGTGCTTAGCCTTCTTCACAGTCCAATTGTCACATTCATACATGACCACTGGAAAAACCATAGCCTTGACTAGATGGACATTAGTCGGCAAAGTAATGTCTCTGCTTTTGAATATACTATCTAGGTTGGTCATAACTTTTCTTCCAAGGAGTAAGTGTCTTTTAATTTCATGGCTGCAGTCACCATCTGCAGTGATTTGGGAGCCCCCCAAAATAAAGTCTGACACTGTTTCCACTGTTTCCCCATCTATTTCCCATGAAGTGATGGGACCAGCTGCCATGATCTTCGTTTTCTGAATGTTGAGCTTTAAGCCAACTTTTTCACTCTCCTCTTTCACTTTCATCAAGAGGCTGTTTAGCTCCTCTGCACTTTCTGCCATAACGGTGGTGTCATCTGCATATCTGAGGTTATGGATATTTCTCCCGGCAATCTTGATTCCTTATATGCTAAGAAAGTGTGGTTTTGACAGATGTGTAATATGTTGTTTGGCCTACAAAAGGTATTTGTGGTCATTTCAAATAAAACGATCAGATGGCATCAGGGAGAATTACAGTATTTACAAAGGAATTTTAAATCATCTAATAACCTCTGCAGACTTTTGGGAAGTATTGTAAAATGATTTGCTAAATGTGCAATGTACACATGTTTATTCTAAATGTTCTTTTTTTAATTCTAACAATCAGTGGTGATTTTACAGTTAACAACTGGCATAGCCCAAACATTATCTGATCAGAACACATTAGGGAAAATTTCTATAGGCCCAGTGGTGTCAGTGAATCCTTTAGTTCATAGATTATGCTGAAGTTCACCAGATATATGGGTTGGGAGTGGGGCAATGGTGGCATCTGTTTGTGCACATATAAAGTTGTTTCTCTCTGTATAGCATGCATACATATATTATATGATACATGTGAGATATGTACATCACACACACAAACATCACTGATTTAAATCAAAAGTGTAATCCCCACACTGGTTCCTACCAGAACTACATACCTTTTAGAAAGAAAATACTCAGATTTTCCACCTTTGATTTCCTACTTTCATTTTCAATGGTTTCTCATTTTAACCTAGTCAGAACTTGTTAGGCGAAAAAATAAATCAGAATGTATTATTAGCATGTTTTTACAGCAAAATGTATAGTAAATACTACTTTAAAGTTTCTCAAATATAAAGCATGTCAATGTAATTTTATCTGTGATAGAATAATACTGTGAAAACCGAAGAGAAAAAAAAAAAAAAAACGAGAATTTTATCTAAGCAAGAAAAGGCAAGATACAGTTTTGCTTAACAACATCCTTAGCAATTTGAGCACTATAACAAATGGCATACTCATGAGGATAAAAAGCTTTTCTTAGATAAACAAAATTCTATTTTATATTTTGAAATACCTAATATTATTTTTAAAGAATTAGAAGTAAATAGAAAAAGTCTAGGTCATGTTATATAGGGACAATGTAGATCTAGATTGTCTCCTCAGAGACTGGAAGACTGGAAAATTCATTTCCCACACCCACCTGCCATCAGAGGTCAAGTTCACGTTCCAGTTAATGATACAAAACTTGTCCAAGAACTGGAAGATACAAAGGAAGGAGAAACCGTTATTTTGCTTTAATGGTAACAGGTACACACAAGGGTAGTAGGTATCTAGGAAGATTGCAGTAGCTTCAGGAGTGGTCCTGAAAAACCACCTGCTTTGGCATTACAGGCGACAGAGATCACTAGCAATTTCCTATCATTTTAACAATTGCTGATTTCCTCATATCCAACAGTGGTCTTCTCTGGACTTTACTCCCATTCGATCAAAATTTTTAAAGTATATAATCTATCAAACCCCTTCCCGATAAAATGCCTAACTGGTGTCTATTCTCTAGTTTGAATAATAAGTATAAACATTTTTTAAATAATGCATATTTCTTAGGATTGTAGTGAGACATATATGGGATTAAGGCATTCAACACAGCATCTGTGCTATTATTTTCATCACTATTATTTTACCGTTGATTGAAACTCCTTCCTGACCCCAACATCTCTGACTAGACACATATCACAATCAGCCACTGTGCCTAAGAGAAAGAAACTGACTTCCCATATTCAAGATTTCTAAGAATAGTTTCATCAGCTGCAACTGAAACCACCTTGAAATTAAAAGAAGAGTCATGTCCAGCTCTTTACGACCCTATGGACTGTAGCCCTCCAGGCTCCTCCATCCATGGGATTTTCCAAGCAAGAATACTAGAGTGGGTTGCCATTTCCTTCTCCAGGGGATCTTCCCGACCCAAGAATCGAACCAGGTCTCCTGTATTGCAGGCAAATTCTTTACTGTCTGAGCACCAGGAAATCCCACCATAATAGAGGGATAATGACATGTAAATGATATAATGTATTTAATCATCTGGGATACCCAGTAGACTGCTGGTCCATAGTAGGCTTTCAACTCTAATTACTTTCTCTTTCCCATAGGGTTTTTCATATTATTGTGCATATTTCAAACTGGTGTCCTTGTAAGAATGTCTGTTTGGTAACTTTGCCTCTGGCATCTCCCAATTCTCATCTACATTGCATTCTATTGTCAAATTAATCTTCCTATGGAAGTCTTCGGAGTATGATATTCCCAACGTGAGAAATTTTCAGATACGCACAGAATAACTTTTTGCCTTTCTCCGCAGGAATTCAAAGCTCTGCATACTTTATCTACTTCATTCCTCATTTTTCTAGTACAACTGCATTTACTGACATTCAATGGTAAGTCCTATACTTTGGATTTCTACCTTTACAGTTTGTCCTTCTGCCTAAAAAGAATTTTGCCCCATTTTTATCAACTGCAATTATACCCGTCTTCCAAAGTTGTTCAGATCTCATGTTGGTTATAAGGCCGTGGCCAAAGGGAACCCTCTCTCCTTCTAACTTTTTTTATGGTTGAATTGATTATAGCTTTCCTTATGTCACAGTAATTTCTATATTTTCTTGTATTCCAGTTGATTATCTCAGCTGTTCTACCATGAGACAGAGGTAAGAACTAGTTTTAAATCCTGGTACAAGAAATGAAACATAGTTAAGACCATTAGCTAAAATTAATACCAGGGTTAAACTTTCATGTCTTCTACCTCCTGGAAGCTTTATTACATAACAGGTTTGTCTAAATCTTTTTCATGTTTAAAATAGATAAAATAGCATTATAGCCTTAAATTCCATATGTTAATCAATCAATAAATGATTTATTTTCTTTTCCTTACATATTAGATTTGTTCTAAAACCTGATGTTAGAAAAAACATTTGTTTTCATTAGGAGTCCATTTTATAATCTATAGTATGCTTTGACACTGTAGACTTAGTATTTGTTACATGAATATATACGTAAACTGCAGTCATTACAATACATTTATGCTGAATTTCATTAACAGCTTACCCCTTAGATCAGAAGGGCTTCCATAGTCTTTGTAAACTCAGAATTTCCTGTCTCTAGGCTGGTTGGCTGTACACTTTATTTTTAACATTGGCTCTTCTTATTTTAATTTCTCCAAATAAGATATTTCTTTTAGAATTCATGTGCCAACAGAATGTTGATTTCTCCTCTCTTCGTATTCCCTGTGTTTCTCAGATTATCTGACTGTTCACTTTCCTATATGCAAAGTAGTAATCTCATTGGTCTACCTGACCAAAGGATCACCTTGGTATATGTTTACCAAACAGCACACTAAATACCACTTTAAAAGGCAAAGTACATTATTCCGCTAAAGGGAAGAGATGCTTTCAATCATACATGAGCATTTTGCTTGGTTAGGGATTTTTATGTCCAGAGCAACCTGAAAGGGCAGAGTATTTCTCATGCCAAATTTTATAGGACACAACTGACCAATTAAAAAACAAAGGAGTCAGCATTTGTGTGTCCCTTCAGGAGGCATCATGTCAGCAAGTTATTCTTCACTGCAGAGTTTTAACACACCATTAGGCAGCATCTGTGGCCAAACTGATGTTGCTGTGACTTTTCTTTGCTGTTCCCAGCACCTTTGAACCCTAGATCAGCAAAAGGACAGCCAATGCCCTTGTAATCATAGAAAGTAACAAGGTTCATTTGGAAGAGCAGTGGACCTGGAATTAGATTACTTATTTAATTTTTCAACATTCTTGATCAATTACTTTATTATAGCTCTTGGGGAAATTCCAAATCATGAACGTGTAACAGATCATAATAACTTGGGGAGAAGGAAGAAACAGACATAAAAACAAGCAACTACAACTGAATGCAGAAAGTGAGATATGACAAAAATACTACAATTTGCCCAGATGTCAGAGGTTTTATGAGCCTATTCTCTATCTGACTTGTTATAGTTTTTCCACTCACTTAACCATTATTACTCTGGAGTTAATATGCTAGATATCAACTAGATCAAGGTCCTTCTTTATGTTGATTCATCTTAACAAGTACAAAACTAAAATCTTTACCATCACCTAAGAAACTTTCATCTTCATTTTACTATAATACTACCAATAAATGCTATTCTGCTATCTCTTTGGGACAAACTTTAGCTAACAGAACTATCTGGAGCCATTTTCTTAGCAAGTCTCATAACATGTGTACAATTATTACAAGTAAATGTTTTACCATAGCCTGTAATTGAATCATGATTTCATTTTTCACCATTTCAGTTCAGACTCTAAGAGCAAAATTTTCTTTAAAAATTCCATAACTTGCCCCAAACACAAGCAAGTTGTTACTAGTCCTAATAAAGATCACTACAGATTAATCACTATACAAAATAAATTAAAAAATAGTATCCAAACAGAAAAGCTGGAAAAGACACTAAAATAAAATTTCAAAATAAGTAATGTAACAAGTCAATAAATGTATTTTTTAAAATCCCACCAGTAATCAAATAGGAAAAAACAAAGTAAATCAAATGAATGACTGTTTTCACTTGCAATGTTTAGCAAAGATTCTTCAAGGAAAATTTCCACTATTCCTGCTCATATGCTTTTTCTGGGAGCATTATTACATATTGGAAATTTCATGTACCAAAAAAAAATTACACGTGTAGAAACTGTTTTGTACAAGAAAGTTCTTATCAATAATAATAGTTTAATAATAATATATAGTAGTGACCAGTGACATTTATTAGAAGAATCTGGCATTATACTATGTACTTCTTTATATTACCTAACTATAATTTTAAAAAACTGAGAACCAACTGTAAGTATAAAAGGGCTATATTGCATGTAGAAAATTTTAAAAAATATATAAAATCCATTAAAATTATATATTTTTTAAACCAGTGCACTCCACACCATGAATTCTAAATGTCACTTATAAAGTGCTCCTCTACTATGTTCTCAACAATTACTATGATTACCACTAAAATTTAATGATATAGACATCAAATTAAGAATTTAAAAATCATTTGTTATTTTAGAAATACTCCTTTTGTGTCACATAAGTTTTCCAAATTCCCAGTTATATAGCCAGCCTCTAACACACAGACTCAGCTATGAGTATTTATTTAAAGACTTATTACCTAATTATTTATAATTATTGAGTTCAATTCAGGTGTAGGCTGTGACTCCAACTCTTGTGATGCTACCTATTCCTATATTTACACACGAGTTTTAAGTAAACAATGATAGCAAAGTAATTGTAAAGAGGAAGATGCAGAACTAGAGTTACTTCAATTCTGTTATTTTATACTCCTTTGGAAGGCACTGGTAAGGTAGGTTTCATTATGAATTCTCCTCTTGGCTTATAGACAGCTATCATTTCACTGTGCATTCATATGACTTCTAAACTCATCATGAGTGCTTCAAGCACACGATCTCAGCTAACTCTAATTAATATCTCTCAAAAGCCCTGGCTCTAACTACCCTTACGTGGAGGTTTAGGACTTCAACATATGACTCACTGCAGGGGACGAGCGAGGGGGGCAGGGAAGGGAAACAAACATGCACTGCATAATGCATAGCAGTTTAGGAGAAATGGATTTATAGTCTGCTTGTGCTGAAGTCAAAAGTGTATTTTCAGCTTCACTGAAGTAAATTAGTATGTAATCCATTGTTGTTTGCATAGATCATTGCTGATTAAAAAGTTATGCAGATTTTTCTCAGTCTAACAGTTTTCTGTAATTATAATGTCTGTACCACATTGCTTTTTTCACCCTGTTGTCTGATGATATTGATTATACATGTCATGTTTAGTCACTCTAATGAGATTGAATGAAAGCTATGTTCAGAAATGACACAGCACATTACATATTCTCTTATATGTGGTCAAGTATATTTGAGAGTTTGTTCTTCACAGGTAATCCCCAAGGACTTTGACAAAAGGGAATTAAAATCATTGATGTTTCTCTTATTGTGGGTTGAATTACAATTCAAGCTAGTGCAGAAGACCATATTAATCCTGAAGAGTTTCTTAGGGTAGCCTATATCAAAAGAGATATGTGACATATGTATATATTGCTAAAGATATTTAAGCACCTATCACAACATAAAGTTTGAATTAAAATATAGAAATCAGAGCTTTTAGCAAAGGATGTACTCTGTGACATCACTTTTGTATGACGAATTTTGACAGTTCAGAACTTTCTGAAACCAAACACGGATGATCATGGAAAAAGCCCAGAGGCTTTTGAATCAAATGAAATTAAGCCTCAACACTGCTGGGAAGTAGATGCATCTTAATCTTTTAGATTAGAGAAGAGTAAAATGGAGGCTGAAACATGTTAAATGAATTGCTTAAGGCCACTCATTAAAAGCATCACTGGCCTTTCTGAACTATTTTATCAGATGAAAGCCAGACTAATTCCATGATTGTATTATACTCATTGTGATTAGCTAGTTAGTAGATATTTTCTCTTATCTGGAAAAATTGTAGATTTACAACTTTGTTCGTAGTCTTGAGAAGTTGGAGAGTGACACAGAAACACAAGTTTATGCTTTACAGTATTTTCAATGTCTAGAAACCACATAGCTTGTCTCCCTATACCCGATACCAATAACATGTCTTCCAAATTAATGTATTTATATTGACTGAAATAAAATTCTACTATATTGACCATAAAAAAATATCTAGTATGTTCTCTCAGTTTGTTGTTTTCCTTTGCTATACATTGAGAAGTTAGCCCTCTTTCCATAAGTAAGGGAATCTTTTCATTACTTTAATATATTAAAAGGGAATCAGGCCTGGGTAAATCTGTATTTCTGTTTAATGGTGGATTTAAGTAAGCCAGTATATAGCTTTAATGTAATTCCTATGGAGTGTATGGTTTAACAGAGATGAAATATTGGGGTATAATCATTATGGTTTAGTGTAAAGGGAACTTCGGTGGCACACCCTATAGAAGCATCGCAGGATAAACTAGAACTTATAAAACTAGACCAAATGCCATGAAATGTATTAGGAAACAATTCTCCATAATTTTGAAATCTTACTCATATTTGATTGACTCTAAAAATAATCAGAGTTCTTCAAAATAAGTCTGTTTTAAAGACTTTGAAAGAATTCCAAACAGAATATTTTTAAATAATTTCAGTTGTTATAGTTTTATATTTGGAGCTCCGGAATGTATTTTTCAAAGTTTTCCCAGTCCAAAATTAACGATCCCTGCTTGATAAAAGTAATCATGTCTGCCTGGAATATATCTCAAAGAGATTTTAAATATTCCAGTCAAGTACTTCCATCAAGTATTTGTTCTCATATGCTGAATTCACTGTAACATTATTATAAAAAGGAGAGAAAAGTATCTTTTGCAGCAGTGCAGTGGCAGTACACTTCAGTTCCCATCAAATCTACATGACCATTTCTAGTCTAAGTCTCAGAGTAGAGAGAGAATAATTGTTTCTCTTAAATGCGAGCAAAGGATGCCCAAAGGCATTTCAGTCAGTTAACTCAGTTCAGTCTCTCAGTCATGTGCAACTCTTTGCAAACCCATGAATCGCAGCATGCCAGGCCTCCTGGTCCATCAACAAATCCCAGAGTCTACTCAAATTCATGTCCATATAGTTGGTAATGGCATCCAGCCATCACATCCTCTGTCATCTCCTTCTCTTTCTTCCCCCAATCCCTCCCAGGATCAGGGTCTTTTCCAATGAGTCAACTCTTTGCATGAGTTGGCCAAAGTACTGGAGTTTCAGCTTCAGCATCAGTCCTTCCAATGAACACCCAGGACTGGTCTCCTTTAGGATGGAATGGTTGGATCTCCTTGAATTCCAATGGAATCTCAAGAGTCTTCTCCAACACCACAGTTCAAAAGCATCAATTCTTTGTTGCTCAGCTTTCTTCACAGTCCAACTCTCACATCAATACATGACCACTTGAGAAACCATAGCCTTGACTAGACGGACCTTTGTTGGAAAAGTAATGTCTCTGCTTTTGAATATGCTATCTAGTTGGTCATGGCTTTCCTTCGTAGGAGTAAGCACCTTTTAATTTCACGGCTACAGTCACCATCTGCAGTGATTTTGGAGCCCCCCAAATTAAAGTCTGACACTGTTTCCACTGTTTCCCCATCTATTTCCCATGAGGTTATGGGACCAGATGACATGATCTTAGTGTTCTGAATGTTGAGCTTTAAGCCAACTTTTTCACTCTCCTCTTTCACTTTCACAAGAGGCTTTTGAGTTCCTCTTCATTTTCTGCCATAAGGGTGGTGTCATCTGTCTACCTGAGGTTATTGATATTTCTCCTGGCAATCTTGATTCCAGCTTGTGCTTCTTCCAGTCCAGCGTTTCTCATGATGTACTCTGCATATAAGTTAAATAAGCAGGGTGACAATATACTGGTTCAATTTGGAATTGGTCTGTTGTTCCATGTCCAGTTTTAACTCTTGCTTCCCGACCTGCATATAGGTTTCTCAAGAGGCAGGTCAGATGCTCTGGTATTCCCATCTCTTTCAGAATTTTCCACAATTTATTGTGATCCACACAGTCAAAGGCTTTGGCATAGTCAAAAAAGCAGAAATAGATGTTTTTCTGGAACTCTCTTGCTTTTTCCATGATCCAGTGGATGTTGGCAATTTGATCTCTGGTTCCTCTGCCTTTTCTAAAACGAGTTGAACATCTGGAAGTTCATGGTTCACGTATTGCTGAAGCCTGGTTTGGAGAATTTTAAGCATTACTTTACTAGTGTGTGAGATGAGTGCAATTGTGCAGCAGTTTGAGCATTCTTTGGCATTGCCTTTCTTTGGAATTGGAATGAAAAATGACTTTTTCCACTCCTGTGGCCACTGCTGAGTTTTCCAAATGTGCTGGCATATTGAGTGCAGCGCTTTCACAGCATCATCTTTCAGGATTTGACATAGCTCAACTGGAATTCCATCACCTCCACTAGCTTTGTTTGTAGTGATGCTTTCTAAGGCCCACTGGACTTCACATTCCAGGATGTCTAGGTGAGTAATCACACCATCATCATTATCTGGGCTGTGAAGAATTTTTTGTACAAATTTTCTGCGTTTTCTTGCCAACTCTTTTTAATATATTCAGCTTCTGTTAGGTCCATACCATTTCTGTCCTTTATCGAGCCCATCTTTGCATGAAATATTTCCTTGGTAGCTCTAATTTTCTTCAAGAGATCTCTAATCTTTCCCATTCTGTTGTTTTCCTCTATTTCTTTGCATTGATCACTGAGGAAGGCTTTCTTATCTCTTCTTGCTATTCTTTGGAACTCTGCATTCAGATGGGTATATCATTCCTTTTCTCCTTTGCTTTTCACGTCTCTTCTTTTCACAGCTATTTGTAAGGCCTCCTCAGACAGCCATTTTGCTTTTTTGCATTTCTCTTCCATGGGGATGGTCTTGATCCCTGTCTCCTGTACAATGTCACGAACCTCCATCCATAGTTCATCAGGCACTCTATTTATCAGATCTAGGCCCTTAAATCTATTTCTAACTTCCACTGTATAACCATAAGGGATTTGATTTAGGTCATACCTGAATGGTTTAGTAGTTTTCCCTACCATTTTCAATTTAAGTCTGAATTTGGCAATACGGAGTTCATGATCTGTGCTACAGTCAGCTCACAGTCTTGTTTTTGTTGACTGTATAGAGCTTATCCATCTTTGACTGCAAAGAATATAATCAATCTGATTTTGGTGTTGACCATCTGGTGATGTCCATGTATAGAGCCTTCTCTTGTGTTGTTGGAAGAAGGTGTTTGCTATGACCAGTGCATTCTCTCGGCAAAACTCTATTAGCCTTTGCCCTGCTTCATTCCGTTCTCCAAAGCCAAACTTGCCTGTCACTACAAGTGTTTCTTGACTTCCTACTTTTGCATTCCAGTCCCTATAATGAAAAGAACATCTTTTTTGTGTGTTAGTTCTAAAAGGTCTGTCTGTCTTCATAGAACCATTCAACATCAGCTTCTTCAGCATTACTGGTTGAAGCATAGGCTTGGATTACTGTGATATTGAATGGTTTGCCTTGGAAACGAACAGAGATCATTCTGTCATTTTTGAGATTGCACCCAAGGACTGCATTTCAGACTCTCTTTTTGACTATGATGACTACTTCATTTCTTCTAAGGGATTCCTGGCCACAGTAGTAGATATAATGGTCATCTGAGTTAAATTCACCCATTCCAGTCCATCTTAGTTCACTGATTCCTAGAATGTCGACGTTCGTTCTCACCAAATCCTGTTTGACCACTTCCAATTTGCCTTGATTCATAGACCTAACATTCCAGATTCCTATGTAATATTGTTCTTTATAGCATCGGACCTTGCTTCTATCACCAGTCATATCCACAACTGGGTATTGTCTTGTTTTGGCTCCATTCCTTCATTCTTTCTGGAGTTATTTCTCCACTGATCTCCAGTGATTATGGTTTCAGTGTGGCTGCCCTCTGATGCCCTCTTGCAACACCTACCGTCTAACTTGGGTTTCTCTTACCTTGAGCGTGGGGTATCTCTTCATGGCTGCTCCAGAAAAGTGCAGCCTCTGCTCCTTACCTTGGATGAGGGATATCTCCTCACTGCCACCCCTTCTGACCTTGAACATGGAATAGCTCCTCTAGGCCCTCCTGCTCCCACGCAGCCACGACTCCTTGGACGTGTGGTTGCTCCTCCCAGCCAAAGTCTCTGGCCTCAGGCGTGGAGTAACTCCTCTCAGCTGCTCCTGCACTGTTGAAGCCTGGCACTCTCGGCCACCATCCCTGAACTCAGATGTGGGGTAACTCCTCTTGGCCGCTGTCCCTCGGGCATGGGGTCCTCCCAGCTTCTGCCCCTGACCTCAGACATGGGGTAGCTCCTTGCCCATGCTATGTGTGCCAGTCACAGCTGCCCGCTGATGATGATCAGCCCTTTGAGTACTCAGAAGTTAACTGGGGACTAGGGCCAAAGGCACCATAGGGCCGGCACACTGAGACCATAATCACAGAAAACTAGCCAATCTAGTAACACTACGATTGCACCCTTGTCTAACTCAATGACACTAAGCCATGCCCATGGGGCCACCCAAAATGGACTGGTCATGGTGGAGAGATCTGACAGAATGTGGTCCACAGGAGAAGGGAATGCAAACCACTTCAGTATTCTTGCCTTGGGAACCCCATGAACAGTATGAAAAGGCAAAATGAGAGGATAGGAAAGAGGAACTCCCCAGGTCAGTAGGTGCCCAATATGTTACTGGAGATCAGTGGAGAAATAACTCCAGAAAGAATGAAGGAATGGAGCCAAAGCAAAAACAATACCCAGCTGTGGATGTGACTGGTGATAGAAGCAAGGTCCGATGCTGTAAAGAGCAATATTACATAGGAATCTGGAATGTTAGGTCTATGAATCAAGGCAAATTGGAAGTGGTCAAACAAGAGATGGCAAGAGTGAACGTCAACATTCTAGGAATCAGCGAACTAAAATGGACTGGAATGGGTGAATTTAACTCAGATGACCATTATATCTACTACTGTGGGCAGGAATCCCTCAGAAGAAATGGAGTAGCCATCATGGTCAACAAAAGAGTCCGAAATGCAGTACTTGGATGCAATCTCAAAAACGGCAGAATGATCTCTGTTCGTCTCCAAGGCAAACCATTCAATATTACAGTAATCCAAGTCTATGCCCCAACCAGTAATGCTGAAGAAGCTGAAGCTGAATGGTTCTATGAAGACAGACAAGATCTTCTAGAACTAACACCCCCAAAAGATGTCCTTTTCATTATAGGGACTGGAATGCAAAAGTAGGAAGTCAAGAAACACCTGGAGTAAGAGGCAAATTTGGCCATGGAATGTGGAATGAAGCAGGGCAAAGACTAATAGAGTTTTGCCAAGAAAATGCACTGGTCATAGCAAACACCCTCTTCCAACAACACAAGAGAAGACTCTATACATGGACATCACCAGATGGTCAACACCAAAATCAGATTGATTATATTCTTTGCAGTCAAAGATGGAGAAGCTCTATACAGTCAACAAAAACAAGACCACGAGCTGACTGTGGCTCATACCATGAACACCTCATTGCCAAATTCAAACTTAAATTGAAGAAAGTAGAGAAAACCACTAGACCATTCAAATCCCTTATGATTATACAGTGGAAGTTAGAAATAGATTTATGGGACTAGATCTGATTAATAGAGTGCCTGATGAACTGTGGATGGAGGTTCGTGACATTGTGTAGGAGACAGGGATCAAGACCATCCCCATGCAAAAGAAATGCATAAAAGTAAAATGGCTGTCTGAGGAGGCCTTACAAATAGCTGTGAAAAGAAGAGACGTGAAAAGCAAAGGAGAAAAGGAATGATATACCCATTTGAATTCAGAGTTCCAAAGAATAGCAAAAAGAGATAAGAAAGCCTTCCTCAGCAATCAATACAAAGAATTAGAGGAAAACAACAGAATGGGAAAACTAGAGAAGAAAAGAAAATTAGAGCTACCAAGGGAACATTTGAGCTTGAAGAAAATTAGAGCTACTAAGGGAACATTTCATGCAAAGATGGGCTCGATAAAGGACAGAAATGGTATGGACCTAACAGAAGCAGAAGATATTAAGAAGAGGTGGCAAGAATACACAGAAGAACTGTACAAAAAGAGATCTTCAAGACCAAGATAATCATGATGGTGTGATCACTCACCTAGAGCCAGACATCCTGGAATGTGAAGTCAAGTGGGCCTTAGAAAGCATCACTATGAACAAAGCTAGTGGAGGTGATGGAATTCCTATTAAGCTATTTCAAATCCTGAAAGATGATGCTGTGAAAGCGCTGCACTCAATATGCCAACACATTTGGAAAACTCAGCAGTGGACACAGGACTGGAAAAGGTCAGTTTTCATTCAAATTCCAAAGAAAGGCAATGCCAAAGAATACTCAAACTACCACACGATTGCGCTCATCTCACATGCTAGTAAAGTAATGCTCAAAATTCTCCAAGCCAGGCTTCAGCAATACATGAACCGTGAACTCCCTGATGTTCAAGCTGGTTTTAGAAAAGGCAGAGGAACCAGAGATCAAATTACCAACAGATGCTGGATCATCAAAAAAGCAAGAGAGTTCCAGAAAAACATATATTTCTGCTTTTTTGACTATGCCAAAGCCTTGACTGTGTGGATCACAATAAATTGTGGAAAATTCTGAAAGAGATGGCAATACCAGACTTCCTTACCTGCCTCTTGAGAAACCTGTATGTATGTCAGGAAGCACCAGTTTGCACTGGACATGGAACAACACACTGGTTCCAAATAGGAAAAGGAGTGCATCAAGGCTGTATATTGTCACTCTAATTATTTAACTTATATGCATAGTACATCATGAGAAATGCTGGGCTGGAAGGAGCACAAGCTGGAATCAAGATTGCTGGGAGAAATATCAATAACCTCAGATATGCAGATGACACCACTCTTATGGCAGAAAGTGAAGAGGAACTCAAAAGCCTTTTGATGAAAGTAAAGAGGAGAGTGAAAAAGTTGGCTTAAAGCTCAACATTCTTAAAACGGAGATCATGGCATCTGGTCCCATCACTTCATGGCAAATAGATTGGGAAGCAGTGGAAACAGTGTCAGATTTTATTTTGGGGGGGGCTCCAAAATTGCGGCAGATGGTGACTCTAGCCATGAAATTAAAAGATGCTTACTCCTTGGAAGAAAAGTTATGACCAACCTAGACAGCATATTGAAAAGCAGAGACATTACTTTTCCAACAAAGGTCCATCTAGTCAAGGCTATGGTTTTCCCAGTGATCATGTATGGATGTGAGTGTTGGACTGTGACGAAAGCTGAAAGCTGAAAAATTGATGCTTTTGAACTGTGGTGTTGGAGAAGACTCTTGAGAGTCCCTTGGACTGCAAGGAGATCCAACCTGTCCATTCTGAAGGAGATCAGCCCAGGGAATCTTTGGAAGGAATGATGCTAAAGCTGAAACTCCAGTACTTTGGCCACCTCATGCGAAGAGTTGACTCATTGGAAAAGACACTCATGCTGGGAGGGATTGGGGGCAGGAGGAGAAGGGGACGACAGAGGATGAGATGGATGTATGGCATCACTGACTCGATGGACAGAGTGGGTGAATTCCAGGAGTTGGTGATGGACAGAGAGGGCTGGCGTGCTGCTATTCATGGCGTTGCAAAGAATCGTACATGACTGAGCTACTGAACTGATCTCCAGTAGCATATTGGGCACCTACTCACCTGGGGAGTTCCTCTTTCAGTATCCTATTATTTTGCCTTTTCATACTGTTCATGGGGTTCTCAAGGCAAGAATACTGAAGTGATTTGCCATTCCCTTCTCCAGTGGACCACATTCTGTCAGACCTCTCCACCATGACCTGTTCATTTTGAATGGCCCCACATGGCATGGCTTCATTTAATTAAGTTAGACAGGCTGTGGTCTGTGTGATCAGACTGGCTAGTTTTCTGTGATTTAGGAAATCCCAATGAGAAACTTTATCATGATTTATAAGAATCAATATCTAGTGATGTATAATAACACTGAGTTTTCCCAGGTGGCAGCAGTGGTAAATAAATCGCCTGCCAAGGCGTTAGACATAAGAGACATGGGTTCATTCCCTGGGTCAGGAAGATCCCCTGGAGGAGGGCAGGGCAACCCACTCCAGTATTCTTGCCTGGATAATCTCATGGTCAGAAGAGCCTGGTGGGCTCTAGTCCATGGGGTCACACAGAGTCAGACACAACTGAATCGACTTAGCACACACAACATGCACAACATTATTGTATATCTCTATCACTGTGGTGTACTATCAGTACAGCCTATGTCAGTCAAGCACACCTATGTAGAACTCATTTTCATTTTGTTCAGGGTCACATAATTCCACCTGCATGACTAAATTACCCTAAAAACATTTTAGTAGCATTAATACACCCCAAAATGTAATATACCAGCATTTTTACTCATAACAAACCAGGTTTAGTACTTTATCAAATTCAATACTTTAGTTTGTATTATTGCAGATATATTATTCTAGTTTAAGAAATAAGCTGCATTTAAAATTTCAAAACACATCAACTATTAACTCCATTAGCAAATGTTTGCTTACATCAAATAATATAGAAAGCCTTCTTTAAGTAGCCCTTATTGAGAAAATCAGGGTTTCTTTGGAACTACAAAAATAATTTGAGTTAATACAAATGTCTGAACTTTAAAAAACTTTGTTAGTCGTATTTCCTATATTTGAAATCATGTGGTATTGTTGAAATATCATATGTAATATTAATAGCCTCTTGCTTTATGTACAAAATGGGAATCATTGTGAACTAAACATAATTATCAAGTATTAATTTTAAAACTGGTAGGCCATGGATAGATTAGTTGTGTTTTAGCTACAGGAATTTGGCAGAGCATTTTATAGATTAAGGAGAAATAATCTCAAATTTTACCAGCAACCCAAGAAGCATATTTTGGTTAAACAGTGAATTACTATTTGCTGTAGTAGTATTCAATAATGGTCACCACAAACACTGAATGAGCAAATATCAGAATCATTACTCACAGAGGAAACAAGGGATTAGGTTCCTGTGAACTGCTGGTCACAACATTTCATCAACCAAACAACACAAAACCTTGTTTTATGAGTATTTCTGTGTTATGACACTTTATTTAATATATATTGTTGATTCATTAACTTTGAATTCTTGACCAACAGCACTTTAACTCATGCCTGGACAAAATTTATTTTCTCCATAGGACACATCACAGCCTTCACACTAAATACATTTCAACAATGCTCAGGTTCCATTTGAAACAGCAAAATCATCAACAAAAACAAAAGGTAAAAAATATGGCACTAAACAGACCATAAAAGACAGTTGTTTGCAGTATGAGCTGCAAGAAGGCAGATCATTACCTTGTGTGACTTCGGTAGAATGCATACCATAAGATGACTGGAGTTTTCTACCACTATGTATGCACAAATGTCTACAAAGGATCCTGGAAAACTATCCTTACAAGGATTGATTTTAGGGTTATAAATAGCAAGGGAATTCTTAATACAGAATCCATGAATAAGGTTGATCAACTGTGTAAACATTGGACCTGTACAAGTGATTTTAGTAGGTTTTATGCTTTTTTAACAGTCATGCATATGATAATTGAAAGTCTTTTTACATCCTATAATGATATCATTCAAGCATTTATGAAGTGCTCTTGCTAATTCTAGTGTGAAAAACCTATCCCACAATCAATAACAGTGTATTAGATGTTAAATGTGATAAAACACAAGATTAAAAAAAAAAAACAACAACAACCTTGCTGCTCACTTAGGGGGAAACACTTTATAAAATATTAGAGATAATGATGAGAACACTTAAAAAGTATTTAAGTAAACTTGCTATCATAACTGTATATTTATGTGCTCTGAAACTACATCAACCCAGGTTTGTATAAAAATTTATTTGAAAGTTAGTCTTGAATAATTTATTTTTTTGATTATGAAAGGTCTTCAGAAGTACCTGCCTAATATAAAATGTAACAGTCTTATATACGTGCAAATCAATAATTTCTGCACCCTATGGTGTGTACATTTGATCATGTTTCCACTTATTCAAAAAACCTTGAGAATACAATGCAAATGAGACATGATACCTATTTTTATGAGGTACACAATTTAGTAATAAAGTCAAATAAGTAAGCAAAGAAGTAAAATATCATAAAAGATGCTATGAATTTATACACAGAGGCTCCATAGGAGAGATACCTATTTCAGACTTCATAGGAGTTAGGGGGGAGCAGAGATAAAGGTTATGAAAATGTTTCCAGAAGAATAGACACCTGAGCTGAGCTCTGAAGAGTGAGTATGAGTTAAACAGGCTACGATGCAACAGTTGAGAGGGATGACAAATGCACTAAGCCAGGCACTACATATAGATTTATAAGAATCAAAAAGCACTTAAGTGTCAAACATGGAAGCAGAAAGATATGAAGCTGCAGAAGTAAATTGTATAAAGATCATGAAGAAATGTGCTTGCCTGTTTGGTCAAAATACTTGAAGAAAATAATATAGGGATATTGCTGAATTTTAAACAGAGAAGTGACATGTTAACTTGTGATAGTTTTAAAGTATGACCCCACATTCTTTGACATTATTCTATGACTGCTTGACCACTAGAATAGAATCTAGCATAAGTGGGGCTGTGCCAGTTTCTAGGTATTTGCCTTTCCAGGCAATGTCTCCTTCTTGACTCTGGGGACAGATGTTCTTAGAAACCATCTTTAAGGAACTCCAAGCAGTTCAGAAAACCCCATGTGTAAAGGAACTAAAGCCCTTGACCTTCAGCTGAGCTTCCAACTATAACCAAATGTGAATGAGCCATTTTGGAAGTTATTTTCAAGCTTTTAATTGAGTGCCCCTTTGATACTGTGTGAAGTAGAGATGGGTCCTTCCTTCCAGTTCCTAACAAAATTGCAGATTTATGAGCTAAGTAAATTATTGATTTAAGGCCTTGAATTTTGGGGTGGTCTATAATGTGCAATGGGTAGATAGAATAACAAGACTTGTTTTTACAAATATGGCTGATAATATTTACAGTATGGAAGTAAGATTGGGAAAGACAAAACTACAGATAGGAAAGTCACCTGAAAGATCACTCAAAGATACAGATAAGAAATGATGATGGCCAAAACCTAAGTATGGGAGTGAGGACCACTTACAATAATGAACTATATTTTTTACCATAAGTCAATTTTATGTAGATAAATTATACATTAATAAAACTTAAAAAATATCATGCTCAGTTTTATGACAGGTATATTGATGTTTATGTGAAAATTGCATAAAGAAATCTCTTCCTTGAACTTTTATTTTCCTGCCACTGTAAATGGTTATTCTGCCAGTAAAAATCTTGGTGAGGCTTGATAATTAGTCACCAGTATGATGTACAATATTCCCATATAGAACAGGCATACTACACTGGACAATATTAAATTGTCTCATGTTTCACTTTTATTAGAATATTGGTCTGAGAAAATTTATATTAGTGGGAGATATTTTATAGTATATGCAGGACATTCACTTCCTGTTTACCATAGATTTTATTCTTTAGGCCAACTGCTAATATGTGTTGAACTGCATTAACCTAAAATTCTTTCATTCAGTTAACTTACTTTGCTATATACTCAAGTTATAGTAAAGGTCTAAAACATTTAAACAAAGCACAATATTTCATTTATCTTAAAGATTTATTAAAGACACTTCAATACATTATTCCAGTTATTACCTACATGAAAAAAAAACTTCCCATAAATCAAAACAGTTACTTACATGAGAAAGGTGATTCACACTGTTTTTTATGTATAATATAAACAATGTATTTGACCAGATTTCCTTTTGTTCCTTTGGCAACCAGGAAGTTCAGACTGAATTGTGGCTCAAATTTAGTGATTACATTGAAACAGTGAATTGCATGTCTATGTGCTCACTGTCATTGTAGATAGTCCTGACTTTTAGTTACTTTTCTTCATGTAATTGTGTTTATGTTAGAATTTTCTTAATAGAAGCAAAATCTTGTTGGCATCAACAGAAAAAGAAAATGTGAAATAAAAATCTCAGGTATGTGTGGAACCAGAGATTTCAGTTTGTCAAGCTACCTTTTTGTCCTATTCCTGCTCCTTTCTACAACCTTGCTTCATCTTGCCTACCTGTGGAAAACAGAATATGCCTATCTCACAGATACAAATTTGCATGATACAGGTCTTATTCCATGAAAAATTCATCTGTTTGTAGTGTTTCCTGCCTCTACCCATCTCTATTTCTCTCCTTCCTCCCATTTCCACATTTACTCACCTTCATTGTCTCTACCAGTTCATACATTTTTAAGAAAGTGATTCCAATTGGATCAGCTTAAGTAAAATTCCCACCTCCATTGGGCATATATATGGAGGCCAGAAGGTTGTGGGGAAACTCACATAAATTAATGTCCAGAAAAGCCCAGTGGGAAGATGGGTTTTTGTGAGTCAGGCAGACGTTGCAAATAATGTCTACCTCAGCATTCAAGTAAGGTTCTTAAAGTCCTCTATGGAAAGCCTTATAATGCTCATAATGAATCTTTAGTGCTCACAGAACCTAGGAAATATGAGTTTTATTATTTCCATTTTATCAATGAAGAAACTGAGACACAGGGAATTTAAGTGATTTAACCAAATAACACAGGAACTAAGTGGCAGATCTTGGATTTTTAACTGAGCTAATCTGGCTCCAGGGTCTGGGCTTTTAGCTTCTGTAAGACACTACCTCTCTGGGTGGAGGAAAGAAGAGTGAGGGAATTGTATGTAGTATCCTGTCCTCATCATAACATGCTATCTAGAAGAATTAATATTCATATTTAGAGAGTCAAGTATCTGACACAGGCTTTTATGCAGACATTGTTTCAATATTACATTGATTTACTAGTGCTGCAATACTTCCACTGGCCCCAGAAAATGGATATAATATTTGGAATTATTTTAAGAGTGATGGCCACATTTTTCTGAAACTTCAGTCATATCTTTTGCAAAATGGAGTCAGAATTAACATCAGTCATTGCTTTACTCTCACCCACAAATTAAAAGAATGCTTTATAAAGGCAATCTAACACCTGAAGTATATTTGTATAATATTTAGGTAATATATTATTAATAACTCAAAATAAAACAAACATTGTAACCTCAGCCTTTAATTTAAACAGAAAATTTGATATGGTTGATACTTCATGATACAGGTCTACATAACAAATGAGAAAGAATCATATATTTTACACATTTTGTGCTAGTTCCTTTCTAAAGAAAACTAAGTTTAAAGAAATAATTCAGGAATCAATCATTCATTCAGTAATTCTATTACAGACTACTATGTGCCAGATACTAAGCTAAGAGCAGACTTATGACACATCATACATTTTAAAATAACTGATCTATCAAAGTAGATACTATATTAATATTCCATATTTAGATGATAAAAATATACACAGAAAATTTGAGATTTGAGGTTCTTTCTGAAAATTACACACTGGAAGCTGGGTGTCCATCTTAATAAGCATTCTTTCCCACAATATTCCACAAATATCTAAAAACTATATTCCTTTAAAATTTTCTTGGTAATTAGAGCTTGATGAAAATTGCTGTTAATATAAACCACCTGCCCTTCAAAAGAATGACACATATATGGAGGCTGACCAAACCATTCATTGCTTCACTTAGGACAGGCTTAGGTCAGAACTACCATGATTGATAGCTATAGGTTGAGACTGCATGGCTAATGGAAATGTTAAACACAAAGCAACTTCTGTCAACATAAATGATTGGCTCTTTAAATGGCAGAGCAGTTTAAGAATGACATCCTGAATCAATCCTTAACTAATTGGAAAATTAATTAGTGCCTGTCATTTTAACCCTGAGTATTTTAAAGCTTCAGTTTGATTACAGTTAACTAGCTGCCTGCAAGAAGCCAGTTTATAAATTCCACCAAACTGTCTGTTTTTTCACAAGATATCACCTTTCATGGTCTTGGTGTCTATTAATATTTAAAAATCCATCAACCCACTAATGCCCATCAATGACTGGCAAATTAGTAAACTGTGTCTTGCTTAATATTATCTCTTTCATTGTAGTTCTTGCAAATTTAGCTATTGCTACTATTTCCATTAGGCCTACTAACATATTAAAATGACACTAGCTAACCATAGAAAAGTCATAAAATATGTCTATTCACTCTTTTCCGAAAGGCTAACTGTTGAGTATTTTAACACTTAGAATATGCTAAAGGACCAAAAAGCCATTAACAGAGGTAAATAAAACTTAATTACGAATCGCCTAGCATAGTTAAGTCATCTGTTGGTTATTATTATAGTTTCTTTAGTAGCCACAAAAGTAAAGTCCAGGAGAAATTTTATCAGAGAAAAGGACTTAACACTTAATGAATATCTGCTAGTTGTTTTGCTGGGTATTTGGGTATTATGTGCTTAACTTTCAATACATCCTTATAAAGTGGATAAAAGACCTTGATGCTGGGAAATATTGAAGGCAGGAGGAGAAGGGGACAGCAGAGGATAAGATGGTTGGATGGCATCACAGATATGATGGACAAGAGTTTGAGTAGGCTCTGAGAGTTGGTGATGGACAGGTGAGTCTGGTGTGCTGCAGTCCATGGGGTCATAAAGAATTGGACATGACTGAGCAACTGAAATGAACCAAACTGAATTGACTTTCATCCCGCAGATAAAGAGATAATCAAAGAATCTAAGTTATTTATAAGAGGCCACCTAGGCAATGAGGTATTAAATTAAATTCAAGCTTTCTAAGCTTGTGTTATTTTCACAGCACTATACTCCAATCCATGTATGGATGAAATAGGAAAATGGACAATTCACAGATATGAAAACATTCCTCATCAATTAACATAAGAGTAAATATACATCAGTTCAGTTCAGTTCAGTCACTCAGTCATGTCTGACTCTTTGCGACCCCATGAACCACAGTACGCCAGGCAGCCCTGTCCATCACCAACTCCCAGAGTCCACCCAAACCCATATCCATTGTGTTGGCGATGCCATCCAACTATCTCATCCTCTGTCATCCCCTTCTCCTCCTGCCCTCAATCTTTCCCAGCATCAGGGTCTTTCAAATGAGTCAGCTGTCCACATCATGTGGACAAAGTATTCAGGTTTCAGCTTCAACATCAGTCCCTCCAATGAACACTCAGGACTGACCTCCTTTAGGATGGACTGATTGGATCTTCTTGCAGCCCAAGGGATTCAAGAGTCTTCTCCAACACCACAGTTCAAAAGCATCAATTCTTCAGTGCTCAGCTTTCTTTATAGTCCAACTCTCATATCCATAATGACTACTGGAAAAACCATAGCCTTGACTAGACGGACCTTTGTTGGCAAAGTAATATCTCTGCTTTTTAAAATGCTATTTAGGTTGGTCATAACTTTCCTTCCAAGGAGCAAGCATCTTTTAATTTCATGGCTGCAATCACCATCCACAGTGATTTTGGAGCCCAGAAAAATAAAGTCAGCCACTGTTCCCACTGTTTCCCCATCTACTTGCCATGCAGTGATGGGACTGGATGCCATGATCTTAGTTTTCTGAATGTTGAGATTTACATGCATTAGAATAAAAGTGAAGTCGCTCAGTCGTGTCCGACTCTTTGTGACCCCATGGACTGTAGCCTGCCAGGCTCCTCTCTCCATGGGATTCTCCAGGCAAGAATACTGGAGTGGGTTGCCATTTCCTTCTCCAGGGGAATCTTCCCAACACAGGGATCGAACTCAGGTCTCCCACATTGCAGGCAGGCACTTTAACCCCTGAGCCACCAGGGAAGCTTTAAAGAAATTGCAAATCTAAATAATCACAATACATCATGTTTATCTATGAAAGAAGTGCTGATTTAAAATGTTAGTATCTAATGATAGTGAAAATACAGAAAATATGTCCACTGCTACTTTGCTTGAGGAACAATAAAGTAGAACTATTTGTCGAAGAGTATTGGGATTTATAAACCACAAGTAAAACCACATTCGGTTAATCTAATTCAATGATCTATTTTTGAGAATCTAGACTGAGAAAATAATAAAAAATAGTGATTTTGTTTTTATGTAAAGATCTACATCATTACATACGGAAGCAGATATGTAAATAGTTGTACATTAATTAGATAGATTGTATGCAGGACTTGAAGAAGGCTGAGCACCGAATAACTGATGCTTTTGAACTGTGGTGTTGGAGATTTCTTTGGAAGGAATGATGCTAAAGCTGAAACTCCAGTACTTTGGCCACCTCGTGCGAAGAGTTGACTCATTGGAAAAGACTTTGATGCTGGGAGGGATTGGGGGCAGGAGGAGAAGGGGACAACAGAGGATGAGATGGCTGGATGGCATCACTGACTCGATGGACGTGAATCTGAGTGAACTCCGGGAGTTGGTGATGGACAGGGAGGCCTGTAATTCATGGGGTCGCAAAGAGTCGGACAAGACTGAGCAACTGAACGGAAATGATGCAGGACTTTCAATTATTATGAAAGGTATACCATTATTAAGGAAAATATCATAATATAAAGTTTAAAAAATCATATGAAATATTATATAAGAATTGTCATTATAACTGTACAAATACAGAAAAAGGCAAAAAGACTCTATGAAAGTACTCAGAAGCTCTAACAAAACTGGTGCTGCCATGCATTGTATGTTTCCTGTCTCTACTGAATACTTTACAAAAACAGTACTAAAAGATGGACCACCACAAGTCTACACAAATTATAGGAATTTGCATAGAGGAAATTATAATTAGGTATAATCAATTCCTTGAAATAAATGATAAGAGAATAGTGATTATTTCGGAGAAATTGCATCCTTGACACCATGGACAAAAGTTTCCTTTTCTTCTTATGATGAAGTTTGACATGATCAGTGTGGAAGGGATGCTTCTACCAATTAGTTGGTCTTTGTCACTAAGTGCCTACTAACTCAGATCATGTACAGGAAAGTTCTTGACAAGCTTTGTAATGGTATATAGTAGGCTATTATTCCTATAATAAATAGAAGAGTTTTGATATCTAAGATGAGATAAGTGTAGACATTCTTCCTTTTTAATAATTAATTTTGGACTTTTGGATTGCAGCCATTCTGACTGGCATGAAATTGTACCTCATTGTAGTTTTGATTTGCATTTCTCTGATAATGAGTGATGTTGAGCATCTTTTCATGTGGTTGTTAGCCATCTGTATGTCTTCTTTGGAGAAATGTCCATTTAGTTATTTGGCCCATTTTTTGATTGGGTCATTTATTTTTCTGGAATTGAGCTACAGGTGTTGCTTGTACATTTTTGAGATTAGTTGTTTGTCAATTGCTTCATTTGCTATTATTCTCCCATTCTGAAGGCTGTCTTTTCACCTTGATTATGGTTTCCTTTGTTGTGCAGAAGCTTTTAAGTTTAATTTCACACCAGTCAGAATGGCTGCGATCCAAAAGTCTGCAAGCAATCAATGCTGGAGAGGGTGTGGAGAAAAGGGAACCCTCTTACACTGTTGGTGGGAATGCAAACTAGTAGAGCCACTATGGAGAACAGTATGGAGATTCCTTAAAAAACTGGAAATAGAACTGCCTTATGACCCAGCAATACCACTGCTGGGCATACACACCGAGGAAACCAGAATTGAAAGAGACACGTGTACCACAATGTTCATCACGGCACTGTTTATAATAGCCAGGACATGGAAACAACCTAGATGTCTATCAGCAGATGAATGGATAAGAAAGCTGTGGTACATATACACAATGGAGTATTACTCAGCCATTAAAAAGAATACATTTGAATCAGTTCTAATGAGGTGGATGAAACTGGAGCCTGTTATACAGAGTGAAGCAAGCCAGAAAGAAAAACACCAATACAGTATACTAATGCATATATATGGAGTTTAGAAAGATAGTAACTATAACCCTGTATGTGAGACAGCAAAAGAGACACAGATGTATTGAACAGTCTTTTGGACTCTGTGGAAGAGGGCAAGGGTGGGATGACTTGGGAGAATGGCATTGAAACATGTATATCATATATGAAACAAATAGCCAGTTCAGGTTCAATGCATGATACTAGATGCTCGGGTCTGGTGCACTGAGACTACCCAGAGGGATGGTATGGGGAGGGAGGAAGGAGGGGGGTCCAGGATGGGGAACACGTGTATACCTGTAGTGGATTCATGTTGATGTATGGCAAAACCAATACAATATTGTAAAGTAATTAACCTCCAATTAAAGTAAATAAATTTATATTTTTAAAAAATAAAAAATAAATAAAAATTAATTTTGGGATCCATAATTATTCAAGTTTGTGCTCAGGCCTACTTTCTTTAGGTTTTTTTTTTTTTTCTTTTCTTTTCTTTTTAGTTATTTTAGGTGAACACAGGCCCTTCTGAATGTTTATACCATAAATGTTTTTCTCTGCGAAGTGTTAGTTGCTCAGCTGTGTCCAGCTGTTTGCAGACCCATAAACTATAAGGTACAAGTTTCCTTAGTCCATGGAATTCTCCAGGCAAGAATATGGGAGTAGGTAGCCATTCCCTTATTAAGGAGATCTTCCCAAACTTGAATTCAGGTCTCCTGCATTGCAGGCAGATTCTTTACCATCTGAGTCACCACGGAAGCCCTATACCATTCTCTAGAAATAGTCAAACCAAGGAACATAGAAACACAGATTTGTGAAGCTTCCATATATTATGAATAGTGAGAATATGCAAGAAATTGTACAAAATTAGGGGAAATGTGTAGTAAATATGCATAGTATTATGAAAAATTAATTACTAATGATAATCACAGGATGTTCATATAGAAGTAAGCTAAAACTACAGACAGACCTGCACTCTATTTTTAAATAGTGTTTCCCATATCACTACTGTTTACTGATTCATATCTCTACATTATTCCAGAATGGATGTAAGTCAAAAATTACTTATTTTTAAACATAAATATCATTGTTTCAAATGTTTCTGTAGAGGTTCAGGAAACTGACAAATGTTAATGAACAGAAAGCAATAGAATAGCACACCACTCCAATATAATATAAAATGGGGGAGATGTGGCCTTTAGCATTTATATTTGTATTTACATCCCACAGTGACTTCAGTTTTTCTTGATCACTTTTCAATCAGATTTATTCAAACTATTCAGGTGAATTAATTTTCTCCTTTAAGTCTACAACCTATCTCTAAGATTTCTGGACATTCCACATCTCTCCCCACCTTAGCCACCTTTAGATAAATGGATAAGTAGACTCTTGGAGACATATCTTATATGCAAAACAGGATTACATGAGATTGTAAGGAAACTGGAAAAAGTGATTTTATTTGGCATATGTTGGTGTTGAAGTAATTTCAAGGTGGATTGCAGAAGGAAATCAATTTCTGTAGAAACATGTAATTCTTCATATAATTTTGAGTTTTCCTATTTTGCACAATTTACAACACTCTTAAATGTGTACATGGTTATTTTTTTATAGCTTTCATTGCTGCTTAAAGTAGCATTCATCGTTAACTCAGTAACTAACACCCTTGATAATTAGTTAGAGATGCACTGGCTCAGCAGGAATCAGTTACCATTGGGCAGTAATAAGCACGTAGCAGTCTGAAGCAGAAAACACTAACATGGCAGCTTAGGAAACACAAGGCAGCCATGACACATAATATTTCTGATTCAAATTATTGATGCATAATGGCCATGAAAATGAAATCTATGTCCTTGACTATTAAGAACAGACTCTGGGAAACAGCTTTCAAACAAGTATATATATGGAACAAAAACATGCTGCTCCTTTTTTTCACACTAAATAAAAGAGTGAAAGATGTTTAAGAGGCTAGAAGACAGTGATACCTGGAAATTACATATGTGACTACGTGCTCTATTTATGAAAGGTAAAAGAATAAAAGAGGTGTTTTGATAAACAAAACCCACACCTGGATCAACTAAACACTGGTCTTCAAATATGATTGCCCCCTTTCCCATTACATTCGTACACTGCTGATGTATGTCAAGTCTATAGAGCAGTTCTAAGCATATAGCAAGCATTTAATAAACACCTAATACTATTGAAGTTTTTGCGCTGTTACTGCTACTACTATTTCTACATTACTGCTACTGGCTATAACCTCAGTAAACTTTTTGGAGGAGACTGTGGAACTTTCTCCAACAGGGCAGAGCAACAAAATAATCCACTTTTAAAATAAGGAGATATAAAGTAGGCTTCTATCTTTATCATTTCTAGGTGCCTGACTTTGGGAAAGTCAAATAATGTCTGCAATTCCATTTTTTGTCCTTAAAAAGAAGGTATTAGTAATTGATATTTACAGATTTAACAAAAAGGTATCAAAAAATTAAATGTAATATATAAATATCATCTATCATTTATGATATACAGTGGAAATCAGAAAAGGATTCAAGGCATTAGATCTGATAGACAGAGTACCTGAAGAACTATGGACTGAGGTTCACGACATTGCAAGGAAGCAAGGATGAAGACCATCCCCAAGAAAAATAAATGCAAAAAAGCAAAATGGCTGTCAAAGGAGGCCTTACAAATAGCTGTGAAAAGAAGAGAAGTGAAAAGCAAAAGAGAAAAGGAAAGATATACCCATTTGAATGCAAAGTTCCAAAGAATAGCAAGGAGAGATAAGAAAGCCTTCCTCAGTGATCAATGCAAAGAAATAGAGGAAAACAACAGACTGGGAAAGACTAGAGATCTCTTCAAGAAAATTAGAGGTACAAAGGGAAAAGTTCATGCGAAAAAGGTCACAATAAAGGTCAGAAATGGTATGGACCTAACAGAAGCAAAAGATATTAAAAAGAGGTGGCAAGAATACAGAGAACTATACAAATAAGATCTTCATGACCCAGATAATCACAATGGTATGATTACTACCTTAGAGCCAAACATCCTGGAATGTGAAGTCAAGTGGATTGGCGTCACTATGAACAAAGCTTGTGGACGTGATGGAATTCCAGATAAGCTATTTCAAATCCTAAAAGATGATATTGTGAAAGTGTTGCACTCAATATGCCACCAAATTTGGAAAACTCAGCAATGGCCACAGGAATGGAAAAGGTCAGTTTTCATTCCAGTCCCAAAGAAGGGCAATGCCAAAGAATGCTCAAACTACCACACAACTGCACTTAACTCACATGCTAGTAAAGTAATGCTCAAAGTTCTCCAAGCCAGGCTTCAACAGTACATGAACTGTGAACTTCCAGATGTTCAAGCTGACTCTAGAAAAGGCAGAGGAACCAGAGATCAAATTGCCAACATCTGTTGGATCATTGAAAAAGCAAGAGAGTTCCAGAAAAAACATCTATTTCTGCTTTATTGACTATGCCAAAGCCTTTGACTGTGTGGATCACAATAAACTGTGGAAAATTCTGAAAGAGATGGTAATACCAGACCACCTGACCTGCTGCTTGAGAAATCTGTATGTAGGTCAGAAAGCAATAGTTAGAACTGGACATGGAACAACAGACTGGTTCCAAATACGAAAAGGAGTACATTGAGGCTGTATCTTGTCACCCTGATTATTTAACTACTATGCAGAGTACATCATGCAAAATGCCAGGCCAGATGAAGCAAAAGCTGGAATCAAGATTTCCAGAAGAATTATCAGTAACCTCAGATATGCAGATGACACCACCCTTATTGCAGAAAGTGAAGAAGAACTAAGGGACTCTTGATAAATGTCAAAGAGGAAAGTGAAAAAGTTGGCTTAAAATTAAAGATCAGAACTTAAAACTAAAACTTCATCTTAAAACTTAAACTTTTAAACTAAAACTTCAGAAAACTAAGGTCATGGCATCTGATCCCACCACTTTATGGCAAATAGATGAGGAAACAATGGAAACAGTGACAGACTTTATTTTGGGGGACTCCAAAATCAGTGTAGATGGTGACTGCACCCATGAAATTAAAAGTTGCTTGCTTTGGAAGAAAAGTTATGACCAACCCAGACAGCATACTTAAAAGCAGAGATATTATTTTGCCAACAAAGGTCCATCTAGTCAAAGCTATGGTTTTTCCAATAGTCATGTATGGATGTGAGAGTTGGACCATGAAGAAAGCTGAGCGCCGAAGAATTGATTCTTTGGAACTGTGGTGTTGGAGAAGACTCTTGAGAGAGTCCCTTGGACTGCCAGAACATCCAACCAGTACATCCTAAAGGAAATCAGTCCTGAATATTCATTGGAAGGACTAATGCTGAAGCTGAAACTCCAATACTTTGGCCGTCTGATGTGAAGAACTGACTCATTGGAAAAGACCCTGATTCTGGGAAAGATTAAAGGCAGCAGGAGAAGGGGATGACAGAGGATGAGATTATTGGGTGGCATCACCGACTCAATGGACATCAGTGTGAGTTAAGTCCTGGAGTTGGTGATGGACAGGGAGGCCTGGCATGCTGCAGTCCATGGGGTCGCAAAAGTCGGACACAACTGATCGACTGAACTGAACTGAAAAAAGTCTTTGTCTTTCAAGGTGTCTATCCTCTTATCTCACCCTTTCTACAATCTTTATATTGTCTACCAGCCTTTAGATCACAAGTCCACATTCTTTGAAGTTTTTGTCAATTAATCTATATCCTTTTTTTTCACTACAACTCTTCATTGTTTTCAAAATTTAAATAGATTAGGCCTAGCCTACTAAATATTGAACTTCTTTTACATAAATAACTTGACCTCCACTTCTCTCAAAAACATTCTTCTATTGCCCTATGCTGGATTGTCATCATCCATACCTGCTTAACTGATTTCCGAAATTCTCAAAATGGAAAAGCATTTAATTTCATGCCATCCTTACAACAACTCTCCCATAAACTTTTCTATTATTTTACCCCTCCAGAACACCCATTAGCAATAAATCTCCTTTGACTAGTGAAGACCTCCAGTCCTTTGAGCTAGTCCTTCATAAGGCCCTTTGGGATTCAAGTAATGCCTACTTAAACTAGCTCAACCATAAAAGAAAATTTTAATATATGATGCAGGCATATCTCATAGAATCAAATGAATAGTAGGAATAGAGCCAAGCATCAAAAGATATTAGAATCAAAAACTTCAAAGATATCAGGATCACAAGCAGTATTTGGTAGTTGTGTTTGTGTTCTGCCTGTTCTCTGTGTGTTTTTCTTATGAGACACTGGCATTTTTTCCTTTGCCAAGCAGTAGTAGCAAAACCCTACTACAAAGTTCCTACAGTAATTTACCTCAGTGCCAGTCTAACACAGATTTAATGATTATTTCTGAACTCCAACTTGTGGAAGAAAAAGCTTACCTCTCAATAATCTGATGTTGATTGATAGGTCAGTGAAAAACCATGAAGGGTTGACTCCTAGGCCAATTAACTACGACTGGGAATAGAATACATAGTCAGATAAATATGGCTACTAAGTACCAAAGAAAGAAGCTTTGTAAATAAGAAGGACATGATATAAATTATTCAGTTCAGTTCAGTTCAGTCACTCAGCCATGTCCGACTCTTTGTGACCCCATGAATCACAGCACACCAGGCCTCCCTGTCCATCACCATCTCCTGGAGTTCACTCAAACTCATGTCCATTGAGTCAGTGATGCCATCCAGCCGTTTCATCCTCTGTCATCCCCTTCTCCTCCTGCCCCCAATCACTCCCAAAGATACAGAGTCTTTTCCAATGAGTCAGCTCTTCTCATGAGGTGGCCAAAGTACTGGAGTTTCAGCTTTAGCATCATTCCTTCCAAGGAACACGCAGGGTTGATCTCCTTCAGAATGGACTGGTTGGATCTCCTTGCAGTCCAAGGGACTCTCAAGAGTCTTCTCTAACACCACAGTTCAAAAGCATAGGACTCTTGTATTTTTTCAGTCTAGTAGTGACCTCATAGATTCATTTTTCTCATTTTATACTCAACTTCCTGGTTGCTCTTCAGTGATAATCTAGATTGCTCTACTGTATTCATGCTCTCTATTCCCTGATAATATGTAATACTGGGTCATTCAAAGTAATATCTTTATCTACTGCTATTTATTGAGTATTATATAAGAAACCATAATCCTACAAGTCTGCATATTCAAAGGGAAGTTTTAATGAACTACCTGGTACTGAACACATTCCAACAGTCCTTCCATTGACTCCTAATAAATTTTACTGAACACATTCCAAAAATTCTTCCATTGATTTCTAATAAATTATTTCTAAATTCTTACTTTATTTCAAATGTATACTACTTCAAACTCTTCTAGCTCCTCTCACACACAAGCAGAATTTCAGTATCTGACATTATCTCCAAATTTTCAGTAGATACAGAGGCCATCATGCAGCAAATCCTCAGCTCCCTCAATTTCTAAAATCACCCATGAGTTGATTCTGTTCTTAAGCTAGATGTAATGATCATCAATAGGCTAATTGCCCCTAACTCCATATTCTAGCCTCCATCTTCCTGAATTCAAAAATAATCCAATCTAATCTATTGTGGAATCTAAACTATCAGTTATCACATCTGCCTCTTGTATCTGAATTATTTTCCTATCCATGTGCTTCCCCCTCATCTACAGCATGTAAATATGATCAATTAACTCCCATCCCCTCAATAAAAAACTTTTCCTTAATCTCCTTGCATCACGTGCTGCTTGCTGAGATCCTCTTCACTAGAACCTTCTTTAAGAAAGCAGTTTCTACATCTACTTTCTGACCACCTACTCACTTCCTAGCACACTGAAATGTGGCTCCTGACAGTAAATCCCACAGAAATTTCTGAAGTTAGACTCAACAGTGACATTCTATTTGTCAGGTTCACCACTGTCTTCTGGTTTCTCCCTATCTCCACATCTACCTCAATGCTGCCTCCTTTTTCTTCCAGCCTTTCAAGAGTAAGTTTACTTAAGAGGAGTCCAACACCACTGATGGCTAGTTAAACAGCCATTTTCTATCCCCTATCCCTCACTGGAAAATTCCACTGCATGTAACAAAAGCTCAAAATGAATACGATACTCTTTCCCAAATTCCTTTGAGAATGTTGATGTCTGTATGGTCAGTTCTCTCCAAAAGAAAGTAGAAAACTCTTCCAAGGATCTTTCTAGAAAAACTTTTCTCACAAATAAAAAGATGAAAGAGTAAAACTCTCATCCTGTCTCTTACTCCTTGCTATATGTGGACTTACTATATATAATAATAGTAACAGCCTTGGGAGCCACTTTTAAAATTCTTTTTATTTAATTAATTTATTTATTTGGCTGTGCCAGGTCTTAGTTGCAGCATGTGGGATCTAGTTCCCTGACCAGGGATTGAACCCAAGTCCCCTGAATTGGGAGCATGGAATCTAAGCCATTGGACCACCAGGGAAGTTTGGGGAGTCATTTTTTGACAATAAAGAAATAGCTTAAAGATCAAAAGTGGAAAGATCTTTGGTACTTGATGATAACATGAGCCTCTAAATCAATACTGTGATTAGCAATCTGCTGATTTCCTTGTTCTGTGGGAATAATTTTTTTTTTCTTAACCTACCTTTAGCTTTCTATTACTGGTTATTTTTAATTCTTACCCATTTAAGTCTCAAAATCATTTAATCCTTTGGCTTCAACTATAATATATTACATGGCAATTAAAAAGCACATGGTATCCTGGCATGTAATAGATGAACAATGAATATTTACTGAAATTTGAGCAAACTATTTTGATTCTATTTATCTCCTGGAATACTTTCCTATTTTCTTCAGGGAAAAATTCAGACTCTTTGGTATCATGGAAAGTCTATTGTTCAAGCTGACAGTACTGTCCGTAACTTTGTGTACCTTTGCCTAAGCGAATAGCTTTAAGTTGTTTTTCCTGTCCCTTCCTTTTAGCTTTGTGAAGTCTCAATGTAAGTCATGTACAGCTACTCTGATAACCCTTGTTTTCTGCTGGAGGCACTTAAATCCTCCCTCCTCTATGTTCGTGGCATCTGTTCATACCTTTATTACAGCATTTATCAACTTATATGGCAATGATTTGTTTACCTGTCTCTCCCTACACTGTGAGTGCCATGAAAAGGAGAACTGTTCCTTATCTAAGTGAGCCCAGATCCCAGCTCACTGTCTGGCACAGAGTGGAAACCCAATTAATTATTCTGTTATGAGTAATGAGTCTTGCTCATTAGTTTCTCAGGAGCAAAAGTCAGATAATAGCTTGGTTTTTATTTCCTTTGTAAATTCTAAAAAGATGACAGTCTTAAAAAGCATATGTTAGGAGATTAGATAATAACAAGAACACTGGCTGAAATCACACAACTTATGTATTTGAAAACACATAACTTTGCCAATGTTTTAATATATCACCTTAATTAATTATAACATCAACATGTTTACAATGCCAGGAAGGGACATTGCTCATATTTTACTACCTCACTGCAAATATATAAGCAAGAAAATTACCTATTAAAGGATGATTTCAATGTTATCATTAAGTATCTGTGCCCATATAGTTTTTCCTCTAATAATTCATATTTTAGACAGAATCCTTAACTTTTTTCTGACTAAACCAGAAACTATCCACTTCCCTGTGATATTACTTTGCTTCATGTCCTTGCAATATGTCACTGGCAAGAAGAGGTGGTTGTCATTTCTTTCTCCCTTGGCCAGTAATAAGGTACATCCATCAGTTGTGCGCACCCCACTTTTCTGCTCAGATGTCTCCTCTGATGTAGAGCAGAAAAGAGAGCAGGATGGAGGGAAGGATGCTCACTTAGTTCTAGTACTATGTTTGTGGGTAAAGCAAATTGCAAGCTCTAAGGCTCACATGAGAGAGGCCTCTCCAGCTTCTTTCTGATCCCCAGCAAAACTTCAGTTTGTAGATCTGCACCTTACCTTTGTTTTGAGGTAAGTTTTTGTACTTGCGCAAATAAGTCAGATGTTTTTTATAAAATCAAATAGCAATTTTCCTCAACTTTGTTGTTTAATATAAAAAAGATACTGATTCATATAATTGTCACTTCTCAGCATCATTCATTTGGGAAATGTGGGATGCTTTCCAAGCTGTGACTAACCTGTATCTTTTCTAATCACATTTCCAGAATCAGCAGCCAGGAAATGCAGGTTTTTTTCCCTTTTCCACGTAAGACGAAAATGGATTAAATATCTGGTGATAGATTATACTGCAATTTTACTGCAGAACACAGATCTAGAACCAGGTACCATACATAATTACATGAAAACCAAAATGAAACTGCTCTAAGTAAAACTAAATAAATATCTCCATAAACAAAATTTCAACAATATTGCAACAAACCTGAAACATACATGATCAATAAGAGCTTACTGAATGAATGAGCAAGTGAATGAGTTTATCTTTTGGTAAATCTTGGGTAAATCTATAAAGTAAATGGTTTCATCATAAACCTGCTCAGTCTTAAGGAAGTTTTGACTTGAATATTCAAAACACATGCATCCAGGATTACATTGAGCAACAATCTGCACATAAAGTTAAACACTGGAGACTTTTATTTCCATCAGCCTCTTTTTCATTAATAACATTAGCCTGAGAAAAGTTCAGATGTACTATGTGTCTCATCCCTCATATAAAATTCTGTTGCTTATGCCTAACAGCAATTAGATCCAACTAGTCCATTCTAAAGGAGATCAGCCCTGGGGTGTTCTTTGGAAGGAATGATGCTAAAGCTGAAACTCCAGTACTTTGGCCACCTCATGCGAAAAGTTGACTCATTGGGAAAGACTCTGATGCTGGGAGGGATTGGGGGCAGGAGGAAAAGGGGACGAGAGAGGATGAGATGGCTGGATGGCAATACCAACTTGATGGACGTGAGTCTGAGTAAACTCCAGGAGATAGTGATAGACAGAGAGGCCTGGCGTGCTGCAATTCATGGGGTCGCAAAGAGTCAGACACTACTGAGCGACTGAAATGAACTGAACTGAACTGAACAGCAATTACTTAGTGAAACATTTCCCCCAGCCCCCAACAGTATGCATGGAATTGGGGAGAAAAAATCAGTGAGCAAGCCTGTCCTTATGTCTTGCATTCACATCTACATAAGTATCTCAAAGAACAATAAATAAATAAATTTTATTTATTTTTTCTCACCTCAAAGGAATCCAAATCTAGTAAGAAGAAAAATCAATTAATACCGGAGAATACTTAGGATGACAATAGTTGGTGGCATATGGGAACATTTCTCTTCATTATGATTGTGCTAACAAAGACACTTTGCAGAGTGAGACCAAAATCATATAAACCTTTATAATACAATGGATGAAGAAGATTCCTTCTACCATTTATTATTGTCAAAGAAGAAAGTCAGGTTTACATTAGAAATCTAGCCATGGAGGAAGGGAGATAGTCTCTTAGGTATATGAATTCACTTATGCCCTCTTCTTAAAAAAAAAAAAAAAGCATACATGCCATTTATCAAGAAAGGGCCCATAAAAGAGAGACTTAAATTTCATAAGCATTTAGACTGTTTTTTTTCCTATCTCACCATGGCAACTTGACAAAAATCCTGCCCTGTTTTCAATCATGATCCCTAATTCTGTGAAAGCAAAGAGGGCTTTAGCAAATCATGCGGAGGCAGCTTTTTTATCTGCAGGGATTGGGATGAAAGACCACCATAACAGCTCATTTTTATGAATGTACGGTCTTTCCAGCAGCACACATTTCATTTCTCTGCCTTCCAATTTGGATCATTTCACCACACTCTAAGAGTTACCTGTGTGAACCTTCCCTTGTCAAAAAAAGGCTGCCACCAATGTTATGAATAGGCTACCAGTCTCCCATAGCCTACAACAAACACCCTACTTCTAAGAAAAGATTACTTCCAAGTAAGGGCAATGCTTTTTTTTTATTATTATTATTCTTTTTTATATTCCTATCATCTGAGTAAAACTGGCCCTTAAAACAACTTCAAACTTGATTGTTTGAAGGGAAACCTGAGCTTTCAATCAGTCTAGATGGAGTTTCTCCAACAAAATTATTTTCTACCAGGGAGAAATATGACTCAAAAGCTCTATCACCATAAAAGAAAAAGAATTTGCTGCTTACTCTGAGGTAACATTCATATCAAATTATTTCAAAATGGACTCAGATCTCCCAGAACAGCACCACCTGTAGAAGACCATTATAGTTTCAAGTTAACTGATCAGTGATTGTGAGCTTTATATATACATCAGGCTTCCCAGATAGCACTAATGGTAAAGAACACACTTGCCAATGGAGGAAATGTAAGAGACACAGGTTAGATCCCTAGGTCAGGAAGATCCACTGGAGAAGGATATGACGACCCACTCCAATATTATTGCTTGGAGAATCCCATAGACAGAGGATCCTGGAGACTACAGTTCACAGGGTCACAGTCAGACAAAACTGAAGCGACTAAGCATGCACACGTGTACATGGCATGTGATCCACTGAATATTAAAAAGTATTAACTGAGGGTAGTTAATAGCCACCATTCCATTAAAATCACATGCTGAAAATCTGCACAGGAGAGAGGATTCTGGGAAGATGGCAGTGGCAGCTGTGCAGTTTTTTAATCTCATCAAACGCCCACATAAAAGAACAGAACATTTAGATAACAAAACCAATAAACCAGAGGCAGCATTTAAAACAAGATGAATAGTTATCCCCATGAGCCCTGAAATAAATGGGATAGAGACAAACCACCAACAGCCTTACAATTACATGATACCTGCATCTCTTCTGCAGAGAGAAGAGAAAGAAAGCAACAGAGCAGTGTCATAGGAGCTTGAGAACAGAACAATAAAACTGCCAACAGGGATTCCTTGCAAAGCAAGAACCAACGCAGGAACAGCAGTGGAAACTGAGGAATTTGTGAGTGCAGCTCCTTCCCACAAACAGGACTGAGCAGCCTGGAGCAGGGAACATCGATTAACTCCCACAGCTGATCCAGCGGGGCTTCCTTCCACTTTCTGTGACAGGAACCCACACTTAGGAGAAACTGCTGGAAGGAAAGTCAAAATTGAGCAAGAGAGAAATAACAGAGAGAAAGGGAAAAAAAAGTCCAGATCAATTCCCAGAAAGCACATTACCACATTTTTAAACAACATAAAAACAACAGAAGAGGGAGCTCTGTAAAGTACCTAAACTCCCCTAAACCCTGCCTTAGGAAAATTCATTTCTTATAAACCTGAGCAACATAAAAGTATCAAGGTCATATCCCATGAGGAGTTATCATAATATTAAAAACGAGGGGAAAAGAATAATAATGGATTGTAGACAATAAAGGTATGCCAAAAATTATGTGTACAAAACAAACTTATTACTTCAAAACTAGCAAAGAAACATTAAGAAAATGCTACAAGACATAAAAGAAACAATGTAAATCAGAATTAGAAAGGAAATGATTAGAAAATGAAAGAAAAACGAAGTCCAAAAATGCAGGGAACAAAAAAGAAATAGCAATAAGAAATAAACACGATAAATAATAAGTAAAATAAGAGGTCAAAGAGGAAAACTATAAAAATCAAAAAGAATGAAAAGAAAATTCAAGGAAAGCTAAAAATATTGAAGACAGGTAAAATTCTAAGCATAAGGACAGTAGAAGAAGAAAGGATATAAACCCAACATAAAGAAACAGAGTAAATGATAAATCCCATTATTTTCCTAAAATTAAAAAAAAAGTAACATTGCTTATGAAAAGACAAACAGTGTCACAAAGAAAGTAATTCATAAGAATATCAACATATTCCAGAAAAATTACATGAGAAAGAAAGAATAAGGAAAGAAAGAAAGGAGGGTGGGAGGGAGGAAAGGAAGATGTCCTTCAGGTATCTAGAGAATAAACAGCAAAGAGCATATGATTTATAAGAGAAAAAAATATATTATCATCAAAACTTTCAACAGTAACACTTTATGCCAAAAGAAAATGAGTAACATATTTAAGATACTCAAGAAAAAGAAAACTCTGAACCAAGAATTATTTTTTTTGAGAAAATAGATTTTTCAAGTTCAAAGGACATAGACAAGCTTTTATCAACATGCAATAATTCCAATAACATTGTTCCTTTGAGGCCTTACTAAGAAATCTACTAGAGAATAACCTTGAGACAAACAAAATGACTGGAAAGACACTATAGATATATAGTTACCTGGAGCAATAAGATTAAATGAGGGTCAAGATGGAGAGAACATGGTATAAAATGACTATGTTCTCAGAACATAAGTACAGAACAACTATAATATATATTTGCTATAGTATATTATCTTATATTATTTCCCAATATATAGGTGATAATGGGGAAAAACAAAGGAAAACAAGGCTAACAGTTTCAGTAATCATATCAGTGGTTGTATTAGTTTTCCTACCCTAAGACTGCTGTACGTGCAGTACTGGATAGAAAAAAATAAACAATTAGGGGATTCTTCAATTATTCTACATGCTCTTGAGAACCACCATTCTCCATGATAAAGAAAATACAGAAGCAAGAAAGAAGAGGTTAAGTAAAAAACCTTGTATTCTTGAATTTGAGTTGGAATTATCAACCTGAATTTCAGTTAGGGGCTCATCAGTGTAAAGGGGGAAAATAAAACAAGATCACAATAAAAAATGAAGGGAGGGTTACTATTTCAAAAAGGAACTTTCAGGAAGATGACCATTGGAAAAGAACTGATGTGAGGGTGTGAGCATGTCGTATCTAGGGGAACAGCAAGCTCAGGCAGAGGGTGGAGGTAAAAACACCCAAAGCACAGCGCTGGGCATGTTTGCCTTTGACTGTATTCCTGTTTCCATTTAGCCTACTAGAGAATTATTTCAAACTTTTAAAAATTGGGCTCTATTAGTAAACCAAGACTCCAAATGCAAAAACAAAGTTTAGAAATAGGCATCTTTAATCAGAAAAGATTCCTTTTATTAAAAGGTGGTCTGTCACATATACAGAAAAACCTGCCCAATAAGCATGAAACTGTCTCTTTCTCATTCTTAATCTTACCCTCTTCTACTTCAGGAAAAAAGTTCTAGTAAGTATCACACCCTCTTTCCCTGCAGAAAGTCAATATTAAGGGAGATAATATGAAGCAAAGACAATGATGAGCTCCGATTCTAGAGCTCATCTTTCTAGAATGCCACTCTCATTTTTAGAACCTTGGGCAGGATGTGTAGGTCATTGCACCTCAATTTCCTTATCTATGTAGTACTGAGAATAATAATGTGAACCTCACTGAGTTATTCTAAGGACTACTTGAAATACCACAGTGGAGAGCCTAGAATGGCTTAAGTGAGGCGGCAGTGAGTATTATCTGTTATTACTACAGCTGATGGATCATCACCAGATAAAGAACTTTCTGTCCCAATGGGACATGAGTCAGAAGATGCAGGACCACATCCCAGCTCTAAAATGGACTCACGTTTGTCCCTCAGTTAAGTTCCTTAACCTTGCAAAAACTCTTCCTTCACTTATAAAATCGGTATAACCATGGTATCCTTGAACTATTCTGAAGATTCAGTAAATTTTAGTTGAAGTTGGATATTTATCTATATTATGGATATGAAAGTTGGACTGTGAAGAAAGCTTAGCGCCGAAGAATTAATGCTTTTGAACTGTGGTGTTGGAGAAGACTCTTGAGAGTCCCTTGGACTGCAAGAAGATCCTACCAGTCCATTCTAAAGGAGATCAGTCCTGGGTGTTCATTGGAAAGACTTATGCTAAAGCTGAAACTCAGATACTTTGGCCACCTCATGTGAAGAGTTGACTCATTGGAAAAGACTCTGATGCTGGGAGGGATTGGGGGAAGAAGGAGAAAGGGATCATAGAGGATGAGATGGCTGGATGGCATCACTGACTCGATGGACATGAGTTTGAGTGAACTCCAGGAGTTGGTGATGGACAGGGAGGCCTGGTGTGCTGCGATCCATGGGGTCACAAAGAGTCAGACACAACTGAGCGACTGAACTGAACTGAAATGCTTCCAAATTCACCATAATAAGAAATACAAAGGCATCCTTCCCACTCTGTTCTGAAAAACATTAGATGGCAATTTTCTGACAAAAATTAAAATTTCAAGAGTGCTTCACTTGGCTGCACATATTGGAATGAAAATATTGGTTTAATTCGGTAAAGGTCATCAGGGCCTTGCACAAGAATGGCATGCAAATTCATTGAGGTTCCCTGTTTTAAAATTCATTGAACTGTGCAATTACAATGAGTAAGACTTTATATTAAAAAAATTATACTTCAACAAACCTGTTTTTAAAAAATGTTTTTAAGTTACTGGAAACTAAGAAAAAACTTTGCTTTGTGTTGACTGGCCAGACAGGGTTTTCCCCTAGGCCTGTCACTTACCCTGCCCAAATGTCCACAGTTTCTCCAGGATGCTATGCGTGTTATTGTGCCACATTTTCTTCTTTAAGACTCCACTCTGAGCAGGCTAATGTGGTGAAGATCTGTTTCGGATCCAATGTGCCAGTCTTCTGTTATCCATTCAAGAGCACTACAGATGCAGTTTTCAAGGGCAATTTGACCACCTGGGGGTGGGGGGGGGGAACATGGAAATTGTTCTCTCCTCACCCCTTTCCTGAGTTGCACATCAATTAGGGAAGCCAGATTCCACCCACCAGCTGCCTTATTGGCATAAGGAAGTTAAAGTAATAGTTTATACTTTAAAGTTCACCAAGTTAAAATTATTTCTTACATTCTAAATCCTATTACTATCATTTTTAAAAATGAGTAGCTGAGCACATTGTCAGGAAGAGATACATTAAACACAGAAGCTTGGACAAATTTGTTGAACTTAGTCAAGGTAGTCCTTTTTCTCACATTTTTCAGTTATTCTGGTTTAATTAAATAACACCAGCCCTCCAATAACACTGTCTGAATTTTAGTTCCCAGTGTATATTAGCTGTGAGTGATTGCATAAAGAACTGTCTGCTACCATCTCCTCAATCCACAAATCACTACATAAATAGCAGGTGCACATCATAATCAGTGACAAATTGTGTCATTTATTTCCAAGTCTGTCAGTGATTGGTCATGTACATCTGTTATTCAGGCACAGATAACAAAACGCATAGTTGCAGTATCTCCTTATCTTCCAGTGGTAAAGAAATACTATAGGCAACAATTATCTAACTTTCAAAGCAGTATAACTGGTGGATAATTCTCCAGATCACTCTAATTTCCTTGGGCACTTCAGTGAAAATATGCTTTTTACCATTCAACACAACATCGTTAATCTAGTCCTGGACCAAAAAAAGTAGTTCAGCTCTTAATGCCTATGATCTTAGACGGACTTTTGGATGGGTATCAATGCTACAGCAGGAGGTCATGCCATTTCTTCAGATGAGTTTGGGGAAAAAAGATAATGTAAACTATGCAACTGAGAACACGCAAGCAACATAGCAAAAAGTAAAATGTGAGCTGAAGAGCGGAAACTTTTACTTCACTGTGCAAATAATGCGGCAGGATTTGAATCATACATAAATGGAGTTTAAGATGAAATAGCTGACTGTGGAAATGTTCATACTGATGCCATCAGAGGGACTCTACAGATTAGAACAGAGGAGCAAAAGTGAACTTGCTGGCATAACTATGGAAAGTGCTTGGATGAAAAGGATAAAAGTGTCCCAGAGGAAGTGATGCAAAACAACAACAACAACAACAACCTCACATTAAATATCAAACGAATCGCCAGTCCAGGTTCGATGCATGATACTGGATGCTTGGGGCTGGTGCACTGAGACGACCCAGAGGGATGGTATGGGGAGGAAGGAGGGAGGGGGGTTCAGGATGGAGAACACGTGTATAGCTGTGGCAGATTCATGTTGATGTATGGCAAAACCAATACAATATTGTAAAGTAATTAACCTCCAATTACAATAAATAAATTTATATTTTAAAAAAAGAAACTCTCAAAGATATTTCACAACATTGAAAATACAAAGAATATTATGTTAGAAGCTGATCCAAACTTAGAAATTTACCACTCTGCAGGGGGAAAAAATGCTCACTCTTTATCATAAGTTACATAGCAAAAAGACAAGAAATGTTCAAGCTACTCTTAGTAAGATTTTTATAAAGGAACAAAACACTTAAATTTTCTATTTTTGTAGTTTTTAAATAACAGTCCACTAAATAAATAATAAATTTACACTAAATAAATGTTTAGTGCACTAAATAAATAAATGATTCACTAAATAGTGCACTAAATAAATTTATAACTAATTAAGAGAGTTTTAAGATTTTTGCAAGAAAATCAAAGGTTATGGAATAAACATGATTTTCCCATTGATTATTAGGATCACTTTCTTAGTTTTAGGATGTGCAATCACTTTTTATGGTTCTGAACTGTGATGAGGACTGTCTATTATCTTTCAAGTATATAATATTCAGAAGTAGACATTTGAATTCAGCATTGATATCATCTACACAAAGCTAACTTAGTTTTGGAAGCCTAGAAAAACAACTAATAAAAGATTATGAACTAACATGGAAATAGGGTCCTCTACTGAAGGAATCCTTAGTATTTATTCTGAATTTTACCAGATGAGGTCAGCTAAATAAGCTTTCCTAGATTTCAGGGTGCAGCCTTTGATGAAGACTATGATTCCCTCCTACACAGTAAATAGGTTCTTGCATTTTTTCCTTCTCTACCCAAGGGTTCTAACTTAGATACCGTCATGTGCTAGTGTGAATTAATAGTTTCTAAGGCTATTTGTCTGTCAGATTTATTCCCATCGAATTTCTTGAGAACAACTTCTCTAGCAATATTTCACATTTCCTTTGATACTTAAATTCTAAAATTTCCTTCTGATAAAAATGGTGAGTAGATAGGTTTTTACTACACAGGAACAAAACACTTGAGGTTAACACAGTATAAATCAAATCAGAGAGATGTTGTGGGGAGGGAGGTGGGAGGGGGGTTCATGTTTGGGAACGCATGTAAGAATTAAAGATTTTAAAATTTTAAAAAATAAATAAATAAATAAAAACAAAAAAATAATAAATCAAATCAGGAGTCTTTTTAAATAGAGTCAAGGAAGAATTTTAAAACTGCAGTATATTTTTTAATGAAGAAATTTATGAGAGATATCCCCATAAATGTTAAAAGAAACATTTCCCCAAATTTGTTATTTGCTAAACAGTGAGTTTGTATTGACTAATTCAGCACCTGGGTATCATGTTTAGAAATTTATTCTGATATTAAGTGCTGTTAAAAGATAAACTGAGGTATACTAAAATTTTCAAGAATTTATTTGAGCGTAAATCAGTTCCAATCAAGTAGCACCAAAGTGAAAATGCTTAGGGTCATTCCACTTACAGGAGTTAGGAGAGAGGATTTTATAGAAAAGACACAAAAGCAAAGCAAGAAAACAATTTGATTTGCTATATCTTAAACAGTTGCCTAACTTGGGTAAGCCTAGCTGGCTGTGACTGGTTGTTCTTAAGTTTCATTTTCTCAGATTCAAGTTTATTGACTCTGGCTTAGGTTCTGGTTTGCTTAGGTAGGCTGCCAAGGCATTAGGGCCACCTCAGTCTCTGGGCCTCCTTGTTTAGTTATTTTAACAGTTTATACCCTTAAAGCTAAAAAAAACCAATTATTTAAATGCAATGAATTTAAGATAGAACTAGCAATAAGATTTTACGTATTAATTACCTTTTATAAATCAAGCATTCTGGGTTTTTTTAATTGTTATATAATTCCTTTACAATGTCAATTTCTGCTGTACAACAATGTGGATCAGCCATATGTATACATATATCCCCTCCCTCTGAAGTCTCCCTCCCAACTCCCCAGTTCACTCCTCTAGGTCATCACAGAGCACTGAGCTTAGCTTCCTGTGCTACACATTTCCTTATGTTAACTGTATACACTTTGCTCATTTCCATAGCTAAACATGAAGAGCACTAGAACTAACAAGGTTATATTCCCATTCCTTCAAATAGGGATGAAATCGCCTCATTTATCTCCTTCAGCCACATAAACTATAGTCAAGTGAGCACTTTCACCCTTCACAAAGCAGGGCCTGACTGTTCAGAAACTGTGGGTGGGCAAAGGTTACTTATATAAATCAAGTTAACATAATAAAATGAAATACAGTATACTTATAGTAAGATGTGTATGTACGTGTATATATGTGTGTGTACATGTTTGTGTTTGGGGAGTATGGTTTTAAACAATTGATTACATAACTGAATTAGTTGGTGTTTGTGTTACTGGGCTGATCTTTTTTGCTGTCCTGTTTTTTGAGGAAGTATCAGAGAGCTGGTTAAAACATTGTTTTCTTTGGTGAAGTGAATGCAAAGGAAAAAAATCCAGATATATGTGGCTTTGTTCTATAACAGGAAGTGAAAATGATGTATAAGTTCTTAAACTAATTGTATATATGACCTGACTTGCCTAAACGTTGATGCTTTTATTTCCCAACTTAACTTGCATCAATGTTCCTGACTTGGAATTTAAACTCATGATGCTGCTGCTGGTGCTGCTGCTAAGTTGCTTCAGTCGTGTCTGACTCTGTGCGACCCCATAGATGGCAGCCCACCAGGCTCCTCTGTCCCTGGGATTCTCCAGGCAAGAATACTGGAGTGGGTTGCCATTTCCTACTCCAATGCTTGCACACATGCTAAGTCGCTTCAGTCGATCAACTCTTTGCGACCCCATGGACAGCAGCCCACCGCTCCTCTGTCCACGGAATTCTCTAGACAAGAATATTGGAGTGGGTTACCATTTCCTTCTCCCAAACTCATGATAGAGGAAAATTATTGTCATTGTGTATCTATTTATACCCTGTAGATATCCCAAAGGAACTGAGACAAATGTTTTTTAATTGATCTCTTTATCACTACAATTTGAATGAGTGTCCAAATGAACCTATTTGAATCAAGTTCAAATAAATATCTGCCATTAGCAAGGTAATAAAAAGTAGGCCAATGTCTTTCATTAGCATTATCAATAGATTAAATAAGTGAACTCCTGATTCTGAGAGTGTGTCTACAACAGAATCACTAAAGTAGATGTACTGAATGAGAATCTCTAGAAATGGGGTCTTTTGTCATACATATTTTAACAAAACTCTACAGAGCTGATTCTGAAAGATACCATGCTGAATAAAAATGAGCTAAATGACATAGGCTCAATCTTAAGTGGAAAAGGAAATGGCAACTGACTCCAGTATTCTTGCCTGTGAAATTCCATGGACAGAGAAGTCAGGTGGGCTACAGTCTATGGGGTCACAAGAGTCAGATACCACTTAGCACCTAAACAACAACGGCAGCAACAACCTCAAGACATTTAGATTTTCACATGAGATTTTTAGATATTTCAAAAAATTAAATAAGAGCATATAAATATTCAGTATTCACTCAATAAGAGATAAATCTTAATGCTATTCAAAAACATTATGAAAAATATTTCTTCATAATCATTTGTTTTTGATAACTTTTCCTGATTATTAAAAAATGGTCACTATTGAAATATATACACGAAAATAAATAAGGAAATAGCACTGGAAATAATTCCTCTCCAGTATTCTTGACTGGAGAATTCCATGAACAGAAGAGTCCGGTGGGCTACTATGGTCCTTGGGGTAGCAAAAGAGTCAGATATGACTTAGCCTGGAAATTAGAAACGTTAATACACTGTCTTTCAGTTCAGTAATTCTATAAATACATATGTGATGGGTTGGATTGTTGCATTTTTATCTCCCTGAACATCATAGTATTAAGAAAATTTCCTTTGGCATTAATTAGACTTCAAAAACACTGTTTGTAAACACTGCATTTTTCTATCATATGAAAGAATTGACTAATTGAACAGTTTTTGTATTGTTACTCATTTATGTTTCCAAGTTCTGGTCTTTTAAATAATATAATGATAAATCTTATTCCATGAATACTTGTACTAATCTGATTAGTTCCTTGTAATATTTTTTGAATGGAATTGAATCAAAGAGATGAAGATATCAAGGCACTCAATATATGCTGCCAAATTGTCTTTGAAGTGTTTTGCCAATCTGCACCCACATTAGCAGTGTTTGAGAATGATAACACTGATTATTAACTTCTATATCAGTGACAATTTGAAAGAAGGGAATGGTATTTGATTGATGTTCTAGTTTGCATTTCTTGGTGATGAGAATTAATCTTTTTCTCATGGATTCTTCAGCTAAATATATTCTTTATTCATTACCAAGAGTAAATTTAAAGGAAAATATTAAGGAAAATCTATCAGTGTTGCAATCTGGCAAAGCTGAAAGCATAGCTAATATGCATAAATTTGTTTTCCTGAATCAAAATCAGATAGAACATAAAATTTTAGGTCATATGCCTGGTATTTTTCAGGTTAAAGGAAATGCATACATTAATTTTAATAAAACATAAAAAGTCTTTTCAACTGGCTGAAGAAATATCTCAGAGTTTTAAAATTTATGTGGACCCTTTAACAGAACATTTTAATTAGTCAAGCCTAAGTGACACACAAACATATGGAACTGGCAGTAATCTGGTTGCAGAATGATTGAGCAGTTGTGGGTGAAACAAGTTAAAGAGGATAATCAACATTAATGTTAATTTTTTTTTTAGCATTAATGGCTCCTTAGTTCAAAGCTTCAGAGCTTCCAGGTGTCCATCCAGATGCCACACATTAAAATGGCCCTTTGGTGCACACTGAGTCACTCATGCAGGGCACAGAATAGCAACTAGCATGGAAAATTATTCTCAAAATGAAGGCACTAAAGGCACTTGCTTCAGTGTGCACATCTTTGACAGTCAGGATTAGCTCTGTTTCAATTTAAGAATTTTCTTAAATTTCTAAACCTATTAAGTCAATTTTTTTTAAAGCGAAAACATTGTTGCACTTGTATTCCGCAATCTTCTTCAAAACTACAAACTGATCCTATAAATATTGCAATAGTCATGTAGCCCAATATTACACACACCCATATAACAAATCACACTTTCTTATCATTGAAAATTGCAAATATAAAACACATTAGCCTAAAGCTGGTTGGATTTTAATTCTGTCTTCAGTAGACCGGACTTGAAAATAGGAATTCAAATGTAGGTTAAAATGGAAGAATTTTTGTTGACTGGCCTGAACAGCCTGACTATACAAGAATTAATGATCCTTCATTATCATGAGAGTGACTATTCCAATGCATATTTAACACCTTATGAAATAAGTGTAATCATATGAGGGCATTTTCAAAATTAATGCAGCCACAATGAGCAACATCGATCTAATGCTTTTGAGCTTAAAAATGTCAACTAATAGACTATACTTTTGTTTCAATATTTTACCGGTGGTCTCTTTCTGATCAAATTCCAAAGTGAATGTGGTGGTGGTTTAGTCACTAAGTCAAGTCGGACTCTTGTGACCCCATGGACTGTAGCCTCCTCTGTCCATGGGGATTCTCTAGGCAAGAATACTGGAGTGGGTGCCCATTTCCTTCTCCAGGGGATCTTCCCAACTCAGAAATCAAAGCTGAGTCTCCTGCATTGCATGCAGATTCTTTACAAACTGAGCTACAAGGGAAGCCAAAGTGAATGATGAGCAACAAATGGGAACTATAGGAAAAAACTCAAAAAATATACTATATAGAAGAACTTCAGACTAAAAGTATATATGTACAAAGAAATGAAATGCCACTCTCAAATTCCTGGACTTGTTTATCGATAGTTCTGACAAGGTTGCTCATTAAATATTTGAGAAACACTTGATGGTATCATTTTTTTTATATCATTACATTTTTATCCAATTTATTTTTGACAAGAGTCCCTAAGCCATACCCTGGGGAAAGAGCATCTTTTAAAAAAAAAAAATGGGTAAGCTCATATACAAAATCAAACTTTCCATTTTCACTTGAAAAACTGGACGTTATCATAGCACTGGATCTGGATTTTTTATCAAGAGAAAAATAAACAAGAAAAGTAGATGTAACTCTCTTTAAACAGAGTCTGACCTCTCCACTTTGCCAGACTTGTACTCCATCAAAAGTCACTCATTTATTTCATCTTTCTGGTCCCTCTTCTGGGTGGTATCATTTTTATTTATACTAGTTCTAGTTTGCTTTTCTTGGTGATGAAGATTAATCTTTTTCTCATAGATTCTTCAGCTAAAAATATTCTTTATTCACTACCAAAAGTAAATTTAAAGGAAAATCTATCAATGTTGCAATTTGGCAAGCTTAAAGCATAGCTGAGATGCAAAGATTTGTTTTCCTGAATCAAAATCAAATAGAACATAAAATTTTAGGTCATATATTTGGTATTTGGGAGGTTAAAAGAAATGTATACATCAATTTTCATAAAACATAAAAAAGCTTCTTTCCTTACTTTACCCACTGCTCTTTCCCACAACTTCCTTTATCCCACTGCTGTCTTACATTTTCCTACAGTATTTACTGTTTTCTGAAATTATCTTTGGTATTTATGTCCCTGGTTATTCCATATTGGATTTTATTGATATTCACACTTAGTTAATAACAGTGATTTTGTGAGATATTTAACCTGTGTGAATTATCAATGTGGATACACTGAATCTGGGTTATTTTTAAGGTGATAGTATAACCTCTTTTTATAACCCCATAGAATACATGCCCAGTGGGCTACATTCCAAAGTGTCACAAAGAGTTGGATATGACTTAACAACTGAGCACAAGCACTAGCAAACATGTCAGATGGAACTTAAGGAGAATTGTGTTCATGTAGTAGAAAAGATTTTCCAAAGTATACTACCTATATAAAGCAAAGAGAAATATGCCCATTACCAATCATCTGCCTCCTCTGAATCTTTATTCAAAGAAAAAGAAAAAAAGTATTACCAAAGGAATATGGCCTATTGGAAAGAAGGATAGAAAGGTATTCATAACACAGGTAGAAGCCAGGTTTAGGAAACTAACAAAGACATACTTTTTTTAGGACTGGGAGGGAAAGAAGGAGAAAAATTCTTTGAGAAAGAAGAGGCAAAAAATATTTAGGACATTCAGAGCCAGAGATAGGCATGTGGCTACAGAGTTGACAGGGTAACAGAAGGAGAAGGAACAGAGGAAGTTCAGTTCAGTTCAGTCGCTCAGTCATGTCCGACTCTTTGCGACCCCATGAATCGCAGCATGCCAGGCCTCCCTGTCCATCACAACTCACAGAATTTACTCAAACTCATGTCCATCGAGTCGGTGATGCCATCCAGCCATCTCATCCTCTGTCGTCCCCTTCTCCTCCTGTCCCCAATCTCTCCCAGCCCAGGGTCTTTTCCAATAAGTCAACTCTGCATCAGGTGGCCAAAGTATTGGAGTTTCAGCTTTAGCATCAGTCCTTCCAATGAACACCCAGGACTGATCTCCTTTAGAATGGACTGGTTGGACATCCTTGCAGTCCAAGGGACTCTCAAGAGTCTTCTCCAACACCACAGTTCAAAACCATCAGTTCTTCAGAGCTAAACTTTATTCAACAGTCCAACTCTCACATCCATACATGACCACTGGAAAAACCATAGCCTTGACGAGATGGACCTTTGTTGGCAAAGTAATGTCTCAGCTTTTCAATATGCTATCTAGGTTGCTCATAACTTTCCTTCCAAGGAGTAAGCGTCTTTAAATTTCATGGCTGCAGTCACCATCTGCAGTGATTTTGGAGCCCAAAAAATAAAGTCTGACACTGTTTCCACTGTTTCCCCATTTATTTCCCACGAAGTGATAGGACCAGATGCCATGATCTTCGTGTTCTGAATGTTGACCTTTAAGCCAACTTTTTCACTCTCCTCTTTCACTTTCATCAGGAGGCTCTTTAGTTCGTCTTCACTTTCTGCCATAAGCATGGTGTCATCTGATATCTGAGGTTATTGATATTTCTCCTGGCAATCTTGATTCCAGCTTGTGCTTCTTCCAGCCCAGCATTTCTCATGATGTACTCTGCATATAAGTTAAATAAGCAGGGTGACAGTATACAGCCTTGACGTACTCCTTTTCCTATTTGGAACCAGTCTGTTGTTCCATGTCCAGTTCTAACTGTTGCTTCCTGACCTGCATACAGGTTTCTCAAGAGGCAGAGCAGGTGGTCTGGTATTCCCATCTCTCTCAGAATTTTCCACAGTTTATTGTGATCCACACAGTCAAAGGCTTTGGCATAGTTAATAAAGCAGAAATAGACATTTTTCTGGAACTCTCTTGCTTTTTTGATGATCCAGCAGATGTTGGCAATTTGATCTCTGGTTCCTCTGCCTTTTCTAAAACCAACTTGAACAGCTGGAAGTTCATGGTTCACGTATTGCTGAAGCCTGGTTTGGAGAATTTTGAGCATTACTTTACTAGCATGTGAGATGAGTGCAATTGTGTGGTAGTTTGAGCATTCTTTGGAACTGCCTTTCTTTGGGATTGGAATGAAAAGAGAGGAAGTTAAGAGGTAGAAATTGAAGAAAGGTTAAAAAAAAAGACATCTGAAATATGGTGGCCTTATGACTATTACAAATAAAATATCACACTCAACACTTAGTAAAACTATTGTGATAGTTTGGGGTCACATTGTCCACGTTAAAGGATTATTCTTCTTATATTATTTGACCACATATGTATTATTCTAAATCATAAAATAAATTAAAACAGTTTAGAAACCACTATTTCCTTTTTGAGAGAATTTGCTTTCTTTTGATAATGTCTGCTAAGTCACTTCAGTCATGTCTGACTCTTTGTGACCTCATGGACTGTAGCCAACCAGGCTCCTCTGTTCATAGGATTCTTTTGCTAAAACTATTCCTTATTATGCTGCAAAGGATCTCTTAGAGCCATTATCTATATGACAATATTTTCATAAAAAGGTTATATAGGACAAACTAAATATATTCAATGTAAGTAGATGCATTTTATCTCAAAGAAAACAGATATTCACATCTGGAATAAGTATTATCGGGGATACTTCAGTTCAGTTCAGTCGCTCAGTCGTGTCAGACTCTTTGAAATCTCATGAACCACAGCATGCCAGGCCTCCCTGCCCATCACCAACTCCTGCAGTTTACCCAAACTCATGTCCATAGAGTCGGTGATGCCATCTAACCGTCTGATCCTCTGTCGTCCCCTTCTCCTCCTGCCCTCAATCTTTTCCAACATCAGGGTCTTCTCAAATGACTCAGTTCTTTGCATCAGGTGGCCAAAGTATTGGAGTTTCAGCTTCAACATCAGTCCTTCCAATGAACACCCAGGACTGATCTCCTTTAGGATGCACTGGTTGGATCGCCTTGCAGTCCAAGGAACTCTCAAGAGTCTTCTCCAACACCACAGTTCAAAAGCATCAATTCTTTCGTGCTCAGCTTTCTTTATAGTCCAATTCTCACATCCATACATGACTACTGGAAAAACCCATAGCCTTGACTAGACAGACCTTTGTTGGCAAAGTAATGTCTCTGCTTTTTAATATGCTGTCTAGGTTGGTCATAACTTTCCTTCCAAGGATACTTAAATTATTAGTCCAATTTATAGCCACAAGAATTTCAGCCACAGTCACACCTGGAAATAGCCATTATCCAATAGGCTCCTTTATGTTCATCTTATTTAATGGCCTAAAGTTCATCTGTTATCACATTTGTTTCTCAGTATTACACAGCATTGTCCTTATAAAACCTTGAGGGACACTGAGAGATAGAGAGAAAAATGGCCCTCCTCAAGTAACATGGTTACTGGAGTGACTGGTCATCAATGACATTGAACTAGAAACTGGTGCCTGACTCTTGAACTGGTGGTTTGGACATGCCTATGCTTTAGGGATGTATTATTATCCACATAATATTATCAGCATGCTTCATTTATTGCTACAAACACACTGTTTTTGTTAAAACTCAATTTCATTGCAGGGGAAGAACATATTTAAAGGAAAATTATACAAGATTCTTTTGCTTATGATGCACTTTTTATTATGAGAAAAAATGTGCCTCAAAACCAAAATATTAAAGACAATGAAGTTCAACTGAATTATTGAATGTAATTAAATTACTTTGCTGTACACCTGAAACTAACACAAAATTGTAAATCCACTATATTGTAATAAAATTTTTTAAAGAAAGAAAACAAACAAAAAAATAAATCAATGCCATTTGAATACTATATATATATTTATATATTTAATATATATATTTATATATACATGTATACATATATATATATATGTAAAAGACAGAAAAGTTGAGAGTGTTAACAGTTACAATATACACAATGGTAAATAATTTTTCATCATTAACATTTGACCACCAGAGCAAAGGAAACTATTTTAAATTCAACAAATGCTATTTCTTTTAACAGCATATAATAGATACATTTAGCATACATTAAACTACATATTTAAAGTCTACAGCTTGACCAGATACACACCTGTGAATTCATCACCATTTTCAAAGGAATTAATGAATCCACTACTCTCAAAAGTTTCTTGTGCCTTTTTGAGGTCTCCTCTCCTGCCATTCCAGATGCCATCCATTTCCAGTCAACTGCTGCCCTACTTTATGCCTTTACAGATTGGTTTGCATTTTATAGAATTTTATTCAAATGAAATAATACAGCACATACTATTTTTTCTGGCTTTTAAAGTTCTGCATAATTATTTTGAGATTCACTCATTTATTTGCATGCATGCAATAATTTATCATTTTTATTGATGAGTAGTATCCCACTGTATGGAGATACCACAATATATTTAAACATTTATTTGTTGACAGACATTTGGGTTGTTTCAAGATTTGAGGCTATTACAAGTGACGTTCCTGTGAACATTCTTGTACATGTATTGGGATGGATTTATGCTTTCATTTATCTTGAGGAAATATCTAGGAATTATAGGACTGTATCATATGATAGGTCTAACTTTTGGAACATGCCAGACTATTTTTGAGTGTCTGTATTATTTTATGTTCCATCAACAGTATATAAGAGATACTATGTCTTCACATTCTTTCCTAAAATTGATGTCTTTTTAATTTTAACCATTTTAGTAATTTTTGGAGGTATCACATGGTGATCATAATCTGTATTTCTCTAATGATGTTAAACATCTTTTCTTGTGCATGTTTACCATCTATCTATCTTCTTCCATGAGGTGTTTATTCAAACCCTTAACTCACATTTCTGTTGAGCTGCTATCTTATTATTATTAAGTTTTGGAACTCTATATAATCTGGATACATTTTTCAGATATATGACTTGAAAATATGTCCTTTGAGTCTATGGGTTGCCTTTTAATCTCTTAATGTTGTCTTTCAAGAGAAAACAATTTCAATTTTGATAAAGTTTAATTTATCAATTTTACTGTTATGTATTGTTACATGGTAGCTAAGAAATCTTTGACTAAACAAAGATCACATAAATTTTTCTCCTAGGTTTTCTCCCAGAACTTTTTAGTTTTAGGTTCCACATTACAGTGTGTAATCCAACCTCAGTCAATTTTTGTATATAGTATGAGATATGAAGTGAAATGTTTTGGTTCTGCATATATATGGAAGTGTTTCAGTATCATTTTTGAAAACACTAATACTTATCCACTGAATTGCTTTTTTTATTGTTGTCAATAATCAGTTGTCCATATATGTATAGACACTTTTGGGGTCTCTTCTCTCTTCTATTAATCATCCATCTGTCTTTATGCCAGTCTCACACTGTCTTAATTAATACAGTCTTATAATTTAAAAATGTGTCTTGAAATCAGGAAGTATTATTCCCCCAGCTTTGAGATCTGATTTCAAAGTTGTTTTGGTATTCTATATCCTTTTCATTATTGTATGATTTTAGAATCAACTTATTAATTTTCAACCCTTCAAAAATGTCTTCTGGAATTTTTATTGTGATTGTATTAAATCTAAAGATCAATTTAACCCATGAACAGAGTATGTATCTCCTTTTATTTAGGTCTTTATTGATTTTTCTCAACAATAGCTTATAGTTTTCATTGCATATGTATTTTACATATTTTGTCATATTTATATCTAACTGTTTCTTATTTTGATGCTATGGTAAGTGGTATTATTTTACAATTTCTAATTGTTCATTGCTAGTATACATAAATGCAATTGATTTTGTATATTAATCTCATATCTTGCAAAATTCTTAAGATCAATTATTATTTCTAGCTTCTTTGTAAATTTCAATAGTTTTTTTAAATATATGCAATCATATAATCTACAAATAAAGATAAGTTTTATTTCTTTCTTTCCAGATGCCTCATTCTTTGACTTGAATCACTGAACTGACTTGAGCTTCTAGTATAATGAAGAATAGCAATGGTAGATCAGAAATACTTTCTTAATATTGGGGGAAAGCACTCAATCTTTTACCTTTAAGTGTGATTTTAATTGTAGGGTTTTCATTTCTGCCTTTTATCAGGTGTAAGAGATTTCTTTCCACTCAGTTTACTGAAGGCTTCTGTCAGGAATGGATGTTATAGCTTGCTAAATTTTTTTCTGCATTGACTGGAGTGACAATATGGTATCTCTCTTTTACTGGTTTAAGTTATATTGATTGGTTATTTTAAAAATTACACTGACCTTGTATTCTAGAGATAAATTCCAATTATTCATTAGTTCAGTTCAGTTCAGTTGCTCAGTCGTGTCTGACTCTTTGCGACCCCATGAATTGCAGCACGCCAGGCCTCCTTGTCCATCACTAACTCTTGGAGTTCACTCAAACTCACGTCCATCTAGTTGGTGATGCCATCCAGGCATCTCATCCTCTGTCATCCCCCTTTCCTCCTGCCCCCAATCCCTCCCAGCATCAGAGTCTTTTCCAATGAGTCAACTCTTCTCATGAGGTGGCCAAAGTACTGGAGTTTAAGCTTTAGCATCAGTCATTAGTTAATATCCTTTCATATATTATTGAACTTTATTTCCTAATATCCTGTTTAGAATAGTTACATCTGTGTCCTGAGGTTTATTTGTCCACAGTTACCTTTCTTTTTAAGCCTTTATATGATTTTGGTAACAGGACTTCAAGAACAGCACAGCAGCTTGAAGCTGATAGTGGGACACGAGCTCATGCACTTTGTGGTACCCCACAAAAATGGTAATTTTTACTCTAAGAAAGATGGGGGTCCACTTTGGCAGTTGGGAAAAAGTGCATGGTTTAAAACATTTATTCTACAGTCTTGAGTGAATATACTATGGAGTAAGATGATATATACGGACACATAAGTAGGGAGGTTACTGAATAATCTGGGTGAGAGATGATGGGCCTTGGACTTGGGTAATGATAATGGATGAGTGAAACATAGTCAGATTCTGATTGTACACTCAAAGCAGAGCTGACAATATTTGCTTGTGTATAAAGGCAATAAGAAAAACACAGGAGTCAAAGTGGGATCATTGTTTGTAACTCACTGGTTTAAATAAAGTAGCTACCATTAAGGACTCAGATGTAATCCAAACTCCACATTTGAATTTAGCATGTAAGCTGTATTAAAAAAGAACAGAAAAAAAAACACTATAAGAACACCTACAGTGAGTATAGAGAAAAGAGGAATTCTAAGGATCTGCCACTGATGTTTACAGGAGTCCAGACACATTGTGAGAGTTTTTCATATGTTATTTTGTGGCCATTAACAGTATTTTACAGCTTTGAGATTGCACTAGCAATGCTTTCAAGTTGACTCATAAGATACCAAAGAAACAAGCTGACACATAACACTTTTAGGTTTCTATTTGGGGCTTCCCTGGTAGCTCAGTCGGTAAAGAATCTGCCTGCAGTGCATGAGACCAGGGTTCAATTCCTGGGTTAGGAAGATACCCTGGAGAAGGAAATGGTAACCCACTCCAGTATTCTTGTCTGGAGAATCCCATGGACAGAGGAGCCCATGGGGTCACAAGAGTTTCTAAGTGACTAAGTGACTTAGCCACTAAACCATAACCACGCACTGTATTTAGAGTTTCGAACACTCGGCAGCGCTGTTGGATGAATATCAAGAGTGAAGGTTTTTGCTAACTTATGACTCATTAGGATATTTCTGATTTAATGTGATTTTTTATGAGGATTTTTTTTTTCCTTTCTGCTAGTTTGGACTAATAACTGTGTATTTCAGGTTTTCATTACCAATGACATAATAGGCCACAGGACAAGATAAATAAATTTGGCAGATAAAATGAAAATGGAAGTATCATTCAATTTAAATAAACAGTTTCTCAATTATATACAAGCACAATAGCAATATCTACTATCATGGCCAACTTTATGTACATCAGAGTGAATACAGAAAACAGATTTTTCAAGTTTCAAGCAGTCTTCCTGTTCTCAGTCAGTTGAAAAGACAAAGCTAACAAACTCCATCACTGTCATTTGCTTCAAACATATTCAACTGAGGAAAGACCTCTATTTTTTTTAATTCATTTGACTTGAATTTTAAAATCTATAAAAGTAGTGTATAATTTCAGGAAAGCAAAATTCACATTATTGCCTAAGTAACTGGAGACTTACTTAGAAGTAAATAAATAAATGTTTTAAAGTATACAGGTACTAATTTTTGACATGGAATCCAAATGCTATTTATTAGATATGACTACAGACAAAAGTCTGTAGATAGGGAAACAGCGGAAACAATGTCAGACTTTATTTTTGGGGGCTCCAAAATCACTGCAGATGGTGACTGCAGCCATGAAATTAAAAGATGCTTACTCCTTGGAAGAAAAGTTATGACCAACCTAGATAGCATATTCAAAAGCAGAGACATTACTTTGCCGACTAAGGTCCGTCTAGTCAAGGCTATGGTTTTTCAGTGGTCATATATGGATGTGAGAGTTGAACTGTGAAGAAAGCTGAGCGCCGAAGAATTGATACTTTTGAACTGTGGTGTTGGAGAAGACTCTTGGGAGTTCCTTGGACTGCAAGGAGATCCAACCAGTCCATTCTGAAGGAGATCAGCCCTGGGATTTCTTTGGAAGGAATGATGCTAAAGCTGAAGCTCCAGTACTTTGGCCACCTCATGTGAAGAGTTGACTCATTGGAAAAGATTCTGATGGTGGGAGGGATTGGGGGCAGGAGGAGAAGGGGATGACAGAGGATGAGATGGCTGGATGGCATCACTGACTCAATGGATGTGAGTCTGAGTGAACTCCGGGAGATGGTGATGGACAGGGAGGCCTGGCGTGCTGTGATTCATGGGGTCGCAAAGAGTCGGACATGACTGAGCGACTGAACTGAATGGAACAGACAAAAGTATTGGTAGTCACAGGTTCTACTTCACTACCTTTACATTATTTTTATACTTGGTGATTCTCAAAGTGTTGTCTCTTGAGTGTTGTCTCTTGACTTGAACCATCAACTTTTTAGAAACAGGCAGCGTCAAGCCCACTTCAGACCTACTGAGTCAGTAGCTCTGGGGCAGAGCACCAGGATCTGTATTTTATCAAGCCTGTTAAATGATTTTGATTTAAAGTTTGAGAACCACTGAGCTAGATTAAAGACTCATGGAAGAAGAATAAAATGGAAGAATAAAATGAAGGAGAAAGGAGAAAAAGGAAAAGAAGATCACCCTGTATTAATGACAACCTTATGTGAACTAGATATTGCATGAGAGACTTTACATATATTTTTGGTTTTACAATCATCTTGCAACATAGCTATTGTTATCTCAATTTAACAACAAGTAAAGTCAATCTCATACAGGTTAAAATAAATTTTAAAACCCCATTTCACTTTTCTAAAAATACTGATATTTTTCTTATTCTATGTTTCATTAACTTTCAGGGGAAAAAATTGATAGAAAACTTCAAATCTCTACAAAATAGGAAAGCAGAAGCATCCACTGATATAAATACTTACTCAGGACTTTTCTGGCCTGTTAAATTTTTGTAATCAAGTGTCAACTTAATTCAGTGGTATTCCATTGTTAAGGATCCTACTGAAATTAAGAATCAAACTGCTATAATCTATAAAAATTAGAAGCTAGTAGTAGTAAGACTTGCTTAATAGATCATCTTTATCCTCAGTGAAAGGGGAAAAAGTTAACTAAGAATACAAACCAAATTTGTAAGTAAAAGGAAAAATTCAAAAGACTTTTAAAGCATATCATTTTTAAAATTATTAGATAAGCATAGTAGGTACAGTTTAACTTTCCCTTAGAAAAAGTATATAAAGAAAACATGTAAGGCTTCATTTATGAAACAACATTCACTTGAAATAGAGAAAAATATGGACACCGAATGTCCATCACATCTAAAAATGCCACAAACATTCAATAATAATTTTTACTCTAACCTATCAATATCACTTTTGACTTACCTCTCAGTAAAAGTTAGGACATAATCTCTTTCAAAAAGGCAATTCTATTATATATTTTCTACCCATGATACATTTCTTGGTAGTCCACAAATAATTGCCCCGTGGATGCAGTAGATGTTCAAGTGTGCTGATATAACAATGAATATAATGCTGGGAAGCTCTTTGCAAAAGATAATTCATTTAAGTCATGTCAGCATCAATATATATTTTTCCTTCCTGAGTCATTCTCAATAACAATAACAACAGAAATCATCGTTAAGCGTTTCCCTACTCACCAACTCTTACTAAACAAATCACAGAACAACCCGATGCCTAAATACAGATCATGACTTGGAGTAGAATGCAGAAGTAAAATTCAGGTGAACTGTTGCAGAAGATGTACACCTAAGGAAAAGAAATATTTTGATAGACAAGCCATAGTCTGTTGTGCCAGAAATGTTTGGAAACATTCTTCAGTTTTTTGACTTCATGTGTTGGCTTAGAGAAATAACTTGAACCAACTATTAAATATATATTTAATATGTATTAAATATGAGGAAAATAATACTTTGTTACAGGTTAAACTTTTTTTTCTTTTATCTCCTGTGTTCATTTTTGTTCTCTTAACTTGGAAGAAAATCTCAAGACTCTGAAATAAATCAGTGGAAGAGAAATAAGTGAATGAATTCCTATTAACCTCTTTTCATCAGTTTCTGTCTTTAAAGTAATTGAAGAGGGCAGGGAGGGACAATGAGGCAGATCATAGAGGATTTTGAGGGCAATGTAACTATTCTGTGTTGTATTGCAATGGTGGATACGTACTATTATATATACTTAACCAAACCAATAGAATGTGCAACCCAATGGGTGAACTCTAAGGTAAACTACGAATTTGAGTTACAATAATGTGCTGATTCAAGTTCATTGATCATAGCAAATGTACCACTGTGGTACATGATGTCCATAGAAGGAGAGTTTGTACATGTGTGGTGACAGGGGATATACGGGAACTGCCTGTATGTTTCAGTAAAACATCTCTAAAAAATAAAACATTAATTTAAAGGGGAATACATGGAAAAAAGAAGCATCAGAAAAAAGTCTGAAGATAAAATATTTTATATAAAATATTTATGCTTTGATAATATTTATACTTTCTAAACTCTGTTTTCTAAATTTAAAAAAATGGGCATTATGTAAATTCAGTAATTCTAAATAACTCATTTAAAAGAAAAAACATGGGTATATGTTCTATGTCAAGTACCATCTAAGGTACTAAAGATTCACTGATTAATCAAATGTGGCCATAGCTACTATGAAGCAAATATATCTGTGGGTGTATCAATCAAAAAAATAAAAACAGTGGATAAATGGTGAATCCATTAACTTTTGGTCTCCTGGCTTTTTTTTTTTTTTTTTTTTTTTTTTTTTGCCTCACTGTGAAGCTTGTGGGATCTTATTAATAGTTCCTCGATTAGGGATGGAACCCATGTTCCCTCCAGTGGAAGAACCTGGAAATCCTTAATTACCTTGCTATATTTTAAAATACTTAAGGCATGTCTCCTAGATATATTAATCACATAAAGATAACAGACATTATTTTGCACGGATTTCTTGTTCCTTATATTGTCATTTAAATTGTGGCATTCTATACCTTCTCCTCTGGATTATTTCATTATATTGTATTAGCATTATCTTAAATGCCAATGACTTTCAGAACAATCTCTCCAGATAAGATCTACCTCACATTAAGGACAATTTATCAGTGCTTCCAACACCTATATACCCTTGCTTATTTTCTTCTTCTTCCCGCCAGGATATGTGACTCTCTGCCTGAGGGCAGAGTTTGTTGGCAGAAGCATGCTAGAGTCTTGCAGGAAGGTTATGCCACAAGTGTGATGAGCAAGGTTCAAGGATGAAGCCTCAACCAAGTACAGAGCAGGTAGTGGATAAATACCCCAGCAGCCTTGCCGTTCAGGGGGAACCGCTCTGAGGCATGTTCTACAGTCTGTCATCAGACTCACCCAAGTGGGACAAAACCCTGATTATGCTGCACAGGTAACTTGCTAATAGCATCCTGTGTATTAACTTCTCTTTCCATGCTCACTTCTCCACTCCTCTTAGTGTTTCCTGAGATTAATTCCCATATAAACTATTTGTATACAAAGCCAAGGCCCATATATCTAGATGTCCCATAGGCAGCTAATTTTCAAAATGTACAAAACCAAACTCATCTTCTCTGGATATCTGGACTGAATGTTTTAGATATCAATAAACAGTGCCAACATTCACATTGATAGACAACACTGAGTATCATTTTAGATTCTACTCTTTTCTTTATCCTCCAATTCCTGTCACCAAAACCTTTCAATTCTAACTTTTCACTATCTCTCAAATCTGCCCATTTTCTGCATTAGTGTGACCTATACCTTAGTTCAGGTTCTAACCAATATTGATGAATTGAATCAATTGGTCTTCTTTATAGAAGATCCATTTATTAATATCCTAACTCCTTCAATTTTATGGCAGCCCCAGTAGCCCCAGTATACACACTATAACATGACACTGATCTTTAGGACAGAAGGAAGGGAAGGAAAAAAGGAAGAAAGGGAATGAGGAAAGAAAGAAGAGAGAATAAAAAGAGAGATGAAAGAAATCTTATTATCAATCTGCTTAAAACCAAACAATGATTGGAAATTGCTTTCAGGTTAAAATTCAAGTTCCATGAGCACAGTATACCAGTTATCTACAGTCTTTCCTAAACAAAAATTTCAGTCCATCCACTTGACACATAACTACACTGAATACTGTACAATTCACAAAAGATTCCACGCTGTCCTTTACCCCAATGGTTTCAAAGAACTTATACTAAAATAAGAGAGACTCAGAGACCACACTGTTTCTTAAAGCTAACTCATTAATTAAGGCTCAATTCTACTGTGACCTGCTTGATGACATCTTTTCTGATCCAGTTCAAATCCAAAGACTGGCTTAGGTGTGCTTTCTGTCTGCTCATATTGTGCCATGTGCAAGACACTGAGTAAAATATTGGGGAAAATATGAAAATAAAATATAGTCCCTGCTTTCACAGAATACACAGTCTAACATACAGTCTAGAATACAAATTGAAGAAATTTATTTGAAGTGAGGTGTGAAAAAAATTCACTGAAAAGTACAAAATATCAAGATTTCTAACAAAAAATATCCAGAATTTTCAAAGCTGATTTTTCACAAAATGATTTTGGAATTATAACTTGAAATTTAAGTATCCTCAGTAATTATTCATGTAAAATATATTTATTTATAACATCCTGCCTAGAAATAAAGAGAGGGGCATTTAGAAAAATAAATGATTTTCAACTGAAGAAAAACATTAATAGTCCTAAATTATTGAATACTGAGGAGTGCTTGCAACATAGATAAGGATTACAAGTATATGAATTGTTTTAAGGATAGAAATTCATTTCCTGTTTTATATTTATTGAACATTTTAAACGAGAAAATAATAGAACATTAAACAAACATAGCACTGCATTATGAAAAATTAGGAAATACTTTAAAAAAAAAAAGACAATCTCTTCAAACTCTAGTGGAAGGAATGGTTAGTAAAGAAAATTTTGTGTGGGTAAAGTACTCTGGAGAAATCAACTGATAGAACTGGAACCGTAATTCCTCATGTTTCCAATCATCAAATAGGAGTTGACCTTAGTGCCCTCAATCGTCTCTGTCCGAATCTTCCCCTTTGAGTTAATAAAGCTCTGTATAAATTTGCCAACACAAGCTGCAGCCCAAAGCCCTGGTGTAATTAGTTGATGCATTAATTTGCCAGCTAGACATGAATTGAGCATTACTATCATGGATTATAATGCCAAACACTAGCAGTAAAAGCCTTAAAGGAGGTTAAAAAATTTGGGTTATATTCAGTCTTGAACTACTCAATGAAATTTTTAACATAGTAGACAAATAATTTTCTATAAGGAGAGTCAAACCTCCTTTCAACAGAAAAGCTGGCATCCAGTAGCATAAACAAACATGCTTGAAGAATTAGACATCAGCAACACCATAACTATCACAGGGGAAAAAAAAAAAAAGAAGACTGAAAAGAAAAATGCTAACAATAAAACTATCCCACAGTAATTTAACTCAAATATTCTCTGTGTTACTAACTGATGTATTATTAAAATTCCATTTAGCTAAATGTTAAATCTGCAAAGAGAGAATATGTGAACTGTTGCATTTGATTTATGTTTTTTCTTAATTTTTGTATCTTCCCATAATGAAAGTATTATTTTATGCAGATTAGAAAAAATAAATATAGCCATTAATATTGAAAACCACAATTTAGTTAGATAAATGCAAGTTATCAATAACCTCACTGTAAATAAAAAAATGAATTAATCACAAACACAATTTGGAAAATACCTTTAGGAGTCAACTTCATAGGAAAATGGATGCGAAATTCATTAATCTATCTCCCCCCACCTCTTTTACTGCCTTGTCTTCAGTATTTCATTTTAATTTTGCATTATGATATAGGCACAAATATGACATACAAGACCACAGCAATATGTCACTGAGAATTGTGCCTCAGACATAGTAGAGACTTAAATATTGTGGAAAGAAGAGTTAAATGAATGAGTATTGAGCTCCAGCATTGCCCATAAGAAGCTAATAACATGACACAAATATATAATGAATACAGATGGTTGATATCATGAATAGGTTGTTTGTACTCATTGCCAAAAAAGAGAATTAATGTTCTATTTTAGGCCATAGAATTAATACACACATTTGCGAAGCAGGAGGTAAAACCTACAAGATGCAATGGACAAAAGTCAACAGAAAAATATTCTTCTCACCTCACCCCAATACAAGCCAGAAGGAAAGGACAAAAGCATTAGAAAAAAAAACATTGTTCTAGACAAAGTTTAACCAATGGCTTTAGAATCTACTAATAAAGACACAAAATGTCCATAATAATCAGTTTCAACAAGTCTATTAGGTTTTTTTCACTGACTTACATTGTTTCCCATTGAGAATATGGCCTGCCTACCTTATTTGATTTCCTAATGCCCAAGAGATTCTTATCTCCTAACTTTATAGTAAACAAACAAATGTGGTTTGTAAGACTCAATCTACAGAGGACAATGGTATCTTGAAAAACTGTAACATAAGTTACCTGGAATCATTTTTCTGCTGCTGCTGTTGCTGCTAAGTCACTTCAGTAGTGTCAGACTGTTCATCGGGGAAGTGAAATTCTAACCTGCCATCTGTCAACATGTAAGACTCCAGAACCCAAATCATGATTCCAGTCTCTTCCCCACACCTAAGTTTCTTATGGTTATATTTATCTCAGTATCTGCATCTACAAACTGTGTTCATCTAGTGATAACCTAGTTGCAAACCTTAATCTTATCATAGTTACCTGGAAATGATCCCCTAACACCCACAATTTCAGAAATTTCATATTTTATTAATGACTTGGGATGCAGCAAAAGGTAAGATAGGACATAGCAATGCACGTATACTGTGTGCTCAGTCATTTCTGACTCTGCAGACCCATGCATGGTCTGTAACTAGCCAGGCTCTGCTGTCCATGGAATTTCCTAGACAAGAATTCTGAAATGGATTACCATTTTCTACTCTGGGGGATCTCCCCAACTCAGAACCTGGGTCTCTTGCATGTCCTGCATTGGCAGGTAGATTCTTTACCACTGGGCCACCCGGGAAGCCCAGGACAATGCAATAGTCTTTCACCGTTATATTTATTCTATTCCCTTTTGTCTTTCTCTCCTTGGCCCAAATATCACCAAGTATAGCAAATAAACTCTCTACTTTATCTTATACTGATTTTCTGTATAATTTGTACTGATTTCCTTTTTTTTTTCCAAGCTACAAGAAGACAAACAACAGAATAGACTTTTGCTGATATTTTTCCCCTACCAAGAAATAGGAGTAAAATAATCCAGTATTCTGGCTATATATAATTTGTCATCCCTAGTCACAAATCCTTTTTATGAATACTCCTTCTGATCCTTTTTTTCGTCTTTTGTTAGTCCCATTATATGTACATTATATATTTCACAGTTGTCTCATAGTTCTTAAATATTCCTTTCTGTTTTTACTTTCAGTCCTTCATCTCCTTGGTTTTCAGTTTGGGTAGTTTCTGTTGAAATATCCTCAAACTCAAACATTCTTTTCTCAGGTATGTCTGATCTATTAACCAAGGGCTTCCCTGGTGGCTCAGATGGTAAAGAATCTGCCTGCAATGCAGGAGACTGAGATTTGATCCTCAGGTCAGGAAGATTCCCTGGAGAAGGAAATAGTTGTTCACTCAAGTATTCTTGACAAGAGAACTCCATGGACAGAAGAGTCTGGTGGGCTACAGTCCACAGGGTCACAAAGAGTCAGACACAACTGAGCAACTAACACATGACAGCATCATTTATTTCTGTCACAATATTTTTATCTCTAGCATCTCTTTTTTATTCTTTCTTAAAACTCTCCATCTCACCATGTATATTACCCAACTCTTCTTGCATGTTGCCTACTTTTTCCATTAAAATCCTTATCATACAAATTATAGTTCTTTTAAATTCCTAGTGTAATCATCTTAACATTCCTTCCATATATGAGTCTGGTTCTGTAGCTTGCTCTTTCTTGTCAAAGTACGTTTTTTCCTTTCAACATGCATTATAATATGTTATTGAAAACTAGGTGAAAGGAACTATAATAAATAGGTGTTTGGTAATGTGGTGGCAAGTTGTGGGGAGAGGGGAGCATTCTGTAGTCCTTGATTAAGTCTCAGCCTTTTAGTGAGCCTGTGCCCTTGAACTGTGAACTTCACAGTGCTTCTCAGTACCCCACCCCCTCCTTAAATTAGGGAAAGATGGCTACAGGGCACTAGAGTTGAGTATTTCTCTTCCTCAGGTTAGTTAGGCTCTCATCAAATCCCAACAGTTTAGGCTCTAGTAAAATAATTTCTCTCAAAGGCAGGCTTTATTAACTATAGCATTCTCTAATATGTTTCAGATGGTTACTTTTCCCCTCCTCCTGCTGGAAGCCCATAAAACTTTTTCTCCAACCTTTATGGTTATAACCTGGCAGATCCTGGAGGTAAAACTCAAGGAAATATGGAAATATCTGCCTTTCTCAAACTTGATGCCCACTGGAGTATTTAACTATGACTTGTCTACAATGAGCCTCCAGCAATTTGTCAGTTGGGGTTTGGGTTTTTGTACTTTAGTAGTAGTTCCCACTGAGGTTTCTGCTCTAAGAAATTGTTATTGTACTTATATGTGCCTGTCTTTCCCATGTTAGGAGCAGTGGTTTGCCTTGTGATCTGAATTCTCTGATGGATCAATGAAGAGTTGTTAATTTTCAGTTTGTGCAACTTTTTACCTGTTGCTTGGGTGGAGTGATAATTTACATGCTGTACTGGAAACCGGGAGCCACTCAAATCCTTTTTCTAATTTTCTATCTCTTCATCTGAATTAATCTGAGTGGCTGAACTCTGCAGACTATGTCATGATGGTACTTTGCCTCTGCTTAGGTTTGATCAATGAGAGATGCAGGTATCAGAGGATTAAATGAGATAGGTAGGTCTATTTCTTTCCTGGTTTCCCTTGTGTTTCATTGCAAGGTCCCTGCCAATAATTCAGCATTCCATTAACAAGCCCTTTTGCCTGAGCAGTTCTCCTTCTCAACAACTCTCTAGGCTAGAATATCACTCCATCTTCTCGTCACAGGAATGCCACGGGTAACAATTGGCTCCTTTCATTGCAGATCTCTGTGTCTCACCATTAATGTGTATTCCTTAAAATAATTTGCTCACTAAAATCATCTTCATTTGAACTGTTTGGGATGAATTCTACTTCTAATTGCAATCAACTAAATAGAAATAGGACACAGAACAATAACGCAACTAAGTGTTGGCTATTTCTTGACTCTGCCATTACACTGAGATGTAACAGAGGAATTGGCATGGTGTTGTAAGAATCACAATAGAATTAATAGTCCTAGAGTATCAAATAAATTATTTTAAAATTAATTTTAAATATTCAGAAACCTATTCTCTCCCTTTGTTTGCATGTGTTTATGTATTAACCTGCCATCTTATATTTTCATTGCTAAATAATTTATTTTATCTTCTTCAGAAAAATCTTCTGTCACCAACATTATTTTCTACCCTTCTATTCACTCAGTATGGCTGATGAATAATGTACTTGGTGAAAAAGTTCAGGGCAATTGGCTTTGAGGAGGTTTAAATAGCTCCTTTAAATCATTTATTCTTCTTCCAATAAGTTCAGTTCACTGAAATTATCAAATATGTACAAATTACACTTAAATATAAAGCCTGGTTCTTATATCTGACTAACAGTTTTTCTTATATCCTGTTTGTCAAGTAACCCACTTAAAATATCTTAAGAATATAATAATTGAAGCTATGTTCTTTAGTGCATTTTCTTTACAGATAAAATTGTAAAGAGATACATTTTACAGAAAAAAAATTTAGTTTGCTTTTTTAAATAAAATAGGATCTATATCAGTGTGCATGCATGCTGACTCTTTGGGACTCTATGAGCCATACCCTGTCAGTCTCCTCTGTCCATGAGATTTTCCAGGCAAGAATATGGAGTGGGTTTTCATGCTCTTCTCCATACTAAAAATCTACAAACCTGATGGAGTTCTAACAAAATAAAACACACAGTATATCTAGCTTAGTGGCAGGAAATAAAAGAGAGGAAGGGAAATGATAAGTTTCGGAGTATCAGTGACTTTTGTTAGGAGTTAGCTACCCACTAAAAGACCCTGTGCTGCATCAAAGATGTAAAAAGAAAGCATAGCAATGCAGTATTAATCCAAAAAACTTACTTGATCATTTTTAGCTAAATAAAAATATGAGAAAAAGGAAAAGAAAAAGGAACCAGTAATTCCAAGGAAAAGATGAATTGCTAATTGAAAGCATTTCCCTTAAAATCAGGAACAAGACAAGGGTGCCAACTCTTACCACTACTATTCAATATAGTTTTGGAAGTTTTAGCCACAGCAATCAGAGAAGAAAAAGAAATAAAAAGAATCCAGATGGGAAAAGAAGTAAAACTCTCATTGTTTGTAGATGACATGATCCTCTACATAGAAAACCCTAAAGATTCCACCAGAAAATTACTAGAGCTAATCAATGAATATAGTAAAGTTGCAAGATATAAAATCAACACACAGAAATCTCTTGCATTCCTATACACTAGCAATGAGAAAACAGAAAGAGGAACTAAAGAAACAATTCAATTCACCATTGCGATGAAAAGAATAAAATACTTAGGAGTAAATCTACCTAAAGAAACAAAAGACCTATAAAATAGAAAACTATAAAGCACTGATGAAAGAAATCAAAGATTACACACATAAATGGAGAAATATACCATGTTCATGGATTGGAAGAATCAATATAGTGAAAATGGGTATACTACTCAAAGCAATCTATAGATTCAACACAATCCCTATCAAGCTAGCAACAGTATTTCTCAGAGAAGCAGAACAAATAATGTCACAATTTGTATGGAAATACAAAAATCCTTGAATAGCCAAAGCAATCTTGAGAAAGAAGAATGGAACTGGAGGCATCAACCTGCCTAACTTCAGACTACAAAGCCACAGTCTTCGAGACAGTGTGGTACTGGCACAAAGACAGAAATATAGATCAGTGGAACAAAATAGAAAGCCCAGAGATAAATCCACGCACCTATGGATTGTTGACAAAGGAGGCAAGAATATACAATAGAGAAAAGACAATCTCTTTAACAAGTGGTGCTGGGAAAACTGGTCAACCACTTATAAAAGAATGAAACTAGAACACTTTCTAACACTATACACAAAAATAAACTCAAAATGGATTAAAGATCTAAATGTAACACCAGAAACTATAAAACTCCTAAAGGAAAACATAGGCAAATGCTCTCTGACATAAATCATAGCAGGATCCTCTATGGCCCACCTCCCAGAGTAATGGAAATAAAAGGAAAAATAAACAAATGGGACCTAGTTAAACTTAAAAGCGTTTGCACAATGAAGGAAACAATAAGCAAGGTGAAAAGACCACCTTCAGAATGGGAGAAAATAATAGCAAACAAAGAAACTGACAGAGAATTAATCTCAAAAATATACAAGCAACTCCTACAGCTCAATTCCAGAAAAATAAATGACCCTTCAAAAAATAGGCCAAAGAACTAAACAGGCACTTCTCCAAAGAAGACATACAGATGGCTAACAAACACATGAAACGATGCTCAACATCACTCATTATCAGCAATGACCCAGCAATGCCATTCCTGGGAAAACAGAATTGAAAGAGACACATGTACCCCAGTGTTCACCGCAGCACTCTTTACAATAGCCAGGACATGGAAGCAACCTAGATGTCCATCGGCAGACAAATGGATAAGAAAGCTGTGGTGCATATACACAATGGAATATTACTCAGCCATTAAAAAGAATACACTTGAATCAGTTCTAATGAGGTGGATGAAACTGGAGCCTATTATACAGAGTGAAGTAAATCAGAAAGAAAAACACCAATTCAGTATACTAATGCATATATATGGTATTTAGAAAGATAGTAATGATGACCCTATATGCAAGACAGCAAAAGAGACACAGATGTAAAGAACAGTCTTTTAGACTCTGTGGGAGAAGGTGAGGGTGGGATGATTGAGAGAATAGCACTGAAACATGTATATTATCATATGTGAAACAGATCACCAGTCCAGGTTCAATGCATGAAACAGGGAGCTCAGGGCTGGTAAACTGGGATGACACTGAGGGATGAGATGGGGAGGCAAATAGGAGGGGGGTTCAGGATGGGGAACACATGTACACCCATGGCTAATTCATGTCAATGTATGGCAAAAACCACCACAATATTGTAATGTAATTAGCCTCCAACTAAAATAATTAATTAAAAAAAAAAGATAAATGGCTACTTTTTGTAACAGATATTTCCTCTTAGTAGATTCCAATGTCATTTGTAAAAACTCAACAGTTTTAATTATCTAAAGAACCCATACCCCTAGAGTCTATAATAGAAGTAAGCTATGCTTCATCATCTTTTTCTATTTCAATTTCTACCTGTAACTCACATACTCAATAGTCAAAAAGTTCAGCAGCTTCAGATGGCCCTGCTTTAAAAGATTATTAAGAATACCAGAGAAATTTTTAAGATCATCATTTATTTTTCATTGAATTATTTGAAAGTTACTTGGTTTAATTCACCACTTAATAGTTATTATAAGTTATATAGTACATTCTTGCTGCTGCTGCTAAGTCACTTCAGTCATGTCTGACTCTGTGCAACCCCATAGACGGCACCAGGCTCCCCAATCCCTGGGATTCTTCAATGCCCCAAATTTTAAAAAACACTGAATACTTGATACTAAAAATATTTGTTAAATTCAGAATTTGCAGAGTTTCTAGTTATATTTAAGAAGTAATTAAATATGCTACATCATGTACATTCACTTTTTTAAAATCTCTATCCAAACTTTTTTATAATTTAAATAATCATTATAATGGTACTAGCTATATCCTTCTGTACAATGGACAGTGCTACAACCTCATCACTGTAGTATCAGGTGGTACATAATAGTTTCATCCCAAGTAACCTATGAATTAATTACTGTAAGACATAATTAAATCATAATGACCAAGGACCTAATCACACTTATAAGCTTTAGCATAGTAAACTAAACCACAAATAAAATAAAAAGACAATCTATGGATTGGGAGAAAATATTTGCAAATGATGCAATGAACAAGGTCAATTTACAAAACATACAAACAGCTCACACAACTCAACAACAACAACAACAAAAAAACCCAGTCAAAATATGATCCAAAGACCTAAAGAGACATTTCTCCAAAGAAGACGTATCGATGAACAATAGGCACATGAAAAGATGTTGAAAACTGCTAATTATTTGAGAAATGCAAATCAAAACTACAATGAGGTATCACCTCACACAGATCAGAATGGCCAGCAATAAAAAATCTATGAAGTACAAATGCTGGAGAGGGTGTGCAGTGAAAGGAACCCTATACTGGTAGTGAGAATGTAAATTGATATGGTCACTATGCAAAACAATGTGGAGGTTCCTCATAAACCTAAAAACAGAGTTGTCATGTGATCCAGCAACCCCACTCCTGGACATATATCTGGGGAAAACTCTAATTCAAAAGGATACATGCACCTCATTTTTCATAGCAGCACTATTTACAATAGCCAAGATATGGAAGTAAGCTAAATGTCCATCAATAGTTGAATGGATAAAGAAGATGTGGTACATATATACAGTGGAATATTACTCAGCCATAAGGAAAAATGAAATAATGCCATTTGCAGCAACATGGATGGACTGCAAGAGATTTAGGGTTAGGGTTAGGGTTAGGGTTTATCATACTAAATGAAATGAGTAGACAAAGGGACTCAAACATTATGTTATCATTTATATGTGGAATCTGAAATAGTGACACAAATGAACATATCTATGAAACAGAAATAGATTCACAGACATAGAGAACAGACTTGTGGTTTCCAAAGGGGACGGGGGAGTGGAGGAGGGATGGATTGTGAGTTTGGGATTAGCAGATGCAAGCTATTATATATAGAATGGATAAACAAGATCCTACTGCACAGCACAGGGAACTATATTCAAAATCCTGTAATAAACCTCAATGGAAAAGAATATATATGTATAATTCATATTTTAACAAAAATAAATTTAAAAAAAAGAAAAAGTCATTAACCAAAATACTCCTCTCCCAAAGAATCTTTATGATAGTCTGACAAAAACCAATTAAATATTATCTGTATTTGAATTATTGGCCAACACTGACATTAAGATAACTATGCACATATGAGCATCCTTTGTTTAATGGTTCATTATTAACCTAAAATCATTATTCTGAAAAAGGTAACAGAAATGATGCTATTTTTAGGACAGAATTAATTTTATCGAAGGTGGCACAGTGGTCAAGAATCTGCTTGTCAATGCAAGAGACACGGTTTTCTTCCCTGGGACACGAAGGTCCCCTGGAGAAGAAAATAACAACAACTCCAGTATTTTCACCAGGAAAATTCCATGGACAGTGGAGCCTGGTGGGGCTACAGACCTTAGGGTCAAAGAGTTGGATGTGAAACACACACACACACACACACACACACACACACTCAGTTCACATAAGTTCACATCTCACTTTGCATTCATCATTCTAACAACATTTCAGTGTTTTTGAGGCATGCCTTATCCTATATTTTTTTATTATTTTATATACTGTAAAACTCTAGTAAAATGAAATTTTAGTTTCTGCATTCCTCCCTTTAATTAAGTGAAAAATATTTTTATCAAATCATTTTTTGAAATAATAATGTTACACCAGATGAAGAAAAAAATTGAATCTTCAAAAGTAAACAGAGCTAGGATCAGAAACAGTTACAGCATTTTCTAAGACATTTAATTGCCCTGATTATAAATTGTCTTAGTTAAGTCAATTTTTTAGAGCCTTGCAAAAAAATGAAAGAAGCATACCCCTTATGTGGGATCTGAAAGGAACTCACAAGAATTTTCAACAGCTCTGTTTTTAGTTCCTCCTCCAATTTTAGATGTACCTGCTGGCTCCAATTCCTGAGTATTTCAAGGTGTTTTCAGAAAGAAATGACTCATTCCATTGTGTTGTAATCCTCCACTGCAGGTAGTCAGGTTTCTCCTTTCTCTGATCCGTTAGGTCAGTTGCCATTTGTTCTTTGCTTTCTCTCTTCTGTAATTTTGTCAGCATCTCTTTTCTCTCATTCACTTTGCTCATATGGATTTATTTTATCTCTATTACTCTCAGGGAGCATAGATAAATATGTTATTTAACCAGAGGTCTATGGTTATGTTTTAAAAGTATGGGACTATAAACATCATTTTTAATTTATTCACCCATATAAAATATGCTGTTTAATAAGTTCTGGGAGGGATTGGGGACAGGAGGAGAAGGGGACAACAGAGGATGAAATGGCTGGATGGCATCATCGACTCGATGGACATGAGTTTGAGTAAACCCCTGGAGTTGCTGATGGACAGGGAGGCCTGGCGTGCTGCAATTTATTGGGTCGCAAAGAGTCAGGCATGACTGAGCGACTGAACTGAACTGAACTGAAATATATTTTTAAAACATACAGAGGGAAAAAAGAATACATGGGAATACACCAAATGTCGAAAGTTGCTGTATTGGTATAGTTGTTCATATTTTTTTTCATTTTATGTCTGAAGTTTTTTAAAATGTACATGTTTACTTATAATATTGGGATATAAATTAAACTGTTCTTTTAAAGCACAATTTTATTAGAATATCTTATACCTGAACTATATGTTCTAAAAGTAGATACTCTCTCATAGGTGATTGAAAAGAAATATAAAAGAAGAGAAAAAAGCAGGGGTGAGGAGGTTTGGTGTTTTGGGCTTGGTTTGTTTTTCACCATTCCTATGATTTGGCTGTTCATGGCTCTTTCCCCAGTGCATTAGTTCCCCTGTGCTTCCACAACAAAATAATACAAACTGGGTGTTTTAAGAACAGAATTTTCTTGTCTCACAGTTCTAGATGCTAAAGTTCAAGATCAAAGTGACAGCAGGGCACGTTCTTTATGAAGGCACTGGAAAAGGATATGTTCCAGGCCTCTTTCCTACTTTCTGGTAGTGACCAGGATTGTAACAGCATAACTCTAATCTTCACAGGGTATTCTAACAGTGTACATATCTCTTTCTATGTCCTAATTTCCCTTTAAGAAGACATCAGTCATATTGTATTAGGGCCAACACTGATGACCTCACCTTAACTTGAACATCTGTGAAGACTGCATTTCTAAATAAAGTCATATTCACAGATATTGGGGATCTAGTACCTTTGGGGGCAACCCAATTCATTCCATAACATCTTGTTAGTGTCAGAAGACTCTTAAGAACCCTAACATTCTAGTCACTGCATCTAGCTGGATCTTATGTTAATACTCTAAACCATGTGCTTAGTTATTCAGTCATGTCCAACTCTTTGTGACCCCATGGACGGCAGCCTGCCAGGCTCCTCTGTTCATGGGGATTCTTCAGGCATGGGCTCCTCTAAACTATATCTGTCCTACAGCAATGAAGACACAGGCATAGAGAACATATTTGTGGACACAGCAGGAGAAGATGAGGATGGGACAAATTGAGAGAGTAGCATGGAAACATATTTATTACCTATATAAAATATCCCAGTGGGAATTTGCTGTACGATGCAGTAACCTCAAACCTGTGCTCTGTGACAACTTAGGGGGGTGCGATGGGTTGGGAGGTGGGAGGGAGGTTTAAAAGGAAAGGGACCTGTGTATACCTACGGATGAATCTTGTTGCTCTATGGCAGAAACCAGCACAAAAGTACAAAGCAATCATCCTCCAACCGAAAATAAATATTTTTTAAATAAATTAAAATAATAGAATGCATCTGCTCTAGAACTGTGAATCCCACACATAGCAGATTATCAGAATCCTGAGAAGTATTTACAAAATACATGTACCAGAAGCTTCCAACCTCAAATCAGTTCAGTTCAGTTCAGTTTATTTCAGTCACTCAGTCATGTCCAACTCTTTGCGACCCCATGAATCATAGCACAACCAGGCCTCCCTGTCCATCACCAACTCCCAGAGTTCACTCAAACTCATGTCCATCAAGTCAGTGATACCATCCAGCCATTTCATCCTGTCATCCCCTTTCCTCCCGCCCCAAATCCCTCCCAGCATCAGAGTCTATTCCAGTGAGTCAACTCTTCGCATCAGGTGGCCAGAGTACTGGAGTTTCAGCTTTAGCATCATTCCTTCCAAAGAAATCCCAGGGCTGATCTCCTTCAGAATGGACTGGTTGGATCTCCTTGCAGTTCAGGGACTCTCAAGAGTCTTCTCCAACACCACAGTTGAAAAGCAACAATTCTTTAGAGCTCAGTTTTCTTCATAGTCCAACTCTCACATCCATACATAACCACTGGAAAAACCATAGCCTTGACTAGACGGACCTTTGTTGGCAGAGTAATGTCTCTGCTTTTGAATATACTATCTAGGTTGATCACAACTTTTCTTCCAAGGAGTAAGCATCTTTTAATTTCATGGCTGCGGTCACCATCTGCAGTGATTTTGGAGCCCAAGTAAATAAAGTCTAATACTGTTTCCACTATTTTCCCATTTATTTCCCATGAAGTGATGGGACCAGATGCCATGATCTTCGTTTTCTGAATGTCGAGCTTTAAGCCAACTTTTTCACTCTCCTCTTTCACTCTCATCAAGAGGCTTTTTAGTTCCTCTTCACTTTCTGCCACAAGGGTGGTGTCATCTGCATATCTGAGGTTATTAATATTTCTCCTGGAAATCTTGATTCCAGCTTGTGCTTCTTCCAGCCCAGCATTTCTCATGATGTACTCTGCATATAAGCTAAATAAGCAGGGTGGCCAAAGCCTTTGACTGTGTGGATCACAATAAACTGTGGAAAATTCTGAAAGAGATAAGAATACCAGACCACCTGACCTGCCTCTTGAGAAACCTGTATGCAGGTCAGGAAGCGATAGTTCGAACTGGATATGGAACAACAGACTGGTTCCAAATAGGAAAAGGAGTACGTCAAGGCTGTATATTGTCACCCTGCTTATTTAACTTACATGCAGAGTACATCAATTTAGAGATTCTAATTAAGTGGTTATGGAGAGAGGGACAGGCCATATAATTTTTTTAAATTTCTCCAGATTATTCTAATGATCAATCAGATATTGGAATCACTAAGGTCTAAAGTATGTGCCTCTAGGTATGAGGAATACTATCTACAGGAATGCAAGGAAAAATATTAGAACTTCTATTTCTATAGATTCCACTGCAGACTTTTAAATGTGTTTTCAATAATTCATCATAATGTGCCCTATGTTACAGTTGTAACAATATATTGCATATATATATAGTATATAATTTATAAATTTAAATATATACATAAAGAGGTACACTTTCAAAACCTGATGGGAGACTGTAAGCTAAGGCTTTTGGAGACCATTGCCCCAAAGGGTACTGAGATAGATAATTATCTGGTCTTCTTTATCATGCAGGTACTCCTAAAGATAAACACAGGGATTAAGATGACAAAAATGAGCAGGGCTCCCATTGGACTTGTAATAAAAATATGTTTATAGGACATTATAATAGATAACTTGGTACTTACTATGGGGCTTTTAATTTGCACCACTAAAACATTCTATGTGCTAGCCTCATTATATAATATGGACATTTATTGCTAAACAATGAACAAACTGTATGCATAAATCTGCTTATGCATAAATCAGTGTTTTGCTGGTACATTTAAAGCAAAAGAAATACACTGAAATGAAGCATTTAAAAATGTTTACTTTGAAAAGTAAGTTAAAAGACAGACACCAAAAGTAAAGAACAATAGAAGTTGGGAATCTAGTTACATGATAGGTTTTTATACAGCTTGAAGGAGGAAAGAAGAGAGAAGAATGTAGGAAAGGGACAAAAGAAGATGTTTTTAATGGAAGTAACATAGGAAGATTCTAGGTATTAAATTAGAGGGAAAACACCTTCCCTATAAATGACAGAATCCTGCCAACTGTGCTGAGAGAGAATGAGGTGAAATTGATTGTGCCAGAATTAGATAAAGCACTAGCTAAACAAAGAGCTTCTGGCATCCTGTGGAAAGAGCCAGAAAGTACAAAAAAAGATCAGCTCAGTGGCAGTCAGCCATTTGATACCAATGAAGCTAATCCACACCACAGACTTGGAAACACAGTAGATTTTCCTCCTTGTCTGTTCTCACAAATAATCATTAATTTTATGTGCAGCTTCGGCAGGTGCATGGAGAGGGCCTACTGTTTTGACACTGTGCTGGAGAGTTTCCAAGCAGCAAGCTGGTGTAGTCCTTGAGTCCCTTCCACTTCACTGCTTCTCAAATTCACTTACATCTACAGACAGCCTGTCTCCTACCTGTAAGATGCAGGGGCAGACCAGCTATTCTGGCATCCAGAGAGGTTCGTTTTCAAAAATCTAGAGCCAAGACATCCATAAACTTACTCAGCAAGTAGCAGCCGGAGTGTCCAGTCATTGATATAAACCGTATAGGATGAGTCTTCTTGGCTAAAATGCTTATGGATCATCTACCTGTTAGATCAGCTGCTAAGGACTGAAATGTGACATCTTTATGCTCAAGGAGATGTGGTATGCACTCTGACTGACTGCACTTAAGAACAATGCAAGTAATGTATGAATTAATACTAGGCTCAATATAGAGAAAGCATTGATAGGAAAAGGGTTTAACTTCTCACAGATCTAAACTTTCACCCTATTCATTCCCATTCTACAGTTCTACTATGCTCAAGACCAGATGTCAAATTACTTTGCTCACCCACTTTGCCTTTACCTCTGTGGGGAGGTAAATAAGAAATGAGAGAAGAGAAGCTAGAAACGGTTCCACCTGTGTCTTCCCTCCCCTTCCTAAGGCACTGAGTAAATAGAAATTATCCCTGTAAAGAGTATTAGTGAGGGTATCAATGGGTACAATTCATTAAATAAGAGCAGATGTCACAAAGAGACTGCAAAAACCTGAAGAAACATGTCCATACTTTGCATATAGCACTCACCACCATCCCTGCCCCTGGGAGGTTTACAGACACTGCCACCTGTCTTGGTGACAGATACACTGTGTCCACTGCAAGCTTTCCAGGTGGTGAGCAGAGATGGAAGCCTCATGCGTAACCATCTGTAACATAAAGACATCTGCCAACTCTCCCCTTAAGATTTGGGAAGAACCAATGATGTATGTATAGACCAATTCAAGTTCCTTAGAAGGAAGAATCTGTGAAATAAGGGCATGTTAATTTTCTCTAGGAGTTAGCAGGTGATTGATAACCTTACCCACAACATGTGGATATGGCTATTGACACATAGATAGATTGAATGCATTCCCCACTAACATGAAAGAATAAATGACAAGATTAGAAGAAAAAGATACAAAATACTATTGTTTCCTAACACAAGTAATTGATGCTTTGTTCACTAAAGGAAAGATTTATATGGATGCTACCTAGGCAAGCAAATTTGAGTTCTTTCTCTAAATTTAACATAATAGGAAATAACTGTTATAAAACATACTAGATAAAGATCATCTAGTAAGTGGATAACATATTTTGAAAAAGAAAGGAAACTTGATTGATTAATAGTTAGTGAGAAGTACAATAACATCTCCCTTTCAATACATCTATGAGAGAATAAAATAAGCCCAAAATTGATAAAGGAAAATTACTCCAATTTTGGCTTGAACTCAGATTACATTCTTCTACAAATTTGGAGATTATCATGTTTAACATTAAGGTTACCTTCTTTGAAATGGAAACTTGAGGAATAGTGAATATAGTTGGACCTCTGAGTTAAAGATTTTCATGTCTTGAATTTTAATTCGACTTGTTCTGCTTGCAAGCTAATGACAGAGTGGACTTGTTTTTCTCTCTGTTTAGAAAAGGGAGGAGGCAAGGGAAAACCGCACATGGCATCACTGGAAACAATCCAAGTGGCAGAGTGCTAGGGAAGAAATTGGCAGCCACACTATCTGAGAAATCAAACTGGAGACAATTTTAATGTATTTCAAAAATAAGACATTGCATAGTATGACAAGTATAAACTTTTTAACAAAAGCACTGAAAATTGCTTCATTCCTTCCTTTTTTTCCAATTATCATTCTAGCTTTGTAAATGTTCCCACTTGATTTCAGTTACATTGCTATTTTGGTATAAATGTCAAGGAAAACTTAAAGACTATATTTTTCTCATCTTGAAAGATGCCTCAACTTTTTTGGAGAGAACAAAGTTCTAACAAACAAAGGAAATTGGAAGTAACTTCTGCCTGATTAAAAGTGGAGAATATCAGAAGGAATCATGGCTAAAGAAAAACAAACTAGTGATTAAAATTGCTAACATTCTACAAAACCTATAATCTAGCCCATGATACCTGAACACAATGGCCTCTATTATGTGAGGCTTTTGGAGCATCTCTAAGGCAGTGATCATCTTTAACCTCCAAACCATTGCTGCAAGATAGAGAAGTGCTGTCCATCAAAACCCCATTTTCCAGGTAGTAAATTCTCAAGTGCAAGAATTTTAAGTTTCACTTAATGATCCAGAGAAAAAGGGGGAAAGGAGTGGGACTTGCTGGATCTAAAGTGTCTATCCAGATTGATAGATATAACTTTATCCTTTTACGTTGCACAATCTCATGGAGGGAGGGAACTTACACTACCCTCCCCAGGAGGGAGTTGTATTGAAGTAAATACAGCTGATAACTCTCTCCTCTCCATCCTCTCATTCATTCTTTCCCTAGAGAAGAAGAATGGCTCATTTTAGAGATGAGATTGAGGGAAAAGCTCTGGGGAGGTGCAGCTCAAACCCCTCTGGGTGCACTCTCCCAACTAACCTCCCTCTGAATACAAACACCCTCCTCTGCTCCAAGTGATAATTCTGTGAGGGTAGGCTCTGCCTATGAAGGATAAAGACCCAGAGTTTATGGTGAGGAGATGGATTCAGCTGGGGAAAGAGCAAGAATCCTGATTTTGGTTGCAGGTTTAAGCAGGCTCCTCTAACTCAGCTTGATTAGTTTTGAAACTTTTGTTTTGGTCCTTTTCTATGGCTATGCTCCAATTGGAAGCCCATTGAGAGATGAGCCTGGCTGGTTACGGTCCATAGAGTTGCAAAGAGTCGGACACAACTGAAGCGACTAAACACGTAAGCAACATAGAATTATGAGTGACACCTCAAACACCTCCATCATAGTGTCCTACCAAATAGTTTAAAATGAATCCAGAAACAGCTGCTTAGTTCCCAAGATTTAGCATAGTGATAATAATGCTGGTGTGACACTGATGATAATAACAAAAATAATTAGCATGCTTGAAAACAGTGCCAAACACTGTGCTTCCTATAACTGATTTACATGTATTAACTCACCGAATTCTCATGGAAGTCTGTAAGGTAGAGACTATAATTATAGTATCACATGAGAAATTGAGGCAATCCAGGCTTAATAATCTTTCCAAAGTCACAGAGCATGGAGTCTATCCTCTTTACCACCACTCTCATGGTCACTATTAACTTCAGGCATTACCCAACTTCTCATCTTAAGATTATCAGTCATTTTATCATAAATAATATTTATATTTTAATATATATTTGCTTTGACTAGTTGGAATGATATGTTAATATTTCTTTTATTTTATGGTGATTTTTTAAACAAAATTAAGAATAATAACAATAGGGATACCACCCAACACGATGTCAGGAACTGTATTAAGCATTAATCTGATACAATCATCAAAGTAACCGAATGAGGTGACGGTGTCATCATCCCCATTTTACAGATGAGGTTAGGAAGCTTAAGAGTGCCTACAATAAGCATACTATCAGAGTATTGAACAAGGTTGATTCTTATGTATCATACTGACGACTATCTCAATTCTACACCATATAGATGAAATAAGAGATGAATAAATGATATCAAAACATGTTTAATCAATGATGTCTGTATGTCCCAGAAGATTAACTCATACAAAATCTTGAGAAAATGTCTTGATGGTAGACTACCTAAATATAATTAATATGCTTGTTATTTATCTTCATATCTCAAATCATAATCATGATGTGCTTTTTACATATTTAATCATAAGCCTCATAACTCTCCAGTTTTCACATAATTTTGAGAAATTTGAAATGTGAGTGGACTAAAGTACTTTATTATATTTCACAATGCAAAAATCCAAAAGCTAAGCTTATGGCACTTAATCAAAAGTTCCGAGCTCATCCTGAAGAGCTTCTGGATGTTTTTGCCTAAAAAACTATGGTTCTACTCTTTACCATAATAGTTTTGGTAATTCTGACTCTCATTAAAACACCCTCCTGTTTTTTTTTTTTCCAGAAAATGAAATTATATATTTAATTATTTTCTTTTATTTTCATCTATCACTTCTAGATGAACCATTCAGGTATTTGAACTATTCATCAACAACACCTGAAAGTTCTACTTATCATTAAATGGTAAGTGGGAATTACTAGCAAGAGGACTCTGGAATGCAGCCAGTCAACCTGCAGTGAAACTTGATAAAATATAACCACCTCTGTGTGTCCAGGACATAATTGGCAGAGCTCAATAAATATGGACTGTTTTGCTGATCTACTGAGTTAGATAGGTGGGAGGATGGATATGTACAGGATATGCAAGCAGCTTTTAGAAGAGGAACTAAGTAGGGTTCCTACAAACAGGAAGATTAGAAGCAAAATGTTTTTAAAGATACCCTGAAGCATAACTTCAAACAGTCTTATGGCTGTAGACAACTGGGAAATCCATGCAGCAGATGGCTCAAGCCAATGCCCAGCTAAAATGAAATGACTGCTTTCACAAAGATACCAGCCGTCCTCCAATGGGAGGAGATTATATTCAAATGTAGGACAGCCTGCATATGTGCATGGTAAAGAGAGGGTTGCACCAGACATAAGAAACACTTTTCAGTTCATATGGCTTCAAAAACGAGCAGATTCCCAAAATATCTTCCCCTTCCCCAAATCTCTTTCTTACATAAAATGCATTCCCTTATTGGTATAGATGACTTATCACTCGTCAATAAGTTCAGTTCAGCTCAGTTCAGTCACTCAGTCGTGTCTGACTCTTTCCGACCCCACGAATCGCAGCACGCCAGGCCTCCCTGTCCATCACCAACTCCCAGAGTTCATTCAGACTCACGTTCATCGAGTCAGTGATGCCATCCAGCCATCTCATCCTCTGCCGACCCTTTCTCCTCCTGCCCCTAATCCCTCCCAGCATTATAGTCTTTTCCAATGAGTCAACTCTTCACATGAGCTGGCCAAAGTACTGGAGTTTCAGCTTCAGCATCATTCCTTCCAAAGAAATCCCAGGGCTGATCTCCTTCAGAATGGTTGGATCTCCTTGCAGTCCAAGGGACTCTCAAGAGTTTTCTCCAACACCACAGTTCAAAAGCATCAATTCTTCTGTGCTCAGCTTTCTTCATTGTCTAACTCTCACATCCATACATGACCACAGGAAAAACCATAGCCTTGACTAGACGGACCTTTGTCGGCAAAGTAAGGTCTCAGCTTTTCAGTAAGCTATCTAGGATGGTCATAACTTTTCTTCCAAGGAGTAAGCGTCTTTTAATTTCATGGCTGCAATCACCATCTGCAGTGATTTTGGAGCCGAAAAAAATAAAGTCTGACACTGTTTCCACTGTTTCCCCATCTATTTCCCATGAAATGATGGGACCAGATGCCATGATCTTACTTTTCTGGATGTTGAGTTTTAAGCCAACTTTTTCACTCTCCACTTTCATCAAGAGGCTTTTTAGTTCCTCTTCACTTTCTGCCATAAGGGTGGTGTCATCTACATATCTGAGGTTATTGATATTTCTCCCGGCAATCTTGATTCCAGCTTGTGCTTCTTTTAGCCCAGCGTTTCTCATGATGTACTCTGCATGGAAGTTAAATAAGCAGGGTGATAATATACAGCCTTGACGCACTCCTTTTCCTATTTGGAACCAGTCTGTTGTTCCATGTCCAGTTCTAACTGTTGCTTCCTGACCTGCATACAGGTTTCTCAAGAGGCAGGTTAGGTGGTCTGGTATTCCCATCTCTTTCAGAATTTTCCACAGTTTATTGTGATCCACACAAAGGCTTTGGCATAGTCAATAAAGCAGAAATAGATGTTTTTCTGGAACTCTCTTGCTTTTTCAATGATCCAGCGGATGTTGGCAATTTGATCTCTGGTTTCTCTGCCTTTTCTAAAACCAGTTTGAACATCTGGATGTTCGTGGTTCGTGTATTGCTGAAGTCTGGCTTGAAGAATTTTGAGCATTACTTTATTGGTATGTGAGATGAGTACAATTTTGCAGTAGCTTGAGCTTTCTTTGTCATTGCCTTTCTTTGAGAGAGTAAGTCAGTAAGACCACCATAGAACACAAACACATTATGGTATAATAGTTTTAATGACATTAGAAGGAAAAATAAATTGAAAAGCATACTGTTCCAGAATTCTTTGTTAAATAAAGGCGCTCCTGGCTCTTTTCAGCCTACTTAGATCTTAAAAAAAGAAAAAACAGACACACACAAATATAATTATCTGCTTTGATTGGCTATATAAATATGCACTAGGGCTTCCCTGGTGGCTCAATGGTAAAGAATCTGCCTGCCAATGCAAGACAATTGGGTTCCATCCCTGGGTCAGGAAGATCCGATAGAGGAGGAAATGGCAAACCACTGCAGTATTCTTGCCTGGAGAATCACATGGACAGAGGAGCCTGGACAACTACAGTCCATTGGTTCGCAGAGTCAGACATGAATGAGCACACATGCACATTAATTCACATTTTTATACTACTTTTTTCACATTTTTGACTGTCATTCACAATAATTGATATATAGTGTAAAACATTCATATTGTCCTTATCACTCTACCTCTTAATTTTTTCCATGGGGTTCCTATCTATATAGATTTCAAATAAAAATAATTAAACATCGCAAAAATTGGCCCTGAAGCAAAATAATTAAGTAAGAGCTCTCAGCAGACTCTCTCTCTCATCTGATCTTTCAGTTTCTTTCCTATTTTTCCTGTCAATGCCTTTTTCATGTCAGAAATTCTATCTCCAGTGGCCTCATGTTCTCTCTGCCCTTTGATTACCAAAGCTTTTCTTAGCTGTTATATAAACTGGATGGGAGGATTTCACCTCCTGCATTCTTGCATGGGTAGCACCACTGCAGGAGTAAGAACTGAATGCAGCAGGGCATAAGGAGGACCCTGGAGCAAGAAGAGAGCCCTTTTTAGAACCAAGCAGAGAAGGGTATCCCTTTCCTGGTGCAGACAGGCCATAGGGCAACAAAGGCCACAATGTGTATTCTGGGCACAATCAGGAACCACAATGGGAAAGAACTAATAAAGTAATTGGTACCAATGTTTATTGAGCTATGACAATTGATACTAGTGTTGACTGAGCATGTTTTATACCTGCAAGTGTTACATAGAGTTCAAAAGGAAGAAAGTAATCTGGGAGGAAGTTGGAGGATTTATTTGGCATCTAATTTTTTTTTGTTGTTGTTCCATTAGAAAGGATTTTATCTAAATCCTTTAGAAAAGAATATAGATATCTATGCTCCTGACTTCTTGCCTGCCCCCAACTCCTCTGCATGGGGTAGAATGGGACATCTGGGGAACTGGTCATAGGGATCATTTCACTTTTCTCCACTGAGTTAAGCTAATCTGTCACAAGCCCTAAACACAAGGATTTCAGGCATGTTCTGCCCTCATCTCCCTAGACAAGTGGAAGGGTGACCTGTCCTTGTTCTGCAAACCCAAAGTTTTCTTCAAAGACTTGGAACAAGAAGATGAGGAGTAATAACAGGCCTATTTACCTCATACTGTAATAGGGGAGAATCTCTGTATTCTAGTATAAGCTAATCACTGAAAGAATGTTGCCAAAATCTTAAATTACACATAATGGCCCGTGTCTGGGAACCTTGACCCCAAGTCATGAGCACTGAGCTAAAACACCTTTGTTTGGCTCACAGGAAATATCCTGATCAGGCCCAACCATGAATAACTACAAGAAGGAAGGAATTAAAACAGCCCCTGCAGCTGCTGACCAGAACCAGGAAATGCTTGACTTTTCTCCTTCCCCTTTTAGTATAAAAGAAACTTGAATGCTAACTCTGGAAAGGTGGCTTGGGGACTCTAGTCCACCATCTTGTTGGCCTGCTGGGTTTCTGAATAAAGTCACTATTCCTTGCCACAACAGTACATCTCTGATTTACCGGCCTGTTTTATGACAAGCAGTATGAGCTTCAACTTGGTAACAATACTAGGCCACAATTATATCAGTAAGACCTGCTCTGCTCTTCCTCTCTCTAACTCTTAAATCCATTTCTCAATAGGTTCTAAAGATGGGATAGAGATGTCATTTAATGATCTGATAATAATTTTTATCTCTAACTAAAATCTGACTTCTCCATGATGGGAAGACAAAAATGATTATGACACTCTTCAAATCATATTCCCTAGGTATGAAATTAAGTGATGCTTGCTCCTTGGAAGGAAATCTATGACAAACCTAGACAGCATATTAAAAATGCTGAGACATTACCAAGATATTACTATGACAACAGAGTGCATATAATCAAAACTATGGTTTTTCCAGTTATCATGTATGGTTGTGAGAGTAGAACCATAAAGAAGGCTGAGAACCAAAGAATTAATGCTTTTGAATTGTGGTGCTAATGAAGACTCCTGAGAGTCCCTTGGACTTCAAAGAGATTAAACCAGTCAATCCTAAGGGAAATCAACCCTGAATGTTCATTGGAAGGACTGATACTGAAGCTCTAATACTTTGGCTAGTTGATGTGAACAACCAACTCATAGGAAAAGACCCTGATGCTGGGAAAGGTTGAAGACAAAAGGGGAACAGGGCAGTAGAGGATGAGTTGGTGAGATAGCATCATTGACTCAATGGACATGAATTTCAGCAAGCTCTGGGGGATGGTGGAGGACAGAGGAGCCTGGAGTGCTGCAGTCCATGGGGTCACAAAAGCTGGACACAACTTAGTAATTGAACAGCAACAACAACAAATTAGGCAACTGACTTTAAATGCCTATAAATCAAGTCTTCATTTTATTATATATTTCACATCTGATATATTGGGTTAGCCAAAAAGACAACCCCATATCACTTGTCTGACTTGGGACATTTTCTATAAGAATTAGAGGTGCCCTCATGTTATTCACATTTTGAGTGCAATTTTATGCTGCCTACTATTTCCCAACCCATCATTTAACCCCCAGCTAAGGTCCCATCACTTTCATTACATAAACTTCCAATTATTTGTCCATTTTATTTTCCCAGTTGATTTGTGTGCCACACAATTTGTTCCATTTCCTGTTGTATAATCTAGATATCAGCTGTGGTTTTCTTTCTAATTTAAGCTCTAGATAAGATTTTACCTTCTGTGAGCTGCAGAAAGCACAGTGCTGTCCATAAAATTTCTGTCAATTTGTCAGGTTCATAAACTCCAGGTCAGTTTTGATTTTCTTTTTTTGTCTTTGACTTTTGTGCTGAACTTTTGTTCTCTGCTCTTTCACTCTCTTTGATCCCTATCCAGTATTGACCCAAACTTGAAACACTATTCTTTTATTGTGTTCCTACAAAACATCTCAAAGAAAACTTTCATGCACCTAGCATATGTATAAAGGTATTGAGAGATAAAGGGTATTTACATAGAATAAATATAAAATAATTATTAAAATTTAGTATTAAATAGTGTTGATCTTTAAAAGTCCATATTGTCATTTTTATGTGGTGCTTGACCATCCCCCTTTCTTATTTTTTCTTCCCACTTCTTTTTTTCTATCTTCTGCCTTCCAGGAAAGGGAAAAATAAAAATAAAGGGAAGTAAATATTTTTTATAACTCCTTTCCTCAAACTCCGGTCAATCCTCCACATACTCAGGTACCCAGCAGAAGCTGTGAAAGTACCACTAATGAGAAGAGTGAAAAGAATTCAGAGTCCTAAATAATGATGGTTTCATCCTTCTGGTTACTTTTGCAATACTTTATTAGAATTTCACAACAAATTTCCACTCTCCAATTCATTAACTGAGTCTCCCAGTCAAGGCTAATGTTTGCATTTCAGAAATCTATGGTACCCAGAACACTGTATGGTACATAATATTTTCTTAGGACAACAAGCAAAGTACTATCTGACTAAAGAAATGCTCGACCTCAAGCCCAGAACCGGCCAAGGAATAAATAGACCATGTACTTAAAATATCCTACTCCTTCTACTTCCATGGCTTTGTCTGAATTATTGATTCCTTTTTTAGATCTTCTGTGTTTAGTCACTCTGTCGTGTCCAACACTTTGTGGCCTCATGGACTGTAGCCCACCAGGCTCCTTTGCCCATGGAATTTTCCAGGCAAGAATACCAGAGTAGGGTGCTTTTCCTAAACCAGGGGAATCCTCCTGGCCCAAGGATCAAACCCATGTCTCATGTCTCCTGCTTTGGCAAGTGGGTTCTTTACCACTAGCAGCTTTGGTCTTTTTCTAATGGGTACTTCTGCTTGAGACTTGGCCCCTGATTTCATTGTCCTTATTCTGAGCCATAATCTCTACCCAGATCAACCCTCATTTAGTACCTTAGCAGAAATGGACAAAGTAATTGAAGAGGGCAGGGAGATTTTTCTATTTTTTGTGGAAAAAAAAAAAATCTGTTTCATTTAACTGTTTTTTTTTTTAAACTATGTCACTGTTTATCACCGAATTATAAATAGTCCATGGTACAAAGAAATGCTAGAAAGAAGTGAGAAATACTGTATTCAAGCTCTAAAAATCTTGAAGTCAGCAGCACAAATACTAAATTAGGAACAAGTAAACTTATTAATATTACTGGGTAATTCTGGCACCTGAAAAAGAAATATCTAAGTATAATTGCTTCTTGACCACCTGATTAATTTCTTAAATCACCTGCAGTATAATTTTAAAATATTAAACTCTTAATTCACCAAATCAATTTAACATACCCTTACCTTTTACTTATTTCTTTGTAATTAAGGATGATTTATTCATTAAATGTTTATTAAGAATATGTTATATCTTGAGCACTTTGCAAGTTGCTAAAATGAAAACATGATAGTCTTTATGTCAGACTAATAATAATAATAATAGTTATGGAAGTTGTCAAATTTTTCACTAGTAGTATTTCATCCTTATGCTCACCTAGCAAGAAAACAAAAATTTTCTCAACAACTTAAGTTAAGACTCTCAGATAACTAATAACAAACTATAGGAAGGATCATTATTGATTTTAGAGTATGTGTATCTGATAAAAGAAATTCTTCTTCAATTTATTGAACACTACAGTTTTCTAAATAAAACAGACTATCTGAGGGAGAGTAGAAAAATATTTATTACTATTACAGCAACTTACCACTGACCATGAGATCCAAGTCCTGAACTAACCAGTAACTAGACATTTAAACTCTATAATTAGAGTCAGCATTTTAAAAACCTAGAACAAAGACGTAACTTTGAGAAAGCTACTATATACTAGAAGAAAATTCCTAAAACTAATTTCTGATTTTGCAAGATATAACTAACTATACGTCAGAGAGAAAATTATGAGAAAAGAATTTGCTCAATTGAGAAGGCAATAAAATGAGGATAAAATGGAAATGGATGAAATATAAAAAAATTGTAAGGAGGTTAAATATGTGATTAAAGAATATAAACCACCATAACAGAAAAAAATATCAAGCAGAACTGGTGCTGAAAAAAAATAAAATCTCTAACAAGAACTCATATTACAGGCCATACTCTGAACACAAAGTGATACTAATATCAGATGAATAATTTTTTAAAGACCAGGGAGTTAAAATTTTTATATACTTTGGTAAAGAAAAAATAAAGGCAAAATATAGGCTACGAGAAATTAATAACAATAGAATGATTATTCACTAAAACTACAGAAAAAGCTTCTGTTGCATGCTTTGTACTTAAAGAAAAAAGGAATAAAAACAATTGAGTTAAGAATTTAATATAGAGTGTTAGAAAAAGAACAGTGTGACAATCATATGAAAAGTAAAGAAAGATTATTTATTAAAGATTAGAAATTAACAACTCAAGAAACACGACCCTAGAATTAATTATATGAATACATCAATAAAACAGAGTTATAGGGTTCATAAGTAAAAAAGAGAGAATGAAGGAGTAGGGAGGAAGACATGGAGTAGGAGTGAGAGAGGCAAGAAATGGATGACAGGGAAAGAAGAAATTTTTTGGAAGGAGAAAATTAGAAAAGTATTAAACCATTCATCCTGAAATCAAAATGCTTGAGAATAGTTAACATAATCTTTGAAGGTAAAAATAACACAAGAACCATATCATATGATATATTAAAACATACATAAAGAACTATATAAATGAAGCAAACAAATGTATAAAATAATTCCTTATGTCAGTGAGGAAAGGCAAATTTAAAATAATAAATGTTTTAGAGACCACTGAAAAATATAATTGTAGATTCTCATATCACACTTCATTCCAAAATAAATTCAAAATGTAATAAATATTTGATAAAAGGAAATAAAAAATGTATGAGAATAAAAATGCTATTTAATTATTTCAAAAAATAAAACATAAAGTGATAGTTTTTTTGTATAAAATTTAAGGTATGAGTAAAGCAAAAATATTACTAATAACATGATTAATTAGTATTAATTAATAAGTAATGAATAAAGGCAAGCGACAAACATTGAAAGAAAATACACAACCTATACAGCAATTAAATGTTCAATAGCTTCAATATAAGTAAATATATTCAAGTCAGTAATCAAAGCCATTAGAAAAATAAGAAAAATTCCGTGCATATTCTGTTTACATAAGAATATAAAAGATCAATAAACACTTTTTTTAAAAATTCAGCTTAACTATGAAGAAATTCTGATTGAAACAGTAATAAAGGAAGCTCTAAACATATGATGAGAAAATTTACATAAATGATAATATTTACTATTGTTCTGAAACTCTTATAAAGACTGTTAGATGTGTAACTTGGTAGAGTCTTTTGGAAATATGGTTTGTTGTTATTCAGTCACTAAGTCATGTTAACTCATTGCAACCCCATGGACAACAGCACATCAGGCTCCTCTGTCCACTCTCTCCCTGAGTTTGCTCACATTCATGTCCATTGAGTCAGCAATGCTATCTAATCATCTCATCCTCTGCCACCCCCTTCTCCTTCTGCCTTTAATCCTTCCCAGCATCAGGGTCTTTTCCAATGAGCCAGCTTCTCACATTAGGGCCCAAAATTTTAGAAGCATCAGTCCTTCCAATAAATATTCAAGGTTGATTTACTTTAGGATTGGCTGGTTTGATCTCCTTGCAGTCCAAGAGACTCTCAAGAGTCTTTTCCAGCACCACAGTTTGAAAGCATAAGTTCTTTGGTGCTCAGCCTTCTCTACAGTCCAACTCTCACATCTGTACCTGATTCCTGGAAAAACCATAGCTTTGACTATATGGACATTTGTCAGCAAAGGAATTTCTACTTTTTAATATACTGCCTAGATTTGTCATAGCTTTTCTTCCAAGGAACAAGTGTCTTTAAATTTCATGACTTCAGTTACTGTCCACAGTGATTTTGGAGCCCAAGAAAAGAAAATCTGTCACTGCTTCCACTTTTTTCCCCTTCTATTTGCCATGAAGTTATGGGATCAGCTGCCATGATCTTAGTTTTGTCAATGTTGAATTTTAAGCCAATTTTTTCACTCTCTTCTTTCACCCTCATCAAAAGGCTCTTCAGTTCCTCTTCACTTTCTGCCATTAGAATGGTATCATCTGCATATCTGAGTTTGTTGATATTTCTGCCAGCAATCTTGATTCCAGTTTATGATTATTCCAGCATGGCATTTTGCATAATGTATTCTGCATGAAAGTTAAATATACAAGGTGACAATATAGAGCCTTGTTGTACTCCTTTCCCAATTTTGAACCAAATCGTTGTTCCATGCCTCGTTCTAACTGCTGCTTCTTGACCTGCATAAAGGTTTCGCAGGAGACAGGTAAGGTGGTCTGGTATTCCCATTTCTTAAAGAACTTTCCACAATTTGTTGTGATCCATACAATCAAAGACTTTAGTGTAGTCAATGAAGCAGAAGTAGATTTTTTTTGGAATCCCCTTGCTTTGTTCATGATCCACAAAAATTGGCAATTTGATTCCTGGTTCCTCTACCTATTCTAAACCCAACTTGTATATCTGAAAGTTCTTGGTTCATGTACTGCTGAAGCCTAGTTTGAAGGATTTTGACCATAACATTGCTAGTATTGTGCTTCCTCTGTGACTCAGCTGGTAAAGAATCTGCCTGCAACGTGGGAGACCTGGGTTTGATCCCTAGGTTGGGAAGATCCCCTGGAGAAAGGAAAGGCTGGCTACCTACTCCAGTATTCTGGCCTAGAGAATTCCATGGGCTGTATAGTTCATGGGGTCACAAAGAGTCAGACATGACTGAGCGACGTTCACTTCACTTGCTAATATGTGAAATGAGTGCAGTTGTATGGGAGCTGCAATTGTATGGGAGCTGGCACATTCTTTGGCATTTCCCTTCTTTGGAAATAGAATGAAGGCAGCTTTTCTAATCCTGTTGCCACTGGTGACTTTTCTAAATTTGCTGACATATTGAGTGCAGCACTTTAGCAGCATTTTCTTTAGGATTTTAAATAGCTTAGCTGGAATTCCATCATGTCCACTAGCTCTGTTCATAGTAATACTTCCTAAGTCCCAGTTGACCTCACACTCCAGGATGTCTGGCTCTAGGTGGTCGACAACACCATTGTGTTTATCTGGGTCAATAAGAACTTTTCTGTATAATTCTTCTGTGTATTCTTGCCACATCTTCTTAATCTCTTCTGCTTCTGTTAGGTCCTCACTGTTTCTGTCCTTAACCATGTCCATCCTTGTAGAGGACTCTACTCTTCCTCATACTATTGTATTATATGTATAAATTGGTAGTACCTTTTGAAAAGATAGTTTATTCATTGGTATATAATAGGACTTTAAATGAGATTACTCTGATATCTGAAGAATTGGAGTGGAACACAAAATTGTGAGCAATAAGTATCAAATACAAAACAATTCTAGTATTCATATTCTGTAATAACCTATATGAGAAAAGAATCTATAAAAGAATGAAGATAAATATATATATATAGTTTTATGTATATGTTTATATGTATATGTATATATAGGATTTGATTTTCTATATACCTGTAACTAACATAACATTGTATTTCAACTATTCTCCAATAAAAAATTTTAAAAGAAGAATAAGGAAATATTATCCTTCATATAAGCCTCACTCTCTTCCTGGTTGATAAACACTGTAGAGCAACCAGAGAAAGAGACGGTATCTTGAGTGTTTAGTCTGTGTATAAAGCTAGGTCCTGCTCCTCCCCTAAAGCCAAATAATGAAGATCTGAGACAATCAATTGAAGAAATTGTCTCCTTATTCATTAGCTGGGGAACTTAGTATGCAGTAAATTAAATGATCTCATTCATATAGAAGTAGGAGAGGAAATGAAAAGTTGAGAGAGAAAGTAGGGCAGAATGACTGGCAGGATGGAGCAGTCTAAGCCAACCATTTTTGTCTTGGAGAAAGTGGACATTATGGAAAGTAACAAAGCTTGAAATACCATGTTTGACAGAGGTATCAATGGTGCAAATCTTCCACGTCAAAGCAACTATACACTGAGGAGATCACCTACTAGGATCGCATAACCACCCCCAAGAGAACCAACCTGTCTCTGGAGAAGCACAAGCCAGCGGATACAAGAGATGACCCAAACAGAAAGTTTTAAGAGACACTTTTTTTTAAGAAAAATATTTTCATACCTTCCTATTCTATTAGTTGGAACAGACGAGAGGCATAACAGGGAAAATAGAAGAGGAAAGGCTACCTTAGGAGCAGACTTTGTTCCAACTCTACTTCAAGCCCCCCAAGCCCACGGCACTAGGAAGAGGAAGATATGCAGTAAATCGGACTGTGATTGTTAAACTGGACTTGAATGCAGTCTTTATTTATAAATAGCTGAATGTAACAAGAAAGCTAAGGGAATTGTCCAAGCTACCGCTAAGGAATGGAAAAAGGAAATCTAAGAGAACAGAGAGAAAGGTAATTTGTCCCTACAAGTTCAGACTGTTCCATAGACTAGTTATACGTTCCACAGTTCCTAAAATAGTACATTCCCCTTCTGGAATTTGTCTGTGCTGAAAACAAAGGATTGTATTGCCAAATCCAACTACATAAGTAATAGATTTTCCCCAAAATCAAGCTTCACCAATTATTTAAGCAATACAAGCAAAGAATTTCTTCCCTTGAGTGAGTCTGAGAATCTCTGATACAGTTTTTAATAAAAAAGGACTTTCTTCTCCCATAATAAGGTATCATTTGCCTCCAGATTAAGAGAGAAGCATTTGAGCAATACATGCAGACAAGTCACTTATACATAGGAAGCTCTGTGGGTTATCTTACATTAATTACACAGTTTATGTGACCTTTTCCAGCCAGCAATTTCCCATGAATCTATAAATTACAAGTGTATTTACAATAAGCAATTTTAACAGGATAATTTTATTTTCCTATTTATAGATAAGAAGTTCCAAGAAGGCAATGACAACCCACTCCAGTACTCTTGTCTGGAAAATCCCATGGATGGAGGAACCTGGTAGGCTGCAGTCCATGGGATCATTAAGAGTCGGACACGACTGAGCAACTTCACTTTCACTTTTCACTTTCATGCATTGGAGAAGGAAATGGCAACCCACTCCAGTGTTCTTGCCTGGAGAATCCCAGGGATGGTGGAGCCCGGTGGGCTGCCATCTATGGGTCATACAGAGTTGGACAAGACTGAAGCGATGCAGCAGCAGAAAGAAGTTATCATTATCCTTTTGCTAGTTAACAGCACTAGTGGGTTTTTCAGGTCATTTGTATGTTTACCAGAAGGTCATTAGTGTATTTGCCAGGAGGTCATTAGCATGTTTACCAGGAAAATTAATGCAGATATTCTCTCTCCCTGAATATCTCCAGGAAAAAGTGAATTGGTCACAGTACTGCTGTAAATCCTTAGCTTCCCAAACTTCGGTTGAAACAATTGGGTAAAAGTGTATTTTTTAGATACAAATATGTTTCATTCAAATAATCATAAACAATCTAATTATATGACAACTGAAGTTTTTTTAAGTAAATTTATCATTTCTTTATATTATGGAATAGTCTACAGCCATTAATTACATTAGGTAGATATCTATGCTTCATTATGAAATTATGTTTATGAGAAATGGCTTATGAAAAGGCAATTTTACAGAATAATTCATACTATATGACACAGTATGATATGAATTTTGTAACATGTATATACACATACAAAAAAATTACAATGCTTCAGAAAAAATATTAACAACTTATGTACATTTTGTCCTTTTGTCAAATAGATTTGATTCTAACCTTGAGTTTTTAGTAGTTTCTCCAGATTCATGAAGATGTATTACACCAAAAAATAATCTTATACATACTTTACCAAAAGAATTTTTCTTAGTCTTCTAACTTATTGCAAAAAAAAACCCCAAAACCTGGAAATCATTATACCCCTCTTCCCTTGCTCAGTCATCATTAGATATAGCTCCTTTATTCTCCAGTATTTCTGTGTACACATGTATAATAACATATAATGAATATTTACCCTTTAGTTTGATTCTCCTACTAAGCTGTGAAATTTCCTGAGGCAGGGGTTACCTTTATCATCTTTATATCTCTATTATAATACCTGACATGCAGAATCTATTATCAATAATTTTTTCTAATCTAGACAGGAAGAACAAAGAGAAAGGGAGAGTCCTTTAGAACACTTTACTGCGTGCTACAGGGAACAAAAACAAAGATATAGTGATTATTTTCATTCTTAAAAATTTAGTTTGGAAAAATAAATTACAAACACAACTTCATTCCCAAATTGTGGCCCAGAGTTTCTCTAGAGGTAGACTGACTTTTACCAGACTCTTTTCCCATCTCCTTCCTTCCTGACTCCAGCAATTCTATGGGAGAGGCCTGCATCCTTTAGTTGTATGCTCTCCAAGTAACAGAAAATCCAACAGAGTAGTTTAAACTAATAGAGATTCATTACTTGTATATTACTAGAAGTCTGGAGGTTCAAAATAGCTGCCACTGGTTCCTCTTTTCAGCCAAAACCCAAAAGCTTCCTATTTTTTGCTCTTTCATCCTTAGCTCACTGGTTTGGAGCCTCATAGTTGCTAGGTGACTGCTAAACTTCACATATTTAAGCTTCAGAGAGGAAGAGGTGAAAGAACCAGAGGTAAAGAGGCATGCCAGCTGAATATTTTATCAGAAATTTAAAAGCATTCCAGGGAACTCCACTCAGCTGACAGCCACTTTCATCCCACTAGAGGAAAAAATAAATAAATAAATAAAAATAGAGTCATAAGGCTATTTCTTTATGGAAGAAGCTAGAAAGAAGTGGATTGTGTTGGCCAGAAAATGTGGCAGACATATTTAGTAAGCTAGTAAGTCATTGTGTGGGACATTTCTTGCACTGCAAATATTTGTGGGCAGTATTTTCATGTTTTAAAATCATACTAATTATGACTTTTAAAACCCATACTAATTTTTGACTCCTACATCTACATGATAAGCAGACTTAGCCAGGAGCAGCCTCCTCTAGTTCAACCCATGGTTGATGCCTCTCCTATTTCTACTTCCTTTATTTGGTGTAGTTATGTAGGTAAGCAAACTTAAGACCTGCCCTTTGGCATGTCCTACCAGCTGGCCCATCTTCACCCTATTTCTTCCACCTAGATAGCCATAGAGAACCAGTTTTAAAATTCCGTTAAAGAGGATCAGGGATGCTAGAAGAAATCCCTTAAACTTGAACATGGTTCTTTTTCTCTTTACCAACATTTGACTGGATACAACAGGTACTAAATCATATACAGAAAGTGGTATTTCCATTTTCATTTTATGATTTTGTAAAAATCTATGAACAGCAAAGGGAACTGAGCAACGTTCAATTATTTTTATGTGTTCTCTCTTTAATACCAGCAATGTCTCTCATATCCTTGTTTCTAAGAAACCTCTGATGGACACGCAGTGACTGGAACCATGAAGGCATATATATTTGGATTTTCTCAACCAACAGATAATAAAAATATAACTATTACAACATGAAGTGTATTAAGTATGTCTCTGATGGACACACAGTGATTGGAACCATGAAGGCATATATATTTGGATTTTCTCAACCAACAGATAATAAAAATATAACTATTGCAACATGAAGTGTATTAAGTATGTTGATAACATAAAGAGATTCCTAAATGCAGAACAGTTTAAAACATTTTCCTCAATTGAGGCAAGAAGATTTTTTTAAAAAAACTCAAAGCAGCAAGCATGTTCTTATGGCCTGACATTCTAAAGTGTTAGAGGATTAGGGGACATATAAGACCAAAACTAACAATGCCAAGAGGAGAAGGCGACGACAGAGGATGAGATGGTTGGATGGCATCACCTACTCAATGGACATGAGTTTGGGTAAACTCTGGGAGTTGGTGATGGACAGAGAAGCCTGGTGTGCTGCAGTTAATGGGGTCACTGAGCGACTGAACTGAACTGAACTATGCAAACCAAACCAAATTGGTGAGGCCAAAAAGAAGAAACACAATTATCTGAAAAAAACAGGTAGCAAAACATGGAAACATTCAAACTTAAAATTTTTCATTAACTTTTGTTAGAGTATAGTTGCTTTACAATGCTATGTTAGTTTCTGCTGTACAGCAAAATGAAGTAGCTATATGTATAAATATTTGCCCCCTTTATTAATTCCCTTCCCATTTAGGTGACCACAGATTACTGGGTAGGTTATAGTACTGAGTAGGCTATACAGCAGGTTCTTATAAGCTCAATTCAGTTCACTCATTTATGTCAGACTCCATGCAACGCCATGAACTGCAGCACTCCAGGCTTCCCTGTCCATCACTAAATCCTGGAACTTGCTCAAACTCATATCCATCGAGTCAGAGATGCCATCCAACCATCTCATCCTCTGTTGTCCCCTCCTCCTCCTGCCTTCAATCTTTCCCAACATAAGGGTCTTTTCGAATGAGTCAGTTCTTCACGTCAGGTGGCCGAAGTATTGGAGTTTCAGCTTCAGCATTAGCCCTTCTGATGAATATTCAGGACTAACTTCCTTTAGGATTGACTGGTTTGATCTCATTGCAGTCCAAGAGACTTCCAAGAGTCTTCTCCAACCCCACAGTACAAAAGCATCAATTCTTCAGTGGTCAGTTTTTTCAATGGACCAACTCTCACATCCATACATTAGTACTGGAAAAACCATAGCTTTGACTAGATGGCCTTTGTTGGCAAAGTAATGTCTCTGCTTTTTTACTATGCTGTCTAGGTTTGTCATAGATTTTCTTCCAAGGAGTAAGTGTCTTTAATTTCATGGCTGCAATCACCATCTGCAGTGATTTTGGAGCCCCCCAAAATAAAATATTTCACTTTTTCCATTGTTCCCCCATCCATTTGCCATGAAGTGATGGGACTGGATGCCATGATCTTGGTTTTTTGAATGTTGAGTTTTAATCCAGCTTTTTCACTCTCCTCTTTCACTTACATCAAGAGGCTTTTCAGTTCCTCTTTCCTTTACGTCATAAGAGTGATGTCATCTGCATATCTGAGGTTATTGATATTTCTCCATGCAATCTTGACCAGCTTGTGCTTATTATCTATTTTATATATAATAATATGTATATGTCAATTCCAGTCTCCATATATGTCAGTAATATGTATATGCTTATTCTACATCTGTGTCTCTATCTGTGTCTCTATTTCTATTTTGCAAATCACTTCATCTGTACCATTTTTTCTTGACTCCACATATAAGCAATATTACACAATGTCGTTTTTTCTCTTTCTGACTTACTTCATTCTGTATGACAGACTCTAGGTTCATCCATACCTCCGCAAGTGGCACAATTTTGTTCCTGTTTATGGCTGAGTAGCATTCCATTACATATATGTATTACATCTTCTTTATCCATTCTTCTATCATTGGACATTTAGGTTGGTTTCATTCCCTAGCTATTGTGAATCGTGCTGCAATGAATATTGGGGTGCATGTATCTTTTGGAATTATGGTTTTCTACAGGTGTTAATATTTGCTCAGGAGTGGGATTGCTGGGTCATATGGTAGTCCTGTTTTTAGTTTTTAAGAAACCTCCATATTGTTCTCCATATTATCTGTACTAATTTAAATCCCAAAAACAGTGTAGGAAGAGTTCCTTTTATTCACACCCTCTCCAGCACTTATTGTTTGTAGATTTTTTGATAATAGCCATTCTGACCACTGTAAGGATCATACTTCAGTGTATTATTGATTTGAATTTATCTAATGATTAGTTGGTGGGGGGGAGGGAGACTTCTCAAGTGGCACAGTGGTAAAAAATATTCTACTTGCAATGCAAGAGATGCAAGAGATGCAGGTTCAGCCCCTGGGTCAGGAAGATCCCCTGGAGCAGGAAATGGCAACCCATTCCAGTATTCTTGCCTGGAAAATTCCATGGATGGAGGACCCTGGTGGGTTACAGTCCATGGGGTTGCAAAGAGTCCCATGTAACTGAGCACAAGCAATGATTAGTGATGTTGAACATCTTTTCATGTGTTGGTTGGCCATGTATATGTCTTCTTTAGAGAAATGTCTACTTAGCTCTTCTGCCCATTTTTTGGTTGGACTGTTTGTTTGATATTGAGCTGCATAAGCTGTTTGTATATTTTGGAGATTAATCCTTTGTCAGTTGCTTCATTTGCAAATATTGTCTCCCATTCAAGAGAGGGTTGTCTTTCCATCTTCTTTATGATTTCCTTTGCTGTGCAGAAGGTTTTAAGTTTAATTAAGTCCCTTTTGCTCATTTTTGTTTTTATTTTCATTATTCTTGGAGATGGGTTCAAAAAGATATTGTGGCAATTTATGTCAAAAAGCATGCTGCCTATATTTTCCTCTGAGAGTTTTATAGTGTCTTCTCTTACATTTAGGTATTTAATCTGCTTTGAGTTTACTTTTGTGTATGGTGTTAGGGAGTATTCGATTTTATTCTTTTATGTGTAGATGTCCAAGCACCAGTTATCGAAGAGACTGTCTTTTTCCATTGTATATTCTTGCCTACTTTGTCATAGATTAGGTAACCATAGATATGTGTGTTTATCTCTGGGATTTCTGTTCCATTGGTCTATATTTCTATCTTTTGTGCCAGTATCATACTGTGCTTTAATTACTGTAGCTTTGTAACATAGTCTGAAGTCAAGAAGCCTGATTCCTCCAGCTCCATTCTTTCTTTCTCAAGATTGCTTTGGCTATTCAGCGTTCAAACTTAAATGTTTAAGAGTAATGTATAAAATATGTAAATTTCATGCACACAAATGATGTGTCACATCTGGTATTTAAAAATCACAAAAGTTGACATTTTTGAAATGTATTATGACCAATATTTTCAGTTCACATGCTACTATAAAAGAGGAGGTGTTTGCTGATAAATGAATAGCTTACTGTTAACAAATATTAAAAGCTACTTACATTCTATTTTATTGCCTTTTTTTTTAACTTTGAGGAGAATACTTGTTGAAATAGGAGTATAAGAAAAGCAATGGTAAGAGGGACTTAAAAGCAAAGCATGTGATGCCATCATAAGAGAATGTTTTAGACTCCCTAAAACATTGCTAGCCTACAAACTGGCTGAAGAAGAAACACATCCTTGAGGAAAAGTTGAAGTATTGCTTCAAGGACCTACCTTTGAAGATAATGAATCAGTGGGCTTAAGGTAGAGACTTTCACAATTTTGACAAGTTTGTTGCTCCATGTCCAGTTCTAACTGTTGTTTCTTGAACTGCATACACATTTCTCAGGAGGCAGGTAAGGTGATGTGGTATTACCATCTCTTTAAGAAAGTTCCACAGTTTGTTGTGATCCACGCAGTCAAAGGCTTGAATATAATCAATGAAGTAGAAGTAGATGTTTTTCTGGAATTCTCTTGCTTTACCTATGATCTAAGATTATTGGCAATTTGATCTCTGGTTCCTTTTTCTTTTCTAAATCCAGCTTGCACATCTTGATGTTCTCAGTTCATGTACTGTTGAAGGATTTTGAGTATTACCTTGCTAGTATGTGAAATGAGCAAAGTTGCTTATTTAACTTATATGCAGAGTACATCATGTGAAATGCTAGGCTGGATGAAACACAAGCTAGAATCAAGACTGCCAGGAGAAGTATGAACAACCTCAGATATGCAGATGATACTACCCTAATGGCAGAAAGTGGAGAGGAACTAAATAGCCTTTTGATGAACATGAAAGAGAAGAGTCACAAAGTTGGCTTAAAACTCAACATTCCATAAAGAAAGATCATGGTGTCCAGTCCCATCACTTCATGGCAAATACATGAGGTGAAAATGGAAACAGTGGCAGATTTTATTTTCTTGGGCTCCAAAATCACTGGGGACAGTGACTGCAGCCTTGAAATTAAAAGACACTCCTTGGAAGAAAAGTTATGACAATACTAGACAGTATAGTTAAAAAAAAAAAAAAAAGAGATATCACTTTGCCAACAAAGGTCTCTATAGTAAAACATCTGGATTTTCCAGTAGTCATGTATGGATGTGAGAGTTGGATCATAAAGAAGGCTGAGTGCTAAAGAATTGATGCTTTTGAACTGTGGTGCTATAGAGACTCTTGAGAGTCCCTTGGTCAGCAAAGAAATCAAACCAGCCAATCCTAAAGGAAATCAGACCTGAATATTCATTGGAAGGACTGATGCTAAAGCTGAAGCTCCAATACTTTGGCCTTCTGATGGGAAAAGCCAACTCATTGGAAAAGACTCTGAGGCTGGGAAAGATTGAAGGCAGGAGGAGAAGGGAGCAACAGAGGATGAGATGGTTGGATGGCATCACTGACTCGATGGACATGAGTTTGAGCAAACTCGGGGAGATAGTGAAGTGATCCATGGGGTTGCAAAGAGTCAGGCATGACTTAGTGATTGAGCAGGTACAACAACACAAGGTAGAGTCTAGAATTCTACATATTTTTTTTTTTAATTCCATGAATGATTTTAGTGTGCAGCAAGATGGAAGTACTTCCAAAAGAAACCTAGTCTCATAAACTAAATGACTACAGTCCCTAGGGACTGAAGGGAAAAAAACAAAAACAAACCAAAACAAAACCTCTCTGTGATCTTTGAAGACGCTTGAAAACAGTGAAGGTGTTAAAAAACTGGAAATGAATAGGGAGGTTCAAGGCAGAAAAAATAAATTCAAAGGTCCAGAGGAAAGAAGGAGTTTTTCATCATCAAAGAACAGCAAAAAGGCCATAGGAGCTAGAAAGATGTGAGTAAGAATGAGAACAGCAAAAAATGAGGGAGCAAAGGTGAATAGGGACCAGTATATATAGGAATAAACATGTCAGTTACAATGAAGACACTGCATTTATTCTGAATATGTTGATAAGTCATTTAAAGAACATAAGCAAAAGATTTGTTTTAATTACAATTTTTAAAGATAAGTTTTGTTATTGGTAGAAATAAGTGGAATAGATAAAATATGTTGTCAACTTCATAAATTACTGTTAGCTCAACATATATTTGCTAGGAGAGTAACAGTAAAGATAGAGTGTAATAAATCTGGATATATTTTAAAAGTTTATCTGAAAGGATTTTGGATGAATAGGCAATGGAGGATGAGTAAACAGAGAACTCAAGGAAGTTTCCTAAATATTTTCCCCTGAGTAAACAATGATGCTATTTTTTAAAATGCAGAAATCTGAGAAAATAGCATATGAGAATGGGGATGGTGAGGAAAGCAGTGATATAATTTTATTTTGGATATACTGAAGTTGATGTGCTTATTTGATGACCAAGTGAAGATGTCAAGGAGGAAATCAAACATGTAAGTCTATAGCACAAAGAGAGTTTAAATCTGGGACTGAAAATTGGAAGGTCATCACTGAGAGATGTAATTTGAAGTCAGGGGACTGGAGAAGATAATCTAAGCTGTGGGTATAGATGAGAACCAGAAGAGGGCTGAGGAATAATAGCCCTCAACTATTATTCCTAGGTAGGTGCACCCCAACAGTAAAAGAGCAGGAAAGCAAAGGAGAGGAATAGGAACCATCAGAAAAATGGGAGAAAAATGGGAAGCATCAGAAAACTCAGAAATAGTAAAACTTAGGAAAACATAAAAAGCAAGTATTCCAAGAAGAGGAGGGAGTAGTCAAATGCATCAAATGAGAATTAACCACTAGATTTGAAACTTAGTCAAGAATATTTTAGTTAGGAAGTAGAGATAAAATCTGATTCTAGTGAAGGAGCAAATGGAACGATAGGCAATGGAAAATTTTTGAAAAATCTTACAATAGAAGACAGTAAAGGTGTTTAGGTGGGGGGCATAGGGACATAAGGATTTCTTCTTTCTCTTTAATGGATGGTTTTGCCATACATATGTATGTGGATGGTAATGCTTAAGTAGCAAAGAAATTATTCACTAACCTACGAGGCAGATTGATCTTCCAAAATGACTACTACAGTATTCCCCATCCCACAACTATTCTGCAATGTGAGCTTAACACACCTCTTATCAAAAAGTGGGTTTATGTCCCTGTTTCTCAAATCTGTGTTTTATGTCTGGTTTAAAATCCAAAGGAAAGGCAACCCACTCCAGTATTCTTGCCTGGAGAATTCCATGGACCGAGGAGCCTGATAGGCTACAGTCCATGGGATCGCAAAGAGTCGGACATGACTGAGCAACTTCATTTTCACTTCACTAAAATCAAAAGGATCAGCAGAATAGTTGACGTGTGACACATCTTGCTGTTCTAAGGCTAAGACAGAAAAGGAAATGAAAAGTATTCCTCAACCAGCAAAACACTCCCACCATAGCCCTAAACTGCCAGGTAAGGGTTTTGATTGCCCCAAAACTACTAGGCTATAAGGAAGTTCAAAGAAATCTAGGCAGATACATCATAGAGAAGTTCTAAAAAGTAAAAATAAAATGAAACATGTGGTCAGTCCTCAGCTTCCCCAGACCCCCTGCCCCATCTGTGCTAGTTCCTGCCATGATCTGACTACAGACCCATGAGGGACCCTTGGCCAAAATTGCCCAGCTCATCAATTACTGAAACCTCATCCACAACCAGAAAGAGTTCACAAAATGCTTCTTTTTTAAGACAATATGAAGTGATTTGTTATGCACCAACAGTATTTAAAAGAGAAAAGGAAAGGAGAAAATTATGACTTAATTGTATCAAGTATGTCAGAAGGACTAAAATCCAATGTGGAAACATAGTGATCATCTATAGTAAAAGGCTGATAGGCAATAACTAAATGCCCAGATGCATGGTATGAGTAGATTTCATGGTAAGAAAATGAGGCACTTGTCTTTTTATTATTTATATTTTCTTTAGTGCTTCAAGAGGAGAGTCATCAACTCAGAATGAGAAAGTGAAAGAGATATTGAAACTCTAAGGAAAGAAGGAAAGACATGAAATAATATTTTCAAAGAATGAGGTAAATTGATTAAAGAAATGGAGTATGAGAGCTAAGTGTTCCTGAGAAAACACACAGGCTTGTTATTATGATTTTAAAATGAAATAATCTATTTTTCCTCCTATGTTTGGCTACTATTGTACATGTATGCCTGAAAAAGGGAGTTACCGAGTGTTGGCATCTACCAGGCAATGTAAAAAATAAGAGACAAGAAAGTTGAACTGAATTCAAGAGACTCCTGTGATGATAAATATAAACAGTGGCAATGTAATCTGGATAAGAAGAGACGTGGAGATGCGTGAGGTTATACTGACAGATTTAAAAGCTGGCATGTTAGAAGTACTTACAGGGTAAAAATAACTGCAGCAGGCATAATGAATAAGTAAGCTGGAAATTTTTGACTGCCATGTAGTGGAATTCCTAAAATCAAGATTTTGTGGAAATTGAAGTGTTTTGTAATGACATGTTTGGAATATGACGAAGAGAGGGTGGTTGAGGATAAGTGGAAGATGCAATCACTGGATGAGATGGTTGGATGGCATCACTAACTCTATGGACATGAGTTTGAGTAAGCTCCGGGAGCTGAAGATAAAGCAGTCAAGGAACTGAGGGTTCAGGGTGTTATACAGAGTGCTTATCTGGATGTTTAAGATACAAAGAAAAATGACAAAGTGAAATCAATTACTAAAACCTCTACAGATGAGAAGGTATAACTGATACTTTTACAGATGAATGTTCACAAAGTGTAGAGGATGCTAGTCATATGCTTAAAACAAACTGACGGTTTTGACAAAAAAGAGATGGGCAGGGGTCTGAAAGAGATAATGAGAAATGAGAACATCTGTTCCACCTCACTCCCATGGAACATGGATGAAAAAGATGGCACCATTCAGAGAGCTGTTTTCTAAGAGGATGTCAGGACTTTATTTAAATGAAAAGGTGATGAATTGGTAAGAACAAAAGATGTAAGGAATTTGGTAGAGGGTGAAGTGGAACAGTGTGGACAAATGGGGAAGGGAGAAAGATTCATTCAGATTAGGGGTCAGACAGAGCCCCATGGAGCCAAAATCATGATGGCTTGGACTTGCATTTGTGCCCAAGGTGGGTCATGATGAAATTAATCCTGCTGGTTTCTCAAAGAATGTGAGGAATCAACTTGCTATTTCTTGGGACTGGTCTCCTCAACACCATGTGACACTAAGAAAGGAGGTGTGGCAGGTGATGGGGATAGAGGGTGAGTCTTCCCCAAAGCATGCGGCACTTTGGGGCTTCCTAAAATCATGGTCTGGCCAGCGCTGAATCAAACACATGGTAAGAATAAAGTCTTACCAGAAACACAAGGGTTTCCCTGAAATTCCCTTAAGTCCTGCTATAAGTGGCATGGTGACAGTTTGAGGGGCAATCTTAGAACAGCCAAGTAGAGATTCAGGGCCTAAAGGGGTTTAGAAAGGACAGAGTCAAGACCATGGGTGGAGAATAGCAGCCTTGAATAGGAAAGTTATTTCTATTTCTAATGGAGGAAATAAGTAAGTAGTTTAAAATGTGTGGAAATGTTAACATTAAGAACTGAGATCTCTAACTGAGAATCAATCTTAGAAAAGCAGTGGTCAGTAATGCCTACCACTGTGTGGGAATTGAATATAAATTTGAGAGATTAAATAACTGTCTAAGAACTATTGTGGGATCTGCTAAAGAAAGAAGAACACAGATTCAGAGAGAGAGAGAGATTTTCAGGACAAATTTTTAATGAACTCAGAGTATTGCATCCTCCCTTACTTAGAAAAGCACTAAATCTATTAACTAAGGTAAGTATGTTTTTTCCAGTATTTATATATGGAAGTGAGAGTTGGACTATAAAGAAAGTTGCTGCTGCAGCTAAGTCGCTTCAGTCGTGTCTAACTCTGTGTGACCCCATAGACAGCAGCCCACCAGGCTCCCCCATCCCTGGATTCTCCAGGCAAGAACACTGGAGTGGGTTATAAAGAAAGCTGAGTACCAAAGAATTGATGCTTTTGAACTGTGGTGTTGGAGAAGACTCTTGAGAGTCCCTTGAACTGCAAGGAGATTCAACCATTCCATCCTAAAGGAAATCAACCCTGAATATTCATGGGAAGGACTGATGCTGAAGCTGAAGCTCCAATACTTCGGCCACCTGATGCAAAGAACTGACTCATTGGAAAAGACCCTAATTCTGGGAAAGATTGAGGGCTGGAGGAGAAGGGGACAACAGAGGATTGAGATGGTGGATGGCATCACCGACTCTATGGACATGAGTTTGAGTAAGCTCCATGAGTTGGTGATAGATAGGGAAGCCTGGTGTGCTGCAGTCCATGGGGTCACAAAGAGTTGGACATAACTGAGCATTTGAACTGAAGATATCTATTCCTTTTGATTACCAGTAACCTTCTACTGAGATGTGTGCTTGGTTGCATGTCCCCACTTCACCAAAATCATATAAAAAGTGATCTCCATCTGTATCTCTTCAGAACAGTTTCTCAGAGCAAGCTGAGAGGCTGTCTCCTGGGCTATAGTCTTCAGTAAGACACTGAATAAACAACTCAGTTTTTATGCTGTATGTGTGTGTTTTAAATTAACAACTAATTGTTGTTGTTGTTAAGTTACTAAGTCATGTCCAACTCTTTTGCAACCTCAGGGACTATAGCTTTCCAGGTTCTACTGTTCATGGGATATCCCAGGCAAGAATACTGGAGTGGGTTTCCATTTCCTTCTCCAGGTGATCTTCTTCACCCAGGGATTGAACCCACATCTCCTGCATTGGCAGGTGGATTCTTTACCACTGAGCCATGTGGGAAGCCCTAAAAACTAATGATTATGCACAAATATTGTATAACAATACAACTGTACATATTTGAGACAACTTCTAGAAGAATAATGTATGTTTAGACTTTAAAATAGACTAAGACAAGCTTTTCTGTTTTTATGTTATGAAGGTTCTATATTATATGCGTTATATAGTATAATACATATAGCAATACATAACACATATAACAATATAATACACATTGTTATATGTATATATTATATAACATTATATAAGTTAGTGAAAAATCTCATCTAACTGCCCACCTAAGACCAGGCTGATAATTATTGCTTGCATGGTCATCCACCATAGACTATAAATGTCAAGAAACTAATGTAAAGGGAAATGGTATTGCTGGTGATCTTTAAAAATAAAAACCTGTTGCACTGTGAGATTTTAATGCCTGGGTGTTACCTAATGTGCTGTGAATATGTGCAGCAGACAATGCCAGGACAAGCTATTTCATTTCCATGGTAACATCAGGGCTACAATGGAGAGTGCTGGATAAAAATGGATTCTTTTCATTAAGACCACATGATAGGAGCAGACAATTAACAGACTGAATAGAAGGTCTAGTGAATTTAACAAAAATACAATAAACCCATTCCTTTTTACTGTAAACATTTAGGAAACAGGAAAACAAATAAAATGCTTTGTTTGATACATTCTATCCTATTTCAAGAGACAGTTCTCTGACTCTCAAGTTTCAAGTGTGGCATTAAATATTTTATGAATTCCTGACTAGACTAAGTAGGAAAAGAAAGAATGGGTAAAACTAAGTTTTATTTTAATTGTTGAGATTGCTTAAATTCCATCTAGTAAACAGCACTGCGAACTTTAATCACTGGTCAGTGGAAGAAAAGTAGAAAATCCAAAAAGACCAATTAAAATTTAAATAAACACAATATAAGACTAATACATTGAACCATAAAACTTAAATTTTCTCCATCAACTGTCTCTGCTATTGGTCAAGATTGAAAGAATTCATTTTAAAGTGACACATTTATTTCCCTGATACTCTGCCACTGTTGGGTACCAAAGAATGCAATTCAAAGTGAAAACTGTATCAGTCATTCAGAGGTTTTGTCTACACAAGGCTAAACATCTGTGTACTTGGATGAACACCTGGCTTTCAAATTCACTAGCTGAGAGAAGACGCACATGAGTTGTTATCGTCAGCATCAAGGATGATAATTCAGTACGCACATCAGACACCAGTTAGCTTCTTGTTTGAGGTACATCTTATCACCTAAGATAAAGTTGATTTTATTTTTATTATACCCACAAATAAAGGATAATGGTACTGCTATTTGATAGGAAAGAATCCATTCTTAGGGAAATCTACTAAGATGAAATTAACTCTCTGGATGACCTTGACCTTCAGGACACAGGAGAGAAATTCTAAGATCAAGAGGCCTATATCAAACCTCTCTCACAAAATAGCCATGTCACTTCTGTCATGTCATTTAAGGATTCATGCTTCCCTTATTTATGTGTAATATATGTTTGAAAATTCTTGACTCACATATCTCTAAATACAGTAATAAGGTTATTGAGTAGCTAGTTAGTGGTTAGTGGTTAAGAGTTCAAGCTCTATGGACTCAGTCTGAATCCCAATTATCACTAACATGTTATAAATGTAGGCAAACTTCAGTTTTGCTCACCCACAAATTGTTGGCCATCACTGTATCTGGGTTTTAAGTGAGAAGATGAATCTTGAATGCTTAGCGCAGTGCTGAGAATAATATAGTGAAGTGAGTGAAGTCGCTTAGTCGTGTCCGACTCTTTGCAACTCCATGGAATCTGTCTGTGGGATTTTCCAGGCAATAGTACTGGAGTGGATTTCCATTTCCTTCTCCAGGGAATCTTCCCAACCCAGAGATTGAACCTGGGTCTCCCGCATTGTAGACAGATGCTTTACCATCTGAACAACCAAAAAATATGCATTTGGGGAGAATCAAGAAGAAAATATGGGCTTCCCTGGTGGTTCAGATGATAAAGAATCTTCCTGTAACGCAAGAGACCCAGGTTTGATCCCTGGGCAGGGAAGATCCCATGGAAAAGGGAATGGTAACCCACTCCAGTATTTTTGCCTGGAAAATCCCAGGAACAGAGAAGCCTAGTGAGCTATAGTCCATGGGGTTGCAAAGAGTCAGATATGACTGAGCAACTAACACACACACACACACACACAAAGAGAAAACATGTTCAAAGTGCTTGAGAAATTATGGCCAGCAACATCACTATTCTTCAAATTTGAGATGCTATTTATTGCTGTTGTTCATTCACTCAGTCATGTCCAACTCTTTGTGACCCCATGGATTGCAACATGCCAGGCTTCCCTGTCCTTCACTATCTCCTGGATTTTACTCAAATTCATGTCCATGAGTCAATGATACCATGCAACCATCTCATCCTCTGTCACCCCTTTCTCCTCCTGCCTGCAATTTTTCCCAACATCAAGGCCTTTTCCAACGAGTCAGCTCTTCACATCAGGGCCAAAGTATTGTAGCTTCAGCTTCAGCATCAGTCCTTCCAATGAATATTCAAGGTTGATTTCCTTTAGGGTTGACTGGTTTGATCTCCTTGCAGTCCAAGAGACTCTCAAGAGTCTTCTCCAGCACCACAGTATGTTACATTTTCTAAATTCCCAAAGGTTAAAATGAGGAAACTATCCTTGACACAAGCACAAATCATGTATAAAATTTAATTTAAAAAGAATATGTATGTTCCTTCCTTCCTCTATTTATCTTCATGTTCCCCTCTTCAACTATTTAACACCTGTCCAGAGATAGCTCCAGAGACCCCACCAGACAATCCACCCTTCTACACCAAAGGGGTCAAACTGGAGGTCAGACCTGACCTAGAGCTTCCTCTAGTGTCACAGTGCATAAAATTACCCAAAACTGAAAACTGGAAGTTTTCAAACAAAACCAAGACTCCTGGTTGAATTTAATTATAATTATAAAACCTGGTAGCCCTCAGCACACATACCCACATGGCACCAAACAGAAATATTAAAACATATGCCCCCTGTAGAAAGGCAAGGCCCCTATAGTTCTCAGGGTCCTTATCTCCCATTAATTCCTCTTGATACAGAGGCCAAGTACCAGTCACCACTTATGGTCAGAAGCTCCAGTACTTTGGACACCTCATGTGAAGAGTTGACTCATTGGAAAAGACTCTGATGCTGGGAGGGATTGGGGGCAGGAGGAGAAGGGGATCACCCAGGATGAGATGGCTGGATGGCATCATGAACTCGATGGATGTGAGTCTGAGTGAGCTCCGGGAGATGGTGATGGACAGGGAGGCCTGGCGTGCTGTGATTCATGGGGTCGAAGAGAGTCGGACACGACTGAATGACTGAACTGAACTAAACTGAACTGATGGCAAGAAAACTGTTTTCTGTATTCATGCCTCTATCAAATGCCGGAATAAGAAAGTTAGACATTTAACCACAAGTTTAAAAAGAAAAAAAAAAAAAACTGACAAACATTTTTGCAAATTTGAAAACTTGTTGGGACATATTTTTAAAACTTTGTATTATAGTAGAATATATAGACTGAAAAAGACACAAATCATAAGTATACAGCTCAATGAACATTTATAAATTAAATTAATCTATATAGGCAGTATTATCAACACCCCAGGAGCTCCCTTGTGCCTCCTTCCTATCATTATTGCCCCAAGGAAACTACCATCTTAACTTCTCATGCCTCAGAATTGCTTCGTCTTTTTTAACTTTATGGAAAGAGAATCATTTAAAATGCATGCTTATATACTGCCTTATACATGTTTTCTTTTGCTTAAATGTTTGTGAGATTCAGTCTTATGGTTACATGAAGTTATAATTCTGCTGCTGCATTTTAAGGCGTGACCAAACTTGTCCATACCCTATGCACCTAGTGGTGGCAATTGAGTTTCACACCATAATCTAGACATGAATCTTAAAGAAATCTTTCCTCGTACAATTGTCTTAACACTTCAAAATCCACTGGCCTTTCCCAAACCATTTAACTCCTCGCCTGGTAATTAAATTTTCAGATAGTTCTCGTGCTCACACAAAGTTACAATAGTCACTTACTGATTTGACCCTCTTACCCATCACCAACTCGCTTCCCTGAAATATCTTGAACTGCCAAAAAGAAAAGTATGATTTTCTGTTACCTGCCTGCTGTGATGCTGTTTTGTATATCTTTGACAAAGAGGAAGTGGTTTCATATACCGCAGTTCCTTTGTGAAACCGACTAGAATTAGGGCTTGCTGAGAAAAAATATATATTAAAATAACTCTTCTGGTCAATTTTAAATGATAAAATATTTTTCATCTAATATATAGTCACATTCTGTCACTGATATCACATTACTAATTATCTAAGACATTTTAGAAGGAGAATAAATCCAGAGATTTCTAGTCACAAACTTACAATCTGCCCAGACATTTAATAGCTGTTGAAACATCTTATGATATCCACACATGGTATATGTGTACTTTTAAGTGCCCTTTTGGCAAAATTAATGTGTTATGATTCAAAATATAATTTGGGCAACACAGAGGAAAGGATGGTATTTGCTAATAACCAAGAATAATTTCACTACAAGTCCTCTACTTCATATTTTCTCTTGAGGTTCTTAGTAGGCTTTTAAAGCAGATGCTGAGCTGGAAACTAATCTAAGAAATAAAGAAAGCCAAGGGGAAAAAATAATAATAATGGACAGTTGTACTTGATTGTTTCCATGGTCAGGGCATCCTCTTGAGTGACAGATAATTCATCTTTTGTCAGTTTCCATTGCCTAGAGATCATCCTGAGCATTGTTATCAGCAAAATTTCCACGAAGTGAAGAATTTTCAAACAGGAAACCAGATGTGATGAGGTCAGGCACTGCATGTGACGGGGATATTTGGGTTAATGATGATTGATACCGTATCACATTTCATAAAGTACATACTTGCCAAATCAGATGTTTTTCTGTCACGTAGGAGCCATTGCTGAATGCCTTTACAGCAAAGCATCAAGGTCAAAGACAAAGAAGTATATGTAAAAGAGTTCATTGCCCTTAGAAAGGTGGCACAATAAATTCAGGACAATCATATTGCATATGGCATAGGATTTGCCTATGCGGGAAATCAAAAACATTCTAAATTCCCTATGCCTATTACATGCACATTGTTGTTTGCTTTTGGGGATTAGATTTTTTACTTTCTCTAAATTACTATGTTAAGTAAAATGTTAATGTCATTACTTCATCAAAAACAATTATTCAAATGGTGAAATTTTAATTTTTTCATAACACATTTGGTGATTTGGGATGAAAAAGTCACATAAAATGCAAATATATACCCAAATACTACCCTCTTTTGTTTGATGGTACATATAAATACAGTGATTTGTTACCACTATTGCTTTAGTAAAAAGATAAATTTTTCTTTGATTTGTATGATATATCAATATGGACACATAGTTACAAGCTATAAAGGAATAATTTCCAAACATGCTTAAGGGGAGAAAAGCCCTCAGCACTTAATCTTGAATAAATCTTTGTTAAACCATGATGCTCTTGTTTCAGAGCTTGATGCTTTCAAAGAAAGGATAATGAATGTTGCAACCATCCTAAAATAGTCCTGAGAAAACTTAATAGTTATTATTAAGTTGATGTATTTACAAGGCTCTTAAAATATTCTTGGTTTTCTACAGCTATTGGTATAATAGCAACTTTTCCAAAATAGGCATAGTATTGTAGAGAAGCTTACAGTCAAGGCTGGTATAGAAGCTTTCATGGTTGACTCAACAACTTCTTCTCTACAACTGGATATTTTGCTGAAGAGATTTCTAAGCAAAGTGTTAACAGAATGACTTGGTTTCTCCTGTCGGTTTATGGTAAAATTTAAGAAGAGAGAAATGAATAAGGAGTTATTAAACAAAAGGAACAAGAACTTAAAGATTTTGAAAATTCTCAGCCTGTCCATGTTGCAAAGAATGAAGAAGTATGTTCAGAAGAGAATAACAAAGGTGTGGCTGACAGATCATTTGACAGAGAAATCAATGTGAGTGTGAACCATGGATTTAAACAGCCAACACAAAGAAGCAAGGAATTGGGATAAGAGTATAACAACATTAATATCAGCTGCTAGGATTACAGGAAACAAAAAATATAATGGAATGAAGAAATGCTACAAATATTTTCTATCCTTCCAGAAAAGGACTCCAAAGGTGATTCAGAGATTATTAGGGCTACTATTCCTCCAGGGAGCAAGACTGTATCCACCTTTGTCTCAAAGGACAGGAGTGCTACCCAGCAGAGCCATCTCAGCCAGTCCACATGGGCAGGGCTCCACTAGGTCAGAGATGGGGTGCCCCACTAAGTAATGGGGTTAGATGCCACTACCACAATGGGTTAACGTGGGATTGCTGTGCAGTGGGAGAGCAAAGCATCAAACCAACGAGGATCATTCTCAAGGCTTAGTATCTAATGGTATTTTCCCTGTTTTGAACTTGATCAGGACACATCTCCCCTTTCTTCTTTCCTAATTGTCCCTTTTGAAATGAGGATATCTGTCCCATATCTAACCCACCAGAAATTAGGAAAGCACATAGCTTATCTGGTTGAAGCATATCTCTAGTCTCATCTGCATCTGATTTAGTGATATTTAGATGAGACTTTGGAGTTGATGCTGGAACAAGTTAAGACCTTGGGGGCTGCTGGGATGGATGTGATAATTTTTACATGTGAGAAGAAATTAATCTGGGGGGTCAGGAGTAACATTCTACAGATTGAAAGTTTGAATCCCCCTAAAATTCATATGTTGAAGCCCTAACCCCATAATGTGATGGTATTTGTAGGTGGGGCATGCAGGAAATAATCAGGTTTAGATTATGCCATAAGGATGTGGTTCCCATAATAGATGAGTGTCCTTTTCAGATGAGTGCTTGCTTGCTCTTGTGCTATCTCCCTCTCCCTCTCTCTCCTATGTTAGGTCACAGCAAGAAGACAGAAGTCTATGTATCAGGAAATAGGTTCTCCCCAGACATCAAATCTGCTGGTCGCTGATCTTAGACTGCTCTATATCTAGAACTGTGAGAAATAAAGTTCTGTTATTTGTAAGCTTATGGAATTTGTTATAACATCCTGAATGAGTGAAAACCCAGCCCAGCTAAGCCAAAAGGAAGCTCCCACAGAGAACTTTGATAACAAGTAGGGCAACCCACTCCAGTACTCTTGCCTGGAAAATCCCATGGATGAAGGAACACAGTAGGCTACAGTCCATGGGGTCTCAAAGAGTCAGACACGACTGAGCGAATTCACTTTACTTTACCTTACTAGGGTTTATTAACCACCTCCCAGGTGACTAGGATACTCAAGTAGAATTGAAATCATAGGAGATTCATGAGATCACAAAGATTAAATGTTAAAATTGTCAAAGTTCTTTCAGGTATCAGCCTTGGGTCCTTCTTTATACCTTTAAAAGAATAATATTTAAATATTTAACGTATTTGAGTTCTTCAAGCCAAGGATTCCAGGTTATCCCAGAGAGGAATTGCAACTAGAAGTGTGAAACAGATAAGTATTGTTCACAATACTTGTGAGAACTTCAGGTAAGACTCTGTGAATTTTTCTCTTGGTAATCTTGTTTTGCGTGTATATTAATTAATAAAAGCACATATACCTATCATTATCTTGGTTCAGGAAAGTAAGTGCCTAACCAATGGCCCTGCCTAATAAAATACAAACAGAACTCATTTCCTCTTTAGGGTACTGACAGTCAAATTATATCTTAATCATATCCTGCACAAAGATATGCCAGTGATATTTTTAAGGGAATATCTACACACCTAAGTACTAGAAGTACAGAAAGTCTTTCAAATACACTCTCACAAATCTCAGATAGACAGAAATCCAAAGAACAAAAGCAGCAAAGAGAAGTGTTCATGGTCTTTTGCCAGACACATAGGGTGGGGGGTGGGGGTGGGGAATGAGACTTTTACTTTCTCATCACTAGGGATAAAATTGCTCCAACCTGAACATAACATGAGAAATGGAGAGGGAGTTAGCATAGAATAGTAACCTTGAGAACCATTCCCTCTTGAAACATTCTCTTTTTCACAGTGACATCTTGGCTGGAATAAAACTGGCAAGCCTGATAGACAATACCACAAGCCACATTTGCTGCAGGTCTGAGGTTTTTTTCCCTTTCCTTCCGGTGTATTCGAAGACATTTGCCCTTCTGAACAAAAAGGGGCTCTGCATAACTGTGTGCAAAACCTAGTAATGGTCTGGTATTTTGAGGCTAATTCTAATCTAAAATATATATTGTGCCACTACATGTGTTCAGTATTTCCCAGGAAGCATACATGATGGGCTGTGGGAAAGGCAATCTTTCAGTGTTTTCAATAATAAACCCACCCTAACATAAAAGGGAACTACAGATGATGAGTTTCACAATTCAGAGGAAGGAGGAGCAAGAACAGAAAAGTATTCTATTTGCATACCTTTTATACCATTCACACAAGCATACCAAAACCTCTCAGCAATGTTCTAGAGAAAGGACAAACACATTTAGAAAGTAAAAAACAGAAAAACCAGAAAGCTTGTACATATTATACAAATACACAAGTTCCGTGTTAAAAAATCTCAATCAGATATATCTAAAAGCAACCCATTTCAAAAGTTGTTGTTTAATAAAAGCATTATGATGCTTTTAACTTTTGGTTTTATTTCTAAAATCTAAAACAAACAAAAACAATTAAGTTCCTACACACACACAGATAAAAATCAAACTATGTTAAAGGACCTGTGATTAAAATGATTTTCTTCTTTCCTTCCTTCTCCTATCCTAAGCTTAATTTTACTGCTCATAGCAATTTTAACAATGTTCATTATTACTGGCTTCTGTTCTTCATATGATTCATATTTATAAATAACACACCCATGCAACTGTTTGATTTTTTTTTTGACTTATCAGATTTAGACTTTATTCATTACCTTCCTATTCATAACTCATTGTTGTTGTTCAGTTGCTAAGTCATGGCCAAATCTTTGCAACCCCATGCAGCACACCAGGCTCCTCTATCCTCCACTATCTCCCAGAGTTTGCTCAAATTCATATCCATTAAGTCGGTGGTGCTATCTAACTATCTCATCCTCTGCCACTCCCTACTCCTATTGCCTTCAATCTTTCCCAGCATCAAGGTCTTTCCCAATGAGTTGGCTGTTCACAATAGGAGGCCAAATTATTGGAGCTCCAGCTTCATCATCAGTCCTTCCAATAAATATTTAGGGTTAATGCCATTTAGGATTGACTTGTTTGATCTCCTTGCAATCCAAGGGACTCTCGAGAGTCTTCTCCAGCACCACAATTTGAAAGCATCAATTTTTCGGTGCTCAGCCTTCCTTATGATCCAACTCACATCCTTACGTGACTACTGGAAAAACTATAACTTTGACCATGCTATAACTCATACATAAGTCATTTATATCTTGCTCATTACCTCTTACCTTTCCCTCCCTAATATGGCAATATTATTAGTTCTACTCTTCAGTTGGAAATAATCTGCTTATAGGGCTTACCAGGTGGTGCGAGTGGTAAAGAACACACCTGCCAATGCAGGAGACACTGGAGACACTAGTTTGATCCCTGCATCAGGAAGATCTCCTGGAGGAGGCATGGCAACCCACTCAAGTATTCTTGCCTGGAGAATTCCATGGAGAGAGAAACCTGGCAGGCTACGTACGGTCCATGGGGTGGCAAAGAGTCAGACATGACTGAGCGACTTAGCACACACACACAATCCACTTATAACCTTATTTATAACCTTATTTCATATTCCAAACAATAGAGACTTCTTTTGCACAAAATTATGTGTCTCTACTCTACCCTTAACTTATCCTTTCCTACTACCCTACCCTTAACTTATCCTTTCCTACCTTCCAGCTTCTAATTTTGATAGCCTCTACTTTTATCTGCCTCAAGTTGATACTATTTACAGTTTGTTCTCAATTAAATCACTTCTACATTGTTCTAAGTCTGAAAATCAATAAAGAGTGATTAGTGCTAGAGGTTTTGTTCATTGTACTGGGTTACGTTTTTCTCTCATATAGATGTTTTTGTGATCCTACTTTTTTCTAGGGTTATCAAATGCCATTTTATTTGTATATATATTAATTGTCTTTACCACCTCCTTAAATTGTTCTAGAATTTTAAGAAAAATATCAAATCTTTGGAATCCCATTTTTCACTATCTACCTTCCACCAGATTATAACTTTGAGTAACACTCTAATAAAAGGTGAAGGAGAAGATTATTTTCTGAGTCCTTGAATTCCAAAAGTAAAAATTTTGCTGATACAAAATTCTAGGATAAAATAATTTTTCTTTAGGTTTTTGAGCATTTCCTGGTACCAGAATAATTCCTGTTTCATTTTAACCTGTTTTTTTCTTTATCTACACAAGCTTTTAAGATCGTTCCTTTACTCTCAGTTTTCTAAAATAACACAGTGTCCTGTGATTCTTTTTACTTATCTCACTGTACACTTCAGCAAGACTTCAGCTCATATACCATCTCTAGCTCCTTTTTTTAGAACATTCTATTCTTGTTTTACAGATTGAAACACAGTATCAAATCTATTAACTAAAAATATCTTTCCCCTCTTTTTTTGTTCCCCAAATCATCTATTGCTTCTCACTTTTCTTTTTTAATAATTTATACTTGTGTCCTACATATCAAAAATACTAGTTTATTACTATTAATATTATATTAATATATCCAAAGAAGTTAGAATATCTACCAGTATTAGTTGTGTTGCTTGTTTTTTGTTTATCCACAGAACAAAGGGTGCCTCTTTAACTTTCAACTCATTTTGAGAATAATTTATTTTTTTCGGTGTCTAACATATGACATTAAATATCATCTGTATACAAATAATGACCCTTCAATTTATATCTCCAGTCAGGATGCCTCTTCTTAACTCCAGCATCAGAATAAATTGCTTTTGCAAATCATTACTTGATTTCTAATTAACATTTCCTTAAATTCTGTCCAAAAATAAGTTCCTGATCCCATATCACTATACTACTGATTTTTCTTATCCCATATTTTTCTCATCCTTCAGAGCTTAGCACAAAATCTCTGGGATTTCCTGAATACTTTTATATCTATCATCCAACCGGTCAGAAAATTATCTCAGTTCTGGATAAGGGTATTGCAACACACTCCTGTATCCTTGCCTGGAGAATCCCATGGATGGAGGAGTCTAGTGGCCTACCACACATGGGGTCACAAAGAGTAGGACACAACTGAATGACTAATATACTGGCTCCTAACTCTTTTCAGAATCCAACTATTTCACTATTTCCACTGCTGCCCACCTGATTCAGGTTCCTAGCATCTCAATCCTGGATTATTCTTGTAGCCCCCTCTCTGGTGCAGTAATATTTCGGGTCAGCACCTATGTTCTGCAAAGCATTCAGAGTGATGACTTAAGACATAATCAGATCATGTCATACTTTTGCTAAAAATTCTACAAATCCATGAAAGTTAAAAAACTCCTACCTTATTTGTTTCTCTGAATTCATACACATAGATTTCTCTCTCTCTTTACATCTCCAGCCGATTATCTCTCTCACTCAGTTCAGTTCAGTTCAGTCGTTCAGTTGTGTCAGACTCTTTGCGACGCCATGATTTGCAGCACGTCAGGCCTCCCTGTCCATCACAATTTCGCAGAATTCACTCAGATGTGCGTCCATCGAGTCGGTGAACCCATCCAGCCATCTCATCCTCGGTTGTCCCCTTCTCCTCCTGCCCCCAATCCCTCCCAGCATCAGAGTCTTTTCCAATGAGTCAACTCTTCTCATGAGGTGGCCAAAGTACTGGAGTTTCAACTTTAGCATCATTCCTTCCAAAGAAATCCCAGGGCTGATCTCCTTCAGAATGGACTGGTTGGATCTCCTTGCATTCCAAGGGACTCTCAAGAGGCTTCTCCAACACCACAGTTCAAAAGCACTGGTACTTCAGCACTCAGCCTTCTTCACAGTCCAATGCTCACATCCATACATGACCACAGGAAAAACCATAGCCTTGACTAGACAGACCTTAGTCAGCAAAGTAATGCCTCTGCCTTTCAATACGCTGTCTAGGTTGGTCATAACCTTTCTTCTAAGGAGTAAGTGTCTTTTAATTTCATGGCTGCAGTCACCATCTGCAGTGATTTGGGAGCCCCAAAAAATAAAGTCTGACACTCTTTCCACTGTTTCCGCATCTATTTCCCATGAACTGTTGGGACTAGATGCCATGATCTTCCTTTTCTGAATGTTGAGCTTTAAGCCAACTTTTTCACTCTCCTCTTTCACTTTCATCAAGAGGCTTTTTAGCTCCTGTTCACTTTCTGCCATAATGGTGGTGTCATCTGCATATCTGAGGTTACTGATATTTCTCCCGGCAATCTTGATTCCAGCGTGTGTTTCTTCCAGTCCAGCGTTTCTCATGATGTACTCTGCATATACATTAAATAAGTAGGGTGACGAATACAGCCTTGATGTACTCCTTTTCCTATTTGGAACCAGTCTGTTGTTCCATGTCCAGTTCTAACTGTTGCTTCCTGACCTGCATGCAGATTTCTCAAGAGGCAGGTCAGGTGGTCCGGTATTCCCATCTCTTTCAGAATTTTCGACAGTTTCTTGTGATCCACACAGTCAAAGGCTTTGGCATAGTCAATAAATCAGAAATAGATGCTTTTCGGGAACTCTCTTGCTTTGCCCATGATCCAGCAGATGTTGGCAATTTGATCTCTGGTTCTTCTGCCTTTTCGAAAACCAGCTTGAACATCAGGGAGTTCACAGTTCACATATTGCTGAAGCCTGGCTTGGAGAATTTTGAGCATTACTTTACTAGCATGTGAGATGAGTGTAATTGTGCAGTAGTTTGAGCATTCTTTGGTATTGCCTTTCTTTGGGGTTGGAATGAAAACTGACCTTTTCCAGTCCTGTGGCCACTACTGAGTCTTCCAAATTTGCTGGCATATTGAGTGCAGCACTTTCACAGCATCATCTTTCAGGATTTGAAACAGCTCAACTGGAATTCCATCACCTCCACTAGCTTTGTTCATAGTGATGCTTTCTAATGCCCACTTGACTTCACATTCCAAGATGTCTGGCTCTAGATTAGTGATCACATCATCATGATTATCTGGGTCATGAAGATCTTTTTTGTACAGTTCTTCCGTGTATTCTTGCCACCTCTTCTTAATATCCTCTGCTTCTGTTAGGTCCATACCATGTCTGTCCTTTATCGAGCCCATCTTTGCATGAAATGTTCCCTTGGTATCTCTAATTTTCTTGAAGCGATCTCTAGTCTTTCCCATTCTGTTGTTTTCCTCTATCTCTTTGCATTGATCATTGAAGAAGGCTTTCTTATCTCTTCTTGCTATTCTTTGGAACTCTGCATTCAGATGCTTATATCTTTCCTTTTCTCCTTCGCTTTTCACCTCTCTTCTTTTCACAGCTATTTGTAAGGCCTCCCCAGACAGCCATTTTGCTGTTTTGCATTTCTTTTCCATGGGGATGGTCTTGATCCCTGTCTCCTGTACAATGTCACGAACCTCAGTCCATAGTTCATCAGGCACTCTATCTATCAGATCTAGGCCCTTATATCTATTTCTCATTTCCACTGTATAATCATAAGGGATTTGATTTAGGTCATACCTGAATGGTCTAGTGGTTTTCCCTACTTTCTTCAATTTGTCTGAATTTGGCAATAAGGAGTTCATGATCTGAGCCATAGTCAGCTCCTGGTCTTGTTTTTGTTGACTGTGGAGCTTCTCCATCTTTGACTGCATAGAATATAATCAGTCTGATTTTGGTGTTGACCATCTGGTGATGTCCATGTGTAGAGTCTTCTCTTGTGTTGTTAAAAGAGGGTGTTTGCTATGACCAGTGAATTTTCTTGGCAAAACTCTATTAGTCTTTGCCCTGCTTCATTCCATATTCCAAGGCCAAATTTGCCTGTTACTCCAGGTGTTTCTTGACTTCTTACTTTTGCATTCCAGTCCCCTATAATGAAAAGGACATCTTTTTTGGGTGTTAGTTCTAAAAGGTCTTGTAGGTCTTCATAGAACCGTTCAACTTCATCTTCTTCAGCGTTACTGTTTGGGGCATAGACTTGGATAACTGTGATACTGAATGGTTGCCTTGGAGATGAACAGAGATCATTCTGTCGTTTTTGAGATTGCATCCAAGTACTGCATTTTGGACTCTTTTGTTGACCATGATGGCTACTCCAATTTTTTGAGGGATTCCTGCCTGCCGTAGTAGATATAATGGTCATCTGAGTTAAATTCACCTATTCCAGTCCATTTTAGTTCGCTGATCCCTAGAATGTCTACGTTCACCCTTGCCATCTCTTGTTTGACCACTTCCACTTTGCCTTGATTCATGGACCTGACATTCCAGGTTCCTATGCAATATTGCTCTTTACAGCATCAGATCTTGCTTCTATCACCAGTCACATCCACAACAGGGTATTATTTTTGCTTTGGCTCCATCCCTTCATTCTTTCTGGAGTTATTTCTCCTCTGATCGCCAGTAGCATATTGGGCACCTAATGACCAGGGGAGTTCTTTTGGTATCCTATCATTTTGCTTTTTCATACTGTTCATGGGGTTCTCAAAGCAAGAATACTGAAGTGGCTTGCCATTCCCTTCTCCAGTGGACCACCTTCTGTCAGACCTCTCCACCATGACCCGCCCATCTTGGGTTACCCCACAGGCATGGCTTTCTTTCATTGAGTTAGACAAGGCTGTGGTCCTAGTGTGATTAGATTGACTAGTTTTCTGTGAGTATTGTTTCAGTCACTCATAATCACTCACTCACTCTCTCAACCTCTTTTAGCCACACTTGCCTCCATGCTGTTACACAAACATCTCAAGACCTCTCTGACCTAACAGCATTTCTACTTGGTGTTCTGTTTGTTTGGACACTCTTTTACCAGATAGTCTCACAGATCACTATGGTGTTTTCTTGGATAAATCATCAAACATAATCTTATTAGAGAAATTTAAACATTTCATGCTATAAAATGGGTACCTCCTCCTACTTTCAGCCAGGCTTAGTGTTCTCCAATAGCACTTACCAACACCTGACACACTCTACACATTTACTTTTTCTTCCTCACAACCCTACACCTGAAATGTAAGATCCTTACCAGCAATTTTTTTTGTTGCTGTTAACTGCTATTATCTCTAGCAGTCACAAAACTTCCTGACACACAGTAGGAACTAACATAGCATTTGTTGAATAAGTGAATTAAAGGATGAAAAATGAATAATGAGACAATAGTAAAGTGATTAAGGAAAACAGGACGTATTTAAACCCAATAGAAGTCCAAGGAGGCCAGGCCAAATGAACAAGAAGAAAAGGCCTTGGGATGACAATGATGAGTTAAGTGCAGGCTGATCACCCTAGAACTTGAATGACAGGTGAAGAATTTTTATGTTATTTTAAAGGAACTGCTAAGTCATTAAAAGGTTTAAGCAAAGGAGTAATATGTTCCTTTTTCTCCCAAAATTTTATTTGATCTATTGAGTAAAATATAATATAAAATAGAGCCCAGAGAAGAAAAGAGGCTATCAATAAGGCCATTGCCAGAGTTTGGGTAAGACAGGATGCCTCTTGGACAAGAATGGTGACAGTTGAAAAGTAAAGATAAATTTGGAATATATTAATATTTTGTAAGTAGAAAACTAAGATCATGGCATCTGGTCCCATCACTTCATGGGAAATAGGTATGGGGAGACAGTGGATACAGTGTCAGACTTTATTTTGGGGAGCTCCAAAATCACTGCAGATGGTGATTGCAGCCATGAAATTAAAAGACACTTACTCTTTGGAAGGAAAATTATGACCAACCTAGACAACATATTCAAAAGCAGAGACATTACTTTGCCAACAAAGATCCATCTAGTCAAGGCTATGGTTTTCCCAGTGGTCATGTATGGATGTGAAAGTTGGACTGTGACGAAAGTTGAGCACAGAAGAATTGATGCTTTTGAACTGTGGTGTTGGAGAAGACTCTTGCGAGTCCCTTGGACTGCAAGGAGATCCAACCAGTCCATTCTAAAAGAGATCTGTCCTGGGTGTTCTTTGGAAGGAATGATGCTAAAGCTGAAACTCCAATACTTTGGCCACCTCATGCGAAGAGTTGACTCATTGGAAAAGACTCTGATGCTGCGAGGGATTGGGGGCAGGAGGAGAAGGGGACGACAGATGATGAGATGGCTGGATGGCATCACCAACTCGATGGACATGAGTTTGGGTGAACTGTGGGGGTGGGTGATGGACAGGGAGGCCTGGTATGCTGCAATTCATGGGGTTGCAAAGAGTTGGCCATGACTGAGCGACTGAACTGAACTGAACTAAACTGAAGTAGAAATGATGAGACTTACCAATCATTCACATGTACTAAGTGAAGGAGAGGAATTTTGGGATAATTTGGACTGTGGTGCTCAAGATCAAAATGGGAAAAACTAGAGCAAAATGTGAAATAGATTGCCAGTCCAGGTTTGATGCATGAGACAGGGTGCTCAGAGCTGGTGCACTGGGGTGACCCTGAGGGCTGGGATGGGGAGGGAGGTGGAGGGAGTGATGTTCAGGATGGGGAACTCATGTACACTCGTGGCTGATTCATGTCAATATATGGCAAAAACCACTACAATATTGTAAAGTAATTAGCCTCCGATTAAAATTAAAATAATAATATAAAAAGACTCGCTCCATCCATGGAAACTTGCTTCATATTCTCCTCTGTAAAAGTAACCACGACCTCAGAAAACTTTGTAGGCACCCGACTCTCTGCCAAGCAACTTACAAGGAATGAAGCGCAAAATCTCTAAGTTTTAGGATTTTTCAGGCTGCCCTTATTTGAAGATTCTAGAACCCAATACAACAAGAATTCAATACAGTCTTATGTAGAACTTGTAAATGAATTCAAATGTGAAGCAGCTCTCCATGACTTAGTCCTCATCCCTCCTTTGACAAGACGTGATGTCCTAGGAGGAATTCTGGCCTGAAACCAAAAGACTGTCATGAAATTCATAGTTATTGCCTCCCATATGTCAAATAGCCTTCAATGGCCACTAAGAAATTGCACTGCCCCTTCTTATATAGAGAGAAAACGATGAAAGTGCATAGGGCAGCCACAATTAGGCAGATGAGGGTCTGTTCATTAGTTACAAAGTAGAAAGTTCTCAATCTCCAATCTTTTCCCTCTAACCCTCGAATTGCCAGCTGCAAGCTGTCTGAGGTTCCAAAAAATTGGTTTGGGCTTGAGAAATGAATTTGAAAAGTATGAGCTCAAAGAAAGCATTTACAGCCATGGGAAGAAATCAGTCACCTAGAAAGGATGTGCATAAAGGAGACAGGCTCACAGAGAGAGCTCTGGGCTTCATGGTACATGGGATCTGGGTAAAAAAAGAATTCTCTTAGACTGAGAAGGAAAAGTTGAAGATAAAATGAAAATCAGAATACTGTGATGGATACTAAGAGGAGCTGGTATTTTCTAATAAAGAGGAAGTAGGCCTTTATACCAATTTTGCTGAGAGATTAGATAAAAGGATAGAATTGTCTGTGGCAATTTTAGAGATCATGGAACGTACAGAGTTAGTAACATGGTGGGGTGGGTAGGGATTACAATGGCTTGAAAAAACAAGAGAGTTCTAGAAAACATATGTTTCTGCTTTATTGACTATGCCAAAGCCTTTGACTGTGTGGATCACAAGAAACTGTGGAAAATTCTGAAAGAGATGGGAATACCAGACCACCTAACCTGCCTCTTGAGAAACCTATATGCAGGTCAGGAAGCAACAGTTAGAACTGGACATGGAACAAAAGACTGGTTCCAAATAGGAAAAGGAGTACATCAAGCTGTATATTGTCACCCTGCTTATTTAACTTATGTGCAGACTACATCATGAGAAACGCTGGACTGGAGGAAGCACAAGCTGGAATCAAGATTGCCAGGAGAAATATCAATAACCTCAGACATGCAGATGACACCACCCTTATGGCAGAAAGTGAAGAGGAACTAAAAACCTCTTGATGAAAGTGAAAGAAGAGAGTGAAAAAGTTGGCTTAAAGCTCAACATTCAGCAAACTTAGATCATGGCATCTGGTCCCATCACTTCATGGCAAATAGATGGGGAAACAGTGGAAACGGTGTCAGGCTTTATTTTTCTGGGCTCCAAAATCACTGCAGATGGTGACTGCAGCCATAAAATTAAAAGACACTTACTCCTTGGGAGAAAAGTTATGACCAACCTAGACAGCATATTAAAAGCAGAGACATTATTTTGCCAACAAAGATCCGTCCAGTCAAGGCTATGGTTTTTCCAGTAGTCGTGTATGGATGTGAGAGTTGGACCATAAAGAAAGCTGAGCACAGAAGAATTGATGCTTTTGAACTGTGGTGTTGGAGAAGACTCTTGTGAGTCCCTTGGACTGCAGGGAGATCCAACCAGTCCATCCTAATGGAGATCAGTCCTGGGTGTACATTGGAAGGACTGATGTTGAAGCTGAAACTCCAATATTTTGGCCACCTCATGCAAAGAGCTGACTCATTGGAAAAGACCCTGATGCTGGGAAAGATTGAGGGCAGGAGGAGAAGGGGACGACAGAGGATGAGATGATAGGATGGCATCACTGACTCAATGGACATGAGTTTGGGTAGGCTCCGGGAGTTGGTGATGGACAGGGAGGCCTGGCATGCTGCAGTTCATGGAGTCACAAAGTCAGACACAACTGAATGACTGAAGTGAACTGAACTGAACTAGTGAGTGATTAGGCAAGGAGAGTAAAGATACCTTATATGGAAGATGCCTGCCAAAAAATTGGATGTTCAAATGAGCAAAGAAATGCAGCAGTAGCTGAAAGGATGTGGAAGTCAAGGAAGTGATTTAAAGCAAGTTACCACAAGGTGAGCAGAGAATGCACAGCAGTGACCAGCAAACTGAACTGACCCTATTAGTCAGTGCTGGCCAAGCAAATACAAGCACACTGTGGAGTCATGGCCAGAAGGAACAATAAGTTAAATCCACTGGCAGAGGACAGCATTAGGGCCTTCAGGGTTCTCGGCTGGGAAAATATCCTCTCGCAACCCAAGGTAACTTTGAGTCACATTCTTTGTTTTTGTTCAGTCGCCCAGTTGTGTCCAATTATTTGCGACCCCATGGACTGCAGCATGCCAGGCCCCATATTCTTTGGGGGCAGTCAAATATTGTGTGAAACATTATAGGACTTTGAGAGATGAGAGAACTATGTGTAAGACCTGTAGTTACTACAGTATTTCTGCTGACATTTGCTAATGTTGTTATTGTTACTACTATTATTATTACTGTCATCTTTAAACTTCTTTACCTGATACTATTTGCACAGTCTCATCAGGTGCCTGACACTGTGCTAAGTAATTTACAAATAGTAATTCATTTAATCTTCACTAGAAAGGGAAGAGGGCATCAGAGAATGAGATGGCTGTATGGTATCACCAAATCAATGGACATGAACTTGGGAAACTTCAGAAGATGATGAGGGACAGGGAGGCATGGTGTGCTGCAGCCCACAGGGTTGCAATGAGTTAGAAATGACTGGGCAACTGAACAACAACAACATACTCTCATAAGGTTCATAGTATTATTGTCTTTATTTTACAAACTGAGACACAGAGAATTTGGTAAGGAAAGTAGTCTGCTTTGTGAGGTCTTGGCTTCAAATTCTGCATTTGCTGTTTCATTTAAGCACTTGTTTGCAAATGAGGGCTATTATACTGCTATGTGGAAAGCACTTCACCCAACTTCTGGATGAGAGATTCAAGCCAAGCAAAGAACAACTCTCCCACTAATTAATGTAGGCCCTCTTTGGGACTTTGGCAGTGTGTTTTCCATTATTCCTTTCTTTAAACCTTATTCGATATAAGCACCTAGTCAAAAAAATTAATTTTTTACTAATAGGTATGACTAGTTAAGAATTAATTACTATCTTTTGTTTAAATTTAGGGGACAGGATTCCTATCTAGTACCCTGACTCCTTTTCAGAGTTCTCTAAAAACTCCAGAAAACAGCATCTGAAAAATTGTTGCACCTCAGCATCCCATGTCTGACAAACCAATTCTTTCTCTCAGTCCCACTAAACATGTTCTTTGACCTCAAAATATCTTGATTTCCTTGACTCTTCTTTTTTGCCCTACTCATCAGCTTATTTCCAATCTCATCTCCTTACCTGTCCACTCTAAGTCTGTCAGTATCAATTTAATGATCCTCTCACCAGTACCCTCAATTTCTCTACGTTTGAGTGTTTCAGGTTCAACATCCTAGAAAATGATCACTAAAAATAAATCCAAACATCTGGATATTCTCCTCCAGCCAGACTTCTGAAGCCCTAGCCATGTAAATAGGACAATTATATGGACTGATGATGCTACAAGCGTCAGTCTTTCTAAATGGATCAGATTAGCTCCCTTTATTCTTATCTTTTCTCGTTAAGACATGAACTAGACTCTGTCTGACTCAATTTCAACCTCACATGACAGAGAGGAGTGAAGGACTTCATCTGCTTCCTTACCAACCTATCATCTTCATCTCCAATTCAGAGACAAGAACACTGCCTCTATTTTCCAAGACATTCTTTTCTCCTTTGCTCAGTACAGAATTTTGCTCCAACTATTATCAAAATTTTCTGTATGGGCAATGTTTTTCATTCTAATGGGAACTAATGGTTCCTTCTTATATATATTAGCCAAAATAGAGCCAAGCATTGAGGCATAAATAACAATAAATCAACAGAACACCTCCTATGTATCCCTATTTTCTTTCATCTGTCATTTAACTCTACACATGACATCTACCCTTCCAAAGATATTAATGTTTGTACTCTCTGTGTTGGGCATCGTTCTGAGAACTTTACATGTGTTAACTCACATAATCCTCACAACAACCCTATAGATAAGCATTTTCATTATCCTCATTTTATAGAAGAAAATTTTAGTCACAACAAGTTCAAGTGTACTGTCCAGAGTCATACAAAGGTATTTCCTATTATGACTTTGACTTACTAATAAAGTTTACAATAATCAAAAGGGACAATCAATTGCTGACTTTTTATCAAATGACTAGGCATAAACAATTTAAGCAAGCAGATCATCTCATCTCTTTGGGGAACTCTTAAAATATCTTTTCCATTTTTTGCTTTTTAGATTTTTCTGAGCACTATTATCATATTTTCTATCACAATCTCAATTGTATCTGCTCAGTTGCTAAGTTGTGTCCGACTCTTTGAGACCCCATGGACTCTAGCCTGCCAGGGTTCTCTGTCTATGGAATTTCCTATGCAAGAATACTGGCATGGGTTGCCATTTCCTTCTCCAGGGGATCTTCCTGAACCAGGATTGAACCCATGTCTCTTGCATTGGCAGGCAGATTCTTTACCACTGAGCCACTTGGGTAGTCCCATCTCAATTTTTATTCATTCTCAATTACTTAACATTGTTAAAAAATAAACGGTAACTAAATTCAAAGTATATAAAATATAAATATATTTTTACTCAATATAAAATATAAAAAGTATTAGTTTTCATGTGTTATCCCCAAAGATATTTTTAATATTTAAGATGAACTATTAAAAAGTAAATTCAACTATTAAAAAGTAATATCAATTTTAAAGTAATATATTTAAATAAATCTGAATTTTTGAGTATTAAAAAGTTAATTAAATCTTATTAAATATTTTATAAAACTATAACTCATCACAATCTTACATTTAATATCTGTCTAGTTGCCAAAGCATCAGCATCATGCTTCATGAGAATTATATCTAAACCCAGGTAAATACAAATTTTAAAGAAATATGAATCATTTAGTGTTACAAAATATTTTAAGTTCTGTACGTATTGTAAATATCTGCTATTTGTAAGTATCTTTGGAAAAACAATTTGGAACGTGAAGAATGCTGCATACAAGAAAAGAGATGCTCAGCACTACTGAGAAATAATACTATATATTTTTCAAAAATCTATTGTGTTCATGCTATTTGAGAAATAGTATTTGACAGTTCAATTAATCCATCTTTTATCTAAAACCTTTTCCTGTTCTGATCCTCCCTTTACTCGGAAGCAACACCAGTCTCCAATGTCACCAGTAGCACAGCCCATAGCTTTCGCAGCATTTGGACACAATTGCCTTTGTGAGACGAAGAAAAATAGTGCTTTGGGATGACAGTGATATTCACCAGGAGAGCTGATGTTTGGGATTATAGGTATGTAAGCACTGAGTGCTAGACTCCACATGATAGAAAAACCTATACATTCTTTAAAACTAGGGAGTACATGTATTTAAGATATTTAAGTTCTGAAGTACAGGGCTCTGAGCATGAGCCACCCTGGCCTGGATCCCAGGCAGTCTTGCCCAAAATAGAAATGAAGTTCAGCTGTAGAAAATGAGGAGAGATATATTTTGTGCATACCAAAATTCATGGCCTGAAAATATGTCCAGTACATACTGCTATAAATTTCACAGACTTTATAAACCTTTATTGACAAATATGATTTCTTACTAAATTGGAAGCTCACTAAAAACTGGAATTAGATCTCAATTGATTACTGTGGTCTTAAAAATGAGCCTATCTTCTGATACATACTAGGAAACACTGCTGTAAATGGTTCATTGTTTCTCAGAAGGTTAAACTCGGATCAAGCATATGTATGCAATGGGTAAGCTGAGGGCCAAAATGCCCCCAAGGGATTTAAATGAGAGAATTTCAAAAGATAATCAGATACAAATAGCAAATGCAATGGTTACTCGTGAAATATATACATTTTTCTTTTTCCTCATTTTTTTCTTTTTTGAATGAACAGTTCCCAATAGTAAACATAGAAAGCCAAGAATTCTTTAACCATTAAATTTTCTGATGGTTTTACTTGTATACAATTGATATATAAGGAAAAATGTTGCTATTAAGCTAAATTTTAAGTAAAAGCACATTATAGTAGAAATAAGACCCTCCAGAGAATAATTTTATGAGACCATTATTGCACAGTAGCTTGGGCAGTTGAACTCACATGAAACAAATGGCCCTATAAAACAAGTCCCAAAGTGGCCTATTGCTTAATTAAATTCATATACAAAGCATCCCTCTGCCTTGACATGTGTACATACATATATTAGATATATTTTAAAACTTAGTTTGAAAAATATGACCTCATAAAGATGCAAAGGTTTAGACACCACTTCAAAGCCAAAGAACTTCTTGAAGCAATATTTTACATGGAACTGTGACTTTTAAAATAATTGCCTTTTTTTCCCTTAAGATAGTGAGAATAGTCAGTTCGATATATACAATATATTTGAGCTTTCCACCTATAAAAATATGCAATAGTCTATATGAAATGCTTGCACTGAATGCAAGCACTGCTAATTCTCTCTTCCTCTATTTCACCAAAATGGAAGCATTTCTAGAGGAGTCTGGGTGTGCATAGGAAGAAACATTGACAAGATCCACAGCCCAATCCTTCAACTGAAATGTGTCACCTTAGAAAAATGCTAATTTAATGAACTCAAGTAAATTAAGACATGTTTTTTTCCCTTGAATATAAAATTGTTTTACCACAATGTATTACTCTACTCTTCTGTTTCATGAACCACCTACAATGTGAGTAACAGCCCTCCAGAAACAGACTGTGGTCCAGGCTGTTTGACAGCCTAAAAAACATCCTAAAGCCATCTGGTATTAAATGTGTTCAAGAAAGAGGGAAGCAAGACAGTAAAATGAAGAGACATTATTCAAAACACGTTACTAATTGATTTAAGATTTTGTGTCCCTAAATGTTCTTTCAGTTTCAAATTTCACATGAAATAATCTTGAATGAACAATTTTCAGTTCAGTTCAGTTGCTCAGTCATGTCTGACTCTTTGCGACCCCATGAACTGCAGCACACCAGGCCTCCCTGTGCATCACTAACTCCCGGAGTCCACCCAAACCCATGTCCGTTGAGTCAGTGATGCCATCCACCCATCTTATCCTCTGTCATCCCCTTCTCCTCTTGTCCTCAATCTTTCCCAGCATCAGGGTCTTTTCCAAGCCTTTCAATTTCCCCCTACTTTTGGGGGGAATTCCTTAATAACACATAATTAATTAGTATCCTAAACAAAGTTGGAAAAGAGTGAATAAAATCTGGAGACCTACAGGTGATTCTCAAAAATAGAAAGTAAACAAAATGAGACTTAAATGTGTAAGAAAGATGTTCTAAGTTTGGATGAAGACTTACAAACAAAAAATTGAAAAGAGCATTTTGCTTGTGCTTAGTCACTGTCATATCTGACTCTTTGCAGGCTCCTCTGTCCATGGAGATTCTCCAAGCGAGAATACCAGAGTGGTTGCCTTGCCTCCTCCAAGGGATCTTCCCAACCCAGGAATTGAACCCAGGTCTCCTGCATTGCAGCTGGATTCTTTACTATCTGAGTCACCAGGGAAGCTGTGTGTAGGAAAGATGTTCTAAATTTGGATGAAGACTTACAAACAAAAAAATGAGAAGGGCATTATACTGGTTTAAATAATTACTATACTCAGAAACTGAAAATGTCCAGCTAAGAATGACAGCAATCACAATTGTAACTATTATTTATTAAGTACTCATGGGGTATCAGGCACTATGGAAAGCATTTCACAGGCACTCTCATTTTCATCCTCATGACACCTCTATGGAGGTATTCATAGTTTAAAGGTAAAGAAATTAAGGCACTAAGATATTAAGAAACTTGCTTAAAATCACTGAGGTAGTAAACAGCAAAGCTAAATTTCCCTTTTTTTGCTGATATGAAGGACCATCTTTTCAACCCTTGTCCCTTGCTATCCACTTTAACAGTAAGTCATGATGTAGCCATGGGAGAACCTTAGCACCTTAGAACCTCATAGAGATAATTCTAAGCTTAGGCCACAGACTAGTAAAGCAACAGGTTAGAGATGTATCCTGAAGGTTCACCTCACCAAAGGTAATTGCACAGTTTGTCCTACCCTATCATGGTAAAGAATTATTTATGAAACAGATGAGATTTATGTTTAGAAATGGTAGGTCACTACCTGCATCATTTGTATTTACAAAGAGGCCAAGCACACAACCTTTGCTTTGAGTCAGTCCTCTAAAGGTGTGTGATAACTAAGGGAAGGTCACAGAACAGGGACCCTTTGCACTATCTAGGGAATAAGCCTGTAGAGATGGTGTGAGACTCTCAGAACAGAAAAGCTGAGTGAGCTCCCTGTCTGCATGAAGAGCACATGTGAGCTGTCATGGCACTATTCATCATTTCCACCTCAGTTACCCTCTCCCAGAACACCACAGCTATAGAGTAAGGGGCAGATCCAATGTGTAAGATTAGATACTACTATTGCCTTGCAAAAGAAAATTCACCCCATATTAAAAAATAGCCTAGAGAGTGCTGGGTAACATTTACCATGCATCCATGAGACTTCATAGGCCTTTTTATGTGAGGAGTGTAATGTTTAATTTGGATAAATAACCATAATAAAACCAAAAGGTCTTTTTGTTTTGCCTACCACTGAGTATCACTTTTTATCAAACACAGAGATATCATGTTATCCTGGTTGTGATGAGTGACACTAATGAGATTATATATATATATATTAAAAAATATATATATATATATATATATATATATATATATAGAGAGAGAGAGAGAGAGAGAGAGAGAGAGAGATGTGTGTTTCTCAAAAAAGAGCTTGTAGCCCTCCTAACAACTACTCCCATGGAGGAATCAGGGGACAGGCCTACTCTCTTGCAACTGGAAAATGTTACCAAAAATACATATAAAATGGATAACTAAGTGGATACCTGGATTCTTGCTCCTCTATGTCATCATTGTTATGACTCCATTATTATTTTGTCACTTTTTCAGGAAAAGAAACCACATGACATAATAAGATTATCTGTGTCCTTCAAATATTTAAATAAATATTTCAGTAAGTTTCAAGTCCTTTAAGATATATTATATTTGTATACAAACACACATATATAGTGTATATGTTCATATTACAGATATTTTTAAACTCAGAGAACTTACTGTCAAGTAAGAAAAGTAAAACATTCTAAAACAATAATGCTAAACAAGCCAGTTCAGTTCAATTCAGCTGAGTCACTCAGTCGTGTTCAACTCTTTGTGACCCCATGGACTGCAGTACACCAGCCCTCCCTGTCCATCACCAGCTTCCAGAGTTTACTCAAACTCATGTCAATTGAGTCGGTGATACCATCCAGTCATCTCATCCTCTGTTGTCCCCTTCTCCTCCCGCCTTCAATCTTTCCCAGCAACAGGGTCTTTTCCAATGAGTCAGCTCTTCGCATCAGGTGGCCAAAGTATTGCAGCTTTAGCTTCAGCATCATCCCTTCCAATGAACATTCAGGACTGATTTCCTTTAAGATGGACTAGTTGGATCTCCTTGCAGTCCAAGGGACTCTCAAGAGTCTTCTCCAACACCACAGTTCGAAAGAATCAACTCTTCGGCACACAGCTTTATTTAAAGCCCAACTCTCACATCCATACATGACTAGTGGAAAAACCATAGCTTTGACTAGACAGACCTTGTTGGCAAAGTAATGTCTCTGCTTTTAATATACTGTCTAGATTGGTCATAACTTTTCTTCCAAGGAGCAATTGTCTTTTAACTTTAAGGCTGCAGTCACCAACTGCAGTAATTTTGGAGCCCCAAAAAATAGTCTGTCACTGGTCCCACTAATGATGGGACCAGATTTCATGATCTTAGTTTTCTGAATGTTGAGTTTTAAGCCAACTTTTTCACTCTCCTCTTCCACTTTCATCAAGAGGCTCTTTAGTTCTTCTTCGCTTTCTGCCATAAGGGTGGTGTCATCTGCATATCTGAAGTTATTGATATTTCTCCCAGCAGTCTTGATTCCAGCTTGTGCTTCATCCAGCCCAGTGTTTCTCATGATGTGCTCTGCATAGAAGTTAAATAAGCAGGTAACAACATACAGCCTTGATGTACTCCTTTCCCTATTTGGAACCAGTCTGTTGCCAAGGGAAGTGCTATTTGAATGATAGAAAACAAATGCCTAAGAGAAGTTCAGAGTTTTAATTTGGCTTCAGAAATTCTGAGTGACCTTATAAATCTTCCACTGTTGTCAAGTTCAAGGCACTTCAAAGGCTCTGTTTTAAAAGCCCTGGAATATACATTTCTTGATATTCCAGGGCTATCTAATCTTCCTTGGCTCAGTCCATGTGATAATTAATGAATCTAACAAGGAGTGTTTACTATTAAATAATTTTGATTCAATTGTATTGCAATGCTATCATTGTTCTTTGCCAAGATAGCAAATATTCCCTCAACATTAAGAGAACTTCTCTCTTAATACGCTTGAGTATTTTTGTGAATTAAATAGCATATACTATAAAAAAATATTTGGGTGGTAAGAAAACTTAGAAGTTAACTCTATAAATGATATGATGAAACCCAGGTAAGTTGGGTTACATGGGCAAAGAGGAGATTAAAATTTGGGTTTCCTAATTTCTTAATCCAGTGCTAGTTCTATTATACAATCTTGATTAATTATGCAGTTCAAATTAACTTAGTTATTGAAAATGCTATTTTACAAGCATTTTTGTTTTTATTATTTTTATTTTTATTTTTTGTTAACACTGTTATGTATCTGTGTCTACGATAGAAGTATTTGATTATATAACTCTGAAAAGTGGTAAAAAGGTAAAGTAAGTAGACATGAAATAAGAATTGCTTTTGACTCACAATTTGTGAAACATACAAATATATCTGCAATATGAGAGTTAGTGTCTTAAACCATTTTATGTTTTAAAATATGAACCCCATAGAATGATAGGGATTAAATTTGACCTGGAAAAGGTCAGTTTTCAAACCAATCACAAAGAAAGGCAATGGCAAAGAATGCTCAAACTACCGCACAATTGCACTCATCTCACATGCTAGTAAAGTAATGCTCAAAATTCTCCAAGCCAGGCTTCAGCAATACATGAACTGTGAACTTCCAGATGTTCAAGCTGATTTTAGAAAAGGCAGAGGAACCAGAGATCAAATTGCCAACATCTGCTGGATCATGGAAAAAACAAGAGAGTTCCAGAAAAACATCTCTTTCTGCTTTCTTGACTATGCCAAAGCCTTTGACTGTGTGGATCACAATAAATTGTGGAAAATTCTGAAAGAGATGGGAATACCAGACCACCTGACCTGCCTCTTGAGAAACCTATATGCAGGTCAGGAAGCAACAGTTATCACTGGACATGGAACAACAGACTGGTTCCAAATAGAAAAAGGAGTCTGTCAAGGCTGTATATTGTCACCCTGCTTATTTAATTTATATGCAGTGTACATTATGAGAAATGCTGGGCTGGAAGAAACACAAGCTGGAATCAAGATTGCCAGGAGAAATATTAATAACCTTAAACATGGAGATGACACCACCCTTATGGCAGAAAATGAAGAGGAACTAAAAAGCCTCTTGATGAAAGTGAAAGAGGAGAGTGAAAAAGCTGGCTTAAAGCTCAACATTCAGAAAACGAAGATCATGGCATCCGGTCCCATCACTTCATGGGAGATAGATGGGGAAACAGTGGAAACAGTGTCAGACTTTATTTTTTGGGCTCCAAAATCAGTGCAGATGATGATTACAGCCATGAAATTAAAAGACGCTTACTCCTTGGAAGGAAAGTTATGACCAACCCAGATAGCATATTCAAAAGCAGAGACATTATTTTGCCAACAAAGGTCCATCTCGTCAAGGCTATGGTTTTTCCAGTGGTCATGTATGGATGTGAGAGTTGGACTGTGAAAAAAGCTGAGCACCAAAGAATTGATACGTTTGAACTGTGGTGTTAGAGAAGACTCTAGAGAGTCCCTTGGACTGCAGGGAGAACCAACCAGTTCATACTAAAGGAGACCAGTCCTGGGTGTTCATTAAAAGGACTGATGCTGAGGCTGAAACTCCAATACTTTGGCCACCTCATGTGAAGAGTTGACTCATTTGAAAAGACTCTGATGCTGGGAGGGATTGGGGGCAGGAGGAGAAGGGGACAACAGAGGATGAGATGGCTGGATAGCATAACTGACTCAATGGATGTGATTTTGAGTGAAACCCGGAAGTTGGTGATGGACAGGGAGGCCTGGTGTGCTGTGATTCATGGGGTCACAAAGAGTCAGACATGACTGAGCAACTGAACTGAATTGAACTGAACTGAACTGTTTGTGTTAGGCAGGATCATTTTAGGTCCAAATGTTAATGGTTTTAGTTGCTCAGTCATGTCTAACTCATGGCAATCCCCTGGGCTGTAGCTCACCAGGCTCCTCTGCCCTTGGAATTTCCTAGGCAAGAATTCTTGAGTGGGTTGCCATTTCCTTCTGCACTGGATCTTCCCAACCCAGGGACTGAACCAAGGTCTCCTGCATTGCAGGTGGATTCGTTACCAACTGAGCCAACAGAGAAGCCCAAATGATAAAACTCAACACAAACTCATTTAATCAAAATTTAGAATTTATCAACACAAAATTGGAAAGACTAGAACTGGGTTGAAGTAAGATTTGATCTTGTCTTCAACACACAGCACTAGAAGGCATACTCAACAAAATCAGGGATATTTGTCTGTTTTGTTTAATGATGTACCCCCATGTTCTTATATCAGTGTTTGTCATATAGTAAATGCTCAACAAATACTTATTGAGAAAATGAATGATCAATCTCTCTCTCTTAGATGAACTTTCTTATCTGATGATGTGACAGGCAGAATAATCACTTCCACATATATTCTTACCCTGGTCCTCGTGATCTGTGAATATATTTCCTGACTTGGCCAAAAAGAAAAAAATCAAGGTTTACAGATATGCTTGCAGTTATTAACAGGACCTTGAGATGGGGAGATTATCCAGATGGGCCAATTGTAGTCACATATACTACTATCATAAAACTTTTCTCAATTAGAATCAGAGAGAAATTAGCGTTGAAAAAGGGGTCAGAGAGATGTAACATGAGGGCAAGATCTGGCATTGCTAGCTTCAAATATGCATGCTTAGAGAGACAGAGTCATGAAATTGAAAGGCCATCCAGAGGAAGAGGAATGGTTTACAAAGGGAGTCGTAGGCTATGTTACCAGTAAAAAGGAAGGGACACCTTCAGGACTCTTGCTATCTTATGGGGAAGACAGAATTTACATACAAAATAAAAGAGAATGCAATCAAAGGCCAAAATACCTGTTACACAAAAGAACTGTACAGTCTTAAGAAGGAAATAATCTTAGCTCAAAATGTTACTGAAACAGGCAGAGAAAGAAGATGGATTTTGAAGATTATGGAGGAATAGCATAGAATGAACATTTGGAGAGGAACTCTTAGAAATCACAATGAGAACATGGCTGTTGAAGAAACCATGAAAAGATGCAGCTACTTTGAATGGGATGGGGACTTTATTGTGACAAAAATCTTCAAAGGGTTAAGAAGAATAAATGAAAAACAGAAAGGCCATTGAACTTTCAAAAATTGTCTACAAATGTGTAAGAGAAGAACATATTATAAGGTTAAAAAAATACTGAATTCTATAACTTCATACTAAAGAGAATATTTATGACTTCTGATTTTATTCATCCTTTAAAATTTTCACCAAAAATATCTTCTTCCATTAATGTACATGTACCAAACAATCAGCAACAACATGTGCTGTTTTGTGTGGATCCAATATAATGACCACAGAAATTCAAAGAAGCAACTTTTGCTAGAGAAACCACTGTAGAAAGTTCTGAAAAACTTAAGGGAATTAATGTAATTAAGGGACATATTGATATTAAACCTATGAAGCATATGAATCATTCTTTGCTTCCTAGGGTGATTCTTCAAGTCATCTGATAATTAATCTTTCTTTTCTTATTCAGAAAGAAAAATATAGCCGAAGCATCAGCTTCCTATTTGCTGCCAGCAAAATTATTAGCATTTTCCTATCAACCATTCACTATTAATTCCACCCTCATTTCCCTCCAGCATTTTAAGGCATTCAGCTCTCTAATTTTATTTATAAAACAAAATAAAGTTAAATCTTGTCTGGGTCCCCCTCTCCCGACTGTCTAGTTCCTATTCTTCCCTCCTCGGGGAAGCATTTTTAAAAGTAATGCTCACCTCCCATTTAGCCCTGCATTTGCAGCACTGTGACTCTTTCATTTGCTTCCAAAGAAACTGTTCTTGGCAAAGGCGCAGTAATCTCAGTTCCTTCCATTAGTTCTCACTTACCTTACTTCATTCAGTCTCTGCTTGAAATAACCTCCTCACAGAGGCCTCCCTTGTTTTACTCACTTTGTTCCCTTATACTACTTAGCCATTGTTGTCAGCCACTGAGTTGTGTCCGACTCTTTGTGAACTGCAGCACGACAGGCTTCGCTGTCCTTCATTATCTCTCGGAGTTTGCTCAAACTCATGTCCATTCAGTCAGTGATGCCATCCAACCATCTCATTCTCTGCCATCTCCTTCCCTTCTTGCCCTCAATCTGTATCAGTCTTTTCCAATGAGTTGGCTCTTCACGTCAGGTGGCCAAAGTACTGGGGCTTCAGCTTCAGCATCAGTCCTTCCAGCGAATATTTATAGACAGTAACTATGCTACTTAAATCTTCCTCAAAGACCATCCTTCCCCAAAAATTATACAATTGGTTACTTGGGCTTCCCTTGTGCCTCGGCTGCTAGAGAATCAGTCTGCAATGCAGGAAACCTGGGTTTCACCCCTGGGTTGGGATGATCCCCTGGAGAAGGGAAAGGCTGCAACTCCAGTATACTGGCCTGGAGAATTCCGACTGTAGAGTCCATTGGGTCACAAAGAGTCGGGCACAACTGAATGACTTTCACTCCACTTTCACTACCTGGTAGTCTGGCTCCCTACCAGAATTTTACATCCAAGGAGAGCAGGTACTTTGCTGCTCTGCTTTGCTGCAGAGCTATACGTGGACCAGCAGAGGCTCACCAAATATTTGCTGAATTATTTTTGCTATCCAGTTAAAACTCTTCACTTTTTACATACTTTGCTACAAATAACCCACTTTTTAAAATGTGCTTCTCCCATGATTTCAGTTATATTCTACTTTAATGCTTTTTCTCCTTCAACTTTGCCTCATCTTTCCCATCTCAATGCAAAAAAGTCTCTTTTTTAATAGTCCTTTTTGGACCAAGTCCTATTACTCATTTTACTCTCCTGACCTTGTTACTCTGTAGTCTCCTACTATGTAGTATCCCTTGCTTCAGTTACTGCATGTTCCAGGACAACTTCAAAGTTTATGTGTTAATTCAGACCTCTCTCCTGAATTTCAACAAAGGTCTCAAGTGGTTGCTGATGCCTCCTCATGAAAAACTCTGAAACTAAATGATACATCTTCTCTCTTCTCCTCTCTCAGGTATGTCCTGTGCCTTTAATTTATACTTACTAATTCCTAATCCATGCTGCCACCCACTCCTTTACTCCTGCTTGAACTTCAAACATTCTGTGTTTTCAATTCTACCTCCACAACAGCTCCTAAATGTGTTCATTTGTCTGTATCCCTACTGAAGTGGCTAGAGTCAGGCTCTCAGCATTTCTCACCTGGATTCTTGCCACAGACTTCTAACTGGCCTCTTTGCCTGTAGTCATGCCTGAACTCCTAATCAACTTGCCATATTGGTTAGTAGAGTGACAATTTAAAAATTCAAAATAGTATAATATAAAAAGCCTACTATTATATGCTCCTTATGCTTCACCTGAATTGATGCTGAGTGATACCCAGTGCTTTCATCCATCTTTGTGCCTTTACATGGTAGCGTCTATTCTTTCTGTTTTCTCGCATCATTTTCTGTTATCGGCCACTTATCCCCAACACCCTCAGCTACCTTAGGTGGCACTCCAGTGTTTCCACAGTTTCCTTCTCTTCATAGCATAGATCCTTTGTACTCCAATTAGCACAATTATGATTTACTTGCCTGTCATTTGATATCAGTAAGGTAATGCTAGTTGCCAAGACAAACTAGCTCATAATTTTAACACAATAAAGGTTTATTTCTTACTCATAAAATTTCTGTCAAAGACAAAATATAGGACAAAGTTAACAATGACTGTTTATTCATAAATCTGACAAGTGAAACCATGTGCTGTTATTTTCATTTCTTTAGAGGACCAAAGGTGTTAGAAAGAAAAGTAAGTTTTGAACAGCATAAGAATACTGAGAAAATCTAATTGGCAAGCATTCTATTAAAATCACTTCTTTGGGGAGCATCTCTAATTGGTCTCCAGATATATTTGGCACCCTATGGTTGGCTGGAGGGGAAAAAGAGTAGTTCTTGAGTATTTCAAAAGAGAAATGGTTATTCAGTGTTAAATCTGATGGGGTTTTGTGTCTGGCCACTCCTAGTAACAAGTAGAGGTTGATGGGGTGCTTCTTTGTGGTGGTGCTCTTACCATGGTCCTCAGTGGGGTGGCCACCATGGCAGGAAGGTTTTCAGTCCAAGTAAAGTTTTTCTAGTAGTTGGTGACTTTCTTCTATGTGGTGACCTCAGAATTTAGGCTCCTTCCTTTAATGGCCCTGCCCTGCCATCCTCAAGGATCAGTGAGCAGATGAGGAAGATGGAACTATACTTCTTACATCTCCCAGACAGAAACTAATAATCATCACTTCTGTTCATGTTTCATAGTCAAAATCTACTTGTCCCAGTATTCCTTCATACTATGGAAAGAGAACATAAATTTGGGATGAACAACTCCTAGCTACCATTCTTCACCACATATCCTCACAAGAGTTTGAGTTGTGAAAGGAGGTACCATGTGTTTCCACTGCTTTGCAAGGTAGTAATGCTACTTATCAGCTGCTCCAAAAAAATTAAAACCAACGGTTGAATGATTATATCGATATATGTTTTAATGGCTCTATTATCTGAAAACTCAGAATCACTAAAACTGTTCCTTTCTATTCCTGAAAATTTTCTCAAGCAAATTATTGTTTAAAATGAAATAAAAACGTATAACCTGTGGATATAAGGCATCGTTCCAAAGGCTAATATTGAATATCTCTCTCCTTGGGAAAAAAAAAAAAAGGAAAATGAATCAAGTAGCACTGTGAATAGTAAATATCAAATAAACTAACAGCAATATTTTAAACAGTAATAATCAATACCATAAAATAAATTAGAGGAAAAAGTACTTGCCAAAGAAATCTCCCTAATATTTTGTAAAGAGAATTCAGAAAGATCATAAATCTGATCTTAATAATCAACTAAAAGTAGATTTTTATTTAGAATTTTGAGCTAATTTTGAGGCAGTAAGATCATTCCTAACAACATTTTTGTCATTAGAATATATTTCTAAAATAAAATTGTCAAAAATAAAGCATGAAATAAATAGCAGCACATCACCCAGTGAAAATATAATAAACAACTTTCCAATTAGTTTTAGAGGTATTCAGGAATGAATTATCCTCTGCTTTCAGATTTTCATGAATAATTCAAATTCTGCTGTCAGTAGATCTAATTAGTAATTATCCAAACTATTTCTAAATTATCTGGTTTGAAGTTACCTGTGTTGCAACTAGATTTATTTCTGATATAATTATTAACCCCATCTGTGTTAGCCTTATCTCTTTCTCCATTGCCAATAATGGAATAGGCACCTCCAGATATCAGGGAAGCCTGCAGATTCAGTTTATTAATATAGCATTACCAATTAGTCCCTCTAGTGCTAAGAAACTGACAGCATAATACCACATAAGCAGCTATTTTCAGGGCCTGTAGGAATGCTTGTTCTACATTCTAATGATTTAACCATGTAACCACTGGAAGGAAAAGTTAACCTTAAAGGGAAAGAATAAAATCTAGGGTAGGCATGATGGATGGATAGTGAGGCAAAGAACATACTCAGGGGTGGAGTGAGACATATTCAAGTGGTTGTAGAGGGCCCACACATAGGGAATGGTTCCCTGTGTGATCCATGAGAGTAACTGAACACACTCAGAAGCAACATGGTACAAAAAGGAAAATTCATTAATTTCAAATTTAATGCTAGATCATAATGCTAGAGATATCTTCTTTGTGTTTTAAACTGAATTATATCTCACTGTGTTTATATATTCCTCAACCACACCATTTCAATTCACAAACATCACCTCTCCAAACACACACACACACACACACACACACACACACACACATGCACACACATTTACAAAATAAATTTTCATAACCTTACCCTCAACAAAATCTGAATCCTAGAAATTCTTAACAAGCCTTGGAATGAAACAAAACATAACTGTGATGCAAAACATACTTAACTGATAGTTCCAAGTGCATCATAAATTCTGGGAAGAAAAATTTAATTGATAATACACATTTTCCCTGATTACATTCTTATTGTTCCTAGAGAGGGAATTCAGGTAAAATGGCATTACTTTTCTCTTCTTCTTAAATATGTATATGCATATATGTACATATATATATATTACTGTAAGCTTTTAGGAATTATACTACTCTCTGCAATTCTTTCAAAATGTTCAAAAGCATTTAGCTTTAACCTGCAGGAGTACATCACAAAATTTTATTTACAACCGCCATTTTTCCTCAACAATAGCTTTGCCTATTATAGGCATTAATAGCTTCCTCCATTTTCATACACATGCAAAAAAAATAAATAAAACTCCATTTCCTTTTTTATTCTTTTTTATCCAGATTTCACTGACAACTGAGAAGAACAAAAGATGAGATACGCTTATAAACATTTCTTGGGTCTTCGTCTGCTCAACATTTCTGCTTTACAGTGTTTTCCTCTCTGTTTTTGTTCTTTCTCTTGGATGTATTTATAGAAACTTTTCTTATTTGCTCTGAGTCCCCTACCTACATTATTTCACTTTGCTTTCTTGCCTCTCTTATTGTGTGCCTGCATTTCTTGACGACTAGCTTATATCTATTCCTTTCAATCTCCCCTCTTTTCCATTTCCTATACAATTCTATTTTGTATTTCGGTGCTGAGAGAAACCCACCCTCACCCACAGGTATTTTTTAATCTTCTCTGTATTTTGAACCTATCTTGGGACAGCTTTTATGGTTTCCATGCTGAGCTCATCTTAAAACTCATTTTTTTCCCCTTTTTTCCTGACCCTAGCAGTCTATCACTGACTTCATTTTGATCTGATTATTTGGCTCAATATCTGAATAACAAACTCTTCAAGTTTGCTAGTGACACTGACTGGATATTTAATAAATTTAAGGGGCTTATTGGTATGAAAACAAAATGGGACATTTTAAACAGATCTCTTTGGTGTTGAACAAATATGCAAATGGTGGGTGGTCAGTATTGTTGTATACTGAGTTCTTCTGAGTCAGCGATCTAGGACTGACTTCCCTGAGCTAGGACAAGAGGAAGTCTAGATGACCTCTCTGTGGACAACTTCTACTAGTCAGCTGATGGATCTAATGAATAAAACTGTGGCAACTGACATTATTGCCAAGGCTAATCTCAAGTTCACTTATCCTGGAACTTCTCTGTAAGCAATTCCTCCTTGGATTCAGCAAATTTCTTAAAGTAATCTTGGCAACAAAGTATAGTTCTGAACCCTCAAGTTGTATATCATATTTGAAAATATGACATTGTCTTCTAGGAGTCCAGGTCTATAAGAACATCTTAGCCTAAAAATCAAAATTTCATGTTAACAACATTCTAGTTAAACCTACAGACATATATTTTCAGACTCAGAACTCTGGAAAGTTCGGTTAACCACAATCTACTTCTAGACATCAGACCTGCTCCAGCCTAGATTTAATGATTTAAATTTCAGTGCATGATGTCATTCCAGTTATTCATCCTGTGCACTTGAAGAAGAGAACTAAATCTTCTCAGTTAAGGATATTAAACTGAAACTTTGCCTAACAAAACAAAAGAAATATTGAGAAGATATAAAAGACATGAAAACTACAAATTGTCTGTTAACCATCATGGTGGCACATTTATGTTCAAAGATATATATTATTCAAATTAACTAACTCATTTCATTTGACTAACACCAGCTGAAAAACAGAAATTAAATATTAATTTCAGTCTGGCTGTTATATATCTATCTGAATCTTTCATTTAACAATATCAGCATCTCTAAGTCTGATTATTTTAAAACAGGTTGATATTCATTGGCTTCCCAGGTGGCACAGTGGTAAAGAATCCATCTGCCAAAGCAGGAGACACAGGAGATGTGGGTTCAATACCTGGATCAGGAAGACTCCCTAGTGGAGGAGACGGCAACCCACTCCAGTATTCTTGCCTGAAAAATTTCATGGACAGAAGATCCAGGAGGGCTACAGCCCATGGGATCACAAAGACTTGGATATAACTGAGTGACTGAGCACGCACATAATATCCATTAGTAAATGATGGTTTTTCCCAGTCACTCTGAATGGTTGTTTTCAAAATAAGAAAATTATTATATTGTACACCTTGTAGCAAAGAAGACAATGGCACCCCACTCCAGTACTCTTACCTGGAAAATCCCATGGAAGGAGGAGCCTGGTAGGCTGCAGTCCATGGGGTCGCTAAGAGTCAGACATGACTGAACAATTTCACTTTCACTTTTCACTTTCATGCATTGGAGAAGGAAATGGCAACCCACTCCAGTGTTCTTGCCTGGAGAATCCCAGGGATGGTGGAGCCTGGTGGGCTGCCATCTATAGGGTTGCACAGAGTCAGACACGACTGAAGTGACTTAGCAGCAGCAGCAGCAGACATTGTAGAAACTATAAAATAAATATAAAAATGAATTTCTACCCTTTTTTCAAGATACTTTCAAATTAACAAGAATCTCGGTAAAAAATACCTGTTTTTTACAAGTTTCAACCCTTCCAAATTCATTACAAACAATGTATATATATATTCCTTATTATTTATAGATTTTTATGGAGAATATTAATATATATTATATAATATATATCATGTAGATTCTTTATATTCCTGTATACAGAGGACCACAAGCATCAGGATAGCTAAAAACCAAATGATCAAGCCACCTTTCAACAGGAGCTAGAGGAAGAAAAATCAACTTTTCAAACCTGGAACCAAGACTGTCTGCTAAAGGAATAACCTCTCTCTTCTCTCTTCAAGTAGAAAGCAGGGAGTTCTCCACACACATCTGTAAATAAATGGCATATAAACTTGGTCATGAATTAAAAAAAGGACAACTTTTGTACCATGAAGAAAGGGTAAAAGTAAAATACCATCAGCATTAAGTGGATTTTTTTTGCTTTTTATAGATTTTACATTTTAAACACATATGTCATGACATTTTAATGTAGCAGTTCTGAAATGGAGAAATAGCACATTGATTTTGTGCCCTGGAGAAAAATAAACAATAGCACTTTCAAAAAAGGCTTTGGCCTGAGATTCCTTTAAGCCATATAAAGGACATTTATCCCCAAACTGAATGACGTTGGTAATGACTGCACTTCCTCGGCTACTCTTTCCATCTCAATATTCTGGTATGATACTATCAATGAGGTCACCATGATACTCAGGCTGTAATATAATGTGCTGATGAAAAACTGCTATGAATTCAGGTTGACATAAAGAATACCACCAAATTCAGAATAAACTGTATCAATACAGGATTAATAAGGAAAGATTGATATTCTTCACGTATCTAGCTATCATTTCAGCTCTAAAGTTAGAGAAAATTTTACTGTGAGGCATAAAAAATAAAAATGTATATCCAAGTAGCAAATGTGCTAAATATTTTTCCTATCTGAAATTCTTTTCCTTTCTATTTTTAGTTTGAGATACATCACTATTATTATTCTTCTATTGTATTCTTGTGATTATTCTTAGTAGTCCTAAAGTGAAATGGAAGAAAATACTTTTGTGAGTCTCAAACTAGATGTTTAAAGGGGTTTTTTAAATGTATATTTTATTTTTGACAGAGGTAAAGTCTATTAATAGTGATAAGCTACATTTGGCCACAGAGGAATCACTGAATTTATCATAGCTTTAAGTATTGTCATTTGGGAATTGTTATTCAAACATATTATCTGAGGCCTTAATCCTGAACATTCATTGGAAGGACTAATGCTGAAGTTCCTGTACTTTTGCCACCTGATGAAAAGAGCCGACTCATTGGAAAAGACTCTGATACTAGGAAAGATTGAGGGCAAGAGAAGAGAGCAGCAGAGAGGGTTGGATACCATCACCAATTCAATGGACATAAAGTTGGGCAAACTCCCGGAGATACTGAAAGACAGGGAGGCCTAGTTGCAAAGAGTCAGACAAGACTTAGTGACTGAACAATAACAGCACAATTTGAACCATAGACAGAGTAAAATAATATTTGCATATTTTTTATCATATGGAAAACACTACTAACTCCACTAAAAGATATACACTGTATTCTCATTAAAGTACTCGAATTAGCATGTATTATGCAAGTCATCCTGAAAGATGATGCTGTGAAAGTGCAGCACTCAATATGCCAGCAAATTTGGAAAACTCAGCAGTGGCCACAGGACTGGAAAAGGTCAGTTTCCATTTCAATCCCAAAGAAAGGCAATGCCAAAGAATGCTCAAACTACCACACAATTGCACTCATCTCACATGCTAGTAAAGTAATGCTCAAAATTCTCCAAGACAGGCTTCAGCAATACGTGAACCATGAACTTCCAGATCTTCGAGCTGGTTTTAGGAAAGGCAGAGGAACCAGAGAATAAATTTCCAACGTCTGCTGGATCATGGAAAAGGCAAGAGAGTTCTAGAAAAACATCTATTTCTGCTTTATTGGCTATGCCAAACTCTTTGACTGTGGATCACAATCAACTGTGGAAAATTATTCAAGAGATGGGAATACCAGACCACCTGACCTGCCTCTTGAGAAACCTGTATGCAGGTCTGGAAGCAACAGTTAGAACTGAACATTGAACAACTGACTGGTTCCAAATAGGAAATGGAGTACGTCAAGGCTGTGTATTGTCACCCTGTTTATTTAACTTATATGCAGAGTACATCATGAGAAATGCTGGGCTGGAAGAAACACAAGCTGGAATCAAGATTGCGGGGAGAAATATCAAAGCCTCAGATATGCAGATGACACCACCGTTATGGCAGAAAGTGAAGAGGAGCTAAAAAGCGTCTTGATGAAAGTGAAAGAGGAGAGTGAAAAAGCTGGCTTAAAGCTCAACATTCAGAAAACTAAGATCATGGCATCTGGTCCCATCACTTCATGGGAAATAGATGGGGAAACAGTGGAAACAGTGTCAGACTTTATTTTGGGGGGGTCCAAAATCACTGCAGATAGTGATTGCAGCCATGAAATTAAAAGACACCTACTCCTTGGAAGGAAAGTTATGACCAACCTAGATAGCATATTCAAAAGCAGAGACATTATTTTGCCAACAAAGGTCCATTTAGTCAAGATTATAGTTTTTCCCGTGGTCATATGGATGTGAGAGTTGGACTGTGAAGAAAGCTGAGTGCCGAAGAATTGATACTTTTGAACTGTGGTGTTGGAGTAGACTCTTGAGAGTCCCTTGGACTGCAAGGAGATCCAACCAGTCCATCCTAAAGGAGACCAGTCCTGGGTGTTTATTAGAAGGACTGATGCTGAGGCTGAACCTCCAGTACTTTGGCCACCTCATGTGAAGAGTTGACTCATTGGAAAAGAGTCTGATGCTGGGAGGGATTGGGGGCAGGAGGAGAAGGGGACGACAGAGGATGAGATGGCTGGATGGCATCACCGACTTGATGTATATGAGTTTGGGTGAACTCTGGGAGTTGGTGATGGACACAGAGGCCTGGAGTGCTGGGATTCATGGGGTCACAAAGAGTCGGACATGGCTGAGCGACTGACTGAACTGACTGATGCTGGTCTAATCTTTAGATGAAATTATATCATGCCAGTATTTGTCTGATAATACTTATAAAATTTATAAGCATTAAATACTTAGAAAGTTATAGTACTTATAAAATTTCTTCAATATTATTTCCCTTCAGTTCAGTTCAGTCGCTCAGTCGTGTCTGACTTTGCGACCCCATGAATCACAGCACGCAGGCCTCCCTCTACATCACCAACTCCCGAAGTTCACTCAAACTCACATCCATTGAGTCAGTGATGCCATCCAGCCATCTCATCCTCTGTCGTCCCTTTCTCCTCCTGCCCCCAATCCCTCCCAGCATCAGACTCTTTTCCAATGAGTCAGCTCTTCGTATGAGGTGGCCAAAGTACTGGAGTTTCAGCTTTAGCATCATTCCTTCCAAAGAACACCCAGGACCGATCTCCTTTAGAATGGGCTGGTTGGATCTCCTTGCAGTCCAAGAGACTCTCAAGAGTCTTCTCCCATTGCATGCAGCTAAATTCGCTGAATGGAGTGTGATATTTAGTGATAACATGTACTAAGAAATTGTTTCAGTTAGAAAAATTATAAATCCAAATGCCACTGTGACAATGGGAAACTGTCATTTACCACTTTATAAAAATTACAAATAAATGAAGTCTTCTTCACTCACTTCCATCTTTTCTCTCTGAACACAGTAGAAACTCCAAGTGAAGAGCTTTAAAGAAGCAGCCCAGGTTTATGCATTCTCTTTATCTCCTAGAAAACATGGAAGTCTCCATGGCCAGATCCTACCTGACACAGGAAGAGAAGGGCCAAATAAAAGGGAGAGAACTCCTTTCAAAGATACAAAGACTGTGTCTTCACTCCCCCAAAACCAAAAGTACGTGTGTGCAATGCTTTAAAGATGGAAACAAAGCTTGATGGGCCTGCCTGCAATTTCAAAGCCATCATGTGCTCAGTACTCTATCCATTTTTACTTAGCGTATACTCTACAGGAAGCAAAAAAAAAAAGAAAGTGAAACTGTTAGTCACTCATTCTAGTCTCACTCTTTGTGACCTCATGGACTGTAGCCTGCCAGGCTCCTCTGTCCATGGTTCTCCAGGCAACAGTACTAGAGTGGATAGCCATTCCCTTCATCAGAGGATCTTCCTGAACTAGGGATCGAACCCTGTTTCCCTGCATTGCAGACAGATCCTTACCATCTGAGTCACCAGGGAAGACCCAGGATCTATTCAGTCATTTCTTAACAGTACTATGCCATAGTTTGATTCCACTGAGCCTCCAAAAGCACTGTGTATTTTAATTTCCGTTTTCATTAGACTGTTTGGGCAAGCTCAAGTAGTAGTGTAACATTTCTTATTATAGGATGCTTCAGAGTTTCAGATTTAAGACAATGACAACTTAATTCAGTTGGCATTGGAGCTATCCAATTTTTTTTAATCCACAGATTTTTTTTTTTTTTTGCAAACTAGTTGGCTCAAATTTGTTAGTCTCACACCCCTGCTGAGGCTCATTTTATATTTCACATGCAAGAATCTGAACATCTCAGAAATATCAGTACAAATCACACACTCAGCCTTGTCAAATTCATTTTCAGCACAGTCTTCTCTCAAAAACCCAGTAATCTGGTATAAATACTCTTCCTTGAAAACTGGGAACAAACTAAACTTTGATATTTTCATTAAAACATTTGTTTATGGTAATAAAATAGCTGAAATACTGTTTTTTGTTCTTTCATGATTCAGACAGTCAAAAAAGTAAGAACAAGCCCCAAATTAATCATATTTGTCAACACATTGTCATTAGCATATGCTCTATTAGAATTGAGTTTGTAAAGGTTTCCAGATAAAATTATACATTAAGTGCTCCTTTAAGCCTATTAAAATGAAAATAAATAAATAAATTTTTTTAAATGACAGGGAGAAAAGGGTAGAAGAAAAAAAAAGGAATAACTCCAAGAGGACTAGGGAACAGAAGCAGTTATACATACAATAGCCAAAAGATATCAACAATTTTTGGAAAGATGAAAACCAGGTGGATGAAAGGTAAGTAATTATTAAAACAGAAAAAAAAATAGGAAAAGAGAAAATGCAAGAGAGACTGTCCATAGGAATTTGCCAATTTATGCATTAGAAACCCAGAAAGACTTAGAAATTGGAAACACCAGATATGTCAGAATGTAGAGTTCATGGTAAGACTAAAAATAAAAGGAATATTTGAAAATCAGTTTAAAGGAGCAATTAGATCTCTCAGTTTCCTTCCTAACTCTAATCGTTCACAAGACTACTCCTCTCAAATTTGGTATAATATTTGGAGAACTTAAAAAAATTAGGCTCTAGACCCAAGGATAAATACCACCCTAACAGCTGGGGCTAGGACATAATTTAATGATGAAGAATAGAAGACTCTTTATAAATGCAAGTTTATGATTTCTCCTATACAATTTAGGACTCTGGCAGCCAGATTATACTCCCCAGAGCTGCAACCAAAGGATTTTTCTTGGACAAATAACTAACTCATCCCCAAAGGAAATACATACTGAAAGTGAAATTTGGACATCCTCAACAAATTGATGATTCTGCCAGATCATCTTACAGTGAAGTCCAACAGCCAACATGTTCTTCTCAAACACTAGAGACTCCAGTTTTTAGGGCTTTAATTTTAAATATGAACAGATTGTCAAAGATCATAAAACTGAGGAAAGCTTTCAAAATAACTGTTAGAAAAATTTTTTAAAAACAGAAAACTAATGCAGAGAAATGGGCATAGTACAAGAATCAATATCAAAATGTGTTTATATAGTTAATATCCTCAAAGATATTTCTCTGTGAAAAAAGGGCAGAATGTTACTTTTTATAATTATAGAAAAAAAGAGATCTTTTAAATATATACACACAATAGTTAAACCTTCCATTGAAATTTTGGAAGACAAAGTTGAAGAAATCTTTCAAAAGCTAGTATGGAAGAAAAAAATTAAAGACAGATAATTAGACAATCCAGGAAGTTCAACTGCTGATCAAGAAAGATTCCAGGGAGAAAAGGTAAAACTAAAATGAAACAGAAATTTGTTATAAACATTAAATAGGGATTTCTCTGGAGGTCCAGTGGTTAAGGAATCTGCCTTGCAATGCAGGGGACACGGGTTCCATCTGTTATTTGGGAACTAAGATCCCACATGCTATGGAGCAACTAAGCCTATACACCACAACTAGAGGCTCTGTGCATTGGAAGGAAGATACATGTGCCACAACTAAGACTTGACACAGGCAACAAATAAATAAATACCATACATGTGTTATGTCAATTAATTCTCACAACAAAATCTTTGAGAATTTCTATATATTTTCAAGGTGGATATAATAAAAAATAATAAAATGGCATTTCTCTAAACTGAAACACATGTGTTAGTTATCACCATAACTAATGAAAAATGACTTGCATCAGAGCACATCAACTTTAGGTTTCTGAGCTCTAGAGATAAAGATACCCTAAAAGCTTCCAGGGATAATGATGCTGAGAGGAGGAAGAAAGGAGAATAAGGACAAGGGAGAAAAAGATAAAGTTTCAAGAAAGATATAGGACTAAGGTTGGTATTGATTTTCTCAGAAGTTCTCCATTTTAACATTGTTATTTTGTGGTACAGTCATGTCCAATTCTGTGACCCCATGGACTGCAGCCCACCAGGCTCCTCTGTCCATGGGGTTTTCCAGGCAAGAATACTAGGGTGGGTTACCATTTCCTCTTCCAGTGGCTCTTCCTGACCCAAGGATCAAACCTGTGTCAGGTATTGCACACAGATTCTTTACCTCTGAAGTGAAAGTGAAGTCACTCAGTCATGTCCGAATCTTTGCAACCCCAGGGACTGTAGCCTACCAGGCTCCTCTGTCCATGGGATTTTCCAAGCAAGAATACTGGAGTGGCTTGCCATTTCCTTCTCCAGGGGATCTTCCCAACCCAGGGATCAAACTGGGGTCTCTCGTACTGCAGGCAGACACTTTACCATCTGAGCCACCAGGGAAATGCTTTGTACTAAACTATTCCAAAAATGGTGGTTGGAAGCATATGAAAAAGGACATGAAAAGCAGAAAATAATTATTATATCTTATGGAGAGTAAAGGGAATCCCCAGGATGATAGGAGGAGGGAAATGCCATGTTTAAGACTCTAGGAAAGATCAAGACAGCAAGCAGCTTCCATTGGGCCAGAGACATGAAGGGCACCAGAAAAATGTCTCTAAATGAAAGGAAAAAGCTACTCGTAGATTGCCTAATATGTCTGTCCTCAGTGAGAACCATTTTTAAAAATTAACTTTATATTATATTTAGGAATAATTTTGAATTGACAGAAAAGTTTGCCAACATAGTACATAGATTTCCTGTATATTTCTCACTTAGTTTCCCCATGGTTAATATCTCAAGTTGCAATAGTGTATTTGCCAAAACTAAGAAAGTGACATTAGTTCTTTAAAAAAAAAAAAAGAAATCAAGACTTTACTAGATTCCACCAATTTTTCTTTTAGTATCTCCTAGCTCATCCAGGATCCAGTCCAGGCTACCACACTGCATGGAAGCATTTTGCCTCCCTAGTCTCTGCATAATTTTGACGGTTTTTCTGACTTTGTTTTTTGTGTGACAGTTTTGAGGAGTGCTAGTCAGGCATCTGGATTTCTCTTATGTTCTTCTCATCATTAAACCAAAGTTAAACTTCATCTCCTGAAGAGGGTAATATTTACATATATTATTTGAATTTTTCTATAAAGACAATGTTTCACTTCTCTCTCACTTATTTACTTATTTAATAATTTATATCAGCCTATAAATATGCTAAAGCTGAAACTCCAGTACTTTGGCCACCTCATGCGAAGAGTTGACTCATTGGAAAAGACTCTGATGCTGGGAGGGATTGGGGGCAGGAGGAGAAGGGGATGGCAGAGGATGAGATGGCTGGATGGCATCACCGACTCGATGGACGTGAGTCTGAGTGAACTCCGGGAGTTGGTGATGGACAGGGAGGCCTGGCGTGCTGCGATTCATGGGGTCGCGAAGAGTCGGACACGACTAAGCGACTGAACAGAACTGATAAATTTAGTTGTATTTATATTTTTCTTTAGACTATGATCCAGTACTATAAAAGTGCTCCAGCTTTGGCCATTGGATGATACTTTGGATAGTCTCCCCTGTCTCTTTGACACAACTCCATCCTTCCACTTTCAAAGTACTTCGCTACTTGTGGGTCCTACAAGATGCTTCTGGCTAAACTACCATTTGCCCTGAGGATCATTTCTATAGAAACAGAAATCTATCTCTGGGAAAAATTCCTTTGTTACAGAATATCAAAATAAAAAGGAGGAAAGAGAAGACTGAATGTCATATTCAAGATGTGAATTTAGACAGATCTCTTTATACCACCAGAAATAGAGTTAATAAAAGAAAAAATGAAAGATTTAAAATATCCACGTCTATATTTATGTGTGTGAGCTAATTTGGCTACTTCTGCTTGTTTTAATAGGAAAATACCTAAAAATGTCAGATTTCTGCAAACCTGATAGAAAATGTTACCTTCTTTTAACCTATTTCACAAATTGGAGAAATTCTCAACTGGGAAGAAACTGAAGAGTTCTTGAAGCTCACATTGTATTCATTTTCAAATGTCTTCAGGTCCCAGGCAATGCTGCTTCTACCTACTAGAAAGGACTTTCAAAGGTACACAAAGCAAAGTGAGGAAGAAGTTAGATTAACACCATAGGTTTATCTAACTGAATACTCAGACAGAACCACATTACCTAAAGATGGTAATAGCATATGCCTGGAACATACACCTTAGTTCTCTAAAAGCCTCATTTCCTTAGCAATAAAATGTTCATAATAATAGCACCTACCTCATAAAAATACATGAAATTATGAAAGACATTAAGTATAACATACTTAAAATCCTGTTTAGAAAATAATAAGACATCCATAAATTTAATATTTGTATTTGAATTTATCTATGCATTAGTATCATTTAACTCATTACTATTATTGCTCTTTAAATCAAGAAAACTTACTTAAATGTTACATACGGAGAAGTAAAGCCATCATGGATACCTGGACTGTGCATTGTGCATTCCCACTGAGATGGGAATACCAGACCACCTGACCTGCCTCTTGAGAAACCTATATGCAAGTCAGGAAGCAACAGTTAAAACTGGACATGGAACAACAGACTGGTTCCAAATAGGAAAAGGAGTCTGTCAAGGCTGTATATTGTCACCCTGCTTATTTAACTTCTATGCAGAGTACATCAAGAGAAACGCTGGGCTGGAAGAAGCACAAGCTGGAATCAAGATTGCCAGGAGAAATATTAATAACCTTAAACATGCAGATGACACCACTCTTATGGCAGAAAGTGAAGAGGAACTCAAAAGCCTATTGATGAAAGTGAAAAACGAGAATGAAAAAGTTGGCTTAAAGCTCAACATTCAGAAAACGAAGATCATGGCATCAGGTCCCATCCCTTCATGGGAAATAGATGGGGAAACAGTGGAAACAGTGTCAGACTTTATTTTGGGGGGCTTCAAAATCACTGCAGATGGTGATTGCAGCCATGAAATTAAAAGACGCTTACTTCTTAGAAGGAAAGTTATGACCAACCTAGATAGCATATTAAAAAGCAGAGATATTACTTTGCCAACAAAAGTCTGTCTAGTCAAGGCTATGTTTTTTCCCGTAGTCACATGGATGTGAAAGGTGGACTATGAAGAAAGCTGAGTGCTGAAGAATTGATGCTTTTGAACTGTGGTGTTGGAGAAGACTCTTGCGAGTCCCTTGAACTGCAAGGAGATCCAATCAGTCCATCCTAAAGGAGATCAGTCCTGGGTGTTCATTGGAAGGACTGATGCTAAAGCTGAAACTCCAATACTTTGGCCACCTGATGCGAAGAGTTGACTCATTGGAAAAGAGTCTGATGCTGGGAGGAATTGGGGGCAGGAGGAGAAGGGGACGACAGAGGATGAGATGGCTGGATGGCATCACTGACTCGATGGACATGAATCTGAGTGAGCTCCGGGGGTTGGTGATGGACAGGGAGGCCTGGCGTGCTGCGATTCATGGGGTCGCAAAGAGTCAGACATGACTGAGTGACTGATCCAAACTGATGTATAGAAAATAGGTAACTGCACAATTGCCATTTTCTTTCAAAGAGTTGAAGCTAGTTAAGGCCATCAACTAAATCATAAGCATTAAAATCAATATCTCCAACTGGTTAGATACCAACTTGTGTTCTCAGATATTATGATAAAACAAATGTCCAAATGTTCTTAAGAATTAAAATTTTGTCTCGTGAAACAAATGCGTGCAATGTATTTTTGACACAGAAGCAGTATGGATTGTGGGTAAAATTCACTATTGAGTTGGGATCTTGAGTAGCTGTGTAATACTTCTAAGCTCTGTAGAACTTTGCTATCTGTTGTATACATATATTAAGATCATGTTTTTTAAAGCACTTAATATAGGCCCTATTCAACAGATTATTAATTGCATAATTATCATTTTAAAGGTAAAGTCTTGGACTTCCCTGGTGGTTCAGAGGTAAAGAATCCACGAGTCTGTGCAAGAAACACATGCTCAATCCCTGATGGGGAAATATCCCTCCTGCTGCAGAGCAACTAAACCCTTGTGACACAATAATTGAGCTTGTACTCCAGACCCTGGGAACCACAACTATTGAAGTCTGTGTGCCCTGAGGCCCATAATTTGCAACAAGAGAAGCCACCACAATTAGAAGCATGCACATCGCAACTAAAGACTAGCCCCCACTTGCCCCAAATAGAGAAAAGCCAACACAGCAACAAAGACACAGCACTGCCAAAAATAAATAAATAAAAATTTAAAAAATATAAAAGTATATTTCTAAAGAGAAAGGTAAAGTCATTCAGTCATGTCGACTCTTTGCTATACCCTTGGACTGCAGCACGCCAGGCTGCCCTGTCAATCATCAACTTCCAGGGCTTACTCAAACTCATATGGATTGAGTCAATGATGACATCCAACCATCTCATCCTCTGTCGTCCCCTTCTCCTCCTGCATTTAATCTTTCCAAGCATCAGGATCTTTTCCAATGAGTTGGTTCTTTGTGTCAAGCAGCCAAAGTATTGGAGTTTCAGCTTCAGCATCAGTCCTTCCAATAAATATTCAGGACTGATTTCCTTTAAGATGGATTGGTTGGATTTCATTGCAGTCCAAGGGACTCTCAAGAGTCTTCTCCAACACCACAGTTCAAAAGCATCATTCTTTAGCACTCAGCTTTCTTTATAGTCCAACTCTCACATCCATACATGACTATTGGAAAAACCATAGTTTTGACTGGATGGACCTCTCTCAGTAAAGTAATATCTCTGCTTTTTAATATGCTGTCTATGTTGGTCATAGCTTTTCTTCCAAGGAGCAAGCATCTTTTAATTTCATGGCTGGAGTTGACATCTGCAGTGATTTCAGAGCCCCCAAAAATAAAGTCTATGTTTCCATTATTTCCCCATCTATTTCCCATGAAGTGATGGGACCAGATGCCATAATATTAGTTTTCTGAATGTTGAGTTTTAAGCCAACTTTTTCACTCTCATCTTTCACTTTCATCTAGAGGCTCTTTAGTTCTTCTCTTTCTGCCACAAGGGTGGTGTCATCTGCATATCTGACGTTATTGATATTTCTCCAAGCAATCTTGATTCCAGCTTGTGCTTCATCCAGCACTGACAAAAATAAATAAAAACTTAAAAACTATTGAAACATATTTATAAATAGAAAGGTAAAGTCATTTCAGTTGCTCAGTCATGCTCGACTCTTTGCAACCCCATGGACACAGCACACAGCACCCCATGGACTCCAGCACACAGGCCATCAGCTAAATCATATGCAGATGATATGTTCATCCATTTCACATGATGTACTCTGCATAAGAGTTAAATAAGCAAGGTGACAATATACAGCCTTGATGTACTTCTTTCCTGATTTGGAAAAGTCTGTTGTTCCATGTCCAGTTCTAACCTCTGCTTCTTGACATGCAAACAGATTTCTCAGGAGGCATGTCAGGTGGTCTAGTATTCCCATCTCTTGAAGAATTTTCCACAGTTTATTGTGATCCACACAGTCAAAGGCTTTGGCATAGTCAATAAAGCAGAAATAGATGTTTTTCTGGAACTCTTGCTTTTTTAATGATCGAGCAGATGTTGGCAATTTGATCTCTGGTTGCCTATTCTAAATCCAGCCGGAACATCTGGAAGTTCATGGTTCACGTAGTATTGAAGCCTGGCTTGGAGAATTTTGAGCATTACTTACCTAGTTTGTGAGATGACTGCAATTGTGTAGTAGTTCGAACATTCTTTTGCATTCCCTTTATTTGGGATTGGAAAGAAAACTGACCTTTAAACTGACCTTTTCCAGTCCTGTGGCTACTGCTGAGTTTTCCAAATTTGCTGACATATTGAGTGCAGCACTTTCACAGCATCATCTTTTAGGATTTAATAGCTCAACTGGAATTCTATCACCTCCACTAGCTTTGTTCATAGTGATGCTTCCTAAGGCTTACTTGACTTCATGTTCCAGGATGTCTGACTCTAGGTGAGTGATCACACCATCGTAGTTATCTGAGTCATGAAGATCTTCTTTGTACAGATCTTCTGTGTATTTTTGCCACCTCTTCTTAATATCTTCTGCTTCTGTTAGATCCACGCCATTTCTGTCCTTTATAATGCCCATCTTTGCATGAAATTTTCCCTTGGTATATAATTTTCTTGAAGAGGTCTCTAGTCTTTCCCATTCTCTCATTTTCCTCTATTTCTTTGCATTATTCACTGAGGAAGGCTTTCTTATATCTCCTTGCTATTCTTTGGAACTCTGCATTCAAATCAGTATATCTTTCCTTTTCTCCTTGGCCTTTTGAATCCTTTCTTTTCACAACTATTTGTAAGGACTCCTCAGACAGCTATTTTGCCTTTTTGCATGTCTTTTTCTTGGGGATGGTCTTGATTACCACCTCCTGTATAACATCATGAACCTCCATCCATAGTTCTTTAGGCTCTCTATCATATCTAATCCATTGAATCTTTTTGTCACTTCCACTGTGTAATTGTAAGGGATTTGATTTAGGTCATACCTGAATGGTCTAGTGGTTTTCCATACTTTCTTCAATTTAAGTCTGAATCTGGCAATAAAGAGTTCATGATCTGAACCACAATCAGCTCCAGGTCTTGTTCTTGCTGACTGTATAAACCTTCTCCATCTTTGGCTGCAAAGAATATACTCAATCTGATTTTGGTATTGACCATCTGGTGATGTCCATGTGTAGAGTCTTCTTGTGTGTTGTTGGAAGCAGGTGTTTGCTATGACCAGTGTGTTCTATTGCCAAAACTTTGTTAGCCTTTGATCTGCTTTGTTTTGTACTCCAAGGCCAAATTTGCCTGTTACTCCGGGTATCTCTTGACTTCCTATTTTTTTATTCCAGTCCTCTGGAATGGGGGGAAATGAAAAGGACACCTTTTGGGGGTGTTACTTCTAGAAGGTCTTGTAGGTCTTCATAGAATCATTCAACTTCAGCTTCTTCAGTGTTACTGGTGGGGGATAGACTTGGATTACTGTGATATTGAATGGTTTGCCTTGGAAACGAATAGAAATCATTCTGCCATCTTTGAGACTGCATCCAAGTAATGCATTTTGGACTCCTTTGTTTACTATGATGGCTACTCCATTTCTTCTAAGGGATTCCTGCCCAAAGTAGTAGATATAATGGTCATCTGAGTTAAATTCACCCATTCCAGTCCATTTCAGTTCACTGATCCCTAGATGTTGACATTCACTCTTGCCTTCTGCTGTTTGACCACTTCCAATTTGCCTTGATTCATGGACCTAACATTCCAGGTTCCTATGCAATATTTCTCTTTGCAACATCAGACTTTACTTCCAGCACCAGTCACATCCACAACTGGGTGTTGTTTTTGCTTTGGCTCTATCTCTTCATTCTTTCTGGAGTTACTTCTAAACTGATCTCTAGTAGCATATTAGGCACCGACTGACCTGAGGTGTTCATCTTCAGTGTCCTATCTTTTTGCCTTTCCATACTGTTCTTGGGGTGGTTCATGGCAAGGGTAGTTAAGTGGTTTGCCACCCTAAGATGGCAGAATAGAAGGACGTGCACTCATCTTCCCCTTGAGAACTCCAAAATGACACCTCACTGCTCAACAACCATTGACAGGAGAATGTTGGATCCCATCAAAAACCTCCAAGGGCAAAGGAGAAGCCCTAGCAAGATGATAGGAGGGGCAAAATTGCATTCAAAATCAAACCCCACACCCTCCAGAGATGCTGAGAGGGCTCAAACAAGCCTTGTGCACACCAGGACCCAGAGACCCCACAAAGACTAAGACAGAATTATGTTTGAGTGTCTGCTGCAGAAGTATGGGTCAGCAGTGGACTGCTGCAGGGGCAGGAGCTTTGGGTGCAGTAGACCTGGGTATTGCATAAGCCCTCTCAGAGGAAGTCACCATTAACTCCATCATAGAGCTGCCAGAACTTACACAGGACTGGGAAAGAAGACTTTTGAAGGATACAAACAAAACCATGTGTGTGCCAGGATCCAGGAGAAGAGAGCAGTGACCCCACAAGAGACTGACCCAGACTTGCTTGTCAGTGTCCAGGGGTCTCTGGTGGAGGCATGAGTCAATGGTGGCCTGCTGCAGGGTTTGCAGCACGAAGCAGTGCATGCATAGGACCTTCTCAAAAGGATTGCCACTATCCTCATTATCTCCACCATACTTTGGCCTCAGGTCAAACAACGGGGAGGGAACATAGTACTGCCCTTCAAAAGAAAATTGGATTAAAGTTTTACTGACTATGGAACTATGGAATGAGGTTTGTGACATTGTACAGGAGACAGGGATCAAGACCATCCCCATGGAAAAGAAATGCAAAACAGCAAAATGGCTGTCTGAGAAAGCCTTACAAATAGCTGTGAAAAGAAGAGAGGCAAAAAGCAAAGGAGAAAAGGAAAGATATAAGCATCTGAATGTACAGTTCCAAAGAATAGCAAGAAGAGATAAGAAAGCCTTCTTCAGTGATCAATGCAAAGAAATAGAGGAAAACTACAGAAAGGGAAAGGCTAGATATCTCTTCAAGAAAACTAGAGATACCAAGGGTACATTTCATGCAAGGATGGGCTCAATAAAGGACAGAAATGGTATAGACCTAACAGAAGCAGAAGATGTTAAGAAGAGGTGGCAAGAATACACAGAAGGACTGTACAAAAAAGATCTTCACGACCCAGATACTCATGATGATGTGATCACTAATCTAGAGCCAGACATCTTGGAATGTGAAGTCAAGTGGGCCTTAGAAAGCATCACTATGAACAAAGCTAGTGGAGGTGATGGAATTCCAGTTGAGCGTTTCAAATCCTGAAAGATGATGCTGTGAAAGTGCAGCACTCAATATGCCAGCAAATTTGGAAAACTCAGCAGTGGCCACAGGACTGGAAAAGGTCAGTTTTCATTCAAATTCCAAAGAAAGACAATGCCAAAGAATGCTCAAACTACCACACAATTGGACTCATCTCACATGCTAGTAAAGTAATGCTCAAAATTCTCCGAGCCAGGCTTCAGCAATACGTGAACCGTGAACTCCCTGATGTTTAAGCTGGTTTTAGAAAAGGCAGAGGAACCAGACATCAAACTGCCAACATCCGTTGGATTGTCAAAAAAGCAACAGAGTTCTAGAAAAACATCTTTTTCTGTTTTATTGACTATGCCAAAGCCTTTGACTGTATGGATCACAATAAACTGTGGAATATTCTAAAAGAGATGGGAATACCAGGACACCTAACCTGCCTCTTGAGAAATCTGTATGCAGTTCAGGAAGCAACAGTTAGAACTGGACATGGAACAACAGACTGGTTCCAAATAGGAAAAGGAGTCTGTCAAGGCTGTATATTGTCACCCTGCTTATTTAACATATATGCAGAGTACATCATGAGAACTGGAAGAAACACAAGCTGGAATCAAGATTGCCGGGAGAAATATCAATAACCGCAGATATGCAGATGACACCACCCTTATGGCAGAAAGTGAAGAGGAACTAAAAAGCTTCTTGATGAAAGTAAAAAAGGAGAGTGAAAAAGTTGGCTTAAAGCTCAACATTCAGAAAACTAAGACATGGCATCCGGTCCCATCAGTTCATGGGAAATAGATGGGGAAACAGTGGAAACAGTGTCAGACTTTATTTTGGGGGGCTCCAAAATCACTGCAGATGGTGATTGCAGCCATGAAATTAAAAGACGCTTACCCCTTGGAAGAAAAGTTATGACCAACCTAAATAGTATATTCAAAAGCAGAGACATTACTTTGCCGACTAAGGTCCATCTAGTCAAGGCTATGGTTTTTCCTGTGGTCATGTATGGATGTGAGAGTTGGACCGTGAAGAAGGCTGAGTGCCGAAGAATTGATGCTTTTGAACTGTGGTGTTTGAGAAGACTCTTGAGAGTCCCTTGGACTGCAAGGAGATCCACCCAGTCCATTCTGAAGGAGATCAGCCCTGGGATTTCTTTGGAAGGAATGATGCTAAAGCTGAAACTCCAGTACTTTGGCCACCTCATGCGAAGGGTTGACTCATTGGAAAAGACTCTGATGCTGGGGGTGATTGGGGGCAAGAGGAGAAGGGGACGACCGAGGATGAGATGGCTGGATGGCATCACTGACTTGATGGACATGAGTCTGAGTGAACTCCGGGAGGTGGTGATGAACAGGGAGGCCTGGCATGCTGTGATTCATGGGGTCACAAAGAGTCAGACACGACTGAGCAACTGAACTGAACTGATGGCCCTGCCCATCAGTATAAGACCCAGTTTCCCCCTCAGTCAGTCTCTCCCATCAGAAAGTATCCATAAGCCTCTTATCCTTCTCCATCAGAGGGTAGATGGAATGAAAACCACAATCACAGAAAACTAATCAATCTGATCACATGGACCCCAGCCTTGTCTAACTCAGTGAAACTATGAGCCATGCCATGTAGGGCCACCCAAAATGGACAGTTCATGGTGGAGAGTTCTGACAAAATGCGGTCCACTGGAGTAGGCAATTGCAAATCACTTCAGTATTCTTGCCACAAGAACCCCATGAAAGGTAAAGTATCAAGGCTATTTTCCCAAAATCACATAGTTAATAAGAAAATTAATTACTAAATTTTTATTTCATTCTTTTTCTTAATTTTAAACTTTTTAGCTTGTATTGACATATAACCAATTAACAATGTTGTGACAGTTTCAATTGAACAGTGAAGGGACTCAGACATATATATACATGTATCCATTCTCCTCTAACCTCCCCTCCCATCCCGGATGCCACACAACATTGATCAGAGGATTTTACTTCATTCTTCACATTTACTTTTTCAGCCCCCAATAACTTATGTTTTTTCTATTGGCAACAATTTAAGTGGCAGAACTGAAGTCTGGTCCCAGAAATTCCAACTCATCCTACAAAACCTTACCTTCATCTCTCACAATAAATTGCTAAAGGATTATTTGTTAAGACATATTTATCCCTCCCTCTTTCCTTTCCTCTCTCCTTCTTCCCTCCCTTCCTTCCTTCCTTTTGTCTTAGTTATCAATGAACAGTTTTTATAGCTAGGGGAATGAAAAGAAAAAATGTTTATTCAGTTCCAAAAGTGTGTCAAACATCCAGAACATACTCACATTGAAAGATTCCCTTTTATTATAGTCACTAATGGGAAAACCACAATAAGAACCTGTGACTTGCCCTAGGGCAACAATATTTTACAGCCTGTCAATTGACTGAAGCCCCAAAGTTGCTGCAAAATTTGAATAGTGAAAATAAAAAGAAAAGAGGATTTTATGATGGGTCAAGGGAAATGGGACCATGTAGTGGCCTGAAGCTAGGCCAAGGGCACAGCCTTCAACAGAGTAAGAAATTATTCTAACAGTCTCAAAAATGTTGAAATTTAGTATCAGTCATTTCAGTTCAGTTTCTCAGTCATGTTAAATTTTTTGCAGCCCCATGGACTGCAACATGCCAGGCTTCCTTGTCTATCACCAAATCCCAGAGCTTGCTCAAATTCATGTCTATAGAGCAGGTGATGCCATCTAACCATCTCATCCTCAGTCATCCCCTTCTCCTCCTGCCTTCAGTCTTTCCCAGCCTCTTGGTCTTTTCCAATGAGTCAGCTCTTCGCATCAGGTGGCCAAAGTATTGGAGTTTCAGCTTCAACATCAGATCTTCCAGTGAACACTGAGGACTCTCCTTTAGAATGGACTGGTTGGATCTCCTTGCAATCCAAGGGACTCTCAACAGTCTTCTCCACCACAGTTCAAAAGCGTCAATTCTTTAGCACTCAGATTTCTTTACAGTCCAAATCTCACATCCATACATGACTATGGAAAAACCATAGCTCTGACTTAGTTCAGTTCAGTCACTCAGTCGTGTCTGACTCTTTGCAACCCCATGGACTACAGCAAGCCAGGCTTCCCTGTCCATCACCAACTCTTGGAGCCTACTCAAACTCATGTCCATCACATCAGTGATGCCATCCAACCATCTCATCCTCTGTCATCCCCTTCTCCTCCCACCTTTAATCTTTCCCAGCATCAGGGTCTTTTCCAATGAGTTGGATCTTTGCATTAGGTGGCCAAAGTATTGGAGTTTCTGCTTCAGCATCAGTCCTTCCAATGAATATTTAGAACTGGTTTCCTTTAGGATTGACTGGTTGGATCTCCTTGCAGTCTAAGAGACTCTCAAGAGTCTTCTCCAACATCACAGTTCAAAAGCATCAATTCTTTGGTGCTCAGCTTTATAGTTCAACTCTCACATCGATATATGACCATTGGAAAAACCATAGCTTTGTCTAGATGGACTTTTGTTGGCAAAGTAATATCTCTGCTTCTTAATATGCTTTCTAGGTTGGTCCTAGCTTTTCTTCCAAGGAGCAAGCATCTTTTAATTTCATGGCTGTAGTTGACATCTGCAGTGATTTTAGAGCCCTAAAAAATAAAGTCTCTGTTACCATTATTTCCCATCTATTTTCCATGAAGTGATGGGACCAGATACCACGATCTTAGTTTTCTGAATGTTGAGTTCTAAGACTATTTTTATTCTCCTCTTCCATTTTCATCAAGAGGTTTTAGTTCCTCCTCTCTTTCTACCATAAGTGTGGTGTCATCTGCATATCTGAGGTTAGTGATATTTCTCCCGGCAATCCTGATTCCAGCTTGTGCTTCATCCAGCCCAGCATTTCTCATGATGTACTCTGCATATAAGTTAAATAAGTAGGGTGACAATATACAGCCTTGATGTACTCCTTTTCCGATTTGGAACTAGTCTGTTGATCCATGTCCAGTTCTAACTGTTGCTTCTGACCTGCATACAGATTTCTCAGGATGCAGGTCAGGTGGTCTGGTATTCCCATCTCTTTCAGAATTTTCCACAGTTTGTTGTGATCCACAGAGTCAAAGGCTTTGCCATTGTCAATAAAGCAGAAATAGTTGTTTTCCTGGAACTCTCTTGCTTTTTCGATGTTGGCAATTTGATCTCTGGTTCCTCTGCCTTTTCTAGAGTTAGCTTGAACATTTGGAAGTTCACAATTTATGTACTGTTGAAGCCCAGCTTTGTGCAATTGTACAGTAGTTTGAGCATTCTTTAGCATTGCATTTCTTTGGGATTGGAATGAAAACTGACCTTTTCCAGTCCTGTGGCCACTGCTGAGTTTTCCAAATTTGCTGGCATATTGAGTGCTGCACTTTCACAGCATCATCTTTCAGGATTTGAAATACCTCAACTGGAATGCCATCACCTCCACTAGCTTTGTTCATAGTGATCTTTCCTAAGGCCCACTGGACTTTGCATTCCAGGATATCTGGCTCTAGGTGAGTGACCACGCCATCCTGGTAGGTTAATCTCAAGCAGTAGGTTAATCTCAAGATGGCAGAGTAGGACGTGCCCTCATCTCCTGCGAGAACTCCAGAATTACAACATGCTGTTGAACAACCATTGACAGGAGAATGTAGGAGTCCACCAAAAAAAAGATACCCCACATCCAAGGGCAAAGGAGAAGCCCCAGCAAGACAGTAGGAGGGGCAAAATCACATTTAGAATCAAACCCAATACCCACTAGAGACGCTTGGAGCGCTCAAACAAAACGGTATGCACTCCAGGAGACCCCAAAGAGACTGAGTCAGACCTGCCATTGAGTGTTTCAGTGTCCCCTGCAGAGGTAGGAAATTTAGTATGGTTTTGGTTATTTTATACTATACTCAAATACATTTTTCAAAAATAATATAACCATAAGGATGCATACAATATTTCTTAACAAATCAATCTTTTGTATAAAATAGATCCAGCAAGTATATTAAATTATAGTCCATAAAAGATACATAGCCTTTGAGAACCAAACAATACTCAGACTTCCCTAACTTGACTGGTCAGAGAATTATTTCTAGGATGCATTTCTCCCAAGAAGAAATTCCATAACTAACCAAGCTTGGAAATCATTTGGTTAAGTAAAGTTCAGCAACATTTTTCTTTTTGTCTGTCTTTCTCTTTATTGTTTAAACTTCAGCATATCTTGGAGCCTTTAATATGCTAGAGTATATCGTAAATTTCAAAGAAGAAAAAACTGAATACTTTATTTTCCAAGCTTTTGTGATCAGATTTTTTTTTTCCCTAACAGTACACCTATCAAATGGTTTTACTAAAGAAGGTTTAGAAAAAAAATGCTAACACAATCTAGAGGATTATACATAGGACAAATTTGAGGCTAAAAAATAAATTGCTTTTCTCAAGAAAAATCAACTAATTAGTAATGTACTAGAAGTTACTGGTTTTCTGATTCCTAGTCCAGGATACCCTCTACTCCACCATTCTAAATATTAAAGACCTTTCCTGAGACAGAAATGTAGCTTGCATCTAAAAAATGGACTACATTATGCTAAATCAAGTTATATGTCAAATATTTAATACTTGATGATAGGAATGGAAATATCCTGTACAAAAAGTTGGGGACTCTTAAAAACAGTTGTGACTTCTGTTAACTCCAGTGCCTTCATTTCATTCTCAGGAAATGGAGATCATCTTTCATTAGCCACATCATAAGAGCATTAAGAAGATAAAACAGTAGACCTAAAAATGGAACCATAAAATAATACACAAAAAAGTGCATTGTTACTGGTAATAAATATCATCCCTGTTTTCTATGTTTTCAGAACTTACTTTAGGCAACTAATGCATTTTCCCTTCTAATATGTTGTTTCAAAAAAATATCCAGTGAAAGGCTCTCATTAGTCCTCAAAAAAAAAAAAAAATCAATCATCCAATATCATTTAACCCCAAATCAAGAAAAAAAAAAAACCCTTTATGATATGTAAAGCAGATAATGAACCAAAAAATTATTGGAATGTCAGACATGATGAATGAAAAACCATCATTTCCAAACACTGCAATATTCTAACAGAATGTATAAATAAGACAGTATATGCTTAAGAATTTACTAGCAAAATTCTCTGATAGAATAACATGAGTTTCAATCTAAGCCCAGGTTTTTATACATTTAGTGCACAAATGTAAAAGAAAGGGAACATTTTAGAAATAACCAACTGGAAAAATATCCGCAGAGGATTCATTCTATTATTTCACTGAAGGACAGTCTTTCTGTCTATACATTTATTCAGTCAACAAGTAAATACTGGCAAATAAGACTGAGTGAGGAATTATTTCACCGCCAAGGGGTACACTGGTAAAGAAATGAGGAAGACTAATGTTCTATTAATTTTGTATTCATACAACTAAAATGAACAATAAAGAAAAAAAAACAGATCATTGCAACAGAGTATTTTGAAGATAATAAAAATGGGCTAATAGGATGAAGAAAAGTGAGAGGGAATCCTTGAGCAGGGAGGAAAATACTTGGATAGGATAGGTAAGGAAGGCCTGCCTGAGGAAGTGAGACGACATCTAAGACAGGAGAACACGTGTAAGTGCCATTTGAAAATCTGAGGGAACAGGCTATTTTTGAGGAGTTATTCTGTCCTACAGAAGTCATAAGACCATGATTTAAAATTTCATACAGTGTGATAATGAAGGATCATGCCAAAAACAAAAATGAAGAAGAAATGGAGAAATGTGACAATCAAAGAGATCATAACATACACTGCAGCTAGAGTGCTGAGTATAGGCAAAACAGCAGTGATAAAAACCTGTCCTTCCAAAGACATAGGGATCTCTCGAAAAATAAAAAAGGAGCCCTGAGTTCTTTCTTCAAGGTGCATTTGTCAGAAGATAACTCAGAGATTAAAAAGGAGATAAAAAGAGCAACATCACTTCATAGCAAATAGATGGGGAAACCGTGGAAAGAGTGGCTGACTTTATTTTTCTGGGCTCCAAAATCACTGCAGATGGTGATTGCAGCCATGAAATTAAAATACGCTTACTCCTTGGAAGGAAAGTTATGACCAACTTAGATAGCATATTAAAAAAACAGAGACATTACTTTGCCAACAAAGGTCCATCTAGTCAAGGCTATAGTTTTTCCAGTGGTCCTGTATGGATGGGAGATTTGGACTATAAAGAAAGCCAAGCACAGAATTGATGCTTTTGAACTGTGGTATTGGAGAAGACTCCTGTGAGTCCCTTGGACTGCAAGGAGATCCAACCAGTCCATCCTAAAGGAGATCAGTCCTGGGTGTTCATTGGAAGGACTGATGTTGAAGCTGAAACTCCAGTACTTGGGTCACCTGATGCAAAGAGCTGACTCACTGGAAAAGACCCTGATGCTGGGAAAGATTGAGGGCGGGAGGAGAAGGGGATGACAGAGAACTAGATGGTTGGATAGCATCACCGACTCAATGGACATGTGTTTAGGTGGACTCCAGGAGTTGGTGATGGACAGGGAGGCCTGGCATGCTGCAGTTCATGGGGTCGGAAAGAGTCGAACACGACCGAGCAACTGAACTGAACTGAAAAAGAGCAACACAGACACACAAATGAAATACCAGTTAGCTCAGCTCAGCTCAGCAATGCATGTTAGAGGAAAACAGAGCCCAAGAAAAATGAACACAACCTTCCAAACATAAAGAACAGGAGCTATAAAAGGATAAAAGTACTTCCTGCTCACAATGGTGAAGATGGAAATGGATGAATAAAAGAAGATATTAAAGCAGTTTAGCAAAATTTTTAAAATTAACAGAAATGGTTTCTAAATTAGTTTTAGGATTTGGTAAAAGAGCCTGAGGCATCTGAAGGATTAGAAAGCTTCTAGAGAAGCTGTATCCAAGTATCATTCCAGAGAAAATAATTGAGAATCCAAAAACGATAATAAAACAGGATCCACCCTAACCATTTGACCTCTAAGTGGCTAAGTTATTCCTCATTTGGGAAGGCTGTAACTATATGAGATTCACATTCAATATACATGTTATGGCACGCATATTTTTATTCTTTCCATATCTCTGCCCTCTACCTCACGTTTAGCACAATTTGATGGAAGGAGTTGGCCTATTTTCAGTGTAAAGTGCAAGGATGCTGGAAATAAATCTGGTAACTTAATTTCTTGGGCCTGTAATCAAACGGTACTGGCCTCTCTCAGAAGAGAAATTTGAAATAAATTATGTTTTCCCCTTTCTACTTATTCACTCCCTTGTTCTTCCCCAAGTATATGTCAAAATCTAAGTAGTATTTTAATTCACCATCAATGCTATGTTGTTATCAGTTTATCTAAGATTGAGGACAACATTCATGTCAAATTTACTAGTAGGGTAGAGATTTGTAACAAGGTATATTAATTTTCTCAGTCTGTCATAACAAAAGAGCAGAGACTGAGTTGCTTAAACAGAAATTTATTTTCTTACAGTTCTGGAGGCTAGAAGTCCAAGACCAAGGCCTTGTTAAGAGGAGCTTTCAGGTGAGACCTCTCCTCTTAGATTATAGATGGCTTCCTTCTTGCTGTGTCCTCTCATGGTCTCTTCTGTGTGTGTGTGTGTGTGTGTGTGTGTGTGTGTGTGTGTGTGTATAGACAAAAATCTTTTGCTTACAGAGACACCACGATTAGGGCCCCACCGTTATGACCTCATTTGACTCATTTATCTTTTTAAAGGTCCTTTCTCTAAACATGCTGCTAAGTCGCTTCAGTCGTGTCTGACTCTGTGCGACCCCATAGATGGCAGCCCACCAGGCTCCCCATCCCTGGGATTCTCCAGGCAAGAACACTGGAGTGGGTTGCCATTTCCTTCTCTAAACACAGTTCAGTTCAATTGCTCAGTCATGTCCCACTCTTTGCGACCTCATGAATTGCAGCATGCCAGGCCTCCCTGTCCATCACCAACTCCCGGAATTTACTCAAACTCATGTCCATAGAGTCAGTGTTGCCATCCAGCCATCTCATCCTCTGTCGTCCCCTTCTCCTCTTGCCTCCAATCCCTCGCAGCATAAGAGTGTTTTCCAATGAGTCAACTCTTCGCATGAGGTGGCCAAAGTATTGGAGTTACAGCTTTAGCATCATTCCTTCCAATGAATACCCAGGACTGATCTCCTTTTAGAATGGACTGGTTGGATCTCCTTGCAGTCCAAGGGACCCTGAAGAGTCTTCTCCAACACCACAGGTCAAAAGCATCAATTCTTCGGTGCTCAGCTTTCTTCACAGTCCAACTCTCACATCCATACATGACCACTGGAAAAACCATAGCCTTGACTAGAAGGACATTTGTTGGTAAAGTAATGTCTCTGCTTTTTAATATGCTATCTAGGTTGGTCATAACTTTTCTTCCAAGGAGTAAGTATCTTTTATTCTTTTTTTTTTTTTTTACTTTATTTTCCTTTACAATACTGTATTGGTTTTGCCACACATCAACATGAATCTGCCATGGGTGTACACGTGCTCCCAATCCTGAACCCTCCTCCCACCTCCCTCCCCATACCATCTCTCTGGGTCATCCCAGTGCACCAGCCCCAAGCATCCTGTATCCTGTGTCTTTTAATTTCATGGTTGCAATCACCATCTACAGTGATTTTAGAGCCCAGAAAAATAAAGTCAGCCACTGTTTCCACTGTATCCCCATCTATTTCCCATGAAGTGATGGGACCAGATGCCATGATCTTAGTTTAGGTTAGCATTTCAACATAGGAATTTGAAGGGGACACAATTCACTCCATAACACAGGATTTTTAAAAAGAAAAAAAGAATTTGCCAAATTGCTTCTGTATCTCTTATATCTTCTTTTGCTTCTTAATTGTGTCTGTGTCAGCTACTGCCAAAAATTGCTGTGTTGTAACTCTCCTCTATATACAGTGACTTGAAACAAGAATCTTCTATCCTCACAGATCTATGAGCAGACTGATGCTGATGTAGGTCTGGCTCAAAACCCTGATGCTTTCACCTGGTTAGATTCCATACCTGGGGGATCCTGGGTGGAGTTCTACATGGGCTGTGACTGATCTGCTCTGTTCCATGTAACCCTCCCCTTGGAGCAAGCAGGTGGGCCCTGCCTTGTTCATCTCATAGCAAAGGTGAAAGGTCAAGACAGCACACCTAATTACACTCAGGGCCTTACTTGTGTCAAATCTGTCAACATCCTATTGGCCAAAGAAGTTATTTGGCTATACCCACAACCACGGTAGAGAAATTACACTGTCCCCATGGAAGTAGAGATTGAAGGAAAATGGAGAAGAGGGAGGCAGAGGTTGAGATGGTTAGATAGAATCACTGTCTCAATGGACATGAATCTGAGCAAACTCAGGGCAATAGTGAAGGACAGGGAACCCTGGTGTGCTGCAGTCGATGGGGTCACAAAAAGTCGGACATGATTTAGCGAGTGAACAACAACATGTGGAAATGGGGAACGAGAGTGAATAATTTTTAAAGTGTACACAGTTGAGCACTGTATATGCAACTTTTAACCACATCCAAATGTTGAGAAGCAAGATTGGTATAAAGTTTGAAGTAGAAATAAAAAAGAACATTGGGTATACAAGTAAATTTGTTTTAGAGCTTAGAAATGAAGTCTCAGTGAATTACAGTTCAATTAATTAAAATTCTACATTTAAATGTGGGGTCCCCAGCATGTAATAACTCTTCTTGCCTAATTGATTATGCAGGCATACCCTTAAAACAGCCCTGCAATCTATACTAACCTTTTTTAAAAGATGATTTTAAGAATTCAGTGAGATAATCTGTGAAAGCCTAAAGTACAATGTCTGACATAAAGTAGAAGCTCATGATAGTTTTCATCTAGTTTCTGCCTACCTGTTGTCCAAATATATTCCAAACTGGTCACACATAGCACTGTTGCTTCTTCTTAATGCCTTATCTTCCAACATTTCAAGTTGTGAATTCCTTTCAGGATTTTAAGAGAAACATCTGGATATAGTTGAACTGACAATTTGATCTTCATTTTGGTACCTAGACAGGACAAAAAGTCTGAATTTGCCCATCACCAATTCCCCAGAACTCTATTTTAAAACTAGTACCCTTTGAGATCATCTTTCAATAGGGGGAGGCCAAGCCACAGTCAGTTTAATCTAACATATTCCTTAGACATATAACATGCACAAGGGATATGTCAAAAGACCTTTGAAAATTCCCAAATGTGTAAATGTCACTATCGCATATACTTTCTCACATAAATCTATTAAATGTAGTAACGCATTTAAATAACCCCTTCAGACCTCTAATGAGGGCTTCTGCATACCTGATGACAAGCTAAGAACAACAGAGTCACACTGACAGTGAAACAGAGAGGGTAAGGAGGCTTTTTCCCCCCCTCAGATTGGTCTCAAGGGCACACGATTCAATCATGAGCCACACATGCTTACAAGTATGTAAGTCATGAACGTTCCAGGTTTCGTATGTTTGCATATATTCTACTTAGCCTTCACATGATCAGGTAAAATATGCAAAAACTGACTACAAACAGGAACCAATAACCTGAGTAACAAGTTCTGCCATAAGAAATAAATATCCCCCTGCTCCCATTATGCAATGAGCATCCATGAGCACATGACCTTCCACTTAGAAGTACACAGGGGAACCCTGCCAATAGGACAATACATGCTGATGATTAAATCAGCATTACAGAGAGAAGAGCATAAAAAGAGAACTTCTAAACAATTTCATTACAATCGCCACATTTACTGGAAGACAGAGTTTGAAATCTCTTATCACCAACTATTTGTAAGATGAAATTTCAGGCCAGTAGGAGAAAAATAACACCAGGTGCTCTTTATTACCAACTCTTTTGTTCTGTTACAAATATCCTTCCTCTTTCACATTGGTTGGACTGCTCACACAAATACCAAATTCTAAGTGGCAGTGATGATGATGATAGTGGCTGACATTTTTTGAATGTCTTCTGCCTACCAGGCTCTGTTCTCTGTTTTAAATATGAATTATGAGATTTAACCATTGCAATAAGTCTATAAGATATTTTTCCCCACTTTATAAGAAGGAAAAAAATACACCAAACTAGTAAGCATAACGATAAAGACAGAACTCGAAATAAGATGGTTTGGCTCCAGAATCTGAGCTCTTTACTAAAATAGTTTACAAACTGCAGTACAGAGAGTAATTAATAGCACTGACTGTAATTCAAATCTTACCTCTTTGGCTTAGCTGCTATGTAATTTTGGACAACTCACATAAAAACTCTAAATATTAGTTTTTCATTTTTAAAATGAATATGAATAAACATATAAAATACCTATTAAGCTCTTATAAGGCTTATAGGAGAATAAACACGTAAGTCATACAACATAGTTTAAAGAACAAAGACTTTTTTGCTCTTATTAAGAAGTCTATTAGCTCTTACTCTGTTAAAAGGAACTTTGTCATATGCCACTCTAATTCCTAAGCAATGATTCACTAATTCTAACATTTAGCTTCATTAAAATACATTATAAACCATATACTTCTATAAAAATACATAACAATTCTTATTAAAAAGTACAATTTCATTTTATCATGAAAACTCAGAAATATAGATGATGTTATATTTTGGGCTTCCCTAGTGGCTCAGACAGTAAAGAATCTGCCTGAAATACAGGAGACCCAAGTGTGATCCCTGGGCGAGGAAGATCCCTTGGAGAAGGGAATAGTTACAATGTGATATTTAAGATAACGGCTATAGAATGTAACCAGCCTTTCAGTACCCAAGCTTGATGCACATTTTTACATTTCTTTTTTCTCAGTTCTGTTTAAATGGTTGAAATTCTAGGTGTACTCACCTCATATAATGACAGAGAATTTGAAGAAAAATTGTTCCATACTTTTAAAGACTTTCTTCAAGAAAACTCTGAAAAAAATAACAGCTTGGAATTGTGAAAATATTATATCAACTAGCTCCTGATATAAAGCAAACAAGCACACAATCTCAGTGACATGCCATGGTTTGTATTGATCCTGACTGACTGCAGGCCCATCAGCCAGGACAGCCCTTCCTCAGGCTTTGACAGGCAAGAGGCTCTGCTTCCTTTTGCAGGTCTGAGGTGGTGTGGGTTCTTTGGCATCACATAAATTTCCTCTGGTACAGGGGAAACACATTCAGACAGAGTTCTTCTCATGGTCATGGCAGAGGCAGAACAAGCAAAACACACAAAGCGTCTGAAGGTCTAGGGTGGAAACTAATAATGTGTCACTTCCACCTCATTCTTATTGGTGAAAACAAGTCATGTGGCAAAGCTCAAGTTTGAGAAGTAAATGCGCACTGGCCAGGATGAGACCATAGTATGGTGTGAATGAAAGGGGGTGTGAGGAATCAGGGCTAATAATTCAGTCTACAGAAACATCAGAACCTCATTTTAGAGGGGAAATAAAGTCAAAAAGCAATCACCTGTTTGAGGAAGACAAGCCTCACTTTATTAGCATTCTACTCAGATCCCCATTTAGACCCTGATCCTTTTGCAGAGTCCTCTCCTCTGGACAAAATTGGTTTGTGGAAGTGACTTGCAACACAATCTGCAAGTGGAATAAACAAAGCTAAGGAAAAAAAACTGCAGAGTTACACTGGCAGAGTAGAGTAGGGATCAGGGGAAAAGAAACAATAGAGGCTTTGACCTCAGAGAGGCTTCCTCTTTTTGGTTATCTCTGCCTCCATGGCTGAGATTGGCACCACTAATTACATCTTCTCATGTACACACACAGCAGTATAACTCACCATCACTGTCACTGTGATTCTAGCTATTATAATTTGCCCTCACATTATAATGTTGTGTACAGGAGTCTTCTTTTCAAAAAGTTTATGTGGTGTAGATTTTCTCCAGTTCCCTCTTTAAGTCTTTGAGTTTCTAGCTGTAAAATCATTCAAGAAATAGGGGTACAGAGTCAAATTTAGACACTTTGACAAATTATGGTCAGATATTTTTACTTTACTCTTTGGAGAAGGCCATGGGAAAAGTACAGAGGGATCTTTGGGAAATTTTGCATGGAAAGTGGAAGTGCACATTAACATCCCATAGCATTCTGAGACATTTATCTCCTTCAAGATGCCTTCTTCTTTATACCTTGTGAAGCTAGCTTGGCCTCACAGGTACATAATAAGAGAGGTCATCTGACCCATGTCTCATCTAATACAAAGCCATTTTTACAAGATCTGACAGATGGTCTTCATCTCACCACTTGGAGGAATAGGCAGCCCTATACTCTGACCTCTCCACCTCACACTGATGGACATCTCTGAACAGTTTTAACTGAGATACAAAAGACATATTACATTATATCAGTTTCAGGAGAACAATATGATCATTTGATGTATGCATATATCTCTGGTACTTTTGCCTTCCCATTATACTAAGTGACCATTTCACCAACCTCTCAGTAAAATCCAATGGTATATTTTGTGAATTTTAAGTTTGTTTTTTTTTTCTAAATTTAGAAATCTCTTAACTTCTAACATTGCTATTAGACATGTAATAAATTATGTCATTGCATATCTATACTATAATTACAAAAATATCACTATTAAATCTTGTACAATTAGTGCCAATATCTTGAAAGAAAATGCCAGAATCAATAATTAAGCATTCTTTAACCTCTATAAGATAAACCATTGTGGGACTGGCTGAAGCAAGTGGTGAATCAGAGGTATTTAAGAACTTTTCAAATATTAGATCTACAAAATTTCAAAGTCAATTAAGGCTACATGTTTTCATTTTTATTGAATATTCTGCTTTGATTTGTTTTATTGTATTTTAGATTTTTTTCAATACTGTGTCACCAATACTTTCTATTGCACAAAGAACAGCACTGTTTTAAAACAGCACAAATGTCAATAAACATGAATTAGAAGTGATTTAGAAGAATGAGACTCTAAATCTGAACTTCTAAGAATACTTTAACTCACTTTCTCACTTTATTTCATTTATATACATGAGTGTCATATGATAAAATGTATGTCTAAAAATAAAACGGAATTAAAATATGCAAAAAATAAAATTAGTTGGAAACTGTCATATCACAACTGAATTAGTAGTTTTTTTTCTTTTTCAGTGCAATAAATTATGCATCTTGCATATGCATTTTTTTAATTGCAATAGAGTTGATTTACAATATTGGTTTCAGGTATACAACATACTGATCCAATATTTCTATAGATTAAACTCCCATTTAAAGTTATTATGAAATGATTGCTATATTTCCCTGTGCTCTGTAACATATCCTTGTTGCTTACTTATCTTATATATAGTAATTTGTGCTTCTTAATCTCATACCTGCATCTCACGCCTCCCCTCTTAATAGTAACCACTAGCTTGTTCTCTATATCTGTTAGTCCATTCTGTCTTTTTACAAACATCCATCTATTTTTTATGTTTCATCCATAAGTGATAAAATAGAGGATTTGCCTTTCTCTGACTTATTTCACTGAATATAACACTCTCTAGGTCCATCCACATTGGTGCAAATGGCAGAATTTAATTCTTTATTATGGTTAATATTCAATTATATATATACATTATATAATATACAGAGTTATACACATATATACATATATGCATGTGTAGATATATGTATATATACACACAGAGACGTAAATATGGGCTTCCCTGGTGACTCAGCAGTAAAGAATCCAACTACAATGCAGGAGACACAGTAGGAGAAGTAGGTTAGATCCCTGGTTCAGGAAGATCCCCTGGAGGAAAAAATGCTAATCCATTCCAGTATTCTTATGCAGAGTACATCATGAGAAACACTGGTCTGGATGAAGCACAATCTGGAATCAAGATTGCTGGGAGAAATAATAACCTCAGATATGCAGATGACACCACTCTTATGGCAGAAAGTGAAGAAGAACTAAAGAGCCTCTTGATGAAAGGGAAAGAGGAGAGTGAAAAGTTGGCTTAAAGCTCAACTTTCAGAAAACTAAGATCATGGCATCCGGTCCCATCATCTCATGGCAAAAGATGGGGAAACAGCAGCTGACTTTCTTTTTCGGGGCTCCAAAATCACTGCAGATGGTGACTGCAGCCATGAAATTAAAAGACGCTTACTCCTTGGAAAGAAAGTTATGACCAACCTAGACAGCATGTTAAAAGGCAGAGACATTATTTATCAACAAAGACCCATCTAGTCAAGGTTGTGGTTTTTCCAAAAGTCATGTATGGATGTGAGAGTTGGACCAGAAAAGACAGCTGAGCATGGAAGAATTGATGCTTTTGAACTGTGGTGTTGGAGAAGACTCTTGAGAGTCCCTTGGACTGCAAGGAGATCCAATCAGTCCATCCTAAAGGAGATCAGTCCTGGGTGTTCATTGGAAGGATTGATGTTGAAGCTGAAACTCCAATACTTTGGCCACCTGATGTGAAGAGCTGACTCATTAGAAAAGACCCTGATGCTGGGAAAGATTGAGGGCAGGAGGAGAAGGGGACAACAGAGGATGAGATGGTTGGATGGCATCACTGACTCAATGGACATGGATTTGGGTGGACTCCGGGAGTTGGTGATGGACAGGGAGGCCTGGCATGCTGTGGTTCATGGGGTCGCAAGGAGTTGGACAGAACTGAGTGACTGAACTGAAGTGATTCTTGACAGAAAAATACCAAGACCAGAGGAACTTGGTGGATTACAGTCCATGGGGTCGCAAAAAGTCAGATATGACTTACCTGCTAAGCAACAACATGTATGTTATATAACCTAGAGGTTTTAAATATATATATATATATATAACATTTTTTATCCATTCAGCCTGATGATGGACACAGTTTACTTCCATAATTTGGCTATTATAAGTAATGCTGATATGAACATTGGGATAAAAGTATCTTTTTGAGTTACTGTTTTCATTTTGGGGTATATACTCAGAGTGGAATTGCTGGATCATATGGTAGTTTTATTTTTAGTTGTACAAGGAATCTCCATACTGTCTGGTATTCCCATCTCTTAAATGGTCTTCCACAGTTTGTTGTGATCCGTACAGTCAAAGGCTTCAGTGTAATCAATGAAGCAGAGGTAGATGTTTTTCTGGAATTCTCTTGCTTTTTCTATGATTCAATGGATGTTAGCGATTTGATCTCTGGTTCCTCTGCCTTTTCTAAGTCCAGCTTGTAAATCTGGAATTTCTCAGTTCAAGTACTGTTGAAGCCTAGCTTAAAGAATTTTGATCATTACCTTCCTAGCATGTGAAAAGAATGCAACTGTTCGCTATACACCATTCTTTGGCATTGTTCTTCTTTAGAATTGAGATGAAACCTGACCTTTTCCAGTCCTGTGGCCACTGCTAAGCTTTCCAGATTTGCTGGCATTGTGAGTGCAGCACTTTCACAGCATCATCTTTTAGGATTTGAAATAGTTCAACTGGAATTCCATCACCTCCACTAGCTCTGTTCATAGTGATGCTTCCTAAGGCCCACTTGACTTCACATTCCAGGATGTCTGGCTCTAGGTGAGTGATCATACCGTGGTGGTTATCTGGTTCATGAAGATATTTTTTGTATAGTTCTTCTGTGTATTCTTGCCACCTCTTCTTAATATCTTCTGCTTCTGTTAGGTCCATACCTTTTCTGTCCTTTATTGTGCCCATCTTCATATGAAATATTGCCTTGGTATCTCTAATTTTCTTGAAGAGAGCTCTAGTCTTTCCCATTCTATTGTTTTCCTCTATTTCTTGCATTGATCTCTTAGGAAGTCTTTCATATCTCTCCTTGCTATTCTTTGGAAATCTGCATTCAGGGGGGTATATCCTTCCTTTTCTCTTCTGCTGTTCACTTCTCTTCTTTTCTCAGCTATTTGTAAGGTCTCCTCAGACAACCATTTTGCCTATTTGTATTTCTTTTTCTTGGGGATGGCTTTGATCACCACCTCCTACACAATGTCACTCACCTTTATTCATACTTCCTAAGGCACTCTGTCTATCAGAGCTAATCCCTTGAATCTAATTCCTGTCACTATAATTGCAAAGGATTTGATTTAGGTCATACCTGAATGATCTTTGAGTGCAGCACTTAGGTCAATGATTTAGGACATACCTGAATAACCTCAGATACACAGATGATACCATCCTTATGGCAGAAAGTAAAGAAGAACTAAAGAACCTATTGATGAAAGTGAAAGAGGAGAGTGAAAAAGTTGGCTTAAAGCTCAACATTCAGAAAACTAAGATCATGGCATCCAGTCCCATCACTTCATGGCAAATAGATGGGGAAACAGTGGAAACAGAGGCTGACTTTATTTTGGGGGCCTCCAAAATTACTGCAGATGGTGATTGCAGCCATGAAATTAAAAGACGCTTACTCCTTGGAAAGAAAGTTATGACCAACCTAGATAGCATATTAAAAAAGAGAGACATTACTTTGTCAACAAAGGTCCGTCTAGTCAAGGCTATGGTTTTTCCAGTGGTCATGTATGGATGTGAGAGTTGGACTGTGAAGAAAGCTGAGAGCCAAAGAATTGATGCTTTTGAACTGCGATGTTGGAGAAGACTCTTGAGAGTCCCTTGGGCTGCAAGGAGAGTCAACCAGTCCATCCTAAAGGAGACCAATCCTGAAAATTCATTTGAAGGTCTGATGCTGAAGCTGAAACTCCAAAACTTTGCCACCTGATGCAAAGAGCTGACTCATTGGAAAAGACCCTGATGCTGGGAAAGATTGAGGGCAGGAGGAGAAGGGGACGACAGAGGATGAGATGATTGGATGGCATCACCGACTCAATGGACATGGGTTTGGGTTGACTCCGGGAGTTGGTGATGGACAGGGAGACCTGGCTTGCTGCAGTTCATGGGGTCGCAAAGAGTCTGCATGACTGAACGACTGAACTGAACTGAATAATCTAGCGGTTTTCCCTGCTTTCTTCAATTTAAATCTTAATTTTGCAATAAGGAGTTCATGATCTGAGCCACAGTCAACTTCCGGTCTTATTTTTGCTGACTATATAGAGCTTCTCCATCTTTTGCTGCAAAGAATATAATCAATCTGATTTGGGTAATGAGCATCTCATTTTCTATAGATAGATATATAAACATATATCCAATATCTCATTGGGTGAAGAATCTTTTGGCAACACAGGAGACAGGGGCTCAATCCTTGCTTTAAAAAGATCCCCTGAAGAAGGAAAATGGCAACCCATTACAGTATTTTTGCCTGAAAAATCCCATGGACTCGGGAGCCTGGTGAGTTACAGACCAAAGGGTCACAAAGAGTCAGACATGACTGAGTGACCAAGCATGGCAGTTCAGTTCAGTTCATTTCAGTTTAGTCGCTCAGTCTTGAAGATCTTTTTTGTACAGTTCTTCTGTGCATTCTTGCCACCTCTTCTTAATCTCTTCTGCTTCTGTTAGGCCCATACCATGTCTGTCCTTTATCGAGCCCATCTTTCCAGGAAATGTTCCCTTGGTATCTCTAATTTTCTTGAAGAGATCTCTAGTCTTTCCCATTCTGTTGTTTTCCTCTATTTCTTTGCATTGATCACTAAGGAAGGCTTTCTTATCTCTTCTTGCTATTCTCTGGAACTCAGCATTCAGATGCTTATATCTTCCCTTTTCTCCTTGGCTTTTCACTTCTCTTATTTTCACAGCCATTTGTAAGACCATCTCAGACAGCCATTTTGCTTTTTTGCATTTCTTTTCCATGGGGATGGTCTTGATCCCTGTCTCCTGTACAATGTCACGAACCTCAGTCCATAGTTCATCAGGCACTCTATCTATCAGATCTAGGCCCTTAAATCTATTTCTCACTTCCACTGTATAATCATAAGGGATTTGATTTAGGTCATACCTGAATGGTCTAGTGGTTTTCCCTACCTTCTTCAATTTAAGTCTGAATTTGGAAATAAGGAGTTCATGATCTGAGCCACAGTCAGCTTCTGGTCTTGTTTTTGTTGACTGTATAGAGCTTCTCCATCTTTGGTTGCAAAGAATATAATCAATCTGATTTCGGTGTTGACCATCTGGTGATGCCCATGTATAGAGTCTTCTCTTGTGTTGTTGGAAGAGTGTGTTTGCTATGACCAGTGCATTTTCTTGGCAAAACTCTATTAGTCTTTGTCCTGCTTCATTCTGCATTCCAAGGCCAAATTTGCCTGTTACTCGAGGTGTTTCTTGACTTCCTACTTTGGCATTCCTGTCCCCTATAATGAAAAGGACATCTTTTTTGGCTGTTAGTTCTACAAGGTCTTGTAGGTCTTCATAGAACCATTCAACTTCAGCTTCTTCAGCGTTACTGGTTGGGGCATAGACTTGGATTACTGTGATACTGAATTGTTTGCCTTGGAGACGAGAAGAGATCATTCTGTTGTTTTTGAGATTGCATCCAAGTACTGCATTTCGGACTCTTTTGTTGACCATGATGGCTACTCCATTTCTTCTGAGGGATTCCTGCCCACGGTAGTAGATATAATGGTCATCTGAGTTAAATTCACCTATTCCATCATGGAATAGGATACATGGCAAGGGATACATTAATATTAGAGTTCTATATATAGTATCATGTCATCTGCAAATAGAGACTATTTTACTTCTTTCCTTCAATTTTGATGCCTCTTTCTTTCTTTCTTTCTTTCTTTCTTTCTTTCTTTCTTTCTTGTCTGGTTGCTATGGCTAGGACTTTAAATAATATGTTAAACAGGAGGGCAACTTTGTCTTATTCTTGATTTTAGAGAAAATATTTTAGGTTTTCACCACTGAGATAATGTTAGCTGTAGATTTGTCATAAATGTCATTTATTATTTTGGGATATGTTCCCTCTATATCAACTTTGATGAACTTTTTTTTATAAATGGATGCTTAATTTTGTCAAATTTTTTTGTACATCAATTGAGATGATCATGTGATTTTTATTCTTCCTTTTGTTAATGTAATGCATTGCATTGGTTGGTCTGTGAATACTGAACCATCTTTGCATCTCTGGAATAAATCTCACTTGATAATGATGTGTGATCCTTTTCATATACAGTTGAATTTGATTTGCTACTATTTTGTTAAGGACTTTTGTATCTATATTTATCAAAGATACTGGGCTGCAATTTTCTTTTTGTGAGGTGTCTTTGTCCGGGTTTAATATTAGGCTAAGTTGGTCTTGTTTGCATATGTGTTTTAAAGAAACAAAAGCTTCTTTACTGAAAAATTCTCAGAGTTTTCAATATACTGTGAAGGTCCTAAATGTGTATGGTAAACAGAATAATGTTCCCCAATGATATCTGTGTTTTAATCTCCAGAACCTGTTAAAATATTACTTTCCATGGCAAAAAGGATTATGTAAATGTGGTTAAAGAGCCTGAAATAAGAACTTCGTCCTGAATTATCTGGGTGGATCTGGATGCTAAACTACAGGTTTTGAAGACAGATGAAAAGTTCTGGACCCAATGAATGTAGGAGGCCTCTAGAACTGACAAAGGCAAGAAAACAGATTCTCGCTTCAGCCTCTACAAAGAATACAGTCCTACACATACCTTGATTTGAGGACTTCTAATCAGAAGAACTTTAAGAAAATAAATTTGCATGTTTTAATCACTACTGTTGTTGTTGCTTAGTTGCTAAATCATGTCCAAATTTTTTGTAACCCTGTGGACTGTAGATTGGCAGGCTCCTCTGTCCATGGGATTTCCAGGCAAGAATACTGGAGTGGGTTGCCATTTCCCTCTCCAGGGGATCTTCCCAATCCAGGGATCGAACTCGCATCTCCTGCACTGCAGGTGGATTCTCTACCACCACTGAGCCACCTGGGAAGCCTTTTAATCACTAAGTTGGAGGCAACCGTTACAGCAGCAACAGGAAATAATACAAAGTTTATATGGTCTTAAATACTTGCTAAACTATCCAAAGTGCCCCATCACAGTGCCCCATGATAGAATATTTTGAGGAATGACCCCTGGGAAAGGCTGCTGTAGCATGACAAGGAAATCCACCCTGAATATTCATTGGAAGGACTGATGTTGAAGCTGAAGCTCCAATACTTTCACCACCTGATGTGAAGAGGAAGACTCACTGGAAAAGCTCCTGAAGCTGGAAAAGATTGACAGCAAGAGGAGAAGGGGACAACAGAGGATGAGATGGTTGGATGACCTCACTGACTCAATGGACATGAGTTTGAGCAAAGTGAAAGATAGTGATAGGGAGATAGTGAATGACAGGGAAGCCTGGCATGCTATAGTTCATGGGTTCACAAAGAGTCAGGCATGACTTAGCAACTGAACAACAACAGGTAGCTGAGCTGAGATTAAGAGGCAAGGCTCCTGAACCAGACTAACTGAGTCCAAATCCTGGCTTTTCTGCTTGCTAATTGATTCTTTCAATCTCTCCTTGATGTTTCAAATACCTTGTTTGTAAAGTGGGGATAATTATAGCATCTACATCAAAGAATTGTTATGGAAATGAAAAGAATTAAAATGTATTAAAAGCTTAGAACAGTGAACACCACAGTGTAAAGACTATCTGTTTGTTTACAAAAGATTGTGAAACCACAGGAAGTTTCTGAGGGATTAGGTAAAAAGAAAATATAGCTTTACTCTCATATTGGAGAAGTACTCAAGTTAAAGACTTGCTTTTAAGAGAATAACAGACTAATATGGCAATATTAGTTCCACAAAAACATCTACTTATGCTTATTGACAACACCAAAGCCTTTGACTGTGTAGGTCACAACAAACTGTGGAAAATTCCTCAAGAGATGGGACTAGCAGACCACCTGATCTGCCTCCTGAGAAATCTGTATGCAGGTCAAGAAGCAACAGCTAGAATTGTTCCAACATGCAACAACAGTCTGGTTCCAAATCAGGAAAGGAGTACATGAAGGCTGTATATTGACACTCTGCTTATTTAACTTATATGCAGAGTACATCATGTGAAATGCTGGGCTGGATGAAGCACAAGCTGGAATCAAGATTGCTAGGAGAAATATCAATAACCTCAGATATGCTGATGACACCACCCTTATGGCAGAAAGCAAAGAAGAACTAAAGAGCCTCTTGATGAAAGTGAAAGAGGAGAGTGAAAAAGTTGGCTTAAAAATTATGGCATCTGGTCCCACCACTTCATGGCAAATAGATGGGGAAATAATGGAAACAATGAGAGATGTTATTTTCTTGGGCTCCAAAATCACTGTAGATGGTGACTTGCGACCATGAAATTAAAAGATGCTTGCTCCTTGGAAGAAAAGCTATGACCAACCTAGACAGCATATTAAAAAGCAGAGACATTACTTTACCAACAGAGGCCTGTTAAATCAAAGCTATGGTTTTTGCAGTAGTCATGTATGGATGTGAGAGTTGGACAATAAAGAAAGCTGAGTGCCCAAGAATTGATGCTTTTGAACTGTGGCGTAGAGAGTCTCTTAGACTGCAAGGAGATCCAACCAGTCAATCCTAAAGGATACGCGTCCTGAAAATTCGTTGAAAGGACTAATGCTGAAGCTGAAACTCCAATACTTTGGCCATCTGATGTGAAGAGTTGATTCATTGGAAAAGACCCTGATGCTGGGAAAGATTGAAGGTGGGAGGAAAAGGGAATAACAGAGGATGAGATGGTTGGATGGCATCACCAACACGATGGACATGAGTTTGAGTAAGCTCTGGAGTTGGTGGTGGACAGGGAAGTGTGGCGTGCTACAGTCCATGTGGTCACAAATGTTCAGACATGACTGAGTGACTGAACTGAACTGAACTGAACTAATGGTTATATAGTTTTAGGGATAGTTAAACAATTCCACACAAATTAAGCACAGCAAAATGAAAATGATTCTTAAGACCTTAATCTAAAAAAAAAACTGTTTACTGACTTTATCAGTTCACATTATCCACAGACCCCCAAAGCAAACTTTTATTTTACAAAACAACCCTACCTTTGCCTACTTAATTATCAGTTACATCTAAACCTCATATTACTACTCTCTTTCCCCTTATCATTACAATTAACTAGAAATTGTTTTCTGCCAATTAATATTATCACTTTATCTTTTCTATGTTCCCATAATAGATCATTATAATATAATGACACTTTATTCAGTCAAATTCAATAAACATTTAAATTTTTAATGAATATCAGACATGTTGGTATATGCTTGGGACAAAAAAAAAAAAAAATGAATACACTTGGCCTTTAGCCTCTTTTAGATTTTAAACTAGACTGGAAAGACTTCAGTGAAAGAAAAATTAGCAAACATTTATCTTAAATTCATAAATCCTTCAGAAAATTCAAAATGCTCTAATATGTATCAAATATTGGAATGCTCAGATCTATAAAAATCTGTTCTAAAAATGATATTATTGACCTTAACATAAGGCTTTCCACTTTGTCTCTCTTACTATTTATGCCACAAGTAGTCACTGAAAGAAAGGACAAAGCAACTAGCACAGCTAGAGAATTACATAGTCATTCTTCTTCTCCTTTTATTATTTTTAAATTTTATTTATTTATGGCTATGCTGGGTCTTTGTTGCTTCAAGTGGGCTTCTCTCTAATTGCATGGCATGCTGCAATTCATGGGGTTGCAAAGAGTCGGACACGACTGAGCAACTGAACTGAACTGGGGCTACTCGAGTTTCTGTGCACAGGTTTCTGCAGTGGCTTCTCTTGCTGCAGAGCACAGGCTCTGGGGCGCATGGGTTTCAGTAGCTGCAACATGCAAGCTCAGTAGTTGTGGCTCATGGCTTTAGCTCCTCTGTGGCTTGTGGAATCTTCTCAGATCAAAAACTGAACCTGTGTCCCCTGCATTGGCAGGTGGATTCTTAACCACTGGACCACCAGAGAAGTTTCTCCTCTTTTCTCAATCTCTTTATTCTCATCCTCTTCCTTTTCACTTTTTTCTTTTTATCTAAAATTTATTAAATTATTGGTCATATTTCTCATTATTATCATCATCACCATCATAATTTTAGTCCTCATTATCGATCATTATCCATCATCACATATGTGTGTTAGTCGTTCAATCGCGTCCAACTTTTTGCAACCTCATGGTCTATAGCCTGCCAGGCACCACTGTCCATGGGATTTTCCCAGCAAGAATACTGGATTGGGTTGTCATTTCTTTCTCCAGGGGATATTCCTGACCCAGAGATCAAACCCAGGTTTCCTGCATTGCAGTCAGATTCTTTACCATCTAAGCCACCAGGGTTTTGCTAAGAACAATAGGATCTGGATGGAAAGCCAGCAGAAAATGCTGCAAGGGCATTGGTAAAATCAATTCAGAAGAGTTTAGAGGAGGGACATCCATGACCCTTTTAAGTCACCTCATTTTTCCCTCACCTTTTTATGTGACAAATATATATGGCATAAAATTTGCTATTGCTAGGGAGGAAGAAATTTTCCTTTACCCTTCTTCTGGTTGGTCTAAGAATTAAGTTGACATGAAACAGAATAACAGGAGAAAATCAAACAAACATTTAATAACAGGTATACAAGGCAAAGACCCAGAAAAACTGGGTAATCCACCAAATGAAACTGTTACCTTAAATAACATCTTCAACATCCAGAAGAAGATGTTGGAAGTAGTAGTTTGGGACCTCAAAGGGGAGGAAGGCAATTGACATGGAGATGGAAAAGCAAATGTTTGATAAATGTTTGCTGGGCCTGCAGAGACAATGGGACACAGACAGACATCTTAACAAATTCTGAGTACTATGATTATTTGTGGTGACAGCTCTCTTCCTGAAACAGGTCTACTAGTGACATTCTTCAGGCAGTTGAAGGAAAGGTCAAAATTCCTTCCTGAATCTTTTGGGCCTTGACTGTTTTCATCTCAAAAAAATGGTATGCCAAGGAAACATTTGGGGGTGGCAAGTTTTCTTTCCCTACACTGTGTTAATCAATTTTATGTGTACAGTTCAGTGGTATTCAGCATCAGTTCAGTCACTAAGTCATGTCCGACTCTGCAACCCCATGAACTGAAGCACACCAGGCCTCCCTGTCCATCACCAACTCCCGAGTCCACCAAACTCATGTCCATTGAGTTGGTGATGCCATCCAATCATCTCATCCTCTGTCGTCACCTTCTCCTGCCCTCAGTCTTTCCCAGCATGAGAGTCTTTTCAAATGAGTCAGTTCTTCACATCATGTGGTCAAAGTATTGGAGTTTCAGCTTCAACATCAGTCCTTCCAATGAACACCCAGGACTGATCTCTTTTAGGATGGACTGGTTGGATCTCCTTGCAGTCCAAGGGACTCTCAAGAGTCTTCTCCAACATCGTAGTTCAAAAGCATCAATTCTTCTGCACTCAGTTTTAAATACATTCATGTGGGCACAAGTCTGAGCAAGCTCTGGGAGTTGGTGATGAACAGGGAAGCCTGGCATGCAACAGTCCATGGGGTCACAGAGTCAGACACGACTGAGCAACTGAATTGAACTGATTGTTGTGTAACCATCATCAACATCCATCTCCAGAATTCTTTCATCTTGCAAAACTGAAATTCTGTACCCATTAAATAATCACTCACCATGACCCCTTTCCCCTTGGCAACCACCATTTTGCTTTATATATGTTTTTTTAATCTCCTCTTTTCCAAAAGCCCCAGACTCTTATAATCAACCTTCTGTCTGTTTTTGTAAGTTAAGCTTTGTTATTTGTTTCTCATTTTAGATTTCATATGTAAGTGATATCACACAACATTTTCCATCTTTGTCCAGACCATTTTACTTAATATTAATAAAATGTTTTCAGGTTCACCCATGTTGTCTCAAATGTGTGCATATACATGTATATGTATGATGTGAAGTCACTCAGTCATGTCTGACTCTTTGCAACCCCATGGACTACAACCCGCCAGGCTCCTCCATCCATGGGATTCTCTAGGCAAGAGTACTGGAGTATATATATATAATACTTATTATAAACATTTATCTTAAACATATGCATGTATACATATACCTGTACATACACACAAGAAATAGGCACATAGCTCTAGAACTAAATCTTTTAAATTAATTTCAAACAAAAATATGACTTTAGCTAATCAAACCTATTGAATAGAATATGAATGTTTTAACATTTCTACTGGAATTTATACCTACAACTTAACCTAGAAATAACATCTGCTTAAATTATTTGAGAAGTTCTGTGTATAAGAGCAAAGGGAAAAATCAATAGTTTCTAACAAAGGGGCAAAAAAAACCCACATCAATCTTGCTATGAGTAAGAATTGGATCTGATAGTGAAGATCAGATGGCTTTTAAATTCTGTGTCCAAAAAATGTAAGGTAAATTACCAGAAGACCAAGTATCATATTAGCATGAACTATGGAGAGAACAGTTATGAAGACAAGCGTAGAATCAGTGTGCCATAAGTTTATCCACTTTTTCCTTTTAAAAAGTTATCTCTACTCACATAAAATGCTCAGCTCTATGAAGTATATATGGAGTACAATGCTAGCTTACTGGGCAATGGCCATTTATTATCATCCAGCAGTATTTATTCATTTATTACATATTTAGTTCTTAACTGCCATATGACAAACACTTTACTATGCACTGGAAATGTAAACATGGACAAAATGTTTCCTTATTCTGAAGAAGTTCATATGCCAGCAAATAAAATGAAGCAATTATAAAAAGTGTTATGGTAGAAATTTGTGCAGAAATTATAGAAATCCAAGGAACATGTAAACAAAGGCAAAGAAAAGTACAAGGGGTCATAGAAATGTCATGTTGGACAGATCTTTAAGAACACAAGATGACTTTATAAGATTATTAGAAAGCTGTGGTGCATATACACAATGGAGTATTACTCAGCCATTAAAAAGAATACATTTGAATCAGTTCTAATGAGGAAGATGAAACTGGAGCCAATTATACAGAGTTAAGTAAGCCAGAAAGAAAAATACCAATACAGTATACTAACACATATATATATGGAATTTAGAAAGATGATAATGATAACCCTGTATGTGAGACAGCAAAATAGACACAGATGTATAGAACAGAGTGTTGGACTCTGTGGGAGAGGGAGAGGGTGGGATGATTTGGGAGAATGGCATTGAAACGTATAATATCATGTAAGAAATGAATCACCAGTCTAGGTTTGATGCAGCATACAGAATGCTTAGGGCTGGTGCACTGGGATGAACCAGAAGGATGGTATGGGGAGGGAAGAGGGAGGGGGGTTCAAGATGGGGAACACATGTATACCTGTGGTGGATACATGTTGATGTATGGCAAAACCAATTCAATTATGCAAAGCAATTAGCCTCCAATTATAATAAATAAATTTATATAAAAAAGATTATTAGAAGTGTCTTTAATTTTTCCCCTGCTTAATAGACAGGAAGTACTGATGTTGAAGCTGAAACTCCAATACTTTGGCCACCTGATGTGAAGAACTGACTTCTTAGAAGACTCTGATGCTGGGAAAGATTGAAGGTGGGAGGAGAAGGGGACAACAGAGGATGAGATGGTTAGATGGCATCACTGACTCGATGGACATGAGTTTGAGCAAGCTCCGGAAGTTGGTGATGGACAGCGAGGCCTGGCGTGCTACAGCCCATGGGGTCACAAAGAGTCAGACATGACTGAGTGACTCAAAGGACTGAATAGACAGGAAAACCTTTCTGTCCATAGAATATTGGAAGAGAAAAAAATATCTGATCAAAGCTGGGCTAATTATCCTCTCTCTTCTGTCTCTCAAGAATTTAAACTGAGAGAAATAGATTGACACTGGATTAAACTAATCATGAAGAGTCAGTATGAATTTCCAGGAAGAGTTACCCCTGGAAGGGCTTATTGTTGCCTTCTTAAAAGACTTCTTGTCAACTGTGCCAGAATTTTCTGTGAGAAAATTTTGTTAATTTTCAGAAACCAGAAAATTAACATTCTTTCATTAGAGATTCTGGATCCTTTCAACCAAACAAGGAGGGGAAAGGTAATTCAAGCAGAATGATATATGATAAAACATGACATGATAAAATAAATTATATCTGTATTGTTAAACTAATTAAACAAGCAGACTATTAGACCAAGGTGGTTCTAAACTGTGGTAGCCTATGTAAGTAAACCAAACAAGTCCATAAATGGCTCAAAGCTACAAATCTACAACCTAAGGACAGCCAATAACAGTCATCTACACTTTAAGTTGTAGCCAATCACTAACTTCTTTACTTTGCCTCAGTCCTTTCTCTGTAAAAGTTTCTCTCCAAGCTCCTTCTGGTGGTTAACTCCCAGCAACTTTGATTTGGTGCTGCCAAATTCAAACCGACTTTTGCTCAAGTAAACTCCTAAAATTTTAATAAGCCCCAATTTATATTTCATAATTCATATAAAACATTATAATACTTAAAATATATACACACATATACACATCATATGTATATGATTGCTAATAACGTGGGATAAAGATGAAACAAATCATTTCTGTATTGCAAAGAAAACTCTGTAGTTTTATTTTTCTGTTTCTGTTTTCTTTTTACTTTTCCCCTTTGGAAATTCACGTTAGTGAGTTACATATCTAAGCTTAGCTTATTATCTAAGCACCAACAGCATTAAATTCAGCATTTTGATTTTTCATTTAAAATCTAATTTCTGAGTTTTTGTAATTACATTCATTTTTCATAATGCAAATATATAATAAAATTATCACCAATGTTTCTTAAACATTTTCAAAATTTTTGATGGTTGTACTGTAACTTGGATTAATATAAAATGATTGTTTATCAAAAGTGGTCGTATTAGATAAAAAGAGAAATAGAAAATAACCCAAGATTTAGCCATAAGAATAGCTGCAAAGAAAAAGGGAGAGCAGGAGAGGGAAATAATGATTTTTGTGTGTGCTTTTTAAAATTCATCTCTTCAGTTCCAGAATTAAGGCTATATCAATTAACTTGTTCATTCAATAACATATTGAACATTAACAATTGTGAAAATGATTGAGAAGTGTTCAATAAAAGATTCTAATGTGGCAGCCTTTAAAAACTTACTATCAATTGGAGAAACTATCCACCATGCTTAAATTTCCCATTAGCTAATTTTAACATGAAGTTAAAAATTCTAAGAGCTATCCTGGCATAAAGGCAGATATATAGGCCTATAAAACAGAGTAGAGAATTTAGAAATAACCCACACAGATACAATTAAATGATCTTCTATAAGGTTGTGAAGACTACACAATAGTAAAACAATAGTCTTTTCAACAAATAGTACTTAGAAAATTGGATATCTACATGCTAAAGAACCCAATTGGAATTTCATCCTGTACTATACACAAATAGTCCACTCTAGTGGATTAAAAACTTAAACATAGGACCTGAAACTGTAAATTTCCTAGGAGAAAACTTCATAACATTGGCCTTCATAATGATTTATTGGCTATGACACCAAAAGTAGGCAACAACAGTAAAAACACAAAACAAACAAACAAACAACTGGATTGTATCTAACTAAAACTCTGCACAGCAAAGAAAGCAGTCAACAGAGTAAAAAGGTAACCTACAGAATGAGAGCAAATATTTGCAAATCATAATCTGAAAAGAAGTTCATGTTCAATACATATAAGAAATTCATACAGTTCAATAGCAAAAAAAAAAAAAAAGAAAGAAAGAAAGAAAGAAAGAAACCGCTGGAAAAATGTGAAAAAGATTTGAGCAGACATTTTCCAAAGAGGACATACAAGTAGATCACAGATGTATGAATATATGCTCAACATCACTATTGATCAGGGAAATGCAAATCAAAACCATGATGAGATATCACCTCATCCCTGTTAGGATACGATATACATCATCAAAACAACAAAAACCCAAACAAAAATAACAACAATGAAAACAAAAAACAAAAAGCAGTGAAAACAAAAAAACAAAAAAACAGAATGCCAAGTACTGTCCAGGACATACACTATTAGTGGGACTATCAAGTACTACAGCTATGGAAAACAGTATGGATTTTCCTCCAAAACTTAAAAATAAAAGTATCATATTACTCTTCTTGCCTGCAGAATCCCATGGATAGAGGAGCCTAGAGGGCTACAATCCATGGGGTCACAAAGAGTTGGACACGACTAAGTGACTAACACTTTCACTTTCACCATGTTATTCAGTAATGCCACTTCTAGGAATTTATTCAAAAGAACTGAAATAAAAATCTCAAAGAAATATTTGCACTCCCACATTCACCGCAGCATCATTCACAATAGCTAAGAAGTGGAAACAAGCTAAACGTTCATCAACAGATGAAGGGATAAAGAAAAATGTTCCCGTACACATGTGTATGCCCCCTCATACACACATACACTGGAATTTTATTCAGCCTTAAGAAAAAAGGAAATCTTGTCATATGCAACAACACAGATGAACCTTGAGGATGTTACACTAAGTGAAATAAGCCAGTCACAGAAGGACAAATATTGTATGATTCCAATTATATGAGGTCTCTAAAGCCAAATGCATGAAAGTAGAAAGTAGAAAGATAGTTGTAAGAGCCTGGGGGTAGAGGAAGATGGCAATTTGCTGTTTAATGGGAATAGAGATGAAGTCATACAAAATGAAAAAGTTTTCAAGACCTAGTATATAGCAAAGTACATATAATAAACAATATTGAACACTTAAAAATGTGTTGAGGACAGATTTCATGTTACCCGCTTTTTTAAACACAGTAAAAAAAAAAATAGATTAAAAGGGTCAAATGAAATAGCAAATAGATGATACCCAAATTTAGAGGAGGAAAAGACTATTATGAGCCAAAGTTATCAGGAAAAGCTTGGATGTAGGGATTGAATAAGTGACAAGCCTTGAAAGATAGGTAGGATCTGGACATTTGGAGATCATTTGCAAGACTGACCCAGGCCAATGGAAGAGCACACACAACAACATGGAAGAAAGGAGCTTAGAGAAATGCAAATCAAAACCACAATGAGGTACCACTTCACACCAGTCAGAATGGCTGCGATCCAAAAATCTGCAAGCAATAAATGCTGGAGAGGGTGTGGAGAAAAGGGAACCCTCCTACACTGTTGGTGGGAATGCAAACTAGTACAGACACTATGGAGAACAGTGTGGAGATTCCTTAAAAAACTGCAAATAGAACTACCTTATGACCCAGCAATCCCACTGCTGGGCATACACACCGAGGAAACCAGAATTGAAAGAGACACATGTACCCCAATGTTCATCGCAGCACTGTTTATAATAGCCAGGACATGGAAACAACCTAGATGTCCATCAGCAGATGAATAGATAAGAAAGCTGTGGTACACATACACAATGGAGTATTATTCAGCCGTTAAAAAGAATTCATTTGAATCAGTTCTGATGAGATGGATGAAACTGGAGCCGATCATACAGAGTGAAGTAAGCCAGAAAGAAAAACACCAATACAGTATACTAACACATATATATGGAATTTAGAAAGATGGCAATGACGACCCTGTATGCAAGACAGGAAAAAAGACACAGATGTGTATAACAGAATTTTGGACTCAGAGGGAGAGGGAGAGGGTGGGATGATTTGGGAGAATGGCATTCTAACATGTATACTATCATGTAAGAATTGAATCGCCAGTCTATGTCTGACGCAGGATACAGCATGCTTGGGGCTGGTGCATGGGGATGACCCACAGAGATGTTATGGGGAGGGAAGTGGGAGGGGGGTTCATGTTTGGGAACACATGTAAGAATTAAAGATTTTAAAATTAAAAAAATAAAAAAGAAAGGAGCTTAGAGCATTCAGGAAAGAGTTTATCTGGACTTGAGCAGAGTGTGTGAGAAATAAAAAAAAAAAGCAGAAGAAATGGAAAGCGGGGTTAGAATGATTAAGTTCCAACTATGGAATATCTTAGAAAGCAGGCAAAGAAAGCAATGAGATTTCACATTTCTGCATTATATGAAGAACTTAACATTTGAAACCCTTAATCAATATACAATGGCAGGAATAAAATTTAAAACCCTTAAGATATTATACTTACAGTTCACAAACACTTCGGCAATAGCAGGCCTTTGCAATGCAAAAAGTTACATATATTCATAACATTTCATTTTTTCTTATTTTGTATAGATTCATTGAAGATAATAATTATGAATCTCAAATATTTACTGTACTTATTATAAGGAAATACAGAAAAATCAATATAATAAAAAAGATCACCTGTAATTCCACCTCACAAAATAAATTTAGATTGCATTCCTTCTGAGAGACAGAGAAAAAAGAGGGAGATTCTAATTTAACACCTGATAATATAAAGTCTGTTTTTCCACATGTCAATAAACATTTTGTATTGTACTATTGTTAATAATTGTCCATTTGTCCATAATAAAGATTCAACATACATCCATTCAACAAGTACTCTGAGCACTCAAAATTGAGCAGTTGACAAAATGAAATCCTTGGTAACAGTTTCCAGTAATTTAAAATCATGAATGCTTCCAATTTTTCATTATTGTAAATCAATATAGCAACAAATGCCTTTGAACAGAAAGTTCTGTGAACATCTGTTTATTTCCTTAAGAAAAAGTTCTGTAAATAGAAATAAAAATATAAACTTTGGAAAGACTCCTGAAACATAGTAAACATGATTTCTAGACAAGCGACATTTTTGTTATCCTATTCTTTGAAGTTACCTGAATATCCCTATTCCTTGTAAATTGAAATGAACTCAAACAGTAATAACCCTTCAGATATGCAGATGACAACACTCTTATGGCAGAAGGTGAAGAGGAACGAAAAAGCCTCTTGATGAAAGTGAAAGAGGAGAGTGAAAAAGTTGGCTTAAAGCGCAACATTCAGAAAATGAAGATCGTGGCATCTGGTCCCATCACTTCATGGCAAATAGATGGGGAAACAGTGGAAACAGTGTCAGACTTTATTTTGGGGGGCTCCAAAATCACTGCTGATGGTGATTGCAGCCATGAAATTAAAAGACGCTTACTGCTTGGAAGGAAAGTTATGACCAACCTAGACAGCATATTAAAAGCAGAGACATTATTTTGCCAACAAAGATCCGTCCAGTCAAGGCTATGGTTTTTCCTGTGGTCATGTATGGATGTAAGAGTTGGCCTATAAAGAAAGCTGAGCAGCAAAGAATTGATGCTTTTGAACTGTGGTGTTGGAGAAGACTCTTGAGAGTCCGTTGGATTGCAAGGAGATCCAACCAGTCCATTCTAAAGGAGATCAGTCCTGGGTGTTCATTGGAAGGACTGATGCTGAAGCTGAAACTCCAATACTTTGGCTACCTCATGTGAAGAGTTGACTCACTGGAATAGACCCTGATTCTGGGAGGGATTGGGGGCAGGAAGAGAAGGGGGCAACAGAAGATGAGATGGCTGGATGGCATCACCGACTTGATGGACATGAGTTTGGGTGGACTCCGGGAGTTGGTGATGGACAGGGATACCTGGCGTGCTGTGATTCATGGGGTCACAAAGAGTCAGACATGACTGAGTGACTGAACTGAACAGAAAACAATACTTTGCTATTATACAGACTGAAGTAAGCCAGAAAGAAAAACACCAATAAAATATACTAACGCATATATATGGAATTTAGAAAGATGGTAACAATAACTCTGTATGTGAGACGGCAAAAGAGACACAGATGTATAGAACAGTCTTTTGGACTCTGTGGGAGAGGGAGAGGGTGGGATGATTTGGGATAATGGCACTGAAATATGTATAATATCATATATGAAATGAGTCGCCAGCCCAGGTTCAGTGCATGATACTGGATGCTTGGGGCTGGTGCACTGGGATGACCCAGAGGGATGGTATGGGGAGGGAGGAGGGAGGGGGGTTCGGGATGTGGAACACGTGCATACCTGTGGTGGATACATGGTGATGTATGGGAAAACCAACACAATATTGTAAAGTAATTAACCTCCAATTAAAATAAATAAATTTATTTCAAAAAATATTTTATCCTAGTCTCATCTAAATTCTCCAAAAGTCCATGTAATGTTCAGAGCAACAAATACTCTCTTTTATTAAACTTCATTTTATAGATAGGACACAGACAATTCCTTCCATCAGGTTTTCAGATTCTAAGTCATCTTCTTTCATAAAAATGCATTAAGAAATACTAAAGCAGAAAGAAATCATACTAACCAATGGGTGCTCACACACAAAAACACAAAGATACAACTCCTGCCATCAAAGCTCACAGTTTCATTGGGGAGGCAACTAAACACAAGTTATGATACAGTTAATTGCAATGATACTTATGTGCATAGGATTTTAATTACAGGGGAGATGACTCAAATCCAAATTTCAATGAGTGGCAGTGAATATGCAGATCTAGTTGGTGAACAGTTAGGGAAAAAAGCAAAATGGAAGCCAAGGAAAAATGAACAACTAGATAGAGAAAGCTCCATGAAGGAGAGATAATAGTATCTGGCCCATCAGAGGTGGTCAGTCAATTTCAGTTTAAAGATGAAATGAGTTAGTAATAACCCTAGAACTTATTACTGAAACGTGAGTTGCTTTAGCCAAGTAGATACAGAGACAGAAGGTTATTTTTAGAGCAAAAAAGAGATTATGAAATCTTCCAGAAACGTGGTCCACTGGAGAAAGGAACAGCAAACCACTTCAGTATTCTTGCCATCCAGCCATCTCATCCTCTGTCATCCCCTTCTCCTCCTGCCCCCAATCCCTACCAGCATCAGAGTGTTTTCCAATGAGTCAACTTTTCACATGAGGTGGCCAAAGCACTGGAGTTTCAGCTTTAGCATCAGTCCTTCCAATGAACACCCAGGACTGATTTCCTTTAGAATGGACTGGTTGGATCTCCTTGCAATCCAAGGGACTCTCAAGAGTCTTCTCCAACACCACAGTTCAAAAGGATCAATTCTTTGGCACTCAGCTTTCTTCACAGTCCAACTCTCACATCCATACATGACCACAGGAAAAACCATAGCCTTGACTAGACAGACCTTTGTTGACAAAGTAATGTTTCTGCTTTTTAATATGCTATCTAGGTTGGTCATAACTTTCTTTCCAAGGAGTAAGTGTCTTTTAATTTTCATGGCTGCAATCACCATCTGCAGTGATTTTGGAGCCCCAAAAACTAAAGTCTGATACTGTTTCTACTGTTTCCCCCATCTATTTGCCATGAAGTGATGGGACCAGATGCCATGATCTTCGTTTTCTGAATGTTGAGCTTTAAGCCAACTTTTTCACTCTCCTCTTTCACTTTAATCAAGAGGCTTTTTAGTTCCTCTTCACTTTCTGCCATAATTGCGGTGTCATCTGCATATCTCAAGGCAAATTGGAAGTAGTCAAACAGGAGATGGCAAGAATGAACATCAACATTTTAGGAATCAGTGAACTGAAATGGACTGGAATGGGTGAATTTAACTCAGATGACCATTATATCTACTACTGTGGGCACGAATCCCTTAGAAGAAATGGAGTAGCCCCCATAGTCAATGAAAGAGTCTGGAATGCAGTGAACGTGAAGTCACTCAGTGTGTCCGACTCTTTGCGACACCATGTCCATGGGAAGACATGGGGTCTGAATACATCTTCAGGCAAGAATACTGGAGTGGGTTGCCATTTCCTTCTCCAGAGGATCTTCCTGTCACATGGATTGAACCCTGGTCTCCCGTACTGCAGGCAGACTCTTTCCTGTCTGAGCCACCTGGAATGCAGTATTTGGGTGCAATCTCAAAAAAATGACAGAATGATCTCTGTTCATTTCCAAGGCAAACCATTCAATATCACAGTAATCCAAGTCTATGGCCCAACCAGTAATGCTGAAGAAGCTGAAGTTAAATGGTTCTATGGTGACCTACAAGACCTTCCAGAACTAACGCCAAAAAAAGATGTCCTCTTCAGCACAGAGGACTGGAATGCAAAAATAGGAAGTCAAGAGATACCTGGAGTAACAGGCAACTTTGGTCTACGAGTACAAAAAGAAGCAAGTCAAAGGCTAACAGAGTTTTGCCAGGAGAATGGGCTGATCATAGCAAATACCCTCCTCCAAAAATAAAATAGATGACTCTATACATGGACATCATTAGATGGTCAATACCAAAATTATATTCTTTGCACATGAAGATGGAGAAACTCTATACAGTCAGCAAAAATATGACTGGGAGCTGACTGTGACTCAGATCATGAACTCCTTATTGCCTAATTCAGACTTAAATTGAAGAAAGAGTAGGGAAAGCCACTAGACCATTCAGGTATGACCTAACTCAAATCCCTTAGAAGTGACAAATAGATTCGAGGGATTAATTTTGATAGACAGCATGCCTAAAGAACTATGGAGAGGTTTGTGACACGGTAAAGAAAGTGGTGAACAAGACTACCCTCAAGAAAAAGAAATGTAAAAAGGTAAAATGATTGTCTGAGGAGGCCTTACAAATAGCTGAGAAAATAGAGAAGCTAAAGGTAAAGGAGAAAGGGAAAGATATATCCATCTGAATGCAGAGGTCCAAAGAATAGCAAGGTGAGGTAAGAAACTCTTACTAAGTGATCAATGCAAAGAAATAGAGGAAAAGAGTAGAATGGGAAAGACTAGAGATCTCTTTAAGAAAATTAGAGATACCAAGGGAATATTTCATGCAAAATATGGGCACAATAAAGGACAGAAATGGTATGGACCTAACAGAAGCAGAAGATACTAAGAAGGTGACAAGAATACACAGAACTGTACAAAAAAGATCTTAATGACCCAGATCACCAAAATGGTGTGATCACTCACCAGAGCCAGATATCCTGGAATGCAAAGTCAAGTGGAACTTAAGAAACATCACTGCAAACAAAGCTAGTGGAGGTGATGGAATTCCAGAGGATCTATTTCAAATCCTAAAAGATGACTCTGTAAAAGGGCTGCACTTAATAACTCAACAAATTTGGAAAATTCAACAGTGGCCCCAGGACTTGAAAAGGTCAGTTTTCATTACAAAGAATGATAGTGCTTAAAAAAAATGTTCAAACCATCACACAATTGCACTCATCTCACACGTTAGCAAAGTAACGCTGAAAAGTCTCCAAGCCAGGCTTCAGTAGTACGCGAACCGAGAACTTTCAAATGTTTAAGCTGAATTTAGAAAAGCCAGAGGAACCAGAGATCAAATTGCCAACATCTGTTGGACTGGATCATAGAAAAACAAGATAATTCCAGAAAAACATCTATTTCTGCTTTATTGACTATGCCAAAGCCTTTGACTGTGTGGATCACAACAAACTCTGGAAAACTCTTCAAGAGATGGGAATATAAGAGCACCTCACCTGCCTCCCGAGAAATCTGTATCCAGGTCAAGAACTAACCATTAGAACCAGACATGGAACAACAAACTGCTTCCAAGTTGGCAAAGAAGTAAGTCAAGGCTGTATATTGTCACCCTGTTTATTAATTTATATGCAGAGCACATCAGGCAAAGTGCCAGGCTGGATGAAACACAAGTTGGAATTAAGATTGCAGGGAGAAATATCAATAACCTTGTATATGCAGATGACACCACCCTTATGGCAGATAGCAAAGAGGAACTAAGTATCCTCTTGATGAAGGTGAAAGAGGAGAGTGAAAAAGCTGGCTTAAAACTCAACATTCAAAAAACTAAGATCATGGCATCTGGCCCCATCACTTCATAGCAAATAGATGGGGACAGTGACAGATTTTATTTTCTTGGGCTCCAAAATCACTGCAGATGGTTACTGCAGCCATGAAATTAAAGACACTTGCTCCTTGGAACTAAATGTCAAACGTATTAAAAAGCAGAGATATTACTTTGATAACAAAGGTCTATCTAGTCAAAGCTATGGTTTTCCCAGTAGTCATATATGGATGTGAGATTTGGACTATAAATAAAGCTGAGCACTGAAGAACTGATGCTTTTGAACTGTGGTGTTGGAGAAGACTCTTGAGAGTCCCTTGGATTTCAGGGAGATCAAACCAGCCAATCCTATAGGAAGGCAGTCCTAAATATTTATTGGAAGGACTAATGCTGAAGCTGAACCTCCAATGCTTTGGCCACCTGATGGGAAGAATTGATTCGTTAGAAAAGACTCTAATACTGAGAAAGATTGAAAGCAGGAAGATAAGGAGACAACAGAGGATGAGACGGTTGGATGGACATGAGTTTGAGGATGCTCCAGGAGTTGGTGAAGAACAGGGAAGCTTCATGTGAGTCAGTTCATGGGGTCACAGAGTCAGACACAACTGAGGGACTGAACTGAACTAAAGAGGAGGGATGGGAGTATATATCAGAATTTGAATATTGAGAGGCAGTCAGATGTTAAATCATGCAGGGATTTTTTTTTGAATACTGTTTAAAGAAATTTGGTCCTTATTCTGTGGACTCTGAAAAGCAAGAGTAGTTATACAACCACATTTTTACTTTAGAAATATGTTCCTAGTTGTCACATGAAAAATGGATTGGGAGAAGAAACAAATAGAGCAAGTAGAAAAAAGGAAGCTCTCATTGCAGCCAAGGAATAAGTCATTTGGGTTAAAAGAAAACAAGGAGGATCAAACTGAGTAAGAGAGTATAAATCAAAAAAAAAAAAAAAAAGAAATTCAACAATTTATTTGCTCAGGAGTTAATCATCAATAATATGTACAGAGTGATGGAAAAAGGGGTGATAAATTGATTTTCAGGTCATTTTTGGCACTGTCAGTTGCCACTGACCAAATATTAAATACAAAAAAATAAAGCAGATTAAGAAGAAGCTGAGAAACAGAAGGAAAATAAGAAGATAGTAGTGTCTGGGGCTGAGAGAATTTAAAGAAAGGGGGAATGACCACAATGGCAAATGGCAAAGTAATGTGGAATAAAATAGGACCAACATGTGTCTATGAGATTTAGCAATTAGAGCACTGGTGGCCTGTGCAACAGCTGTTTCAGTAGGATAGTGAAGACAGATGGCAGAGAGCAGCTGGAGGAAGGAGTGAGAATGGGAAACAAGGGAAGGAAACCAAAAGCTCAGAGACTTTTTCCTTACACCTTGTTAACAGTATCTTGCAAAAGTTATCCATACTGGGAAAATATTAGAGCTTTCAAGATTAAGCTAGTCATTCAGGGGTCATTTAGTCACAGAGCAAACTATGCAGCATATAATTAGGATCCTTCACTAAATGAAGCGCATTGCATTTTCAGTGTGAATCATCTCTGCTAGCCTATAAATTCCAAAGCATCAGGAGTTGTGCCTGTCTTATTTCCCATGGTACCAAGGTCTGGCAATTGTTAAAGATGCACTAAGGAACTTTCTCATCTCTACTTTAGTTACCTTATTACGACAGTAGAAATTTTGCACCTCTTCTTCAAGATTCATAGAATAAAATGCCACCTCCTACGTGAAGTCTTTTCCAATCCCTATGTATCCCTTCTCCCTCCTGCTCCCCTGCTCTCTCTCTCTCCTCCTGCCCCCTCCTCCCGCCACTGTTCCACATGCACACACTTTCCTGTGTTTCTAATCTCATACATGTGATGTGTTATATCTGTGTATACTATCTTATAGTATCTCTTATATACATCTATGTTTTGTATCTTTCCGAATAGAGTATCTATCAGTCTTCTTCCATCAGAGTAGTGGAACTCCATAAGGGTTTATTTAGAGATTTATTCATTTCAGGTCCATATGTTTCTCCTCCACATAGTGTCTGGCCTCAAATACACTGAACCAATGATCAGTAAGGGAATATAAATATGAATGGGGCACAAAGAGAACAAAGGAGTCCATGAGGATGCGCTTTAACCATAAGGATAACAAACCCACATCTATCTCTCACCAGAATCTGCCCTGGTACTATACCTCCTCCAAGTTTCTAGTCCCCAACTTCAGTGATGCAGGTTTCCTACAGACCTAGTGCACTTCACCACAGAGCTGTGTAGGAAGCTTTATCAGTATTTGAAGAAGTTAAAGGAGGAGATATAGAAAGACCTGGGGTTAAGCCTGCAGGTCCATAACAATGCTCTGAGGTGCAAACGAAATATGCCTATGCCAACCTTCTCAGTGTAAGCATGGTTGCTGATTCTCTTCTGCTTTCCAGCTCTCAAATAAATTTCTCTTGTGGACAACCACAGTTCAGAACCATGGAGGGAAAAGAATTCTGGAGCAGTTCCTGTATTAGTCAAGTAGACACATTAGAAAGTCATCATGATCCACCTGTAATTAACTTGGCATCATACACATCTCTTTTAATCTTCCTTATTTTTCAAATAAAATCAACATCAAAACCATGTATTCACTTAACATGAAGCCACTATCCATTGTATAACCAAATTTTTGCTAGTCCTCTTCCCAAGATAGTATGCTAAGTCACTGTAGTCATCTTTGGATAATGTTCATCTATCATCTAAGTCATGCTTCTCCTTGATATCCTGTAACTTAAACACCAAGATATTAGGTTAGCTATTATTATCACATTATGTTAGATAATAGGAGAATGAGATGAGGAAGAACAAGAGTTAAAATATATACACTTATATCAAAATAAGGAATAAAGATTTGTGATTACTATAGTCCTCATTTCTGCACCTGCGGACATGATGGGAGCTAGTATTCATAATATCATTCAGTACTCATTCCATGCTTTGCCCATAGCAGGCACCATGGTGCACAGTAATCCAGATATTCATTCCTAGAGGGTCAGGGCCATTAGTCATTCTGTCTGTATGTGATTGTTGTATTGTATCGCACTGAATTTAATCAAGGAAACCAACAGCATTAATAAGTGTTCTAGAAGATCTCCTACATTCTAGAGAGACTCCTTCTTAATCTAGCAGGCAGTAGTAGACCAATGGGAGTGAAAAAGCTGGCTTAAAACTCAATATAAAAAAACCCTAAGATCATGGATCTAGTCCCATCACTTCATGGCAAAAGAAGGGGGAAAAGTAAAAGCAGTGACAGATTTTCTTTTCTTGGGCTCCAAAATCACTGCAGATGGTGACTGAAGCCATAAAATTAGAAGACAGTTGCTTCTTGGAAGGAAAGCTATCACAAACCTAGACAGCATATTAAAAAGCAGAGACATTACATTGCTAACAAAGGTCTGTCTAGTCAAAGCTATGATTTTTCCAATAGTCATGTATGGATGTGAGAGTTAGACCATAAAAAAGGTTTAGTGCGGAAGACTTGATGATTTCAACTCTTGATGCTGGAGAAGACTTTGAGAGCCCCTTGGACTGCAAGAAGATCAAACCAGTCAATACTACATCTCTGAATATTCATTGGAAGGACTGATGTTAAAGCTGAAGCTCCAATAATTTGGCCACTTAATGCAAAGAGCCTACTCATTACAAAAGACCCTGATCCTGGGAAAGATTGAAGGCAAAAGGAGAAAAAGGCAGCAGAGGATGACATGGTTAGATAGCATCACTGACTCAATGGTAATGAACTTTGGCAAACTCCTGGAGATAGTGGAGGACTGGGAAGGCTCACATGCTACAGTCCATGGGGTCATAATTGTGATTGGATATCCAGTACAGTAACTCTTACTTTCCTGTTGGTACACTGGTATGAGAAGCCTGGGGGTCAATATCAACTTCCAGTTTAAGAGAACCATTCCTGTGTGCCTGGCAGAAGCATTTCTCTTTTGAGAACTAGATTCTGTAGACCATAGGGCCCAAAATTAAAGGGAGCAAAAGAAAAATTTCACTAACAGATCACTGGAAGTAATATAATGGGAACTCATTCATTTCCACACCTGATTCCTGTGCTCATGAATCCTGCCATAGAAAAACACCACCACATAATAGTGGCTGATTTCAAATAAATATCACACCATTCTAGCCATTATCCCAGCTTACAATGTGTTGCCCAAACTGAGTCTTCAAAATGTCATTCTACACATCTACCAAATCAGATTTCTCATGGCAATAGAGAGCAGGGTGAGACCAGAGAATTTCACAATCATAAGACCATTGCCATATTTTGTTTGATTAGCCCCTTGCTCACAAAAAATAAAAATAATAAAAAAAAACAACAACAACCCACTGGGAATGCCCAAACAGTGACTAAGTCATCCATGGGTCCACATCTGGTGGATTTAGAGGAACAATCAAGGGGAGGGAAGGCAAATCCATACCAAGAGTAATATCTATTCCAACGAGAACAAATTGTGGCCCTCTCTGTGAGGGAAGTGATCCAATATAGTCAAGCTGCCACAGCTGGCTGCATGATCACTATGGAGTATAGCACCATACTGGGGGCAGAGTGCTGGTCTCCATTCTGACAGACTAGGCACTCAGCAGTGGCTATAGTCAGTCATTCTTGGTTACTGGAAGTCCATTTGTTGAGTCTATATATAACTTCCATTGTCACCATCATAGAGAATTTGTGAGCCCATCAAGCAAGGACAAGAAAAGTTAGAGATAGAATCTATTATCTTGTAAATCTTATTAGTAAGATTGAATTTGCTAATTCAATCAGCTGAGGTTGCTCACCCTCCTCAGCTGAGCTTGCTCACCCTCCTCAGCTGAGGTTGCTCTCTGGGGAGTATTTACAGAGGATACAAAGGACTTCCCACTCTGTAGCCATCAGTACTACATCAGGATATGTCTACCCCTAGCACTTTGTCACCAACTTTCTAACTGTGTTCCTCCTAAGTTCCTTACTACCCAATCTAACTAACAGCCACTGATGAAACAGTTCTCTCACTATTTCTCCTTCAAAGTTCTGCTGACTGAAGTCCGCTATACACATCTTGGGGGGTTCATGTTTGGGATCGCATGTACACCCGTGGTGGATTCATGTCAATGTGTGGCAAAACCAATACAGTATTGTAAAGTAAAATAAAGTAAAAATAAAATTTTTTTTTTAAAAAGAAAGAAAACTAAAAAAAAAAAAAATGTTCTGCTGACTGAGGTTTCCTTTCACTCATTGTCCCTCAGAGCCACCCCAGAGTGGAATTGTAGTACTACAGCCATCTACTTTTGGGTAGTGTTAGCAGATTGTTCAGAGTCAGATTTGAACTTTTTTCAAATTCCCTTAAGGCTGATACCACAACATCTAATGTGGCATCTTGTTTGTGGAAATCACTCAACAAGTAATATGAATATGAACTTAATAGGCTCAATTATAACTAACAATTTTGGTTGCCTCTCGGTAGGATAAAATAAAATTAAGCAGCTAGGGGGAAATGAATGGGACAGTAAGTTTTCCCATTTTGCTCGGTTTAATTTTAATCCATTTTAATCATTTTAATTTTAATATACTGCTTATTTGTAATTATTTTACATCAGGTACGATAAGCTCAAAAACTGCTGATTTTCTCAAAAGAATGATCCTACTCTCCATAGTTTAAATTTTTAATGTACTTTATTTGTATTTCAACTGCTTTGTATTAGAATTTTTATATTCAATATTGATAGAATGGAGGCTGACTTTTTTTATTTCTGAGAGAAAATTTGTACAGCTTTAAAGTAAGCCATGCTTACATAATACATGCATTAACCTTTGAAAAAAAAATGTCATTATGCATGCATGTTCACATAGTTCCAGTGAATATCAGATGTTACTCAAATCCACTCTACCATTCTAAATCACATCAAACAAACCTCTTCTGGCTTCTCACTCAAAAATTTTTCTTATAGAAACTCCCACTACAACTTCAGGAAAGAGCTATACTGCAAAAGTTTGAGATAGTAGCTTTCTTCCTTTTTACCAAAGAAAATTCCAGAAAATGTGCTGGTCAATTCTCCCACTGACTGTAGGGATGGACATGACCTCCACTCTCCACTCATGTCACTTTTTACATCAGACTTCTCTCATAGTGCAGGAACATTCCTGAATACACATGTATTCTGATATTGATTGTGAGTTCCCATTTATTTCCTGTTCCACATATGTTTTCCTCAAATTGGATTTAGAGTTCCTATGCCAGTATTTCTCAAGTTTCTCAAGCACACTCTTAGACTGACTGAAGGAGGTTTCATTTAAAAATTATGATCAAGCCTCAGCTCTCATCATGACATTAACAGCATTTAACCAATTTGATCACTTCCTCCCTGGAACAATTTTTTTTCTCCTCTCTTTGGGTACTTTATCTACATTACTGCTCACTCTTTCGCATGCTCCTTTGTTAAATTCTCCTCATCTCCATAACTTCTAAATGTTGAGGTCTCCAAATCTTTGCCTTTTCTTCTTTATTCATTTTGATTTCTAGATGATCTCCTACCTGATTTTAGGTACCTTAAACACACAAATTCCCCAACTTATACCATCCTAAAACTCTACCCTGAATTTTAGACCTATATTTAATTACTAAATCAGCATATCCACTTGGATGTCTGATAGATAACTGAAACTTAACATATCAAAATTCAACTCCTGATTCCCACTCACCCTTAAAATTCACTGGTCCTATAATTTTAAAATCTTTATAAGTGACTACTCTATCCACATATTTAATCAGGCCAAAATCTGTGACATCTTTTTTTCACATCCACAGCACTTATCCATCACCAACCTATCAGTAGATTCTATCGACTAACTTCTCTAACCTCTTCCACAATGAGATGAGATGATTTAAGCCAACATCACATCTCACAAGGATCATTACAAAAGCTGGTCTTTTATCTTAAATTTTGGCACACACACAGTTTCCAGAGTGATCATTTACAGTTAGATCCTGTCACTCAGTCCTCAAAATTCTCCAATGGGACTAATAATATTGCCATTACTGTTATCATTATTAAAATGACAAGATTCTTTGACTTAATGAATCCATAATGCAACATAAAATGGAGTATGGGAGAGATTAAATAAGTTATCAATTACTGTTGTGGTAAAAAAGAAAAGAATGATTCTAAGAGGGAGAGGGAGCAGGAAAGATATTAAATAAGGATGATGCTCAATCTAGATCTTAAATATGGATAACAGAAGGCTCTTGAAGCAGACTTTAAAGGGAAGAGCATAAGAGGAAGACAGCCTATTTCAGAAATTATAAGACATTCTTTTGGGTTGGGCCTCTGACTTCAAGGTAAAAAAAAAATAAATAAATGCAAAGAGACAATATGCAGATAAATAAAAGATGGGAAAAAGATTGAACCAAGAGAATGCTTAAGTCATTTTGAGCAAAAGGGAGAGTGGATAATTTAGGATGTTTACCAGGTTTCCAGGTTAAGAAAGAAATATTTTGATACCTTGTCAACTAAAACAGGAATAAATTGAAAATGAAGCTAAATTATTTTATTATGAAGATACTTTATTTAAGCTTAACCATTTACTATGTTTGTGGGACATCCCAATGGAATATTCAATAAGCTAAGGCAGTTCATAAGAAAAGTGAGTTACAAGTAGAAATTTGGAGGTCATAAATATATGTATGTCCATTAAAACAATGAATATAAGTGAGTACTATCCCTGAAATTTGGAGATCATAAATATATGCATCCATGGAAACAATAATTCCTAGGGAGAATATGTAGCAGGACACAGGAGTAGCATCAAGATCCAAACCAAGATCCAAAATACTATTCACATTTAAGGATCAGATGCAGGAAAAGAAACCTAAGAAGAGTGGAAACAACAGTCAAGGAGTCAGGAGAATCAGGAGAGTAAAGAAGGAAAATCAAGGGCTTCCCTGATGGTCCAGTGGTTCAGAATCCACCCTGTTACAAAAAACACTGGCTCAATTCCTGGTCCAAGAAGATCCCACATACCATAGAGAAACTAAGCCCACACACCACAAATATTGATCCTATGCTTTAGAGCCTGTGCTCTGCACCAAGAGAAGCCACCACAATGAGAGGCCTATGCACCGCAACTAGAGTAGCCCCCACTCACTGCAACTACAGAAAAGCCTGAGCAGCAACGAAGACCCAGTACAGCCATAAATAAATAAATAATAAAATAGATGCTCCTAGACAAAACCCTTTTCCCTTATCATTGACAGTTTTTGGTCTCGAGGATTAGTTGAGCTTTTGCCCATTTCTCTTTGTCAGTGCGTTCAACCTGCAACTCAACAAACATCTCATTTTCAAGCATTAATTTTAATAATCATTAATTGGATATTATGTATTGTTCTTCAAACAGCCTTTCATCTTTTCTATAGAAATGGCAGCACCTTTATGTTTCACTTTGCAACCTTCATCAAAAAGACTGAGACTTTATAGAAGCTTCCATTGGCCACTGTCTGAGTCATGGCCTTTACCCCGCCTTTCTTACAGCTTACTCATTTTATAAGCCAAAGAGAAAGCATAAGATGAAAGTGAGCAAGATAAAAGAGGGTAATAAAAGAAGTGAAGCTGAAAAAAGGTGGCTTCTAGCACTCCTGTGAACAATAAGAGGACCTCATTCATAATAAGGAGGCACTTCGCTGGAAGCATTCTTTCGAGAATGTAGTAAGGGGCATAGCCTTGGAAAGATAAGGTGAAGTCAAACGGCTATAGAAAACAGTTATTTTCCTCCAACCCTAGTATACAAGACAAACTTTTCTCCCTCTTTTGCAGTACCCAGTGATAACATATGTTCTGAACTAACACAAAATTTCTGTTATAAAATAGGAAAGGATGCAATCTTAATAAAACAGAAGGAAATTAAGTAAGGAGCATGGTTGTAAACTAGGTTGAGATTAGCAGGACATCCAATTCCTTTTAAGAAGGTGAGAACAGCGCAACAGCCTTCAGTGACAACCTCAACCACATTGTCCTCACACAGAACATCTGGCAACTTTCAGCCACAAATTCCCGAAGGATTTCACACTTATTAAATTCTTATTAAAATTAATAGCAGGCCTGCAAGGCATGGCAATATAAGAATGGTCCTTTATCAAGAAAATAAAATCAACTGAGATAATAAAGCTACTTTCTACTCTAAGAAAATCAAGGCCAAATATTATATTCAGGAAATTAGTGAAATTTATTCCTGAAGAATGTTATTCCTTTCCACACCACATTCATACATTGATTATTTACTCATAATGCAATGTCACAGATATTAAAGAGCAATACCTCTGTATGACTATAATAGATATTCTCATAAGTCCCAAATTCCAATTATTTTCTTTCATTCATTTTCTTATTCTATAATTAAATGGCTTAAGTGACTGAAATAGTGTTTTACTTATTGTCGTTGCTACAGCTTAATAAATATCACCTTAAAAAAAAGGTCACCTTTCATAAAGCTAAGTCTCCTTTTGGGACATGTCAATCCAGTCTAATTGTGTGACTTATTTACAAATTTAGGTGCTTGTTTATCTTCATGATTTTTCCATATAATCTTCTGTACTCCCACATCAACTCTAACGCTTATCTTTTTCTTTCCATCTCTGTGTATCTGTCTATGACTACGTGTCTCTCTTTCTCTCTGCATGTTTGTACAGATAAGTTTTTCTTCTGTGTTTATTGTATGTAGTTATTGTATTTATGAATTTTTCTTTATAATGTTTGTATGTGTGTTGGGGGTGGAGTTAAAACATTTTCTCTCTTTTTTTGTGAGATAAAAATTTATATAGCATAAAATTTGCCATTTTGACCATTTTAATGCAGGGGTTTTCAGTATGTTCACAATGTTATGCAACTATTATCACTAAATCCAGAACATTTTCAATATTCCAAAGAGAAAGACAATACCCATTCAGCAAGCACTCCTCATTTTTCCCTCCCATAAGCTTGTGGCCACTGCTAATCTTCTGTGTCTGTGAATTTGCCTCTTCTGGACATTCACATAAATGGAAACATACAGTAACTGGTCTTTTGTGTCTGGCTTCTTTCATTTAGCATAATATTTTCAAAGTTTACCAATGTTTTAGCATGCATCAATACTTCATTGCTTTTCATTTTAAACAATTACTGAGCTAGGTTCTTTGCATTTCTCACTGTATATATCCAAGTACGTGTGTATTCCTCTCTGTAGGTGTCTTTGTAGGTCTATCTCTCATTCTCTGTACATGTTTGTAGTGTTTCCTTACATCTCTATTAAATAAAGACTGGCTAGGCTCATCATTTCTGAATGTATCTAAGTGTATGTGTATCTTGCACAGACACGCATATACACAAACATACACTGCACTAAAGATTCAAACAACTTATTTATCTTTAGTGTACTTGGAGGGAGATTGTCTTCAATAGCCATTGGTTCTTTTGGGGTTTTTCTGAAAACTTTGATTGGCTATCAAGGACAACTGAAGATCCTCCAAACTGGTTAGTCCTAGAATAGGAATCACCCCTCATACCTAGATCCCATCTTTCATGGACAGTCTTATGTTACTGGACACAAAGGATCTGCCCATTAACACAACATCACCAGGTCAGGGAACTATAAAATTAAAATAACAGCTACATGTTAGTTCAGTGCAGTTCAGTCACTCAGTCATGTCCAACTCTTTGTGACCCCATGAATTGCAGCACACCAGGCCTCCCTGTCCATCACCAACCCCCAGAGTTCACTCAAACTGATGTCCATTGAGTCGGTGATGCCATCCAGCCATCTCAAACTCGGTTGTCCCCTTCTCCTCCTGCCCCCAATGCCTCCCAGCATCAGAGTCTTTTCCAATTAGTCAACTCTTTGCATGAGGTGGCCAAAGTATTGGGGTTTCAGCTTTAGCATCAGTCCTTCCAATGAACACCCACGGCTGATCTCCTTCAGAATGGACTGGTTGGATCTCCTTGCAGTCCAAAGGACTCTCAAGAGTCTTCTCCAACACCACTGTTCAAAAGCATCAATTCTTCAGAGCTCAGCTTTCTTCACGGTCCAACTCTCACATCCATACATGACCACTGGAAAACCATAGGCTTGACTAGATGGACCTTTGTTGGCAAAGTAATGTCTCTGTTTTTTAATATGCTATCTAGGTTGGTCATAACTTTCCTTCCAAGGAGTAAGCGTCTTTTAATTTCATGGCTGCAATCACCATCTGCAGTGATTTTGGAGTTCCCCAAATTAAAGTCTGACACTGTTTCCACTGTTTCCCCATCTATTTGCCATGAAGTGATGGGACCAGATGCCATGATCTTTGTTTTCTGAATGTTGAGCTTTAAGCCAAATTTTTCACTCCCCTCTTTCACTTTAATCAAGAGGCTGAAAAGGTAAAATTAAAAAGGCATATTTGAAAATGTCCAAATTAAACTATTTTCTACATATTACACCAAACTGTTCTTCACACTCTTCAAAATCACAGTTTTAAGTCACAGGTCATATCATGAGATCATCTTCACAAATCTCTTTTTGTTCCCAATGGACTACCAAAAACTGACAAACTCCTTACCCTGGCTTACCAGCATATACATAACTATTGCTTACAGCAGATACATAGTCTATCCACAGTATACAGCTTTAAGATCATCAATTCTGTTCTTCCACTCTGCCCTAGCCTCTACTTAACTCACCTTGAACACATCAAGCCTCCTGCTGGTGCTAGTTCCTCTACTTGGGGAATTTTTCCATTTCTGGTCTGCATGACCTCCTTTAAACATCAGATCAAACCTAACCACCATGTTGTGGTTTTTCCCTATACTCTCACTGTCTAATGAAATTAATCTCACTGATTGATACACCAACATCTTAAAAGCAACTCTATCATGGCACTAATTATATTTTTATTATAGTTATATATTTGTTATTCTATAGCAATCCCTTCTAAAGTATCAGATTCTTGAGTATTTTACTTAGTTGTGCATATCTAGTGTTTAACACAATGCCTAATTCATACAAGAATATGAATAAATTTTGGTGGAATTAGATAATTTTAAAGTTTCTTTTAAGTAATGTGAAATTCATCACTGCTTTATGAGAGCTGAAACTGAGAGGAAGAAAAAGAGGAAATAAAACAATGTAAATAAGAACACGTTTCCTAAACCTAACCATAGAGAAAAAATGCCTGGACCACGTCCCATCCATCATCTTTGTGACCAGTGAGCCAAGCAAAGAACTCCTGTGTGTTCAGTTGGTGAATGACACCACATTAGTGATGACAGTAGATGGGCACTTGGGGAAACTTGCTGAGTAACATGGACCACTGAAGCAGCAATGCTTCTCAAGTCAATTTCAGTTTTTCAAATGCTGAGTATGTAGTGATATTTCAAAGCAATCTCCAGAGAATCACTCAAGCAGCAGCAGGAGATCCTAAGCTATTGTTTCACTTGCTCAGATGATCCAGACCCAAAGGTGAACATTGAAATTTTTTTTTTTTAAATGATGTTTTAAAAAGAGAACAAGACACAGAAGCTTTGGAGAAGGCATAAATCAAGAATTTTTTGGTCAAGTACAACATTCTTCCTGTCCTTTTTGAGCCCTCCACAACTTATCACCTCCAATATTCAATTATGAACATCCAAGTGAATCCACTAAGTGTGCCTGATTATGAGACATTTTGGGTTAACTGTACTTAATATTTATGTGGTTATGGATTAAATAGATATAGATATTTTTTAGATAAACAAGGAATGTCTTTTTTCCCTAGGCTGAGATAAAAGAATAAGTGTTAAGTTGCATTCTTAATCTTTTCTGTTGTCAAAGATCTCAGATATTTATGTAAGCTGGAAAAACAGGAACTGTGTCTCATGCAGTGAAATCTAAATATTAAAAACATGGAAGTCTAAGGTAGTCAAGGAAAAGAGAGACTAAACTAGTAGAAGTGAAGGAAGATGTAGAGGAGAAAGAGTGAAAAATCATACCTTCCAGGGAGACAGACAAAGAGAGCCTGCACCAAAAATACCATTCTTTCCAATATAATAGCAAAAGATTAAGCACTTAAAATGTGACAACTCAAACTGAGATGTTCTGTAAGTATAAAACGGCTAGATATCAAAAATATAAGTATGAAAAAGGAACATAAAATAGCCTGTTAAATAAGTTTATATTGCCTACATGTTGAAATAATATTTTTAATATATTGAGTCAAAAAATGGATGATTAAAATTAATTTCACCTGCTTACTTGACTGTTTTCCATGTCCTACTAGAAAATTTTAAATTACATATGTGGTTGGCATTACATTTTGACTGGACATGTCAAACTGTTTTCTAAAAATCCAGATTTGGATAAGAAGAGAATTTATTTGAAAGAACTGCTATTATAAAAGAAAAGGAAAGTAATATTGCAATAAGGCAAATGAAACTATTGCAACAGGGAGGAAGCTCTGACTACAAGACCTGAAAACATCTCAAGGGTTAGGCAGAAAGGAATTTTCTTTTATGCAGAGAAGTAAACAAAACTAGAAACAGTTGAGTGTGGGGAGCTGGGTGGCATGATCAACCAGTTGATTACTGAATGTATTTCCTTGCATTCAGCTGACTCTAGGGAGAAGTAGGTGAGGAAGGCTTGTCCATTGCTTCAGGTTGAGGGCAAGTCAGAGATCAGAGGCCCAGGGGAATGACAGATGTTTAACTAAATTTGGTCAAGTCAGTTAATAAGCACTTTGTTCTAATTGATCAATTGGGAAAAACAGTTCAAGCTCATCTTGAACTCATCAAAGAAATGGGACTCTGGAAGGTATATGTCTAGCCTTGGCATAGGTAAACAAGGACATCCATGAGTCTTGACAGAAATCATATGAGGAAAGGTAGTTCTTTGCAGTAAATCAATTTCTGGAAAAAAAGGTGGCAATTTCTTCAACTGTCCCTGTTATCCAGGATCACAGGGCTCTAGTCAAGTTCAACTTTGTTGAATAGCACAGGTCTAGAACCTCAATTTTGTGCTATTTCTGAACTGGTGGCAAATTTATTTGTGCCATTTCTAGGTCGTTGGCAAGAGGAAGCTGGAGGCATATTGACCAGAAGCAGAGCATCTGCTGCCATTTGTTGGGGAAGTATATTTTCTTCCTTTTGTTGGTCTTGAGTTGGAAGTTTGGGAGGTTATGAAGTTATGGAATAGGGAAGCTAGATGTCATTGATCAAATGCTGGTCTTTCTGGGCTGATTACTGCAGAGATAGAAATTCGGTTTCCCAGTGTTAATACTGCAGAGGATGTGGGTTAGAGAACTTTATTGTCATATCAGGTTTGACTATGTCAACTCATATATTCAGTCTCTCATGATCAAACAGCACATGTAAAGTGCTTAGCAAATGACTTGGCCCATAGTGAGGTTCAGCCTTAATTCAGCTCACTTCTTTTTTTAGTAGGTAATATACAACTACTTACTCTTAGGCCAGCTTTCTTAAGTGTTCAGTTCAGTTCAGTCGCTCAGTCGTGTCCGACTTTGTGACCCCATGAATCTCAGCATGCCAGGCCTCCCTGTCCATCATCAACTCCCAGAGTTCACTCAGACTCACATCCATCAAGTCCATGATGCCATCCAGCCATCTCATCCTCGGTCATCCCCTTCTCCTCCTGCCCCCAATCCCTCCCAGTATCAGTCTTTTCCAATGAGTCAACTCTTCACATGGGGTGGTCAAAGTACTGGAGTTTCAGCTTTAGCATCATTCCTTCCAAAGAAATCCCAGGGTTGATCTCCTTCAGAATGGACTGGTTGGATTTCTGTGCAGTCCAAGGGACTCTCAAGAGTCTTCTCTAACACCACAGTTCAAAAGCATCAATTCTTCGGTGCTAAGCCTTCTTCACAGTCCAATGCTCACATCCATACAGGACCACAGGAAAAACCATAGCCTTGACTAGACGGACCTTAGTTGGCAAAGTAATGTCTCTGCTTTTGAATATACCATCTAGGTTGGTCATAACTTTTCTTCCAAGGAGTGTAATAGGAAGTAATTTACCATAGGGCAAAACCTGGCTCCCCAAACATTATTAACATTACTTGTTGATAAGACAAAGCTGAGTTATTGTTTACCAAATACAAGGGAAGATATCACTTTCCAAAGCTTTTATGGCATTTCAAAGAGAGAAGAACCATCAGAATTTATTGAGAATTGGAAGTCTGGCTTAAGGTGAGTCTTTAAATTTGGGGTCATGATTAGGACTGAGTAGGAATCATAACACAACCATCAAAGGCTAGGATTTTGAGGGATTCAAAGACTGTTTAAGCAGAAAATGTCTGTTGATATTGTGCACTGAACAGGTGATGAGTACTTTGAGAAGTTCCTATAATAAAAACAATCATACAATCTTCTTAAGCAGGACAGCCTTAAAAGAGTAAAGAAGTGCTAATGAATGGTAAAGTCATGTTAATATAGACAGTAAATTATGATTTCAGTTTTCAGTGCCCAGACTGAACTTAGGGGAGGAAGGTTCCGGTCCTCACATAGATGGTACCTAATTATGTCTACGAATTTTAAAGATAGTTACAGAAAGCTTGAACTAGTTTAGAAAATTTTAATCTCTCATGGAGGTGCTTTTTCTCCAAATGATTCTCTAAAGAACCCTCATTTCTTCAAAATATGAAAAGAAAAAAGATGCTATGGTTGAAATAGACTGGCATGTTCTTCAGAGCTTCTACTTGTTAATATACAGTGCCCTTGAACACAACAAAATATGAGAAGTACAACATTTAAGACTTCTCTTTAACTGTTTAACTCGGCAGCTTGGAGGCTAGGAATTGATTCTAAGAAGCAGCATTAGAGTGGTGGGGAAAATTAAGAAAAGGAAGCGGGGGAAAAGCCAATGACCAGGGTGCTACTGCAGATCCTGGGGTTCAGTCCTGCTGGAAACCCTGGAAGATAGTATGAAAGGAGCTTCAGAGTTGTCGCATCTAAGAGGCTTATAATCTACAGGTATCTATACATACATTCCCATTCCTCATTGGCTGAGAGCTGTTCTTAGAAACATCTATCCTACCACTTCTAGTTTGCCTTGGACAAGGGCTAATTTAAAGCCCTCAGGTAGAGAGCTGTAAGATTTTTAAACAAATCACCATCAACATATTCTTATACAGGAACAATGAGTGCTACTCCAACAATGACTTCTGAGGAGGGCATGCTTGGGGTCCCAATAACATTTGCTAAAGACTGCCACTTGCCAGGCACAGGTTCACTCATCTCAATGGTCATAACAACTTCTAAAAAACAAATAAGACTCACAATGAGAAGGTTAATGGGAACTTAACACAGGAAATATAATGGGGTAAGCTACAGTCCTCACTATTACAGCTGACATATAGGTTATAATTGACATTGTACATCTCCTGATACCACTTACTATATTTACTCTATCTTAGCCAGTACTTCTGCTTGTCCCTGAGAAGTTCAAGCCTACTTGTTACATCTTTGTGTTGTTATGAAAACCTCAAGAAGACTCCTGGAGAGTTTATGGATTTCATACATACTCCTCCCTATAGTAGCCACCTCATCTCCTTGTTTTCATGAGAATTAATTGCTTGTCAGTACAGTATCTCCCTTCCTTCCCTGTGAATCTAATAGAACAATGAACTCCAACTGACGTGGCAATGGCTATTACTAATGGGACCACTACTGTGTCCAATGGTAGAAATGTCCAATCTCTCCCTCAGAGATTGGACCTCTAATCCAGCAGAGGACACAGGAAGTAAAATTCCCCCAAGGTCATGGGAATAGTGACAACAGTCTCTCCAAACTTCACCCCTGTTCCTGGATCCATGTGTTCTGTCACAAATACATCAACATATAGTTGCCATTGGCTGAAAATTAAAACACACCTTAAAGGCTAATACCACAATTCTATAGGGCTACACTTCACTTTTAAAAGGCTATCCCACAGTTCCATTAGGCCAGCTACTTTAAGATTAAGAGATACATATGGTTGGACGAGTGAATTTCATGATCATATGCCTTCATTGACAAAAAGAAAAGGAAATGTGTTTCTTGGTCCAAAGCAATATTATATGTGATGTCATCTCTGGGAGTTCTCAGATAATGGTGCCCACCGAGAATGTGGCAGAGGACTTCCCTGGTGGTCTAGTGGTTAAGAATCTACCTGTCAATGCAGGGGTCGTGGGTTCAATCCCTGGTCTGAGAAGATCCCACATGCCACAGGGCAACTAAGCCCATGTGCCACAACTACTAAGCCTATGTTCCGCACTGCAACTACTGAAGCCTGTGCATACTAATGCCCACTTTCTGCAGCAAGAGAAGCCAGTGGAATAAGAAGCCCACACACGCAACTAGAGAATAGCCCCACTCACCACCACTAGAGATAGTCCACATGCAGCAACAAAGACCCAGAAGAGCCAGAATTAAATAAATAATTTTTTTAATGTGGCAGAAATAAATATATAAAGTTCATCTCTACACTTTTAGCCCAGTGTTCTAATCAATAGATCATGCTGCCTCTTTTTAAAAATTTCTCAATGCTAAGAAATTATTTTTCAGTCATTTTCAAAACAGTGAACCCAGCATGAAACTCAAGCCAATACCATATGGAACACAGAATAAAATGAATTAGCATATTATTAATTGCATACCATTAATTTTCAAGGACAACTGCAAATTAGACCAACTCATTCATTTCTAAAATATAGTTTATGCATGGGGAATATCTTCATGTCTCAGACAGGTTACCCATTTATTAAAATTATTATATTTCCTTTCAATCTCAGTTCTCTAAAGGGTATCATAAAAGCAGGACAGATGTTGAATTGGAAGAGTGAGGGTTTGTGAGCCATAAGCTGAGCAGCATAAATCTGGGAGAAAAAAAATTACAGGCAAGAAGCAGAAAGGACCGAGAGAAGCCCTTTTGCAGTAGCCCAAACATCCAGGCCAGACACACAGAAAAGGAGAAATAATTTAAATATTTGTCAAGAGAAACTAAGAACCTTACACCAAGACTCTATTTCTGTCTCTGTGCTTCTTTCTCCCTTCATTATTTAGCTGATGTCAGTAATGCAAAACTGCCAAGTTTTACTCAATCCTTTGCAGCACACTGACAGTATACTCTGCTCTGTATTGACTTGGAAGAGGACTCGGTCTCTGCTCTGGACTCTTACAATCTGGTTGAAGTAGTCACAGCAATTCAAACATAAAAATGCCAGCTAGAAGGGGATTAAATCTCAAGAGGTGCAAGGGTACGTGCAACATTATTAGCCATAACACCACATAGATGATAATTAAGCAAACGGCACTTTCATTTTGCCACCCTCAGCAGCCCACATCAAAAGGCCACTATTTAAGTCAACCTATGACCTTGATGTGACTTATGATTTGCCAAACTCATAACACTGCACATTAGTAATTCAAAAAATTTAAATAATCAGAGTTGTAAGCTGCAGATTTACATGATGTAAATTTACAGATTTACATATTTTAGAACGAAAACACATGGTGATTTGATAGACTCTGAAACCATCTATCAAGTCATCCCAACAGGAATGTAAGCAGTGTAGAAACTAGATTGGATTCACTCATCTGATATGATTGTCAGCTAAGTCTCACTCCAATGGGTAAATTTATGAAGACTGCCTCAGTAGATCAACAATATATTCATGATATTAGTATTATGTAACTGTAGCAGACTCAGTCTATGCTTTTACATCAGTGAAGCTGGTTCTACTCTGCCCAAGTCAAATAAAATCAGTATGAATTATTATTTAACTAAATTATATTCCATATCATACAGCATTGTGATTAATCAAGTAGTCAGAATGATCTCTTGGCTCATAATGTCCTCAAGCTGGCTTCATTACTCTGCATATACATGTTATGCTAAAAGCCTACTTCAGTCCTGTGAAGCTGGTATTTCTTGAGATGATGTGAGGCTAATTCTCATTTCCAAAATCTTTTTTCCCCAGTCCTTTCTCAACTCTCTATAACATAAATGAAAATTAGGGTGTTAATTTTCAAAATTATACCCAGAAACATTCTGAGGATTTTTTGAGTAAATGGAATATTTACAGAGGTTTAAGTAAATGTAAGGGAATCTTAAGCAAGCAATGATGGAACATCCAGGAACTAACAACAGAAAGCCATTGCAATTCCTGGAATTTAAGGAACCAGGGGATGGAAAAGTATTAGTGAAGCCCAGAGAGGTCTTAATCTGTGAAAGAGGAGTTTCAGCACTTGACAGAAGCTGTAACTGTGACGGGTCACTGACAGAACCACAGCAAGGCAGGGAGGAGGATGGGGAATGGGAGTAAAGACTCTGACCACTCTCTTCTCCTGCCATCTAATTTCCTACTTGTGCTTCCCATTAGCTGAAATCAGTCACAAAGCAAAAAAAAATCAGAGTGATGGAAACCACAACTGTCAACTTCCTGGGGTGTAAGCAGGGTAGAAAAGAATGAAGAATATATGACACGAAGATTAAATATAGATACAGTAATTTTGTTTTGCATATTACCAATAAATGTGTATGTGTGTGTGCTCAATCATGTGCAACTCTTTGCAACCCCTTTTTGCAACTGTAACCCACCAGGGTCCTCAGTCCTTGGAATTTTCCAGGCAAGAATACTGAAATGGGTTGCCATTTCCTACTCCAGGGGATCTTTCCAAACTGGAATCAAACCCACCTCTCTTGGGTCTCCTGCCTTGGCAGGAGGATTCTGAACCACCATGCCACCCAGGAGACCGAGATTGACATGGTTATAATTAATAACATCTTTTTAACAAGTTAATGTTTTCATTATGTATCACTGAATGTGTGATTTGATATGTACCATTTTCAGGAAATACATACTCAAATGAAATATTATCATATTTAAAAGGGACTGCTACCAATGTACCCCAAAAATCACCTCTAATTATATCCTTGACAAAGAGAAACATTCCCAAAAGGGTAATGAGAGTGGAGAGAGAAAGTGAGCCCACCATGAAGTATGTAGATTAATAAGAACGAAGATGGGTAAGGAAACTGTAGACAGGAGGAGTGGCAGAGTCTAGATCTCAGAGGTAAGGCGTGCCTTCTAATGACTAAGTTCATACTGGTGTTTTGTAGAGGAGTAAAATGGAGGTTAGTGCTTCAAGGAAGGAGAAAAACTATTCAATTGAGAGATTTAATGAACCATCACCAAGAATAAAAGTGGGAGTGAGTTACAAAGGGAAACACATAATGCATGCTTGTAGACACTTCTGCTATTTTTTTCTCAATTAACATCAAACTATTGACCTTACACATTCATTGAGATGCCTTTTTGTTTTGTTTCAATATATACTTAAATGTTTGTAGGTATGTTAATTAATCTACTTTTGTAAGTCCACCAAACTGTAACCAGAAATGTTTCTGTAACTGGCCAACTGATCAATCCTAAACATGATAAAAATTTTTATAATTTCTTAAAATTAGAAATGTTCAGTCTACTTGATTCTGCACAATAAACACAGTTCTACCCAAATGGAAATAACTCATACCTACTCTATTCTTCAATATGTTTTTGAACAAAATTAGACTCCAGCACCCTTGTTATTTCTGACAACAGTTTTTTTCTCTTCTTGAATATTTATACTGTTTCCCAAACTGAAAGAAATACTTAAAACACTAAACTAAACTAGAAGCACTATACTTGTGATTCCTGAGAGGATATAGCTAACAGTGCAGAGCAAGTTGCTGAATCACAACGCATTTTTGTTGAATTGAAATTAATTCATTTTCCCACCTAGCAATTTTCACAACTGAAAGACTCATGCCTTTTATTTTCTTCTCTGACTTTACAACTAATGCCCTAAAGCAGAGTGCATTCTAAATTCATGTTGTCTATTCACTCTGCCATAAAACTTCTGGAATTCAGTCATTCAAATCAAAGTTGCTTTTAATCCACTTAAATGCATCTACATGAAGTGTAAATATAAATTGAAATTTTCTTATAAACATGAAATAAAATCTAACAAATGACAAGCTGTTGTAAATTATTTTGATCACTATTCTTTGGGCTTTTAAGGCTTTCAAACAGGCTTTAAAGTACATCTAAAGCCATAATTTCATTTTGTATTGGTTTTATGAACATAATATGGGTTTATCATCATTTTTGTTTCTTAACATAAAATAAAACCTCACCATATGTTTTTACCATGTCAGAACTATTCTTCTTATGCACATTTGATATATAATAAAACATTCTCCTAAGATCATAAAAAGCCAAAACTAAAGATGATAACCTTTCCCACTACAGTTGTAACAGGGTTTTTCTAATTTAAAAACTTCCTTGATGAACTACATATTTGTTCAAAGACAGCACAAATTCAAAGAATCAAATTTGGGGATTAGGCAAGATACTAAAACACTTAAACAAATTCACATCTGCTATACACCCTCCTCAGAATGGGTTAGAATTAAGTAATCATGGATAACAGATGAGGATTTAATATAGATTTTAAGTCTTCTAAAGAAAGAGATTTTAAAACTATATAATATGTCTTTAGCATTTTTTCTATTAGATTTATATATTTATTATATATCCAGCCTATATCCTCCAAATATCCTATAGCTTCTACATCTTAGCCCCTTTTATTCTCTTTTGAATTCCATAAACATGTAACACCTATTTTGGAGAACAAGCCTTCATATAGTGTTGGTTCTAATTCCAAAGTTTTAAACTAGAATAGGAAAGAGCCTTAACATCACTTACATAAATGACCTCCCAAAGTGTCTTTCATGACCTCCTTGATATGACTATTCCTCTGCTTGAACACTCTGAGTGACAGAGGGCATACAGCTAGTGAAAATACCTCTGTGGGCAAGTCTTTTCTGCACTAGGTTAATTATCTTCTTCCTTCTACTATTTACCCTTGACCATAGTTTCAACTTTTTAACAATTTAAAGGCAGTCATTGTGCTTTTCTTAGGATATTCTCTTCTAAAATAAACATCTGATATTCTAACATGGGATGAAATTTAAGATATCCATCACCAAGAAAGGAAATATCTGTGTCAAAAAGAAAACATCTATCTCTAAGAACACATAAATCTGAATATCCCCCAAGCCCCGGGCCTCTCACACAATGTTCTGACTCTGGCAGCAAATTCAAAAGATTCCCTGTAAGAAAGAATGGGAATATCCTCCCCAAATAAACTTCAAAAACAAACATAAATGTATAATCACCAACATTTGTTTAATGATTATATTTATCATCACAAAATTTAGGACACCTTTGGCATCACCAAATCAATGAACATGAGTTTGAACAACCTCTGAGAGTTGGTGATGGACAGGGAAGCCTGGTGTGCTACAGTCATGGGGTCACAAAGATTCAGACATGACTGAGCAACTGAATTGACTGACTGACTTTGAACTTGTATTCCAACCTCAGTCTTCTTTTGCAGTAACAAACAATCTAAATCTATAGTTACTCATAATAATTAAGAACACTTGTTTTTACTAATCATAAATTTAATCTTATTATACCTTGAATTAGCTTCCTAGTTCTAGTTTTCCAGAATATAGTGAACAGTTCAGCTTTGTAGACTATTTTTCTATCCCTATCTTCCAATATTATTTATTGCAAGATAAATAATATTTATTATTTATTTATTATTTCTATCCCTATCTTCCAACCTCCTAACCCTTCTTGTCTGCTCTCATATACCCCTTTACAATCTTTTTACCCTAGATTTTTCTAATTACCAATCTGGAGCATGTTCTGATTTGCTTTTTCTTAAGGAATAATGCTAAAATGTCACACATAAAGTTTTAATGTATATAGAGTAGATGTTTTAGTTTGTGACTCATTTGGGTTTTTAGAGAAGTTAAAAGTATAAAGTGTTGCTGAGGAGTAAGATTTGTGAAGTGAAAAGACAGGAATCAGGACTGAGTAGGGGAGGAATTAGTCTGAATTGCAGATTTGACAACATCTTGTATAAGCCAAAGGAGTTCCAAAGGGAAGACTGTCTATAACAGAGTTCTGCACTGGGCATAAAAGGCTAGATGTTTGTATTAGAGTCTTTCCCAGTCATTGTCTGGAGGCAGGCATAGCTATCTTCACTCAAAATTGGCAGTGGACTTGAAGATTTTAACCTCTAGAGGTTGCAGGCTAAGCACAGTTTTCACAGTAGGGCAATGAGCCCTGTCTTGGGGAGCAATCTGAGTACTGTAACACTATCTCTGCCACTGTCTACCCACCGCACCTTGGGGATCCACTTCATATACGCCCAGTGAGTTCTAGGACTTTGAACTCTCTTCCAAAGGGGAAACTTAGAAAAGTGACCATGCTTGGTTCAAAGGCTGAAATCATCTTCATCTTCCCCTTTCACTCTAAATTTTCCTGCCTTCAGCTTTCACCTTTGGTGGTTACAATGGCTTACTTGGAAATCTGACCTAAATCATCACTTCTCAGAGATCTGAGCCCTGATAAAAATACCTGTCTTACAAAAGTGTTGCTGAACTTGCCTATTTACAATCTTTGTTGCTCAAGTGATTACCAATAGGCAACTAAGCGGGTGCAGCGTTTCACATGTATTATTATTCTTTGTCCCTGTAGTTACAGCACCCCTACCTCCTCTAATGATCAGATCAATTATCCCTACCAATACCATGATTCCACCTTTTGACTCCTGATTCCTAGACCTAAAGAATCCAATGTGTTCAGGTATTAATAGTAACTTCAGCTTAAAGTTCAAATAAATCCTTGTCACATCCCCTGACAAGAGGGAAGTTCCTTTGGAGACCAACCCCTGGTGGCTCAGTGGGTTTCACTAGTAGCTCAGTGGCAAAGAATCTGCCTGCCAATGCTGGAGAAACAAGTAACTCAGGTTCAATTCTTGGATCAAGAAGATCCCCTGGAGAAGGAAATCGTAACCCACTCCAATATTCTTGCCTGGTAAATTGCAAGGACAGAAAAGCCTGGAGGGCTATATTCCAGGAGGTCACAAAGAGTTGGACCTGGCTGAGCAACTAAACAACAACTACCTCTAACTTACAGAGCTCAGAGGTGCAGTGACAGCAAACACAGTTCCTCAGTGGGCCCTAGGAATGATGGTAAATGGAGGCATTCCTGTTTCCAAGAATTCCTGTTTCTTAGAGAAGACTCTTGAGAGTTCCTTGGACTGCAAGGAGATCAAACCAGTCAATCCTAAAGGAAATCAGTCCTGAATATTTATCGGAAGGACTGATGCTGAAGCTGAAGCTCCAATACTTTGGCCACTTGATGTGAAAAAACTGATTCATTGGAAAAGACCCTGATGCTGGGAAAGATTGAAGGCAGGAAGAGAAGGGGACGACAGAGGATGAGATGATTGGATGGCATCACCAAAATCGATGCACATGAGTTTGAGCAAGCTCTGGAAGTTGTTGATGGACGGGGAAGCCTGGCATGCTGCAGTCCATGGGGTTGCAAAGTCGGACACATCTGACAACTGAACTGAACTGAACCTGTTTCCAACGCTTTGTACCTGGACTAATTAATTTTCCCTATTGGGCTCAGAAAATCATACAGGTTCTTTAATTCAATGCGTATACTATAGCCTGGAGTAAAGTCCCTCATTCTCACAAACTACTACTTTTGCTCTAATGCTTCAGCTGTGCCTTCAGTAGACCACTGCAGTGATCTATCAGCTTGGCTGATCTGAATGGTACAGTATATAGTTCAGCCAATGAATTCTATGGTCATGAGCCTATCTCCCCACCTCCTTCACTAAGTGGGCCCCTGGTAACGTGCCATATTGTAGGGATTCAAATCTCAGAAGATCAAACATTTTTTAAACCTTGGATTATGATTTTTCCTGAACCTCTGCAGGAAGGAAAAAGAGTATTCAGCATAAGTAACTGCTTCTGTGAGAAGGAACTGCTTGTGTTTCCAGAACAGAGGAGGCTCACGATGAGGGACCCAAGGAGTCAGAAAAATTTATAGAGCAAAAAGTTGGCAGAGTACCCTCCAAGCTGTGCCAGGGTGCCAGTTTTCCAAGCAGGGTGCTGACTTTGGCATAATACTCCTGTCTTGGCTGTGCTTTCAATCAACTTTGCAGTTTGGTAATTGTTAAGTCCTGAGTTTAGTCATCAGCAATTTGTACTTTCCCACTATGTCTCTTTTCTTAGAAAAGCCTCCAGTCACTACCAGTGAAAATATTAGAACATAGGCCACTGCCTTGTGCCAAGAATAAGGTATTTTGCCAGCAATACAACCTGGGGTAGGATCCTCATTCCCAGCCAGATGGTGAGCAAGCCAGATCACAAATTCCACCTTACTGGCTATTTTATCAGACCTCTGTCAGTACCACTGTCCCTGGTAGCTAAGCTCATAAAGAACCCACCTGCAGGAGACCTCCGTTGGATTCATGAGTCAGAAAGATTCCATGGAGAAGGGATAGGCTACCCACTGAAGTATTCTTGGGCTTCCCTGATGGCTCAGTTGGTAAAGAATCTGCCTGCAATGCAGGAGACCTGGGTTTAATCCCTGAGTTAGGAGATCCCCTGAAGGAGGGAAGGCAACCCACTCCAGTATTCTTTCCTGGAGAATCCCATGGACAGAGGATCCTGGCAGGCTACAGTCCATGGGGTCACAAAGAGTTGGATATGACTGAGCAATTAAGCATAGCACAGCACTTGAAGGAGATGAAGGAGTACCACGGTGTCAACTGAGTTCTCCAGGAAGCAGATCCTGACACAGAGCTAAGGTACGGAAATTTTATTGGCATTCAACACCCATGAAAGGCAAAAAGGAAAAAGACAACTGAGCAAGAGCTTATGACAAAATGGCTATCAGCCAGTGAGAAGCTCTGATGTAAACTTGCCTATTAGAGTAGTCCCACATTGGGTGGAAGCACCTGCTCTTCAGAGCACAGTCTGGATTAGTCATTGACTATGGCCACCCTAAGAAGCATGGGATCTTGATTCAAAGGCTAAGGTAGAAATGAAAGGGTTAATAGCCAGAGGCTGTCTACTCCCTATAACTAGTCCAAAGGTATGTATCATTGTGTCACAGTTTTACTTCCAAGACCTTGTCAAAAACTTTGAATTTTGGACACTCTAGGACATTGAACTGAAGCCTATGAGTAATAACATTACTAAAATAACCTCTGTTGAAGGTCAAATCCTTAGCTAAAATAAAAATGTAATTCTTGACCAATCTGGTCCTCTATTACAGATAGTGAACAAGTAAGTATGACAGGTCTTTTACTTTAGTCAAGTGTGGTGATTGTTCCTTAGAAATTTGCTTTCACAAAAGTGTTTGCAAATTGATTTTCTTATAGTTGTTCTTGATGCTTCTTTTGCAGCAAGTCTTATCTGAGTTAATCTATTACCTTCTATATCACTATGACCATAACTCAGATAAAACATCACACATTTTCACTTTGTCACTCCATTATTTCTGCAGTAAGTCAATATAATCTGAGGTGAAGCATGCCTTGCTCAGCATTTATTGATCTGTTGGTTCGCCCATTGTTTACATCAAAACACCACTTGTCAGTTCTGGACCTATTACAATTATCTTCTCATAGGGGAAATGACAGCTTCAAAGCCCAAATATAAGTCAATTTCCAAGGTGAGTTACTCTCAAGATGCCGGTACAGAATGTGTACCCCACTTCCTCCCTCTAGGCATGAATGATGGATAACTTTCATTTTCTAGCTCAAAAAGAGAGAAGCATATATCTATACTAACACAATACCACTTTTTCCAATACGAGAAAAAGTTATTGTCATTTGTATCACAGTGTATGAGCACACAGTACATATTCAACAAATAATAATAACAATAGCTCAAACAACTGAATATGTCTGGTCATTAGCAGGAATTAATTTTGGTGAGGTGGGATGAAGGATGATAAGGCTGGTTGGAGTAAACTTTCTAACACCCACAGAAATTAAACCAGTCTGTCAAACTTCTCACTAGGCAGAAAACAAAATATGCTAAGCTTGATTTCTCAGGTACCTAAGCTTGTTCTTCTTTTATTTTAGAAATATTCTGCAACTCCATTAACTCTTTAAAACCATGGAAATATTAGAAATTTATTAACATTTTTACTAGCTAACTTACTACACTAGTATTTTCTAACTCTTTATTTTAAATCTACTCTTATTTCTAAAGAGTAATTTAATCACTAACTCAATCAGTCAGTCTATGGACCCAAGCATATATTTAGCACATTCCAAACCATAAAGACTTTTGCTTCCAAAATCCCCTTTAATAAAAATGTCCTTAGCCTTTCCCCTTGCAGGTTAAAGTTATATTAAGCCATTCCTGGGCTCAGCTAAAAACCTCCTTTCTTCATGAGTTCTCATGTATAAGGACTGCCTACCTATATCTCTGTTATTTCCTATAACTTTTATTTTTTTCACAGGTTTTCATACTTGAAAGAGAGTTGCTTTTCATGCCACTTCCATGCACTGAATCTCTTTTATAACACACATTGCAGCCTATCAGACTAACAGAGTTTGTATGATCTTTGATAAGTCCCTCTGACTCTCTGAGCCTTGATTTAGAAATACTAAAGCCATTGCCAGTCTACAGTTTTGCCATTTTATAAGCTGGCTTAAATTCTTACCCTCATATTATGTTCTAAGCAATTTTTATTATCCTCTCCTCATCCACCAGAGTAGTCAACTTAGTACACATAGGAGCGAAATAAGTCCATGCTGAATCAATGATGAATTCATTAATTTAAGGCTTCGCTGACTTAGAAAGTGTACTTTGGGTAAAGAAATGTAGTTGTAATCTCCACTGATTGTTTATGCTATTGAAAACCTTAGCCATTATTCCATTTAGATTTAGAAGGGAATTACCAAATTTTTCTAGGCAATAGGATCACAGATACACATGCACAAACCTGAATGACAGATTTGAGTTGAACAATCACTTTGATAGGCAATAATTTTTTAATGTTGATCATTTGTATTTTTTATTTTTAATATTATTTTCAGTCAAATTGTTGGAAAGGCAATTTATAATAATTATGCTCACTTTGATATGCAATAATTTTGTAATAAATTGATCACATATTTTTTCTTTTTAATATTCTTTTCAGTCAAATTATTGTAAAGGCAACTTATAATAATTATGTTCAAGACCATGAAAAAAGCTAAAGAAGCTTAAAATACACACGTGTATATGTGTGCTAAGTCACTTCAGTCGTGTCCAACTCTTTACAACCCTATGGACTGCAGCCAGCCAGGCTCCTCTGTCCGTGGGATTCTCCAGGCACGAATACTAGAGTGAGTTGTCATGCCCTCCTCCAGGGATCTTCCCGACCGAGGGATCGTCCCGACCCAGGGATCTTCCCGACCCAGGGATCGAGCCCACATCTCTTAAGTCTATTGCATAGGCAGTTGAGTGCTTTACCACTAGTACCACCTGGGAAGCTATATGTATATAAGCTATTGAAAATGACTGAAAAGGGAAAAAGTAATAGCATAAATCTATCTAAATTTTTAAATCATGCCAAAAATATTGCCACTCTTTCAAGTTTGTTTAGAAAAATTAAAGTGAAATTAGGTTAATGATAAGGACTTTAAGAGTGATTAAAATCCAGCAACATATGGTGTTTACTCTTATTCTATGAGGATAGAGATGAGATGATTTTGATTACCTCTTGCTCACCTCACTTGTGAAAAAGCTATTTCTCCTCACTGGACATGTGATATTGAGAGGAATTTGTTAGTCACATATACATATAGCTCAGGGAAAGGCGCCACCACACACCATGCAACACAACACAGCAGGTGCCTTCAGGAGCAGTGAACCAGCACTGGCTGTGGCTGGAAAGTCTGTAGTAACAAGACAGTGAGGTGCCCCTTGCTCCTGCTGTAGGATGTGACTGGCTTGTTGCACAATTTTATGGGCTTGTAGGGAAGTGTAACCCATTAGGCTGAAGACCAGCTAGAGCAAAGCTAGTCCAGTTGACAGGGGAACTAGCTGTGTGGGGAGCCTTTCCTGCCAGGGTAAAGTATATTTGGCAAAAGCAGAGGAACTCACAGGCCCTGTGAGGATCCAAGATGTCAAGCAGCCTTTGAAGTTTTAGGCCTTACATTACTTGAGACCAAGATCAGTTTATATAAAATGAGAGGAGATTATTAGACATTTATAATTTTTTAAAAAGTTTTATAATGAATTAGTCTGCTATTAAGTACCTTATGTACATGTTCACCAGAAAAGGCAGTGGCACCCCGCTCCAGTACTCTTGCCTGGAGAATCCCATGGATGGAGGAGCCTGGTAGACTGCAGTCTATGGGGTCACTAAGAGTCGGCCTGACTGAGCAGTTTCACTTTCACTTTTCACTTTCTTGCATTGGAGAAGGAAATGGCAACCCACTCTAGTGTTCTTGCCTGGAGAATCCCAGGGATGGGGGAGCCTGGTGGGCTGCTGTCTATGGGGTCGCACAGAATCGGACACGACGGAAGCGACTTAGCAGCAGCAGCAGCAGCAGCAATACATGTTCACTCATATGAACAAGAAAAGAGGGATATTATCTGAATGGATGAAACTGATTGAATGTTTGACATCAATGGATGTATAATGCTGTAATTTATTAACTTATGGAGTAATGGAGTCTGAAAGTTTATTTATACTGAAAAATAACTTAATTTAGCTCAACATGTAAGTCAGAAAAGAACAAATAGGAAAAAGAAGCCAAAAAAAAGCTGGGGGGCGGGGGAGACAGAGAAAGATGATGAATAAGAGGTAGAAAAGAAGAAGAAGGAATAGGAAAGATCACTTATTTATCCTTCCTGCTACTACACCCTCAACTGTGAATATAGATATCTCACTTGAGTTTCTCAAGAGAGAAATGGTCCCCAAAAATATAACTTCAGTTTAAATTAACAAGATCAAATTACAATTTATACAGTGAAAATACAAGTATTAAGAACCCACACTATTTGGCATGAATATATCCACCAAATGGTCAGAACCACAGAATAGCTTTTACCCTGACTTTCAACAGTAAGTACTTCAGAGACTATGAACATCAAGCTTCCCCCAAGGAATTACATTTGCCATTCAATAAACCCTGTGGAAAATGTTTCAGACATACTGGCTATGTCCCTGTCAACATTAGACCAGTCCAGGTACAAATCCTAACCATTACCATGCATCTTATAAAACATTCCTATATTCTTGAGGAAATAAATAATTTAATGCTCATCCATTTTTATCGTGATGTGTGCAATACTACATATTCCCTAGGAAATAAATTTTAGCCACACTTTCCCCCAAAAGCTTGCAATGTCTTATCCATCTGTCCTCCAAGCAAAGAGTGCTGTAAGCTGTTAAGGAGATTCTGGAAATGCTTTTGGACGGAAAGATCAGGAGGCTCTGATGCTTAGAGGTATAGAGCAGGGCAGGACATGAATAAATGAATATCATTAGTAAAGCTTTGCTTAAAGGATCAATCACTCTGACTCACAAGAATGACAAATTTCCAAAACCACCTAGATTTTGACCTGGATATCTTAAAGGAAAATAATTTTATAAATTCAAGTAGAATGGAATTACCCTATAAATCTGAATGAAGCAGATGGAAACCAAATGGAATTTTTTTAAGTAAATTTAGTTTTTCAGACTAAGGGTTTACATGAGAATGTATGAAATCCTTATATTCTAAAATGGAGCTATAAAATTGAGCTGAAGATTGGTTCCAAAATATGAATATTTTTAAAAGACAGTTACCTTTGTTTAGAATTGCAAATTCTCCTAGCCCTGGACATGCACCCCATCTACTTCTTCTCCCTGTTGAAGTGCAGGTCTTATCAGATTCTAAGATACCCCCTGTCTCTCTCCTCCTTCCCCTTCTCAAAGACTATGCTCCAACCATTCCCTCTCTCTTGTATCTTTAGCCTTATTTCTCTCTACTGACTCATCTCTTTCAATGTTTTAATATGCTTCAATTCCATCTGTATCTTTAGAAAACAAAACCTTGAATTCATATCCCCCACCCTGAGTATCCACACTGTCCTTGCATCACAGTATAAAATTCTTCACCGTTTAGATTATTTCCCACATACTCATTTCTCATTCCCTCTTCACCTAATTTCACACTGGTATCTACTCCTACCATATTTTTTATAATACTAAGGAATCTTTACAAATACATATATTGCTAAACTGAAGGTCCTCTTTTCTGTTTGAAACATCTGGTTTATCATTCGAAATAGACTAGATTTTCGCTTTCGTGACAGAAGACTTAAATAACAACAACAATGATTACAATGGCTGAATTTTCATTTAGTTAGATGACCATCACAGATCAGCTATGGCTATGCTCCACCTTCAGTTTGGTTCAGTTCAGTCACTCAGTCATAATGAACTTTTTGCGACACCATGAACTGCAGCATGCCAGGTCTCCCTGTCCATCACCAACTCCCGGACTTTACTCACACTCATGTCCATTGAGTCAGTGATGCCATCCAATCATCTCATCCTCTGTTGTCCCTTTCTCCTCCTGCCTTCAATCTTTCCCAGCACCAGGTTCTTCTCAAATGTCATCAGATGACCAAAGTATTGGAGTTTCAGTTTCAGCATCAGTCCTTCCACTGAATAATCAGGACTGATTTCCTTTAGGATGGACTGGTTGGATCTCCTTGCAGTCCAAGGGACTCTCAAGAGTCTTCTCCAACACCACAGTTCAAAAGCATCAATTCTTCAGTGCTCAGCTTTCTTCCTGGTCCAACTGTCACATACATACATGACCACTGGAAAAACCATAGCCCCTTGTTGGCAAGGGGCTCCCCTGGTGGCTCAGAGGTTAAAGCGTCTGCCTGGAATGCAGGAGACAGGGGTTCGATCCCTCGGTCGGGAAGATCCTCTGGAGAAGGAAATGGCAATCCACTCCAGTACTCTTGCCTGGAGAATCCCATGTAGGGAGGGGCCTGATAGGCTACAGTCCATGGGGTCGCAAAGAGTCGGACATGACTGAGTGACTCCACTTCACTTCACTTCACTTCTAGGTTGGTCATAACTTTCCTTCCAAGGAGCAAGCATCTTTTAATTTCTTGGCTGCAATCACCATCTGCAGTGATCTTGGAGCCCCAAAAAGTAAAGTCTGTCAGTTTCCATTGTTTCCCCATCTATTTGCAAAGAAGTGATGGGACCATATGCCATGATCTTCGTTTTCTGAATGTTGAGTTTTAAGCCAACTTTTTCACTCTCTTCTTTCACTTTCACCAAGAGGCTCTTTAGTTCTTCACTTTCTGCCATAAGAGTGGTGTCACCTCATATCTGAGGTTACTGATATTTCTCCCAGCAGTCTTGATTCCAGCTTGTGCTTCATCCAGCCCAGCATTTCTCATGATGTACTCTGCATATAAGTTAAATAAGTAGGGTGACAATATACAGCCTTGACTTATTACTTTCCCAATTTGGAACCAGTCTGTTATCCCATGTCCAGTTCTAACTGTTGCTTCCTGACCTGCATACAGATTTCTCAAGAGGCAGGTCAGGTGGTCTGATATCCCCATCTCTTGAAGAATTTTCCACAGTTTGTTGTGATCCATACAGTCAAAGGCTTTGGCATAGTCAATAAAGCAGAAGTGAATATTTTTCTGGAACTCTCGTGATTTTTCAATGATCCAATGGATGTTGGCAATTTGATCTCTGGTTCCTCTGCCTTTTCTAAATTGAGCTTGAACATCAGGAAGTTCATGGTTCATGTATTTTGAAGCCTGGCTTGCAGAATTTTGAGCATTACTTTACTAGTGTGTGAGATGAGTGCAATTGTGCAGTAGTCTGAGCATTCTTTGGCATTACCTTCTTTTGGGATTGGAATGAAAACTGACCTTTTCCAGTCCTGTGGCCACTACTGAGTTTTCCAAATTTGCTGGCATATTGAGTACAGCACTTTCACAGCATCTCCGCCTTGCCTTCACCCTAAAATCCAGGCTAATGCTGGTGGAGCATTCTCTATCTGGAACACTGATTTGCTCCATGGATAAAGGAAAAAGGGTAGGTGAAGTATGTGCTAGCGGGAAGTGATTCAAGTCATCTCTAGTGAAAGCAAGTCCATTACCATGAGAGAGGCAGTGAATATTGGTGAAGAGTATGTCAACTTGGCATGCCAACTATTTTTGCATAGTTGAATACTCATTCATTTGTGTAACACTCAACACTTGGCTTCCATGACACTGTCCTTTCCAGAAATTCCTGTTACTGCCTCTGGCTCTTCTTTTCAGTCCCTTTTGTTGAGTACTTTTCTTATCTCACCTCTGAGATTTGGAATTCCTCAGGGTTTAGTGTAAGACTTTTCATTACTGTATACTCTCTTCTTAAATGTTCTTATCCACGTCCATGATTTAAAATATTACTGATGTATTTATGATTCTTAAATGTATACCTATAGTTTTTCTAAACTCCAGGCTTATCTATCTCTTAGACACAGACTCACTTAGATATCTCATAAGCATCTCACATTTGGAAGATCTAAGACAAATTGGATCGCCTGCCAACCTGTTTCTTCTTCAGTCTTATCATTATGGTAAACAGAATATTCAGCCATCTAATTGTTTGTGCCAGAAACCTGGGAGTTGCTCTTAATAGCTTCCTCTCTTTCACATGAAAGTGAAAGTGAAAGTTGCTCAGTCCTGTTCGACTCTATGCAAACCCATGCATTATACAGTCCATGGAATTCTTCAGGCTAGAATAGTAGAGTGGGTAGCCTTTCCCTACATCAAGGGATCTTCCCAACCCAGGGATCGAACTCAGGTCTCCCACATTGAAGGAGGATTCTTTGCCAGCTGAGCCACAAGGGAAGCCCCTCTTTCACCTGACATCCAACCTATTACCAAGTTCTGGTGAGTCTACCTCCAAAAATCTTAAAATTAAAAGACACTTGCTCCTTGGAAGAAAAGCTATGACAAACCTGGACAGCGCATTAAAAAGCAGAGGCATCACTTTGCTGACAAAGGTCCATATAGTCAAAGCTATGGTTTTTCCAGTAGTCATGTATGGATGTGAGAGTTTGACCATAAAGAAGTCTGAGTGTCAAAGAATTGATGCTTTCGAACTGTTGTGTTGGAGAAGACCCTTGAGAGTCCCTTGAACTGCAAGCAGATCAATCCTAAAGGAAATCAACCTTGAATATTCATTAGAAGTACTGATGCTAAAGCTCCAATACTTTGGCCACCTGCTGCGATGAGCCAACTCATTGCAAAAGACGCTGTTGCTGGGAAAGATTGAAGACAGGAGGAGAAGGGGATGACAGAGGATGAGATGGTTGGATGGCATCACAGATTCAATGGAAATGAGTTTGAGAAACTCCAGGACATAGTGAAGGACAGAGAAGCCTGACATGTTGCAGTCCATGGGTCACAAAGAGTTGGACAGGACTGAATGAATGAACAACAATTGTTCAAAATATTTCCTAATTTTTGTTTTAATGTCTATAGGATTTAGATTGATGTCTCTTTTTTCATTTCTGATGTTGACTATTTGTTTGTTCTCTAATTTTTTTCTCTGATAAATTTAGGTAGATTTTTGGCAACCACTCCAGCGTTTTTGCCTGGAAAGTTTCATAGACAGAGGAGCCTGACAGGCTAAAGTCCATGGGATTGCAAAGGCAGCCATATCCGAGCAACTGAGCACACATGAAATTCATTACCACTTTTAAAGATAAGCTTTCAGTTTTATAGGGTTTTTTTTTTCCTATTTCACTGCTTCCTCACTATTATTTTTTCCTTTGGGACATAAATCTTAGGCATCTTTCTTTCTCAGCATACAAATTTGGAGTTGAGCCTATATAATCACATGAGTCCTTAAAAACAGAGTCAAGAGAGGAAGAGAGAAAAATTCAGTAGAAAGCAGAGAGACCCAAGGCATGAGGACTCCATGCACTGTTGCCAGCTTTGAAGAGTCAGAGGCAATAATCAGAATAAAGAAGCCTAACGAGAAAGCAAGAATGATCTCTGGCCAAAGACCTATGAAGAAATGAGGACTTCAGTCCTACGACCACACAGAATTGAATTTTGTTAACAAACTAACGACCCTGGAAATGGACTATCCCCCAACCTTGAGACAAGGGCCCAGACCAGCTGATACCTTGACTTTGGCAGTCTGAGAGCCTAAGGAGAGTACCCAGTCAAGCCTGCCAGACTTCTGTCCTTGAAAGCAGTTACAAAAACTATAAATTTTGCTTAGTATACGAATTTAAAGTTTAAAACTGCACTAAGCACTACTTTGGCTTAATGGGGGAAATGTATCATTTTCATTATCAATCAGCTAAAAAGATTCCCTACTCTGTACAGGACACCTCATCCAAACAACAAACAAAACAAAAAACCCAGTCACCAACAGACAGGATGATTACCAGCTCACTTAGCCTTACCCATCATAGGGAGAAAAAAAAAAAAAAAAACTCGGCATAAATCTCACTCTATATGAAGCTTACACAATCCACTGGACCAAACTTAGGGGGATAGAAACCAAAAGGAAGAAAGAATTCAACCTTGAAGGCTGGGAAAAGGAGACCTCAAACACAATAAGTTGAAAGAAAATAATGAAAAGGTAGAGAAATACTGCACAAATGAAAGAACAAACTAGAAACACAGAAGTCCAAATAATTGAAAAGGAAATAGGCAAAATACCTGAAAAATAATTCAGAATAATTATAGTAAATATGATCAAAAAGCTTGAAAACAGAATGGATAAAATGCAAGAATCAATTAACAAAGACCTAGAAGGATTAAAGAATAAACATATGGAGAAAAACAACATAATTACTGAAGTTAAAGATACTCTAGAAGGAACCAATAGCAGAATATCTGAAGCAGAAGAATGAATCAGTGAGCTGGAAGATTAAATGGTGGAAATAACTTCTGAAGAGCAGAACAGAGTAAAAAGAATGAAAAGAACTGAAGATAGTCTCACAGGCCTCTGGGACAATATCAAATGCACCAATATTTGAATAATAGGGGTCCCAGAAGAAGAAAGGGAAAAGAAACTGTATGATAAAAGTTTTGAAGAGATTATAGCTGAAAATTTCCCCAACACGGAAAAGGAAAAGTCAGTTAAGTCTAAGAGGCACAAAGAGGATAAACCCAAGGAGAAATATGCCAAGACAGCATAATAATCAAACTAGCAAAGACTAAACACAAAGAAAGAATATTAAAAGCAGCGAGGGAAAAGCAACAAGTAATATACAAGGGAAACTCCATACATTTAACAACTGATCTTTCTGCAGAAACTCTGCAGGCCAGAAGGGAATGGCAGGATATATTTAAAAGTACTGAAAGGGAAAAATCTACAACCAAGATTACTGTACCCACCAAGGATCTTATTCAAAACTGATGGAGAAATCAAAAGCTTTGCAGACAAGCAAAAGTTAAGAGAATTCAGTACCACCAAACCAGCTTTACAAAAAATATCTTATAGTCAAGAATATAGAGAAGAAAAAGATCTACAAAACCAAACCCCAAACAATTAAAAAATGGCAAGGGAACATATACATCAATAATTACTTTAAATGTAAACAGATTAAATGCTCCAAACAAAAGATACAGATTGGCTGAAGGGATACAAAAACAAGATCCATATATATACTATTTACAAGAAACCCACTTCAGACCTAAAGACACATATAGACTGAAAATGAGAAGATGGAAAAATATATTCTATGCAAATGGGAAGCAAATGAAAGCTGGAGTAGCAATCCTCATATCAGACAAAATAGACCTTAAAATTTAAAAAAAAAGATTACAAGAGATAAGGAAGGACAACACATAATGATCAAGGGAATCAATCCAAAAGGAAGACATAACAATTGTGAATATCTGTGCACCCACATCAGTTCACTTCAGTCGCTCAGTCGTGTCTGACTCTTTGCAACCCCATGAATCACAGCACGCCAGGCCTCCCTGTCCATCACCATCTCCCGGAGTTCACTCAGACTCATGTCCATTGAGTCAGTGATTCCATCCAGCCATCTCATCCTCTGTCATCCCCTTCTCCTCCTGCCCCTAATCCCTTCCAGCATCAGAGTCTTTTCCAATGAGTCAACTCTTCGCATGAGGTGGCCAAAGTATTGGAGTTTCAGCTTTAGCACCATTCCTTCCAAAGAAATCCCAGGGCTGATCACCTTCAGAATGGACTGGTTGGATTTCCTTGCAGTACAAGGGACTCTCAAGAGTCTTCTCCAACACCACAGTTCAAAAGCATCAATTCTTTGGTGCTCAGCCTTCTTCACAGTCCAAATCTCACATCCATACATGGCCACAGGAAAAACCATAGCCTTAACTAGATGGACCTCAGTCGGCAAAGTAATGTCTCTGCTTTCGAATATACTATCTAGGTTGGTCATAACTTTCCTTCCAAGAAGTAAGCGTCTTTTAATTTCATGGCTGCAATCACCATCTGCAGTGATTTTGGCACCCAACATAGGAGCACCTCAATACATAAAACAAACACTAATAGACATAAAAGGAGAAATTGACAGTAACACAATAATAGTAGACTTCAACACCCCACTACACCAATATACAGATCAAAACAGAAAATTAATAAGGAAACACAAGTCTTAAATGATACATTTGATGAGATGGATCTCATTGATATCTTCAGGACATTCTATCCAAATACAGAAGAATATACCTCCTTCTCAAGTGCACATGAAACGTTCTCCAGGATGGATCACATCTTGGGTCACGGCAATCAAGCCTCAGTAAATTTAAGAAAATTGAAATCATATCAAATATCTTTTCCAACCACAATGATATGAGACTTTATATGAATTACAAGAAACAAACAAACAAAAAAAAACACAAATACATGGAGATTAAACAAGACATTTCTAAATAACCAACAAATTACTGAAGAAATCAAAAGAGATTATAAAAAATTTCTAGAAGCAAATGACAATGAAAACACAACTCAAAACCTATGGGATTCAGCAAAAGCAGTTCTAAGAAGAAAGTCTATAGCAATACAATCCTACCTCAAGGAACAAGAAAAACATCAAATAGACAACCTAACTTTACACCTAAAACAACTGGAAAAAGACCATCAATGACAACAACAACAAAAAATTAGCAGAAGGAAAGAAATCATAAAGATCAGAGCAGAAATAAAAAGAAATTTAAAAAACAATAGCAAAGATTAATAAAACTAAAAGCTTTAGGTTCTTTGAGAAGATAAAGAAAAATGACAAACCTTTAGCCAGACTCATCAAGAAAAAAAGAGAGAAGAATCAAATCAACAAAATTAGAAGTGAAAAAGGAGAGGTTACAGAAGACAATGCAGTAATACAAAGGATTATAAGAGACTGTTATGAACAACTAGATGGCAATAAAATGGGTAACCTAGAAGAAATGGACAGATTCTTAGAAAAGTTCAATATTCCAAGAATGAATCAGGAAGAAACAGAAATTATGAACAACCCAAATACAAACATTGAAATTGAAGCTATGATCAAAAATCTCCCAGAAAACAAAAGCCCAAGACCAGATGGCTTCACAGGAAAATTCTATCAGATATTTAGAGAAGAGCTAATGCCTATCCTTCTAAAACTCTTTCAAAAAATTGCAGAGGAAGGTAACACTTCCAAACTTATTCCACCAGGTCATCATCACCCTGATATCAAAACCAGACAAAGAAAACACACACAAAAAGAAAACTACAGGCCAATATCACTGATGAACATAGAAGCAAAAATCCTCAACAAAATTTTAGCAAACAGAATTCAACAACACATTAAAAAGCTCATACACAATGATCAAGTTGGGTTTATTCCAGCAATTCAAGAATTCTTCAATATATGCAAATCAATCAATGTGATATACCATATTAATGAATTGAAAGATAAAAACCATATGATAATCCCAATAGATGCAGGAAAAGCCTTCACAAAATTCAGCACACATTTACGATTAAAATTCTTCAAAAAATGGGCATAGCAGGAACCTACCTCAACATAATAAATGCCATAGATGATAAGCCTGCAGCAAACATGATTATCAATGGTAAAAAAACTGATCTACCTATGATCAGAAAAAAGACAAGGGTCTCCAATATTATTCAACATAGTTTTGAAAGTCTTACCTATGCTGCTAATTTGCTTCAGTCGTGTCCTATTCTGTGTGACCCCATAGACAGCAACTCACCAGGCTCCCCAGTCCCTGGGATTCTCCAAGCAAGAACATTGGAGTGGGTCACCATTTTCTTCTCCAATGCATGAAAGTGAAAAGTGAAAGTGAAACTGCTCAGTCATGTTCAACTCTTAGCGACCCCATGGACTGCAGCCCACCAGACTCCTCCGTCCATGGGATTTTCCAGGCAAGAGTACTGGAGTGGGGTGCCATTGCCTTCTCCAAGTCCTAGCTTCATGTAAGAAAAAGAAATAAAAGCAATCCAGATCAGAAAAGAAGAAATAAAGCTCTCACTGTTTGCAGATGACATGATACTCTACATAGAAAACCATAAAGATACTATCAGAAAATTAGTAGAGCTAATCAGTGAATTTAGCAAAGTCACAGAATACAAAATCAGTACACAGAAACCACTTGCATTTCTATATACTAACATGAAAAATCAGAAAGAAAAATTAAGGAACAATCCCATTCATCATTGCAACAAAAATAATTAAATATATAGGATAAACTTACCTCAGGAGACAAAAAAAAAAAAAAACTGTGCACATAAAATTATAAAACACTGATGAAAGAAATCAAAGATGACATAAACAGATGGAGAGATATTCCATGTTCCTGGATAGGAAGAATCGATATTGTGAAAATGACTATACTACCAAATGCAATCTACAGATTCGATGTGATCCATATCAAATTACCAATGTTATTTTTCACAGAACTACAACAAAAAATTTCACAATTCATATGGAAACACAAAAGACCCCAAATAGTCAAAGCAGTCTTGAGAAAGAAGAACAGAGCAGGAGTAATCAACCTTCCTGAATTCAGATTATAATACAAAGCTACAGTCATCAAGACAGTATGGTACTGGCACAAAAACAGATATATAGACAAATGGAACAAGATAGAAAGGCCATAAACAAACCCACACACCTATGGGTGCCTTATTTTTGACAAAGGACGCAAGAACATACAGTAGGGCAAAGACAGCCTCTTCAATAAATGGTGCCAGGGAAACTGGACAGCTACATGTAAAAGAATGAAATTAGAACACTTCCTAACACCATACACAAAGATAAACTCAAAATGGATTAAAGACCTAAAAGTAAGATGAGAAACTATAAAACTCTTAGAGGAAAACATAGGCAGAACACTCAATGACATAAATCAAAGCAATATCCTCTATTACCCACCTCCCAAAGTAATGGAAATAAAAATAAAAGTAAACAGGTGGGACTTGATTAAAGTGAAGTTGCTCAGTCGTGTCTAACTTTTTGCGACCCCATGGACTGTAGCCTACCAGGCTCCTCCGTCCATGGGATTCTCCAGGCAAGAATACTGAAGTGGGTTGCCATTTCCTTCTCCAGGGGATCTTCCCTATCCAGGGATTGAACGTGGGTCTCCTGCATTGCAGGCAGATGCTTTAACCTCTGAGCCACCAGGGAAGCCCTGATTAAACTTAAAAGCTTTTGCAAGGCAAAGGAAACTATAAGCAAGGTGAAACGACATCCCTCAGAATGGGAGAAAATAATAGCAAATGAAACAACTGACAAAGGATTAATTTCCAAAATATAGATGCACTCATACAACTCAATACCAGAAAAACAAACAACCAAATCAAAAAATGGAAAAAAGACCTAAACAGACATTTCTCCAAAGAAGACATACAGATGGCTAACAAATACATGAAAATATACTCAACTTTGCTCATTATTAGAGAAATGTAAATCAAAATTACAATGAGATATCACCTCACACCAGTCAGAATGGCCATCATCAAAAAGTCTACAAACAAAAATGTTGGAGAGAGTGTGGAGAAAAGGGAACACTCTTGCTCTGTTGGTGGGAATGTAAATTTATACAGCAACTATGGAAGATGGTACGGACATTCCTTTAAAAACTAGTAATAAAACCACCATCAGTTCAGTTCAGTTCAGTCACTCAGTCGTGTCTGACTCTTTGCGACCCCATGAATCTCAGCACACCAGGCCTCCCTGTCCATCACCAACTCCTGGAGTTCACCCAGACTCACGTCCATCCAGTCAGTGATGCCATCCAGCCATCTCATCCTTGGTCGTCCCCTTCTCCTCCTGCCCCCAATCCCTCCCAGCATCAAAGTCTTTTCCAATGAGTCAACTGTATGACCCAGCAATTCCACTCTTGGCATATACCCTGAGGAAACCAAAACTAAAAAAGACATATATATCCCATTGTTCACTGCAGCACTATTTACAATAGCTAGAACATGGAAGCAATCTAGATGTTCTTCAACAGATGAATGGATAAAGAAATTATGGTATATATATACAATGGAATATTTTTCAGCCATAAAAAGGAATGCATCTGAGTCAGTTCTAATGAGGTGGATGAACCTAGAACCTTTTATACACAGTGAAGTAAGTCAGAAAGAGAAAAATAAATATTGCATACTAATGCATATATATATAATGCACTCATCTCACATGCTAGTAAAGTAATGCTCAAAATTCTCCAAGCCAGGCTTCAGCAATACGTGAACCGTGAACTTCCAGAGGTTCAAGCTGGTTTTAGAAAAGGCAGAGGAACCAGATATCAAATTGCCAACATCTGCGGATCATGGAAAAGCAAGAGAGTTCCAGAAAAACATCTATCTCTGCTTTATTGACTATGCCAACGCCTTTGACTGTGTGGATCACAATAAACTGTGGAAAATATTGAAAGAGATGGGAATACCAGACCACCTAACCTGCCTCTTGAGAAATCTGTATGCAGGTCAGAAAGCAACAATTAGAACTGGACATGGAACAACAGACTGGTTCCAAATAGGAAAAGGTGTACGTCAAGGCTGTATATTGTCACCCTGCTTATTTAACTTATATGCAGAGTACATCATGAGAAATGCTGGACTGGAAGAAACACAAGCTGGAATCAAGATTGCCGGGAGAAATATCAATAACCTCAGATATGCAGATGACACCACCCTTATGAGAGAAACTGAAGAGGAGCTAAAAAGCCTCTTGATGAAAGTGAAAGAGGAGACTGAAAAAGTTGGCTTAAAACTCAACATTCAGAAAACGAAGATCGTGGCATCTGGTCCCATCACTTCATAGGAAATAGATGGGGAAACAGTGGAAACAGTGTCAGAATTTATTTTGGGGGCTCCAAAATCACCGCAGATGGTGACTGCAGCCATGAAATTAAAAGACGCTTACTCCTTGGAAGGAAAGTTATGACCAACCTAGACAGCATATTCAAAAGCAGGGACATTACTTTGCCGACTAAGGTCTGTCTAGTCAAGGCTATGGTTTTTCCTGTGGTCATGTATGGATGTGAGAGTTGGACTGTGAAGAAAGCTGAGTGCCGAAGAATTGATGCTTTTGAACTGTGGTGTTGGAGAAGACTCTTGAGAGTCCCTTGGACTGCAAGGAAATCCAACCAGTCCATTCTGAAGGAGATCAACCCTGGGATTTCTTTGGAGGGAATGATGCTGAAGCTGAACCTCCAGAACTTTGGCCACCTCATGCGAAGAGTTGACTCATTGGAAAAGACTCTGGTGCTGGGAGGGATTGGGGGCAGTAGGAGAAGGGGACGACCAAGGATGGGATGGCTGGATGGCATCACAGACTCGAGGGACATGAGTCTGAGTGAACTCTGGGAGATGGTGATGGACAGGGAGGCCTGACGTGCTGCGATTCATGGGGTCGCAAAGTCGGACACGACTGAGCGACTGAACTGAACTGAATGCATATATACAGAATATAGAAAAATGGTACTGAAGAATTTATTTGCAGGGCAGAAATGGAGAAACAGACATAGAGAATAGACTTATGGACATGGGGAGGGGGGAGGAAAGGGTGAGATGTATGGATAGAGTAACATGCAAACTTACATTACCATATATAAAATAGATAGCCAACGGAACTTGCTCTGTGTCTCAGGAAACTCAAACGGGGGCTCTGTATCAACCTAGAGGGGTAGGATGGGGAGGTAGATGGAAGGGAAGTTCAAAAGAGAGGGGATATATGTATATCTATGGCTGATTCATGTTGAGGTTTGACAGAAAACAAAAAAAATCTGTAAAGCAATTATCCTTCAATTAATAAATAAATAACTTTTTAAAAAACTCCCTAATTTTCCTTGTGTTTTTTTCTGATTTGTGGGTTTTTACAAATACGTAAAGAAATTTTCTTCTCATTATTAAAGAATTTTAATTTTACATTATTTGTGCTCAAGAACACTATATATATAAGTATGTCATATATAAGTGTGTTAATACTCCTGTTATGCTTAGTATATTATTTTAGTAAATGTTCCATGTGCACCTTAAAAAGCGTATTCTGTCAAAGGTGCAGAATTCATAATTGTCAATTTAATAGAATTTTTTGATAGCATGGTTCAAATACTCTATCTCCTTAGTAATTTTCTTTCTTCCTGTTCTATTGATTACTCATAGAACACTACTGAAATATCTAATTATAATTGAAAATTTGTCTATTTCTTATTTCACACATTTAGTTTTTGATTCATATATTTCAAAATTTTGCTATAAGCTGCATGTAGTTTTAAGATTCTTAAAATCTTCCTGTCTTCCTGATAAACTGACATTTTCATTGTTATAAGATTAGAAATACTTTTGTGCTTAAAGCCTATTTAATCTATTATTAATATATACTTCAATTTTCTTATGATTAAGGTTTTTACAATATAACTTTTCCATTATTTACTTTGACTTATCTGTGTAGGTGATATAAAGTGCATTTTTTTCTGGTAAAAAGCATAGGGTGTTTTTAGACTTCCCAGGTGCTACTAGTGGTAAAGAACCTGTCTCCAATGAAGGAGACATAAGAGACTCAGGTTTGATCCCTGGGTTGGGAAGATTCCCTGGAGGAGGGCATGGCAACCCTCTCCAGTATCCTTGTCTGGAGAATCCCATGAACAGAGGAGCTTGGCAGGCTACAGTCCATGGGATCACAAAGAGTCAGACATGACTGAAGCAACTTACCACAGCACAACTTATAGGTTTTTAATCCAATTTGATCATCTCTGATTTATGGAGTATTTAGACTATGTTTAATACAATTTTCAGTATAGTTGAGTTTAAGTCCACCATCTTCCTGTGTTTTCAGGTAATGCTATCTGTTCATTATTCCCTTTTTGTCATTCCCTTCAATGGCACCCGACTCCAGTACTCTTACCTGGAAAATCCCATGGACGGAGGAGCCTGGAAGGCTGCAGTCCATGGGGTCGCTGAGGGTCGGACGCAACTGAGCGACTTCACTTTCGCTTTTCACTTTCCTGCATTGGAGAAGGAGATGGCAACCCACTCCAGTGTTCTTGCCTGGAGAATCCCAGGGACGAGGGAGCCTGGTGGGCTGCCGTCTATGGGGTCGCACAGAGTCGGACACGACTGAAGTGACTTAGGTGTAGCTGTAGCTGTAGCTCACTGTATTAATTGAGGTTTCTTTATATATTTTATCTTCACTGCTGATTATTATTTATACCATTTTATTTTACATGTTTAATGGTTGCTCCAGGGTGTACATGTGCATCATAAACTTATCCCAATCTACTTTCAAATAATACTGTATCATTTTGAATAACATAAAAACTCAGTATACTATCATTGCTCCCTCTCGTAGTCCTTTGTGCCACTGGGTTGTAAAATTTTACTTCTGTAAAATTATTTTACCTCTTCCTCCTTCTGTACTTATACCTCTCCATCAGGATTTGTTTCTTTAATTGAAGATGATTCAAAAAAATTGAAAGATATCCCATTCTCTTGGATTGGAAGAATTAATAGTGTTAAAATGTCCATACAACCCAAAGTAATCTACAGATTAATGTGATCCCTGTCAAACTACTCATAGCATTTTTCACAGAACTAGAACAAATAATCCTCAGATTTATATGGAATTACAAAAGACCCAAAATTTCCAAAGCAACCCTGAGGGGAAAGAACAAGGCAGGAGGCATAACCCTCCCAGATTTCAGACTATACTACAAAGCTACCATAATTGACATAGCACAGTATTGGTACAAAAATAGACATATGGACCAGTGGAAGAGAATAGAGAGCCAGAAATAAACTTACACATCTATGGTCATTTAATCTCTGACAAAGGAGGCAAGAAAATACAATGGGAAAAAGACAGTCTCTTCAGCAAATGGTATTGGGAATGTTGGACTGCCACATGTAAATCAATGAAGTTAGAACACACCCTCATATCACACACAAAAATAAATTCAAAGTGGCTTAAAGACTTGAATATAAGACATGAAGCTATAATTTTCCTAGAAGAGAACATAGGCAAAACATTCTCTGAAAAAAATTATACCAATGTTCTCTTAGGTCAGTCTGCCTTAACAAAAATTTAAAAATGGGACCTAATTAAACTCAAGAGCTTTTGCATGGCAAAGGAAAACATAAACAAAACAAAAAGGCAACCTATAAAATGGGCTACAATATCTGCAAACAATGTGACTGACAAGGTATTAATTTCTTTTTTTTTTTTTTAGTTTTTTATTTTTTAAATTTTAAAATCTTTAATTCTTACATGCATTCCCAAACATGAACCCCCCTCCCACCTCCCTCCCCATAACATCTCTCTGGGTCATCCCCATGCATCAGCCCCAAGCATGCTGTATTCTGAGTCAGGCATAGACTGGCGATTCAATTCTTACATGATAGTATACATGTTAGAATGCCATTCTCCCAAGTCGTCCCACCCTCTCCCTCTCCCTCTGAGTCCAAAAGTCCATTATACACATCTGTGTCTTTTTTCCTGTCTTGCATACAGGGTCGTCATTGCCATCTTCCTAAATTCCATATATATGTGTTAGTATACTGTATTGGTGTTTTTCTTTCTGGCTTACTTCACTCTGTATAATTGGCTCCAGTTTCATCCATCTCATCAGAACTGATTCAAATGAATTCTTTTTAATGGCTGAGTAATACTCCATTGTGTATATGTACCACAGCTTTCTTATCCATTCATCTGCTGATGGACATCTAGGTTGTTTCCATGTCCTGGCTATTATAAACAGTGCTGCAATGAACATTGGGGTACATGTGTCTCTTTCAATTCTGGTTTCCTCGTTGTGTATGCCCAGAAGTGGGATTGCTGGGTCATAAGGTAGTTCTATTTGCAATTTTTTAAGGAATCTCCACACTGTTCTCCATAGTGGCTGTACTAGTTTGCATTCCCACCAACAGTGTAGGAGGGGTCCCCTTTTCTCCACACCCTCTCCAGCATTTATTGCTTGCAGATTTTTGGATCGCAGCCATTCTGACTGGTGTGAAGTGGTACCTCATTGTGGTTTTGATTTGCATTTCTCTAATAATGAGTGATGTTGAGCATCTTTTCATGTGTTTGTTAGCCATCCGTATGTCTTCTTTGGAGAAATGTCTATTTAGTTCTTTGGCCCATTTTTTGATTGGGTCATTTATTTTTCTGGAGTTGAGCTGCAGAAGTTGCTTGTATATTTTTGAGATTAGTTGTTTGTCAGTTGCTTCATTTGCTATTATTTTCTCCCATTCAGAAGGCTGTCTTTTCACCTTGCTTATATTTTCCTTTGTTGTGCAGAAGCTTTTAATTTTAATTAGATCCCATTTGTTTATTTTTGCTTTTATTTCCAGAATTCTGGGAGGTGGATCATAGAGGATCCTGCTGTGATTTATGTCTGAGAGTGTTTTGCCTATGTTCTCCTCTAGGAGTTTTATAGTTTCTGATCTTACATTTAGATCTTTAATCCATTTTGAGTTTATTTTTGTGTGCGGTGTTAGAAAGTGATCTAGTTTCATTCTTTTACAAGTGGTTGACCAGTTTTCCCAGCACCACTTGTTAAAGAGATTGTCTTTACTCCATTGTATATTCTTGCCTCCTTTGTCAAAGATAAGGTGTCCATATGTGTGTGGATTTGTCTCTGGGCTTTCTATTTTGTTCCATTGATCTATACGTCTGTCTTTGTGCCAGTACCATACTGTCTTGATGACTGTGGCTTTGTAGTAGAGCCTGAAGTCAGGCAAGTTGATTCCTCCAGTTCCATTTTTCTTTCTCAAGATTGCCTTGGCTATTCGAGGTTTTTTGTATTTCCATACAAATCTTGAAATTATTTGTTCTAGTTCTGTGAAAAATGTGGCTGGTAGCTTGATAGGGATTGCATTGAATTTGTAAATTGCTTTGGGTAGTATACTCATTTTCACTATATTGATTCTTCCGATCCATGAACATGGTATATTTCTCCATCTATTAGTGTCCTCTTTGATTTCTTTCATCAGTGTTTTATAGTTTTCTATACATAGGTCTTTAGTTTCTTTAGGTAGATATATTCCTAAGTATTTTATTCTTTTCGTTGCAATGGTGAATGGAATTGTTTCCTTAATTTATTTTTCTACTTTCTCATTATTCATGTATAGGAATGCAAGGGATTTCTGTGTGTTGATTTTATACCCTGCAAATTTACTATATTCATTAATTAGCTCTAGTAATTTTCTGGTGGAGTCTTTAGGGTTTTCCATGTAGAGGATCATGTCATCTGCAAACAGTGAGAGTTTTACTTCTTCTTTTCCAATTTGGATTCCTTTTATTTCTTTTTCTGCTCTGATTGCTGTGGCCAAAACTTCCAGAACTATGTTGAATAGTAGCGGTGAAAGTGGACACCCTTGTCTTGTTCCTGACTTTAAGGGAAATGCTTTCAATTTTTCAGCATTGAGGATAATGTTTGCTGTGGGTTTGTCATATATAGCTTTTATTATGTTGAGGTATGTTCCTTCTATTCCTGCTTTCTGGAGAGTTTTTATCATAAATGGATGTTGAATTTTGTCAAAGGCCTTCTCTGCATCTATTGAGATAATCATATGGTTTTTATTTTTCAATTTGTTAATGTGGTGAATTACATTGATTGATTTGCGGATATTGAAGAATCCTTGCATCCCTGGGATAAAGCCCACTTGGTCATGGTGTATGATCTTTTTAATGTGTTGTTGGATTCTGATTGCTAGAATTTTGTTGAGGATTTTTGCATCTATGTTCATCAGTGATATTGGCCTGTAGTTTTCTTTTTTTGTGACATCTTTGTCAGGTTTTGGTATTAGGGTGATGGTGGCCTCATAGAATGAGTTTGGAAGTTTACCTTCCTCTGCAATTTTCTGGAAGAGTTTGAGGAGGATAGGTGTTAGCTCTTCTCGAAATTTTGGTAGAATTCAGCTGTGAAGCCGTCTGGACCTGGGCTTTTGTTTGCTGGAAGATTTCTGATTACCGTTTCAATTTCCGTGCTTGTGATGGGTCTGTTAAGATTTTCTATTTCTTCCTGGTTCAGTTTTGGAAAATTGTACTTTTCTAAGAATTTGTCCATTTCTTCCACGTTGTCCATTTTATTGGCATACAACTGCTGATAGTAGTCTCTTATGATCCTTTGTATTTCTGTGTTGTCTGTTGTGATCTCTCCATTTTCATTTCTAATTTTACTGATTTGATTTTTCTCTCTTTGCTTCTTGATGAGTCTGGCTAATGGTTTGTCAATTTTATTTATCCTTTCAAGGAACCAGCTTTTGGCTTTGTTGATTTTTGCTATGGTCTCTTTTGTTTCTTTTGCATTTATTCTTCTGCCCTAATTTTTAAGATTTCTTTCCTTCTACTAACTCTGGGGTTCTCCAATTCTTCCTTTTCTAGTTGCTTTAGTTGTAGTGTTAGGTTATTTATTTGACTTTTTTCTTGTTTCTTGAGGTATGCCTGTATTGCTATGAACTTTCCTCTTAGCACTGCTTTTATAGTGTCCCACAGGTTTTGGGTTGTTGTGTTTTCATTTTCATTCGTTTCTATGCATATTTTGATTTCTTTTTTGATTTCTTCTCTGATTTGTTGGTTATTCAGAAGTGTGTTGTTCATCCTCCATATGTTGGAATTTTTAATAGTTTTTCTCCTGTAATTGAGATCTAATCTTAATGCATTATGGTCAGAAAAGATGCTTGGAATGATTTTGATTTTTTTGAATTTATCAAGTTTAGATTTATGGCCTAGGATGTGATCTATCCTGGAGAAGGTTCCATGAGCACTTGAAAAAAAGGTGAAATTCATTGTTTTGGGGTGAAATGTCCTATAGATATCAATTAGGTCTAACTGATCTAATGTATCATTTAAAGTTTGCGTTTCTTTGTTAATTTTCTGTTTAGTTGATCTTTCCATAGGTGTGAGTGGGGTATTAAAGTCTCCCACTATTATTGTGTTATTGTTGATTTCCCCTTTCATACTTGTTAGCATTTGTCTTACATATTGCGGTGCTCCTATATTGGGTGCATATATATTTATAATTGTTATATCTTCTTCTTGGATTGTTCCTTTGATCATTATGTAGTGGCCTTCTTTGTCTCTTTTCACAGCCTTTGTTTTAAAGTCTATTTTATCGGATATGAGTATTGCCACTCCTGCTTTCTTTTGGTCTCTATTTGCGTGGTATATCTTTTTCCAGCCCTTCACTTTCAGTCTGTATGTGTCCCTTGTTTTGAGGTGGGTCTCTTGTAAGCAGCATATAGAGGGGTCTTGTTTTTGTAACCATTCGGCCAGTCTTTGTCTTTTGGTTGGGGCGTTCAACCCATTTACGTTTAAGGTAATTATTGATAAGTATGATCCCGTTACCATTTACTTTATTGTTTTGGGTTCAGGTTTATACACCTTTTTCGTGTTTCCTGTCTAGAGAATATCCTTTAGAATTTGTTGGAGAGCTGGTTTGGTGGTGCTGAATTCTCTCAGCTTTTGCTTGTGGGTAAAGCTTTTGATTTCTCCTTCATATTTGAATGAGATCCTTGCTGGGTACAGTAATCTGGGCTGTAGGTTATTGTCTTTCATCGCTTTAAGTATGTCTTGCCATTCCCTCCTGGCCTGAAGAGTTTCTATTGAAAGATCAGCTGTTATCCTTATGGGAATCCCCTTGTGTGTTATTTGTTGTTTTTCCCTTGCTGCTTTTAATATTTGTTCTTTGTGTTTGATCTTTGTTAATTTGATTAATATGTGTCTTGGGGTGTTTTGCCTTGGGTTTATCCTATTTGGAACTCTCTGTGTTTCTTGGACTTGGGTGATTATTTCCTTCCCCAGTTTAGGGAAGTTTTCAACTATTATCTCCTCAAGGATTTTCTCATGATCTTTCTTTCTGTCTTCTTCTTCTGGGACTCCTATAATTCGAATGTTGGAGCGTTTCATATTGTCCTGGAGGTCTCTGAGATTGTCCTCATTTCTTTTAATTCGTTTTTCTTGTTTCCTCTCTGATTCATTTATTTCTACCATTCTATCTTCTATTTCACTAATCCTATCTTCTGCCTCCGTTATTCTACTATTTGTTGCCTCCAGAGTATTTCTGATCTCATTTATTGCGTTATTCATTATATTTTGACTCTTTTTATTTCTTCTAGGTCCTTGTTAAACCTTTCTTGCATCTTCTCAATCCTTGTCTCTAGCCTATTTATCTGTGATTCCATTTTGATTTCAAGATTTTGGATCATTTTCACTATCAATATTCGGAATTCCTTCTCCGGTAGATTCCCTACTTCTTCCTCTTTTGTTTGGTTTGGTGGGCAACTCTCCTGTTCCTTTACCTGCTGAGTATTCCTCTGTCTCTTCATCTTGGTTATATTGCTGCATTTGGGGTGGCCTTTTTATATTCTGGTAATTTGTGGAGCTCTCTTTATTATGGAGCTTCCTCACTTTGGGTGGGGTTCTATCAGTGGCTTGTCAAGGTTTCCTGGTTAGGGAGGCTTGTGTTGGAGTTTTGGTGGGTGGAGCTGGGTTTCTTCTCTCTGGAGTGCAGTGGAGTGACCCGTAATGGGTTATGAGACATCAAAGGTTTGGGGATAATTTTGAGCTGCCTGTATATTGAAGCTCAGGGGAGTGTTCCTGTGTTGCTGGAGAATTTGCGTGGTATGTCTTGTTTTGGAACTTGTTGGCCCTTGGGTGGAGCTTGGTTTCGGTGTAGGTATGAAGGCATTTGATGAGCTCCTATTGCTTAATGTTCCCTGAATTCAAGAGTTCTCTAATGTTTTCAAGCTTTGGATTTAAGCCTTCTGCTTCTGGTTTTCAGTTTTATTTTTACAGTAGCCTCTAGACTTCTCCATCTATACAGCACCGATGAGAAAACATCTAGGTTAAAGATGAAAAGTTTCTCCACATTGAGGGACACTCAGAGAGGTTCACTGAGTTACAAGGAGAAGAGAAGATGGAGGGGGTAGTTAGAGGTAACTGGAATGAGATGCGGTGAGATCAAAAGAGGAGAGAGCAAGCTAGCCAGTAGTCACTTCCTTATGTGCGCTCTATAGTCTGGACCGCTCAGAGGTATTTACAGAGTTATATGGGGCAGAGGAGAGGGAGGAAGTAGACAGAGGTGACCAGGAGGTTAAGAGAGAGGAATGAGTAGGAGAGAGACAAATCCTGGCAGTAACCAGTTCCTTAGGTGTTCTCCACCATCTGGAGATGGTGTTCTCCACCACAGAGTTGGATAGAGAAGAGATGGGGGAGAAAGAGACAGAGGCCACCTGGTGGAGAAAAAGGAGAGTCCAGAGGAGGAGAGAGCGGTCAAGCCAGTAATCTCGCTCTCAGGTAAACTTGGGTAGTGAAGTTTGGGTTTTTAAATGTACAAAATTGACAACAAAAACCTAAGAGCAAAGATTAAAAATCTAGAGTAGAGGTTGGATTTTCAAAGATGCAATATTAAAGAAAAGCAGAAGGAAAAAGGAAGAAAGAAAAAAAAGAATTATTAAAAAACAAACAAACAAACAAACAAAAAACCACCAACAACCATCCAAAGACTATATATGGTGTTTGCCTTAGGAAAAAAAAAAGTCTTTTTTTTTGAATAGTAATAATAGGTTATAGAAATAAAAATTAGAGGAGAAATAGAAGACTTAACAATTAAAAAAAAGTTAGAAAGAAAAAAGAAAAAAAAAGCAAAAAAAAAAAAAAAAAAAAGGAATGATTTTAAAAATAGTAAAAATATAACTGGCCCTTCTCTGATGTTATGGGCCGTGTGGGATCACTTCCAAGGTGGTTCCCTCTGTTTAACTTCTTCTGTTTGCTGGTTTTTTAGGCTCACTAGTTCAGTCGCGCTGTGGGGAGGGGGGATGCTGCAAACAAATAGCACTGTCGTGTGCACACAGTATCTCAGCCCCGCCTTACCTGTCCTTTCTCACGGCGCACAAACCGCTCCGGCTCTAGGATGCTCAGCCGGGAACCGTCTGGGGCCAGCCCTAGGCTGCGTGCACTTCCCCGGTCCAAGCCGCCCAGGTTCAGTGCTCAGGCAGCCCTCAAAGGCAAAAATTCAGCTGGGACTGTGCTTTGTGCCCTTCCCAGGTCCGAGTTGCTCAGGAGTTTGGTGAGCGCGATCACCGCAGCTTGTCACCTTTTCTGCCGCTGCTGCTCAGCTTTCTGGGTGGACCGCTGGCGCCCCCCGTGAGGCAGATTGTGACTGTCCAGCACCCCCAGAAGTCTTAGCAAAGGACCCTGCTTGCAGTTAGGTAAGTAAAGTCTCTCGGGTCTGCAATTGCCCCTTTCCAGTCCTTACGGCTCTGGCTGCCTGTCCCCGGCGGGGGATGCTCTGCAGCCGGCTTTTTCCGTTCCGTCCTTTGTTCTGTGCTCGGTCCTGGCGGTGTCTTATGTTCGAGCTTTTCGCGTGGTAGCTATCCCACAGTCTGGTTTGCTAGCCCAAGTTAGATCGTTCTGGTTGTGCGTGGGGCATTCCTGCCTGATTCTTACAAAGCACTGCAGCCCGCGCCTCCCGTGCGTCCAGGCCCTGCCCCCACTTCCCAATGGCGGATGCAGGCGTCTGTGCTACTTTTCCGCTGGGGGAGTTACTGTTGGGCTTGTAATCTGTTGGTTTTAATTATTTATCTATTTTTCCTTCCTGTTATGTTGCCCTCTGTGTTTCCAAGGCTTGCCACAGACTCGGCAGGGAGAGTGTTTCCTGGTGTTTGGAAACCTCTCTTCTTAAAATTCCCTTCCCGGGACGGGCTTCCCTTCCCGGGACAGAGCTCCCTCCCCACCTCCTTTGTCTCCTTTCTCCGTCTTTTATATTTTTTCCTACCTGTTTTTGAAGACAATGGTCTGCTTTTCTGGTTGCCTGATGTCCTCTGCCAGCCTACAGAAGTTGTTTTGCGGAGTTTGCTCAGCGTTGAAATGTTCTTTTGAGGAATTTGTGAGGGAGAAAGTGGTCTTCCCATCCTATTCCTCTGCCATCTTTCCCTCCAACCGGTATTAATTTCTAAAATGTACAAACAGTTCAAACAGCTCAGTACAAAAAAAAAAAAAAACCCAATCGGAAAATGGGCAAAAGACCTAAAGAGACATTTTTCTAAAGAACATATACATATGGTCGATATGCACATGAAAAGATGCTCAACATCACTAATTAAGAGAAATGCAAATCAAAACAATGAAGCACCACCTCACAGTGGTCAGAATGGCCTTCATTAAACAGTCTACAAATAACAATTCTGGAGATGGCGTGGAGAAGAGGGAACTCTTCTACACTGTTGGTGGAAATATAAATTGGTGCAGCCACTAAATAAAACAGTATAAAAATTCCTCAAAAACCTAAAAAAAAAAATACCTATGATCCAGAAACCCCACTCCTATGCATATATCCAGATAAAATAATAACTGGAAAAAATACCGACACCCCTATGTTCACAGCAGCACTATTTACAATAGCCAAGACATGACAACAGCCTAAATATCCATTGATGGAGGGATTAAGAAGATATATATACATGGACATACACACATACACATATGCACACATGCACATACATGTATACACAAAATGGAATATTACTCAATCATAAAAAAGAATGAAATCATGTCATTTGCAGCAACATGAATGGACCTAAAGATTATCATACTAAATGGAGTCAGAAAGTGAAAGACAAATATCATACGACATCACTTACATGTAGAATCTAGAATGACACAAATGAACTTACATACAAAATGAACAGACTCACAGACATATATATATGTATATGTGTATGTACATGCATGCGCACACACACACACACACATATATATATATAATTGAATCATTTTGCTGTATACCAGAAACTAACACAACATTGTAAATCAACTGTAGGCTTCCCTGGTGTCTCAGACAGTAAAGAATCTGGCCACAATGCAGCAGACCCAGGTTGGGCTATAAACCCAGTTCATGGGCCTATAAAGAGTCAGACACGATTGAGTGACTAACACTTTCAACTATGTGTATGTGTGTGTTAGTGGCTCAGTTGTGTCTCAAAGAGAGACCCCATGGGCTGTAGTCCACCAGGCTCCTCTGTCCATGGAATTCTCCAGGCAGGAATACTGGAGTGGGTAGCCATTCCCTTCTCCAGGGAATTTTTTAAAAAGCTGCTGATAAATAAAACCACTCAGTAAGCCACCTGGGACTCCCTGATGGTTCAGTTGGTAAAGAATCTTCCTGCAAAGCAGGAGACCTGGGTTTGATCCCTGGGTCAGGAAGATCCTCTAGAGAAGCAAATGATAGCCCACTCCAGTATTCTTGCCTGGAGAATTCCATGAACAGAGGAGTCTGATGGGCTACAGTGCATGGGATCACAAAGAGTCAGACACAACTGAGTGACTAACACTTTCACTTTCTTTACCATCTGACCCACCAGGGAAGCCAACACTTTCAACTATACGTCAATAAAACACATTTTTTTAATTAAAAAAATAAATATGAGAAGATCTTTTTAAAAAAGATTCATTCCTCTTTATCAATATCTTTTTCAAATGATAATTGCTCAGTAACATTTCCTAGGAATAACTACCTAAGAGATTCATCTCCAAAGCTTACTATAGGAAACACAGAGTTGCTGAGATAAAATAATATGCTCAAAAAAACACTATAATCTTTAAAAGGAACTACACATGAGGCCTTCATGTTTCCATGAGTATTTTCACAAGTAACATATGCAGTCCTTAGTAGAAACATAATAAAGCATCTATTAAAGTTCAAAACATTGAAGTGTTTAAAATATGAATGGGCATGAATGCAATTCAGACCAAGCTAGAATTTATTTTTGTGCATTCTGTAAAATAGAATTTGATAAGCAAAAAATACTATAAACATGGCAAATACTTAGCATACTTAACTGTGAAGGGCAGCAAACAACTTTTAAAGCACCACAGTATCAATAGCTTTATATTAAAAGAATTAATACAGGTAAAATCTGATTGAAAAGCAAAATTGGACACCTATATGAATGCTCTGTTCCATTCTCCCCTTCTCAGTCAGCGGTTATTCATTATAGCCCAAAGTTGTAAAGCTATATTTCTTCTGAAATATACTATAATTCAGATTTTACACCCAGTTGTTGTGACCTTCCTTTCAGTTACTGTGAGTTAGTGAGGTTTTAAACCATTCTTTATCACATAAATATTATAAACAGTATTTGGACCTACAACTATTCCTCCACACTAGAGAACTGGGTGCTGGAAGGGTCTCGAAAGGGAAGACATAGTTTCACTACATCATCTTTGCACTGCTTGGATTCTTTCCATGAATATAAATAACTTTTCCAATTAAAAAAAACTGCTGGTTAATAAAACCATAAAGTAATCTAATTTCATAATTTTATTGTGCATAGTCCATTATGGATTACAAACCGCAGTAAGCATGCACACCTAGCTTTTATTAGCATTATATCTGAAAAAGTATTTGTTGTACATAACTATCATTTATTACACTTTATGACTATAAAAGCAAAGCATTCATAGACTAAATACAAATAGTGATTAATAAAAGCATTTTTTTCTTGACAGTGTTAAATAGCTAATAAAATATCAAAACTTCATTGATTTCCATTAAAATTAAAATTCATTTAATGGACTCATGGTTAAGACCACTACACAATTGTTTCAATGGGTCTTTGGAAGTCAGATAAGGATGCATGAATTCTTTCAAATGTCATATGTCCCACATATTTTCTGCAGAATGTTAAAAATGGCAAACAGTGGTGTAATGAAGTGTAACCTCCCATTATTTCAGCATGGTTCATCATTATATCACTGAAGCAAGGACACTGCCTTATAAAATCTACTAGCTCCCTCCAATTTACATTTAGAGTTACAGAAAATTAAATAAGAGATGTAATTAGGTTGTTCTTGTGAAAAAAAAAATCTAAGAAGCACTGTCTTTTCAAGGCCTCCCTTTGCAAACATTAATGCTTTATCCCTCAAACATGCTGTCCCTGTCAACACTGGGTTGGGAGCTGGGAGAATCTGACAAATTGGCACTAAAGTAGACATTTCAGAAATGAGATCAGCTCTGGGAACCTGGCAAACTATAGAGAAAATTCCATTTTCTTCTTACCTATTTCTTTCCATTTAAATTTGGAGACTATTCTAGAATACCAATTCTTATAAAACAGCTAAGGAGAAAATTATTCACATCCTATACAGGTTCTTGTCATGCCTGAAGAGTAGCTCTATCTGCAGTAAGGATTTCTGTAATTGGAAGAGAGTTGTGTGTCAGTTGATTATTGATATATAGGTTTAAAGCAATTCCTATCAAAATCCCCACAAGGCTTTCTGTAGATATAGACAAGGTCATTCCAAAAATTATACAGAAAATCAAAGAAACTAAAATAACTAAAATAATTTTGAAGAAGAAGAAAGTGGGAAGAATCAGTTTATCCCATTTTGATACTTTTAGCTACAGTCTAGCTTGTGGTAGAGGGATAGACACATAGATCATTATAATAAATGAAGACACATTGATAAACAGGATCAGAAATTGGAGCAAGAGCTCAGAGGCCAGACCCAACAGAGGCACAAGGCACATGGAGGCTGGCACAGGAGCAGCAGCTAGATTGGAGGGTGGCAGGACCAGCCCGAGGAGGAGGGCTGGTTGGTACATCCTTTTGGAGCCTTGACAGACAACACTTGCCTCACACGAAGACCTCAGTCCCCAACACTTACAAAATCTTCCTCAAATATTGTTTCTGACTCACACTTTGACAAGGATGGAAGTTTCACAGAAAGAGTTTGCCTGGGGCCACAGCCACAGAGAGAAAAAGAGCCAAGCCAAGATGGTGACTACAAACTGACTTTGAGAATCCTCAGCTGTGGGCAGATTCCATACTGAGGGTGGGAAAATCTTGCTTGCTTTTTGGTTTGCAGGTGCATGTCTGAGTGTATTTTGGGGGTGGGTGAAGTGAATTACTTGAGTGGTGATTATATTTTCTGTTAAAATTATTCATAAACTGAAAAACGTATCCTTTAGATATTTTGTTTAAGCTTAAACTCTTAAATTCAAAACAAGTTAGTTGTCAAGAAGTGAAATATTGTTAGTGAAATTCAATTTATACCAGTTGGAATGAAAAAATTTCAGAGTCCCAAAGCTATACAATGCATATGTCTCTCTATATATTACACCTTAAGTGATAAAGAAAGTCTAAGTTTTTCAAGGTAATCAGTTCTCCACTTCCTTATCAGGAGGGTGTGCTATATTTAGAACAACTGACTTGGATTCAGCAGCATCAACAGGTGCAACCCTCTCTAAGTATGTCCATTGGTAGATTCTTTTTTTTTTTTTTTAATAAATCAACCCAAAGTTTATAACAGTTGCTCTGGAAACAGTTAACACAGTTTTTTGTTTGTTTGTTTGTTTTTACAATGAAAAACTATCTAACTCTGAACATACTATACATGGCAATTAGAAGTTGTCATGGTAAGAAAAATACACAGCCAACTTTCTGCAACCAACACATAAATAGTAAGGGAAATGTAAGGACAAAGGTGGGGTTTGTTTTTATTATAAAATAAAAAAATAAAATAACTCCTCAGGAATCTTAACAAAAGAAGGGAATATTTCACAGTCAGAGAACAGACACCAAGATACAAAATTACAATGGTTTGGACTCCACACCTATCCCATCTCCTCCAGAGCAGAGATGGGGAGGAGACAGCTGAAACAAACAAGCAATTTTGTAAATCAAAGACTTAGAAACCCTACAAATATGATTAAAATACAAACTTCTGTTTTGCTTTTTTTAAAAATAAATATTAATATATCAAAAGGCCTGCTTTAGTGACATGCTAGCTCCACCAGAAAATAACCCCATTACTCCCTTGTCAGTAACATGCTCAGGTTGACCAGTCAACTCATATTTCCAAATCCCTGTGTGTATAAGTATGTGTGTATCTTTTAAACCAAAGCCCTGGGGCTCAGGTGATAGCTGCTGTTATCATGGGCTTCCACCTATTAACCAACAAATGTCAGCCTCCCCAAAAGGGTGACCAGGGCACAGAGAAGCCCTGAAGTGGTAGTGAGGGAATAAGTCCCAAACAGCCAACTTTTCCAGCACAGCCTTCCCTACCCACACCCCTACTCAAAAGGAGATCCTTATTCCTAACCAGACTACTCAGCTCAAATTTGGACTGCCTGTAACCAGAATGGCTTTTTCTGCCTAAAGAGAAAACACACATTTATCTGCACACCCATCCATATATATAATTTTTTTGTTGTTTTTACATCTAAATATAAAATACTACTTTGCTTTGTGTTATAAATGGAGGACCACACCAGAAGATCTAAAGCGTTTTCCTAACTGACTTCCCATCCTTCCTTTTCCCCTAATTCTCACCTTTAATAGAAAATCGGTTACAACATTTTAAGTAGTGGAACTTCCCAATCAGTAGATTCCTTCAGTTCAGCTCAGTCGCTCAATCGTATATGACTCTTTGCGACCCCATGAATCGCAGCACTCTAGGCCTCCCTGTCCATCACCATCTCCCGGAATTCACTCAGATTCACATCCATCGAGTCAGTGATGCCATCTAGCCATCTCATCCTCTGTCGTCCCCTTCTCCTCCTGCCCCCAATCCCTCCCAGCATCAGAGTCCTTTCCAATGAGTCAATTCTTCACATGAGGTGGCCAAAGTCCTGGAGTTTCAGCTTTAGCATCATTCCTTCCAAAGAACACCAAGGGATGATCTCCTTCAGAATGGACTGGTTGGATCTCCTTGCAATCCAAGGAACTCTCAAGAGTCTTCTCCAACACCACAGTTAAAAGCATCCATTCTTTGGCACTCTTCACAGTCCAACTCTCACATCCATACATGACCACTGGGAAAATCATAGCCTGGACTAGATGGACCCTTGCTGGCAAAATAATGTCTCTGCTCTTCAATATGCTATCTAGGATGGTCATAACTTTTCTTCCAAGGAGTAAGCGTCTTTTAATTTCATGGCTGCAGTCATCATCTGCAGTGATTTTGGAGCCCCCAAAAATAAAGTCTGACACTGACACTGTTTCCACGTTTCCCCATCTATTTCCCATGAAGTGATGGGACCAGATGCCATGATCTTCGTTTTCTGAATGTTGAGTTTTAAGCCAACTTTTTCACGCTCCACTTTCACTTTCACCAAGAGACTTTTTAGTTCCTCTTCACTTTCTGCCATAAGGGTGGTGTCATCTGCATATCTGAGGTTATTGATATTTCTCCTGGCAATCTTGATTCCAGCTTGTGTTTCTTCCAGCCCAGTGTTTTTCATGATGTACTCTGCATAGAATTTAAATAAGCAGGGTGACAATATACAGCCTTGACATATTCCTTTTCCTATTTGGAATCAGTCTGTTGTTCCACGTCCAGTTCTAATTGTTGCTTCCTGACCTGCATACAGATTTGTCAAGGGGCAGGTCAGGTGGTCTGCTATTCCCATCTCTTTCAGAATTTTCCATAGTTTATTGTGATCCACACAGTCAAAGGCTTTGGCATAGTCAATAAAGTAGAAAGAGATGTTTTTCTGGAACTCTCTCGCTTTTTTGATGATCCAGCAGATGTTGGCCATTTGATCTCTGGTTCCTCTGCCTTTTCTAAAACCAGCTTTAATATCTGGAAGTTCATAGTTCATGTATTGCTGAAGTCTGACTTGGAGAATTTTGAGCATTACTTTACTAGCATGTGAGATGAGTGCAATTGTGTGGTAGTTTGAGCATTCTTTGGCATTGCCTTTCTTTGGGATTAGAATTATAACTGACCTTTTCCAGTCCTATGGTCACTGCTGAGTTTTCCAAATTTTCTGGTATATTGAGTTCATCACTTTCACAGCATCATATTCTAGGATTTGAAATAGCTCTTCTGGAATTCCATCACCTCCACTAGCTTTGTTCATAGTGATGCTTTCTAAGGCCCACTTGACTTCATATTCCAGGATGTCTGGGTCTAGTGAGTGATCACACCATCGTGATTATCTTAGTCATGAAGATCTTTTTTGTACTGTTCTTCTGTGTATTCTTGCCACCTCTTCTTTATATCTTCCGCTTCGGTTAGGTCCATACCATTTCTGTCCTTTATCGAGCCCATATTTGATTGAAATAGACTTCTCAGGCATCTCTTAATGTTGTTTGTTTCTCAGACAACTTAAGTGGCTCTATAGTGGCTCTAAAATTCAAAGATAACTCCCAGCCTCAAGTCTGAAGGTGTACCACTACAGACACACTACCAACTCACATTTTAGTTACAGATTCCTGTTCATTCTATCACACCACATCCCTCATCTTTGATCTTTGGTACAGGATTCATCTTCTATAGGTTTTACACTATCTCTAACTATTCTGCTATTTAACAATACTTAAAACCTGTCACTATAGATACATAGATATCATAGTAGGTTTTACTACTACTACTACAGATACTGCTGCTGCTGCTAAGTCTCTTCAGTCATGTCCAACTCTGTACAACCCCATAGACGGCAGCCCTCGGCCATAAAAAGATGAAATTTTACCATCTGCAACTATATGATTGCACCTTGAAAGTATCAAGCTAAGTGAATTAAGTCAGATGGAGAAAGAAAAACACTGTATGATTTCACTCATGTGTGGAATATAAAAAACAAGCAAACAAAACAAAAATAAATAAATAAATGGAGGAACCAAACAAAAAGAAACACACAGATGCAGAGAACAGAGTAGCGGTTATCAGAGGGAAAGGGGGAGTTGGGAGAAAGGGGTAAAGGGGCTCAACTCTATGATGATGAACAGAAACTTAACTTTTGGAGTGTGCACACTGTAGTGTATACAGAAGTCAAAATATAAAGCTGTACACATGGGGGGAAAAAAAAAAACCCTTTCAGAGCTGCCCACTAATTTTAGAATAAAGGACAAATCTTGATTGTGATCTTCAATACCATAAATTGTATCTGGCTTCCAATTCATTCTTTAGTCTCAACTCCCCACTAGTTTCTTCCTTGCTCTAGTCATGCCAACTAGATGGGGTTTCTTTCCATTTCTTGAGTATACCACTGGTTTCTATTGTCTCTAGATTTCCCGTCTGCTCTGAGCTCTGTCTGAAAAGTGTTCTCTCTCCTTTTGAACTTCAACTTCATTTCCTCAGAAAAGCTTTTCCTGATGCCTTTATGGTCAGATGGCCAGCTTGAGAAATAGTACAAATAGCAACAGCAATGATAGCAGCCACAACCACAATAACACCACATAATATTTATTGGATATTCCTGTGCAGCAGACTCTGTTCTCAACATTCTGTACATATTTATCAATTCATCTTTAAAATAGTCTAAAGAAACAGATACCATTATTGTCCCATTTTATAGATAAGGACTCTGCAGTTAATGTAAAATTCAATGGAGGGCTCATGGCTAGGAATTGAAGAGCTGAGCTTCAAATCACAGCAGCCTGATCCAGGTCCCATGCTCTTAACAAATGGCACACCATTGATACCTCATCTTTCTAAGAAAATATAACAATTATTTTTATTTCAGTGAGATGGAAATTCCAGGATATTAAGAGATAAAGATTCCTCAGATTTCCTAGGTCCTTACTCCTGTTAAACAATATCAAGTTGAAAACTATTTGTGTTGCTTACAGCCTCCTACCTGAAAGTGAGGGTCTTTAATTATCCAGTTTCATATGCTCCCACAGTAGGTGTGATTCACTGGTTCTTAGGATGTGTCACAGAAGGGTTCCCCATCCTGAAAAGTACATGTTACAATATTCCTACACTACCATATATAAAATAGATAACCAACTAGGACCTACTGTATAGCCCAGGGAACTACATTCAATATTTTGTAATAACCTATAATAGAAGAGAATGTTAAAAAAAGTATATGTGTATACACAAATATGTATGACTGAATCACTTTGCCGTATGCCTGAAACTAACACATTACAAATCAACTATATTTCAACAAAAATTTTAAAAACTTCTCCCCCCAGATGCAATGTGCAGAAGTGGGGAGATTATTACAGTGATCCCAGAAAGCAGAGTTGGCACTGCAATCTAAAAGAACTTCAGTAAAACTGCTGCTGCTGCTGCTAAGTCACTTCAGTCGTGTCCGATTCTGGGCGACCCCATAGACAGCAGCCCACCAGGCTCCCTTGTCCCTGAGATTCTCAAGGCAAGAACACTGCAGTGGGTTGCCATTTCCTTCTCCTATGCATGAAAGTGCAAAGTGAAAGTTAAGTCACTCAGTTGTGTCCGACTCTTAGCAACCCCATGGACTGTAGCCCACCAGGCTCCTCCATCCATGGGATTTTCCAGGCAAGAGTAGCGGAGGAGGGTGCCATTGCCTTCTCTGTCAGTAAGACTAAAGAGATGTAGAAATGAATTCTATAACTACTGAAGGAAAAGAATCAAGAAAACTTCAGGAGTGATTAGATGTGACTCCAAGATTTCTGGCAGAGGCAGGTCACTGCCTGTGTAGATGTACATACAGGATTTAGATGGTGTGTGTACATATGCACAGGATCATTACACATGCCCTCTTTCTAAGTCCCTTTTGTTTAACTTTTTATAATTAGACATTAAGATGTTCAAAGCCAGAATTTTTTCCCTTTTGGAACTCCAATAATATGCAGTAGAAAGGTCTCTACCCAAGGATTCATTCAATATTTACACAGTAAGTTCCTATCAGAATCTTGGGCTTCCTTGCTGAGTTCTGACCCTTAGGAAGCTTCCAAGGGAAAGTTCAGTTCAGTACTTTTTAATGATCTAGTTATAAAGCTTGGATTTGGCCTTTCTCCTGCACTTGCTTCCTGTGCTTTTTAGTGACTTCCAATATCTCACCTTCATCTTTTGGAAGATGGAATGAATCCCAACATCACTGGTCCACATCATCTGAAAATATAATTCAAGCATAAAGAGCAGTCCTCTGAAATTAAACTGACTTCAAAAAATAACAGTCTTTCCCTGTGCTATCAACAGTTAATACTACTTTCAGAAAAAGATTCTACCTTGCTTCCCTATTATTTTGGTATTCCACTATTTTTTGAAAATAATAGCCAGACGTTCAATATACTGTATGGCCACAGGGGGAATTTAGCTAGAATTCAGACTTTCATGCATGAGCACCAAAGAAAGCATGAGGGGTTTCAGCAGAGTGAAGGCCAGTCCTTTCCAAATTAAGGAGCATAAATCAAGATTAGGTAAAGTAAGTTTCCACTAGCCCCATGAATAGTATTGCTATGCCCTGAAACATTCAGATCACTGAACACTGAAAGGAACAGAGCCCTGAATTATTACTGATGAAATGGTTATAAAAAGGAATTGCCCAGTGGGATCTATATTTTTGTTCCTGTCTCTCCATGTTCTGCACAGTTTCCATAATGAGAGCTCTCAAAGGCAAGGACCAAAAGCCCAATCTGATGAGGAAACAGCTTCTGATTCCACCACACCATTTTCCCTGATTTCTCTGATAGGCAGTTGATTTCCACATATACAGCTTTTTTTAAGATGCTCCTTTCACAGAATAATGAATCACATGCCATGCTTCTAGTATGATATTAATAGTTTTGCAGAAATCCATGCACCAGTCATTGTTTTCTTAAGCATATTCTAGGTTCAACTATGATGACTGGCAAGAGGACCTCTTAATCAGAAGTGTCTTTAATTACAGTAAAGAGAATGCTCTCCTACAGATCAGGGCATTTCACCACGTAGCGTTGCAATGTGTCACTCTATTGTCCATAATAAAAAGAATTTCTGTCGGATTGTGCTACACTTTAGGGCATATGGTAAAGACATTTTATGAAAGATTTGGCAATAATGTACTCTTACTGTGCCTAAATATATTCAGTCTAATATTTTGAAAAACCTCTTTATCTTGAGTAGGGCTACCAGAGTGTTCCCAAATGTAACACTTAAATAGTTTGAGTATAGTTAGCAGTCCAAGGATATAAATGCTACAAAAACATCTCAGTTTTTAAGAATTTGTATTAATTTTTAGAATTGTTTTTATCTTAAATGTTCTCTTTTATTATATGATTTCTCTTCTGTGGTTGGAAACTTTTAAAATATTTTATTACATATGATATAAATGGCAGGAAATTTGAATACAGTCTACACAATATTGGAAATGAAATGTCAATGATTCATATCATGCATTATCTTTAAGATACAAGGATACACTGAATTGATGCAACCAAGAGAGTAACATTAATGGTTTAACCTGGAAATGTTATGATGGAGTCCCAACTTCTATGGAGGAAAGTGGAAGGATAATTCTTTTTTTTTTTTAACATGAAAACCTCAATTAGGAAGCTACTCATTCCCTCCAAGAAGTATTTTAAATACCCTTCTTTTTTGTTGTAACACAGTAGAGAACAAAGGAACTGGACATATAGGCCAATAATAAGGCAGCTTACTTTAAATAACAGAGCTGAAGCCTAAAAGGGAATTCACAAACAAATTAAAATAGTGAAACAGCACCAATTTTGTGGGAAGCCATTCTCCTTAAGGGAAACACTGAGCACATGTAAAAGTAGATGAAACTGCAGTAATGGTTGCGATATAAACTGTAACTAATCAGCTCAGGCCAGTTTTATATAAGAGCCATTTTAAAAGTCAATGGAACTAGGAAATTTTTTAAAATAATTAAAAACATAAATAATCAAAGAAATAAAAGTTATCATATATTGAGTATTTACGTATTTTAAATGTACTGCATGGGTTAATCCACAAAATAAACCTAGGAGCAACTGCTTATATAGTGCCCAATTTATAAAAGAAGAAATTGATGTTTAGAATGTCAAAGAATTTGCCAAGGATAAGTGAAGTGAAGTGAAGTGGCTCAGTCATGTCTGACTCTTTGCAACCCCACGGACTGTAGCCTACCAGGCTTCTCAGTCCATGGGATTTTTCAGGCAAGAGTACTGGAGTGGGTTGCCATTTCCTTCTCCAGGGGATCTTCCCGACCCAGGGATCGAACCCAGGTCTCCCACATTGGAGGCAGACGCTTTACCCACTGAGCCACCAGGGAAGGACAAGGATAACTAAGTGGTAAAAATAAGATTTTGACCCAATTAGAATGACTCCTGTTATCAGGCTCTTTATCATCGATCTAAGGAGAAACTAGTCCATTCTAAAGGAGATCAGTCCTAGGTGTTCTTTGGAAGGACTGATGCTAAAGCTGAAACTCCAATACTTTGGCCACCTCATGCAAAGAGTTGACTCATTGGAAAAGACTCTGATGCTGGGAGGGATTAGGGGCAGGAGGAGAAGGGGACAACAGAAGATGAGATGGCTGGATGGCATCCCCGACTCAATGGACATGAGTTTGGATGAACTCCGGGAGTTGGTGATGGACAAGGAGGCCTGGCGTGCTGCAATTCATGGGGTCGCAAAGAGTCGGACACGACTGAGTGACTGAACTGAACTGAACTGAAGGAGAAACAGTGTCCAGTAAAGCAGATTATTCTCCTGATGGTTTTCACCAACTTCTTAATAAGAGTGAGTTTAATTAATGATTCCAGCTTACACTGCAGTCTCAGTAAATAATGTTCATAATTTCTGTATAACCTTATGCTTAAATTTCTAGAATATGTGTCTAGTAACTATGGAGTAAGAATGTGGTAATTCTCAAACATTCTTTTTTCTTAGTAAAAAATTAAGTGTTAATTTCACTCTCAGACCCCATATAAATACAGTCATGTAAATATAGAGTAATTTTACAAGATATAATTCAATCAGAGAGTATTCAATGTTACAGAAATGCTGACCACAGCTACAACTGATGTCATTTTTATTGGTGGCAAAGTTGCACGAGTTTTATAGCAATTTTTACTAATAATTTATTTTATATCTAGGTATTTGTGCTTTCCTTGTGTATGACGATCATTTTTTCCATCTAAATATTTATACAAAAGACTTACTTGTTTGCATATGCATAAACACACACATCCACACTTCCATGCTTGCTTCAGATATGTAAACAAGAACACAGAGCTACCAGGTTTTTTGTGTGTGTGTAATTTCAAGGCTACTGTGGTTGAACAGCTACTTTGATAGCTTAGCAGTTAAATTCATGTAGTGTCAGCAACTGCCCAAGCTATGATGATATAAGGGCACTAATGATATTATATTCACTGAACTGCCATAATAAGTTTCCAGAGAAATATAACTTAATTGGCAGCCTATTATCAGAGTACGTATATAGGTGCTCTGGAGTTTGGAATGTGCTCATTGAAGACAAGGTAATTGAGGCACCAGGTGATTTGAGCAACTGTGATTAGAATCATCTGTGTGCAATGTGCAGCCAGTAAGAACATGTATAGAAAAGAATCCTTTTTATGAGACATTTAACTGCTGAGACGTCTGAATAATTTTGCTATTCTTTTACCTTGTTCACTTCATCCAAATGCAAGTTGGAAATAGTTTAGGCAAATATTCCTGAGGTCAATTTTTCTAACACTCTCCAGACATCATGGTAAAAAAAACCAAACCTTAATTTATTGTTATGTATTTACTTAATACATATTCTCATAAGAGTATATTTATACAACAGCTATATTTATAGCCAACAGTCTATATCACAGTTAATGGGATCACAAATGATTTTTACTGTGTTTTAAAATATAACGTGATGATCATTTCTGAGAGAATCCAGACAGAATTCTAGCTTTTGTCAAAATTGAAATATATATATAGATTTAGATAGATATAGATATAAAGTATTTGAAGTACATAAAAATTCATAAATAACTGAATGAATAACCAAAAACAACTTCCTGAAAGTGAAAGTTACTCAGTCATGTCTGACTATTTGCAACCTCATGGACTGTACAGAATTCTCCAGGCAAGAATACTGGAATGGGTAGCCTTTCCATTCTCCAGGGGATCTTCCCAACTGAGGGATCAAACCAGGTCTCCTGCATTGCAAGCGGACTCTTTACCAGCTGAGCCACAAGGGAAACCCAAGAATACTGGAGTGGGTAGCCACTCCCTTCTCCAGAGGATCTTCCCATCCCAGGAATCAAACCAGGGTCTCCTGCATTGCAGGCGAACTCTTTACCAGGATAAAGTACTTCTTTATCAGGGAAGTACTTCCTACTTATTAATAAAAAATCATCCTGATTATACATATTAAAGAACACATCCATTTATTCTGGATTAAATTGTCTAAATTCAAGTTTTTATTAGGTCTGGGGTACCTAATACTGGTGGGAAAAATATACAAAGATAACCTGAATCCTTAGGATTTGCTGCATAAACTATTAGTAAAAATTATTTTTCTAAACAGAAAATCCAAATACAAAATTCTATTCAATGTCTTTTATTGTCTAATAAAAGACAGATATTTGTTGAATGATTATATATTTGGTAATCCGATTATGGGGTTGTATTCCTTTGGAATCATTTTCCATAACAACCACATTTATCACAAAACAGTACTGAAGTATAAAAACTATGTCACATACTAAAAAAACTACAAAATATGTTATTCCAAATATTAACTGGTAAATTTTAATAAATGAGAGTCAGTCTGATCATGACTATATTGACTGCTTATATAAATAATAATTCCCCAAAATGTAGGAAAACAGGGAAAATTAGCACTACATATGAATGAAATGCTAATAAAGCCTTGGGAATGGCCGTGACTACATCTTAAATAGATAATGGAGAGATGCATCAGAATGGTCTATGGCAGATCACTAGAAACCTGCAGACCCCCTCTCTTTCTGGATCCCACAGAATCTAGGTCATAGCCCTGCCTATGGCCTTTCTCTATTATTTTTCTTTTTTAAAAAAATGAATTGTGTGAGTAACCTTAATCTTGAATGAAATAGGCTTGGTCAAAAAGTAGCATTATCTGCTGCTAATGAAAGATTTAAACTTGGAGACAAGCTTTCATTTCCTTTAAGTAAAGTCTCTAGTTTTCCTATGTCAGAGTTTAGCACAACCACTTTATATTTAACAAAAAGCCTTTCATATTGTTAGAGTCTAATTAGGTAATGACATTATGGGTAAACTCTGAAGAATAGATGCTTGGAAAAGCAGAGCAAGAGGTCATGTCTGCCAAGCACATCTCAGTGCAATAAAACTCCTAATGTACCCTAATAACTGGCATCAGAATAACCTGCCTAATAGGTTAATTAATGCTGTCAATAGAGAAAGAAAAACAAAATTGTTACCTAACATGACTTCTTTCAACTAATATTTTCTATAATAGGTCTGATAAAAAGAGGTTAAAAGTTACAAGGCAGACACTGATTACACAAAAAAGCTTTCCAAGAGTTGTCTAACTTACTGAAGAAAGGAATCATTAACTACCTATAAAGCTTTTATTATTTTAATGAAGAGGTCTAATGGCTAAGATTTATCTATCTCATAGCCAGCTTAAAGTCCCTTTATAATTTTCTCAACATTAGCGTTATTTTTAACCATCTTCCCTGAAAAATGAACTCACTTTCCTGATTCCTCTATTTCTGTCAAGATTACAATCATCCTTCTAATCACCAAGAAAAATCTAGACATAATATCTAGATCCTTTTAGTCATCAAATTGTATCATTGCTTCCCTTGGGATATTTCTCAGATCCAGGCTCTGCCTTTGAATTTGTGACAGTCAACAGTAGCAAGTTAGATCCAGGAATTCCTGGTACTCAGAAGACCAGACAACACATTGATGAACAAAAGTGAAGTCACTCAGTTGTGTCCAACTCTTTGCAACCCCATGGACAGTAGCATGCCAGGCCCCTCTGTCCATGGAATTTTCCAGGCAAGAGTACTAGAGTGGGTTGCCATTTCCTTCTCCTGGGGATCTTCCTGACCCAGGGAAGATAAAACAAGATAAAAATTCTAAGAAAATCTGTTGTGTCCATTTGTCTTTCTTCTAGTATTTTCTTCTTTCACAGTGAAGATATTCTTGAGGGCCTCAGAGCTTATTGGATTGGATCTTGCTAAGGAAATCTAATCTGAAGTTGAACTATGAAATATGACTAGGAAAAAAAAAACTAAGTAAAGAAAAGAAAGAAGGGTGATCCAGACTAAGGAAAGATCATGTTAAAAATGAGGTGATGGTGAAGGCAAGAGGCAAATACAAATCTCATGCTGTTCTTTCAGAGAGAAATGGGGGAGACAGTCACATGAACAAGCCTGGAATGGAAGGGAGGGACAAAACTGAAGTCTTGTGGGCCATATTAAAGAATTTTGCCTTTATCCAAAATTCCCTGGATATTCAGTGAAACTGCAAATGCAGCGTGTTGCAAAAAGAAACTGTCTTCCCCTTGGGCTCTCATTTCTCCTTCCTTATTTATCTTTTCATGAATAATGTCATCTATCCAGAGTCTAAAACAGGAACATAGTAACTTCCATCTTTTACCACACTCAATTGGTCACTGTGGTCAGTCAATTCTACACCCTATACATGCTGCAGTGGTCTATCATTGCTGTTTGAGACCTCCTCATTTGTTCGTAACTTACATCATTAGAATTCTCCCTGTTCTCTTAGCTCAACCTCTTCTAATCCATCCTCCTCACTGTTCCCAGTGTAACTTTTAACATGTTTAATATAACCATATCAATTCTCTACTTAGAATGCTTTATAGTAATACTGACTTTGGGCTCAGATTTCTTAGTTTACTGCACAAGCCGCTACCAAAATCTTTATTCTCAGTCTTGCAACCTCATTAAATGCCTTCTTGATTTTGATACTGAGCTTCTTATAACATGAATGAGACATATTGTTTCATGCCTACATGCTTTTGAGCATGATGTTCTCTCAATTTGGGCTCCCTTCTCTGGCTTTATCAAAATAACACCTTGACTCCAAGATTCATCTGAAGCATCATCTCTTCAAGGGAGACTTTGATTCACTCCTCTTGTGCCTCTGTTGACTTTTAACAGAGTACCCATAAAAAGTTGAGTAATCATTGGTTTTATGATTCTTGTCTCAATCAGATTGTACAGAATTGATTGCAGGTCTATCCTATCCTATAGTTAGCTCCAGTACCTAGAACAGGACTTGAATCTCAAGTAACTGAATAACTTTTTGTCAAAACTAGATTTTATATGACAATTCATGTAATTTGTACAATAATATTCTGCAGTAAACAATTTTAAAGCTATTAAAGTTGAAATTATGAAGCATAAAATGTAAGTATCTTGCTCAAGCAACAGTTCTTCAATTAATAAGTGAATCTCTGCTTCTTGCAAAGAGAAGCCAATATTTACTGTAAAGATAGCTCTATAATTTCTGGGACATGTTTAGCCTCACTATTCATGGACCATTAACGTTAAATGTAACTCAGTCAAAAGACTCCAGTTGAGGACTTCACTGTGAAGAGCTCATATATATATAATATATGTGATATATTTTATTAACAATTGCAATAGTCTAAAAGCAATAATAGGGAGCTTCCCATGTGGCACTAGTGGTCAAGAACCTGGCTCCCAATGAAGAAGACTAAGAGACACGGGTTTGATCCTTGGATCAGGAAGATCTCCTTGAGGAGGGCATGGCAATCCACTCCAGTATTCTTACCTGGAGAATCCTGTGGACAGAGGAGCCTGGCAGACTTCAGTCTATGGGGTTGCAAAGAGTCACACATGACTGAAGCAACTTAGTACACATGCACGAAAGAACAATAATAATGACAGTAGCAATCTAAGAAATTACAATTTCAAAAATATTGTAATTAACCTCCAATTAAATAAATTTATATTAAAAAAGTAAGGTCAATATAATCTTTCTATAATATAGACACTTGCTCCTAACATCATTGAATGATTTTGTGACGTTTGAGATGAAAGCGAGAAGTGCAACTTTGGCAATCCCTTGGGTTTAGAGAGTTGTCAGGGAAAAGGGAGTTCGGGATTTTTGTATCAAGCTAGCAAAGATCTCACTGAAAGAGGAACATTAGCACAAATATCTGAAAAAGTGAAACTCATTTAGTAGCCTAAAAAAAGAGAAATCAGACCAGCAGAGATTGTCATTCCAAGAGAAACTGAGAGCCACACAGGTCAAGGGAGAAGAGAATTTGAGGGAGGAAGGAGGATGTACGGTAATCAATGCTACAAAGTCATCATGCAAGGTCAAGATTGAGGAACACATGATGGTTTCCAAGATTTTTATAGCAATTTCAGGAGAAATGTAAGGCCAAAAAAAAAGAAAAAGAGGAAAAACCAGAAATGAAACAAACCTCAAAATGCAGCAAGTGGGAAAGTGATTAGAGGTAAGAAGGAAATATAGCGTACATAAACCACTTTTTTTTTTCAGGAAAATAGCCCTTGCACCTTCCACACTAAAGCCATCAAAAACCATATGTTTGTCCTCCCTTGAAAATATATCCACATTTACCACTGTTCCTCCTCTCTAGTACTATCTCTCTAAACTAAGCCTCCACTGACTATTTTCTGGACAGTTATTATAGCCTCCCAACTGGCCATTTCACTTGCACTCTTGTCTCTCTAGAGTCTATATGCTACAGAACAGCAAGCATATTCTAATTAAAATATTACTTCTCAATCAAAACTCACCTTTCAATCAGCAATATTACGCTTAGATCTAGGGCCTCCTGGAATAGTCACCAGAACCTACATCATCTATCCACTGCTACCACTTCACTACCCTCAGATTCTACAGCTGCCCAATTCCCTCACTCAGCCTCAGCCATACTAGCCTCATTGTGTTCCTCAAATAAGTCAGATACTGTTTCCTGCCCCAGGGCTATTGTGCATGCTGTTTTTGTTGCTTGAAATACTGCCACCTTCAGGAATGTCTGTAACATTTCTTCCTTTCCTTCAGGTCTTTGCACAATAGTATTCCTCCGTAAGATCTTCCCTAAGCGTCTATTATGTTATAAAATTGTAAACGCTTCCTCCAGACCTCTCTCTATATGTCTTCCCTGATTTTCTCTTTTTCCATAGCATTTATTATAACACTACCTATTTTATTTACTCCTTGCTGCTACTACTGCTGCTAAGTCGCTTCAGTCGTGTCCGACTCTATGTGACCCCATAGAAGGCAGCCCACCAGGTTCCCCCATCCCTGGGATTCTCCAGGCAAGAATACTGGAGTGGGTTGCCATTTCCTTCTCCAATTCGTGAAAGTGAAAAGTGAAAAGTGAAGTCACTCAGTCCTGTCTGACTCTTAGCGACCCCATGGACTGCAGCCTATCAGGCTCCTCCATCCATGGGATTTTCCAGGCAAGAGTACTGGAGTGGGGTGCCGTTGCCTTTTCCAATTTACTCCTTAGTCTACCTTTTATCTCCACACACTTTACCATTAGCTTCGTCTGAGCAGGGATTTGTATCTTATTTATCAACCACAATATCTATAGCACCTAGAACATGCCAGTCACATAAAAGGTACTGAATTAATATTTGTAGAATAAATGAAAGCATGGATGTCCAAGAGAAAGAAAGAGGTTAGATATAGGAAGCAAAGGTTCATGGGAGAATTTTATAAATATGGACTATATGAAGACCTGTGTATATACTGATGAAAAAGAGACAAAAGAAAGTAAAATATTGAAGACAGAAGAAAACAAGGAAATTATTGACAGAACAATGTTCCTGAAGCAGCAAGAAAGCACATGAGTTTTAGCACAGTACAGAATTAAAAGTGGTTAGAATGGTACCCAATCCATGTTCCCTGTGATTTGCTGTTTGTTCCTTTTAACTGTTCTCAGAAATCAGTTCAAATGCAAAAATGGAGGTTAAAACAACTCGTGGTATGTCAAAAATAAGATGTTTTCCATTTTATTTTCATTAAATGAAATACTGCCATATAAAATAATATTATGCATAATTCTTAAGGACTATAATAATCACTAGTGGTATCCCTGTGACTTATTTAAATATGCAGTATGGTTTCTATAAATATATATTTTATTCATGATTTTAAGAAATCCTACCAAAGAATTTATATCACCATCAAACCATATCCAAATCATTGAGCCATAAAGAAAGCCGAACTGCTGCACATGATCAACACTTTTTAAAGACATTCTAGGTTAATGGGAGACCAAAAGAGAACCATTGTTTTTTTCCGTCTGGATCTAGCATTACACAAATTATCATAAAAGCTAAAAATAAAAGTGATTTTCTTTTTTTTTACTATCCAGGAAATTAAATCAAAGAACTCCAATATCACATCAAACAAAGTATCCTCAAACCAATTTCACATGCCTAGCAGGCCTGATTGGTTTTGACAGAGTATAAGGAAAGGACTTGTTGAGGGCTTCAGACACTTGGCATCAGATTTGGCTCTTTTGCCTCTTTTGTCTATTTTCAATTTCCAATCATACTTTCAAGACCTTTACAGTCCTCCTCCGAAAATATATTCCATCTTCTTTAATGTCATGTCCAGTTTTATATCAAGCTCTAATCTCTCAGGGACCACCACAGCAGCCTCCTTACCAAACCCTCATTTTTCAGAACTTAGGACCAAGTGGTTGCCTACAAGTGTCTAAGAGGTAACACAACTAATTTCTTTTTCTGTGGATGTTTTAGTAACAACAGAGCCACAAGCTGGTCAAATGCCGCAAGTGTCATGCAATATCACAAACTAACCTTTAAGCTAGTTCTAGATAAAATATCCTGTAGAGAAACTCTTGGATTAATTAAAATAACTTTAAGCCATAAATCAGTCATTTGGTCAGATATTTTCTATAAGATAACACTACTCCAGAAAGTATCATTGTGACATCTTTTCCGCCAAAACTATTTTGGTTCAGTACTTCCATAGAGTATAACAATGCATTAGACTGACTAATAAGAAATCTGAATATTATGTTCCTTAAGATGATATTGGCTGAAACTAATAGAAATCTTGAATAAAAAACTGGCTTACACGATATATGTATTTCACATAACACCTCTCTTTGGCACTAACTCCTCTTCTCTAACATTCTAGGAATTGTCTTCCTTCACATGTTGGCTTCGTCCCCAGACTCACAGAAAGGTGGTGGCAACAAGTTCAAGAATTACTTCCATACATGACAATATCCAGGAAAGGAAAAGGGACTATGTGTCCTGCTTCTCTTACTGAGGAGTGGGAAAAATTTTTCAGAGGCCCCTTGGTGTATTTTTAATTGTGTTCCCTGTAACTGGGATCTTTTTGTAAATGGGGTCTTTGCAGATGTAATTGGTTAAACTGGTGTCATGTTCAATCCATGATGAACAAAATATCAATATTTTAATTAAAGCCAGCCTATTACTTTCTTTAAAGACAATATTATTGATTAGTACAAGACCAAATCTAATGACTGGTGTTCTCATAAAACCATTATGTAAACACACAAAGAAACAGAGATGACACACAGTAGAGAAGGTCATGTGAAGACAGAGGCAGAAACAGGAGTGATTTGGCTGCAAGCCGAGGACTGTGGGCAACAACCAGAAGCTAAGACAGAGGTATGGAACAGATCTTCCCTTGCAGCATCCAGAAGAAACTAACCCTGAGGACACTTTGATTTTATACTCTAGCCTCTAGACTGTGAAAAAATACATTTCTACTGTTTTAAGCCACACCTTTTGTGGCAATTTGTTACAGCAGCCTTAGGAAATGAATACAATCCTGAAGCAGACTTTCCTGTGGGTCATATTTCCAGCATGGAGTCACAAGTCCATTCCTAAGCAAATCACTGGCAGAGAGAATGGATTAGGACCACAGGTTTAGATCAGTTGTTTGTGGTGAAATTGATTGTGGGTGCTCAGCCACAATTATCACTACTGTCACCTTTTACTTCCTCTTCCTTACCACCCTCACATTTAATCACCAAGTTCTGTAGACTGTGGTTTGAGAATATCTTGTGTGCATGCCTTTCTTTTATATTATATTTTATCTTTTGACTCCTAAAAGCATTCACATGGTTCAACAAACAAAACTTACTACAAAACTAAAAACATGCACCCAGAAGTTTCCTTCTCACCAATGTCCTGTTCATTCCATTCACCAACCACCACCTGACAGTAGGTAATCACTTTTATTAGTTTCTTATATACCTTCCCAGTGTTTCCATGTGCAAATATGAAAAAAAGCAAAAAATACATTGCCCTTACACAAAAGGTAGCTTTTTTTTTTCCTACACTATACTCTGGAGACCTTTTCGCTAAAAAATTTAAATATCCTTCTATATTTTCTATCCCTTTCAGCACTCTTTCACATTAAGTCACAAAATATCCCTCTGAGGGGACTACAACTATCTCTAAGTGGTAATGGTGCATTCAGTGTTGGCCCAGACCAACAACAACAATAGTTATCTTTGTAAACTTTAATCTGTTTCTGTTGCTTCACTTGAGAGGCCCTAAAGTCTACCTAAGATCAGCTAAATAATTTTAGGTCATGGCACGAAGAGAAAACATGGGATTCTTTGTTCAAAATTTATTAAGAATGTCAAACAGCGAAAATGTAGCATGGAAACAAGCATAGGATTCTTCTAAACAAGAAGCCCTTTACAACAGCACAAGTCTCACAAACATGAAGCCATCTCTGAATCTGCATGTTATTTGTAAAATACCACTAATCTGGCCCTTAATAGTCTTTTTAATCCTATATTCAAGTTTCCCTGACATTCTGTGCCATCACCATACTAGATTATGTCAACGTCTGTGTCCCAGATTTTTCTCTCTCTTAATCACTTTCACACACTTTTCTCTCCTTATCTTTCCCACTTCTTCACCTGTTAAACTTTGTATATCTTCCAGATCATGGCTAGTGTTTTACTTCCTCTGGGACACCTCTTGTGAATCATTATACCAAGTAAGAATGCCCCTACTCTATGTTCACAGAGCTCCCTGTAATCTGACTCATAACCCATCATTACTGGAAATAACTTGCGTCTGTTTGATCTAATCTTAAATTATGCCTAATATTTATTGACTGCTTATTATGTAGCCTCCAGGAGGGGACAAAGGTGAGGTAGTGAAGCACTCACCTTGAGAAAAAATTTAAGGGGGTGCAAAAAATTATATAATTAAAATCTATAATATTTTAACATGATATTTTTAAAAATCAAAATTGATGCAGAAAATCCATGATGAAAAAAATACTAACATTTTAGTTAAAGACAAGCTCTGTTCTCTCTTTTTGCCTCAGGCTATGAAATGGCTCTATACTGGTACCCAGCATTGTGCTAAGCCCTCTCCTTACTTCAACTAATAATTCTCAAAGCAGGCTATTGAAAAGAGGTCATCATTATCCTCCTTTATCATTATCCTCATCTCCAAGGACAACATGTCCTTGGGCATAAAAAAGTTAATCAGTTCTGCTTAGTGCCACAGCTAAGGAGTGGTGCTGAGACTCACACTCTAGCCAGCCTGCCCCCACAGTCTCTGTTCATAATTACTGTTAAATTACTTCCCTGGATAACGGGAAACTCTGCCATATACCTTTTTATTTTAAATACATGTTTCCGTTCGGTTCAGTCACTCAGTCGTGTCCGACTCTTTGCGACCCCATGAATCGCAGCACTTCAGGCCTCCCTGTCCATCACCAACTCCCGGAGTTCACTCAAACTCATGTCCATTGAGTCGGTGATGCCATCCAGCCATCTCATCCTCTGTTATCCCCTTCTCCTACAGCCCCTAATCCCTCCCAGCATCAGAGTCTTTTCCAATGAGTCAACTCTTCGCATGAGGTGGCCAAAGTATTGGTTTTAGCTTTAGCATCAGTCCTTCCAATGAACACCCAGGGCTGATCTTTAGAATGGACTGGTTGGATCTCCTTTGAGTCCAAGGGATTCTCAAGAGTCTTCTTCAACACCACAGTTCAAAAGCATCAATTCTTCAGTGCTCAGATTTCTTCACAGTCCAACTCTCACATCCATACATGACCACAGGAAAAACCATAGCCTTGACTAGACGGACCTTTGTTGGCAAAGTAATGTCTCTGCTTTTCAATATGCTATCTAGGATGGTCATAACTTTTCTTCCAAGGAGTAAGCGTCTTTTAATTTCATGGCTGCAGTCACCATCTGCAGTGATTTTGGAGCGCCCCAAAATAAAGTCTGACACTGTTTCCACTGTTTCCCCATCTATTTCCCATGAAGTGATGGGACCAGATGCCATGATCTTCATTTTCTGAATGTTGAGCTTTAAGCCAACTTTTTCACTCTCCTCTTTCACTTTCATCAAGAGGCTTTTTAGTTCCTCTTCACTTTCTGCCATAAGGGTGGTGTCATCTGCATATCTGAGGTTATTGATATTTCTCCTGGCTATCTTGATTCCAGCTTGTGCTCCTTCCAGCCCAGTGTTTCTCATGTTTAAACAGAGCATAAATTATCTGACCCAAAAACATCTTGGGGAGGAGGGGAGAAATGACAAGAGAGAACATTTATAAATAATGTCAATGTATGGCAAAACCAATACAGTATTGTAAAGCAAAATAAAGTAAAAATAAAAATTAAAAAAAAGCATAAAAACATTTGGCTATTTAATAGGCATCAAAGACTAGTGAATTCAGTCATTTGCTAAATTTCAAATACCAACTTGTCTATTCTTACAGCATTATTTTTTAATATTAAAAATTTTATATAAAAAGTACTCAATAAAGATGTCTATTAGAAAGATATACCCATTCCAGTTAACATATTAGTCAAATCATATCCATATGCTAATTTGCCCTTGGGGCTGAAATTATGTTAAATAAGTTTTTTTTCCTATACTGTATGTGTGATTATCCTTCTTTTAGAATCGGTAATATGATTTTGTGAAAAGAGATAATACAAATGAGATTTTTGCACAATTGATGATACACAGTGTTGCAAAAAAAGTTTTTCTTTCTCACTCCTTGTCAGGTAATTGTATTCTTCTTCATTTTTGTTGTTTTCTTAATGTTGCAAACTAAAGACAAGAATAACAATAATTTTATCTACGATGCACTTACTCCAAAGTATTTTAAAAAATGACTTTTGGTTATGTTTCAAAAACCATTATAGAATAGGGAAACAAAAAATGTTCCCATTTGCATTTTACACTTGAGGAAACAAGGATGCAAACAGGCTCAGGGACTTACCCCAGAAAACTCAGAAATTAACGTTCACTTTATTTGAATATGGTGACCTGATTCTGAAACTTAAGTGAAGAAGAGGTAAGGGTTTCTGATTAAGAGAATACAGAAAATGTGACCAACTGGGGGTGAGAGGAGACAGGGTAAACCTGGAACATTTTGAATCATGTAAATTCTATGAACAAAGCTATAATTGACTCTTGAAAAATATAGGGGCTGAGGGTGCCAAGCTACTAGCTGTTGAAAAATCCATGTATAACTTTACAGTTGTCCCTTTTTATCTACTGCTTCATATCCATGGATTGAACCAAACCATAGGTGATATAATACTGTCGTATGTATTTATTGAAAAAACCTGCATATAAGCGGATCCATGCAGTTCAAAACCATGTCATTCAACGTTCAGTTGAATTTTCGTAACTTATACACAATGGGTTCATATTTTCTATTTTTTGCTACCATACACTTAGATAGGCAATACACATAGGAAAAAACTGAAAATCAGTGTCACACAATTAACAAATAATGAAACTGGAATTTATATCCATGTTTTTGGACCCCCAAGATTCTTTTCTTTCTAATACCATAAAACTAAAGAAAGAATTATTCACAGTGTTTCTTGGAAATTAATAGAATCTCTAGATACTGCAAATCAACTTACCTAAATTTATTTTTAAATCATTCAGATATTAAAAATGAATTGAATGCTTAAATTTTAATAGAAGTGCATGTATTAAAACTTAGCTTTAAGATACATAAATTTGAAAGTTAGGTAAGTGTAACTTATTAAGCAAATGTGATTACTCTAATTTTGTGTTACTTTTTTGACATCAGAATGCTTACCAGTCAATAAAGTAGCCCATGAAGCATAACTCTAAGGAAGACAAAGACCAAAAGCTAAAAGCTTTAAATGTTTCTTCATTCAAAAATATCTATAAAATAGAGATTGGAGAAAACATTAAGTATTAGTGCTTAATTGAGGACAGGTTCATTGGGTGGGATGGCAATACAGGGCAGTGAGAATGAGGGAAGGTGGAGTTAAACATGAAAAATGGCAAGCAATGTCAAGTGATGATTACTGGGCTAGCCTCTGCTTGATATGAACTGACACAACTGGTCATTCAGCAGATGCATCCACACAGCATGAAGAATGTCTCTGGAGAATTGAAAGAGACACGTGTACCCCAATGTTCATGGCAGCACAGTTTACAATAGCTAGGACATGGAAGCAACCTAGATGTCCATCAGGAGACCAATGGATAAGAAAGGTGTGCTACATATACACAATGGAATATTACTCAGCCACTAAAAAGAATGCATTTGAATCAGTTCTAATGAGGTAGATGAAACTGGAGCCTATTATACAGAGTGAAGTAAGTCAGAAAGAAAAACAGCAATACAGTATATTAACATATATGTGGAATTTAGAAAGATGGTAATGATGACCCTATATGCGAGACAGCAAAAGAGACACAGATATAAAGAACAGACTTTTGGACTCTGTGGGAGAAGACGAGGGTGGAATGATTTGAGAGAATAGCATTGAAATACGTATATTATCATAGGTGGAATAGATCACCAGTCCAGGTTTGATGCATGAGACAGGGTGCTCAGGGCTGGAGGACTAGGATGACCCTGAGGGATGGGATAGGGAGGGAGGTGGGTGGGGGTTCAGGATGGGGAACACATGTACACCATGGCTGATTCATGTCAATGTATGGCAAAAACCACTACAATATTGTAAAGAAATTAGCCCCCAATTAAAATAAATAAATTAATTTAAAAAAATAAAGACATTACATTTTCAGTCATGGGAAACTTCCAATCAATATGGTAGACTGAGGTGACACAGAGGAAACCTCCATTCCACCACAAACAAATAGAAATGCTAATAAAAATAAATACCAATCATAACAAAAGAAATTGAAACTGAGTAAAAACAGGAAAGAGAAACTTCTATATACCAGAAAAAAAGAGACAACTCAAAACCAGAAAGATGAGCTGAAAGCAAATAATCATACATGGAAAAACTGATAGGGACCCAACAAGTCTGGTTTTAATATACTCTGGGAGGCAAAACATAAAAATTCAGGCCCAAGAAAAATGAGGGGATTGAACTTGGTCTTCTGAATAAAGCTGGGAGCATAAAGGGCTGCCCCAACAATATGCAAGATAAGGAATAAAAAATGCTTCTGACCACTAGCCTGGGCTCACTTTAAGATCCCTATGAAGGAGAGAGTGGAGTGATTTGAGAGAATAGTATTGAAACATATTATTTACCATATGTAAAAAAGATGACCAGAGCAGTTTGATGTATGACACCAGGCACCCAAAGCCAGTGCTCTGTGACAATATGGAGGAAGGGAATGGGGAGAGATGGAGAGAACACATGTATGCCTATTCATATTGATGTATGGCAAAACCCATCACAGTATTGTAATTATATTCCAATCTAAATAAATGAATAATTATTTTAAAAAGAATATCTCTGGAAAGTTTTAAGAAAAAAATTATATATGTATATATACATATATGTATATATATATACACATATATGTATATATATATACACACATATATGTATATATATATGCCTCAGAACAGTCTGAAGAAAAATAACAGAAAGTATGAATCTTCACAGGTCCTGCCCATCTCCGGTATTCCTTTATTTGAAGCTGTCCCGCTAGCGCTTAACTTCTTGCACATCCGGGTTGCATCTTATCTTTAACAACCTCTTGAGAAGCACTGTCCCATGTCCCTAGTATAGCTAGTAGGCCCCAGGCAGCTGAATCATGCAGGTGAACAGACAGAAAAATCAACCATGAAAATGGCTGAAGAAGAGTTAAAGTTCCTTAAGGGATCTTCAGTCTTTTTCATTCTTTTTTCTTTTTGCTCCTCTGATTGAATGAATTCTACCAATTTGTCTTAGAGTTCCTCAATCCTTTCTTCTACTTAATCTAGTCTGATGTTGAATCTCTTTACTAATTTTTCAGTTCAATTATTGTATTCTTTGACTCTGTGATTTCTGTTTGGTACTTTTTAATCTGTGCTTTCTATCTCTTTGTGAAAATTCTCACTTTGCTTATTTATTGCTCTTCTCATATCAGTAGGTATCTTTATGATTGATGTTTGGATCTTTCTATCAACTAAACCATTTATTTCTATTTCTTTAAGATTGGTTTCTGAAGATTTATCTTGTTCTTTTGTTTGGAACATATTTACTTATTTCCTCATTGTTCTTGTTTCTCTGTGTCTGTTTCTGCTCATTAAATAAAACAGCCACCTTCCCAGTCTTGACAGACTGGTCTTATGTAGGAGATGAGCCTTATCAATCAGTTTTCTAAGCTCCTGATTTCTTCTCTGTGTGATTATCCAAGTCACTGTCTTTGTAATCAGTGGGTTCCCAATAGTTGAGACTGTGCCAATACCTATTAGGGTCTCAAAGGAAAGAGTTTCATTCAGCATCTAGATTCTGGCGAACTGGAAATCCAACTTTCAGGCAGTGGCTTGTAAACTATACAGTCAAACAACTTCAAGTTAAAGACCCAAAGAGATAGGTACTTTGTCTGCTCCCTCTGCGCTGATAGCCATGGTGAGTGATAGTGCACCCATAAAGAACTGCATTTTGTCTTCTATTTTCCTATAGGTATGGTGTCATGGGCACAAGTCTCATTGGCTTTTAGAAGTAGATGTTTTAGGGGTCCATCACTCAGGTAGGAGTCTTAAAACTTGAGATCCTAAATGTACAGGTCAAATTCTTTGCTTCTTAGGAAGACATTGGGATTTTGGGGTTCCCTCCTGAATATCTTGCCCTGTGTTAAGATGAGATTTACGGCAAGATATATCTCAGTCTTTCCTACCTGTTTCAGTTTGGGTACTTCCTCATTCACTCAATGTATAAGGAATCACTCAGCTTGTTTTTAGATTTCTCTCAGAGGGAACTGCACAATGTGTAGCTATACATTTGGTGTAAACATAGGAAGAGGGAAATTCAGGAGTTTCCTATGTTGTCATCTTAGCCTGAAGTCTAATTAGTCTGTTACAATTTGAATTATCTTAGTATATCTGTTTAGATGATATCTAACTTTTTGTAATAATTTTATAGGGATTTGAACTTATAGTTGCACATATTTATGTTGCTGTTGTTCAGTTGCTCAGCTGTGTCCAACTCTCTATGACCCTGGACTGCAGCACACCAGGCTTCCCTGTCCTTCACTATCTCCTGGAGTTTGCTCAAACTCATACCCAACAATCTCATTCTCTATCACCCCCTTCTCCTCATGCCCTCAATCTTTCCCAGCATCAGGGTCTTTCCCAATGAGTCAGCTCTTCACATCAGATGGCCAAAGTATTGGAGCTTCAGCTTCAACATCAGTCCTTCTAATGAATATTCAGATGATTTCCTTTAAGATTGACTGGTTTGATCTCCCTGCAGTCCAAGGGACTCTCAAGAGTCTTCTCCAACACCACAGTTCAAAAACATCAATTCTTCAGCCCTTAGCCTTCTTTATGTTTCAACACTCACATCCATACATGACTACTGGGAAAATCCATAGCTTTTACTAAGCAGACTTTGGTGGCTGAATCCACACTTGTAATCCAAGAGAATTGCAGCAGTTTCTTTAAAAATGCTCCATACATTATTTCAGCTTAAGATGTACTACAATATGCCATTGCCAAGTTAATTTTCCTGACACAGCTTACAATTATACCATTCCCTGAAACAAAATCTTTATGAGTTTCTCACTGTCTACAAAGTTAAGTTCAAATTTATGAAACTGGCATTCCCATATATATGTTCTCCTCCATTGTACAAGGACTCGTCTTTATTTCCTTAACTTCACCTCACCACACATACATATATACATAAGACACACACCCATCCTTTCTTCATTCATCTTTTTGCCATAATCTCATCATGGCCAATCCCACTCATGTATTAAGATCTATGACACACCTTGCCTGAACCTTTAAACACTTGAGTTTAATACTTCACTAGATTCTGTGATGTTTCGTGCACACCGTTTTCATGGCATTTAGCATATCTCTTTTGTATTATGGTTGCTTGTGCATACCTTAACAAAGTCATCTTCTCTTCATCTGAGTATCTTTTAATAGGCCTAGATTCGTATTTTGTATAGGGTATCTGTTCAATAAATATTTGTAAAGTTAATGTGAGACCCAAACAAAATTAGTTGCTTACACTTTTGAAAATGCCTATGTATTGTGAAAGTAATCACCATGAAATTATTGCTAGCTGAATATTGAGGCAAGTAGGGAAAGCTCCAGAGAAGTGAATTTATGTATAATTGGTTGAACACCTAGGACATAATGAATCAAAATGAAGCATTTATACAAGGTAACAGCAAGCACTGGAATCTAGGATTGTGTGTTGGTATTGATTAAGATCACTAATGAAGAATAGCAAACAAAGGCCTAAATAGTTCTTTGTTGGATACCAATTAACTGCCAATCTGTCTGCTCTAATAGGCCACTATTAGAGGAAATAATCAAATTAGCTACACGCATTAGAAACATTTATTGCCTACATATTACTTTTGCCCTAAAATCAGTCCAGTTCAGCAAACGTGTTCATCAAAACTGCCCCCCAAAACAGCTTTTAAAATAACACAAGTGCTTGATCTAAGTTGCTTGAAATATAATTCTTTTTTACTATTATAACATCCTAAATATTTAGAATAGTAAGAAAATCTGTTTCTTAAAATAACTTTAGAATACTCCTATTTTTTTTTTAACTTCTGAATTGCTTTCTGCATCTAGAAAGCTATCTAAATCCCTGCTGTTTTATCCTTGCACTTTCAGCAGGATTTCTCTGCTCCTGGGCACCAGATAATCTTGTTAATAATGGCAAATCCTTTCAGGTCCTGATTGGTACAGTTGAGGCTTTGACTGACAAGGTAATGAAAGTGTTAATGAGACAGACAGTCATAGTCAGAGATCGATAGTTGCCAATTAAAAAAAAAAGTTGATGCTTAATTTTATAGAATTTCCTTAAACCAGTTATAAATATTTTGCATCAAAATTGAGACTTTCCATTTATTAATTGATGATTTTTTTAAGTCTCTGGCAGACCTGTCATACATATTGCATTAAAGCATAGCCATGCTTAGAATGGATATCATTCGTGTAATCATGCCTGAATTCTTTAACTTGCCATTCACAATCTTGTGGTCTTCAGACTGTGTTTTCTCAAAAGACAGTACTTTCATCTTTTTCAGCCAACAGTTCAGTGACCTAGGGCAAGTTTCTAAACTTCTTTGAGCCTCAGATTCTACATCTGTCAAAGACTTTATAAACAACACCCTCGCAAAACACTCATGAGGGCTAAATGATATAAAATATATAAAAACATAAATAAATAGTTTGGCATATAGAAGACATTTCAGAAATGATAAGCATTATTATTTCAAGCACATATAAAATTTTATCTCAGTTAAGACAGGTTTAGAATTCAAAGATTTGTTTTTTGTCTTTTTCCTACATCTTAGATGTTATAATATGTTGAATTAATAGGACCAAATTTGGACTCAAGAAGTATAAATGAATATCTTTCATTTATAAAATTTATTTATATTTTATATAAATAAAATATAAAAGGATACATCTTATTTTATTCAAGTGTTGATCTGGTCCCATCACTTCATGGCAAATAGATGAGGAAACAATGGAAACAGTGACAGATTTTATTTTGGGAGGCTCCAAAAACACTGCAGATGGTGACTTCAGCCAATTATTTAAGTTGTGAATGATGGAGTTAGTTTGTTGTGAAGCCAATATTAGTTGATACAAAGGGATGGAAAATGAAATAAAAATAGAGCAAACATCAAGTGAAAACAGAGGACACCAAAATAATTGTAGATATTCATTTCAGTTCAGTTCAGTGGCTCAGTCGTGTCCCATTCTTCGCGACCCCATGGACTGCAGCATGCCGGGCTTTGCTGTCTGTCACCAACTACTGGAGCTTGCTCAAACTCATGTCCATTGAGTTTGTGGTGCCATCCAACCATCTCATGCTCTGTTGTCCCCTTCTCCTCACGCCTTCAATCTTTCCTAGCATCAGGGTCTTTCCCAATGAGTCAGTTCTTTGCATCAGGTGGCCAAAGTTGGAGCTTCAATATCAGTCCTTCCAATAAATATTCAGGACTGATTTCCTAAATTAAAATAAGCTTGCTCCTTGGAAGAAAAGATATGACAAACTAGACAGCATGTTAGAAAACAGAGACATTACTTTGTCAACAAAGGTCCAACTAGTCAAAGCTATGGTTTTTCCAGTAGTCATGTATGGATGTGAGAGTTGGAGTATAAAGAAAGCTGAGCAGTGGAGAATTCATGCTTTTGAACTGTGGTTTTGAAAAAGACTCTTGAGAGTCCCTTGGACTGCAAGGATATCAAACCAGTCAATCCTAAAAGAAATACGTCCTGAATGTTCATTTGAAGGACTGATGCGTAAGCTTCAACTTTGGCCACCTGATGCAAAGAACTGACTCATTGGGAAAAGACCCTAATGCTAGGAAAGATTGAAGGCAGGAGGAGAAGGGACAACAGAGGGTGAGATGGTTTGATGGCATCACCAACTCAATAGACATGAGTTTGAGCAAGTTCCGGGAGGTAGTGACAGACAGGGAAGCCCGACGTGCTGCAGTCCAGTTCAATTCATTGGCTCAGTCCTGTCTGGCTCTTTGCTGACCCCATGAACCACAGCACACCAGGCCCCCCTGCCCACCACAAACTCCCAGAGTTCACCCAAACCCATGTTCATCGAGTAGGTGATGCCATCCAACCATCTCATCCTCTGTCGTCCCCTTCTCCTCCTGCCCTCAATCTATCCCAGCATCAGGGTCTTTCCAAATGACTCAGCTCTTTGCATCAGGTGCCCAAAGTATTGGAGTTTCAGCTTCAAAATAAGTCCTACCAATGAAAACCCAGGACTGATCTCCTTTAGGATGGACTGGTTGGATTTCGTTGCAGTCCAAGGGACTCACAAGAGTCTTCTCCAACGCAACAGTTCAAAAGCATCAATTCTTCCGTGCTCAGCTTTCTTTATAGTCCAAATCTCACATCCACACATGACCACTGGAAAAACCATAGCCTTGACTAGATGGACCTTTGTTGACAAAGTAATGTCTCTGCTTTTTAATATTCTGTCTAGGTTGGTCATAATTTTCCTTCCAAGGAGTAAGCGTCTTTTAATTTCATCGCTGCAATCACCATCAGCAGTGATTTTGGAGCCCCAAAAATAAAGTCTGACACTGTTTCCACTGTTTCCCCATCTATTTGCCATGAAGTCATGGGACCAGATGCCATGATCTTAGTTTTCTGAATGCTGAGCTTTAAGCCACCTGTTTTTAATTCTCCTCTTTCACTTTCATCAAGAGGCTTTTTAGTTCCTCTTCACTTTCTGCCATAAGGGTGGTGTCATCTGCATATCTGAGTTTATTTATATTTATCCCAGCAATCTTGATTCCAGCTTGCGCTTTTTCCAGCCCAGCATTTTTCATGATGTACTCTGCATAGAAGTTAAATAAGCAGGGTGACAATATACAGACTTGACATACTCCTTTTCCTATTTGTAAACAGTCTGTTGTTCCATGTCCAGTTCTAACTGTTGCTTCCTGACCTGCATACAGGTTTCTCAAGAAGCAGGTTAGGTGGTCTGGTATTCCCAACTCTTTCAGAATTTTCCACAGTTTATTGTGATCCACACAGTCAAAGGCTTTGGCATAGTCAAAAAAAGCAGAAATAGATGTTTTTCTGGAACTCTCTTGCTTTTTTGATGATCCCGCAGATGTTGGCAATTTGATCTCTGGTTCCTCTGCCTTTTCTAAAATCAGCTTAAACATCAGGGAGTTCATGCTTCATGTATTGCTGAAGCCTGGCTTGGAGAATTTTGAGCATTACTTTACTAGCGTGTGAGATGAGTGCAATTGTGTGGTAGTTTGAGCATTCTTTGGCATTGCCTTTCTTTGGGATTAGAATGAAAACTGACTTTTTCCAGTCCTGTGGCCACTGCTGAGTTTTCCAAATTTGCTAGCATATTGAGTGCAGCACTTTCACAGCATCATCTTCCAGGATTTGAAATAGCTCAACTGGAATGCCATCACCTCCACTAGCTTTGCTCATAGTGATGCTTCCTAAGGACCACTTGATTTCACATTCCAGAGTGTCTGGCTCTAGATGAGTGATCACACCATCGTGATTATCTGGGTCGTGAAGATCTTTTTTGTACAGTTCTTCTGTGTATTCTTGCCACCTCTTCTTAATATCTTCTGCTTCTGTTAGGTCCATACCATTTCTGGCCTTTATTGAGCCCATCTTTGAATTAAATTGTCCCTTGGTATCTCTAATTTTCTTGAAGTATCTCTAGTCTTTCCCATTCTATTGTTTTTCTCTATTTCTTTGTACTGATCACTGAGGAAGGCTTTCTTATCTCTCCTTGATATTCTTTGGAACTTTGCATTCAAATGGTATAGCTTTCCTTTTTTCTTTTGCTTTTCACTTCCCTTCTTTTCACAGCTATTTGTAAGGCCTCCTCAGACAGCCATTTTGCTTTTTTGCATTTCTTTTTCTTGGGGATAGTCTTGATTCCTGTCTCCTGCACAATGTCACGAACCTCCATCCACAGTTCATCAGGCACTCAGTGTGTCAGATCTAGTCCCTTAAATCTGTTTCTCTCATCCACTGTGTAGTCATAAGGGATTTATTTAGATCATACCTGAATGGTGTAGTGGTTTTCTCCACTTTATTCAGTTTCAGTCTGAATTTGGCAATAAGGAGTTCATGATCTGAGCCACAGTCAGCTCCCGGTCTTGTTTTTGCTGACTGTATAGAGCTTCTCCGTCTTTGGCTGCAAAGAATACAATCAGTCTGATTTCTGTGTTGATGATCTGGTGATGTCCATGTGCAGAGTCCTCTTGTGTTGTTGGAAGAGGGTGTTTCCGATGACCAGTGTGTTCTCTTGGCAGAACTCTATTAGATTTTCCCTGCTTCATTCTGTACTCCAAGGCAAAATCTGCCTGTTACTCGAGATGTTTCTTGACTTCCTACTTTTGCATTCCAGTCCCCTATAATGAAAAGGACATCTCTTTTGGGTGTTAGTTTTAGAAGGTCTTGTAGGTCTTCATAGAACTGTTCAACTTCAGCTTCTTCAGTGTTACTAGTCAGGGCATAGACTTGAATTACTGTGATATTGGATAGTTTGCCTTGGAAATGAACAGATCATTCTGCCATTTTTGAGACTGCATCCAAGTACTACATTTCTGACTCTTTCGTTGACTATGATGGCTACTCCATGTCTTCTAAATGATTCCTGCCCACAGTAGTAGATATAATGGTCATCTTAGTTAAATGTACCCATTCCAGTCCATCTTAGTTCACTGATTCCTAGAATGGCAATATTCACTCTTGCCATCTCCTGTTTGACCACTTCCAGTTTGCCTTGATTCATGGACCTAACAGTCCAGGTTCCTATGCAATATTGCTCTTTACAGCATCAAACCTTGCTTCTATCACCAGCCCCATCCACAACTGGGTGTTGTTTTTGCTTTGGCTCCATCCCTTCATTATTTCTGGAGTTATTTCTCCACTGATCCCCAGTAGCATATTGGGCACCTACCGACCTGGGGAGTTCATCTTCCAGTGTCCTATCTTTTTGCCTTTTCATGCTGCTCATGGGGTTCTCAAGTCAAGAATACTGAAGTGGTTTGCCATTCCCTTCTCCAGTGTACCACATTCTATCAGACCTCTCCACCATAATCCGTCCATCTTGGGTGGCCCCACATGGCATGGCTTAGTTTCATTGAGTTAGACAAAGCTGTGGTCCGTGTGATCAGATTGACTAGTTGTCTGTGATTGTGGTTTCCCTCTGCCCTCTGATGCCCTCTCTAAGTGCCTACCATCTATTTGGGTTTCTCTTACCTTGAACGTGGCGTATCTCTTCACGGCTACTCTAGCAAAGCGCAGTCGCCGCTCCTTACCTTGGACGTGGGTAACTCCTCTCAGCTATGCTTCTGTGTGGTCCATGGGTGCTGCAGTCCATGGGGTCGCAAAGAGTCGGACACAACTGAGCCACTGAACTGAAATGAAATGAATATCTACAATTATTTTGTGGTCCTCTGTTTTCACTTGATGTTTGCTCTATTTTGATTTCATTTTCCATCCCTTTTTATCAATTAGTATTGGCTTCACAACAAACTAACTCTACTATTTGCAACTTAAATAATTAACAATTATTATTTGTCACAATTCTATAGGTCAGCTAGCTGTACTTCTGGCCTTGGTCATTCCAGCTGGAGTAGGATGGTTTAGGATGACCTCTCTCTTGTCAAGTAATTGGTTTGATGTCAATAGAAGCCACAAAAGTGAACTACTTATGTGTCTCATCACCTATAAGACTAGTTCAGGTGTGCACACATGCTGTAGTCACAGGAGTCCCAAGAGTAGCAAGAGAGGGAAAGCCCAGGGACTTTCAAGTCAGCTTCTGTCACATGTGTTATGACCTTTTTGATCAAAGCAAGTCACACCATCAAGCCCAGAGTAAGAGTTGCTGCTGCTGCTAAGTCACTTTAGTTGTGTCTGACTCTGTGCGACCTCATAGACAGCAGCCCAACAGGCTCCCCTGACCCTGGGATTTTCCAGGCAAGAACATTGGAGTGGATTGCCATTTCCTTCTCCAATGCATGAAAGTGAAAAGTGAAAGTGAAGTCTCTCAGTCGTGCCCCACTCTTAGCGATCCCATGGACTGCAGCCTACCAGACTCCTCCTTCCATGGGATTTTCCAGGCAAGAGTACTGGAGTGGGGTGCCATTGCCTCCTCCAGAGTAAGAGTGTGAAGGACTAATTCCAAGCTTGCAATACAGAGATGTGAATTACTGAGGACATTTCTACAACAAACTACCACACTCTCACACTCTTCTTACTTGAATGTCCTTAAGAAGCTTTTAGATTTTCCTACAGATACAACATGATCAGGGTTAAATATATCAAAAGCTCTTAATAACTCTTGTATTTTTATATTCCCACTACATGTCTGATTAGAATTTAATTACACATAGTGCTGAGAAACACATTTGAAAAAAAAATACTGCTTATATTATATGATCTTTTTTTGCAATTTTTTGACCTATGGGGGGAAATGTTTTTATTTTTATCTCTCCAATTTAAAAGCACGGCTTTCACTTTGCTTTATTTTTTCCTTAAAAATATTACTCTGGGATAAATTATGTTTTTCAGTTTAAGGAAAGAACCCATGGAACTTAGAATCTGAGTTGCTCATATATCTTTGTGTGTTCCTTGTTTTTCTTTTCAGTTTTATTCTATATGATATGGGTTCATGAAGAAAATGTATCTCATCTGAAAAATGGCCAAAAGGACAGGGAAACTGTATTAGTTTATGCAGGCTGTCATAAAAAATATCACAGACTGGGTGACTTCAACAATAGAAATCTATATTCTCATGGTTCTAGATGCTACAAGTTCAAGATCAAGATGCCAGCTATTTCAGTTCCTAGTGAGAGGTTTCTTCTTGGCTTGCAGACAGCTGCCTTCTGCTGTGTCCTCATTTGGTAGAGGTGGGATGGGGGCAGGAAGTAGCTCTCTGGTATCACTTTTCAAAAGGATTCTAATCATACCATTTCAGAGCCTTATCATTATGACCTCATTTTACCTTTGTCATTTCTTTACAGGATCTATCTCCAAACACAGTCATATTGGGGGTTGGAGCTTTATCACATGAATTTGGGGCAGGGATACAATTTGATCTACAGCAGAAATACTGAAAAATAGTGAAAGCCAAAAACTTAAATCTTTACAAACCTCTCCAACATAAGGTAAGTTTGAACTATACAGTGTGCAGTGGCTACAAAAACTTCTATGACTCTCTCTATGCAGAATTGACTAATCACAATATAGTAGGAAAAAAAAACAAAAATAAAAATTTGATCAAGAAAGATTCACCTGAGCATATGTAACTGAATGTAAAATTTTGCAGGCATGGCTTTATGCAGCACCTAGGATATCCTGTGGAAAATAGCCTGAAGAATCACGAAAATATAAATCTTTCTTTTAATTAAAATATAAATAACTTTGTAAAACTATTTTCTATAATACCTTTTCTCACATATTCTTGACTTTTTGATGTGTACCTGGTGTCAGCAGAATTTGGTTTGGAATTATTTAATGTGACTGGAATGTAAATGCAAAACTGAACTACTTAAATAATTTTTCCCAAGTGTAAGTAATTGTTTAAAAGTCTGAAAAGTATCAATTTTATAAGTAAATGACCCTGAAACACAGAACAGATAAACTTAGAGAGTTTAAAGTATTTAAAGCATTTTTTTAATGCCTTTACACATTCTTGATGCAATGCTAAGTAAAAATTTAGCTATAAAATTCTCTAGGGTATTACGTCACTAATTGCCTTATGAACTATAAAATTTCCTATCTCCATTATTTTTCCTGTTCAATATCCTATCACTACAGATGAGTCCAGGGTGTGCTTGTTTTACCAGGGACAGTTGAAAACTGCTGTGTATGGGGGATAGTGCTAAACTAGAAAAGGCTAATTCTCAATGTCAAATTTTCCTATTAGGACTTGAAAACTGATTGTCCTTACATCATCAGTTAGGTCACAGTTCTCCAAACCATCATTTATTATATGTACCTGTTGATTACTGAAAGGGTTAGCATAGATCCTACTTTAAGGATCATTCCTAAGAGGAGATGAGAGAATTCATTAGTGCTAGGGCATGGGACCTGCAGTTCAGCCATCTCACCTGGCAGAAAGCAAGAAAGATTCATCTATTTCTGTCTTCTTCCCATTCCTTCCTTCCAACTTCATGTCCTCAACATAATATAAAATATGAAACAAAGGGCAGAAAATGAATTTTTTTCTATTTGCTTTGTAGTCAGTTATTACTTTATTCAATAAAGATTTATTGAGTGTTCATCAGTGTCAGATGGTATGCTATAAAGTCAGGACAAAAATAGCATTAATTTGTTCCTTTAGTAAATATTTATCAAACACCTACTGCTGCTGCTGCTGCTGCTGCTATCTCTTCAGTCGTGTCCGACTCTGTGTGACCCCATAGAGGGCAGCCCACCAGGCTCCCCCGTCCCTGGGATTCTCCAGGCAAGAACACTGGAGTGGGTTGCCATTTCCTTCTCCAATGCATGAAAGTGAAAAGTGAACGTGAAGTGGCTCAGTCGTGTCTGACTCTTAGTGACCTCATGGACTGCAACCCACCAGGCTCTTCCATCCATGGGATTTTCCAGGCAAGAGTACTGGAGAAGGGTGCCATTGCCCTCTCCCAAACACCTATTATGTGCCAGCAACTATTCTAGGCATCTGTGAATAAAGTAGAAAAAGATTCCTTCCCTCCTGAAGTTTATATTCTAAAGGGGAAAAACAATAAACAATCAGTTTTTAAATTATACAGCATGTTAGAAGTTGATAGGTGCCAATAATTATTACAACAGGATAAGAAAGTAGGAAGTGAGTAAAATAGAGTTAGTTACAAGAGTAGAGTGATCCTGGTCGGCCTCATTCAAAGTGTAAAATCTGATCAAAGACCCAAAGCAGGCGAAATGTTAGCTAGGTAGATGTCTAGGGATAGATCATCCAAAATAGAGAGAAAAAGAGCAAAACCTTTAAGGCTGTCATATGCTTGATGAGTCCCAGAAACAGCAAAGTGGCCCCTGGATTTGGAGCAGAGTAAGCAAAAGAAAGAATTTAGAAGTGAAGGGTCAGGTCACAAAAGACTTTGTAAGCCACTGTTAAGTGTCGGCATTAACTCTCTTAAATTAGAGAGGCATCTCAGGGTTCTAAAAAATGGAATGACATGTTCAGAGTTATTTAAGTGTTGTTTTTCAGATATATGTCTTACAAACAGAATGTAACTGTATTTTATTTTTTAATTCAGTCTGACCATCAGTCTTTAGGTGAAGTTTATTCCATTCACATGGATTATAAATTTGGATTTATTGCTACCATCTTATTTTGTATTCTATACCCTAACTCTTACTCTATTTTTCTATTTGTTTTCATTCTTCCGTTTTTCCAGATTGATCTGGTTTCACCACCATTTGATTTTTTTTCTCTATTTAAATTGTATTATTATAATTTTATTCTTTTAGCTGTTTCTCCAGAAATTTTAGCTTGCTTATTTAACCTCATCTATTCCAAATATATAATATCTTTATTTTCCTTCTAAGTAATGCAATAACTTTAGAATGCTTGACCCTGATAACTACATTCTTTCCTTGTTTATAAATAAATAATTGGGTAATATTTTATTTCTGTCTTGAGATCTTTACCATCACAAACCATTGTTAGATTTTCCCATGTATGTGCCATTGTTTTGTCTACTAAATATTCTTGAATTTCATATCTTTCCCCAATGATCATTTTTCCTCTTGAAGATCTTTTAAACATCTTTTTAGTTAAAATGTATTCCTAGCAAAATCTCAGTTTTTGTTTGCCTGAAAAAGTAATTTCACTCTTGGTTTACAAAAATAAGAGTTTGCTTAGTACAGAATCCTAGATTAACAGATATATCCCTGCCTATTTGGATTATACCTTTCTACTATCATCTGACTTCCATTGCTATTATTGACAACTCTGTCATTTAAGCTGCCATTCTATTGTATATAATGAAGTTATTTTGCCCTGGATGCTTTTAAGAAATGACTATTGTTCATGCTGCTGCTGCTGCTAAGTCACTTCAGTCGTGTCCAACTCTGTGCAACCCCATAGACGACAGCCCACCAGGCTCCTCCGTCCCTGGGATTCTCTAGGCAAGAACACTGGAGTGGGGTGCCATTTCCTTCTCCAATGCATGAAAGTGAAAAGTAAAAGTGAAGTTGCTCAGTCGTGTCTGAATCTGAGCGACCCCACGGACTGCAGCCTACCAGGCTCCTCCATCCATGGTATTTTCCAGGCAAGAGTACTGGAGTGGGATGACATTGCCTTCTCTGATTGTTCATGAGTTACATTCAAAATTTTCCTAATGAAATCAATGCATTGCTGGAATAACCCTGCATGCCATGATTCTAAGAGTACATTGTTGGATACTATTTCCAAATAATATATGTAGGACTTTTGCTTCATACTCGGATTTTCACTTGTTTTACCCTTCACATGGAGTTATCTGCAATGCCCTTGACTGGCTTTTTCTTGTCAGTCAGAATTCAACATAAGTGTAGTTTTCTCTACTAGATCTTCCTTTTCCAAGCAATCTTAAAAGAAACCCCCTTCACCCTCTATAACTCTACCCTGCTTACATTTTTCATAACACTAACTAAAATTATCCTACTGATATGCTTGCTAAAGTTTCTGTTTTATACACTTTCACACCCTCTTCTCAAAATACAGGAAGTTCCCAGTAGATTCTTTTTATTCCTTACAGAAAATAACAAGTGTGTCCAAATTTCCTTTGCCCTGGCATTTCGGACAGTCTTTTAAGTCATATGATTACTGAATTTTATCACTTATTTTGACTCAGAGTGTGAAGAGAATGCTTAGAAATTCATGTCACCAAGCTGCCTGGGTCATGGCTCCCTATTTTGCCACAATTATATTAAAAAATAAAATATCATTAATGAGGCATATCTATACATATTAACTTAGAACACTGTCTATTTCACATGTTAAAACAATAATTTTAAAATATTAAATGTTGAATAAAGCATAATAATTTTAAAAGGATGATACTGTTTTTCACTAAAAATAAATCTTTTCATATTTGGATGTATATTTTCATTCACATTTATATAAAGGAGCTTGAATATAGCATTATAATGGTGGAGAGGAGAGATTTCAGCTTGTTATAATTTCTCCCCAAAAGTTGTAGGCATATAAGGTAATTTCACTACCTTTTTTGTTTTAGTAAATTTAGAAAATAATAAGACAGGGAAAAAAGTGAGACATTCACCAAGGATTTCATTAAGCAAACTTTGATTCATTACTTTAAAAATAAATAAATATGAAATTTGTTACTGAAAAAAATCTCTGCTTTCTTTCTTACTCTATTCTTAGGAATACATATTTGGTTTATGATACTGAGTTTCTAGCTTTTATTAAACATTTCCCAAATTCTATTCATGGCTCTAAAATACAATCTCCTCTCTGCAATTCATGTTTGTTATAAATGTTTTGCCACTTCATTAACTGACAAGTACCAGAAACAAGGAAAGCTCTATTCACACATTCAGTTGAAAGAGTTAGTATAACTTTTCTTCAGGATCCTCAAGCCATCATATCTAGATAAATGAGTAAGTACTGTTCTAGTCTTCCATCAGTTTGATCCCCAAACAATGAAATGCATAGTACAAAAAGAGCTTAACTCTGCACATTTGATCTCAACAAGGCCATAAAGAAAGAGTGCCCATAAAAGGAGGTCTATATAACTGAATTTCATGGAGGAACAAGAATATATTCTTTTTTATGGGAAATTCTTATACCTTGGAGTCCAATTGCAAGGGCCTGCATTTCAACTCTTATTACTGGGGAAAAAAATAAAAGATGGATTACTCTCTGATCTAACAAAACTCAAATGGCTAGCAGATTGAGCTCTGATACCTTTGCTCCATTTTCTGAAATATTTGCAATGCAAATAACTGTTCAAGATTCCTTTGGCTACACTAACATTTATGTGTGTCATGCCAAATAAAATAGCTATTTATGTGTTTAAAGGAGAGCATTGCTTGTTCTGTATGTACACACCTGGGCTCACTTCCCTTGAGAAGATGCCTCAACAGCGATAGTATAACAAGACAATAACAGCAGAATAATAGAGATTTATAGTGATTGCCCAGAAGTCAACAGGGGATGGCTCACACAGTGAGCGTAACCATAACAAGTGTCAGTTTTTTCAAGCAGAAAACAAAAGCAGAGCCGTTTGATGCAATCTACCGTTTCAGCTACAAAAGCCACACTGAATCTGCAGGCTAATCGTAGCATACTCTTGTTCCCAGAATGAAAAAGAAGAGGGGAAAATCACAAAATATTAAACTGTAAACCCTCCAACCAAAACTGGATGTAAAACTTTAATTTTTTTCTGATCCTATCACAGACTTTCATTGCTAAAGATCCAAACTAGGTCACAGACATGTTTTGCTTAAACTACACAGTAACAAGGAAATCAAGACATTTCCACATATAAAAGTCTTTGAATTATCAGAGGATTTAACAAATTCAGAATGGCATTCCTGCACAGTAACAATCAGACCAGCTCAGTAACAGCTGCCCCTTTTGTGAGCCATTTCTTTTCCAGTTGAGCACATGCCCACCCCGGCCTTATCTTTCATTTCTACTCCTTTACTAACTTATAAAGTTATTACTTGTCTGGTACCTCTTGGCATTTGAGTTTGCATTCTCCAGGACAAATAAATCCTTCTCTATTATTGCTCCAAAGTTAGATTTTATCATCAAGAACCTTAAATCCCAGGAGAAGCTCTAAGATAGATATTATGGTAGAAGATAGATATTTTGGTGTAAAAGAATTTGAAATGCACAAAGTTGTGACTTAGAAGTTCTAAAAGGACATACCTATGCAAATAAGAAATACATTTTCAGGGTTATTCCAAAGAAAGGGGATAAGTGAGGTTCGTTCTTCATAAGGAGAATTTAGAAGAGCATGCATAGTGGTGTAATGGAAGAATCCACAGTCCCATGATACCTCTGACTCTGCTTTAGGCAGATTATCTTACTTATCTGTGTCAGTTTCCTCATCCCTAAGGTGAAGAAATTGTGTCCAATGATAAGAAGGGCCCCTTCCAACTCCTGGTTTCTGTATGACTGCCAAACTAAGAGATGGATTATCTTTTAATCCTTTCTGGCTCCAGAGAATAGGGTAGAAAGAGGGAGCATGTTTATGTCTACTTTCTAATTGTTGGTAGTTTTTATGAAGGGAAAACTACATCTGACTAGTGTTTTCCAATAAAATGAAGTAATTTCTCCTCTGTTTTACTCATCTTGAATCCTCTAGTATAAGATAATATGCAATAAGACATGTTAAAGATCTGAAAGACTGCTCCAAAATGTCTAGGTTTCTGGGAATATCCTGATGATTACAGATAGTCCAACTATGATTTTCAAAAGCTATGGTGATAGCCACATTTTCTTCTAGGGTTTCTGACAGGCACTTTGTATGATTATCTTATTTAATTCAGATCTCTATTTTACTAACACAGAGCCATTCATTCCTAAGAATTCCAATATGTTCCCTCTCAAATGACATTTTCAGTACCATGCTATGGAAGTTAAATCACTGAGGTTCAGAAATAGGAACACGTAAATCCAGAACAGGACAAGAAGGCTTCCTATTGCACAGAGTAACTAACCATGAAATCTTAGTGAGGAGTTACGGATTTAAGAGACCACATCTGTCCATTCCATCTCCACTTTATTTCTTACATACTCCAGATGCTTCTCTTTCTGTCAATATATAATTCTTTTTACTTGCATAGACACATACCCTCACATACACACATACAATATTTATAAATTCTAATGGTTAAAATTTGTTTAAAAAGTAAACAGTTTTCATATCACCAACCATCTCTCTACATATGTTAATATTTAACTGATATTTCATTAGAAAATTATTGAGAATGTAAAAAAATCAGTTCCTAGTGAAATTATCATTTTAATGAACCTAATGTTTCTGAAGAAATCACTCCAAAATGTGAAGCCTCATTTTAATCAGCTATAGCAGTGATTGGCAAACTATTTTCTGTAAAGAGCCAGATAGTAAATATTTGGCCCTTACGTACTATCTGGTCTCTATTGCAAATACTCAATTCTTCCATTGCAGCATAAAATTAGCCTGAGATTTTAAAAAATGAATGAATGTAGCTATGTTCCCAAAATACTTTATTTATGGAAATTTTAATTTCATATAATTTGAACATGTCATGAAATGTTGATCTTAAAATCCATTTACGACAAACCTACAGCAAACATCATGTTTAATTGTGAAAAGCTAAAAGCATTTTCTCTAAGATCAGGAACAAGATAAGGATGTTCACTCTCACCATGTTTATTCAACATAGTTTTGGAAGTCCTAGCCATGACAATCAGAGAAGAAAAAGAAATAAAAGGAATTCAAATTAGTAAAGAAGTTAAATTATTACTCTTTGCAGATAACATAACCTTTCCTTCTCCAGGGGATCTTCCCAACCCAGGGATTGAAACCAGGTCTCTGACATTGCAGGCAGATTCTTTACCAGATGAGCCACAACGGAAGCCCAATACTATGCATATCCTAAAGATGTAGCAAGAAAAGTATAAGACAACACAAACAGAGGGAAAGATACATACCATGTTCTTAGACCAGAAGAAACAATATTGTCAAAATGACTAAATTACCTAAGGTTATCTACAGATTCAATGCAATCATTACCAAATTACCAAAGGTATTTTTCAAAAACTAAAATAAAAAAAATCTTAAAATTTTTGTGAAAGTGAAAGTTGCTCAGTCATGTCCAACTCATTGAAACCCCATGGGCTATAGTCTATGGAATTCTCCAGACAAGAATTCTGGAGTGGGTAGCCATTCCCTCTCCAAGGGATTTCCCAACCCAGGATTGAACCCAGGTCTCCCACACAACGGACAGATTCTTTACCAGCTGAGCCATGGAGACACATAAAACCCCAAATAGCCAAAGCAGTCTGGAGAAAGAAAAACAGAACAGGAGGAACCAGGCTCCTTGACTTCAGATTATACTGCAAAGTTACAGTCATCAAAATAATATAGTACTGGCACCAAAACAGAAATATAGATCAATACAACAGGATAGGAAGCACAGAAATAAACATATGCACCAATAATTAATCAATATATAAAAAAGGAGTCAAGACTATACAAGAGAGGAAAAAACATCTTTTCAATAAATGGTGCTGAGAAAACTGGACAGCTACATGTAAAAAAAATGAAATTAGAACATTCTTTAACACCATTCACAAAAATAAACTCAAAATTAATTAAAGACCTAAATGTAAAACTCTTAGAGGAAAACACAGGCAAAACTCTCTCTGACATAAATCCCAGAAATATCTTCTTCAAGCCATCTCCTAAAAAGTAATGAAAATAAAAACAAACAAATGGACCCTAACTAAATTGGAAAGCCTTTGCACAGCAAAGGAAACCATAAACAAAATGAAAATCCAACCCCATATTTGCAAATGATGCAACCAACACAGGGTTAGTCTCCAAAATTTACAAACAGCTCATGCAGTCCAGTATCAAAAAGTGAAAAACCTAATCAAAAAATGAGCAGAAGACCTAAATAGGCATTTCTCCAAAGAAGACAGGCAGATGGCCCAGAGGCATGAAAAGATGTTCAACAACACTCATTATGAGAGCAATGCAAATAAAAACTACAATGAGATTTTACCTCACACCAGTCAAAATGTCCATCTTCAAAAAATTTACAAACAATAAATGCTGGAGAGGGTATGGAAAAAAGAGAAACCTTCTACACTGTTGGTGAGAATGTAAATTGGTATAGTCACCATGCAGAACATTATGGAGATTACTTTAAAACTAAAAATAGAGCTACCATATGATCCAGAAACTCCACTCCTGGGCATATATCTGGAGAAAACCATAATCTGAAAGGATATATGTACCCCAAATGCTCACTGCAGCACTGTTTACAACAGCCAAGACATGCAAGCAACCTAAATGTCCATCAATGCAATGAATAGATACAGAAGAAGTGGTACATATATACAATGGAATATTACTCAGCCATAAAAAAGAATACAACAATGCCATTTATAGCAACATGGATTGACATGAAGGTTACCATACTATGTGAAGTCAGAGAAAGATAAATATTGTATGATATCACTTACATGCAGAATCTTTAAGAAATGTTATAAATGAACTTATTTACAAAAGAAAAAGAGACTCACAAACTTGGAGGATGAACTTATGGCATCAATGGGACGGAATAGATTGGGAGTGTAGGGTTGACATGTAAAGCAAAGCGAAGCTGCTCAGTAGTGTCTGACTCTTTGCGACCCCATGGAGTGTAGACTACGAGGTTCTTCTATCCATGGGATTCTCCAGGCAAGAATACGGGAGTGGGTTGCCATTTCCTTTCCCAGAGGGTTGGCATGTACACACTGCTATTTTTTAAAAAATACATAAACAGAAAGGAACTGTTGCACAACACAAGGAGCTCTGTCTAATATTCTGTAGTAACTAAATGGGAAAAAAATTGAAAAAGAATAGATACATGTATATATATAGCTGAATCACTTTGCTGTACACCTGAAACTAACATAGCATTGTTAATCAATTATACTCCTATATAAAATAAAAATATTAAAATATTTAATTTAAAATATAAATTTAAAATATTAACTTATGCAAACTACTTTATGTACTATCCATAATATACCCTCAAGAAATATTTATAATAAAAATTGCTATTGATAGCTAAGATTGTTCTCTTATTTCATCCATGCCCCTTTTAAAAAAATAAATTATAGGTAAGCATTAGGTTAGGACTTCTAATTTTAATAGGATTAGAAAAATAAAATCCAAGGTGTTTCATTATTGCTTATTATAATAACAAATCTGTATGCAGGTCAGGAAGCAACAGTTAGAACTGGACATGGAACAAAAGACTGGTTCCAAATAGGAAAAGGAGTACGTCAAGGCTGTATATTGTCACCCTGCTTATTTAACTTCTATGCAGAGTACATCATGAGAAACGCTGGACTGGAAGAAACACAAGCTAGAATCAAGATTGCCGGGAGAAATATCAAGAACCTCAGAGATGCAGATGACACCAACCTTATGGCAGAAAGTGAAGAGGAGCTAAAAAGCCTCTTGATGAAAGTGAAAGAGGAGAGCAAAAAAGGTGGCCTAAAGCTCAACATTCAGAAAACGAAGATCATGGCATCCGGTCCCAACACTTTATGGGAAATAGATGGGGAAACAGTGGAAAAAGTGTCAGATTTTATTTTGGGGGTCTCCAGAATCACTGCAAATGGTGACTGCAGCCAGGAAATTAAAAGACATTTACTCCTTGGAAGAAAAGTTATGATTAACCTAGATAGCACATTCAAAAGCAGAGACATTACTTTGCTGACTAAGGTCCATCTAGTCAAGGCTATGGATTTTCCTGTGGTCATGTATGGATGTGAGAGTTGGACTATGAAGAAGGCTGAGCACCGAAGAATTGATGCTTTTGAACTGTGGTGTTGGAGAAGACTCTTGAGAGTCCGTTGGACTGCAAGGAGATCCAACCAGTCCATTCTGAAGGAGATCAGCCCTGGGATTTCTTTGGAAGGAATGATGCTAAAGCTGAAGCTCCAGTACTTTGGCCACCTCATGCGAAGAATTGACTCATTGGAAAAGACCCTGATGCTGGGAGGGATTGGGGGCAGGAGGAGAAGGCGATGACCGAAGATGAGATGGCTGGATGGCATCATGGACTCGATGGACGTGAGTCTGAGTGAAATCCGGAAGATGGTGATGGACAGGGAGGCCTGGCGTGCTGTGATTCATGGGGTCGCAAAGAGTTGGACACGAATGAGTGACTGAACTGAACTGAACTGATAATAAAAATTTCGTTAGACAGTGGGTTTATTTTTTTGTTTCAGTTTAGACAGTCATCAATTTTTACATTGGGTCTGTGCAATTTACTTCCTAAATATCTTGAGTATTAGTAATAGAACTTTCCTAAGTCACCATGGATTGTCACAGGAAAGAGAAAGAGAAGCTCAGTTTCACAGATACTTAAAATTCCAAAAGGTGTATCATAATCCATGGCTATCGAAGTATCATATTTAAATGGAGGGTTACAGTAAGCCAACTCTCATTCAGTTCAGTTCACTTCAGTCACTCAGTTGTGTGTGACTCTCTGTGACCCCATGAATCGCAGCATGCCAGGCCTCCCTGTCCATCACCATCTTCCGGAGTTCACTCAGACTCACGTCCATCGAGTCCACGATGCCATCCAGCCATCTCATCCTCGGTCGTCGCCTTTTCCTCGTGCCCCCAATCCCTCCCAGCATCAGAGTCTTTTCCAATGAGTCAGCTCTTCACATGAGGTGGCCAAAGTACTGGAGCTTCAGCTTTAGCATCATTCCTTCCAAAGAAATCCCAGGGCTGATCTCCTTCAGAATGGACTGGTTGGATCTCCTTGCAGTCCAGAAACTCTCAACAGTGTTCGCCAACACCACTGTCCAAAAGCATCAATTATTCGGCACTCAGCCTTCTTCATAGTCCAACTCTCACAACCATACATGACCACAGGAAAAACCATAGCCTTGACTAGATGGACCTTAATCGGCAATGTAATGTCTCTGCTTCTAAATATGCTGTCTAGGTTGGTCATAACTTTTCTTCCAAGGAGTAAGCGTCTTTTAATTTCCTGGCTGCAGTCACCATCTGCAGTGATTTTGGAGCCCAAAAAAATAAAGTCTGACATTGTTTCCACTGTTTCCCCATCTATTTCCCATGAAGTGATGGGACCAGATGCCATGATCTTCGTTTTCTGAATGTTGAGCTTTAGGCCAACTTTTTCACTCTCCTCTTTCACTTTCATCAAGAGGCTTTTTAGCTCCTCTTCACTTTCTGCCATAAGGGTGGTGTCATCTGCATCTCTGAGGTTCTTGATATTTCTCCCAGCAATCTTGATTCTAGCTTGTGTTTCTTCCAGTCCAGCATTTCTCATGATGTACTCTGCATAGAAGTTAAATAAGCAGGGTGACAATATACAGCCTTGACGTACTCCTTTTCCTATTTGGAACCAGTCTGTTGTTCCATGTCCAGTTCTAACTGTTGCTTCCTGACTTGCATACAGATTTCTCAAGAGGAAGGTCAGGTGGTCTGGTATACCCATCTCTTTCAGAATTTTCCACAGTTTATTGTGATCCACACAGTCAAAGGTTTTGGCACAGTCAATAAAGCAGAAATAGATGTTTTTCTGGAACTCTTTTGCTTTTTCCATGATCCAGTGGGTGTGGGCAATTTGATCTCTGGTTCCTCTGCCTTTTCTAAAACCAGCTTGAACATCAGGGAGTTCACAGTTCATGTATTGCTGAAGCCTGGCTTGGAGAATTTTGAGCATTACTTTACTAGCATGTGAGATGAGCGCAATCGTGTGGTAGTTTGAGTATTCTTTGGCATTGCCTTTCTTTGGAATTTGAATGAAAACTGACCTTTTCCAGTCCTGTGGCCACCGCTGAGTTTTCCAAATTTGCTGGCATATTGAGTGCAGCATTTTCACAGCATCATCTTTCAGGATTTGAAATAGCTCAACTGGAATTTCATCACCTCCACTAGCTTTGTTCGTAGTAATGCTTTCTAAGGCCCATTTGACTTCACATTCCAAGATGTCTGGCTCTAGATTAGTGATCACATCATCATGATTATCTCGGTCGTGAAGATCTTTTTTGTACAGTTCTTCCGTGTATTCTTGCCACCTCTTCTTAATATCTTCTGCTTCTGTTAGGTCCAAACAATTTCTGTCCTTTATCAAGCCCATCTTTGCATGAAATGTTCCTTTGGTATCTCTAATTTTCTTGAAGAGATCTCTAGTCTTTCCCATTGTGTTGTTTTCCTCTATTTCTTTGCATTGATCGCTGAAGAAGGCTTTCTTATCTCTTCTTGCTATTCTTTGGAACTCTGCATTCAGACGCTTATATCTATCCTTTTCTCCTTTGCTTTTTGCCTCTCTTCTTTTCACAGCTATTTGTAAGGCCTCCACAGACAGCCATTTTGCTTTTTTGCATTTCTTTTCCATGGGGATGGTCTTGATCCCTGTCTCCTGTACAATGTCACGAACCTCATTCCATAGTTCATCAGGTGCTCTATCTATCATATCTAGGCCCTTAAATCTATTTCTCACTTCCACTGTATAATCATAAGGGATTTGATTTAGGTCATACCTGAATGAACGGTCTAGCAGTTTTCCCTACCTTCTTCAATTTAAGTCTGAATTTGGCAATAAGGAGTTCATGATCTGAGCCACAGTCAGCTTCTGGTCTTGTTTTTGTTGACTGTATAGAGTTTCTCCATCTTTGGCTGCAAAGAATATAATCAATCTGATTTTGGTGTTGACCATCTGGTGATGTCCATGTGTAGAGTCTTCTCGTGTGTTGTTGGAAGAGGGTGTTTGCTATGACCAGTGCATTTTCTTGGCAAAACTCTATTAGTCTTTGCCCTGCTTCATTCCGCATTCCAAGGCCAAATTTGCCTGTTACTCCAGGTGTTTCTTGACTTCCTACTTTGGCATTCCAGTCCCCTATAATGAAAAGGACATCTTTTTTGGGTGTTAGTTCTAAAAGGTCTTGTAGGTCTTCATAAAACCGTTCAACTTCGGTTTCTTCAGCGTTACTGGTTGGGGCATAGACTTGGATAACTGTGAAATTGAATGGTTTGCCTTGGAAACGAATAATACACATATATTGTACTCAGCAATCCAGTCTATTGAAGAATATCTGAGACACCCTTGTGTGAAACCAGAGAGAGCTGAGACACAGTGTTATTGTTCACTTTCTAAGCACCATCAGCAATGATTGGTAGAAGCTTCTTGGTAAGGAACCATTTCTAGCAAGTCAACCTCATAGTCTTTAAAATGAAGAAAGTTCATTGTTCATACACTTATAAGAATACACACAATTCTGTTTTTGCTGTCAAATTTGTAGATGATTCAAAGCTGGTGATAAGAGGCAATATATTAGATGGCATAATCAAGATAAGAAAATTTATATGATGTCATTTGCAACTGATATAACATAAAAATTTTAAAAAGATGCAGCTTGCATGGGAGAAAAGATCCCTCTGCTCTGCTCAAACCTTTCCTGGGAGTTGCATTCAACACTTGGCAAGGGGTTCTATAAATCTAGAGACAATAGACTATAATCAGATGAGCATAGAGCAAAACAGTATTTACGATAAAAGGACTTATGGTCATAACACAGGAAGGATAGGTAAGAGAAGTGAGAATGTTTATTTAAAAAGAGAGAGAGACCTAGCTGGAATAGGATAATGGTCTTCAAATAGTTGGAGAACTCTCATAGGCAATAGTTCTCTCTAATCAAAATATACAAAGAGAGAGGATAAGTCCAGTCCAGAGACTGGATGCTACAAGGAGACTGATTTCTATCAGTTTAAGAAAAAGTGTTGAACAGAGTCACTGAAAGATGGAATGGGCTACCTTTGGAGGTGGAGGCTGCCTTTCTGCAAGCATGCAGCTTAGAATGGATGGCCACTTGGTGGGAATGTTGTAAAGAATTCCACTTTTCAAATACCAATTTGATGATATGGCCAAAACACTTACAACAACAGTTTATATTTCCATTTCTAAAAAGATCTTGAGATGGCTCAATGCCCACACTGATGGTTTGAATACAACTTACATTCCTTAGATAATTTTCCAATCTAGGAACAGGATTATTAATGGATCAAAGAAAATTAGACAATATTTTATCAACCTGCAAAAAAACAGAGATGACAGAATTCTTTCATAATCAAAATGTTTAGTGAGAAAGCCCAATAAAATATAACACAAAATTTTAATCTAGTGTCTTCTTTTTCAAAGTATAGCCTCCAAATTTAATAATTAATATGTTTTCCTTCTATAAAACAAACTTGCCTCAAATTATTTTAACTACTTTTTATTTCCTTGGAAGTGTAGTATAGAATTGGCTAGTGACAGCTGTTCCCAACTGAATAATTAGGGAATCTCTTTGCTGTGGTAGTTTCCTGACTTATGTACCTTTTGTCTCTGTGATTGGTCTTCTACAATCAACTATAAATATGTAGGGAAAGACAAAACTCTAAGAAGACTAAGCTGGGGGGCAACTGTTGAATGGTGTGCAATCCATGTACAGTTCAGCCACCAAGAGCACCTTCAAACAGCCATAATTCTTGGTGTATTAATGTGGAAAATAAATGTAGAACTGAAATCTCCACAGAGGGAAAAGCATGTTGTCCCTGGGGCGAACAAGATGCTAACCTTCTGCAAACTTTCAACAACTGATTCATATTTCTCCACTGAGTATCAAATGGGTCATATTTGTACTCATTGTGTGTGTGTGTTAATCACTCAGTCATGTCCAACTCTTTGCAATCCCATGGACTATAGCCCAACAGGCTCCTCTGTCCATGGAATTCTCCAGGCAAGAATATTGAAGTGAGTAGCCATTCCCTTCTTCAGGGGATCTGCCCAACCCAGGGAATGAATTCAGGTCTCCAGTTTTGTAGGCAGATTGTCTACCATCTGAGCCACCAGGAAAGCCCCTGTACTCACTGATTAATAAGGAAAAAACTTTTGGCAGGACAATTAATTAAAGAGTGTGAGGAAAGAGAACAATATCATGCATGTCTGATTTCCCTAAATTTGGACACTATTAAGTGTATTATGGACTTCCCTGTAGCTCAGCTGGTATAGAATCTGCCTGTAATGCAGGAGACCTGAGTTCATTCCCTGCATTGGGGATAGTCCTTGGAGAAGGGCATGGCAACCCACTCCAGTATTCTTATCTGGAGAATATCATGATTTTTAAGTTCTGTTACAAAAGTTCTAGGGCACCTACCATAGTTTAGCCTCAGGCCAAACTACAGGGAGGGAACAAAGCCCCTCCCATCAGCAGAGGATTGGATTAAAATTCACTGAGCATGGCCCCTGCCAACCAGAGCAAGACTCAGTTTTCTCCATAGTCAGTCCCTCCCATCAGGAAGCTTCCACAAGCCTCTTATCCTCATCCATCAGAGGGCAGAAAGAAGGAAAACCATAATCACAGAAAACTAAACAAACTGATCACATGGAACACAGCCTTGTCTAACTCAGTGAAACTATCAGCCATGCCATGTAGGGCCATCCAAGACAGATGGGTCATGGTGGAGAGTTTTGAAAATGTGGTCCACTGGAGAAGGGAATGGCAAACCACTTCAGCATTCATGCCTTGAGAATCCCATGAACAGTAGGAAAAGGCAAAAAGATATGACACTTAAAGATGAACTCCCCAGGTTGGTAGGCGTCCAATATGCTACTGGAGAAGAGCAGAGAAATAGGTGCAGAAGGAATGAAGAGGCTGAGCAAAAGAGGCAACAATGCCCAGTTGTGGATGTGTCTGGTGGTGAAAGAAATGTAGAATGCTATAAAGATCAATACTGCATAGGAACCTGTAATGTTAGGTCCATGATTCAAGGTAAATTTGTAGTGGTCAAGAGATGGCAACACTGGACATCGACATTTTAATAATCAGTGAACTAAATGGACTTGAATGGGCAATTTTAATTCAGATGAACATTATATCTACTACTGTGGGCAAGAATCCCTTAGAAGAAATGGAGTAGCACTCATAAGGAACTGAAGAGTCCAAAATGTAGTACTTGGGTACAATCTCAAAAATGACAGAATGATCTCTTAATTTCAAAGGCCAACCATTCAATATCACAGTAATTCAATTATATGCCCCAGGCACTAATGCCAAAGAAGAGGATGTTGAACAGTTCTCTGAAGCCCTACAAGACCTTCTAGAACTAACACCAAAGAAAAGATGTCCTTTTCATCATAGGGGACTGGAATGCAAAAATAGGAAGTCAAGAGATACCTGGAGTACAAAATGAACCAGGGTAAAGGGTAACAAGAGTTTTGCCGAGAGAATGCACTGGTCAAAGCAAACACCCTCTTCCAACAACACAAGAGACGACTCTACACATGGACATCACCAAGTGGTCAATACTGAAATCAGATTGATTATATTCTTTGCAAGTGAAGATAGAGACACTCTAAACAGTCAGCAACAACAACACTGGGAGCTGACTATGGCTCAGATCATTAAATCCTTATTGCCATATTCAGACTTAAATTGAAGAAAGCAGGGAAAACCACTAGACCATTCAGGTATGACCTAAATCAAACCTCTTATGATTATACAGTGGAAGTGACAAATATATTCAAGGAATTAGATCTGATAGACAGAGTGCCTGAAGAATTATGGATGGAGATTTCTGACACTGTACAAGAGGTGTAAAAGAAAACCATCCCCAAGAAAAAGAAATGCAAAAAGGCAAAATAGTTTTCTGAGTAGGCCTTACAAATAGCTGATAAAAGAAAAGAATTGAAAGGCAAAGGAGAAAAATAAAGATATACCCATATGAATGCAGAGTTCCTAAGAATAGCAAGGAAAGATAAGAAAGCCTTCCTCAGTGATAAATGCAAAGAAATAGAGGAAAACAATAGAATGGGAAACACTAGAGATCTCTTTAAGAAAATTAGAGATACCAAGGGGCCATTTCTGCAAAGATGGCCACCATAAAGGACAGAATTGGTATGGACCTAATAGAAGCAGATGATATTAAGAAAAGGTGGCAAGAATACACAGAACTATACAAAAAAGATCTTCATGACCCAGATGATCATGATGGTGTGATCACTCACCTAGAGCCAGACATTCTGGAATGTGAAATCAAGTGGGCCTCAGGAAGCATCAAAACAAACAATGCTAGTGGAGGTGATGGAATTCCAGTTGAGCTATTTCAAATCCTAAAAGATGATGCTGTGAAAGTGCTGCACTCAATATGCCAGCAAATTTGGAAGACACACCAGTGGCCCCAGGACTGGAAAAAGTCAGTTTTCATTCTAAATCCCAAAGAAATGCAATGACAAAGAATGCTCAAACTACCACACAATTGCACTCATTTCACATTCTAGCGAAGTAATGCTCAAAATTCTCCAAGCTAGGCTTCAATAGTATGTGAGCTGAGAACTTCCAGATATTCAAGTTGGATTTAGAAAAGGCAGAGGAACCAGAGATCAAATTGCTAACATCTGTTGGATCATAAAACAGCAATAGAATTCCAGGAAAACATCTACTTCTCTTTCATTGACTATGACAAAGCCTTTGACTATATGGATCACAACAAACTGGAAAATTCTTCAAGAGATAGGAATACCAGACCACTTTACCTGCCTCCTGAGAAACCTATATACAAGTTAAGAAATAATAGTTAGAATCAGACATGGAACCACAGACTGGTTTAAATTGGGAAAGGAGTGCGTCAAGGCTGTATATTTCACCCTGATTATTTAACTTCTATGCACAGTACACCATGCAAAATGCTGCGCTAGATGAAGCACAAGCTTCATCTTGTATCAAGATTCCTGGTAGAGATATCAGTAACTTCAGATATTCAGATGACACCACCCTTATGGCAGAAAGTGAAGAACTAAAGAGCCTCTTCATGATAGTGAAAGAGGAGAGTGAAAAAACTGGCTTAAAACAACATTCAAAAAGCTAAGATAATGGCATCCGGTCCCATCACTTCTTGGCAAATAGATGGGGAAACAACGGAAACAGTGACAGACTTTTATTTTCTTAGGCTCCAAAATCACAGCAAATGGTGACTGCTGCCATGAAATTAAAAAACACTTGCTCCTTGGAAGAAAATCTATGACAAACCTAAACAGCATATTACAAAGCAGAGACATTACTTTGCCAACAAAGGTCCTAGACAAAGCTATAGTTTTTCCAGTAGTTATATATGGATGTGAGAATTGTACCATAAAGAAGGCTGAGCACCGAAGGATTGATGCTTTCAAACTTTGGTGCTGGAGAAGATACTTGAAAGACCCTTGGACTGGAAGGAGATCCAACCAGTCAATCCTAAAGGAAATCAGTCCTGAATGTTCACTGGAAGGACTGATACTGAAGCAGACACTCCAATAGTTTGGCCACCTGAAGCAAAGGGCCGACTCATTAGAAAGTCCCTGATGCTAGGAAAGAGTGAAGGCAGGAGGAGAAGGGGACAACAGAGGATGAGATGGTTGGATGGCATCACCAACTCAATGAACATGAGTTGGAGCAAGCTCTAGAGATGGTGAAGGACAGGGAAGCCTGGTGTGCTGCAGTCATGGAGTCGCAAAGAATCGGACATGACTGAATGACTGAATAACAAAGTGTAACATTCCTGCCATAACCAGTCTAGGATATTTTCTTCCTTCCCTCACTTTTTACAACAAGTATTCTGATAAATACAGTTAATTTTCAAGAGACAAGAAAAACACTACTCAAGTGGCCTTATATCTACAGTGCCTCTTTCCTGGCCAGCATCCACACCTGTCATTCTGAGCTACAGCATTGTAACACTGTAACGTACATGTCTGTCTTCCCTCACTAGACTTTGGAATCCATGAAAGAAATAATCAGACCCAATAGATCCTAGACAAACCACTGTGCATAATAAGTGTCCCAAACTATAATTGAGAATGGATACACAAATGTACAAACTCCTAAATATGAAAATATAAGATCTTAGATGGCAGAAACTATCTTACTTATCTTTTTCACACATGCTGTATCCACACACAGTGTCTAAAACTGGAGCTTCTTTCCTGTACTGCTAACAGTAAGAAAAATCCCTGTTCCTAAAGGGAAAACACCTTTGCAGGACTCCTTCCTCAAATGAGAGAGAAAATTCTTCTGAACCTTCTGGAAAAAAAAAAAAAGAAAGAAAAAATTTAATATTTGTATAATACAGAGAACTCTTTAGAAAAATGAGAGGGAAAAAATCATTTAACTTAGAGAAAGAACTTCTTTCCTCACTGTATTTGGAACCCACACTCTGGCAGATAATACCTGCACTCTAGTTGTAACTCAGTGTTGAGCATATGGTATCCTAGCACTTGCTAAGCATTTGTGATTACACTTAAGTAGTGGGCCAGTCAAGTCTCTAAACTTCCAGGTATAGATTAAATTCTACATTGGACTAATGGTAAACACTTTCACTGCTCTGCCAAACAACGTGATTAACTTTGATGGAAACAATGAATGTTCAACATTGGAGCAGTGTCCACTTTCTACTCTTTGTATGAGAATTATTGGAATGAAGGAAAACAAATGGCCCAGGAGCCTTTTAAGTGTCCTTATTTTTCTCTGTCACATCATTAAAGGTTCAATGAATCTCCAATTAAGTCTCCCTGGCTGCTGTCACCAATGTGATTGATAGATGTCCTTGGTTCACCCTCCACGGGACATGCGAGTGCACCAGACCCCCACCTGCCACCATCAATTATCGCTCTCTTGTCATCAGTGCCCTCACTTGTCAATTTATTTGCCGCAAATCCAGTGAAGCTCTCTAATCAGGGAGCAAAAAGAAAAGCTATTCTTTACTTTTAATGGTGGGACAGAAGGAAGTCTTAACAAACCACACACTATTTAATCTTAGAGGAAACTTTGCTTTAGGCTTTTCCATTTTCTTTCTTTCACCATTCACCAAATTGAAGTAGAAATGGCATCACTGGGGATCAGGGCTGAATTATGAATGTGTTAACATCCAGTTATTGAAAGATAAGGGGAAAATGGGAGAACTTTTTAAATATGCTTGTATCAAAGAAATGTAGACTTTTGACTCTTTAAGAATCTACCAAGTAATTTCCAGGAAGAAAAAGAAAAACAAAATCATTCAATTTCTTCATAAAACTGATAGCAAGAAACCCAGATTAGAACTGATTTAAAGGACAAAGCAGTTCTTTGGTTGTTTTTGGCAAACCTAGTAAACATGATAAATGTTAGTTGTCTCTTGCCCCACCTGTTTAATGTTTAAACGTGAACTGATCGTTGTGCTTGATAACTGATTACCTGTCTAGGACACTGCAATCTTCTGTCTATCGACAGAAAAATATAGCCTCCCCTGGAGTGCAGATATCTATTCCTGCCTTTGACCATGAACTGCTGTGCACGAACCCCCAGGAGGCTCAGGTGCCTCTGACAGGATCTATGAAGAAGAGATTGATTCCATCTGGATGCCTGTTAGACAACGACCTTTGACCTCTGTATCCAAAGTGACAACAAAAAATGCCAACTTTTATTCACCTCATGTCCCACAAAATACAATTTTTCTAAAAACAGTTCAGAGGATTTTGCAAGTTTTTTTTTCTTCTTCTTTTTCTTCCTATTGGACAGAGAGGATAATAAAAAAGAGAAAAAAAGTGAGAGGACATTTTATGGGATAAGGAATGTGAAGTCTTTTCTTATGGGGAGCATAGGAAATTACTTTTCTGGTCTAAAAGTCTCCCAGGGATGACTGATCTTCTCCCTAGTTTATTTTACCACGTTGCAAGTGCATTATTACATTTTATTGAATATATATTCTAAAAAGATGGGTCTTACTCAAGAAAGCATGAAAAGAGCAGAAGAGAGGGGAGAGTATCTCTTTATCCTCTATTTAAAATTGTCCCCTCTTGCTATGGTCAAATCACAAAATATGAACTGGTACCTGCAGTGTCAAAATATTTGTGATGTAGGTCTAAGTGTCTACATGAGTAAGTAGATATTGACCAGTGCTTATAGGACTATAGACTGCTACTATTTGATGAATATTGTACTCTGCAGGGTCATTGTATCAGTTCCTCTTAGGTCAATCTTCCCCAGGAAAAAGTAACAGTGGCTAATAGCTCTAATATTTTTGCTTTTGTTTTTAATCTAAATTTTTCTTTTCTTTACATATTTCTTAAGAAATGTAGTACTTGGGTGCAATCTCAAAAATCACAGATGATCTCTGTTCATTTCCAGGGCTAACAATTCAGTATCACAGTAATTCAAGTCTATGCCCCAGCCACTAACGCCAAAGAAGAGGAAGTTGAATAGTTCTCTGAAGCCCTACAAGATCTTCTAGAACTAACACCCAAAAAAGATGTTCTTTTCATCATAGGAGACTGGAATGCAAAACTAGGAAGTCAAGAGATATCTGGAATAACAGGTCAGCTTGGCCTAGGAGCACAAAATGAAGCAGAGAAAAGGCTAACAGAGTTTAGCCAAGGGAATGCACTAGTCATACCAAACACCCTCATCCAACAACCCAAGAGATGACTCTACATATGGACATCACCAGATAGTCAATATTGAAATCAGATTGATTATATTATTTGCAGTTAAAGATGGAGAAACTCTATATCAGCAAAAAAAGTTTGAGCAAGCTCCCAGAGCTGGTGATGGATAGGGAATCCTGGTATGCTGCAGTCCATGAGGTCACAAAGCGTTGGAACTGACTCAGTGACTCAACAGACTGATTTATTTAGAAAACAAAGTTTGTTTTTACCTATTCATGACCTGTCTAGCTTACTTTTCAGTATTTTAAAACATTTGTTGGATTAATAGCCACTGCTTAAAATGGACTACATTTACAAAAGGAATTTACAAAAAGCAAAAGGAAAGTGAAGTTGTGTAGTCGTGTCAGACTCTTTGTGACCCCATGGACTGTTAGCCTACCATGCTCTGTCCATGGGATTTTCCAGGCAAGAGTACTGGAGTGGGCTGCTATTTTCTTCTCCAGAGGATCTTCCCAACCCAGGGACTGAACCTGGGTCTTCCGCATTGTAGGCAGATGCTTTAACATCTGAGCCACCAGGGAAGTTCCCACAAAAAGCAAAATTACCTACAAGTGAAACCAAATTGTAAATAGCTTTAAATATTTATTGCTGAATTTTGCACAGTGGTCAGTGTTTCACCCCTTCTTGCTAAATTGTGGAATTAGATTCAATACAGATGACCATGAAAATGTTTGGGCTTAGTGATTACAGGCCTGATTTTAAAAGCCTATATTTCATTTCTCACATAGGCATTTCCAGCACAAGAGAGGGCAAATCAATCAGTACTTCAGTTGAAGCTTAATCCAAGTAATTTGGTGGCATGGTCACCAATAATAGTGTTGCCCACTTTATACAACCTGAGCAGTTTGGAAATGGAACAAAATTTCCATATCAGGATATACTTAGTTCACCCCAAGGTATCCAAAGCAACTGATTTTCCAGTTCATATTTGAATAATTCCAAGTTCTCCTACTTCCCTTGGGGGCTCTGACATTTGATTTTTCTTAGATCTGAATGTTAATAGAGATTTTTGTCTTTGGTGATACAAATACCCTAGACCACATTATTCATTCTCATTACATATTATATTTCAAAACTTTTTATGATTTATTGTCTCCAAAAGTCTTCTTCATTTTTTTTTCTCTATTACAGCAGAAAAAAATGAACTATAAAAATAGCTATCCTTTATCAACATAAAGGGGGCTTCCCTGGTGGCTCAGATGGTAAAGAATCTGCCTGCAATGCAGAAGGTCTAGTTTGATCCCTAGGTTTGGAAAGGCAACCCACTCTAGTGTTCTTGCCTGGAGAACTCCATGGACAGAGCAGGCTGGCAGGCTATGATCCATGGCCTCACAAAAAGTTAGATACAACTGAGCAACTAATACTTTCACTTTCATCAACATAAATGCTGTGATTCCATTATGCACTTACTCTATACCCTTTACTAAGCTTTTAACTACACAGACACTCCTATCATCTCAGATTTTCCTATACAAGCATGCATTACTTTCTGAATAGTCCACAGTAGAAAGAAAGTTTTGTTGTTTTTTGTTTTTTAATTTTAAAAACAATCATTCAGGTGACTGTCCTCATGATTCTCTGAAACTGTTGTCAATTCTGTTCTGATATTTTCCTTGTTTAGACAGTGAATGCGTCAGGTCTTTAAAGACCGGCCATCTTAAAATTTATGGGTTCATTGTTTGCCCCTGAACTATTTCAAGGACCATCCATTTTTGATAACTGTACTTTCTGACATTTTAGCCACGAGAGAAGCCCTCCTATGTAAGTAAGCAGTTCTGAGCCTATATATGAGCTACAGTTTCTAGCAAGCAGTAATTTCTTGGAATAATGCTTCTGGCACTTAATGTGTACATGAATCACCTGGGTATCTCGTTATAATTCAGTCCTTGAGCGTGGGACCTGAGAACCTGCATTTCTAGTAAGCTCCTAGATGATACTGATACACTGATCAGTGGACCACACTTCAGATGCAATTTTTCTGCTATTTTGCAAGAAGACTAGTACACCTTGACCTATGTGATTGGTTTGCTGAATTTTCTAGATTAACCTAATCAATACATTGAATACTCAGACTTCACACTCCTTTTTAATTCTAACAACACATAGTAAAATTATTTTTAATAATTTTATTATTAAAAACCTTATTAAATATAAGGTTTACAATTTAAAACTAGAATCTCTAAGAAACAAAACAAGCAGAGTAGTTACTAAATCTCTAACAAAAAAAAAAATTTTTTTCCTGTTCTCCATAAGAGTGTTCTTTTTTTTTTTTTTTTGGCCACACATCTTGTAGCATTTTAATTTCCTGACCAGGGATCAAATAATCCAGGCCTCGGCAGTGACTGTGCTGACTCCTAACCACTAGAAAGCAAGGATTTCCCAATGGTGCTTCTCAAATATCAATATGTACAAGAATCTCCAGAGGAGTTTATTAAAGAGTTAAAGGGGAAATTTTTAAAAATCCAAATCTCCAAGACTGACATAGTAGGATGGAGGAGAGCCTGAGAATGTGGATTTTTAACAAGCACCTCAAGGTGATCCCTGCACAGGTAGTGAGCAGATCACACTGAGAAACACAGCCATATGATGATGAAACACTTTTGAACCACCTGAAAGGCATTTTAATTGGGGTTAATATAGACTATATCATATCATTGACTCTTTAAGATCTGAGACCAAGACATTATCTGTCCTAGGTAAATACTAAGTTGTAGTGAATCATTTTGTTAGCATGCATAAAATAAGTCATTGCTGCTGCTGCTAAGTCACTTCAGTCTTGTCCGATTCTGTGCAACCCCATAGATGGAGCCCACCAGGCTTCCCCATCCCTGGGATTCTCCAGGCAAGAAGACTGGAATGGATTGCCATTTCCTTCTCCAATGCATGAAAGTAAAAAATGAAAGTGAAATCACTCAGTCGTGTCTGACTTTTAGTGACCCCATGGACTGTAGCCTACCAGGCTCCTCTGTCCATGGATTTTCCAGGCAAGAGTAGTGGAGTGCAGTGCCATTGCCTTCTTCAAAATAAGTCATTAATGTGCATTTAACGGTTGTGGGTTATAAAATACAATGCTCCTTTTTAAAGACAGCAGAGCTGCTTGAGGGTAGAATAAATATTTCATCTGGCATCATACTAAATCTTAAAACTTTAGTTATTCAACCTCAGGTTTTATTATGATACTATAAAATAAGCTCATGAGAGCCAATGAGCTGAAGGCATCAGAGGATTCTTTCGGAAGACATGTTTTAATTAGAAGATGCCAGTCAAATACTATGCTGAAAGGTAAGTAGCATTTCCATTTAGAAAAGATTGTTTCCAACTTGTAATTTCTCTTAATTTGATCTGGGGAAAAAAGACACATAAAAGAGAAACCATGATTCACAGAACACAAACAATACCAGGCAAAATCTAAGACATTACTCAATTTGTTTGATGGGCCTGGGAATAGGACAAAGTCAATGACTTTGGTAATATCAGGCCAACTGACCTGCCTTTTGAGAAACCTATAGTCAGGTCAGGAAGAAACAGTTAGACCTGGACATGGAACGACAGACTGGTTCCAAATAGGAAAAGGAGTACATCAAGGCTGAATATTGTCACCCTGCTTATTTAACTTATATGCAGAGTACATCCTGAGAAATGCTGGGCTGGAAGAAGCACAAGCTGGAATCAAGATTGCCAGGAGAAATATCAATAACTTCAGATATGCAGATGACACCACCCTTATGGCAGAAAGTGAAGAGGAACTAAAAAGCCTCTTGATGAAAGTGAAAGAGGAGAGTGAAAAAGTTGGCTTAAAGCTCAACATTCAGAAAACGAAGATCATGGCATCTGGTCCCATCACTTCATGGGAAATGGATGGGGAAAGAGTGGAAACAGTGTCAGACTTTATTTTGGGGGGCTCCAAAATCACTGCAGATGGTGACTGCAGCATTGAAATTAAAAGGCACTTACTCCTTGGAAGAAAAGTTATGACCAACCTAGATAGCATATTCAAAAGTAGAGACATTACTTTGCCAACAAAGTTCCGCTTAGTCAAGGCTATGGTTTTTCTAGTGGTCATGTATGGATGTGAGAGACGGACTGTGAAGAAAGCTGAGTGCTGAAGAATTGATGGTTTTGAACTGTGGTGTTGGAGAAGACTCTTGAGAGTCCCTTGGACTGCAAGGAGATCCAACCAGTCCATTCTGAAGGAGATCAGTCCTGGGTGTTCATTGGAAGGAATGATGCTAAAGCTGAAACTCCAGTACTTTGGCCACCTCATGCGAAGAGTTGACTCATTGGAAAAGACTCTGATGCTGGGAGGGATTGGGGGCAGGAGGAGAAGGGGACGACCAAGGATGAGATGGCTGGATGGCATCACCAACTCGATGAACGTGAGTCTGAGTGAACTCCGGAAGATGGTGATGGACAGGGAGGCCTGGCGTGCTGCGATTCATGAGCTCTCAAAGAATCGGACACGACTGAGCGACTGAGCTGAACTGAATGAGTTTCTACTGTGCATGATAATCTAAGAGAGAGACAAAAGAAAAGAAGTGTGCTACACTTGAAACTTGGGGAAAATCACAGAAATAGATCAAGGAAAATGCTGTGAAAATAACTTATATTAGTAACTAACTTCTCCATTAGTAACAAATTTCTCATTTAACCTAATATTTCAAATATCCCAAATAGAGTCACAGACCCAGAGTAGTGAAAAGAAGTCTCTGAATGTCAAAGTACCTGATAGAGTCAACTGGTATCATTTATGGTTTTTATTTGAGAGTGAGGACCTTACATCCTGACTCAAAGCTTATTTACTGTAATTTTAGGGACAATCCAACAAGCTATCTATTAGGTTTTCTCAAACTTGCAGATCAGCATTTTCCATTGAAAATATTCTGTCTAATAAATTGGACAGCTTAATGCACCTCATCTACTTACAATCACAGACCAAGACTAGAAAGATGCTGAATGAATAAAGAGATATACACAAATAAAGATATATGCACACATGGTTTCAGTTCAGTTCAGCTCAGTCACTCACTCCTGTCTGACTATTTGCGACCCCATGAATCGCAGCACGCCATGCCTCCCTGTCCATCACCAACTCCCGGAGTTCACCCAGACTCACGTCCATCGAGTTCGTGATGCCATCCAGCCATCTCATCCTTGGTTGTCCCCTTCTCCTCCTGCCCCCAATCTCTCCCAGCATCAGAGTCTTCCAATGAGTCAACTCTTCGCATGGTGGCCAAAGTACTGGAGCTTCAGCTTTAGCATCATTCCTTCCAAAGAAATCCCAGGGTTGATCTCCTTCAGAATGGATTGGCTGGATCTCCTTGCAGTCCAAGGGACCCTCAAGAGTCTTCTCCAACACATAATATTAAAACTGAGATTGTATATCACTTTCAGCTTCTGAAAGGGTATTTGTGAGAATTAAATGACAATTTTTAAAAGAGTTTGGAATTTTACCTGGCTTACTGTTGCTGTTATCATCACTACTGTTATTACATGGCAGTAAAGAGTTGACCTTTAGTTATATAACTGGATTCACATTTGGATTCCAAGCTTTGCGTAGTGTTTTACCTTGCACAACTGGCTTAAGCACTTTAATTCTCAGTTTCTTCCTCTATACAATCATAGTGTTCACTTCATAGGGTTGTGATAAAGTTTAAGTATCAAAATACAAAGTTATTAGCCCTGCGCCTGGCACAGAAGTGCACAATAATAGTTAGCTGTTATTACTGTTAGATGTGTGGTTAGAAAGGAAGCATTAAAATCCCCTTTTGTGGATGAGAAAACCAAAGCTCAAAGGTGTTCAGTAATGTGTTCAAATTTACAGATATTAACTGAATGAATCAGGAGTCAAGTGCAAGCCTCGCAGAAAACAAGAGTCACACTATTTTCTCTGTGCCAGGCTCCCCTCTTATCAGTCTCAACTGCACTTTGAAGATGTATATTCAGCAATTACAAGTTTTTAAAGTGTATAATGTACTCAATAAATAATTATAGACTGGTCTTCACCAGTAGAATCATACTTGGAAGTCAGCAATAGAAAGGTAACATTTCCAAGACACCAAGAAATTCCCTTCTCCACAGATAAATAAAAATTCACCCTTCACCTGTACTTTATTGCCTGGCATTCCACAATTAGTGATTCTCTTCTTTGTTTCTCTAAATACATAAGTATCTGATACCAATCATTTACTTTAATGTGTACATTAATGTGTAATAAGTTTATCATACTTGTTTTTAGTTTCATTTATTGCTACTATTGTTGATTTCTGTTGAATCTAAAAGTAAATTTTGAGTAAGGTACTTAGGATCTAATAAAAGTAGAGAAAAGGCTAACAGGTTGAGCCTAAACTCTTTAATACGATTTCTAAGACTTTATATAACCTAGCTTATGCTTATTTCCAAAACTTCTTCTTCTGCTATTCCCTTTCTCTCACTTTATATGGTAGAATATATTATTGTTCCCAATTAGTCTCTGCCCTTCCATTAAGAGGAATATAGCATCTCTGTCCATTGCCATGGGACTTGCAGTACTCCCTAGGAGAGGGGAATACTTCCCTGCTCCTCTCCATATCAGCTTGGCCAAATGTTAGCTTAATCCATGGAATATGAGTCGATGGGAGTGTGACTTCATCATTCCTATCTTTTCCCTTGATCATGAGTATGTCATGTCCAATTAGGAACTGTCCCTCCAGACATGGTCCTGAAGTGAACTCAGTGAGTAGCACCACAACTCAATAGCAGATCATCTGCAAACAAGTGTGACCAATTAAACTTTGTTGTAACAACCAATAGATGGTCGGGTTGTTACTATACCATAATTGTGAAAACTGAGTAAGTCAACACTTCATCCACACTAAGCTACTTTTAAGTCCCTAATTATGTTACACTTTCCCACACTTCTTGGCATTTGTATTATCATTTTCTTTTGCTTAGTTATACTTGTTCTCCATTTTTTGACTGTGTATTTCATTTGGTCCTTATGCCTCAGCCAGTAAACCTTTTCTGATCCTCCTAGACTATGTTAAATACCCTCCTATATGCTCCATAGCACCTGGGCCTTCCCTATCATAACACACCATGCTAAACTGCAAATGCCTGTTTAATTGATCTATATTTCTCTTGAGATTTAGAGTTTCAAGAAAGGAACACCATCTGTTGTGTCTTGATTGTTCCCTCACTGTCAATACTATCTCCTGGTTCATAATCAACTCATAGTACTGAATGAATAAGTGAGTGTATGAACAAGTAAGAGAATAAGATGGAATATCATGAAAACATTAAACATGGAGTCTTTAGACAGCTTGGATTCAAGTACACGCTCTTTCACTTCTTAGCAGAACTAGCTACATAACTTATGGAGCCCAGAGCAAAATAAAAATGTGAGGCCCCATGTTCAAAGATGACTAAGAATTTCAATGGCAACAGCAGACCATTAAACCAAGCATAAGGCCCTTCTAAACATGGACCCTGTGTAACTGCACAGGTCATACACTCATGAAACCAACCCAACCACTGCCTAGCTGTGTAAACATGGGCAGCAAACCTCTGTAATGGTTCAGTTTCCTTGCATGTAAAAAGATTAAAATGGGATTGCTATGAGAATGGAATAAACTAATATAACAAAGTCCTTATAATGGTGAATCATAGAGAAGTATTATTAATGTAGATGGAAGAAATTATGAATGTTAAAGCAAATTTTGATTATTTCCAATTTTGCCTAAGGTTTTCTACAAGCTACAGGAGAATGTCCAGACTGACCAAGTAATCAGAGGTCTCAGCTGGAGGCAATTCTGATCCCTAGGGGGCAACTGACAACATCTGGAGACAATTTCAGTTGTCACGACTGGGAAGTGATTCTGGCATCTAGTGGAGAGAGAGACCAGAGATGATGCTTAAATTCTGCAAAGCCCAGGACAGTTTCCACAGCAAAGCATTATCTAGTCAAAAATGTCTAAAGTGACAAGGCTGAGAAACCCTGATTTGGAGATTGATTTCTGGGCTTCTGAGGAAAAATTACTGAATGTTTCAGTCTCTCAGTTTCTTCATCCATAAAAGACCACCAATAAAACCTGAGCCTACCCACTTTGCAAAGATGTTGTAAAGATAAATTTAAGAGCAAAGAGCCTAGCTCTCAGAAGGGAAAAGGTACTATTATAGCCCGAGGTGTTATTATCAAGCTGTGCAGCCACTTGCACTCTCAGGAAGCCAAATGTTCTACTTGGAAATGATAATTTCCCTCCACTAAATGAGCATTTTACTTCCCAGAGGGAGTAATTTTATTCACCTTTTGCCATCATTGGATGGGGCCCATTACAGCTGTTGTTCTCCCCTTATTTGAAATTTTGTAACACACATAACAACAGAACCTCTCCTGGAGGAATGCACAGCCCTGCAGTAACAAGCTACACACACGTGCCCTTGTGTAAACAATCTGCTAACCCAACCGGCTGTGGGTGTTTATAAACACCGTCCTCATATCTGAAAGCATTTCAATGAGAGTATTCAGTAAGAAAAAAAATAATGTTCTTTGGAATCATCTTTCACACTAGCCCCTCTTCCAAATTCCAGTGTAAGTTAGCAGATAAATGGTAAAGCACAATGCTGAGTTTCTATTTATTAAATGACTACCTTAGATACTATTTGGAATGGCAATAGGTGATGGGATGGTGAAGGAACAAGGAAAAGTTCAGGCAGAGAAAGAAGAAAATCCTCAGGAACCACAAATGCACTTGGCTGATGCTCTCAAATGCCTGAAATGTATAACTAATCAATAGTTTGTGCGTAAAGATTGTACTGCTTGCATGAAATCAGAATGAAACCACATCATAACAATTAGAAGGGGCTAATGTCAGTTCATGAGCCCCAGATGTTCAGATCAATCGTTTCTAACAAAATCTGTGTTCACAAAATAATCCCAGGATAGAAAGCACTAGCTGGGGAAGATTTGCCTAATATGAGTACTATGTCAGCATCCTGCTTTTTTCCTCCTTCTTTGTCTGACAGCAGATTAGCAGAGCTGCCACGGGCATGCTGTGCAGACCACTGAAGGTGAGAGTTGAGAATAAGAGAGCCGCTGAGAGCTCCAGAGCAACTTATCAAGCTCTGTCAGTGAGTGCACGGGGGAATCCACAGATACGAGAACACCTATGGCTTCCTCTGTGACCAGCACAGGTAGAGTGGGCAGGAAATAGTAGGGATGACAGCAAGCACTGTAAAAGGTTTCAGGTGCTCTGGGATCAGGAGAAAGGTCTTAGCTTTCCACTTCTCCAGTGTTGGCCCTATTCCTGTTGCATGTTACAAGGACAGGCCCCTGGGGTGCAATGGAGGTGGAACAGGACAAGGACCAATACCTGGCTTCCAACGTTCAACCATCTCCAGACATTTACCCCAGATACTGAATTATCTGATACTCAATTTCCTCCTCTGTAAAAGGAGGCTAATAACCCTTATCTGATAGAGCTACTACAAAGATTAAAAGAGTTTGTGAGTAGAAAATTTTCCTAATGCTTAACATGTAGCTGTCACTCAAGAGATGCTTATATATTCATTTATAGAAAAACTTTTTTTTTTCCTACTTAGGATTAGCAGCCTTCCTATGAAATCCAATTTAAAACTTACTCCTTTCCTCAGACTCATAGACATAGAAAACAGGCTTGTGGTTGCTCGGGCAGAGGGTGGGAATAGACTGGGAGTTTGGGGTTGGTAGATGCAAACTATTACATTTAGAATGGATAAACCACAAGCTCCTAATGTATAGCACAGGGAACTGTATTCAATAGCCTATGATAAGCCAAAATGGAAAAGAAAGTTTTAAAAGAATGTTAAAAAAAATTTACTCCTTTTCTGAAACTATCCTCAACCAGCATTCCTTGATTCAGCATCCAAGACTCTCTTCTACATCACATTCCATTATTCATCAGGTACTCTGTTGGCATTTCTGTACTTTTCTCCATTTGCTGATACATCTATCTGTGAGGTCCATCAATTCAGCATTTGCACCTGCCCTACCTAGGCCACAAGCAATGCTGAATTTTTGCTGACTTTTACCTGTCCTGGAGTTGTAAATAGGAAGATCTAAGTAATGGCTGTCAGTTGGGTAAACCTCTACGTGACCACATTACCTGGTTCGGTTGAGGGAAAAACAAGACTGAATTGATTCCATCTCACCACAGTCTGGATACAGAACCTGAGGCCACGTTGGAGTGAGGTTAGAAGGAAAAGAGAGTAAAGAAAGTGGAAGGATTCTGCCGATTTAGACTGCCTTCCCCCTATCTATGTAAAGCATGTTGATGTCTCTACTCACAACTTTTTCTCGTTTCCTATAAATTTAATGTTTTGAAAATCCACTTTTAGGTACGTGTTAAGACTGACTCAATTACAGTGAAGTGAAGTGAATTGAAGTTGCTCAATCATGTCTGACTCTTTGCAATCCCATGGACTATAGCCTACCAGATTCCTCTGTCCATGAGATTTTCCAGGCAAGAACACTGGAATGGGTTGCCATCTCCTTCTCCAAGAGATCTTCCCAACTCAGGGATTGAACCCGGGTCTTCCACACTGTAGGCAGATGCTTTACCATCTGAGCCACCAGGGAAGTTCAATTCACTAATTAATGATACTTAATTTTGCATAAACTATTTCCCCTGTACTTGATATGCAGAGTCGAGTGAATAAACAATCCAAAAAAGGGGAACATTTATCATATTACCAAACAAGCAAGACTTACTACTTCTGTCAAATAAATTAAGTTAAACTACCATGTGGCATTCAAAACCTAAATTGCTGAACACATGATATTGAGTCCCTGATTTGCCAACAGGGTCTTTTTAACACCACTCAGAACCAGTTGAGAAGTCCTTTTTCTAGCCTCTTTATTCTTGTCTTTTCTTTCGCATCTATTTGCTAGAGAAGTAATTCTTAGACATTCTACTCAAAGTAATCATATCAACTTTCAGATGTTGACAACTGAACATTGTTGCTGCTTTCACTAACTCATTTTGTAAAGAGCCAGAATCTTTTTTAAAAATATATAAAATAAAGGCAAAAGAAAGAACAAATTTTCAGTCTTACATTTGAGCTATGATTAGCTGTTTTGTTGGAGTCTTACTTTTCCAGAGCCTCCCTATGTATCCCTTCCCCAGTGTTCAGATAGAGAACCGGATACAACTGCTCCCCCAACCCAAAAGCAGCTGCATAATTAATAGCAATTAACCCTGAGTGCAGTTCAACAAAGGCAACACAATACTCAATTTTGCCCCCTATTCCCAACAATTCAGTCAGATTCTAACTCTGTCAAGAGATACTAAAAATAGGGACTACTGTCAGCACTGACAGAGAACATTAACAGAGTAAGCTTAGATTCAATTCAAGGCTTAGGCTGGCTGTTGTTCCAAAGATGCTTCATCCATTGCTAATAAAAGCAATGCTTCAGTGACTAGATTATCTGTCTAATGACAGGATTAAAAGTCAAAGATTACAGCTTTATAAAGAAGAGTTGTTTTGTTTTTTTTAATCTGTCCACCATGCCATGTGGCGTAAGTGACCAACTCATCTGTGACTAATGCAGGACAGCAGACAATCAGCGCCAAGCATGTCCTGCTGCTACCAGGTAGAGTTTACAGTTCACCTGGCTCCCCCAAGAGATAGCAGCAGTCAGATGCTGTCCAGCTGCCCTCTTCCAGCTTCTACCTCTCACACTAAGCACCAAATGAGTAAGGTTGCTAGAAAAGCTCCCAGCCAATCAGCAGAGTCCAGGCCAGATGGCAAGTTTTGCTGCAGGGGAAGCTAATGGCCTCGACAGTGAGATCATCCTCCAGTCTTTCTGGAGAGGAGACTGCGCTATTGAATTAGCGTTGCAAAGGATCCTCTTTCAGTTTAATCAACATTTGCAGAAGAAGAAATTAGATTGTACAGTCTGTGAATGCAGCTAACCACCTTGCACAGTCAGACACTGCTGCTCCTGATCACTATGGAGAGTGCACTTTATTTGTACAGTCAGGTCAGGTCCAAGTGCATATTTATCATCAGTGGTGATGGTTTATTTCAAAGTCAACGTAAAACAGCCTTCTAAGTCCAGGCTCAGAGTAACAGCTAAAAAACAAAGAGTTGTTTCCTGGTTGACCTTGAAATGTTGGATTGTTAAAATCTGTATAATCCATTGAAATTTGTGAAATCTGTTGAGTCTGTTCCTCTTCTAATCAAGAAGCATCTTCTTTCCAAAGTCTGAGATTGTGCAGCTCAGGTGGCTGGAATAGAGTCCTAAGAGCAATTGCCTTTGTCCTATCCTATTGCCATGACTTTCACCCCTATAGCTAGCCTTGGAAATTCTTATTCCTGTTCATAAATAGTTTGGATGAACTAGTTCAAACTTGTAGTTATCCTTGGGAGAGAGGAAAAAAAAAAAAAAAGGCAATACTAAATAACTGTTCTCCACAGGCAGCAGCTTTGTGTGTTGTGTAGGTTGAAGGATCTTACTATATTAAATAGAAAGAGATCCATTTGATACCTCTGAAAGACTGATTTTACATTGTCTTCAGTGAATTCTGATCTTCAAGTGCATTTATCTGTATACAGTAAGCACTTAATAAATGCATGTAAGTAAATGAGTAAAAAAAAATTATCACTTCTGTTCAATATCATGGGGGGGAGAGAGGAGGCACATTGTGTTATAATATAACTATCATATAAATCTAGCACAACTGCAGCATATGATATTAAATCCAAATATCTGAACTATTTAAGGGAAGTTAGTTTTAAAGAGAAGTATACTAGTCTTCTATACAGCAGTATTTATCTCCTTACAGTAATCAACTCTTGCTAACAGAAATTTTAAATCTGAATCAAAATCACATTTTTTAAATTTCCTCTTTCCAGTAGTTCATTTCCACAAATTGCAGCCTAGGGAGCAGGAAAGACCACAGGCGGACCCAGAGAGCAGCATTTAGAGCATCACCTCCACTGCCAGCTGTCTGTCCTACTCTGTCTGTTCTCCTTCACCTTGTTTAAATGAACAGGGCCAAATGAACACGAACAGTCAAGCACAGGCTGAAAAGTTTAGAGAAGTCACTGGACTGGGGATTAAGGAAATTGTAAATACCAGAAAACACAAATTGGGTTAAATAGCAGTTGAAAGCCTTTTAACAAGATGGGAGGGATTTCATTCCAGTAAAATTCAGGATACCTGATTCCTTCCTAACCTCTGCAGTATACAAATATAAATATCCACCCGATATTAATGAGCGAAATATGTAAACAGGAAACTCACAAAGAATTCCAAATTAAGTCTGAAACATAGCTCACATTTTAAATAAAAATTTATCTATAAAGTGAAAATTCAATTAAAATGAAGTGACTTTTTCATATTAACATTTTTACTCAAAAGACAAAATTTCAAAAACTTATTACCATCTTATTTAAAATCTAAATCAGTACACATGATAAGAAAGTGGCTAGTTTAAATTATGATATTTTTAGGCCCAAACTGTTTATTTCAAATAAAAGAATATATACTGTAAAGTTTCTCTCTAATTTTATTGAATAGGCATAATTCTGATATTTTATATATATTCACTAATTAGTCACCTTTACTTATCTTTCTTTACAACTGAAGATGCATGGAAAAGAAAAGTGCAACCTCACATAATCAGTCATCTCTATCACCACACACATCATTAATCATCACCATCATCAAAAAAAGCCAGTATTTATTGAACATTTTCTAAGTGACAATGTTTACAAAATTTCTATAAATTAGAGATTATTTTTATTGTAACTGACCCAAAGTCACAGAGCTTGCTCGTATAGAACAGGGATTTAATTCAAGTTCATCTTACTCCAAAGTCCATGCTTGTGCTGATAACTAAACATGCAACGCACTTTAAAGAGCAAGAAAATATAATATGAAATGCAAAGGGAAAATATATTCTTTACACAAAATAGTAATAGAATAAAGCCAGCTATTCACTGGGAATATAATTGCTTCTTTTTCCTATTTGTGAAAATACTGAAGTTGGGTAATTGGAAACAATATGTCATTTATCTTTAAATAAATAAAATCCATTCCGTCTTAAGAGCTGATTGATAATGGTCAAACAGTCCTTGTTGAAAGTAAGTGAAAGTATTAGTTGCTCAGCCATGTCTGACTTTTTGCAACCCATGGAATCAACCAATCTCCTCTCTCCACGGAATTCTCCAGGCTAAAATAAGGGAGTGGGTTGCCAGTCCCTTCTCCATGGGATCTTCCTGACCCAGGGATCAAACCTGGGTCTCTCGAATTGTAGGCAGATTCCCTGAGTCACCAGGGAGCCCACAGTCCTTGTTAGTGGTTCTTACATTTTATAATAACTCATTGAGACCCCTAATCGTTGATGACAGATTTGCTGCTGGGTTACCACCTCCCTCCTTTAGCAAAATACCTGAGTATGCCACATAGGTAAAGGAAAGCATGAAGATCTGAAAAACCAAAGATCCTGAGGAATCATTGAGGAGATAAAAGGTTGTTGCAACATGTTGTTGAGAGAAAAATAGTCTGGGGTGGATGGTGGCTGACTACCACAGGAGAAGGATGGGTGCCTTCACACAAAAACAACAAACTGAGCAATTTAACCTGAGATCAAAGTAAATATAAATGTAGCATATATGAAAATATAAAATAAGCATAATCATATTTTAAAGATTTAATAAATAAGGTTAACTTGAAGTAACAGAAAGTGTTCTTTAAAAAAAGAGCAAAGTAAAACTACAGGTAGGAAAAGTTACCTATGGGAGAAGGAGGAAACGGTGAAGTGATCATGGATAGAAAGTAAAGCAAAACATATTTTATTGTATAGATTAATTTTGACATGATGTACATAATTATAAAACAAAGCTAAATAAATAAAAAAGCAATCTAACAATTTTAAAGCAAAATTAAATGAACAAACCTAAAGATATATTCAGTTTGTGCATAATCAGCATGAGAGAAATCCTTCCTAATGACTTAGGACAAAGAAAATTGGCAATACATCCTTGGAGTAATGTATCCTAAGGGCAAAAAGAATAGAAAACAAAAGAAAACAATTTTTAGTAATCATAGGATAGGTGGTAGTATTGATACTCCTATGACTATGACAGCAGTATTTTAGAATAAAGCAAATAAAAAAATGCCTTAATATAGAGATCCTGGAATTAGGAACACGGGAAAAGAAGAAATCAATGTAAATGGACGAGTTAAAGTAAAAATCTTATAGTCCTAAATTTGAATTGGGAGTACCAATATGAATTCATAATATATTTGATCCTAAAAATATATGTATGTATTTCCTAGCTCTAATAAAGACCAACCACAGGCTCCCTTGGTGCCCATTCTGTGGTCTCTAAATACCATTTTTTATTGAAAGGAACCACAGCTCGTTAAAGAAATATATGACATGAGATCTGGACTAATAAGTATATAAAAAAATGAACTTGAAATATCTTGCTATATCAATCGTTAAACAAGGACATTATTACACACTTCTTGAGAGTGAGCTGAAAGCACTTAAGAATAAACTGAAGAGGCCAAAGATAGAGCAATATGAACAACAAGAAAAATAATTATAGTGCATTTAAAGATATAAAATATATTTAAATCTATTAATATTTGTATAAAATATTTAGTATGAAACAAAATAAAAACAACCTCACTTGTCGCCTTTGGAAGATACCAGGTATTAGAATTAAGAACATGGGAAAGAAGAAATCAATGGCATAAACAGAAAGAAATGAGCAAATATTCCTTTCCTATATTAATTAACTTCAGAAGAGGGAAGGTTTCTCATTATTGAATATTAGTTTCCTAGAGCTGCTATTAAAAAAAAAAAAAACATTGTGACAAACTGGGTGGATTGAAACATAAGAAATTTATTCTCCAAAAGTTCTGGAGGCCAGAAGTCCAAAATCAAGATATTGGCAGGGCCATACCTCCTCCAGAGCTCCTTGTCTCTTCCATTTTCTGGTAGCCCCAGGAATTCTCTGACTTCAGGCAGCATAACTTAAATCTCTGCTTCTGCTTTCATATGGTCATCTTTGCTCTGTGTCTGCATCTAAGTTAGTATCCAAATTTCCCTCTTCTTATAAAAACACCAGTCATACTACATTAATCACCCACTCCAATGACATCATTTTAACTTGACTACATATACAATGACCCTACTTCCAAATAATATCACGTTAAGAATATTTTTTCTTTTCTAGAACCCCTGAGTTTCCAAATGAATTTTAAGATCAATTTGTCAGTTTCTGATCACAATTGCATTAAATCTATAGATCAATTTCAGGAATATTTTCATCTTAAGAAGATAACTCTTCCAATTTATGAACATGATATGTTTTTCCATTTGTTTAGATCTTCTTTCATTTCATTCAGCAATATCTTATCACCTTCAGAGAATAAAGTTTCATTTATCTATTAATTTATAATTATTTAACTCTTTTGTATCCTATTTTAAATGAAATTGTTTTCTTAATTTCATTTTTTGATTGGGTATGCTAGTGTAGAGAAACAGTTGGTTTTTGTATATTGATCTTGTATCTTATAATCTTGATGAATTAGTTCTAAAAGTTTTTAATGGGTTCTTTATATGCAAGATCGTGTCATTTATGAATAGAGGTAATTTTGGTTTTTTTCCTTTTTAATTTGAGTGCCTGTCATTTCATTTTCTTGCCTAAAATTTTCCTGGTTAAAACTTCTAGTAATACATTGAAAAGAAACTTGTTCCTGATCTTAGGGGGAATGTATTCCATTTTCTGTCATTCGGTATTATGTTAGCTGTGGGTTTTTCATAGATAGCCTTTATCAGGCTGAGGAAGCTACCTTATCCTCCTAGTCTGTCAAATGTTCTTACCATGAAATGGTGTTGAACTTCATTAAATGCTTTTTCTGCATCTATTGAAATGATCTTTTTATTATTATTCTTTATCTATTGTTATGGTACACTATGAGTGAAAGTCGCTCAGTCGTGTCTGACTCTTTGTGACCCATGGACTATACAGTCCATGGAATTCTCCAGGCAAGAATAAAGGAGTGGGTAACCTTTGCCTTTTCCAGGGGATCTTCCCAACCCAGAGATTGAACCCAGGTCTCCCTCATTTCAGGTGGATATATTCTGGTGTTAAACCAATTTTGTTTTCCTGGGACAAATCTCATTTGGTCTTAGTGTATAATTCTTTTTCTATGCTACCAGTTACACGTCCTAGGATTTTGTGGAGCATTTTTGCATTTATTTTCAAGAGAGATAGTAACCTGTAGGTTTTTTCCTTGTTACGTCTTTGCCCAGTTTTCTTACCAGAACAATTTATATTCTTAATATAAAAATTAGATGCCTTCCTCTTAAGATCAAGAAATCACCATATGCCCACAAATACCATCACAACTTAATGTAATAGTGGAGGGCCTTGCAAATTCTTTAATATGACAAAAAGGTGAAAGAGTTTTAAGTATTGAAAGGGGATAAATTAAACTTTCATTATTGGCAGATGTTATAATTATTTACATAGACAATGAGATACATCAATATGCAACTGTTAACAAAATAATATGAATACTTAACAATATTGCAAGGTAAAAGTTCAACTTAAAAAATGAGTACTATTATACATCTATACCAGTAACGATTAATTGGAAAATTTTGTGCAATCTGATATATCATCCAAAATAGTAGCACAAAATTTAAATAACCTAAGAATTGTCAAATAATATTATAAATCAATTAAAACTCTATTAAAGCATATGAAAATAATTACATATTTTGAAAGACTATATTCATGGTGCCAGGTAGGCATTCAGTTTTATTTTTCTGCATTTATTGAGAAAGCTATCCCTATACCATCCATCAAACAATCTGTCCTTCCCTGTGTATCATGTATTGTATTTTTATATACACATGGAATATTAATGTATATGAATTTGTAAATTTAGGGAAATGGAAATATTTGTAAAATAATAATTTTCTAGTATTTTATATTTTTATTTCAAGGGCCCAATCTCTACAAAATTGCTATTAAAATGTTCAGGTATGCATTATTTGGGCAGAAGAACTAGGCAGACATTTTTTCAAAGGAGACAAACAGCCAACAGATATGGCAAAAGGTGCTTAACATCACTAATCAACACAGAAATGAAATCAAAACCACAATGAGATATCACCTCACACCTGTGAGAATGATTAACATCAAAAAAGACAATAGATAACAAGTGTTGACAAGGATGTGGAGAAAAGGAAACTCTGGTAAACTGCTGATTGGCATGTAAATTAGTGCAACCACTATGAAAACCAGTATGGAGGTTCCTCAAAAAATTAAAAATAGATCTACCATACATCCCAACAATTCCATTTCTGGATATATACTGAAAGGAAATGAAAGCAAGATCTCTAAGGGATATCTGCACTCCCATGATCACTGAAGCATTATTCACAATAGACATGATATGGCAACAACCTAAGTGTCCATCAATGGATGAATAGATAGTGTGATGTGTATATATATACAATGGATTACTACCCAGACACGAGAAAAGAAGAAATACTGCCATCTATGACAACATAGATAGACTAAAGGGCATATTCTCACTGAAATAAGCCAGACAGAGATAGCCGAATAATACATGGTATCACTTACATGTAGAATCTTAAAACAAAAAAATGTCACACTTTTAGAACAGCAGTTGTCAAGGGCTAGTAGGAGAGAGAAACAGATACTTTGGTAAATGGGTACAGACTTTCAGCTATAAGATTAATGAAGTCTGAGGATATAATGTAAAATATGGCGACTGTAGTTGATAACAGTGAAATTTGCTAAGATAGTCGAACTTAAATATTCTCACTCAAAAAATGATGAATATGTGAGGCGATAGAAGTGTTAATGAACTAGATGGTGGAAATCTTTTCACAATGAATACAAATATCAAATCACTATGGTTATGGTGGAAACTTTATAAATATCTTACAATTTTGTCAATTACATGACAATAAACTTGAAAAATAATGTCCACGTACATATACCATTAAGAAGACACCAAAAGAAAAAAATCTTTGAATAAAACCAAGTACACTGATACCCGAAATTCCTAGTATTATCAAGAATATTTCTAATTCATTTATTTCATTATTCAAAAGTTGTTGTTAAAGAAAACTATACATAAACTAATTATAAACTATACATTTAGAAAAAAAATCTTATTTTTTTAAAAAAGAACTTGAACTAGATAAGAGTTAAAGAAATTTCTTGTTTTGAAACATCTAAACTCTGATTTAGCATCTACCTCCTTAGGAGAACATCTGTTCCCGGCATTCAGTAGATACATTGAGTATTTCCATGTGTTGGGTAATGGTCGTACAAAGTGGTCCTCCTTGAGTTCAGAGGGCATTGTAAAACAGCTATTACTCACTGTTTTACCATATATTAGTATCAGCACTGTTTTATTAGCCTTAGTATTAGCACTGTATGTTTTAGGATAGTATTAAGCATAGAGATCTCTGAAAGCACCAAGGAGATCATCTAATGTTGCCTGGCATTGATGGTCAAACTGCAAAAGTAAGAACAGTTAGTCCTATGAAGTGGTTAAAGAAGGATATCCCAGGCAGAGGCAATATAGGCACAAAAAAAAGAAATGAGAGCCAGCATGGATACTAAGAGAACAGAAAGTAGATAGGTATGGCCTAGAGGTGAGTATGATATGTTCAACTTTTACATGATGCAAGCATCCATTTTATATTTAGAAGTCAACATGGCTGAAAACAATGCCTTTCATTGCATATAGTGCAACTGTAGAACTGTTTAGCTTGAAATGTCTACCTTGACCCAGAGAGATGATATAGGGAGGGTGGTGGGAGGGGGGTTCAGGGTTGGGAACTCATGTACACCTGTGGTGGATTCATGTCAATGTATGGCAAAACCAATACAGTATTGTAAAGTAAAAATAAAATTTAAATTAAAAAATAAAAATTTTAAAAAAAGAAATGTCTGCCTTGGATCTCTATTTACCAAAATAATAAAGGGATACTGAAATGGGACCTTGAGGCTGATGAAACATACATTAATTACACATGCCTTCAGTGCCACACTTTTATACATTGCTAGATCATTCATCCAGACCCAGACATCCTGGAATGTGAAGTCAAGTGGGCCTTAGAAAGCATCAGTACGAACAAAGCTGGTGGAGGTGATGGAATTCCAGTTGAGCTATTTCAAATACTGAAAGATGATGCTGTGAAAGTGCTACAATCAATATGCCAGAACATTTGGAAAACTCAGCAGTGGCCACAGGACTGGAAAAGGTCAGTTTTCATTCCAATCGCAAAGAAAGGCAGTGCCAAAGAATGCTCAAACTACCGCACAATTGCACTCATCTCACACACTAGTCAAGTAATGCTCAAAATTCTCCAAGCCAGGCTTCAGCAATATGTGAACCATGAACTTCCAGATGTTCAAGCTGGTTTTAGAAAAGGCAGAGGAACCAGAGATTAAATTGCCAACATCTGCTGGATCATGGAAAAAGCAAGAGAGTTCCAGAAATACATCTATTTCTGCTTTATTGACTATGCCAAGGCCTTTGACAGTGTGGATCACAATAAACTGTGGACAATTCTGAAAAAGATGGGAATACCAGAACACGTGGTATTGTGTTGAAACATCTAAACCCTGATTTAGCAGGGTTTAGACCTGCCTCTTGAGAAATCTGTATGCAGGTCAGGAAGCAACAGTTAGAACTGGACATGGAATAACAGACTGGTTTCAAATAGGAAAAGGAGCACATCAAGGCTGTATATTGTCACCCGGCTTATTTAACTTATATGCAGAGTACATCATGAGAAATGCTGGACTGGAAGAAGCACAAGCTGGAATCAAGATTGCCAGAAGAAATGTCAATAACCTCAGATATGCAGATGACACCACCCTTATGGCAGAAAGTGAAGAGGAACTAAAAAGCCTCTAGATGAAAGTGAAAGTGGAGAGTGAAAAAGTTGGCTTAAAACTCAACATTCAGAAAACGAAGATCATGGCATCCAGTCCCATCACTTCATGGGAAATAGATGGTGAAACACTGGAAACAGTGTCAGACTTTATTTTTGGGGGCTCCAAAATCACTGCAGATGGTGACTGCAGCCATGAAATTAAAAGACGCTTACTCCTTGGAAGAAGAGTTATGATCAACTTAGATAGCATATTAAAGAGCAGAGACATTACTTTGCCAGCAAAGGTCTGTCTAGTCAAGGCTACAGTGTTTCCAGTGGTCATGTATGGATGTGAGAGTTGGACTGTAAAGAAAGCTGAGCACCGAAGAACTGATGCTTTTGAACTGTGGTGTTGGAGAAGACTCTTGAGAGTCCCTTGGACTGCAAGGAGATCCAACCAGTCCATCCTAAAGGAGATCAGTCCTGGGTGTTCATTGGAAGGACTGATGCTAAAGCTGAAGCTCCAATACTTTGGCTACCTCATGAAAAGAGTTGACTCATTGGAAAAGACTCTGATGCTGAGAGGGATTGGGGGCAGGAGGAGAAGGGGACGACAGAGGATGAGATGGCTGGATGGCATCACCGACTTGATGGACATGAGTTTGAGTGAACTCTGGGAGTTGGTGATGGACAGGGAGGCCTGGCGTGCTGCGATTCATGGGGTCACGAAGAGTTGGACACGACTGAGCGACTGAACTGAAGATCATTCCTTCGAATAGTTTGAGAATCAAGGATTAAATAGCAATGTCCTAACTTAAATGTATTCAGCTCTAAGAGATGCTGGAATCTTAGCAACAAGATGGTAGGAAAAGGTAAGGTAGCCAGAAATGGATGGGACTAATACAGGACAACTGATATGCATGAAGGACTGAACTTCAGAAGAGATGCAAATTAGAACAATTCAGTACATCCAATATAATGAGTGAGAAGCCCAGGAGATTTTCAAAACATGGCAATACTTAAGGTTAGGCAGGTAATTCTCAATTTAATCTGGATTTGACATTAATAGTGATAAAAGGACCCAGGCACCATGGAAAAGGAACAAATGGTGGCAAGGGATATCTATATTGTGTCATAGCCCTAAACTAGAATAATGAGTTCCCACTAGGAGAACTAAAAAAAATAATAATAATAAGGAAGTCAGACCAAATACCTAGTCACATAAATTCGGAAAACACAGGAGAATTTCAAAGGTCTGCCTCTCAAGTAACATTGGAGCCCAGGATTGACTTCGTATGCTATGAACACCAGGCTTAGAACAGCATGGCAAATAAGAACTTCCACCTGAGGCTGACCAAGGGCTTCCTGAAGTCTGACTGCCATCAGTGGTAGAGGACTAATGCAGGAAGTGACAACACCAAGTCTATAAGTCAAAAACATCAGGACCTCCGAAGGCTAGGAAAAGCAGAACTAGTTAACAAGGTAAAAAAAAAAAAAAAAAACACTAACTGTATGCCAAGGAAATTTTTGGCTATCCATATATTTATTCCACCTCAATAAGCACACAGAGTAAATCTGAAATGTTCATTAGTTCAGTTCAAGTCATAGGTTTCCATATATATATATATATATATATATATATATATACACACACACATATATATATATATATATACATATACACACACACACATATAGTATGAAGTTGACTAGTAGCCAGATAATAGGCTGAGCCTTCACTGTTGGTCTAGACATCTTATGCTATGGTAAAATAACTGTTGAATGTATGCTATCTAATTATGACTCCGTTCTGCATACTGTGTCACAGCCAAATAATTTGAAAGCACTTCCCTCAGAGATGAAAAACAGGTTACCAAGGAAGGAACAGAACTGAAATAATATTTACTCATGGAAATTCATTTTACATTAGCTTACAATGTTTTGTGCTACAACATCATTTTTTACATTAACTCTGGGAAAAAAAATTCAGTATAACAGGATTTTTTAAAAATATATAACCTATCAAAAGTCATTCTTATGTAAATCAGCATTAACTGTCTCTCAAACTTTTACCTACTTAAAAATTCTGCTTCAAGTCCAATTTACAACTCTATAGCAGGACACTCATGATTTGGAAATGATAAAACCCCTCATCAGAAATTTTTTTTTTGAATACTTGTTCCACACACAAGCTACTGCTTATTGAGTTAGAAAAAGGAAGCCTAGGAGTACAATTACCTTGACTTCCAGAGAAGGAGATTCTGAGGCTTTTGAGCAGGTACTAAGTTAGTTAGTTTCATTGAATGTAAGTGAATTTCTCTTTATCTCTGTAATAAAGAGACTTATTAATATTGTAAAAATAGGAATCATGGAAAACATTTTGGGAATGAGACAGGAAGAAAAACTATTATCTACTTTTTCTAAAAGGAGGTCTTGATAAGAACATAAATACAGATTTAGAGAACTATTAAAACTCCAACTACAAAGGAAATGAAAAACTTGAATTGTCTGTATTCCTGTCATCTCCTCATCCATCCATCTTATAATAGCCTTATTGCAACCAGACATGCGGTGATGAATTCAGAAATGTCAGACAAAAAGGAACATGTAAAGATAAAAGGCTAGAGGGTGTAAAAAAAATGTTAAATAAAAAACCCACACAACAAAGAAGTGACTGCATGTTTCTTTTGTTATCACTTTGTTTCCAAAAGCTGCCTTCGTGCTAGCTAAAAGTCAGAATTCCATAAAGATAGAAGCAATCCACAAAAGGACACTGATGTTTCTGAAAAAAATTATAATACAGAAAAAAATGGATAAATCTACAACCAAAAGTCTCTTTCTTTAAAGCTCTACACCCACACACTGAACACCTTTTATTTAAGGATCTCAAAGCACTTTACCAGCAAGTAATCACCCCACCATTTCCTACTATCAGTTGAAGGTTTGGAAACTTTTGAGAGTCAAGTTCAGCATGAGCTTTCAAGTCCTATTATGCAGAAATATAGAATGCAAGTTACCTACGTGAGGCCCACAACTATAAACTAAATACCCACTGCTGCTTCCTTCTGCTTTAACCACTCTTTTTCCCCAAAATTGCTTATTTGCAGTATGTCATAGACAGGAAACTATCTCATGAAGAGTCTTTTCTCTGTCTAGGCATTAATGGTACATGTCAAATATGCATCATCACTTCTTCTATAGAATACATTTTAGTTAAAACAAATTGCATACAGAAGAATTTTTCATTGTTAAAGAAAAAAAAATCATCAACTTGTAAGAACTTTGTTTATTCCAACATTCCATTTATCCCTGATACTAATACTTAAAGACTTTCTTCTCTAATTGTCCTCCGCCTCATTGCACATGAAAATTCACATGTATAATGAAAATAAGACCATTCCATTATTTTCCCATGTGTACCTTGGATCCTCTTAAAAAGGTTTGCTTTGGGAAAGTTTCACTGATTTGTGATAAGAATGGAGGGTCTTCTACCAAGAAACTGAGTATTGTTAGCCGAAGTAAAGGTTCAAGAGTAAGGAGATATATCACTGCACAGTAGAGAAGTCTTTGGAGCTTCTGAAGAATATCTAGGACTGAAAGAGTGAGCAGTGGAAAGGGAGAGGGTAGAGGCAGAAAAAAAACCGACTAATGACAACAGTCTGCAGATTATGAACTGTTACCCATTCCTATAATCCCACTCTACAGAATAAATTAAATTATCTATTCTAGAATATGACATCAAAGGGATAGTCCATGAAAAAAAATTCATAAACTATACTTCATTTAAATTAAAAGCTTCAGTTCTGTTAAGGACACTGTAAAGAGAAGGAAAAGACAAACCACAGACTAAAAGAAAATATTTGCAAGACACATCTGACAAAGGACTGTTATCCAAATATACAAAGAACTCTTAAAACTCAACAATAAGAAAATTAACAATCCAATTTTATAGTTCAGTTTTACAATGGATCAAACACTTTGACATCTCACCAAAGAAGATATACAGATGGCAAATGAGCATATAAAAATAAGCTTTACATATGTCATCAGGAAAATGCAAATTAAAACAAAATGCCACTGCACACTGATTAGAATGGCCAAAATCTGAAACACAGATAATACCAAGCACTGGTGAGAATGCAGAGCAACGGGAATTCTCAATCACTGCTGGTAGGAATGCAAAACGACACACTCACTGTGCAAGGCTGTTAGGCTCTTTCTTAAAACACCAAACACACTTTAACCATATGACCTTCTGGCAATTTTGCCCTTTGCTATTTACCCAAAATTTATGTATACTTGAAAACATGCTCATGAATATTTGAGTAGCCTTATTCATAATTGCCAAAACTGAGAAGCAACCAAGATGTTCTTCAGTAGATGAACAGATAAACTGTGGCATATTATTCGACACTAAAGAGAAATGAGCTACCAAGCTATGAAAACACATGAGGAAAGATTAATGCACACTTAGTTCAGTTCAGTCGCTCAATCATGTTCAACTCTGTGACCTCATGGACTGCAGCATGCAGGCCTCCCTGTCCATCACCAACTCCTGGAGTTTACTCAAGCTCATCTCCATTGAGCTGGTGATGCCAACCAACCATCTCACCTTCTGTCATCCCCTTCTCATCCCACCTTTGATCTTTCCCAGCATCTGGGTCTTTTCAAATAAGTCAGTTCTTTGCATCAGGTGGCCAAAGTATTGGAGTTTCAGCTCCATCATCAGTCCTTCCAATGAATATTCAGGACTGATTTCCTTTAGGATGGACTGGTTGGATCATTTTGCAGTCCAAGGGACTCTCAAGAGTCTTCTCCAACACCACAATTCAAAAGTATCAATTCTTCGGTGCTCAGCTTTCTTTATAGTCCAACTCTCACATTCATACATGACTACTAGCTTTGACTAGATGGACCTTTGTTGGTAAAGTAATATCTCTTCTTTTAATATGCTATCTAGGTTGGTCATAACTTTTCTTTCAAGGAGCAAGTGTCTTTTAATTTCATGGTTACAGTCACCATCTGCAGTGATTTTGAAGCCCCCAAAAATAAAGTCTGTCACTGTTTCCATTGATTCCCCTTTCTATTTGCCATGAAGTGATGGGACCAGATGTCATGATCTTAGTTTTCTGAATGTTGACTTTTAAGCCAACTTTTTCACTCTCCACTTTCACTTACATCAAGAGGCTTTTTAGTTCTTCTTCACTTTCTGCCATAGGGTGGTGTCGTCTGCATATCTGAGGTTATTGATATTTCTCCCCAGCAGTCTTGATTCCAGCTTTTACTTCATCCAGCCCAGCATTTCTCATGATGTACACTGCATATAAGTTAAATAAGCAGGGTGACAATATACAGCCTTGACATTCTCCTTTTGGACCCAGTCTATTGTTCCATGTCCAGTTTTAACTGTTGCTTGCTGACCTGCATACAGATTTCTCAAGAGGCAGGTCAGGTGGTCTGGTATTCCCATCTCTTTCAGAATTTTCCACAGTTTATTGTGATCCACACAGTCAATGGCTTTGGCATAGTCAATAAAGCAGAAATAGATGTTTTTCTGAAACCCTCTTGCTTTTTCACTGATCCAGTGGATGTTGACAATTTGATCTCTGGTTCCTCTGCCTTTTCTGAATCCAGCTTGAACATCTGGAAGTTCGCAGTTCACATACTGCTGAAGCCTGGCTTGGAGTATTTTGAGCATTACTTTACTAGCGTGTGAGATGAGTGCAACTGTGCAGTACTTTGAGCATTCTTTGGCATTGCCTTTCTTTGGGATTGGAATGAAAACTGACCTTTTCCAGTCCTGTGGCCACTGCTGAGTTTTCCAAATTTGCTGGCATATTGAATGCATCACTTTCACAGCATCATCTTTAAGGATTTGAAATAGCTCAACTGGAATTCCACCACCTCCACTAACTTTGTTTGCTTTGATGCTTCCTAAGGTCTACTTGACTTCACGTTCCAGAATGTCTGGCTCTAGGTGAGTGATCACACCTTCATGGTTATCTGGGTCATGAAGATCTCTTTGTATAGTTCTTCTGGGTATTCTTGCTACCTTTTCTTAATATCTTCTGCTTCTGTTAGGTCCATACCATTTCTGTTCTTTATAGTGCCCATCTTTTCATGAAACATTACTTAGTGAAAAAATCAGCCTCAACATGCTGTATGATTCAACCATCTGACCATTCTGAAAAAGACAAAACTGAACACAGTGAAAAGGCCAGTGGTTTCCAGGGGTTGATGGTGTGAGGGGTGAGTAGGCACAGCACAGAGAATTTTAGGGAAGTGAAAATACTCTGGATGATGGATATATGTCCTGATACCTTTGTCCAAATCCACAGTAATTATAAAACCAAGAGTGAATCATAGCAGTAAACTACAGACCTTGCGTGATAATTATGTATCCATGTAGGTTCATCAGTTCTAGTCAATTCTACAAATGTTACCCCTTTGGTGAACCCTGGGGTCCCAGTCCTCATTGACAACACCAGGATTCCCTATTCCGAGTCACAGCGGCCCAGCCAGGTGTGGGGGACCAACTTCTCAGCCCAAAGGCTGTGCAGGGACAGGACAGCCCAAGGTCAAAACTGGGGATGAAGGGTGAACTGTGCATGCTTGGCAGCAAGTCTTTCAGGAAACCACTGGCCCAGAATAGCAACTCGGGTTTCTTACCCGGAACCCGGGAATCCCGCATCTGCCAAGATCCAAAGTCTACAGCAACTCAAATACAGAGTTCCATTCCAAAACCAAAGAATAAGGTGTGTCAGGCCAGCACAGGGCCTGAGCAGGAGCTCACCTGATAATATCCGGTGCTGTTAGCTGTGACCGCCTTCCATTACCAGTCTCCGGTGGTCCTCCTCCTTCCCGTCTTCCTGCAGAGCTGAGCGCCGCGCACTCCAGACACCGCTTGTCTCCACATCCACGCAAACCACCCCCAGGTAGAGGAGGCTGGGGCGTGGGGCCTGATCTGCGTGGGTGGAGTATGGAGTTTTCCAGGAAGGCAAACTGGTGCAATTGGAGGCCTCAGGGTGCGCTTTTGTGGCTTTCGGTGGGTGAGGGGCGGTAAGTGCGGGTCCTGATAGAGGCGCAGGGAGAAGTCGAGCTCGGAGGTTCTGAGAATCTGGGATAGCTCAAAGGGCAGTGGAACCAGGCCGAAGGGTTGCAGCGACCAGTATTCTGAGGAAGCGTGATGTCACAGGGTCTCTGGAGATTTCTGTAGAAAACAGCAGGGGAATCCTGGATGAGAAACACCTGAGTGCCCCAGGTGCTGCAGACATCCCAGGCTCATTCTTAAGGAGTCTCACACTTGCCCTTTATCAAGCACACCCCAATCCTCATCGATGTCTCTAGGATAACCTACTCAGGGTCACAGTGAGGTACTGCCCCTCCCCAGGGACCCAGCCAGGGAGGAAACTTCTGCCCAAAGGCTCTGCAGGTGCAGGGCTGTCACAGGTCAGACTGCAGGAGTGAACTTGAGGAGCAAGCCTCTCTCGCCTTCCAGGAAACCAAAGACCCCAAACAGAAATTCAGGGTTCTGGCCACCAACCCTGGAACTCCACTACCACCTCTGCCAAGATCTAAGGCCACAGGAACCTGAACTGCACAGTTTCAATCTGAAATCAGAAAATAATGTTATCAGACTAGCAGAGGACTTGAACTGAAGGAGAGCTCACTGGATACTACCTGGTGCTGTCAAACTTGGCTGCCTTCTACTGCCAGTCTCTAGCCATCCTTATCTTTCTCCTCTTTCTGCACATCTGAGGAGACTGCCCTCCAAACACCATTTGCCTCTAAGGACTCACCTGCCTAATGCCTCCAATAGCTACCACAATATGAAAAATTAGAAATCAAAAGGATTTTTAAAAATACCATATAATTGAAAACCCATTATCCTATGTCCAAAAATCAATGAGTCAAAGGCTCAAATTGTGAAATACAGTTAGAAGATCATGAAAGTACTGCACATCATAATTTTGGAGGTAAATTGATAAACATAGTCAAATTTATAGATGTAGAAGCAACCGAAAATGAGGATGATTGAAAGCAAATTAGTTGAGGCTACAACTCAAAAATCAGAAAATCTAGGAAAATGAGAAAAATTTTTAAATGAAATACTTTTCTAAAAAACTATGTAAGAAAGCAATAATTAACATGAGGAAAAATCAGTGAAATAGAAAAAGAAGTAGAACATTAACAAAACTCAATCTATGTTTAAAAGACAACTAATGTAGGCAATTCTCCAGTAAGATTCATCGAGAAAAAAATTCAAAATAAATAAGCAAAATTCAGAGTAAAAGAGAGAAAGCCACTACTTAAAGAGCAGCGATTCTTAGAATTGTAACTGAATCTTTTGATTACTAAAATTGGCCAGTAAGAAATAGAAAATGGGACTAGCTCAATAACCATTAAAAATAATCAAATGATAGATGAAAACTTCTCTCTAAAAGAAGTCACCACCCAGATAGTCTACTTAAGCAGTTTCAAGGAACATATAATAACCTACAGCTTCTATAGTTTGTCCTTGAAAACCAAAATAGAGACAAAGCTACCGCTAATTTTTATAAGACTAAATATAACATTTATGACAAGAAATTAACATTATAAGTCATTCTCATTTGTGAATGTAATCATAAAAATTCTAAGTGAAGATTAACTATATAAGCCCAATGATAATTTGTAGAAACATCTAAGTTGTATTGTTCTTGCAAATTGTATTAATTTTCCAAATTGAAAGAAGTTTCAAAATGAGGTAACTCATTAATTAACCTAACTACACTAATTGATTAAAAGGGAAACACTATGTCATTATAAATCATATAAAAATAAAAGCATTCAATAAAATTTAACTTCTGCTTACTTTTTCTTAAACCCTTAGCAAAGTAGACAGAGGGAATCTTATATAAATGTATTATATAGTCGTGAAAGTGTTAGTGATTCTGTTGTGCCCAACTCTTTGCAACCCCATGGACTGTAGCCCACTAGGCTTCTGTCCATGGAATTCTCCAGGCAAGAAAACTGGAGTGAGTAGCCATTCCCTTCTCCAGGGTATCTTCCTGACCCAGAGCTCACACCTGGGGTTCCCTCATTGCTGGCAGATTCTTTACCATTTGAGCCACCAGAGAAGCCTATATTACATAGCAGTGCTGTGTTAGTTGCTCAGTTGTGCTCTACTCCTTGCGATCCCATGGACTATAGCCCACCAGGCTCCTTTGTTCATGGAATTCTCCAGGCAAGAATACTGTAGTGGATTGCCATGCCCTTTTGAAGAGGTCTTCCCAACCCAGGTGTCAAACCTGGGTCTCCAGCATTGCAGGCAGATTCTTTCCTGTCTGAGCCACCAAGGAGGCCCTTATGATATAGTAAATGACCAGCAATAACATACTATAAATATCATGCATACTTCATGGAGGTTCTGCTCAATGCAGCAAGACAAAATAACCAAAAGACTTAAATATTCAAATAAAGAGTTAAAATGTCATTTGAAAAATATATGATCATGTGCGCAGAAAAAAAAACAGTATATAAATGTCTAAAATTAATTACATTGTAGCAATATCAGTAATTATCTTTTAAATAACATCTGTAGAGTGTCTAGGAAATAACCGAACAAAATCTTTACAAAATCATTCTGAAAAACATGTAAATATCATTAAATGACATTTAGTAAGACGCACAAATATACCAAAATGGGTAAAGAAATACTCTGTGTGCTTAGACATTCAGTCATGTCTGACTCTTTGTGACCCCATGAACAGGAGCCCACCAGGTTCCTCTGTCCATGGAATTCTCCATGCAAGAATACTGGAGTGGGTTGCCACTTCCTTCTCCAAGAAATACTCTATATATATGAATAAATGAGTGGACAGGTAGAAAATGTTATTCATTCAGCAATTTATTGAATTCCTGTTGTGTCAAACTCTCACCTAAGTTATAGGGTTAGAGCAGTGATAAAGAAAGCAAACTAACTTCATATACTTATAGAGTATACTTAAGTATGCAATTACACAAAGCCTGTGACAACATTATAAATATGCCAATATCTGCCAAATTAGCTTACACGTTCGATGGTAGTTGCAGTAAAAATATTTTAAGAGTTTAAAGGAATTTATCACAAGAATACATTGTTGCAGTTTATATTTTTTTTATTTTTTATATTTTAAAATCTTTAATTCTTACATGCAGTTTATATTTTACATGAATGGTGCCCTTTGGATTTGTGCAGTGAGACAATTCTAATTTGCAAGTTTTAAAATTAATACAGAAGAATATAAGTTTTAAAATAACTATGGTAATCTGGAAAAAGCAGAGCGAATAGAACTTAATTTAACAAGTTATTAGGATACTTTACAAGGCTATAGTAATTAAGGCAGTGTCGTAATAACAGAAAAAAAGCCAGATCAAAAACAGATCCACATATGCTCAGAGATTCATTATATATAACATATTCACTTTATACCAAGGTGACTGAAAAATACAATAATTCAGACAACATGAAATATTGGAAAAGATTGTACAATTATGAATCAATGGAGGCATTTTGGGTTACAATTCAGTTCAGTTTAGTTCATTTCAGTTCAGTCACTCCGTCGTGTCTTACTCTTTGCGACCCCATGGACTGCAACAACCAGGCCTGCCTGTCCATTGCCATCTATCTACTATGAAGAGATGGGAGTAGATGGCATGGTCTTAGTTTTGTGAATGTTGAGTTTAAAGCGAAAATTTTTATTCTCCTCTTTCACTGTCATCAAGAAGCCCTTTAGTTTTTCTTTACTTTCTGCCATAAGGTTGGTGTCAACTGCATATCTGAGGTTATTGATATTTCTCAGGCAATCTTGATTCCAGCTTGTGCTACAATAGCAGAGCATTTTTCATGACGAACTCTGCATATAAGTTAAATAAGCAGGTGACAATATACAGCCTTGACATACTCCTTTCCCAATTTGGAACCAGTCTGTTGTTTCATGTCCAGTTCCAACTGTTGCTTCTTGACCTGCATACAGATTCTCAGAAGGCAGGTCAGGTGGTCTGGTATTCCCATCTCTTTCAGAATTTTCCACAGTTTGTTGTGATCCACACAGTCAAAGGCTTTGGCATAGTCAATAAAGCAGAAGTAGATGTTTTTTTGAAACTCTCCTGCTTTTTTGATGATCCAACAGATGTTGGCTACTTGTTCTCTCGTTCCTCTGCCTTTTCTAAAACCAGCTTGAACATCTGGAAGTTCACGGTTCACATACTGTTGAAGTCTGGCTTGGAGAACTTTGAGCATTACTTTACTAGTGTGTGAGATGAGTGCAATTGTGCTGTACTTTGAGCATTCTTTGGCATTGCCTTTCTTTAGGATTGGAATGAAAACTGACCATTTCAAGTCCTGTGGCCAATGCTGAGTTTTCCAAATTTGCTAGCATATTGAGTGCAGCACTTTCACAGCATCATCTTTAAGGATTTGGAATAGCTCAACTGGAATTCCATCACTTACACTAGTTTTGTTCGTAGTGATGCTTTATAAGGCCCACTTGACTTCACATGCCAGGATGTCTGGCTCTAGGTAAGCAATCACACCAACGTGGTTATCTGGGTCATGAAGATTTTTTTGTATAGTTCTTCTGTGTATTCTTGCCATCTCTTCTTAATATCTTCTGTTTCTGTTAGGTCCATACAATTTCTGTCCTTTATTGAGCCCATCTTTGCATGAAATGTTCCCTTGGTATCTCTAATTTTCTTGAAGAGCTCTCTAGTCTTTCCTATTCTATTAATTTCCTCTGTTTCTTTGCATTGATCACTGAGGAAGACTTTCTTAACTTTCCTTCCTATTCCTTGGAACAGTGCATTCAAATTGGTATATCTTTCATTTTCTCTTTTGCATTTTGCATCTTTTCTTTTCTCAGCTAGTTGTAACTCCTCCTCCATTTTGCCTTTTTGCATTTCTTTTTCATGGGGATGGTCTTGATATCTGCTTCCTGTACAGTGTCACGAACCTCTGTCCATTTTTCTTCAGGCACTCTATCAGATATAATTCCTTGAATATATTTGTCACTTCCACTGTATAATCATAAGGGATTTGATTTAGATCATCCCTGAGTGGTCTAGTGGTTTTCCCCTACTTTCTTCAATTCAAGTCTGAAATTGGCAATAAGGAGTTCATGATCTGAGCCATAGTCTTGTTTTTGCTGACTATATAGAGATTCTCCATCTTTGGCTGCAAAGAATATAATCAATCTAATTTTGGTATTGAACATCTGGTGATGCCCATATGTAGAGTCTTCTCTTTTTTGGTGGGAAGAGAGTATTTGTTACCACCAATGCATTCCCTTGGCAAAACTCTGCCCTGCTTCATTCTGTACTCCAAGGCCAAATTTGCCTGTTACTCCAGGTATCTCTTGACTTCCTACTTTTGCATTCCAGTCCCCTATAATGAAAAGGATATCTTTTTTTGGTGTTAGTTCTAGAAGGCCTTTTAGGTATTCATAGAACTGTTCAACTTCAGCTTCTTTAGCATTACTGGTCAGGGCATAGACTTGAATTACTCTGATATTGAATAGTTTGCCTCGGAAATGAACAGAGATCATTTGGTCATTTTTGAGATTGCATCCAAGTATTGCATTTTGGACTATGATGGCTGCTCCATTTCTTCTAAGGGATTCTTGCCCACAGTAGTAGATATCATGGTCATCTGAACTAAATTCACCCATTCCAGTCCACTTTAGTTCGCTGATTCCTAAAATGTCTATGTTCACTCTTGCCATCTCCTGTTTGACCCCTTCCAATTTGCCTTGATTCATGGACCTAACATTCCAGGTTCCTATGCATTATTGCTCTTTACAGCATCAGACTTTACTTCCATCACCAGTCACATCCACAACTGGGTGTTGTTTTGCTTTGGCTCCATCTCTTCATTCTTTCTGGAGTTATTTCTCCACTGATCTCCAGTAGCCTATTGGGCACCTACCGACCTGGGGAGTTCATCTTTCAGTGTCCTATCTTTTTGCCTTTTCATACTAATCATGGGGTTCTCAAGGCAAGATTGAAGTGGTTTGCCATTTCCTTCTCTAGTGGGCCACATTTTGACAGAACTTTCCACCATGACCTGTCCATCTTGGATGGCCCTACATGGCATGGCACATAGTTTCATTGAGTTAGACAAGGCTGTGGTCCATGTGATCAGACTGGTTAGTTTCCTGTGATTGTGGTTTTCAATCTGTCTGCCATCTGATGAAGAAGGATAAGAGGCTTATGGAAACTTCCTGATGGGAGACACTGACTGAGGAGGTCTTCTTCTGATGGGCTCAGTAAATCTTTTATCCAATTTTCTGACGATGGGTAGGACTATGTTCCTTCCCTATTGTTTGAACTGAAGCCAAAGTATGGTGGAGGTAATGAATTAATGATGATCTCCTTCAAAATGTCCCATGCAGGTCCTTCTGCCCTCAGTGCCCCCAATCCTGCAGCAGGCCACTGCCAACCCATGCCTCTGCTAGAGACTCCTGGACATTCACAGGCAAGTCTGGGTCAGTCTTTCGTGGGTTGATCAATAAAAGGTTGATCACTATCAATGTTAAGTGAGAGGTCCATTGTGAGTTGCTATAGCCCTGTATTACCCTTTCTATTATAGGGGACTGGAATGCAAAAGTAGAAAGTCAAGAAACACCTGGAGTAACAAGCAAATTTGGCCTTGGAATACAGAATGAAGCAGGGAAAAGGCTAATAGCATTTTGCCAAGAGAACACACTGGTCATAGCAAACACTCTCTTCCAACAACACAAGAGAAGACTCTATACATGGACATCACCAGATGGTCAACACTGAAATCAGATTGATTACATTCTTGGCAGCCAAAGATGGAGAAGCTCTACATAGTCAGCAAAAACAAGACCAGGAGCTGGCTGTGGCTCAGATCATGACCTTCTTATTGTCAAATTCAGACTTAAATTGAAGAAAGTAGGGAAAACCACTAGACCATTAAGGTATAACCTAAGTCGTATCCCTTTTGCTTATACAGTGGAAGTGAGAAATAGATTTAAGGGACTAGATCTGATAGATAGAGTGCCTGATGATCTATGGACTGAGGTTCATTACACTGTACAGGAGACAGGGATTAAGATCATCCCCATAAAAAAGAGTGACTGAACTGAACTCCTTGGAAGGAAAGTTATGACCAACCTAAATAGCATATTCAAAAGCAGAGACATTACTTTGCAAACAAAGATCTGTCTAGTCAAAGCTATGGTTTTTCCAGTAGTCATGTATGGATATGACAGTTGGATGGTGAAGAAAGCTGAGCACCAAAGAATTGATGCTTTTGAACTGTGGTGTTGGAGAATACTCTTGAGAGTCTCTTGGACTGCAAGGAGATCCAACCAGTCCATCCTAAAGGAGATCAGTCTTGGGTGTTCTTTGGAAGGAATGATGCTAAAGCTGAAACTCCAGTACTTTGACCACCTCATACGAAGAGTTGACTCACTAGAAAAGACTCTGATGCTGGGAGGGATTGGGGGCAGGAGGAAAAGGGGATGACAGAGGATGAGATGGCTGGATGGCATCACGGACTCGATGGACGTGAGTTTGAGTGAACTCCAGGAGTTGGTGATGGACAGGGAGGCCTGGGGTGCTGCGATCCATGGGGTCGCAAAGAGTCAGGCACGACTGCATGACTGAACTGAATGGATCTGTATTATCTAGAAGGCAATGGTGACTTGCTTTCTCCAAATCCATCATATGTGGAAATCTGGAGTCTCTATCAGTATTTGTTTTTTCTTTGTGTAGGGAGAGTGAATGGGGACTTATGTAGGCTGGAATTCTCTGTTTCTGCCCTATGGTGTGTTTCTCCAAGGTGAAGTCTACCTCCTTATTTGATTTTCAGCACCAAAATATCACTCAAAGAAGCATTCCTGAATTTAATAGACTTTATTGGTATATTTTTAATTAAAAAATGATTCTTTCCCAGAATCATTCTCCTCTGACATCTTTCCATGTGTATGTACCTTCTATGCATTAATTGTATATAAATTCATATCATAAATATACAATAATATGTAAGTTATATTGTGTTTATGTTTTCCATATGCTTTTCATTTATTTAAAATATTTATAAAATATTTAAAATATTCTATACAGTAGAATTTTGATGCACTTATGATCTACTTCTAAATTCTTTTATGTATCTTTTTCAAGTTATATACTTGTTGATATGCATTTGGTAATACTTAATACAACATTGCTTATTTAACTTCTATGCAGAGTACATCATGAGAAATGCTGGACTGGAAGAAACACAAGCTGGAATCAAGATTGCCGGGAGAAATATCAATAACCTCAGATATGCAGATGACACCACCCTTATGGCAGAAAGTGAAGAGGAACTAAAAAGCCTCTTGAAAAAAAAAAAAAGCCTCTTGATGAAAGTGAAAGTGGAGAGTGAAAAATTTGGCTTAAAGCTCAACATTCAGAAAACGAAGATCATGGTATCCGGTCCCATCACTCCATGGGAAAAGATAGGGAAACAGTGGAAACAGTGTCAGACTTTATTTTGGGGGGCTCCAAAATCACTGAAGATGGTGACTGCAGCCATGAAACTAAAAGACGCTTACTCCTGGAAGAAAAGTTATGAGAAACCTAGATTGCATATTCAAAAGCAGAGACATTAGTTTGCCGACTAAGGTCCGTCTAGTCAAGGCTATTGTTTTTCCAGTAGTCATGTATGGATGTGAGAGCTGGACTGTGAATAAGGCTCAGTGCCAAAGAATTGATGGTTTTGAACTGTGGTGTTGGAGAAGACTCTTGAGTGTCCCTTGGACTGCAAGGAGATCCAACCAGTCCTTCCTAAAGGACATCAGTCCTGAATATTCATTGGAAGGACTGATGCTAAAGCTGAAACTCCAATATTTTGGCCACCTGATGCAAAGAACTGACTCATCTGAATGGACCTTGATGCTGGGAAATATTAAAGGCAGGAGGAGAGGGGATGATAGGATGAGATGGTTGGATGGCATCACTGATTCCATGGACATTAGTTTAAATAAGCTCTGGGAGTTGCTGATTGACAGGGAAGCCTGGCATGCTGCAGTCCAGGGGTTCGCAAAGAGTCAGACACGACTGAGAGACTGAACTGAACTAACTGAAACTTTTACTGAGGGTGAGTGCTGTGTGTTAGTTTAGTTAATTTCATCAATTCACAGTAAGTTTGTTATGCATAAGACATTGTGCTAGAAGATGATAGAACAGAGAAGACTGTCTTTTTAATGTAATCTGTAGAATGTCCAAAATAGCCTCACACATGTAAAGTACCCATCATGTTCAGAGAAATTAAATAACTTGCCCAATAACACAGTTAGTAAATGGACAGAAAATAAGAAATTGAAATACCAAAGGTTCTGTGCAGTTTAGATACATGCTAAGAATAAGATCAGAAGAATAAAGTCTTTGTCCTACTCTTCTTGACAACAAAAGCAGATAATACAATATTAAGTATGGAAGTGTATGTACTGAATGATGTGAAAAATATGGTAATATAATATTCGATGGGGACAAAAGATAGAAGTAGGTCACTTTAGAGGTAAAGACTATAAATTATGGGAATAACACATCTACACTAGAATACCTAGTTTTTTCTACCTCTAATGTAAATGGTTTGACCTCATTGGCTGCCTTGCTTATACTCAACCTATCATCACTTGAGTGGTTTTCCAACACAGAGCCTGAAATCAGCATGGTCTTTTCTACATCAGACAGCACCACCACACTTGTATTATAATCCAGAGCTTTGAGGTCACTCTGGTGGACTTGTTTGGGTAGTATGAATTACATTACCAGTGTTAGCAATAATTAGTCAATTAATCATGTAATTGTTAAGTGATCCAGGTCAGGATGAATAGTAACATGTGATGTTATTTTTCAACTTTCCACCAGAACTTTAGAAACCATGGAGTTATTGGTGAGTAGGTGAGCACCATTTGAGAATGAACAGTAGTTCTAGCTTTCACCATGGGCAGCCTCTGGGGCAGCATTTCCATCCTTTGGATAGAAAATAGAAAATTTTATTCTCCTTGCCAGTTCTGCCAGGGCCACAAGTAAAAATGTGAAGATTATTATTCTCCAAAAAAGAGTCGTGAACATAACCACAGGCCAACAACACTATTAGTCACCCATTCAATACTCCAGTAATGATTGATGTGAAAAGGGAAGTTTTAGTCTCCTGGGATTGTCCAGAGTGGCTCATGACAATAGCATTATTGCAGTCACCCAAAAGTCATTAATGTTACAGCACTTCCCTTAAGAAACTCTCTTTTCATTGCCATAAGGGTTTGCACGGAAAGTCTACCTTGCATATTTAACATTGGCATTTTCTTTCAGTCACTGAAAGGGGTTGTATTTGAATAGAAATTAAAAGTTTATTTTAACTACCTTATCCATAAAAGGAGGTGGCTCAGTTTGATGTCCTCAAAGTGTTTCATTATTCTAAGTTAGGATTTCTCATTATTTACTCAAAGGATTTTTATTCACTTCCTTTTCTTTATTTGACTTCTTATCTTGGTGCTCTGTGGCCCAAATTAAAAGGAAAGTTTACTTCTAAAGAATGTGTTTGTGATATATGGGATCTGAAGTAGACAGAGTGTAGGGTACTTTCCTTAAAAGGAATGTTTTAAATGCAAAAAAAAAAAAAAAAAAAGGAAAAGCCTCTGTAATATTGGAGGTAAAGAGTGTGATAATTTGTGAGCAGTAAACACAGATTCCCCCCCCACAGATAATCAATAGAAAGGTGGTAGGAAAATGGATGGCCTCATGGATGGTAATTTTGAGGTTGCTTGTTCTGAGGAACAAGAAAAAATATAATGACTTTGTGGAGTCCCTAAAGTTCATACTCTACTAAATGGGGGACCCATAGAAGAAAAACAGACACCTAGTTCAAGAAGTAAAGAATAAATGAATTGGCTCCTTCCCCCTCACACACACACACAAACCCCACTGAAATGGCAGCAAACATAACAAAAATTAATATCTATGGATCTATGATCTTAAAAAAATGATTACCCAGACAAGAAATTATGAGAACTTATTGGAAAAGAAAGGCAGAGTGCACGGCATCAGCCAAATGGAGAAATAAATGCCCAGAAAATATAAGCCAAAGACACAGAAAAGATCAGGAGAAACTAAGCACTATTCCATCCGACAGAATTCCACATCGACTTCACAGAGTCTCATACAGACAGTGCAAACTGATTGTGGGTAATTAGTAATTGTACCAGTGGAAACTTTGAACTAGTAATCCTACTGCTTCTGTATGGGAGATAGATGGAGATGTGACTTGCAGTTTGGCCCTAGACAAAGTTGATAGAAGAACAGTTATTTCATAGTATCAATATATATATTAATATATATACACATACACAAAATATATACTCACATAGCTATAAAAGAGGAGTTTGTCATTCTCTGTCTTATAAAATGCAAGCATATTATATAAAATGTTCTAAGGCATTGAAATAAAAAGTAATTTTAAGACCATAAGCTTGCCTGTCATGTGCCAAATCTCAGAATATATGATAGAACTTCTAGAGAATAGAAGAGATTGCTGTGATTAATCCATGTGCAATGAAGGATTATTATTCTAACCATTACAGCTATTTAACAAGATTTACTGGTTGATATTCAAGAGAAACTAAATAGTTGCAACATGCAATTCAAATAAGAAAAAAATTAAAGCTTGCAAGGTTAATAAAACAGGAAACCTTGAGATTACTATTAACAGACATGAGCTAATAGATAATTACAAAGTGTAATTACAAGTGTATTACAAAGATGAAGATTGCCATCATGAATTGAAAAAAGCCTGGGGCCAGTGACCCTCACATTCATTATGATGGTTGAAGAAAAATATAGTCTGAAAATATATGGTTAAATCTATGATGTATCATTTAGTTTTCATTTAGGCACACTCACTTAACAGCAGGCTAAGTGATAAATATCTTTTATTATATTACATAACAAGTAGCATTCATGTAAGCAGTTCAAGTGCTCCTAGAGAAGCTCAGTGACTTTAGATGACAATTTTGATACAAATATATACCATAACTTAAATGTGTAGTGACACTGTTACATAAAAGTAGCTGAGGGGATCATCAAATAAACAAATATCTTCAATACATTGCTGAGATTTACATCAACTCAGCTCTATATCATAACTTACTCAGGTAGTTTGTAGATTTATCATGCTTTGTTATTTTAATTGTATTGTGCATACCAATGCCTGGAATTTCAAGTTTTGATATAATTTGGCCTTATAAATAAAACATACATGAATAAATACAGTACATTATAGCTTAATTCAAAATAACATTTTCAGATATTCAAGAAACCAGAAGTTCATCATTCATACACTCATTCTTAAAAAAAATGTTTTCTTAGACAAACTCCAGTAAAGAAAAAATTCAAAAGACAACGTGGGACTCAAGAAATGGTGAAATCGGTCTGCTTTGGCTGCCAGAACAAAATACCATAGAATGGGTGCCTTAAACAACAGAAACATATTTTCTCACAGTTTTGGGGCTGGAAATCTAAGATTAGGACACCAGCATGGTTGGTTTCTGTTAAGTTTTCCCTTCCTGCCTTTTAGACAGCTGCTATGTTACAGTGTGTTCGTGTGACTTCTTCATGCACACATGGAGACAGAAAAAGTGAGCACTTTTTTTTTTGTCTCTCACAAGGACACTAATCCTATCAGATTAAGGCTCCACCCTTAAGACCCCATTTAACCATAATTACACCTCCTTAAGATTATATCCAAAAAAGTCATATTTGAGAATTAGGGCTTCAACATAGAATTTTGGAAGGACATGATTCAGTGCAAAACACTAACCATTAAGACAAATATCAATATGAAAGCTGTGCCATCAGTTAAAAAAACTACTGCTTCAAATTAGAACCGGAAGTCTGAGAACTTTGTCGGAAAATGTCTTAAAATTTAGATTAAATATTATTATGAAATTTTACAAGTAAGAATGTAAAATTAAATTATAAAATGCTGCTAATAAGACAATATTCCTCTTCTTACCAACAAGAAATTAAGTTTCTATAGAAAGAGAGTCACAGGCATAAAGAACAGACTTGCGGTTGCCAAGGGGAAGGAGGGTAGGGAGACAGTTGGAGTAAAAGTTTGGGGTAAGCAGATTTAAACTAGTATGTACAGAATGGATAAACAATGAGATCCTGCTGTATATAGCACAGGGAAGTATATTCAACAGCCTGTGATATATCATAATGGAAAAGAATATAAAAAGGAATGCATATATATATGTATAACTGAATTGCTTTGCTGTGCTGCAGAAAATAACACAACATTGTAAATCAACTATACTTCAATAAAATAGTTTCTAATAGAAAAAAATAAAGTTATAGTCTAAAAACAAAGCCATATATGAAGTAATTTTGAGCACATGAAAATAATAAAGCTTTGTGAAACAACAAAGCCAAACATTTAGTTATATAATTCAGAAGGACAAATCAGACTAACTAGTACTCCTAATTCATAGTATGTGTGTTTTCTAAAAGTGTAATTTGTCATTTACCATACACTGTGCTTACAGATAAGTCTTTCCATATTAATTTCTCTTAGAGAGTAGTTTCTAAAAGTGGGCTTGAACTTCAAATAGTTTTTGAAGTTAATGAAAGGTGAACTGATTTTTATGAGATAGTACCTAACTTTTACCATCTGGAAACTCAACTCTATGCTCTCTAAGAAATCTGCAGTTTCAGTCATAGTAACAATAATCACAACAATAAAGCATATCTGAAATCTTTTCATTTTTTTCTTAATTTTTTATTTTAACTTTGATAGGAACTTCTTCCAGCAATGATTTCATATTTTTAAAATGAACTAAATTTAGTATCCCCTTCAGTTACATTTTAGTATTCTTTCTTCTGTCAAATATAAGTAGTTAAACAGTGTTTTTACTTTAAAATATCAACCTTCATTCTTTAGATAATGTGAATATAAGTGATTTCAAGTTTACCCTTATCTTTTTCTAGATTTTCCAAAATTCCCAGCACAAACATATTATTACTTTTAAAATCAGAACAGGCTTATGAATGCTATTTTTAATTTAAATGTCAAAAAATATTGATATTAAAGATGAAATAGCTGAGGGGACCATAACCCAATCATAGCTCTAAATTCTCTCTGAACTAGAGACAAGACAGAATTAAAAGAAAGAAAAAAGAGAGAGGACTAGACTAAATGTCTTCCAGAGTTGGAAATGCCTAAGTAGACTAGAATTCGACCAAAAGACTGTATGGATGTTAGCCATGTTGGTAAGTAAAACATATTTATCTTACATGCTCTTAATACTTCAGAAGAGCTTTCCTCCTATTAGTTTTATTTGTTTTTGTTTTCCTTGATATTTTTTGGAATCAACTTGGATTATTTACTGTAAAAAGCATGAGTAAAGAGAGTAGCCAGAGTCAATCACTGAGTTTTACCTTAATTAAATGATAAATAATAACAACAACTGACATTTGCTAAATGCTCTGTGACAGGGACTGTTTTAAGCACATTATATTCATTACCTCATATTATTCTCTTAACCCTACCTAGAAGTAGGTATGACCACCCTCACCTTACAGGTAAGAAAACCCAAACTTAAAAAGCTTAAGTCATAACCAGCAAGGACCTACTGTACAGCACAGGGAAATATATTCAATATTTTTTAATAACTTTGAAAAGAATCTCAAAAGGAATATATGACTGAATCTCTGTGCTGCACACCTGAAACTAACATAATATTATAAGTCAATTATACTTCAATAAAATAAAATACATTTAAGTCAGTTTCCCCATGTCACTGACAGCAAGTGGGGGCTCATTGCTAATCCAGTCTGAGGCCAGCTCTAAACTACTGCACTAAACTGTTCCTAATTGAACAAAAAAATTATGATTAACATTTGTTTTCAGATGAATGGAGAACCGTGTGAGAGTAAGAAAGACTTCCTTTTCAGTTTCTAACTTGGTTTACTAAAAGGACACAAAGTTTCTATGTGTGACAACCTGCTACAAAGGGAGTTAAATTAACATTAGAAAATATTTGACAGTTACAAAGCACTATTACATGTTAGAACTCATCTGATTGATCTCAAAAAGTGAAAAGATCAGTAGTATCATTATTTTGTAGCTAAGGAATATGATCATGGGGGCAGTGATGGCTCATCTAGTCAGAATGGTCAAAACAAAACTGTTTTCTAGTCTGGGTCCTATACTCATTTCATTACTATTTCCAAGATAAATGCCAATAAAACATTAAAATGAAACAAATCTTTAAAGTCTACTTTTGTTTGAGAAATGCTGGAAAAAATGTGCAATTCTCTATTGGTTGTGATATGTTTTCCCCTTTATCCTTACTCTCCACTCCAGTTCCCATCACTCACGCCCCCTTCCCTCCAGTACCTGCTCTGTTTCAATATATATCTTTAAATTAGAACCAGCAATTCCACCCCTGGGTATATATGCAAAATTAAAAACACTAATACAAAAAGATACATTCACTGAAATGTTCATACTAGCATTATTTTCAATAGTCAAGATGTGGAAGCAACATAAACATGCAACAACAGATGAATGGATAAAGAAGATGCAGTATGTATATGCAATGGAATATTACTCAGTCATAAAAAGAGTGAAATTTTGCCATTTTCAGCAGTATGCATGGACTTGGAAGGCATTACACTGGCATTTATTGAAATAAATCAGACTTAAATAATAAATACTATATGATATCACTTAAATGTGGAACCTAAAACACCCAACAAACTAGTCAATATAACAAACCAGAAGCAGACTCACATATAGAGAACAAACTAGTGGTTATTAGTGGGGAGAGAGAGGAGGGGGCAACAAAGCCATTAGAGGTACAAATTTTTAGGCATAAAATAAGTTACAAGGATATATAGCCAATATTTTATAGTAACTATAAATGGAATATAACCTTTAAAAATTGTGAATCACTCTATTGTACATCTTTTCAGTTCAGTTCAGTTCAGTTCAGTCGCTCAGTCCTGTCTGACTCTCTGCGACCCCATGAATCACAGCACGCCAGCCCTCCCTGTCCATCACCAACTCCCGGAGTTCACTCAGACTCACGTCCATCGAGTCAGTGATGCCATCCAGCCATCTCATCCTGGGTCATCCCCTTCTTCTCCTGCCCTCAATCCCTCCCAGCATCTGAGTCTTTTCCAATGAGTCAACTCTTTGCACGAGGTGGCCAAAGTACTGGAGTTTCAGCTTTACCATCACTCCTTCCAAAGAAATCCGAGGGTTGATCTCCTTCAGAATGGACTGGTTGGATCTCCTTGCAGTCCAAGAGACTCTCAAGAGTCTTCTCCAACACCACAGTTCAAAAGCATCAATTCTTCAGTGATCAGCCTTCTTCACAGTCCAACTCTCACATCTATACATGACCATTGGAAAAAACATAGCCTTGACTAGACGGACCTTAGTCAGCAAAGTAATGTCTCTGCTTTTGAATATACTATCTAAGTTGGTCATAACTTTTCTTCCAAGGAGTAAGCGTCTTTTAATTTCATGGCTGCAGTCACCATCTGCAGTGATTTTGGAGCCCAAAAAAATAAAGTCTGACACTGTTTCCACTGTTTCTCCATCTATTTCCCATGGAGTGATAGGACCGGATGCCATGATCTTCATTTCCTGAATGTTGAGCTTTAAGCCAACTTTTTCACTCTCCTCTTTCACTTTCATCAAAAGGCTTTTTAGTTCCTCTTCACTTTCTGCCATAAGGGTGGTGTCATCTTTTAGTTATATATTTTTCAACTATATAGACTTCAGTTCAGTTCAGTACAGTTGTTCAGTTGTGTCCGACTCTTTGCGACCCCATGGACTGCAGCGTGTCAGGCTTCCCTGTCCATCACCAACTTCTGGAGCTTACTCAAACTCATGTCCATTGAGTTGGTGATGCCATCCAACCATCTCATCCTCCATCGTCCCCTTCTCCTCCCACCTTCAATCTATCCTAGCATCAGGGTCTTTTCCAATGAATCAATTCTTAGCATCAGGTGGAGAAACATAAGCATTTTTCAGTATGCCATTTTATAAACATACATGCTAATTTGAAGAAATTATTATTATATTAAATAATGTTATACTATTTAATATTATATTAATACTATATATTCAGTTCAGTCGCTCAGTCTTGTCTGACTCTTTGAGACATTAATTATATATTAATATCAACATATAAAATGATAATTTCTTCAAATTAGCATGTAAATAATGAAAAACGCTAATGTTTCTCCTCTGCTACTCACGATACTTCTGGCCACCAAATGCATAGGGCTTTTCTCCCACACTGACTAGTTTTCTTATACCAGTTCAGTGTCCTACAATTCAGTAGATAACTGATGCCTCTTCCCATAAAACTGTCTCTACCTTAGAGGCCAATCATAAGTCTAGGTTGTCACCTGTACTTTTGATCGACTGACTATAAATTGTTTTATAGCCCATGACCCCCTCCCCTACTTCAGTAATTTGCTAGGATGTTTCACTGAACTCAAGGGATCACTTATTTACATTTACAGGTTTTACAATATAATAAAGGACATGATAAAGGATATAGACAAGTAGCCAGATAATGAGAGGCATAGGCAAGGTCCAGAGCAGGAGCTTGTGTTTCTGTGGAGTTAGGGTGCACCACCTCCCTACATATATCCCAACATGGATAAAATGCTCACCCACCTAGAAGTTCTCCAAATCCTATTGTTCAGAGGTCTTTATGGAAGGTTCATTACACAGGGATGATGAATTATTGACTCAATCTCCAACCTTTCTTTCCTCCCCAGAGGATCAGGTATGGGGATTTAAAGTTTCAAGCTTCTAATTATGGTTTGGTTTTTCTGGTGATCAGCCTCCAACCTGAAGCCATAAAGGAGCCCATCAAGAGTAACCCCATTAGAACAAAAGACACTCCTATCACCTAGGAACTTCCAAGAGATTTAGACACCCTGTGTCAGGAACCAGGGTCAAAGATCAAATATTCAAACAAAAGATGTTCCCATCACTTGTATTACTTTAGGAAATTGCAAAGATTTTAGAAACTCTGGCCAGGAGCTGAAGACAAAGACCATGTACATATTTCCTATAGGGTCACACAGAGTCAGACACGACTGAGGAGACTTAGCTTGCATGCATGCATAATATCTCAAATGGGTTTGTATCTCATGCACTAATTCACATAAATGGCATTATGCTGTGACCATTCTTAGAATTTAGGACTAGCTCCTTCAGTGGCCTGGGGGAAACAGAAGTACAGTGAATTACATGTCATCCATGCTTGGCAACATAGAGAATCCTGGATAACAAAGGAGTGTCTCTGCATATGCTAACTGACTAACCTTCACCCTGTGTTTCATTTCCATTCTCTTAGCTGAAAAAAATTATTAGTCTGAATCAAACATATATATATAAATATAATAGAAATAAAAATTTTATTTAAAATATATAAAATTTATCTTTGCTGTATCAATATTGTGTTTGAGACTTGTATTTATATCTAGTCCACTGTTTCTAATTGTGATTTTTCCTTGCTATGCAATCTCCACAGCATACTTCGCACTCTCCTAATGATAGAAACCTACTCTGCCCTCATTTCCCCTTTCCCACAATGGCTGACATAAACCCTAAAAATGTTTCCTTAGTGACTGTGAAAAAATTTCCTGGCTGATGGCAAGTTATCATGTATACCTAATGTCTAATCTGGATAGTTGGTAGAAGTATATCCTGATCATTCGGTTATGATTAAAAAGCAATGAATTCCTCAAAGCAGATGAATGTGAAAATCTGAACATGAAAAGTGATATAAAATATGATAAGAAGAAGCAAGCAAGAGAAAAAGGACTGCCGCATAAATGTCCATGGGGGTGGAAGGTCATAAAGCTGGCATAGTATTACTCTCACTAAAGACTGACTCCTAGAAAAGAAAAATGTACCATTTACATTCTCACAGAGCATGAACATTAGAGCCACCCACAATCTCTCACTTAGTAGAATGCTTCTTTGTAATCATGACTAATCTGATGAATATAAAATCATATTTCAGATGTAAATTCATTTCCATTTCCTGAATTACTACTTTACATCGGCAAACTAGACTTCCCCCATCTAAATTATCAACCCATATCTTTTGTCCATTTATCCATTTGATTTTCTACCTTTTTCTTGTTTTTAATCCTAGAAATGAACCACTTCTTGATTTTACAAAATTCAAATATTGTCTCTAACAGTCATTTATCACCTTATTTGTCTTAAGCATCCTTTATTGAGCAAAAACCGATCATTTCAATGTAACTCCACATCTAGCCATGTACCATTTTAGAATTTGAGATTTTGTGGGTTTTTGTTGCTGTTGTTTTGTTTTTAGAATTGAATTAGCCTTTATTTTTAATATATGTTTTAGGTGAAGGATAGCTGCTTTACAGAATTTTGTTGTTTTCTGTCAAAGAGCAACAAGAATCAGCCATAGGTATACATATGTCCCCTCCCTCTTGAAATCCCCTCCCATCTCTCTCCCCATTCCATCCTTCTGGTGAGCTTTTGGATCCTCATTTAAAGTTTACCTTCTCCCTTAAGTTACAACACATTCTCCTTTTTTTTCTACCAGTCTTATTTAACCTTTCATAGTAATGTCTTCACTTAGCAAGGGTGGCTGTGACTGCTCACTTAGTGCGGCCAAGAGGAGCTAGCTACCCAACATCCGAGGTCAGGGGCAGCAGCAAAGAAGAGCTACCCCACACCCGAGGCCAGTGGCAGCAGCCGGGAAGAGCAACCCTACTTCCAAGGAGTGGTGGCTGCGTGGGCACAGGAGGACCTAGAGGAGCTATTCCATGTTCAAGGTCAGGAGGGGTGGTGGTGAGGAGATACCCCTCATCAAAGACAAGGAGCAGCAGCTGTGCTTTGTTGGAGCAGCTGTGAAGAGATACCCCATGGCCAAGTTAAGAGAAACCCAAATAAGACGGTAGGTGTTGCAAGAGGACATCAGACTGTAGACACACTGAAACCATAATCACAGAAAACTAGTCAATCTAATCACACTAGGACCACAGACTTGTCTAAATCAATGAAATTAATCCATGCCCTTGGGGTCACCCAAAACGGGCGGGTCATGGTGGAAATGTCTGACAGAATGTGGCCCACTGGAGAAGGGAATGGCAAACCACTTCAGTATTCTTGCCTTGAGAACCCCATGAACAGTATGAAAAGACAAAATGATAGGATACGGAAAGAGGAACTCCCCAGGTCAGTAGGTGCCCAATATGCTACTGGAGGTCAGTGGAGAAATAACTCCAGAAATAATGAAGGGATGGAGCCAAAGCAAAAACAATACCCAGCTGTGGATGTGACTGGTGATAGAAGCAAGGTCCAATGCTGTAAAGAGCAATTGCATAGGAACCTGGAATGTCAAGTCCATGAATCAAGGCAAATTGGAAGTGGTCAAACAAGAGATGACAAGGGTGAACATCGATGTTCTAGGAATCAACAAACTAAAATGGACTGGAATGGGTGAATTTAACTCAGATGACCATTATATCTACTACTGTGGGCAAGAATCCCTTAGAAGAAATGGAGTAGCCATCATGGTCAATAAAAGAGTCCGAAACAAAATATTTGGATGCAATTTCAAAAATGACAGGATGATCTCTGCTCGTTTCCAAGGCAAACCATTCAATATCACAATAATCCAAGTCTATGCCCCAACCAGTAATGCTGAAGAAGCTGAAGTTGAACAGTTCTATGAAGACCTACAAGACCTTTTAGAACTAACACCCAAAAAAGATGTCCTTTTCAACATAGGGGGCTGGAATGCTAGAGTAGGAAGTCAAGAAACACCTGGATTAACAGGCAAATTTGGCCTTGGAGTACGGAATGAAGCAGGGCAAAGACTAATAGAGTTTTGCCAAGAAAATGCACTGGTCATAGCAAACACCCTCTTCCAACAATACAAGAGAAGACTCTACACATGGACATCACCAGATGGTCAACACCAAAATCAGATTGATTATATTCTTTGCGGCCAAAGATGGAGAAGCTCTATATAGCCAACAAAAACAAGACCAGGAACTGACTGCAGCTCAGATCATGAACTCCTTATTGCCAAATTAAGACTTAAATTGAAGAAAGTAGGGAAAACCACAAGACCATTCAGGTATGACCTAAATCAAATTCCTTATGATTATACAGTGAAAGTGAGAAATACATTTCAGGGCCTGGATCTGATAGATAGAGTGCCTGATGAACTATGGACTGAGGTTCATGACATTGTACAGGAGACAGGGATCAAGACCATCCCCATGGAAAAGAAATGCAAAAAAGCAAAATGGCTATCTGGGGAGGCCTTACAAATAGCTGTGAAAAGAAGAGAAGTGAAAAGCCAAGGAGAAAATGAAAGATATAAGCATCTGAATGCAGAGTTCCAAAGAATAGCGAGATAAAAAAGCTTTCCTCAGTGATCAATGCAAAGAAATAGAGGAAAAGAATAGAATGGACAAGACTAGAGATCACTTCAAGAAAATTAGAGATACCAAGGGAACATTTCATGCAAAGATGGGCTCCATAAAGTCCAGAAATTGTATGGACCTAACAGAAGAAGAAGATATTAAGAAGAGGTGGCAAGAATACACAGAAGAACTACACAAAAAAGATATTCATGACCCAGATAATCACGATGGTGTGATCACTCGTCTAGAGCCAGACATCCTGGAACGTGAAGTCAAGTGGGCCTTAGAAAGCATCACTATGAACAAAGCTATCGGAAGTGACAGAATTCCAGTTGAGCTATTTCAAATCCTGAAAGATGATGCTGTGAAAGTGCTGCACTCAATATGCCGGCAAATTTTGAAAACTCAGCAGTGGCCACAGGACGGGAAAAGGTCCGTTTTCATTCCAATCTCAAAGAAAGGCAATGCCAAAGAATGCTCAAACTACCGCACAATTGCACTCATCTCACATGCTAGTAAAGAAATGCTCAAAATTCTCCAAGCCAGGTTACAGCAATATGTGAACTGTGAACTTCCTGATGTTCAAGCTGATTTTCAAAAAGGCAGAGGAACCAGAGATCAAATTGCCAACATCTGCTGGATCATGGAAAAAGCAAGAGAGTTCCAGAAAAACATCTATTTCTGCTTTATTGACTATGCCGAAGCCTTTGACTGTGTGGATCACAATAAACTGTGGAAAATTCTGAAAGAGATGGGAATACCAGACCACCTGACCTGCCTCTTGAGAAATCTGTATGCAGGTCAGGAAGCAACAGTTAGAACTGGACATGGAACAACAGACTGGTTCCAAATAGGAAAAGCAGCACATCAAGGCTGTATATTGTCACCCTGCTTATTTAACTTCTATACAGAGTACATCATGAGAAATGCTAGGCTGGAAAAAGCACAAGCTGGAATCAAGATTGCCAGAAGAAATATCAGTAATCTCAAATGTGCAGATGACACCACCCTTATGGCAGAAAGTGAAGAGGAACTAAAAAGCCTCTTGATGAAAGTGAATGTGGAGAGTGAAAAAGTTGGCTTAAAGCTCAACATTCAGAAAACAAAACATCATGGCATCTGGTCCCATCACTTCATGGGAAATAGATGGGGAAACAGTGGAAACAGTGTCAGCCTTTATTTTGGGGGGCTCCAAAATCACTGCAGATGGTGACTGCAGCCATGAAATTAAAAGACGCTTACTTCTTAGAAGAAAAGTTATGACCAACCTAGACAGCATATTCAAAAGCAGAGACATCACTTTGCCCACAAAGGTCCATCTAGTCAAGGCTATGGTTTTTCCTGTGGTCATGTATGGATGTGAGAGTTGGACTGTGAAGAAAGCTGAGCGCCGAAGAATTGATGCTTTTGAACTGTGGTGTTGGAGAAGACTCTTGAGAGTCCCTCGGACTGCAAAGAGTTCCAACCAGTCCATTCTGAAGGAGATCAGCCCGGGGATTTCTTTGGAAGGAATGATGCTAAAGCTGAAACTCCAGTACTTTGGCCACCTGATGCGAAGAGTTGACTCATTGGAAAAGACTCTGATGCTGGGAGGGATTGAGGGCAGGAGGAGAAGGGGACAACACAGGATGAGATGAATGGCATCACTGACTCAATGGACATGAGTCTAAGTGAACTCCAGGAGATGGTGATGGACAGGGAGGCCTGGCATGCTGCGATTCATGGGGTCACAAATAGTCAGACACGACTGACTGACTGAACTGAACTGAACTGAGTAATGTCTTTAATGCAGCAAATCTACTAATGGATTACTAAAACAGGGATCAGCTTTACTTTTCCTCCATGTGGGAAATCAGGTTTTCTAACCCAAATCTAAACCATCCCTTCCCCTTGCTTTGTGGTCGCTTTTATTATGCCTCATATTTCCAGAATACAAACAGATTTCCTAGGAGGACCTCATAATGGTGAAATATTTTTACCAATACACTAGCTGTGATTATTGAGTAAAGGAAATCAATTAGCCTATATTTAGTCCACTTTCATTGTTTGGGGTTCAACTTTTACTTAAGTTATAAAAATTGCATTTCATCATGTAGTGTGTAATTAGTAGCTAACTGCTTCATTCTTCAAATTTGCTCACTTTTTCAAACCTCCAGACTTCTTCGTAACACTTCCCCTTAGTAAAGACTGGTTTGTCCAGCCTCTGCAGCAGAGTTTTTTAAAGGCTATACATTTCTTCACAAAGCTCTTCATTAACTTGCTCTGTTGATGTAAAACATCAGTCTTCCTGAGCTAAATTGTGTGACTTCTGTCTTAAGAAGAGCTTCATGTAGTGAAAGTCAAAAATGCTATGCAGTATGCATAATAATGTATGGGTAATCAATATCATGCTTCAAGAAATAAAGTAATTACTGCAGGAGTTAGGAACCAGAGCCTACCTCTTCCATAAATAGCATTGTCCAAATCACTTGAGGCTTTGTGTATAAATGTGTGTGTGTTTAAGTATGAGTGTTTACGTGTGTTTATGTGAGGGAAAGAGACAAATCATGTATATTATTAGAGGCTGTGAAGTGAGACACAATATGCTTCTTCCTCCTAAACTTCTGAAATCAGCCAGTAGAAGGAATAAGAGCCTAGAATGCATAAGGTTATATTCTTTATGAGCATAATAAACCCCAGATTTTCACAGTTCATCCATGCCACATTGCTCACTAGAGAATAATCTCCCCTGAGGCTCTGCCTAGGTCAAAAATGCCAACTGGCATTTATAAAAGAGACTGCTTTGAGAATTCCTCTTGCAAAACAGTCATTTTTCCCTCTTGTGGTTTGGGTACATTTGACAGTTTGGGAGTGAATCTAACATTTCAACTGTATCACTACTGTGTGAAATACTATAAAAACCAAATAAAACCACTTTTGCCAAGATATTCTGTATAATGCAAACCTACTTCATTTAATGCTAATTCAACTATATGTGTGTGTGTGTGTGTGTGTATACACATGAACCACTTATATGACAAAGTCCTTTTGATAGAATTATTGTTTTGAAATCTATTTCTAACAGGATCAAGGCTTTTCACCATCAGTGTGTGCTAGTAATAGCCCAGTTAGAAGCAGATATGAAGATTATTGACCTAATTTCAAAAAGATTAATAAAAATCATATTCATCTAATAAAAGGTTTACCCTTATGGCAGAAAGTGAAGAGGAACTAAAAAGCCTCTTGATGAAAGTGAAAGTGGAGAGTGAAAAAGTTGGCTTAAAGCCCAACATTCAGAAAATGAAGATTATGGCATCTGGTCCCATCACTTCATGGGAAATAGATGGGGAAACAGTGGAAACAATGTCTGACTTTATTTTGGGGGGCTCCAAAATCACTGCAGATGGTGACTGCAGCCATGAAATTAAAAGACGCTTACTCCTTGGAAGAAAAGTTATGAGCAACCTAGATTGCATATTCAAAAGCAGAGACATTACTTTGCTGACTAAGGTCCGTCTAGTCAAGGATACAGTTTTTCCAGTAGTCATGTATGGATGTGAGAGTTGGAATGTGAAGAAGGCTGAGCGCTGAAGAATTGATGCTTTTGAACTGTGGTGTTGGAGAAGACTCTTGAGAGTCCCTTGGACTGCAAGGAGATCCAACCAGTCCATTCTGAAGGAGATCAGCTCTGGGATTTCTTTGGAAGGAATGATGCTAAAGCTGAAACTCCAGTACTTTGGCCACCTGATGCGAAGAGTTGACTCATTGGAAAAGACTCTGATGCTGGGAAGTATTGAGGACAGGAGGAGAAGGGGACGCCAGAGGATGAGATGGCTGGATGGCATCACCGACTCAATGGACATGAGTCTGAGTGAACTCCGGGAGTTGGTGATGGACAAGGAGGCCTGGCGTGCTGTGATTCATGGGGTCGCAAATAGTCAGACACAACTGAGTGACTGAACTGAACTGAACTGAATAAACGGTTATAAAACAGCTTAAAACTTAAATGGGTTTTGTTTTTGGATTATATGAACTCAGTGTACATTATATCTTCCCTGCTAGACTATAAACCCCTTAAAGGCCAGGACTATACTTTCTTAACCCTTATATTGCATGTTATAGACAATGTTATATACATGTATATACATATACATGTTATATACATGTTACAATCAAATTACTCAATCTGACTATTAATATTGATCAAAAACTCTCATTGGCAGTTTGATATTTTATTGATGACAAAACTACGAAGACTATAAATTAATGATTACTTAATAAAGATACTTTGAGAGATAGAGTCCACAGAAGAAGGGTATTAACTTTTTAAAGTTATGAATCATGAAATTATACTAATCACTGATTCTCCCCAACTTTGGATTTCTCCAATGTGGGAGGTGAATACTGAATTCCACAGAACATAAAATGGGCTTAAAAGTATAACAAACATGGTTTCTTAAAAATGTGGTCTTGTTTTCTGGATAGTTGACCTTGAATGTAGTTGTGAGGATTTGGGTAGAAATTGGAAAATGATGAAATAATAGGAAAATTCCATGATCTGAGTCCTATAGGCCCCTTAAATTCCAACACAATTGCTCCTAAGACTGTGTTCTTTTAGGGTCCAGTTCACCATTACTTTAAATGACACCCATATATCCAGTGTTGGACAGTTGATTATTCCTCCCCAGAGTTGAAATTATTTGCTTCTTCTCTGGCAATGCTGCTGCTGCTGCTAAGTTGCTTCAGTCGTGTCCAACTCTGTGCGACCCCATAGACAGCAGCCCACCAGACTCCTCCATCCCTGGGATTCTCCAGGCAAGAACACTGGAGTGGGTTGCCGTTTCCTTCTCCAATGCATGAAAGTGAAAGTGAAGTCTCTCAGTCGTGTCTGACTCTTAGCGACCCCATGAACTGCAGCCTACCAGGTTCCTCCACTATCATAACACAAAGTTTAAAATGTTACGGCATTTTTCAAATCAAAACTATGAGGTACCACCTCATACCAGTTATAATAGCCATCATCAAAAAGTCTACAAATAACAAATACTTAAGAGGGTGTGAAGAAAAGGAAACCCTCCTATACTATTGGTGGGAATATAAGTTGGAACCACTATGGAAAACAGTATGGAGGTTCCTCCAAAAACTAAAAGTATAAGTATTCCTGGGCATGTGCTGTGCTCTGCTTAGCTACTCAGTTCTTTTTCAACTCTTTGCAGCCCCATGGCTGCAGTCTGCCAGGCTTCTCTGTCCATGAGGAGTCTCCAGGCAAGAATACTGGAATGGGTTGCCATGCCCTCATCCAGGGGATTTTCCCAACCTGGGAGTGAAACCAGGTATCCCATATTACAGGTGGATTCTTTACCATCTGAGCCACTAGGGAAGCCCAGAAACACTGGAGTGAGTAGCCTATCCCTCCTCCAGGGGATCTTCCCAACTCAGAATTCAAACCAGGGTCTCCTGCATTTCAGGCAGATTCTTTACAACCTGAGCTACCAGGGAAGTCACACTCCTGAGCATATATCCACACAAAACTCTTAATTCAAAAAGATGCATGCACCCCTATGTTCATAGCAGCACTACTTATGATAGCCAAGACATGGAAACAACCTAAATGTCCATCAATAGATGGGCAGGTAAAGAAGATTTGGTTCATATACACAATGGAATATTACTCAGACATAAGAAATAATGAAATAATGGTATTTTCAGCTGCATGAATGGACCTAGAGATTATCATACTAAGTGAAGTAAGTCAGAAAGAGAAAGACAAGTACCTTATGATATCACTTATATGTAGAATCTAGAACATGACACAAATAAACTTATTTACAAAACAGAAACAGATTCGCAGACATTGAGAACAGGTTTGTGGTTGCCATGGGGTTGGGTGGTGGGTGAGGGATGGATTGGGAGTTTGGGATTAGCAGATGCAACTAGTATATACAGAATGAATAAACAACAAGGCCCTATGGTATAGCACAGAATTTAATATTTAAATATTAATATTTATCAATATTTAATATCCTGAGGAAAACTACAATGGAAAAGAATATGAAAAATCATATATGTGTGTATACATATATATGAATCACTCTGCTGTACACTAGAAACTAATAAACACTATAAATCAACTATACTTACTTCAGTTTTTTAAAAGGTATTGCATTTTTTTTTAAGAATAATATGCAATACTAGGGGTAACTAATTATATCCAGAAATACTTCACCAGAAATTAAATCTGTTTTACATCATCACCAATAGGCTGCTAAACTCTATAATTGCTATCAAAAAGTCAAATATATTCAGGGAATGTACCAGGCAGTCCAGGTGGGGTGGCAACAAGAGAATGAAAGTGAAAGTTGCTCAGTCGTGTCTGATTCTTTGTGACCCCACATGGAATTCTCCAGGCCAGAATACTGGAGTGGGTAGCCTTTTCCTTCTTCAGGGGATCTACCCAACTCAGTGATCGAATGCAGGTCTCCTGCATTGCAGGCGGATCTTTACCAGCTGAGCCACAAGGGAAGTCCGGGAATACTGGAGTGGGTGGCCCATCCATGATCCAGCAGATCTTTCCAACCCAGGAATCGAACCAGGGTCTCCTGCATTGCAGGTGGATTCTTTACCAACTGAGCTATCAGGAAAGCCAACAAGAGGATATGCTAGGGTAAACATCATAAGTCGTTTGTTGTTCAGTCACTCGGTCATTTCCAACTCTTTGTAACCCCGTACTGCAGCATGCCAAGTTTCCCTGTCCTTCACTATCTTCCAGAGTTTTCTCAAACTCAAGTCCATTGAGTCAGTGATACCATCCAACCTTCTCATTCACTATCACCCCTTTCCCCTCCTGCTCTCAGTCTTTACCACCATCAGGGTCTTTTCCAATGAGTCAGCTCTTCAGATCAGGGGCCCAAAGTATTGGAGCTTCAGCTTCAGCATCAGTCCTTCCAATTGATATTCAGGGTTGATCTCCTTTAGGATAGAAGGGTTTGATCTCCTTGCTGTCCAAGGGATTCTCAAGAGTCTTCTCCAGCACCACAATTTGAAAGCATCAACTCTTCGGCACTCAGTCTTTGTGGTCCAACTTTCACATTTATCCATGACAAGTGGAAAAACCATACCTTTGACTAGACAGATCTTTGTCAGCAAAGTGATGTCCCTGCTTTTTAACACACTGCCTAGGTTTCAGTTCAGTTCCATTCAGTTCAGTCCCACATTCATGTCCGACTCTTTGCGACCCCACAGAATGCAGCAAACCAGACCTCCCTGTCCATCACGAACTCCCGGGGCTTATTCAAGCTCATGTCCATTGAGTTGGTGATGCCATCCAACCATCTCATCCTCTGTCATCCCCTTCTCCTCCCACCTTCAATTTTCCCAGCATCAGGGTCTATTCAAATGAGTCAGTTCTTAACATCAGGTGGCCAAAGTATTGCAGTTTCAGCTTCAGCATCAGTCTTTCCAATGAATATTCAGGACTGATGTCCTTTAGGATGGACTGGTTGGATCTCCTTGAAGTCCAAGGGACTCTCAAGAGTCTTCTCCAATGCCACAGTTCAAAAGCATCAATTCTTCAGCACTCAGCTTTCTTTATAGTCCAACTCTCACATCCATACGTGACCACTGGAAAAGCCATAGCTTTGACTAGATGACTCTTTGTTGGCAAAGTAATGTCTCTGCTTTTTAATATATTGTCTAGGTTGATCATAACTTTTCTTCCAAGGAGCAAGTGTCTTTAAATTTCATGGCTGGAGTCACCATCTGCAGTGATTTTGGAGTCCCAAAAAATAAAGTCTCTCACTGTTTCCATTGTTTCTCCATCTATTTGACATGAGGTAATTGTTAACAGATGCCATGATGTTAGTTTTCTGAATGTTAAGTTTTAAGCCAACTTTTTCACTCTCCTCTTTCACTTTCAAGAGGCTTTTTAGTTCTTCTTCACTTTCTGCCATAAGGGTGGTGTCCTCTGCATATCTGAAGTTATTGATATTTCTCCTGGTAATCTTGATTCCAGCTTGTACTTCTTCCAGCACAGTGCTTCTCATGATGTACTCTGCATATAATTTAAATAAGCAAGGTGACAATATCAGCCTTGACATTCTCCTTTCCCTATTTGGAACCAATGTCTTGTTCCATGTCCATTTCTAACCATTGCTTCGTGATCTGCATGCAGATTTCTCTAGAGGAAAGTCAGATGCTCTGGTATTCCCCTATCTTTCAGAATTTTCCAGTTTATTGTGATCCACACAGTCAAAGGCTTTGGCTTCAATAAAGCAGAAGTAGATATTTTTTGAAACTCTCTTGCTTTTTCGATGATCCAGCAGATGTTGGCAACTTGTTCTCTGATTCCTCTGCATTTTCTAAAACCAGCTTGAACATCTGGTAGTCCAAAGTTTGCGTATTGTTGAAGCCTAGCTTGGAGAATTTTGAGCATTACTTTCCTAGTGTGTGAGATGAGTGCAATTGTGCAGTAGTTTGAGCATTCTTTGGCATTGCCTTTCTTTGAGATTAGAATGAAAACGGACCTTTTCCAGTCTGTGGCCACTGTTGAGTATTCCAAATTTGTTGGCATACTGAGTGCAGCACTTTCACAGCATCATCTTTCAGGATTTGAAATAGCTCAACTGGAATTCCATCACTTCCACTAGCTTTGACTGTAGTGGTGCTTCCTAAGGCCCACTTGACTTCACATTCCAGGATGTTTGGCTTTAGGGGAATGATTATACCACTGTGATAATCTGGGTCATGAAGATCTTTTTTGTGTAGTTCTTCTGTGTATTCTTGCCACCTCTTCTTAATATCTTCTGCTTCTGTTAGGTCCATACATTTCTGCCCTTTATTGAGCCCATCTTTGCATGAAATGTTCCCTTGGTATCTCTAATTTTCTTGAAGAGATCTCTAGTCTTTCCCATTCTATTGTTTTCCTCTATTTCTTTTCATTGATTATTGAAGAAGGATTTCTTATCTCTTCTTTCTATTCTTTGGAACTCTGCATTCAAATGGATATATCTTTTCTCATTTGCCTTTCACCTCTCTTCTTTTCACAGCTATTTATAAGGCTCCCTCAGGAAACCATTTTGCCTTTTTGCCTTTCTTTTTCTTAGGGATGGTCTTGATACCTGCCTCCTGTACAATATCATGAACCTAATCCATAGTTCTTTAAGCACTCCATCTATCAGGTCTAATCCTTTGAATGTATTTGTGACTTCTTCTGTATAATCATAAGGGATTTGATTTAGGTCATACCTGAATGGTCTCGTGGTTTTCCCCACTTTCAATTTAAGTCTGAATTTGGCAATAAGGAGTTCATGATCTGAGCCACAGTCAGCTCCCAGTCTTGTTTTTACTGACTGTAGAGAGCTTCTCCATCTTTGGCTGCAAAAAATATGATCAGTCTGTTTTCAGTGTTGACCGTCTGGTGATGTCCATGTGTAGAGTCTTCTCTTGTGTTGTTGGAAGATGGTGTTTGTTATGACCAGTGTGTTCTCTTGGCAAAACTCTGTCCTGCTTCATTCTGTACTCCAAGGCCAAATTTGCTTGTTACTCCAGGTATCTCTTGACTTCCTACTTTTGCATTCCAGTCCCCTATAATGAAAAAGGCTCTTTTTTGGGTGTTAGGTGTAGAAGGTTTTGTAGGTCTTCATAAAACCATTCCAATTCAGCTTCTTCAGCATTACTGGTCAGGGCATAGATTTGGATTACTCTGATATTGAATCGTTTGCCTTGAAAATGAACAGAGATCATTCAGTCGTTTATGAGATTGCATCCAAGTATTGCATTTTGCACTCTTTTGTTTGCTATGATGGCTACTCCATTTCTTCTAAGGGATTCTTGCCCACAGTAGTAGATATTATGGTCATCTGAACTAAATTCACCCATTCCAGTCCATTTTAGTTCGCTGATTCCTAAAATATCAACATTCACTCTTGCCATCTCCTGTTTGACCCCTTCCAATTTGCCTTGATTCATGGACCTAACATTCTAGGTTCCTATGCATTATTGCTCTTTACAGCATCAGACTTTATTTCCATCACCAGTCACATCCATGACTGGGTGTTGTTTTTGCTTTGGCTCCATCTCTTCATTCTTTCTGGAGTTATTTCTCCGTTGATCTCCAGTAGCATATTGGGCACCTACCGACTTGGGGAGTTCATCTTTCAGTGTCCTATCTTTTTGCCTTTTCATACTAATCAGGGGGTTCTCAAGGCAAGAATACTGAAGTGGTTTGCCATTCCCTTCTCCAGTGGACCACGTTTTGTCAGAACTCTCGCCAGGACCTGTCCATCTTGGGATACAATATGGCTCATAGTTTCATTTGAGTTAGACAAGGCCATCGTCCATGTGACCAGATTGATTAGTGTTCTGAGAAAATGGTTTTCAGTCTGTCTGTCCTCTGATGGAGAAGGAAAAGAGGCTTATGGAAACTTCCTAATGGGAGAGACTGACTGAGGGGGAAACTGGATCTTGTTCTGATAGGTGGGGCCATGTTCAGTTCAGTTCAGTTCAGTTGCTCAGTCATGTCTGACTATTTGTGACCCCAGAAATCGCAGCACGCCAGGCCTCCCTGTCCATCACCAACTCCCAGAGTTCACTCAGAGTTGCATCCATCGAGTCAACGATGCCATCCAGCCATCTCATCCTAGGTCGCCCCCTTCTCCTCCTGCCCCCAATCCCTCCCAGCATCAAAGTCTTCTCCAATGAGTCAGCTCTTCGCATGAGGTGGCCAAAGTACTGGAATTTCAGCTTTAACATCATTCCTTCCAAAGAAATCCCAGGGTAGATCTCCTTTAGAATGGACTGGTGGATCTCCTTGCAGTCCAAGGGACTCTCAAGAGTCTTCTCCAACACCACAGTTCAAAAGCATCAATTTCTCGGTGCTCAGCCTTCTTCACAGTCCAACTCTCATGTCCATGCATGACCACAGGAAAGACCATAGCCTTGACTAGATGGACCTTAGCCGGCAAAGTAATGTCTCTGCTTTTGAAAATGCTATCTACGTTGGTCATAACTTTTCTTCCAAGGAGTAAGCATCTTTTAATTTCATGGCTGCAGTCACCACCTGCAGTGATTTTGGAGCCCCAAAAAATAAACTCTGACACTGTTTCCACTGTTTCCCCATCTATTTCCCATGGAGTGATGGGACTGGATCTTTAATCCAATTTTCTGATGATGGGAGGGGCTGTGTTTTCTCCCTATTGTTTGACCTGAGGCCAAACTCTGGTGGAGGTAATGAAGATAATGGCGACCTCCTTCGAAAGGTCCCCTGCAGTCCTTCTGCACTCAATCCCCCCAGCCCTGCAGCAGGCCACCGCTGACCCATGCCTCTGCCAGAGACCCCTGGACTCTCATGGGCAAGTCTGGGTCAGTCTCTTGTGGGGTTACTGCTCCTTTCTCCTGGGTCCTGGTGCACACAAAGTTTTGTTTGTGCCCTCCAAGAGTCTATCTCCCCAGTCCTATGTAAGTTCTGGCAGCTCTATAGTGGGGTTAATGGCAACCTCCTCCAAGGGGGCTTATGCCATACCCAAGTCTGCTGCATCCAGAGCCCCTGTCCCTGTGGCTGTCCACTGCTGACCATCCTGTCTGACTATCTTGCCATCTTGCTGACCATCAGTGCCTACCATCCTGCTGGGCTTCTCTGTCCTTGGACATTGGGTATCCCCTCACAGTCACTCCAGTGACTCCAGCAGTAGCTGCGTGCTGCTGGAGTGGCAGCTGTGTGGCTCTGGAGCAACTGTCTGAAAGTGAAAGTGAAGTCGCTCAGTCCTGTCTGACTCTTTGCGACCCCATGGACTGTAGCCTACCAAGCTCCTCGGTCCATGGAACTTTGCAGGCAAAAGTACTGGAGTGGGTTGCCGTTTCCTTCTCCAGGGGATCTTCCCAACCCAGGGATCAAACCCAGGTCTCCCACACTGCAGGCAGACACTTTACTGTCTGAGCCACCAGGGAGACACTGTCTAGGTTTAAGTAAATTAATTCACAAAAGAATGCAGTGTAACATGTAGTCAAAATATCACTACACAGAAGAGAATATCATAGATAGGACTGGGAAAAATATGTTAATTTTCCAGTCTCAGCTGCCAGGCATTAAAAAATGTAGAACATTTCTATCATCTTGGAAGTAGTCTTCTTCACAAATTGTCCTCAAAAAGAACACAGCTACTGGCACATGGAAGCAATTCAACAAAAGTTTATTAAAGATATAAGATCAAAGTTGGCCAAGCTCTCATCTGTTAACAGTGTGTCTTCCATTTACCTGGAGTCCTAAAAATAAAACCCTGTTTGCTAAATGGAGAACAAAGTCAGGGCAGGGGTGGGAGGCAGAAATGAGTAGAAGGATAAAGATCCCTATTCCCCAAATCACACTAATCTCTACACTTTTCTACCTTCTTAGTAAATTCCACTGAGAAAGAGTTTCCTCTATGCTTAGACTTTTTGATATTTGCACTTCATTGACTAAATAATTCTCTCTTGATGTCAGATTAAAAATCTGATGAAATGAGGAACAATAAGCATGATTATTATTAGGCTTCATATAAAAATTTATATAAAAATGCTGAATATGGTTTTTTTAATGACTCTGACTCTGTAAAAAAAGGGGGGGTCGGGGGGAGAGAGAATGTAAAATGAATAATACTTAATCTCTTTCAAATTTTTTTTACTGGTTTGTTCTTTGGTTTGTTTTGTTTTGTTTTTTTTTGTAAAATAATTTTTGAGATGACTGTTAAAATATGGACTATCAAGTCATAGACTGTTAAGCTCATATCTTAACCTCTTTATTCTAGGAACTTGGAACTGACTCTGTGGCCAAGAAAGGTCTGCAAATACAATAAAAATTAACAGAATTAATTACTGGAAGAATGGAAAACTGGATCACACCACCATGTAGCATTGTAAAGGCCTAATTCAAGATAGTTATATACAAAACATATTCTTTTATTAGCTTTTTTCAATTTTTTAAAATTGAAGTACAGTTGATTTACAATGCTGTGTTAATTTCTGCTGTATAGCAAAGTGATTCAGTTATATACGTTCTTCTTTATGTTAGATTCCATTATGGTTTTTTTACATGATATAAAATTTATTTTATATTGCTTAAAACATACACACTGGCTGAAGTAAGACATTCACAACCTACAAGTAGGTGAATTTTCTTAAGTTTTCAAACTCATGCCTTACACAGGCAGACTACATTTTGCTTGTAAACCAAATCAGAATGCACTTGATTCATGAATTTTGTACAGCTTTGTGATGGCACAGGCAGTACAGCAAATGTTATTTGGATGCTTAGGACATTTCAGTGACTCATGAAACTGCAAGGAAAAATTGGGACAGCTCTTGAAAGTCTGGGATATGCAATCTCTATAACCATAGAAATTACAGAGTTAGAGGTCAAGACAAGGAGAAGGAAAAGAAAAAAGGAAATTCAAGAGTCAGACTGCCTAGGAAAATGGTATTATTTTAAATATAAAGTTTTGGAACATCAAGATTTAGATATGGAAAGACTTCTAATGTACTGAATATGTACAATGAAATAATAATGTACTGAAAATGCCTTGTGAAAATTACAATAAGCCAAGTCAATTAGCAAACTATAACAAATGGGCAAGGAGATTTTTAACTAGGAACATTAATGTATTTTTATGGATAAAATGTTTGCCTAGGCAGGCAAATTCACTAAAGCAAGGCTATGTCACCTAGAGAAGAAAAGAAAGTGGCTAATGACAGAAAATGTAAATGAGCTAAAACAGGGCATAAAATGGTATTTGCACGTTCCCAAAGCAATACACTTTCTCTTCCTGCTTTGTTCCCTGCAAAAAATAAACAATTAGGAAATAAATTATTTAAAAGAGTTGCCTTAATCAGCTTGCCTCTGTGTGTGAGCATTCTAAGAGCTACTGGCCATCAATGTCATTTCAGTCATGCTACCAATATATGCTTTTTTTACCTTGCACTGATTGGAAGCGTTTTCTAATTTCAGTCACCAGTTAGTCTGCTCATTCAGGCATCCTCCTTCCATACGTGAATTCTTCCTTATTACAAGGTCACTTTCACCTTACATCTCTGCTTTCTATTTGGCTGTGAAATATCCAGGTGTTCTGGATTATTAAAATACACGCACAGCTTACACTGCTTGAGAAGGATTATATTCATTTTTCATGGGGTTTTACATCTTATAATAAGCTACTTGTGTGATGATCCATTTTCATTTTTAATTAGGATGTCCTCTGAATTCCCTTTTTGCTCCTACAGACAAAAAAAAATTAATCAAGAAATATCTCTGTGAGCTCAGAAACAATTAAAATGCAATTCTAACAGGGGTGTTATCAAATCAAGAAAATCTGAAATGAGTTGTTTGGTGTTATCATAATCAAAGCCAAACTCTCACTCTACATGTAAAACATGTCTGATAAGCCTTATTACATGAAGTTAAAATAGTGTTTTTAAGAAAAAATGGATCCTTGAATCTGGTTACGGGGAGCTAGTATCAACTTAACAGGGTGTCTATTATCAACTAATGATTATAAGTGCTGTCTCGGAAGGGAGCAAATCCTGAGAAGTAATTGGATTTGCTAAATCCAGACTAGCTTTGGCTTTGGCTCTTGCACCTGCAATAAAAAAAGGACAGCTGTTCTGGACACCCACCCAGTAAATACTATTAAGCTTATTAACACAAACCTTTTGGCTATGATCAAGTGAAGTATCAGTTTAATCCATTATACCTTGTCTGTCAAGGGACTCACTCCATCTTGCCCTGCCACTTAAGAGAGGTTGTAGGGTGGGATTTGGCAAGCCAACAAAACCTTTTCCATCTTTAACAGCTATGGGTTTTATTTATGACCCAAGTGATAATGATAATGATAATAATACCTCAGATGAATAAATGCCTCAGTCCTAAGGAGTTCAGAGAGCTCTGCTGATACTTATCTAATTAATCCTCACCACATGCTTGGTGAGTAGGCATGTGGCATTATCCCTGGTTTACAAACGAAGAAAATGGAGCCAAAGTGACTAGCCTGGTATCACTAAGTAAGCTTAGTGGAGAAAATAATACAGCCAAGAATTCTTATCTCTTAAGGCAATCCTGTGATTAAAATAGAAATTGTTGCAATTCTAAGGCTTCTGGTAAGAACTATATATATATATATATATATATATATATAAATATAACTGTGAAATATTACTAACTGGTAATTGCATGAGATTGCTCAGGGAGCATTAATCAATTAGAGTCAACTAATAAACAAGATAATGGGGAAAGGGGAAGTATTATATCCTCAAATGATCCATAAATTCCTTTTTATCCACATAAGCTGACCATTGTTTTTAGACCAACTTCCAACTGAATTCAAAGGGAGAAATGGGGCAATAACTTATGAAAACTTTTTAACATCATCCCAAAGAATTGAAAGATGGCAGATAAATCTATACATCCTATGACTTGTTTCATGCTTGTTCTTTATGCCTCAGGATTTTATCGCTTTAAAACTACATGGAGAGGCTAGCCAGTGGTCTAGAGGTAAGAATCTGCCTGTCAGTGCAGGGAACATGGTCTAGGAAGATTCCACTTGCCTCAGACAACTGAGCCCATGGCTCACAACTACTGAAGCCTGTGCACCTGGAGCCTGAATTCTACCAGAAGTCACTGCAATGAGAAGCTCTTGCACTGCAAGGAAGAGTAGATCCTGCTTGCTGTAAGTAGAGAATACCTGTGCACAGCACCAAAGACCCAGCAAAGCTAAAAATAAAATGTCTTTGTAAAATATAAAACTACAGAGAATAAAACAATGATTTTATCCATATTATTAAAAGATTATCATAATAAACAAAACAATCTGGGAGATGCTACCTGAAGCTTAGATTTTTTTTTTTTTAATCTCAGCTTAAGAAAAGATGATCACACATATTTAGCTCTGAGAATCAGATACAGAAAGTGTCATCAACCTTTCCTCAGCCTTAGAGGGTCAATTGATCAATCAGTAATCACCACTGGAGCTAGTCAACTGAATGGTAACATGATTCTGACAGCCTTCAAAGCAGTTAGATTTGACCCAATTGCAAATAAGAAACCTATGCATATTTTTCTGGAGCTATTTGTTCTCTCTTTTTGCAGCAATGAGGATATTTCAGTTTTTAGCTTTGTATAGCAAGTGAAAGTTACTCAATTGTGTCAGACTCTTTGTGACTCCATGGACTGTAGCCTGCTAGACTCCTCTCTCCATGGAATTCTCCAGGCCAGAATACTGAAGGGGTAGTCATTCCCTTGATGTACTCCTTTTCCTATTTGGAACCAGTCTGTTGTTCTATGTCCAGTTCAAACTGTTGCTTCCTGACTTGCATAAAGATTTCTCAAGAGGCAGGTCAGGTGGTCTGGTATTCCCATCTCTTTCAGAATTTTCCACAGTTTACTGTGATCTACACAGTCAAAGGCTTTGGCACAGTCAATAAAGCAGAAATAGATGTTTTTCTGGAACTCTCTTGCTTTTTCCATGATCCAGTGGATGTTGGCAATTTAAACTCTGGTTCCTCTGCCTTTTCTAAATCCAGCTTGAACATCAGGAAGTTCATGGTTCACATATTGCTAAAGCCTGGCTTGGAGAATTTTGAGGATTACTTTACTAGCATGTGAGATGAGTGCAATTGTGCGGTAGTTTGAACATTCTTTGACATTGCCCTTCTTTGGGACTGGAATGAAAACTGACCTTTTCCAGTCCTGTGGCCACTGCTGAGATTTTCAAATTTGCTGGCATATTGAGTGCAGCACTTTCACAACATCATCTTTCAGGATTTGAAATAGCTCATCTGGAATTCCATCACCTCCACTAGCTTTGTTTGTAGTGATGCTTTTTAAGGCCCACTTGACTTCACATTCCACGATGTCTGGCTCTAGCTTAGTGATCACATCATCATGATTATCTGGGTCGTGAAGATCTTTTTTGTACAGTTCTTCCGTGTATTCTTGCCACCTCTTCTTAATATCTTCTGCTTCTGTTAGGTCCATACCATTTCTGTCCTTTATCGAGCCCATCTTTGCATGAAATGTTCCCTTGGTATCTCTAATTTTCTTGAAGTGATCTCTAGTCTTTCCCATTCTGTTGTTTTCCTTATTTCTTTGCATTGATCGCTGAAGAAGGCTTTTTTATCTCTTCTTGCTATTCTTTGGAACTCTGCATTCAGATGCTCATATCTCTCCTTTTCTCCTTTGCTTTTTGCCTCTCTTCTTTTCACAGCTATTTGTAAGGCCTCCACAGACAGCCATTTTGTTCTTTTGCATTTCTTTTCCATGGGGATGGTCTTGATCCCTGTCTCCTGTACAATGTCATGAACCTCAGTCCATAGTTCATCAGGCACTCTATCTATCAGATCTAGGCCCTTAAATCTATTTCTCACTTCCACTGTATAATCATAAGGAATTTGATTTAGGTCATACCTGAATGGTCTCGTGGTTTTCCCTACTTTCTTCAATTTAAGTCTGAATTTGGTAATAAGGAGTTCCTGATCTGAGCCACAGTCAGCTCCTGGTCTTGTTTTTGTTGACTGTATAGAGCTTCTCCATCTTTGGCTGCATAGAATATAATCAATCTGATTTCGGTGTTGACCATCTGGTGATGTCCATGTATACAGTTTTCTTTTGAGTTGTTAGAAGAGGGTGTTTGCTATGACCAGTGCATTCTCTTGGCAAAACTCTATTAGCCTTTGCCCTGCTTCATTCCGTACTCCAAGGCCAAATTTGCCTGTTAATCCAGGTGTTTCTTGACTTCCTACTTTTGCATTCCAGTCCCTATAATGAAAAGGACATCTTTTTTGGGTGTTAGTTCTAAAAGGTCTTGTAGGTCTTCATAAAACCGTTCAACATCAGCTTCTTCAGCATTACTGGTTGGGGCATAGACTTGGACAACTCTAATATTGAATGGTTTGCCTTGGAGACGAACAGAGATCATTCTGTCATTTTTGAGGTTGCATCCAAGTACTGCATTTTGGACTCTTTTGTTGACCATGATGGCTACTCCATTTCTTCTGAGGGATTCCTGCCCGCAGTAGTAGATATAATGGTCATCTGAGTTAAATTCACCCATTCCAGTCCAGTTTAGTTCGCTGATTCCTAGAATGTCAATGTTCACCCTTACCATCTCTTGTTTGACCACTTCCAATTTGCCTTGATTCATGGACTTGACATTCCAGGCTCCTATGCAATATTGCTCTTTACAGCATTGGATCTTGCTTCTATCACCAGTCACATCCACAACTGGGTATTGTTTTTACTTTGACTCCATCCCTTCATTCTTTTTGGAGTTATTTCTCCACTGACCTCCAGTAGCATATTGGGCACCTAATGACCTGGGGAGTTCCTCTTTCCGTATCCTATCATTTTGCTTTTTCATACTGTTCATGGGGTTCTCAAGGCAAGAATACTGAAGTGGTTTGCCATTCCCTTCTCCAGTGAACCACATTCTGTCAGACCTCTCCACTATGACCTGCCCATCTTGGGTTGCCCCACAGGCATGGCTTGGTTTTATTGAGTTAGACAAGGCTATGATCCTAGTGTGATTAGACTGACTAGTTTTCTGTGAGTATGGTTTCAGAGTGTCTGCCCTCTGATGCCCTCTTGCAACACCCACCATCTTACTTGGGTTTCTCTTACCTTGGGCATGGGGTATCTCTTCATGGCTGCTCCAGCAAAACACAGCCGCTGCTCCTTACCTTGGACGAGGGGTATATCCTTACTGCCGCTGTTCCTGACCTTCAATGTGAGATTGAAGAAGAAACACAAGCTGGAAACAAGATTGCCAGGAGAAATATCAATAACCTCAGATATGCAGATGACACTACACTACCCTTATGGCAGAAAGTGAAGAGGAACTAAAAAGCCTCTTGATGAAAGTGAAAGAGGAAAGTGAAAAAGTTGGCTGAAAGCTGAACATTCAGAAAATGAACATCATGGCATCCGGTCCCACCACTTCATGGGAAATAGATGGGGAAACAGTGGAAACAGTGTCAGACTTAATTTTGGGGGGCTCCAAAATCACTGCAGATGGTGACTGCAGCCATGAAATTAAAAGAGGCTTACTCCTTGGAAGAAAAGTTATGACCAACCTAGATAGTATATTCAAAAGGAGAGACATTACTTTGCCGACTAAGGTCCATCTAGTCAAGGCTATGGTTTTTCCTGTGTTCCTGTATGGATGTAAGAGTTGGACTGTGAGGAAGGCTGAGCGCCAAAGAATTGATGCTTTTGAACTGTGGTGTTGGAGAAGACTCTTGAGGGTCCCTTGGACTGCAAGGAGATCCAACCAGTCCATTCTGAAGGAGATCAGCCCTGGGATTTCTTTGGAAGGAATGATGCTAAAGCTGAAGCTCCAGTACTTTGGCCACCTCATGTGAAGAGTTGACTCATTGGAAAAGACTCTGATGTTGGGAAGGATTGGGGCAGGAGGAGAAGGGGACGCCAGAGGATGAGATGGCTGGATGGCATCACAGACTGGATGAACGTAAGTCCGAGTGAACTCCGGGAGATGGTGATTGACAGAGAGGCCTGGCCTGCTGCGATTCATGGGGTCACAAAGAGTCAAACACGACTGAGCGACTGAACTGAGTCATTCCCTTCTCCAGAGGATCTTCTCAACCCAGGGATTGAACCCAGATCTCCTGCACTGCAGGCAGAATCTTCACCATCTGAGCCACCAGGGAAGGCAGTACATCTCTCAAACAATGCCATAAAATAAGCAGCAATAGCAGAATTAGGTTGGAGTTCAGAAAGAGGATTTTGTTCATAGTCCAAAAGCCAGATGAACCACAATTTAACTTTGTTTGGGGCCTCTGTTCCTGAAAAAGAATCTTGAAGAAAATATGGAATTAATAGAAAATAGGCATTCTTCTGTAATGGAAAACGTATCTAACATAGAGCTAGTGGGGCTTCCCTGGTGGCTCAACAGTAAAGAATCCACCTGCAATGCAGGAGACTCAGGTTCAATCCCTATGTTGGGAAGATCCCCTGGAGCAGGGCATGGCAACCCACTCCAATATTCTCACTTGGTGAATCCTATGGGCAGAGAAGCCAGGTGGCCAGTCCATAGGGTCAAAAAGAGTCGGACATGACTGAAGTGACTTAGCATACACAGCACAGGGCTACTAGCTGATTCTTCTTTTAAAAGAGTATTTTAGTTTTGAAACTCAGAAATCCTGGAATCCCTGCACTGTCCATTTCAGGTACATTTCAATCAAAGAATACGACCTTTAAAGAGACAATTATTAGTTAAATGTTGGGCTTTTGTTTCTCCTATCACCATGCAAATACAGTTTGGGATGTTATCTGAATGTCACTTCTGAGCGCCTAATAGTAATAATTGGGAAAACAAGTGACATGAAATTTCATAAAGACATAACTCTCAAAAAAGGAGTTCACTTTCTATCTCCTCCATTCCTTTTAAAAATCAAGATTTTGCACAGTGAATATGATCTTAGAGAACAAAGATGATGACATTTATCCCCAGATAAATGATATGCATTTGCCTCCATGACCATTAGAACATCACTGAAACTCTTCATACCTCCTCCTGTCTGCAGATAAGTGTCCAGAAAATGTAACTGCTTTTTACATCTGAAATCCAGAGGAGGCTGGTAAACCAAATAATTTTTTTTTAAGTCACTTCAATGAATACATAGAAAAGGACCACAGACATAGGAAGAAGGAAGATCTGAGATAGTGAATGAGAGATGTTTGTCTTTTGTTTTGTTTTAAATTACTGTCACTGGACCACTCTTTCAGAAATGGTTTTTGAAAAGCCAAAGGCAAAAATGTTTGAACAAAAAACAGGTAAGCTCCATACCTAAACTCAACACAGAATATTTGACCTTTAGTTTGCCTAATATAACATATGCAAGCAATTCCAAATGCAAACTTCAAAATATTTGCATTTTACTAATGAAGTACTTGGGCTTCCTTGATGGCTCAGCCATAATGAATCCACCTGCAATGCAGAAGCCACAGGAGTCACGAGAAGTTCCTGAGTCAGGAAGATCCCCTGGAGGAGAGGACAGCAACACACTCCAGTATTCTTGTCTGCAAAATCCAATGGAGAGAGGAGCCTGGCAGTCTATAGTCCACGGGGTCGCAAAGAGACAGACATGACTAAAATGATTTAATACGCACAGCCCTAAAAAGTACTTGAAAAATACACAGATTTCACAATCATATAGAACTTAAAGAGGTAAACTGTTTAATTAAAATAGTTTGATTAAAAAAATATGGTCTATTTTTACATAGTTATAGAACTACTATATAGAACCATTAAATATGATCATTATAATTTAAGTAGAAATATTAACAATTGAACACATATGTTTGTAGAAATTTGATGTGCAAATAATGAGAACTCAGAATTTGTTCAACTGTTAGTAATTCTGTATGCATTATAGTTGGTCTTCCCAGGTCTCACAGAGGTAAAGAATCTGCCTGCCACTGCAGGAGACACCTGAGACCAGGGTTTGATCCCTGAGTCAGGAAGATCCCCTGGAGGAAAGCATGGCAACCCACTCCAATATTCTTGCCTGGAGAATCCTATGGACAGAGGAGTCTGGTGGGCTATGGTCCATAGGGTCTAAAAGAGTCCAACACGACTGAAGAGACTTAGCAATGCATGCACACAACGGAATGAGCTCACCTAGAAGAAGGTCTGGAGAAAGAAGAGAGCAAAAACTAAACTCTGCCATTGCATATTTAGAGACTAGCACCAGGATGAACAGTTAATGAGGAGATTGAGGAAAGGCTGGCAGAGCTGCAGGGGAAAAATAAAAAAATAAAAACAGGAGAGTTTGGCTCTGTGTATTCAATAAAAGAAACATATTTTAAGTAGGAAAAGGATAGAAAATAGATCACTGACTTGACCAGATGGAAACTGACTGTTATATTCATTTTTAGTGGAGTTTCAGTAGAGACTAGTTGGAATGGGTTAAAGAGAGAATTGGAAATGGAAAAAATAAAGAAAGCAAGTAGAGAATTATTTGAGCCTTGCTTTCAAAGAGATCAGAGCAATACGGCAACAGTTGAAGGACAATGGGTCAAGGGAAGATAACCACAAATTTGTATGCTGATTAGAATTATTCAGGAGAGGGATAACTGGTTAAGGAGAGAGAGGGAGAATAACCACCAGAACAGAGCCCTTGAGTAGGCAGGAGCTGATGAAATGCTGTGCCTGGCCAGAGAGATTGCCTACATACCACAACAGAGAGAAGCCATTGAATCCAACATGAGGAATGTCAAGGTGTGGGTTCACATCCAGGTATGTTTTGGAAATTTGTTGGAGAAGAAATAGGTTAGTTTTCTTTCTGAATAAAAGAAGAGGAGATGGAATTTGAGGTTTGAAGAGAGAGTGAGGGTGAGGTCATTACCACAACAAATAAAAAAGTTAAATTTTATTTTATAATATAATAAAAATGAGGTTCTCTTGGAACTTAATTCCCATTTGCAACATTTTTGTATGGCTAATTATTTCAAATAATGTCATTTGTAATAAAGCCCAGATTTCCAGGAAATACAACCTTGGTGTTATTCAAATAAGTGGAGTATTCCCTTCTCACAAAACTAATACTACTACACTAATGAAATTTTGCTAACAAAGTCTACCATGTTGCTCATTATCTCCTATTAAGAGAGATATTGTTGCATCTAATACCTTCTTTTTTATTAAGTAACTAAAACCCTATTAAATCATTTGGTTTCCATTTTGAATTTTAAAAGTTCTAATTTTTCACACAAAAAGCAATTCCTTCATAGAAAGTAAGTTGGCAATGAAAGATTTCAATATGGTGAAAAACATTTCACTGTGTTCTAATATAGCAAGGAGAAGGAAAGAGAGCAAGCTTTTTTTCATTTCTTTTTATCACTATATTTTCTGGAAAACATATTCAGTGTAAATGTCAGGGAGCAAAATACCCAGGACAGAATTCCCTGTAAGTGTTAATAAAAGATTCAAATACACACATGAAAAGTTCAATTTATGTTTTAAAAGTTACTACTCTTTTATTATTATAATAATAGAATTTTATAAACACACAAACTAAAATAAATTCAACACAGAACTACTTCATAGATGTACTTGTTCTATAAAAAATACTATATTATAATCTCATTTATGGCTCTAGTTTGAGTCATCTCATATACATGTTAGTGTTCTGTCTTCTTCCTACAATCACCATGGAATTATTTCAACCACAGAATATTGTTCAACTCTCTAGATTACATGCACACTCAGAAGGTGCAAAATCTAGAGTAATCCACACATTTAATTAGGACTCCTAAGTGTAAACAGTTCCAGTTGCTTGGGTTTCCTGGACAGTAGGCTCCAAGACAGGATTTGCTGAGAGTGCTCTAGATATTAACACTTGGAGGGGAAGGAAAGGAAGAGCCTGGGTTACAGTACATTCTCAACCAAGGCCTCATGGAAGCTCTAAAGCTAAGATGGCCCTTAGAAATCATCCCCAGTGGGGAGAGGGAGTGAGGCCTTTGCTCTTTCTAGAACTTAATGTGGATATAAGCTGCCCCTGTGAAGGGGCATCATTTATTTGATCAAGGCAGCTCTCTTTAGCTGAGGACCATTCCCAGCAGAGACCTATCAGAAAGCAGCACTCCCAGAAGCTGAAGAAAAAGTCCTTCAGTCCTGAAGGAGGATCAGGGTACAATATATGGCCCCCCACAAGATCAAAGACAATCTTTGCACCAATTAAGATGAGACACTATAGTTTTAAGTGACCATTTCAAGGTAAGGCTAAGCATCTAAAGGTCAGCACAGGGCATTAACTACAGCTTCAAAGATGATCAGGCTAATAACTCTGCTGGCTCAGCAAGATTTAATAATCTGGATTTTCCCCTCCCCTCAGGAACTGAGAGCATTGAGGATTATAGGGTAACACTCCTCTATTGAGGATCTGGAGGATGTAGAGAATAGAAATAGTGATATCACACAAACAGTAACAATAGCTAGAGTGGTGGGGTTAGTAAAACCACTTATCAAGTAACAAATACTTTCTACATGCCAGGCATTGTATTAGAGATCCTAACTGAATTACAAAAAGTAAAATAATTTCCAAGACTCCCTGCTAATAAGGAACAGAGAAGTCACAGAAATACTAATGGGTGAAGTAGACCACATATAACTGGCAATGCATATATTGTATGCGTAATGGAAGCTTTGGTAAATCAGAGAAAGAAGATAACTAATACTCAATTCTGGTCAAATGTTACCATGTGGGAATGTGAGCCCAATGTAGCCAAATATACAAACTTTTTTAAGAGGAAAAATCTATAGGGTTATGTGAATTCACCTAATGTCTTTAGTGTTGGCTAATTTTTTAAATAAATAAATAAATAATGCCTTAATAATCTGGAATAATATTCTGCTACTTCTGAAATAAAAAGAATTTATTCTTCCAAGTATCAATCTATTCTTGATTGTCTTGGTAGAATTATAACCTTCAAGCAAGAACCTTGCATATTGACTTGTATCCACCACCAATGGAATGAGACAAAAAGAAAAGAGGAAAAACAGGGAGCTTTGATGGTAAACCTTCAGTAAAAGCAAAACCACTGATGAGATCTCAGAGGGTGGCCAACTTTACTAGTCAAGAAGTATTGACATGGATGAACTTAGCTTTTAGCAGAAAATGCCAGTTCACCAGTAATGACACTGAAGAATAATGAATACTGGTAGTAATTTTTTTAGTTGGAAGACATTGTATCTATCAAGAAAGGATATTGTCCATGAGAAAGAAAAAAAACTTCAAGAGCAGCAGATGAGGATATGGCTGCTTTGGATATGAAAAAGTGAAGTGAAAGTGTTAGTCGCTCAGTCGTGTCCAACTCTTTGCAACCCCAAGGATGGAGCCTACCAGCCCCTCTGTCCATGGAATTCTCCAGGTAAGAATACTAGAGTGAGCAGCCATTTCGCATTTCAAGGGATCTTCCAAACCCAGGATTGAATCCAGGGTTTCAATCAAATAATTGCAAGCAGAATTGCAAGCAGATTCCTTACAGTCTGAAATACCAGGGAAGTTTTGGATATAGTCGTAGAAACTGGTAGTAAGAATTGAAAACTGGGACATCTCTAGTGGCACAGTGGATAAGAATCTGTCTGCAAATACAGGGTACATGGGTTTGATCCCAGTCTGGGAAGATTCCACATGCCAAGAAGCAACTGAGTCTGTGTGACACAACTACTGAGCCCCGCTCTAGAGCCTGTGAGCCACAGCTACTGAAGCTTGCCCACTCTAGGGCCCGAGAGCCACAACTAATGAGTCCCTGTCCGGCAACTACTGAAGCCTATGCCCTCTAGAACCAACAAGTCGCAATCACTGCGCCTATGTGCAGCAACTGTTGAAACCCAAGTACTCTAGAGCCCGTGTTCCACAACAAAAGAATCCACTGAAATGAAATGAGAAGCTTGCATAAAACTAGAGTAGCCACCACTCTCCACAACTAGAGAAAGCCCATGCAAGGAAACAAAGACCCAGCACAGCCAAAAATAAAAAGAATTGAAAACTGAATTGTAGCCCTCTAAATTTAAACAATTGGGCTGAGAAGATCCTGGAGCAGCTGTCACTTGGAAAATTCACTGAACTTTGAATCCAGATGAACACCAGATGTTCATAGCTAACATGCAGGGTAGTTAGAGGTGGGAAGCTAATGGGTGAAAAGCTTCTTGAATGGAGCCTGGGCACAGACTGGCATTTGATCAGAACTCACAAGTGGTATGAAACTTCCCTTGTGGCTCAGGTGGTGAAGAATCCACCTGCAATATGGGAGACCTGGGTTTGATCCCTGGGTTGAGAAGATCCCCTGGAGAAGGGAAGATTTACCCACTCCAGTATTCTGGCCTAGAAAATTTCATGGAGTGTATAGTCCATAGGGTCACAAAGAGTTGGACACGACTGAGTGACTTCCACTTTCAATTTCCTAAGTGGTATAAAACGGGGTACTTGTGGGAAAGAAAGGAGACCGCCCTGAGCAGGAAGAGAGGGATAAAAACATTTCTGCTGACTCATACCTCAAAACTTTGTGAAATGATAAAATCCTCCCCTTAGCATTTGAAGAGTTTTAGCATTATTATAAAGGAAAGCAATAAATGAGTTCATTAAACTACTAGCAGAAGTTAATACCAATCAGCTGTTAACCACCCTTTGCTAGAAACTTCTGGGCACTTCCAGAAAAAAAGAGACATAAAATAGATACATTTTAAGTCCACAAAATGGTCAGGAGGTAGGAGTTTTGCCCCAGCAATAGGAAGTCCTAACCACTCTGGTTATATTATTGAGACATGACGAATTTGGGCTTAGTGTGTTTGAAAAATTGAAGGAACTGAAAACACCAATGGCCAGCTTCACTTATTGATAATATTGCCCCGGGATAGTCCAAATCAAGCAATCCCTCTCAATAGACCTACTCGGTAGATCAAAAAGTACATGAATCTCCAGGGACATTTCATCATTTTTAAGAAGCTCTACCTCTAAAAGATGGGATTACCAGGTAGCACTAGTGGTTAAAAAAAACCCACCTGTCAATGCAGGAGATGTAAGAGACATGGGTTTGATTCCTAGGTTGGGAAGATCCCGTAGAGAAAGGCATGGCAACCCACTCCAGTATTCTTGCTTGGAGAATCCCATGGACAGAGGAGCCTGCTGGGCTACAGTCCATAGGGGTGCAAAGAGTCAAACACAACTGAAATGACTTAGCAGGCACACACCTCTAAAAGATATACTGACATATATTAGATATTAAACCCTAGACTGAGTGTGAAGATACCTGGATTCTAGTCCCCTCTACCACTCACTAGCCACGTGACTTTGAGCAACTAACTTAATTGTGATTCTTAGCATCTTTTTCTGTAAAAAGAAGATAATTACACCTGCCTGACTTTCTCACAGTTATTAATGAGGATTTTGTTAAATAATAAATTCAAATACCTCAGGAAACTATAAAATTCTGTCACCAGTGTGTCATTCTAACACATTCCTATAAAATCAATTTTTTGATACTGTCATTCAAACATTCAAAAGCTGTCCGTTGTCTAGAGAAAAAAGCATCTTGAACAGACCTATTCACATTTTTGGCTCCAACAATTCACTTCTGAATTCTCCATACTAGCAAACAAATCCTACATTGTTCTGACCTAGTACTTCTATTCAATCTATACTCTTACTCTGGGGGGGGAAGAAAAAAACCCTTCAAGAAAGAATTCAGGTTTGACTGTCTTCTCAGATGAACCCAGTTCATGACAATCTCCTTTCATGTGACCTCCAACATCCCTTACTACTAATATCATTAATTTGGTAATTCATCATTTTCTAGTTAATCATTTTTCTGATACTGTTGTGCACTTTTATCTCATATATAATTAAAACCTCCCTCTTCTTGTGTCTTATCTCCTCAACTAGACTACCCACAAATAGAAGATACAGGGACTGTACTCTTGATGTGTTTACATTTCCTTTGTCACAGATTTAGAGAAGGCTCCCTTACACAGATATATCTATTTCACTGCTGCTGCAATCAGGACACTGCTATAAATCTGCCCTGCTTTGCAAGGACTCCAGCTTCACAGTCACCACCCACTGCAGCTGCACCTGACCTCCCAACAGCAAAAATCAGTCACAATAATATTCTCTCTTGGGTTCATTCCTAGACTGATTTCATTTATGATGGCCCTGCCTGAATTGTAGCCCTCCAAACACAGTGAAGATTATAGGATTACACATGATCATTATGGTGGTGCCCATTGTTAACATCCCTCCTTCTGCCCTCTGGGGAGGTCCTCTCAAAGCAAGAAGTCTGCTCTGAGCAACAAATATTAACATAAAATTCAACTTTCCTTGCCGTCTCTTCCAATATATGATTGACCCAGATGGTTGTCAAGAAGCAACAGCTTATTGTCCTCTTTTTTAGGCCCAAGAGTAGGAAAAATAGAGCAGAAACAAGTGGGAAGCTAAGGCTTTTAATAAGACCAGGCAGATGAAGGTTCAAGCTCCTGTGCTCTGGACACTTACTTCCTTATATCACGTCTTTCTAGTCTTGGGAAGTCCAATACCATTATCCACTAGGCATGCATGGCCAATAAACAGTTGAAATGTGGCTTGTGAGACTAAAAAATTGAACTTGTAATTTTATTTAATTTAATTCCTTTTTTCCTAGTCTTTTTTTTTTTAATTGGAGGCTAATTACTTTACAGTATTGTGGTGGTTTTTGCCATACATTCACATGAGTCAGCCGATGGTGTACATGTGTTCCCCATCCTGACCCTCCCTCCCACTTCCCTCCACATCCCATCCCTCAGGGTCATCCCAGTGCACCAGCCCTGAGCACCCTGTTCTCATGCATTGAGCCTGGACTGGCAATCTATTTCACATATGATAATATACATGTTTCAATGCTATAAAGCAAAAATAAACAAATGGGACCTAAACTTAAAAGCTTTTAAGCAAGGTGAAAAGACAGCCTTCAGAATGGGAGAAAATAATACCAAATGAAGCAACCAACAAAGAATTTTAATCTCAAAAATATACAAGCAACTCCTGTAGCTCAATTCCAGAAAGATAAGCAACACAATCAAAAAATGGGCCTAAGAACTAAACAGACATTTCTCCGAAGAAGACACACAGATGGCTAACAAACACACGAAAAGATGCTCAACATCACTTATTATCAGAGAAATGCAAATTTTAATTCATTTTAACTTATAAACCAAAGCAGTAAAATAGCTTTTGGCTAAACACAACTTCACTGGTTTGCCAAAACTACTCTTTATATTATCTGCTGAAAATTCATCATCCAAATCGAAGTGTCCTTGAAGTATAAAACACACACTGGATTGAACATGGTAATGAGGGAAAGATGTAAAATAGCTTTTTGATAATTTCCTTATAGATTAAATGTTGAAGTGATGTTTGGACATAGCGGAGTACATAAAATATATTATCAAAATTAATTTCATCTTTTTCACTTTTTTAATGGAGCTACTGGAAAATTTAAAATTAGATATGAAATTAAAAGATGTTTGTTCCTTGGAAGAAAGGCTATGACATTGCTTTGCTGACAAAGATCTGTATAGTCAAAGCCATGGTTTTTCCAATAGTTAAGTATGGATGTGAGAGCTGGGCAATAAAAATGGTTGAGCTTCAGAGGAATTGATGCCTTTGAACTGTGGTGCTGGAGAAGACTTTTGAGGGTTTCTTGGATGGTAAGGAGATCAAACCAGTCAATCCTAAAGGAAATCAACCCTGAATACTCATTAGAAGGACTGATGCTGAAGATCCAATACTTTGACCAACTGATGTGAAGAGCTGACTCATTGGAAAAGACCCTGATGCTGGGAAAGATTGGAGGCAGAAGGAGAAGGGATTAACAGAGGACAAAATGGTTGTTCTCAATGGACATGGGTTTGAGCCAACTCCACGAGATAGTGAAGGACAGGGTAGCCTGGCATGCTGCAGTCCATGGGGGTCGCAAAGAGTCAGACACAACTGAATAACTGCACAACAATGTGGCTTGTGTTATACTTCTATTGGACACAGCTGTCACAGCCCATCACCTAGCTTATATGTTGTAAAGTGTTAAATAATAGCTAAGAATGCTATATACAGCATTTCCTTTCATGCTTACCACAGATTCTTGAGGTACTATCCATTTTATAGATGATGAAACTGAAGTGTAGTAGGATTAAATGATTTGTCAGCATCCACAGCTTATAAGCGATAGAGCTGGGAATCATCCTGAGATCTGACACGCATCAGAGCCTATACTGAATAATTGACTCACTGAGACATTTACCTTCACTGAATTATAGATGTATTGACCAAATATGCTCAGAAGTTTATTTTTTTAATACAGCCTAAACCACCTAAGCCAATTACAAACATTGGGAAAATTCAGACAGAAAGTGGGCAAATTCTCAGTCATTTCCAAAACAGAATCCAAATTGGACTCACCTGAAGTATGATAATGGCAAAACAATGAGAAACAACTGACAGGGTCACAGCAACCAAAACTCAAATAGGCATAAGTTTAAATATTTCCTGAAGCACTATGTCACTAACATGTACCAAAACAATGAGTAAAAATGATTCATTTCTCACAGTTTCTTCATTTCCTTCCTGAAGGAATTTTTCCAAGCAATTCAAACTCTTGGCCAATTGGCCTTCATCAGAAGAACAGGAAGAGTACTGGGATATTTATTGAAGGTGAAGAATTGTTCCGCAGGAGGCTAATTATTTGAAATTTGCATTTACACTGACTGCACATTAATTTCTGCACCTTACCAGGCTCTCAGCTGTCTTTAGAAAAGAATAGGGACAGTGAAATCCAACCATATTCCCTGATGCTGCTTCTAGAAATGGAATTATTCTGTCACCCATTTTGTAAATCTAAATATTTTTTTCTACAACTATTAAAAGGTAAGGGTAAGACTGAAAAATGAGTTTAGCTATAGAGTTCAGTGTGTCATTCAAGGTGCTGATTCTCCAGGTTTCTTTCCTGAGTAAATATGTGTCTGAAACTCTATCTGAGCTGTGTGAATTTTTGATCAGCACTAACAAGCTCAAAGAAATGCCTCTGAATTTAACTCTTTCCCAACTACAAATATGCACAAACACACACTCATTTGTGTGTATGCTGCTGCTAAGTCGCTTCAGTCGTGTCCGACTCTGTGCGACCCCAGAGACGGCAGCCCACCAGGCTCCCCCGTCCCTGGGATTCTCCAGGCAAGAACACTGGAGTGGATTGCCATTTCCTTCTCCAATGCATGAAAGTGAAAAGTAAAAGTGAAGTCGCTCAGTCGTGTCTGACTCCTAGCGACCCCATGGACTGCAGCCTATCAGGCTCCTCCATCCATGGGATTTGCCAGGCAAGGGTACTGGAGTAGATTGCCATTGCCTTCTCTGATTTGTCTGTATACCATTGCTTATATATATACCTTTGTTTGAATGTGCTGCACTTTACTTTAGGATCAAAACATCTCCATGGGATGAATCAGGTGTACCATTTGAAATCAGATTCCAAGTCACTTTATACAGTGACACTAGGTGAGACCAGATTATTTTTGTCAGTGTTAGCACTATCCAGAATTGTAATAGAAGAAAGGAGGGGCTCCTAACTCTTTCAAGTGCATTAAAACTGATTTTCCTCCTGAAATTTGGAGTAGAGAAACCCACCTAGGTAACTAGTCTGTGCCCCTTTCCAAAATGGCCATGTATTTAACTAATTGTCAGTTAAAGTATATCAAACATATAGTTAAGATTCGTTCCTTCACAAGAGTTATTTGCATTTTGATAAGTAGCTCTTCAAGCCTGAAAAGATTCATGACACTTGGAAATGAATAAGAAACAGTATAAATTTCACAGACAGGTATTGGGGAGAAAATAAGGAGATAGATCTATTTCCTCAAATGTTGCCATTTTGCCTGCTACCTACTTACAATATCAGCCTTGCTCTTATGAGTACCTCTTAGTTAGAAACGTTCATGAAACTGTTACCTTCCAACCAATTTTCCCTCCCATTTTTCCTTCTCTCCTTCCTTTGATAAATATTTATGAAGAAGGCCAAATATTTATTGCCTATACTGCTGCTGCTGCTACTAAGTCACTTCAGTCGTGTCCAACTCTGTGCGACCCCAGAGATGGCAGCCCACCAGGCTCCCCCGTCCCTGGGATTCTCCAGGCAAGAACACTGGAGTGGGTTGCCATTGCCTTCTCCAATGCATGAAAGTGAAAAGTGAAAGTGAAGTCATTCAGTCGTGTTCCACTCCTAGCGACTATACTAGACCCATGTAAATACATACCTTTTAGATGTGTATTTAGGTAGTATGTATCAGCATAAGGAATAGGCAGAGTTGGTTAACTTTAAGCCTTTTGAAAATAATGGCAGAGACAGAAAAGTAGATGCCCCCAAAGTCTCCTCTCTGAGAGTTTCCCAAATATCACTGACCTAAAGCTGCAATCTTTCAGCTCTCTTTGAAGCCACTGCTGCTTGCTTTGCTCCTGCAGCTTTCTCCAGCTGTTGTCACATCTGTCTGAGATCACAGTAAGCTTGGCTGCTTTAATACCTTCATATCTGTTATGTTAACTCCTGCTGGAACCTGGCATCTCAGCTCTTCTATCAGCTCTGATCAACATCATTACCATCCAGGTTGACCTTAGTCCCAGCCAGGAGCTCTCATGTGGACTCCCTGTTAGACACACACCTCAGGCAGCAGACAGTCACAAACTACTACTCCCTACCGCTTGTGGGAAGAGGTGATGAGCCACTAAGCTCAGTCATATTTTATCAAAGCTTTTGATCTCCGGTTTGATCTTTGCCAAGATCTGTGACAAGTCTCTGCTCGCATGGCAACTGGTGCTTACTAACTATTCCCCTTTTTAGTTTGAGCATCCTGCCGCCTATATATTCATGCAGTATAACAAAATCAAAGGTCACAGTAAAAATAGGCACTTTGTAATCAAGAACATTTTTTCATTCACTGTATTGGCTCATTGCAGAGCCCCACACTTTTTCGAGGTTTTCCTTTGTACCTGCCTGAAGGGCATCGTTAGATCATTTTCTGTCAGTGCCTTTTTGGCTTGGAATAGGCACATTTTAGAGGGGCTGCAAGATAAAATAACTCGATGTGTGTTGCATATTAACTTTATTAGATAAACATTTAATATGCTAAACTTGTATCATGAGTAATTGAAATATCCTTCAGCAAGAAATGACCAAAAAAAAAAAAAAAAAACTGTCTTGTTTTTCTTGTATTTTGAATAGCCTTTAAAAAGACTGGGTCTGCTCAAAGGAAAATTTGAAATAATTACAAAAAGAGAATTGTGAAAGCCTAGAAAAAAAAGAAAGAAGCTAGACATGGTGGATGGGATGAGAAAAACGAAATCACTCAAACACATCATGTGGTCAAGGATTGTGAACTTGACCATGTAAGATTTAAGAGTAAGAATGGAAATGCCAGAACCACAGAAAGGATCATTTGGAAAGAGGCAGTAGGCAGAAATGGAACAGATGGACTACTTATAGGCAAAGTATTTCAATGACAAGAATCATTCAGGTAAAGATAAGAGCAGCAGTGGAGGGAGAGGGAAAAAGCTGCAAATATAAAGTGAAGCAGCAAGATTTGGCAATTGATTCAAGTAAAGGGCAGATATATATAAAGCTCTTCCTGAGGTTTGGGGTTTGGATGTCAGAAAGACTGAAACACGAAGCTGCTGCCTTCTTTGAAGTACCATTAAGGAGATAATTACTGTGGGAAGGAAGGGCATGTGCAAAAAGAAAAAAATAAAATAATAATAACATCTCACCCTGGTTCCAAACATCAGCCAGTTTGACCATCATTAGGACTGAATAGACCAGAGGCATTCTAAATTCAAGAAATCTTCCCTGGTGGCTCAGATGGTAAAGAATCTGCCTGCAATGCTTGAGACTTGGGTTCAATCCCTGGGTTGGGAAGATCCCCTGGAGCAGGGCATGGCAACCCACTCCAGTATTCTTGCCTGGATAATCCCCATGGACAGAGGAGCCTGGTGGACTATAGTCCATGGGGTTGCAAAGAGTCAGACATAACAGAGCTACTAAGCATAGCACAGTTTCAAATACACGAGAAAAATATGACCAAAGTACGATCAAAACAAATCAAACAGGCCTATCAGGCGATGACAGGCAGGATATTAAGTTAAGATTTAGCCAGTGTTTGACACAACTTTCCTTTTTTTATTCTACAGTAATACATGAGACATAAACAGAAGTAGGAAGGCATGCACACAGCATTATAAATAGTACTTGTCTACGAGTTGAGTAACCTGGGATTTAGTGTCACTTGAGGACCTCCTGACTTCTTTGACATCACCTCATCTTTATTTTTTTTTCCTTTGTAAAGGCCATTGCTTCTCAACCTTTATTCTTAAGTATTCCCGGTGCTCAAGATCTTAATTTTGGTGGGCCTCAGGATTTAGACTTCAGTTCTCGTCTCTGTCTGTGTGTTCTCCCTCCATAAGAGATCTTATCTTGAAGTTCGTCTTTAAATACCATCAGTATGCAGATCATTTCCAGTTTCTGTCTCTAGGGCTGACCTCCTCATTCAGCTCCCAATTTATAATCCAACAGTCCAGTAGCTCACCAGACATCTCCAAAAGGTAGCCTACAAATATCTCATAGTTCACGAGTCCAGAACAGAATTATTGATTTCTTCTACATGTAGACCACCTCGTCTTCCCCCAGTGTATCCATCTCGGTTTACCAGCATCACTATCAACTTAGATAAAACTAAGAGGCACCTGTGATCCCTTTGCTTCATCCTTGATGTTCAAAATAAGTCCTATAACCATTCTCTTCTTTCAGACTCACATCTACTACTATAGCTCACAGTGTCATTACCTTTTACATGAGTAAAATAGCCTCCTAAAGTGATCCTCCTTCTGCCAGAATGATCTTTCAAAAAATATAAATCATATCTTATCACCCATGTCATGTATGTGTACCCGCTATATACAGTATACAGTAATTATGAGTATAAATATATCTACTTAAAACTTAGAATATAAAACAAACTTCTCACCAAGACTAGAAAGCCCTCTGTGATCTAGCCCCTCCCACTTCCTCCCTGCATTCCAAAGACTGATGAAGCAGGTCATCAAGAAGATGAGATCTCCACTGGTTGACACTCAAGCTGGACCTGGGCAATCAGAAGCTCATTGCCTCCTCCCCTATCCTTGGAATGTACGGTCCACCCACCATTCCCACAGTGGGAGCTGTTCCAAGGACACAGCTTGGAGAGAGCAATGTGTTGCTGTAACCATCTGGACAGGAAATGTAACTAAACATAATTAAGGCTCCTATATAACTTATAAGATTCTGGTAGGTGTGGAAATCTACTTGTCCTGCTGCCACCCTGTCTTGCTTATTAAACCAGTCATCTACCAGTCTGGAGAGTTCTGCCTCTTTGTTTGGTCTCTCATTGCCCTCCGTGTATAGGGGCTAGTCTGCAAGCTAAGCGGCACAGGCCTTCTATGCTTCCCCTGCGGCAAATCTGTCTTCATCCTTGTTCCTCTGCTTTAAAAGGCTGCCTCAGATCTTTGTAAGCCTGGCCTCTCCTTTTCATTCAGGTAACAGCTGAATGATACCTCCTCAAGCAGACTTCCTGAAACACCAACTCAAAAGTGGCCAATTCTCAGTCACAGTCCCTCTTTCACATCCCACTGTTTCTTCATTTCCTTGGCTCTCATCACTACTGAAAGCATCTTGCTTCCTTAGTTACTTATTTTCTCTCTCTTTGCTCTTAAATGTGCAGCGCCTGAAAGAAGAGTCCTCATGTTTTTACATCCTCAGCACCTAGACAAATGCTTGGCATATGAGAAATAGCTAAAAAAAAGAAAAAAAAAATGTTATTTAATCAGTCTGGGCATCAGTTTTTCATTTGGGAAAGAAAAAAAAAAAAGGCGTTAAATGACCCTGAAATTTCTTCCAGCTTTATCATTTATTTTAAATAAATTTGAGAACATAATGGGAAAAGTTTAATAGATAACTCCCAGGTTCACCCAACAGACATTTAATAAGTATTTACTAAGTAAATAAAATTATTTCCAAGCTGATCCTTTGTATACATGCAAAGATGTAATCACCAGAGCCTCTGACATACTGTTCCTCTTTGTGCAAAAGCTTTCATTTGCCTCCTATTAATCTAATCTCTTCTAATTCTCCAGAGTAAATACTCCCTCAGGCAAAATTTCACTAACACCTAGAAAAGCTGGTAGGCACAAGTAGTACCATATTCATTGGTTAACAGGCAGCATCTTTTCTAATTGGTTCATCTCCACAACAAATGGTTTTTAAAATTTTGACATTCACACATTTCACTGTTTTCCAATTCAAGGCTTTATTTAAGCATCTAAATTTCCAGTACATTTAAATAAGGGTCTCAGTGAAGGACTTTCAATTAATGCTATATTAGGCAACAATGGACACTAAACTAATTTATTCTTCTAAGCCAAGGACTAGAAAGAGTATCTGTTGATTTTTTTTTTAATTTTATTTATTTTTTTATTTTTTAAATTTTAAAATCTTTAATTCTTACATGCGTTCCCAAACATGAACCCCCCTCCCACCTCCCTCCCCACAACATCCCTCTGGGTCATCCCCGTGCACCAGCTCCAAGCATGCTGTATCCTGTTGATTTTGGGTCATATTTTTTTATGGGATAAACAGTACATAGCCTTAATTAAATCAGCATATCAGGTCAGTTCAGTTCAGTTCAGTTCAGTCACTCAGTCGTGTCTGACCCCTTGTGACCCCATGGACTGAAGCATGCCAAGCTTCCCTGTCCATCACCAACTCATAGTCTTCTCTAAAAGTTGTTGTTTAATTCCACATTGATTGAAGTTCATGGACTTTCTTTTTGTTTTGTATTTTTCTGAATTGGATTTTGATGATCCTGTTCTGTTTCCTGGAAATACTTTCCCCAGTTATTACACACTTGGTGGTATATCTTGTATTTGTAGGAGCGGCAGCTGAGATGCATTTGAGAAAGTGATTTAAAGATGTTATTGCTGCCATTTGTTTATGAGTTTACTGAGGAAAGCCTGATGTCATGTGGATTTCTGCCATACCAAGAATTACTCTGTCTTTTAAAAAGTCCAAATGATGTGGCTGCATAATAGACGTTTGTGATCTTCTCTCAGTCTCTTCAAAAGATATTGGAAATAAATAAAATCTAATTAAAACAAAATGATGGGTGAGTACTTAGGCTCAGTTTTCAGTACAGCAATGAGTTGGCTTTATAATTATTTTAAAGTGTCAGGACAATCTGTCTTTGTATCATTACAATAATTTAATCATTAATTAGTGTTCACTGGCCACTTTCCACTTCCCTAAAATCTCATCATAAGTAAAGACTCTGTTTCACAATGAAATTTCTACTTAAATATCTGGATTCATTAAAATAAACCAGGAAATGGACATTTTACTAAAATAATAGAATCTGTCTGATTTTTTAATGAAACTAATGTTTTAAGTTCACAATACTCTCTTTTCATTCAAGCTCAGAAAAATATTTAAAATATTGTCAAAACCACTCACAAATCCTGGTTTCCTTTTGATGTTATTTCCTGGTGAACCACAGAAATGTAAGGTATCACCTTCCACTGTAATTATCTGTCAGGATTTCATCACACACGGTAGACTGTGAGTTTTTCAGGAAAAGAACTTAACGTTCTCTATTCCTGGGGTGCACAGTAACTTTCACGTGGTAGGCACTCGATTTGAGTGGACCCCTAAATTTCACAATACACATCTTTCGCTTGGGCAAGCAGAAATCAATGAGGCTGCTTTAATTGTTTTTTTCCCAGATATGACATTCAAGAAACATTGACCAAAGAATCTCACTTTCTTAACGGGCATTCCTATTCATATTTCTGGAAGTGTTGCTGTTACAGGCAGCAATAACTTCAGAAATGTCAACAGTAAATTACAGTGAGGCCAAACACTGGGATCCAGGTCAGATCCATCAGTTCACAGTTTGGTTTGAAAAACTTTCCCTAGTTTAAAAAAGTGACCTAACAGGAAGCTCAAAATTGGCCAATTTTCCCAGTATCTCTTACAGTTTAAGTTAGCATGAGCATAATCTTCTCACAGTGTCTTCAGACAAGTGTCGACTCCCTGGCCCCGTGACAGCTCCAAGAGGCTTCCACAATCATGAAACAGCAACAGAAGTTATCCAAATGCTCATTTTGTAGCATTAAGTGAATGAAACAGTATATATTCTAAACAGAATATATGATGTGACTGCAGTTTGTGAAACAAAACATTTATGCATTTACTTGCATAGAGGACAGACTGGAAACATATACAACTACATATTAACAATTGTTGTCTCTAGGTAGGAAAAATATCATTAATTTGTATTCTCTTCTTTATATTTTTTCTGTTTTCAAAAACCATATTTGTAAATTTTTTAGATTTGTAGATTATTTTAAATAAACATATATAACTTTTGTAGAATTTTAAATGAATGCACAAAGCATCTATAACATGACATCCAGGTTTTTTAGATGTATATGTGTGTTTGTGTGTATGTGTATGTTTGCATAATATATATAATAAATGTGAAGAAAATTATCCACAGAAAGTTAAACAATGTTCTAGATTCTTTTCAAGCATTTGAACATAAATTTAAGCCTACACCATATCATATATATATCTACTTTATCATAAATTTATCACTATTTTTTAACCTTTTTACAGATGAGAAAACTGACTTTACCCAAGTTTATACCACAGGATAATGACAACATCCAACTGGAACTCTCTCAGAATTCTTCCCTGCCTTCTTTCTAGTACCACTTCATGTCTGTCACACTGTTAGACGCACATTGATGGGATAAAATGAAGACTCCAAGTTAGCATCAAAGAGAAGTTTCAACTGGTACTTTGCCTACAGTTTTCTTGCACCTGCTTGAGAGGCTCTACCTCAAGGATTTTGACCTTTCTAATGTACTGCTTAATTCTTGCAGTTCAGTTCAGTTGCTCAGTCTTGTCCAACTCTGCAAACCCATGGACCACAACATGCCAGGCCTCCCTGTCCTTCACCAACTCCTGGAGCTTGCTCAAACTCATGTCCATCTAGGCAGTGATACCATCCAACCATCTCATTCTCTGTCATCCCCTTCTCCTCCCACCTTCAGTCTTTCCCAGTATTAGGGTCTTTTCCAATGAGTCAGTTCTTCCCATAAGGTGGGAAAAGTATTGGAGCTTCAGCATCAGTCCTTCCAATGAATGTTCAGGACTGATTTTCTCTAGGATTGGCTGGTTTGATCTCCCTACAGCCCAAGGGACTCTCAAGAGTCTTCAACACCACAGTGCAAAAGCATCAATTCTTCAGCACTCAGCTTTCTTTATGGTCCAACTCTCACATCCATACATAACTATTGGAAAAGACATAGCTTTGACTAGATGGACCTTTGTTGACAAAGTAATGTCTCTGCTTTTTAATATGCTGTATAGGTTGGTTATGGCTTTTCTTCCCAGGAGCAAGCATCTTTTAATTCCATGGTTGCAGTCACCATCTTTAGTGATTTTGGAGCCCAAGGAAACTCTCCTCTCCAAAATCTGAACTGCAGCATAATCCATACAATCAACTCATTATAAGGTATTAATTTTATTTAGTAAAAGTAAGTTAAAATGAAAATAGCATATTTAATAAAATCTTGAATTCATTGAATTACTAACTTGAATTCTTTATAAGTTAACAAAATAACATTTTCATGCCTACCCAATTCTACTTCTGGTTGCCCCTTTCTTCTACTTCCACCTCTAAGAAATCTTTCATTAAACATTTATTTAGTATCTGAAAAATTAAAATTCTTCCCTTCTAAGGAAAACTATGGAGAACAGTGTGGAGATTCCTTAAAAAACTGGAAATAGAACTGCCATATGACCCAGAAATCCCACTGCTGGGCATATACACCAAGGAAACTAGAATTGAAAGAGACACACGTACCCCACTGTTCATTGCAGCACTGTTTACAATAGCTAGGACATGGAAGCAACCTAGATGTCCCATCTACAGATGAATGGATAAGGAAGTTTTGTTACATATACACAATAGAATATTACTAAACTATAAAAAAGAACACATTTGAGTCAGTTCTAATAGGTGGATGAAACTGGAACCTGTTATACAGAATGAAGCAAGTCAGAAAGAGAAACACCAATACAGTATATTAACGCATATATATGGAATTTATAAAGATGGTAACGATGACCTTATATCCAAGACAGCAAAAGAGACACAAATGTAAAGAACAGACTTTTGGACTATGTGGGAGAAGGAGAGGGAGGGATGATTTGAGAGAATAACATTGAAACATGTATATTACCATATGTAAAATAGATGGCCAGTGCAAGTTTGATGTATGAAGCTGGACGCTCAAAGCCGGTGCTCTGGGACAACCCAGAGGGATGGGATGGGGAGGGTATGGAAAGGGGGTTGAAGATGGGAGGACACATGTACACCTGTGGCTGATTCACGTTGATGTATGGCAAAAACCACCACAATATTATAAAGCAATTATCCTACAATTAAAATTAATTAATTAACTTAAAAAAAAATTTTTTTTACCATTTCCCTGTCCACCAGCACACACCCTCCCACATTCCTACAGCAGTTGGCTTGCACCAGTTACTACAACTACTGCTTTGATTCTTATGGAAGGGGCTGGCTCTCGGAATGACTTGGGGACAATTTTAAAACTGCAGAACCATGCATCTACCATCATTTCTCAAATATCATCTAACAATTCATAAAAAGGGGGAAAAAATTCCATAGACATAATCAGGGGCAAACTAAGCATTATTTTAAAGAAACTAGGAATTATTCTTAGCGGATTAGTAGTACTCTTTCTTCATGTTTATGATATTCATGTAAGTTTAAATTACCCTGCATTTTCTTTAGGATATCAAGAGCAGTAAATCAGATTCACCAACTAATTTAGGTCAAACTGGCTTAGAAATGCCTTTTAAAATTTTGTTTTAAATTTATTTATTTTTAATTGCAGGATAATTGCTTTACAATATTGTGTTGGTTTCTGTCATATAGAAATGCTTTCTTTTTTAAATTGTAGAAAATTAAAAACAAGAAGTAACTACTTTCACTTAACAAATATTAAAGAAAAATGTGAAAACAAACACAAGACAGGACTAAAAAACATAGCATTATCTGCTAAAGTCTAGAGGACGGGGGCGGGGGTGGGGGGAGAAAGAGGAGAAAAAAACAATTTTTTAAGGAGTGAAGTAATATATTCCAATGGTAGGGAAATTAGATCACTTTAAAAAACATTGAGGACTTACAATTAACAAGCTGAAAGAATTTCCAAAGAATTTTAAATAACTAAAAGAAGGAAATACCCTTAAAGTATATCTTCAATGCAAAAATGTGAAAAAATATGGTTTTATAGCAACTATCTACAAATTTAGGACATAAATATGTATCTATATCTATACAAGTACAGTGGGTTAAAAATTAAATAGCATATGGAACTATTATTGATAGAGTGGATTTTAAAGTTTTATTTGGTTTAATTAGGGAAATATGAATTTAAAAGGGGTGGCTCATGATTCTAGCTTCAGATGCGAGGGTCCTGGGTTCAAATCCTGGATGAGCTTGGGTTATCCGCTCCAGTTTATGCATTGTTTCTGATAGCTCAGTTGGTAAAGTATCCGCCTGCAATGCAGGAGACCCTGGTTCAATTTCTGGGTCAGGAAGACTTGCTGGAGAAGGGATAGGCTACCCACTCCAGTATTCTTGGGCTTCCCTTGTGGCTCAGCTGGTAAATAATCTACCTTCAACATGGGAGACCTGGGTTCAATCCCTGGGTTGGAAAGATCCACTGGAAAAGGGAAAGGCTACCCACTCCAGTATCCCGGCCTGGAGAATTCCATGGACTGTATAGTCCATGGGGTCACAAAGAGTTGGACATGACTGAGCAACTTTCACTTTCCACTATGAATTTAAAACTACAATGATATACTACCAGACATCTGTGTGAATAGCTAAAATTCAAAAGACAAATAATACCAAATGTTGGCAAGGATTTTGAGTAACTAGAATTCTCATAAAATGCTGGGGAGAATGCAAAATAATACAGTCACTTGGAAAACAGTATGGCAGTTTCTTATAAAAGTTACCATAAACCCTAGTAATCCCACTCTTAGAAATAAAAACTATGTCCATACAAAGACTTGTATATGAATATTTATAGCAGTTTCCTTCATAATATTTGTTTCATTTCTGACCCAAGTGAATACCTGAAGTTAGAATCAGACTGCACAGGGTTAAGGGTTTAGTCCTCCATAAGACTGCCCTGACTTCAAATACCAGCTGCAAATTTCACGGCTATCCACACTTATGACAATCTAGCTGTAAATTCAGAGGATCCTATGATGTCTTCAGGTGCTCTAATTCATGAGAACAGCTCATGGAATTCCTGGATAGTGCTTTGCTTATGAGTTCAGTTTTATCATAAAAGATAACTTTCAGAATATTTAAACATGAGAGATACTTAGGGCAAGGTCTGGGAGAGTCTAGGACAAGGACGTTCCATGCCCTCTGCCTGTGGAGTCAGGGAGCATCACCTTCCCAGCACATAATCAATGTTATCACCAACCAGGAATCTAAACCAAACCTCCTGTCCAGAGTTTTCATCAAGATTTCATTATGTTGGCATGACTGATTAAATACTTGCCACATGACTGAACTCAATCTCTGGAGCCAGTTCCATCCTTGAAGGTTAAGCTGCTGAAATGCCCAACCCACTGATCACATTGAAGGCAGGAGGAGAAGGGGATGACAGAGGATGAGATGGTCGGATGGCATCACTGATTCAATGGATGTGAATTTGAGCAAGTTCTGGGAGATGGTGAAGGACAGGGAAGCCTGGTGTGCTGCAGTCCATGGGAACGCAAAAGTCAGACATGACTGAGTGATTGAACAGCAACTGATCACATAGTCTTTTCTGGTGAGCAGTCCCCACATTGATGCTATCTATCTTGGGTTCCCCCAGCATGAGTCATCTCATTAACATACAAAGACATTCCTAACACAAAAGAAATTCCTAACACATGTCCAAAAAAAAAAAAAGGTTTAATTTTTTTAATCTCTGTTTCAGAAACTGTGGACAGAGATCATATATATTCCATCATATCACAATGGTGGCTCAGGCGGTAAAGAATCCGCCTGCAATGAGGGAGACCTGGGTTTGATCCCTGGGCTGGGAAGATCCCCTGGAGGAGGGCATGGCAACCCATGACAGTATTCTTGCCTGGAGAATCCTCATGGACAGAGGAGCCTGGTGGGCTACAGTTCACAGGGTTGCAAAGAGTTGGACTCAAGCAACTGAACTGAATTGAACTGAACTGAGGCACACAGCACAGCACAATACGTAAAGCAAAAAACAACTCAAATGCCCATCAATCAGGGAAGGAATAAAGAGATTGTGGCATATCCACACGATAGAGTATATTTCAGCAATTGAAAAAAAAGAAAAGAAAAAGCTTCTGATAAATGCAACAATCGCATGAACCTCAAAAGCATTATGGCTAAAGAAGAAAGCTAGACAAGACTATACGCCCTATAATTCTACTAATATGAAATTCTATAAAACAAAGAACTATAATCCTATAGTGACAGAGGGTATGTGGAAGGGAGGCAGAGTTGGAAAGGTATGGGATTTAATATAAAAAAGAACATGGAACTTTGCAGAATGATAGAAATACTCTTATCTGGATTGTAGTAGTACTTACATAGCTGTATTAGATTTGTCAAGACTCATCAAACTGTATACATGTTATGAACGAATCTATTGGGTTCAAATTATATCTAGATAAGGCTGATACTCATTTTTTATATTATATATTTAGAAGAGGATAACCAGCCTCATAGACTAGAAAATAAACATTTTTGGTCTTCTTTTCTGAAAAGAAACATAAGCCTAAATTTTACTAACTTAAATCAACATCATTAAAGATGGGAATTAACTTGATTTTCTAGTATGACTAGATTAGAAAACATGAACAGCATAGTACTGATTACACACAAAGAAAAGTGTACTTTGCACAACATATCCAAACAACACATAATGACTCAGCATTTAAACATGGCAAAGTAGCAAAAAAAATTAGACTTTATTTAAATGCATTAACAGCCATATAGTGAAGTGAAAGTCACTCTGGCATGTCTGACTCTTTGTGACCCAGAATTCTCCAAGCCAGAATACTGGAGAGGATAGCCTTTCCCTTCTCCAGTGGATCTTCCCAACCCAGGGATCAAATCCACGTCTCTGGCATTGCAGGTGGCTTCTTTACCAGCTGAGCCACAGGGGAAGCCCAACAACCATAGAAGATTTACATAAAATAGAAATATGCAACAATGAATTAGTGAAATTAAAATAAACATCTTATAGGAAGAAAGCTCCTTGACATGAGTCTTGGCAATGATTTTTTTGATTATGACACCTAAAGCACAAGCAATAAAGTCAAAAGGAAACACATGGGACTACCTCAAACTAAAAAGCTTTTGCACAGCAAAGAAATGATTAACAAAATGAAAGGACAACCATGGAATGGGGAAAAATATTTGCAAACCATATATCTGATAAGGGGATAGTATCTAAAATATATAGTAATATATACAACTCAATAGCAAACAGTCCAATTAAAAAACTGGCAAAGGACCTGAGTAGACATTCTTTCCTAAGATGATATACGGATGACCAATAGGTACAAGGAAAGGAGTTCATCACCATAGATAATTAGGGAAATACAAATCAAAATCACAATGAGATGTCACTTCATGCCTGTTAAAATGGTATCATAAAAAAGACAAGAGATAACAAATGCTGGCAAAGGATGTAGAGAAGAGGGAACCCTTGTTCACTCAGTAGGATTGGATTGTAAATTGAAGCCACTAAGGAAAACAATATAGATGTTCCTCAAAAAATTAAAAATAAAACTATCATATGATCCAGCAATTCTACTTCTGGGTATATAGTTGAAGGAAATGAAAACACTATGATGAAGAGATATCTGCACCCTCATGTTCATAGCATCATTATTTACAATGGTCAAGACAGGGAAACAATCTAAGTGTCCATCGATGAATGAATGGATAAAAAAAGTTGTGATATATATACAATGCAGTATTATTCAGCCATTTACAAAACAAGGAAATCCTACCATTTGTGACAAAATGAAAGGACCTTGAGGGCTTTATCTTAAGTGAAGTAAGTCAGACAAAGACAGATACTGTATTATACCACAATAAGTAGGGTCTTAAAAAAATGTAGAAGAAAGAAAAAACTCATAGAATAAAAGATTTGTGATTATCAGAGGTAAAGGAACTAGTGTGGGGAGGGGAAACTGGTCAAAATGTATAAGATATAAGATAAATAAGTACTAGTTATAAGATAAATAAGTACTATGGATAATTAACATACAACATGACAGCTATAGTTAGCACTGCTACTAATATGTATGAAATTTGCTAAGAGAGTGACTCCTAAGAGCTCTCATTACAAGGAAAAAAAAATTTTTTATCTATATGAGATGAATGGTAACTAAACTTATTGTGATACTCATTTCACAATATATGTATGTCAGAACACCTTAAAGTTATACAGTGCTATATGTCAATTATATCTCAGTAAAACTGGAAAAAACAAAATTTAAATTAAAAAACATATCTCTAATAATAATGACATGTTTGTTTTATTTACTAGTTTTGCTATCACTTTGTGATATAAAATTTGTTTGGAGCAAATGGAGAAATACTTTATTATCACTGACAAATTTTATTAAGCCCAGCAGACAAATAGGCAGCTCCAAAGCACATAAAAATAAATCTTTGGTCTACTCATATTTAAATGATATTAAAGTGATAATGATGGGAGATGTTAATTGCCCCCAATAAGAAGAGCCCTGAATACTCTTTGTTCAATTTCAAGCACCTCATTACTAGATATTTGCACACTTCTAATAAGAAAGCAGTCAGAAGAGCCGAAGGCTAAAGTAATTCACTCATATGAAAAGGTCAAAAGAACATCAAGGAAGGCACACAATTAATCCTCATTAATCTAGTCTCAGGTTATTTGAAATCAGGGTTTTGTGGAAGTCCGGGGAAACCTGGATTTTGACACTGACTATGCATGAATGAGTTTGTATTAATGATGAACAAGGGTTTTTTAATATGTTTAAGATCATTAATTTTTAAAAGGCAAGAATGTAGTCCATTCTGGATAATTTGGGGATAGAATAATAAATAGTTGTGTGTTGTTGTTTATTCTTCAATTTTGTGTATACTAAAAAAAACATATTTTAATCACTTCACTCAGGGGTGACCTGATGTCTAAAAAACTGGTTAATGCTAAGTATATTCAAAATCAGCTAATGTGCAAAACATAATGCTAAGATTTATATTTACAATAAGATTTTCAAAATAATTGAAATATATCTGATATATATTTGAGAAACTATCTGATAAGGGGTTATTATCCAAAATATAGAACTCGTACAACTCAATAGCAAAAAAACGAACTTAATGTAAAAATGGGGAAAGGATCTGAATAGACTGCAAATGACCAGTATGTACATGAAAACACACTCAAAGTTAATAATCATAAAGAAAATGCAAATCAAAACTGGAGTGAGATATCACCTCATATGTGTTAGGGTAACTATTATTTAAAAACAAATGTTAGTAATCCCTGGCCAGGATGTGAAGAAAAGGAAACTCTTGTATACTGTTGGGGGAAATATAAATCGATGCAGCTACTAGGAAAAACCACATGCATATTCCTTCTACAAATTAAAAGCAGAATTACCATTTGGTCCAGCAATCCTATTAATGGGTATATATCATGAATTGAAACCAAGATCTTAAATAAATATCTGCATATCTGCACTCCTATGTTCATTGGAGAATTATTCACAATAGTAAAGACATGGAAAAAACCTAAAGGCTCATCAATGGACCTAAGCTCAAAGAAAATTTGATGTGTGCATACAATGAAATATTATTTACCCTTAACAAAGGGCACCCTGCCATTTGCAACAACTTGCATGGATCTAGAGAATGCTATGCTAAGTGAAATAAGCCAGACACACAAAAATACATAGTGCATGATCTCATTTATATGTAGAACCTAAAATAGTCAAACACATAGAAGTAGAGAGTAGAATTGTGGTGCTAGTGACTGGGAGGAAAGGGAAATGAGGTGTTGATCAAGGGTACAAAGCGTCAGTTCAGTTCAGTTCAGTTCAGTTCAGTTGCTCAGTCGTGTCCGACTCTTTGCAGTTATGTAGACAATATAGGGGCTATGATTGTAATGTGTACTTAAGAATTTGTTAAGAGGGTAGATCTTATATTAAGTATCCTTATCACAAAAGGAAGCAGACAACAAGAACAAAAAACAAAGGATGAAGAAAGAAACTCTGGAGGTGATGGATAAGGTTGTGCCATTGACAGTGATGATGATTTCAAGAGTATATACTTACCTGCAAACACGTTAAGATGTATACATTCAATATCTACAGCTTTGTGTACGTCAATTATACTTCAATAAAGTAATTAAAATAGTTTAGATAAGAAAAGAACTGTGTTAAAAATCAGATGACTGCTTGGTGAAAATGCAGTGAGAACAAAGGCAGGATTGTGTTTCATTAAAGTAAGGATAATTTGACCCATATCATAAAGAGAATCAAGTTATAATTAGTTTCATCCATTAAGCACTGAATCTTGCTACCTTTAGTCACAGTCACTTTCTCAACTTGACCCTACATATCAAGATGCATATTTAACTTGCAGGTCACATCATCACCTATTTAAATTATACATTGAGCAAAAGAAGATGTGAGATTATATACATATATATATATATGAGAGATACACACATATATATTTAATGGAATATTACTCAGCCATAAAAAGAACAAAATAATGCTATTTGCAGCAACATGGATGGACATAGAGATTGTCATACTAAATGAAGTAAGTAAGTCAGAGAAAGACAAATGTCACATGAAATCACTTATGTGTGGAATCTAAAAAAAAAAAAAAAATGGTACAAATGAACAGAAGTAGAATCATAGATGTAGAAAACTAACTTATGGTTACCAAGGGGGAAGGAAGTGGATAAACTGGGAGATTCAGATTGACATATACACACTATTCTATATAAAATAGATAACTAGTAATAACTGTATATCGTGGGGATCTCTTCTCAGTGCTCTGCAATGACCTATACGGGAATAGAATATAAAAACGAGTGGATATACATTTACGTATAACCTACCTACTTTGCTGTACAGCAGAAACCAACACCACCTTGTAAATCAAATAAACTCCAATAAAAGTTAATTTAAAATAATTTTGAGTAATAGTATCCTTTAAGCAATAAAGTGTTCCTAGTTGAAGCATGATTTCCAATGTTTTGATGATATTAATATAATGTATTGTTTTCTACTACGTGGTTATAAACAGACTTAAATGAGACTTTAAAGTGGTAATTACTTAATTTCTTAAAAGGAATAATAAAAAGATATAATTTGATTTTTATGAGACAATATTCCTGTTTTACTCTTGTTGAGTAATTAGGTAATTTATTCTTTCAACTCTGCTACATGTCAAACACTATGCTAGGCACTGGGGATTTTACAGTAAACATGAAGTATTCCTTGCCTGCATAGAGCCTTCTGCACCTAATAGTAGAATGAGATAGCCTGCATTTTTTTTTAATTGTTGCTATGAGGTTCTTCTAATGAGAGAATTTCTCTGAACACCTGGTTTAAATCATGTGGTAAGTTACATATGTAAGACTCATAAAGTCAGTAAGAATTCCCAAGGAAATGGGAATTGTATAATGTGACGTTATATGTGAGTGTTTAAAGAAAATGTAAATTAACTGTCCATTTGATTATTTTCTTGCTATATGGGAGAATAATTGCCCACTGATTGTATATTGCCAGTAGCAGAAAGTTATTTGAAATGTATATTAGTTCTTCACCATGACTTGAGCTCAAATATTTTGATGAGAATGGTATTAATACTATAAAATTATAGTAAAATCAACAGGAAAATAAAAATTTATATTTAATTTCTACTTTACAAATTTCTCAAACATGAAGCTAATATAAAAACACATTTAAATATAGTCAGTGATATTTTTTAATACAGGAAAGAGAAAAGCAAAAACAAATTAAATAATGGAAGACAAGAAAAGGCAAATGTAATTATAAGTAGCTAGGGCAAAGAAACCTGATTTTAATTCACTCTCACCAGCCTTTGCTGAGATTCCCAAGATTCAAGGCAGTGTGCTAGGTTGGCAAAATATATATATATCAGCATAAGTAAGAAATATGGGCTCCCAGGATTGCATGATTTTGTTAGGATTTCTTTTCTCTTATTCTAATTTCTCTAACTCAGGATGCATAGAGAGTATCTGATTCTAAATGAGTATCCGGCCCTCCTCACATATTACTGGATTGTTTGAGAGTTAATGAGAGGTTTAAGAGGAGAAATTAAAGCATTCCACAAGAGTCCTCCTTTGGTCAGACCCCCTTGCACAGAGATTGAGCTTTTTGTTTCATTTTCATGGCAGTATCTCTCAGGGTTGTTTGTGAGTTTGTCTCATCAGTAAGAAGAATCTCATTGTGCCACCCACCAAGCTCACACTTGCTAATCACTGTTAATTGCCGACAATTGAGATCAGCAGACTGTTCACTGAGTACTGCGATGGGTACTTAACTTATTGGCACTGAGGTTTCCTGTGTGCCCATTTCCACTAATGGATCATTTGTCCTGGAAATTGGAAGTCCCAGCATCAATCACGTAAATCAGACTCAGTAGGCAGAAGTGTTTACCTTTCTCTTCACCTGCAGAAGGAGGACAGTACAGGCAGGGACTTACATCTGGCCAGAAAGCAGGTAGCCCTTGCGAAGAGCCAAAGTCCTTCCCATCTGCCAGTAAAGCTCCAGAAAAAGAAATCTGGGAGTGACAGACTGTTGTGAAACAGAGGGGATGATGAGAAGCAGAATCTTTCACTGCCATCCTTTTGTTTGCAGGCTCCTTGTCAATATGCCGTAGCACTACAGGAAAAGTCAAAGGATGCCTCTGGAGATTACTACAGCGGCAGAACTTCCTCATATCTGCCTCAAATTCATGCTGATGTATGGCAAAACCAATACAATATTGTAAAGTAATTAACCTCCAATTAAAATAAATAAATTTATATTAAAAAAACTGCTTCCTTTTAAGAGGCTACTATCACTGTGAATCTGGAGACAAAAATCATGGCAATCAGAGATTAACTATTGATAGCAAATGATCCTGATACAGAAGGAACAAGGTATCAATGTCTTCCATCACCAATCACAGTGTCATCCTCCAGAGGTCAGAAAGGGTACAAATTTACCCATGTTTGAGGTGATGTACATTTCCTTACAGTCACGGCATATGTATCTAACACTGACACATCTTAAAGAGGGGATCTTCCCAGGACTTGTTAGAACTCTTGCAAATAGTGAACAGTAAAGCTTATCTCCTATAATCCCAAGCCATCATACCTTTACCTCCCATGATTACTATTCATCATGAAAACTTTTTATTCCAGGATGTTAAAGAAAAACTGTCCCAACACTTGTTAAAACAGCGAGTGCATGCTCAGTCACTTCAGTCATGTCCAACTCTCTGTAACCCTATGGTCTGTAGCCCACCAGGCTCCTCCGTCCATGGGATTCTTCAGGCAAAAATATGGAGTGGGCTGCCAAACTCTCCTCCAGGGGATCTTCCCAACCTAGGGATCAAACCCATGTCTCTTACGTCTTCCACACTGGCAGGCAGGTTCTTTACAACTAGCAACCTGGGAAGCCCCATTAAAACACTGAGGAAGACTTTATTCAAGACTATTTGTGATCAATGCCAAGATGATTAAAATAGGGGAAAGAGACTTGTCCTCAACTCGGAATTCAACAGAGAGAGCTGGGGATTTATAGCCAATGAGTAGAATGAGGGGTGTCAGTAGATGGAAAATTACTACAAAGAGACATCAAGGGTAGGGGAATTCTTGCTAAAAGTATCAAGTTGGAAGGAGGGGGGAAGGTTTTTCACTAAACTGACTTAGTAGTATAGTGAAAACTGGACTCAGGGAACTGAAGAGAGGGCCCAACGGCAGGGCCTGGTCCAAAAGAAGGCTCAGGGTCATCTGCCTGCAGTTACGTCAAGTAGAGAAAGTGAAAGTGTTAGTCACTTAGTCATGTCCAACACTTCATGACTCTATAGACTGTAGCCTGCCAGGACTCTCTGTCCTTTGGATTCTCTAGGCAAGACTACTGGAGTGGGTAGCCATTCCCTTCTTCAGGGGATCTTCCTGACACAATGATCAAACCCAGGTCTTCTGCATTGCAAGGAGATTCTTTACTGTCTGAGCCACCCAGGCCCCCTGGGTCAAGAAGAGATTCTGTCAAGAAGAGGCAGTAACCCTTATAACAGGTCACCTTGCGTCTACAGGTTATAGAGTTTAAAAGGAGATTCCTTAAAATTCTATAATTAGAGTTTCCTAAATCAATAATCCAGCCAGAAACAAAAGAAGCCCCACTCAAACTGGCTTGAGTTTTGGTTTATAAAAATAGATTATCCATTTTTACAGGGTCTATTCTTTACACGACTTTTCCCTTCCCTCCGAAATTCACCCCCTTTGATCCATGCAGATATTCCTTTCTCCCTCCAACTCCTGAAACTATTCCATCCATAATCCAGCCAGTCCCTATTCCTATTTGTAGTTTCCCTCATTTTGAGTGTCTTTATTTCATCACCTAAACATCTCCATCTGCGTCTATCTTGACCTGGTCATTTAGGTTTGATTTAATATAAATTTTTAAAGGTTCCTGGATCCAAAAACTTATTGTAATTTGGCCCTGGAATATTATTTTCCCTTCTTAAATTTTGTTTCTTGCTCTTATTCTACCTAATGTAGATATTTTCTAAACCCTCACTCTACATATCCTATTCCAAGGTAAAGTCCAGCAAAATCAAATCTAAGATGTATTATTCTATTTCTTTGATTCAAGACACATGTGAACTTTGAAACCATGAGTACTCTTGCCTGGTCACGGGGCTAAGGAAAAGAAATAAGATTTCTTTATAAAATGAAGGTCTAGAGTCTATAACATTATCTCAGAGAGTAGCTGCTGTAAGATTTTTTGCATTCCTTTTTTCAGGCCTCAGATTTATAAATTGTCAGTTTATGGAATATTATCTTTAATAATCAAATAATTTCCTCATATTTTTAATATTTTATCCTTTACATCTTCATGATATCCCATCCTATTCTTTTTCCCACTCCAAGCACTTGAACTTGAGTATCAAAAATTTACCCAAATAATATTGTACTATATGACTAACTGCTCACTTTTTCCAAAAATATTACTCATGTTTATCAATGCATACTGATATCCGTACATTTTGCCCATCCTTTTAAACTGTGATGCATTATTCTATGTTTGCATATATAGCAATGTAGTCTAGTTGAACATTAATTGGTCATTTCCATTTTTTCACAGCATTTTGGTAATACACCCATTTAGGCTTATTTGGGTACCTAGTAAAGAGTTTCTCGAAGACACACAATCAAGGAGTAGTACTTCTCAGCAGTGAGTGGATTATGCGTAGTTAATTCCATTCAATACTCAAGCTAATCTCCTGAATGGTTACTCCAATATTCTTCCTTCAAATAGTGAATGAGTGTTTCTATACCTTCATATCATCACTAGCACTGGACATTGTCTGAATTTTTTGTTTTATTCTTCTGTTAAATACACAAAATCATGTCTCATTATAATTTTTAATTCTATGATTACTAAAAAAGAAAGCACTTCTCCACAAAATTATTAGCCATTCAAGGTTTCTCCCTGTGAATTATCCATTCATACCCTTTATTCACTTCTCTATAGGGTTGCCTGACAATTTCTTCTTGATTTGCAGAGATTCTTCACACTTTTAAATTTTAATCCTCCTTTATTTACACATTCTTAAAACATATTCTTCCAGTTTATTTTTAATGTTTATATATGGTACCCATTGTTAAGCAGAAGTCTTTAATGTTACTATAGTCAAATATATTAATTTTCTTCTATTTGTGGTTAATCCATTTGTAACTTGTTCAAGAAACCTCCTCTACATCCAAGATTGAACGATATTCTGAATTTTGTTCTAATAGTTGTATAAGATCTTTCATGTTTGGGTTTTTAATAAATCTGATTTTAATTTTTTATAGGTTCAAGAATGAAGTCCGTTTCCTAATAGCAATTATTAAATAGTCATTTTTGCACTTAGTTGGAAGTCACCACTTCTGTGCATGTATAAATATATACATATATATGAGTGCTTCATGCATATTCACATCTGATTATCCGATTGTCTGGTAGAGCAATACCTTATTATCTGGTCGGTAAGTCCTCTCTCTTTACTTTTGCTGTTGCCTTAGCTATCATTCACATTTAGTCCTCCATAAATTTTAGTATTACTTTGTTTATTACTCAAAAATATCACACTGGAGTTTTGAATAAAGTTTCATTATGCTTATAGATTAAGAACTGACACCTACACAATATTAAGCTTTCTTATTCAAGAACATTTAACTTTCTTTTTCTCCAAATAGAAATAATACCCTACTTCCACCTACAAAAATCCTTGGATAATGACAAAATGGCCCTGTTAGCTTTTACAAAGGTATTTGAATAATTTACTTGGAGGATATTAAGACCCATCTCAGTTTGCTTTCTCTTTTATAAATCAAAGGTTATTGACTAGATCAGTGCTAGTCAAAGTAGCTGGCAGTGACACTGGGAATAAGGGACCTTGTACCAGAAAATTCTTGCTCCATCACAAAAAGGTTTCCAGTGGGGGAAAAAAATCAGCATGATCACTGGTGATGATTTCTATGTTACCCTTTAACAACAATATGATAATTTGATTGATAGTAATTTATAAAGTTTTCAGATTTTATAAAAGTTCTAAATGGCAGAAGTTTTGCTTTATAATTTAAATTAAGTAAATTATAATTTACATATGCTTTCTTAGTACATAAAAGCTGTTCCTATTAATTTTTACATTTCTTAATTGCTTTGATTCTTTATGGGTTATTATTTTAAATAATTTTTTCCTCTTTCACATATCAACATTTTAATTAAGTCAGTCATCTTTATGGAAGGAGAAAGCAGAGAGAAGACACAAATTAGAAAAAATAAAGTGCAGTGTCTTTTCTGTGCCCCAATGGCACAGGGGAGCCAGTGGAAAAATGCTAGATGGGTTCTTGAACTGTAGAATCCAGAAGATGAGCACAGCTCCATTTTACATAATTAAGCACATGGTTCTAAGGGCTTCCTGGAGAAACACTTTATGGGGAAAGGAAGTTTGTCTTCAAGATATCCTTTCCATCTATAACCTTCTGAATTCCTTTTTCCTTCCTCTTAAACAGATTGACTAGTTGATACTCTTCTTCTCAATTCAAATCTCTTTGTTTAGATGTCTGTTCCATTAAAGTCTTCTGTTGGGGAGAACTGGAGTCAGTACATGACTCCACAGTGTTAACCACCAAAGTAAGTAAAGGAATAAAAGAATAAAACAGTTAATGGCATGTGTATTTCAGAACTGTGTAAGAGTAAAGAAAGTGCAAGATGTTTTTTAAATGCTCCTTTGGACCCTTCTCCAGCCAACTCTGATTGCCCTGTAAATTTACCTATAGAACTTTTTCAGACTATAAACATAAATTCTATAATAGTCATGTATAGAATAATTCTTATTAAACAATATGGCTGGAGTTTTAAATCCCCATAGATGATAGTGATATGACACTGTTAACCATGGTGTGTGATGGGGTCTTATGTGCCATTCTCCAGCCCATCTACATATTCAATTCTTGAACTAATCCATGACAATCTGTCAAGTGTTCCAGCATATTACTGAGCCCCTTTAGTGACAGTGAACACATTTCCAAAGCAATCTATTCCAACTTTAGACAGCTAAAGCTACAAGAAACTTCTCCAAAATCATTCTCATGACAATTTCCAGAAATTGGCCCCATGTGAAGGTATTTAAAACAAGTCTTAATTCACTCCACACAAGATTCTCTTTCAAATTTTTCCCTTCTGAAACACCCATTCTGAGATCCAAAATCCTTCAGTCTTTTCCTATGTGGGAAAGTTTCCACTCCCTCTCACCAGTTCTGTTCTTGCCCTCTGAACATGTTACAGTTTGTCTACATCTCCTCTTTAGGCACCACTGGAACAATTGAACTTCTTCATGTGAAATCTTCTCAGAACCCAGGAGATCAAAACTAGATTTCTCTCAATAAAGATGCTAGACCTTAATGAATAGGTTCAGGTCAGTTTAGTCATTCAGTTGTGTCCAAATCTTTGCGACCCCATAAATCACAACACACCAGGCCTCCCTGTCCATCATCAACTGTCAGAGTCTACCCAACCCATGTCCATTGAGTCAGTGATGTCACCCAACCATCTCATCCTCTGTTTTCCACTTCTCCTCCTGCCCTCAATCTTTTCCAGCATCTGTGTCTTTTCAAGTGAGTCAGCACTTCCCATCAGGTGGCCAATGTATTGGAGTTTCAGCTTCAACATCAGTCCTTCCAATGAACACCCAGGACTGATCTCCTTTAGGCTGGACTGGTTGGATCTCCTTGCAGTCCAAGGGACTCTCAAGAGTCTTCTCTAACACCACAGCTCAAAAGCATCAATTCTTCAGCACTCAGCTTTCTTTATAGTCCAACTCTCACATCCATACATGACTACTGGAAAAACCATAGCCTTGACTAGACGGACCTTTGTTGGCAAAGTAATGTCTGCTTTTTAATATGCTATCTACGTTGGTCATAACTTTCCATCCAAGGAGTAAGTGTCTTTTAATTTCATGGCTGCAATCACCATCTGTAGTGATTTTGGAGGCCCCCCCAAAAAAAGCCAGCCACTGTTTCCACTGTTTCCCCATCTATTTTCCATGAAATGATGGGACCAGATGCCATGATCTTCGTTTTCTGAATGTTGAACTTAAGCCAGCATTTTCACTCTCCTCTTTCACTTACATCAAGAGGCTTTTTAGTTCTTCTTCACTTTCTGCCATAAGGCTGGTGTTATCTGCATATCTCAAGTTATTGATATTTCTCCCAGCAATCTTGATTCTAGCTTGTGCTTCTTGCATCCCAACGTTTCTCATGATGTACTCTGTGTATAAGTTAAATAAGCAGCGTGACAATATACAGCCTTGACGTACTCCTTTTCCTATTTGGAACCAGTCTGTTGTTCCATGTCCAGGTCTAACTGTTGCTTCCTGACCTGCACACAGATTTCTCAAGAGGCAGGTCAGGTGGTCTGGTATTCCCATCTCTTTCAGAATTTTCCACAGTTTATTGTGATCTACACAGTCAAAGACTTTGGCATAGTCAATAAAGAAGAAATAGATGTTTTTCTGGGACTCTCTTGCTTTTTCCGTGATCCAGCAGATGTTGGCAATTTGATCTCTGGTTCCTCTGCCTTTTCTAAAACTAGCTTGAACATCTGGAAGTTCACAGTTGACATATTGTTGAAGCCTGGCTTGAAGAATTTTGAGCATTACTTTACTAGCCTGTGAGATGAGTGCAATTGTGAGGCAGTTTGTGCATTCTTTTGTATTGTCTTTCTTTGGGATTGGAATGAAAATTTACCTTTTCCAGTCCTGTGGCCACTGCTAAGATTTCCAAATTTTGGCATATTGAGTGCAGCCCTTTCACAGCATCATCTTTTAGGATTTGAAATAGCTCATCTGGAATTCCATCACCTCCGCTAGCTTTGTTCATAGTGTTGCTTCCTAAGGCCCACTTGACTTCACAATCCAGGATGTCTGGCTCTAGGTGAGTGATCACACCATTGTGATTATCTTGGTCGTGAAGACCTTTTTTGTACAGTTCTTCTGTGTATTCTTGCCACCTCTTCTTAATATCTTCTGCTTCTGTTAGGTCCATACCATGTCTGCCCTATATTGAGCCCATCTTTGCATGAAATGTTCCCTTGGTATCTCTAATTTTCTTCAAGAGATCTCTAGTCTTTCCCATTCTATTGTTTTCCTCTATTTCTTTGCATTGATCATTGAGGAAGCCTTGCTTAACTCTCCTTGCTGTTCTTTAGAACTTTGCATTCAAATCGGTATATCTTTCCCTTTCTCCTTCACCTTTCTTTTCTCTTCTTTACAGCTATTTGTAAGGCTTCCTCAGAGAGCCATTTTACTTTTTTGCATTTCTTTTTCTTTGGGATGGTCTTAACCCCTGTACAATGTCATGTACAATGTCATGAACCTCCGTTCATAGTTCATCAGGCACTCTACCTACCAGATCTAGTCCCTTAAATCTATTTCTCACTTCCATTGTATAATCATAAGCGATTTGATTTAGGTCATACCTGAATGGTCTCGTGGTTTTCCCAGTTTCTTCAATTTAAATCTAAATTTGGCAATATGGAGTTCATGCTCTGAGTCACAGTCAGCTCCCAGTCTTGTTTCTGCTGACTGTAGAGAGCTTCTCCAGCTTTGACTACAAAAAATATGATCAGTCTGTTTTCGGTGTTGATCATCTGGTGATGTCCATGTGTAGAGTCTTCTCTTGTGTTGTCAGAAGACAGTGTTTGCTATGACCAGTGCGTTCTTTTGGCAAAATTCTGCCCTGCTTCATTCTGTACTCCAAGGCCAAATTTGCCTGTTACCCCAGGTATTTCTTGACTTCCTACTTTTGCATTCCTGTCCCCTATAATAAAAAGACATTTTTTTGAGTGGTAGTTCTAAAAGGTCTTGTAGGTCTTCATAGAACTGTTCAACTTCAGCTTCTTCAGCATTACAGATTGGGGCATAGACTTGGATTACCATAATATTGAATAGTTTGCCTTGGAAATGGACTGAGATCATCCTGTTGTTTTTGAGATTGCATCCAAGTACTGCATTTCAGACTCTTTTGTTGACTATGATGGCTACTCCATTTCTTCCAAATGATTCTTGCCCACAGTAGTAGATATTAGGGTTATTGAGTTAAATTTACCCATTCCAGTTCATTTTAGTTTGCTGATTCCTAAAATGTCAACATTCACTCTTGCCTTCTCCTGTTTGACCACTTCCAATTTGCCTTGATTCATGGACCTGACATTCCAGGTTCCTATGCAATATTGCCTTTTACAGCATCGGTCTTTGCTTCTATCACCAGTGACATCCACAAATGTGTGTTGCTTTTGCTTTGGCTCCATCTCTTCATTCTTTCTGGAGTTATTTCTCCACTGATCTCCAGTAGCATACTGGGCACCTAGCACCTGGGGAGTTCATCTTTCAGTGTCCTGTCTTTCCACCTTTTTGTACTGTTCATGGGGTTCTCAAGACAAGAATACTGAAGTGGTCTGCCATTCCCTTCTCCAGTGGACCACAGTTTGTCAGAACTCTCCACCAAGACCCGTCCATCGTGGGTGGCCCTACATGGCATGGCTTAGTTTCACTGAGTTAGACAAGGCTGTGGTCCATGTAATTAGATTGGTTACTTTTCTGTGATTGTGATTTCAGTCTGTGTGCCCTCTGATGCACTCTCTCAGCGCCTACTGTCTTACTGGGGTTTCTCCTACCTTGGACATGGGGTATTCCTATTTCTGCCGCTGAAAGCAAGAGATATATCTAAGGATGGTGACTGGCATATGTAATATGAAATATTGCTTGAATAAATAAGCGAAACCCTTTGCTCATGTAATCTATTAAAATTAGAGGCAGTGAAAGGATTTTAGCCCACAGGCATGGTGGGCAGACTCTAAGATAATCTTCATGATTTCTGCCTTCTGTTATTTACACTTTTCATTATTCCCTTTCTTCTAAGTGTGAGTAGGATCGGTGTCTTTCTTCTAACCAACTGAATACAGCAAAGGTGACAGGATGTGTTTGTTTACTAGCACACAAATATACTACATAAAACTGTAATGCCCATCTTGTGGGGGAACTCTTTCCTCCTTGGTGGTTGTGAGGAAGTAAGAAGCCAGGTAGAGAAGACCCATATGGCAAAGAACTGAGGGCAGCTCCAGACCAACAGTCAGCAAGACACTAAGGTCCTCAGTCCAACAACCACAAAGAACTAAATGCTGCCAATATCACAGGAGCTTGGAAGAAAATCCCTCTCCAGTCAAGCCTCTTATGAGATCGAACTGGTTCATCCCTTAAGTCTCAGCGATGGCTCAGCTAAGCCATGCCTGGACTTCCGACCCACAGTAACTACATATTCGAATCATTAAGGAAGTATAAACATAGACGTATTCCAACCTCAAACTTCAAAATATTTTGAAAAGACCTCCTAGGTAATTCTGACGTTTACTCATGGTTTGCAAATTTTGACCTAAAATAGCAATCAATTCGGAGAAGACAGCGGAACCCCACTCCAGGACTCTTGCCTGGAAAATCCCATGGACAGAGGAGCCTGGAAAGCTGCAGTCCATGGGGTCTTGAAAAGTCGGACACGACTGAGCGACTTCACTTTCACTTTTCACTTTCATGCACTGGAGAAGGAAATGGCAACCCACTCCAGTGTTCTTGCCTGGAGAATCCCAGGGATGGGGGAGCCTGGTGGGCTGCCGTCTATGGGGTTGCACAGAGTCAGACACAACTGAAGCGACTTAGCAGCAGCAACAGCAGCAGCAGCAGCAATCAATTTTAATATGAAACTTAAAATTATTGAGGTGGTATCTTTGTTATTGTCACAGAACTAATCATTAGAAGAATCAGAAGTGACTTTTCCCCTTTCACACCAGCACCTTTATCACCCTTTGCACAGGCTTCTCCCATAATGAAAAGAAGGAACAGGCAAAGATGACAGAGGCAGTCAGTTAGACCTTGACCTTGGCTTTGGCTAGTTCAGGCCTTCTCAATTCAATCAATAGGATGCCACTGAAGGAAGCAGTAAAGGCTGTCAGTCCCAGAGTTTACTTAATAGATGACTTCACTACCTAGTACCCTTACCTTCCAGGAATTAGAAAAGACTTTTTAAACCTTCTTAGATTTATTCATTTAAAAAAATAAGTGGACCAGTGACTATTTAGGTGTCAGTCATCCAGTCTTAAGAAACTATAAAAGAAAGACTAGTGGACGGATCTGGGCCAGCTAAAATAAGCTAGAAGTTTCTCTCAATAGCCCAGGCCTCTTTCCTGTCTGGGAGCAGAGGTAAGGGATGGTTCAGATACATCTGGCTATCCACTGAACCCACACGAAGACAGAAAATCAGTACATGTTTTTCCTTTGGCTTAAAAAAGTAATAAATGTTTTCTTATAACTGACAAGTGGTAGATATTATTAATTTTGGATTTGGTAAAAACCACATGAATTGGAAGGAAAGAAGTAAATCAAATCTAAGATTATAACTTAATCTTTCCACAGCCAGGTAAAAGCCAAGAGGGAAAAAAAAAAAAAAAACTGCCTAGTGAATATGATGCTCCAAATGAATAGAAAGAGTGGGAGACAAACATATCCAAGATGTCCAAGGAGGGTGTTCGAGGTGTGATTCATTCAATGTGTGATTGGTTCAATTGTGCATTCAGGTTTTGCTTTTCCCTAAAAACTCTCCAAGTTATGCTGAAGCATTCCTATCAGGTTTCTACTAACAGACATGTCTCCACATTTTTGCTATTTTGCTCACATTTATCTTAAGAATCTTAGTCTCCTAGGGCCATCTGTGACCTCTTGGTCTTGATTCCAGAACCACCTTTCTTATCTGAGATTATAGATTTTGAGTGCTTCTAGGTCATCCTGCTTATCCTATAATATCCTTGCCTCTGGCATGCACCTGCTTTCCTTGTAAAACAATCTTTTCTGCACCTTCTCTTAGGTCCTTTTTACATGCCCCCATTTTTAAACACATTTGTGCCTTGCATGTTAACCACCTCTCCCTTTCAATGAGCACTCTTTGAAAGAAAGGTGAAAGCCCCTTTCTTATCCTGAAGCCAGAGGCTGAAAAATCACACTGAGAAAAGTTTCTGTGTTATCAGTGTCTATGGCTGCAGTAATGCATCTTCACCTAACCCATCTGGTATCTGTTCTCTCAGCTACCCTGAAAGTGATACGCTGTTCTCTTAAACAGGACCAGCTGCGTCCTCCAGGCTCTCTCTGAACTGAACTATATTTCCACTAATTAAATTGTGCTCCCTTGATTGGGGCCTGAACTTGAGGCTTCCTTCTAAACTTCTAATCACTGTTTTCCTATAAACCCAGCTGATCTCAAAAAAAAAAAAAAAATCCCCTCAGGCCTTTGGATTTGCTCTCTTTGTCTCAAAGTTTATATGTGTCCCAAAGTTTTGATGGGACCCAAGTTTGTCTCTAAAGGGATCCTCCCAATGCAATGTCATCCTTTCCCAAATATTTTATATTTTTTCCTTCATAGAGTCATTTGGAAAGATTTCCAGCTCTTCTATTTCTCCACTTTTACTAGGAAGGGAAAGATGCTTATTACTGCTAGTGGCTTAAAAAATAAAAATCTCTTATTAAAAACAGTCATATATGACCAAATACAAAATTTTAGAACAGTTTTAGGACTATATTAAATATATAAAAATAATCTTCCAATAGGTAAAAGTAAATAATATAAAATCTCCGTTATAAATTATGTCACATATCAAGACAAAGCTTTCTGGCCCAAGACCATAGCAATGAGCACTTGGACTTCTAACTAGTTCATTTACCCAGATTCTGCTGAAAGAGCAGGCACACAGTGAGAATGAGAGGGAACAAAAGAGTGTTCATCCACTCGTTCTCCTTCTCTATCCTTCACGTGATCCCCAGAGTCCCATTACTGATAGGGTTTCCATCTAGGTAAGACTGCTCCTCATTGGTGAACATGACATACACAGAAAAAGTTAGAGATCTGCACCTAAGAGCAAAGCAAATCCAATTATGTACCAGAGATTTTAATGCCTTTCCACTAAACTTCAGACTGTAAAGATCCAGGGAGCATGTTTATTTATTTATACCATGCCTCCCTCCAAATAGGATTTGAGGCAGCTCATTGAGCATGTTAATAATGCTTATTCTCCAGACCCTATTTACTGTGTTGTGCTGCTGGAGATATCATTACCCCTGCTTGTGCTCTGAAAATCTAGCTTTTTAGAAAGTTGTTTGTGGAATTTTCTGTAATGCAGAAGCAACTGAGGCCTGCCTTCCTGTGCTCTCACAGGAGGGAAAGAATTCAAAAGTTGCGGTGGAGCCACCATGGGAGGAGAAGGTAAGGCTAGCACATAGGATTCTAGGATCCTCAGACTAAAGTTGATGCAGTGATCAGTACCCATCGGAGGTCCCCATGTGCAAATAGGACTTGGGGAATTTCTGAATGCTCTCATTCCTGACACCAGAGGATGGTGCTTGTTCTTTGGGTTATAAAAGTTTTTGTCCTGATATTTTTCATTAGGGCACTATCTAGTTGGAAAGATTCTGCTATTTAGAAATGAATATTTCTCATGTTTCAGAATAGAAACTCAAATCAAGAGGGAGGAAGCATTGCTTGACAGGTCACTCGATATCAGATATTGTGCAAGGCATTTTACACATAACATTTCTTTTTATTATTATTATTATTATTATTATTATTATTATTTTGGTCCTGCAGAGAGCAGGGTCCTAGTTCCCCTACTAGAAATCAAACCAGCGCCCCCTGCAGTGGAAGCACAGAATTCCAACCACTGGAACACCATGGATGGCCCCTTACATATAACATTTCAACTTGTCCCTATAAGATATCCACTAGGTTGATGCTACTGTCCTGAGAAAACTGATGAGAGATGGAGCTGTTTTGTCCAAGGAGAGGCAGCTGTTAAGTGGACAACGATGCTGGAAGTGGACTTTGGATATATGTATGACCTGCGGGTGTTTTACTTTTGTCCTAGACTGACTGTTACCCAACACTGCTGAGCATATAGTAGACAAAAGGTTAATGTTTGCTTGTAAGAATGACACAAAATAGAAAACAGGTATTGACTAAGTGCCTACTATGTGCCAAGCCTATAAATCAAAAAAGGATAAATTCTACACTAAAATTTCAATTCAAGTGTAAATCACCTTTAATCTATGAAAATGAAATTAGGCCAGCAGGGAAGCCGTAAATGAACCTATTAGAATACATCCCATAAGAGGAAGAGCAGGCAGGAAAAATGAGGCGAAGGAACATTGAGATAATGTAATTTTAAAGTTGGCTCCTGTTCTCCTGAAGTACTTTTAAGATTTTACTGCAAAATTACACAGTCATCAGGAATATGCCATTTTTAAAAGACTTTCTCACTTGGGTCAGTGAATAAATAATAACACACATTTAAAAATGCATGACAATTCATTAAACCATTGACCACTTCCAGCCTATTGAGTATATAAGTATTTTAAAAATTACTTTAATACATATTTACCCAATAGACCAGAAAAGTTCCTTTGGTACCTGATATGCATTTTAAGAGCTGCCTGCATAAAGAGTTATCCTATCTGAACCAATCTGCTGCCAACTACATAATATGCATTTTAAAGAACAACCTAATTATGTGCCTACCCAAGAGAACAGAGTTAATACTGAGGGTCAATAATTATTAACTTCCCTTACTCCCTTTTCTTCTTTTCTGTCAAATAAAATGAAGTGGGGAAAAAAGTTTATATCGGTCTTTTTTTTTTAATCTCAACAATAGTGTCTCAATGCCTGTCTCACCCCGACTTCACAGAAAGAGGGAGAGAAAAGAGGGGGAAAGAGGGACGAGAAAAAGGTTAAAAAAAAGCAAACTATGTGATTAAAATTAAATGTCTTGTTTATAAACAATGTGGAATGCCAAAAATCCATTCTCTAATGTATATTTTCTCTCTTTCTACCTAATAGTGGAGAAGGAAATGGCAACCTACTCCAGTACTCTTGCCTGGAAAATCCCATGGACAGAGGACCCCGGCATGCTACAGTCCATGGGTTTGCACAGAGTCGGACACAACTGAAGCAACTTAGCAGCAGCAGCAGCTACCTAATAGTAGTTCAACCTATGCACTCCTTATTTCCAAAATAGCCTGGTCTCCTTAGTTTCCTTTACTTTTCTAAAAACATGATTACCTTTCCCCTTTCTCCTTGGCAACACATATTGATGTAGTTTCCTTTATCCACTTGCACAAAACCAGAAATGTCCTCTGTTACCTAGTCATTGAAGCTGTTCTGATATGCATGTTATAGGGGGTGTCTCAGCAGAAAATTCATTCCTGTTCACACAAACATAAGACAAAAAGCTGTATTTTCAACAGTTAGATGAATTCGTTAACTTCTCCACTCACTGTTCTCATTTTGCCGTACTTGTCAGCAGTGACATCACCCGACCTGGGAGGGGTACCTGAGAGACCCGTGACACCCTCTCCAGAGAGATGGCTTTCTTCCTTAATTCCTGGTTTCACTACCCACTGAGTTCTAATGAACACACCCAAAATGGAAATATCACTTGGTATTTAAGTATTAGATATCAGCTGGCTGTTGAGGGTGGGTTGCACGTCTGTGAGCACAGATGGCTGCTGGATACACTACTCCTAAGTGTTATTCCCATCACTCCCAACTGTGATAGCAGACTCACGGTGGGGTTTATTTTACTTTTAAAAATCCATTTTGAACAGAGGTTTTCTTCCTATTTACCATTACTCCCCAACTGCTAAATCAATTACATCCATCTACAAAGAGAAATGGTGCTTCCCAGGTGGCTCTAGCAGTAAAGAACCTGCCTGCTAATGCATAAGACTTAAAAGACTCAGGTTCAATCCCTGGGCTGGGAAGATTCCCCTGGAGGAAGGCGTCACAATCGGTATACCAGGGCACTCCGGTATTCTTGCCTAGAGAATCCCATGGACAGAGGAGCCTAGTGGGCTACAGGGTGGCAGAGTCTGACACAACTGGAATGACTTAGCACACAGGCATGCACAAAGAGAAATACAGAAACCTTTCACAAATTCTGTTTGAGTCTTAACAACTGTCTACCTTCTATTCTAGATGTGTTTATTTCATTCAGTCTAGAGAAGTGAATTCAGGTTCAAGGATATGAAAAATGACCAAAGTCAAGTTTCTTTTAATTCATCCTATAACTTATCATTTATCATTTATTCTTTCTTTTCACTTTTTAATTATTAATTCATTCCTAAGAATCTTTAAGAATACCCTAGATATTTAAAAGTTGATGGTAATTTCTTAAATTCAGTTGATAATTTTACAGAGGAAGAAGGAAGTCTTAGAAAAGGCTAAGTAGACTGTAATTAAAGCAAAGCTTATTCACATCAGCCCAGTAATTATAATATAATTAACATTTAAAGATACAATTCTAATGTTAAAAAAGGTATGTCTAAATTCCCAGGCAGTTATACTAAGTAGCTGAATCATTCAACTTAGTGTATCATATTTCTTACTCTCCAGTTTTCAAGAATAACACCTATAGCTGGAAATAATTTGTAAACAATAAATCATTATTGTTATTGTGGGTATGGATACAGATGTAAAGCAAGAGCTAAATAAAATTTTTGGGGGGGGGAATTTATTTACTTATTTTTTATTTTTATTTTTATTTTATTTTATTTTATTTTATTTTTTTAATTTTTTTATTTTTTTTTATTTTTTAAATTTTAAAATCTTTAATTCTTACATGCATTCCCAAACATGAACCCCCCTCCCACCTCCCTCCCCACAACATCTCTCTGGGTCATCCCCATGCACCAGCCCCAAGCATGCTGCACCCTACATCAGACATGGACTGGCGATTCAATTCTTACATGACAGTATACATGTTAGAATTCTCATTCTCCCAAATCATCCCACCCTCTCCCTCTCCCTCTGAGTCCAAAAGTCCGTTATACACATCTGTGTCTTTTTTCCTGTCTTGCATACAGGGTCGTCATTGCCATCTTCCTAAATTCCATATATATGTGTTAGTATACTGTATTGGTGTTTTTCTTTCTGGCTTACTTCACTCTGTATAATTGGCTCCAGTTTCATCCATCTCATCAGAACTGATTCAAATGAATTCTTTTTAACGGCTGAGTAATACTCCATTGTGTATATGTACCACAGCTTTCTTATCCATTCATCTGCTGATGGACATCTAGGTTGTTCCCATGTCCTGGCTATTATAAACAGTGCTGCGATGAACATTGGGGTACATGTGTCTCTTTCAATTCTGGTTTCCTCCGTGTGTATGCCCAGCAGTGGGATTGCTGGGTCATAAGGTAGTTCTATTTGCAATTTTTTAAGGAATCTCCACACTGTTCTCCATAGTGGCTGTACTAGTTTGCATTCCCACCAACAGTGTAGGAGGGTTCCCTTTTCTCCACACCCTCTCCAGCATTTATTGCTTGCAGATTTTTGGATCGCAGCCATTCTGACTGGTGTGAAGTGGTACCTCATTGTGGTTTTGATTTGCATTTCTCTAATAATGAGTGATGTTGAGCATCTTTTCATGTGTTTGTTAGCCATCTGTATGTCTTCTTTGGAGAAATGTCTATTTAGTTCTTTGGCCCATTTTTTGATTGGGTCGTTTATTTTTCTGGAATTGAGCTGCATAAGTTGCTTGTATATTTTTGAGATTAGTTGTTTGTCAGTTGCTTCATTTGCTATTATTTTCTCCCATTCAGAAGGCTGTCTTTTCACCTTGCTTATATTTTCCTTTGTTGTGCAGAAGCTTTTAATTTTAATTAGATCCCATTTGTTTATTTTTGCTTTTATTTCCAGAATTCTGGGAGGTGGATCATAGAGGATCCTGCTGTGATTTATGTCTGAGAGTGTTTTGCCTATGTTCTCCTCTAGGAGTTTTATAGTTTCTGATCTTACATTTAGATCTTTAATCCATTTTGAGTTTATTTTTGTGTACGGTGTTAGAAAGTGATCTAGTTTCATTCTTTTACAAGTGGTTGACCAGTTTTCCCAGCACCACTTGTTAAACAGAAAAAGAAATAAAAGGAATCCAAATTGGAAAAGAAGAAGTAAAACTCTCACTGTTTGCAGATGACATGATCCTCTACATGGAAAACCCTAAAGACTCCACCAGAAAATTACTAGAGCTAATCAATGAATATAGTAAAGTTGCAGGAAATAAAATCAACACACAGAAATCCCTTGCATTCCTATACACGAATAATAAGAAAGTAGAAAAAGAAATTAAGGAAACAATTCCATTCACCATTGCAACGAAAAGAATAAAATACTTAAGAATATATCTACCTAAAGAAACTAAAGACCTATATATAGAAAACTATAAAACACTGATGAAAGAAATCAAAGAGGACACTAATAGATGGAGAGATATACCATGTTCATGGATCGGAAGAATCAATATAGTGAAGATGAGTATACTACCCAAAGCAATTTACAAATTCAATGCAATCCCTATCAAGCTACCAGCCACATTTTTCACAGAACTAGAACAAATAATTTCAAGATTTGTATGGAAATACAAAAAACCTCGAATAGCCAAAGCAATCTTGAGAAAGAAGAATGGAACTGGAGGAATCAACTTGCCTGACTTCAGGCTCTACTACAAAGCCGCAGTCATCAAGACAGTATGGTACTGGCACAAAGACAGACATATAGATCAATGGAACAAAATAGAAAGCCCAGAGATAAATCCACACACATATGGACACCTTATCTTTGACAAAGGAGGCAAGAATATACAATGGAGTAAAGACAATCTCTTTAAATAAAATTTTTTAAAAAGGACAAATCATAAATATAAACCAGCAATATTCTGACATAACCACCTCTGTGACATACATTGGTTTTAGACACGTCACTCTCTATGAGTAGTAAACTCCACTTGAATGTTAGATTCATTTTCTGATTTTATAACAGCTCTAAGATGCAGACTATATGTTAGAACAAATTAGGAGGAGACAAAGTCTCGAGGCTGTTTGATGCGTTTATTATTTTCATAAGCCTCTGAGAAATATATCAATATTTGCTGCTTCAAAAGCATGTTCTCCTTTTGTTGTAATAATTTTTAAAATAAATTTTGCATTTTTACCAAATTGTTTGGTCATAATTGGATTCAGTTTGACCAAACAAGACACACCTGAATCTAATCAGTTGAATTTCCTCTCAGTCACCATCTGAGTTGAACTGGTATTTAATTCACTTTTAAACACATTATTGACATTCTTCTCTTTGATGGTTTTCTTCTTAAAGTCATGCTACCGACAGTACAACCAGATCCATCCCTTGAGCACTCCTATCACTTCACGGCAAATAGATAGGGAAGAAGTGGAAATAGTGACAGATTTTATTTTCTTGGGCTCCAAAATCACTGCAGATGGTGACTGCAGCTGTGAAATTAAAAGACACTTGCTCCTTGGAAGAAAAGCTATGAAAAACCTAGACAGTGTATTAAAAGGCAGAGACATCACTTTGTCAATAAAGGTCCATACAGTCAAAGCTATGGTTTTTCCAGTAATCATGTACAGATGTGAAAGTTGGACCACAAAGAAGGCTGAGCACTGAAGAAGATGCTTTCAAGCTGTGGTGTTGGAGAAGATTCTTGAGAGTTCCTTAGACAACAAGAAATCCAACCAGTCAATCCTAAAGGAAATCAACCCTAAATATTCATTAGAAGGACTGATGCTGAAACTGAAACTCCAACACTTTGGCCACCTGATGCAGAAAGCCAACCTACTGGAAAAGACCCTGATGCTGAGAAAGATTGAAGGCAGGAGGAACAGAGGGTGACGGAGGATAAGATGGTTGGATGGCATCACTGACTCAATTGACATGAGTTTGAGCAAACTCAGGGAGATAGTGCAGGACAAAGAAGCCTCACATACTGCAGTTCATGGGGTCACAAAGAGTAAGACACAATATAGTGAACGAACAACAACCTCTGTACAGGCAAATCACCTACACAAAATTCCATGGAATGCTAGTCTCCCTTGTCAATTTGGTCAGTATGATTTTGAAAGTGAAATAAAGTGAAAATGAAGTCACTCAGTCATGTCCAACATTTTACAACCCCATGGATTGTAGCCTACCAGGCTCCTCCATCTGTCCATGGGATTTTCCAGGCAAGAGACTGGAGTGGGTTGCCATTTCCTTCTCCAGGGATCTTCCTAATCCAGGGATCAAACCCAGATCTCCCACATTGTAGGCAGACGCCTATACCATCTGAGCCACCAGGAAAGTCCCAGTATGATTTTGAGCTGGATTCAAAACTTAGGACCAGATATAAATGCAAAGGTTATTATCTGTCTGGCACAACCTCCCCCACACAAATGACCTACTGACTATCTCATAAGTAAATTGCCGTTAATAAATTCAATTTCCACAGAACCTCAAAGGACATTAAATCTATTCATTTATCTTGCTTAGTACCCACAGTAGATGAAAAAGGATTTAGAAACTTGATTTGATGAATGGTGATTGGTTATAAGACTCAATTTATTCATTGTTTGGTAGAATCTGGACAACACATTAAGTTTAGAAATTAATAGAATCATGTGTGGGAATTTAGAGTCTTCAGAGGTTTCTTTTGGCCATGGCAGATGGTTAAAACTACAAGGTTAAAGATTTCATAGGCTCTCATAAATAGCTTCTAAAGCAAAAGCTGATTCTCTGTACATTAAGTACCATTGTTTTCCATTCATACTCCAAAATCGAAACCTTGCCAGAAAATAAGAACAAAGAAGATTTTGAGTTCTATATTGGAAAACAATGAATTTGAGATGGCTGATTGTGAGCTAATTTCCTCTGAACATTTCTGGAATTGCTGCTTATGCATTTTTTTTTACTGTTAGTAGTATACCTAATAATGACAATAAGAATGTTTCAAACAAGATTATGCAGTTTATAGTTGCATCCTCTTTTTTTTTTCTAAATCTATAGTGTGGAAATAATTAATTCTCTTTTGCATAGTTCTTGGGGTAAAAAATCTATGTATTATGTATTAGTGGCCTTGAATTTGAGGACTGACAAAGAGGTGGGAGGGATTGGGAAATAAAGGGCAATGATTCTTATATTAAAGAAATCCTGAAGGAAGTGAGGAAAGACAGGTGCATGGCTCAAACTCCAAAGAAGGGCTAGTACATTAGTATTGAAAGGTTTTCACTTGACAACAAACTAATATAGTGGCTTATAATGGGAAGGGCTCTAGTCTGTGCCTTGTAATCCTATCTCTACCTCAATCCTGCTGTGTGATCTTGGGGCTAAGCTTTGTAATCTGCAAAATGAGAGTATTGAAATGCTTGATTTTTAAGGGCCAAACTCCAGCTGTAAAATTCTCCACTGTGACCTAGAGAGGATACTTGACCAAATTGTCAAGAAGATAAATTTCTGGCCTACAACTCCCTATCAAATTACATTTCCCTCCTCTTGACACATTTCCCCAAATTGTCTTCAACTTTCAGATTTTTATATCCTGTGTTAACATTTTTACTCCTCAGGCAGTCAAGTCGTCTGGTAATTAATGCTTCGTAGTTGACTAGTAATAAAGGTGTTAGCTGATAATGGCGGAATGAATGACCCTGCCCACAAGTAATAGCATTTTAAACATGAATGGATTCTCAAAGACTAAAATATCATGACCCGAAAGATGGATTTATAGCGACGAACTGAGGGGAAGTAGAGTTATTTTTTGAGCATATGCAATCATCTACCCAGTCTCCCCCAGTGGCTTAGTGGTAGAGAATCCACCTGACAATGCAGGAGATGTGAGTTTGATCCCTGTGTCAGGAAGATCCCCTGGAGAAGGAAATGGCAACATACTCCTGTATTCTTGCCTGGGAAATCCCATGGACAGAAGAACCCGGGTTAGGTCTCAAAAGAGTAGGACATACTTAGTGACTAGACAAAAACAAATCATCTACCTTGCTTACCTCATAAAGCTATCCTAACTGATTTATCTATCATGAGAAGTTAAAGGTAAAAGGAATGGAAAAGGGTGCCATATTAGCACAACTTTGAAAGGAAGCTGACTTGGGGTTAAGTACCTGCTCTCCTTTTCACTAGCTGTTTGATTTTGACCAGTCTACTAATCCATCTGATCTTATGTTTTCTCATCTGTAAAACTGGATTAATAATACTAGGTCCAAGAATTATTCTAAAGAATGAATAAGACAACATATTCAGCATATAGCACCTGTGCAAATGAGCACTATTATTACTATTTCCATGTCTCTGAGAATGTAGTGATTAATTTCATTTTAAAAAGCAAATTATATTCATTTCCATATGGAAACCCACAAAAACATTTGCTGTTTTATAAAATGAATATATTTTATAAGATCTATGACTATAACATAATGACACTGGCTCAGCCTAAGAAAACCAGTCTGATTATATTTACTTTAAAATAATGGATTGTTTGAATACTGCTTTACCTTGTGAAATCAAACCTTTCTACTTGCAATGAATAATTTGCCGTTTCTCATTAATGATTTCCCAAGGTCTTTGAAATTATCTCTCCTGTTTGGATAATCTCTAAATGATGGAAATCAATTTGACTGAAATAGAAAAGGACTGACCCCATGCTATGACTCAAATAAGGACAAATGAGAAGCTAATCCCAAACAGAAGCTTCCTGGATCTGTACACTTCATTAGCCCTTGGATGTTGGCTCCTCAGTATTACCACTGTAGTGTTACTTTACTCCTTGAATCCCTTTAAGTTTTATTCAGATCTATAGCTTTTGTTTTTAAAGACAAAGTATTGAGGAACTTTGGGGCAATGATCTGGGAGAGAATTCTCTCCATCAACAGGGGCCAAGAGAAAGCTTCACACAAGGACATCTGCATAATCAAAGTAAAATTGCCCTCTTCCCTACTCCAGCTTTTCATCGACAGGGTTCGGAGGGATTTCCAAGTGCTAGCAGTAAGCCCATCCCACGGTCCTTCAGAACCTCATCACCTAGTGTCAAATGAAAATGCTGAAACTTTGCCAATCCCGGTAAGACTGGCAAATTTTCATTCTGCTTCAACACTGATGTACAGGTTGGCCTTGGAACCATCAGGACTAATTTCATGATGCCTTTTATTACTCTTCATGTCTTCATCATAGGAAACCAGGACATGCTGGTCATCCTTTCGTGAACTTTTTCTTATTTTCCCTGAGAAAAATAAACTAATCAGATGACTTGAACACATTTTACTACCATATCCACCCTTCTCTCCACCTCTGTTCTCCTTCTCTCTCATTGCCCTGAATTAATTGTCCATTTTCCTAGCTAAGGTTTACTTTTCTTTGCAATAGATACCACCACCTCTTGCCTGTTTGAATACTGGTCCAACTGATTTTTTTCTCTCTCTTGCATATTAAGCTATTTTTTTCCTGTGCCTCTCTTCCATCATCACACAGGTCTGGTATTATTTCTCCCATAAAAATATAAACAAAAACTGTCTCTTGATTTCACCTGCCCTGCCAACTACAGACCCTTTTCCCTCCTTCGCATTACAGTAAACACTTAGAAAGAAGTTCCTGTGCCAAGAGTCTCCAATTTTTCTCCATTTTCTTTAAATTTATTCCAAGAAAATTTTTGCCACCATGGCTCCACAAAAAGTCCTCTAACTCATCATTATCAGCATGACTTTATAATTTTTGAATCCAGGAGTCAACTCTCAACCCACATCATGCTTCACCTAACAGGAGCATTTGACCCCTTAGCCCTTCCTGGACATGGTTTCTAAAACTCCACACTCCCATGACTTTCTTATAGGTACTTCTTAAGTGTGCATGCTAGCTTCCCCACAGCTCACCAACCTCAAGAATGGAATAACCCAGGCCTGTTCCCTGAGCCTCATCTGTTTTCCTTCTCTGCCTGCTCCTTGGTGACTTCATCCAAGGCTTTAAGTACTGTCTCTCTGTTGAAGGCTCCCAAATTTAGTCTCTAGCCAGGGTCTCATCTTTCAACCTCAAACTGCCACTCAGGATCACCACATGTATGTCTAACGGACATCTCAAGGGTAGAATGCCCCAGCTGAACTCCCAGATTGGTCTTTCTCCCTAAACCTCTACCACAGCCTTTCTTAGTGAAAAACAATTTCATTCTTCCAAGTTGCTCACGCCAAAATTGAAGTTTATCTTGGCCCCCTCTCTTACACACATATGCACTTACATGCCATCCTTTCCAGCACCAAATCCTACCAATTCTATCTTCAAAATATTTCCAGAGTCCAACCATGTTTTACTAGCTCCACTGTTACTATTCTGGACCACGCCACCATCACATCCTGCTTAGAAAAGTGCAATGGCCTCTGAAGGGGGTCTCTCTGCTTCTTTCTGTGAATTCCGAACACTATAGCCATAGGAATCCTAGGAAAATTTATAAGTCAGATCATATCACTCTTCTGCTGAGAAGTCTCTAATAACCCACTCAGATTAAAGAGCCAGCGTTTTTACAATGGCCTCCAAGCTCCTCTGAAATGTAGCTCCTTGCTAACTCTCATCTCCTGTCATCTCACTGGCCCTATGTTCCCACCTTGCTGGGATCGTGTTCCTCCTCAGACTTGGCAGGTCTGTTTTACATCAGAGTTTCTGCATTTGCTGTCCTCCTGGCCTGGCATGCTCTGCCCCCATATAGCCATGTGACTCAGTCCTTCATCTTTTTATGTGTAGTCTTCACTCAGGTACATTCTTCTCAAAAAGGTTTCCTCTGATCACTATATTTAAAAATAGAAACCCCAACTACAAACCCGTGTCCTCTTTCACTGCTCTGTTCCCTTTTTCACTTTTACCATATAGCATGCTATATATTCTACTGATATTCTGTCTTAATTGTCCATCCCTATTAGGATGAAAGCTTCATGAGGTCAAGTACCTTTAATTTCATTTTATTCTCTGCTATCTCAGAACCTAAAGCAAAACAATGTGAAAAACTGAAAAATTTTTAGATGTTCAGGAAATAGTCAAATATTAGTGCTGCTATAATAATAATAGAAAACATCATGTAATGCTCACCATATACCCTTACATATGTCACCTATTATAAAATTAATGAATCTAATCTCCAAAATAAAACTATGAATAGATAACATCTTTGTCCACATTTAGAGATGAAGAAATCGGGCCCAAAACGGTGAACAAGCCCCCTAAAGATTATACCAAGAGTGTGTGGGGAATAAGAATTTGAACCTGGAATTTATATTTTCTAGATTCTGCTTCCTCTGTTAAAATTGGGAAAGTAACATCTTCCTTGAAGGGTTGTTGTAAGATTATAAATAATATATACAAAGTATAAATGCAATAGCACAGTGTGTAACTCTGGCATGTCAGTACATGGAAGCAATAATTATGCAGCCACTGCTGAACATACAGAGTAAAATTTAGTACAAGGAATCTGAAAATACTTTTCTAAATGGAAGTGTTATTCTGTCTCTCAATTTGTGCTTTGACTGGCAGTGCCATATTTAACTAAGTCCTTCAAAATAACACAAATGAAAATTAGTCTTTTCTCTCTATGGAAAAAAATAATTGGGGTTTTGTTTTTGCTTTGTTATTTTAGCTTAGCAGCTGTATTATGCAAGCCTGCATCAATGTACACACAGCCTGACAATGCAGGCATATTTGTTTTTCAAGTCAAAAAGGAAGATTTTATAACCACTCAGTATTCCTTTTATTTGTCTAAGACTCTATAATCTGCTCTTCATTTAGGCTTGCAGAGCTGCAGTATGAAGAAATCTTTAAGCCCCAGACCTGCTGACTGGCAGGAACTCTGTTCTGGCACCACAGAGAAGCCAAAAACAGGCTCCATACAGGGGTTCTGAAATGAATTGGGTAGATTGATATCCCCATTTGAGTTCCAATGACCCCAAAATACCTTCACAGCATGTGAAACAGTATGAGGGCCCCACTGAATTTGTACTCCAGGAAACAAGCTGAAAGGTCAATACGCATGTATATTTATAATGGCATTGGTATTTGTTAACCAATGAGGGGAACTGTTTCTTCCTTTGTGGCAGCTTCTTAAATTTTTCTGGGGAGAGCCTGCAGTCAGTCATATAAAGCTCTTTGCACTTCAATATTTTCAGAACACTTCGGACAAAAAGTGGTCAGACTAGCAGTCTATTGACTTTATAATTTCAATACCAAGACTAAACCACAGTATCATAGCACATTTCTCATGTTTATCAAAGGGGAAAAAATACACTGTCATATGATAAGAAAAGAATGCTCTCTTGAAAACTAAACTATAGCATAAATTTCTTGGGTTGGCCACATTTTTCAGTTAGAAACTATGGGCAGAGCATGTCAATTTCCCAGTAGACAAGAGCTGTCAACTACCTTTATCAAAATAGATACCTTTATCCAAATCTTTTTCTAGTAAGAATGGGTAAAGCAGTCTTCCCCTTCTAACTTCCAATTCTATAGAGTTGGAATTTATCAGTCATTTTATCCAAGCTTAACTAGTTTTTTAAATATTTGTTTGCATGACTCATAGAGATATCTAGAAAAATACATTTATAATGAAATCATCACTTTTGGAAGATAAAATCAGTTTCTCAATAAACTTCCATTTGGTTTATCAGGCTATGTTGTTTTATAGTCCCTTTCTCCAGAGTCTGTATCCGTCATATATGGTGACTCCTGTCACCAAACACAGCACCTGCTCCAGAAAGAGAAATGAAAATGCTTAGCCAGCAGCTTCTCTGCCTCTATTAGCTTCACGGTGTTTCCTATGGTTGTTACATCATATATCTTTCTCAGCTGACCCCCTCTCTTAACTCTTTACAATTTCACCTCTAGAGATTACTTTGCATAGGTTATACTTCTAATTTTCTGAGTCCTAACAACATAGAATTGCTTGATGTCATTAATCACATAATCCAACCCGCACTCCCACTTCTAGGAACATCTGATCATCTCCATGATTTATGGCTCCTTGTAAAGCTTAATCACTGAAGTCAGCAGTTCCCCACCTGACCTCAGTTCCTTGATCATTTGTTTATTCTTTTTCAGATAGTACTTAGCTTCTACTATTTCCGTATGGAACTCAAGAAATATCCATTGGATTAAATTAAGCTTATCCTTTTCTTTATGATTATTTCAGTAACTTTAGATTGTAAATGAATGCCTGAGTTTTAAATGGGTTTTAGTTTCAGACATGAGTGGCTCAGGAATTAGCTGATGAAGTAAATTAGCAGCAAATTTAAGTTAGTGGGGGAAACTTGAATAGGTAAATAGGAGATAAAAATTAAAAGATGAGAGAAAAGCACCTCAAGACAAAGATTATATGGAGGTGAGTCTGGGAAAAGATCTGTAACTTGTGCAAGTAAAATCATAATAAATTTAAAAATTTAGCTTGCACATATGTGTAAAATGCGAACTACCGTGGATAAAGGTGATGAGCAGAGTGATAAGGTAATGTAATGAGACTGTGGGCAAAAATAAATTAGAAAAGGGGGGACTGTTATGAGGTAATGTAAAAGTGAAAGTCACTCAGTCATGTCCTACTCTTTATGACCCCCTGGACTGTAGCCTGCCAGGCTCCTCTGTCCATGGAGCTCTCCAAGCCAGTATAGTAGAGTGGGGAGCCATTCCCTTCTCTAGAGGAATTCCCCAACCTAAGAATCAAACCAAGGTCTCCTGCATTGCAGGTGGATTCTTTATCAGCTGAGCTACCAGGGAAGCCACTAGAGGTAATATATGCAGTTAAAATTTGTTATCCAGGCATGGTTACACTGTCTGTCTGAAGGAGATATGAGAAGTTAAAATTTTTCTTACCCAATAAATGTCTTTACTTATTAACAAAACAAAATTGCTTTGTTGTTTTAAAAGAGTTAATATTCAGAGCACAATAGTTGATATTTTTTATTTGAAATCATATAAATAGATATTGATTACCTTCATCCTGTATTTGTACTGACTTGTTTTGGAAAATGGAAAACTTGTCATTCTATCTCTTAGATTGACCCCCAAAATGCAATAAAACAAACAAAAATCTTCCTGGGAATTTGTGCAAAGAGAATTTAAATGGAAGTTAGATAAGGATTTGTGTACATTATTGTGACAATCCTATTGAGAGGCAGCTTTGTATAGTTTAAGAATTAAAGATTTTAAAATTAAAAAAAAAATAAAAAAAATAAATTGCCAAAAAAAAAAAATAATAATAATAAAAAAAAATAAAAATAAAAAAGAAAAAAAAAATAAATAAAACCACAGGTTTTGGTGTCAAAATAACCTCAATCCTGATCAGTGCTCCACTGTTCCCTAACTGTGCAACTTTGGAGGAGTCATAGCACCTCCCTGGGTTTCAATTTTCTCATCTATAATATGAGGATAACACTTATGCCACAGGACTATTTTGGAAATTAAGTGATGTGATATATGTATAATTGTTGTTGTTCAGTCACTAAGTCATGTCTGACTCTGCAACCCTATGGACTGCAGCACACTAAGCTTCCCTGTCCTTAACTGTCTCCTTAAGTTTGCTTAAACTCATGTCCATTGAGTTAGTGTTGCCATCCAACCATCTCATCCTCTGTCACCTCCTTCTTCTCCTGCCTTCAATCTTTCCCAGCTTCAGGATCTTTTTCAGTGAGTCAGTTCTTCACATACGGTGGCCAAAGTATTGGAGCTTCAGCTTTAGCATTAGCCCTTCCAATGAATATTCAGGGTTGATTTCCCTTAGGATTGACTGGTTTGCTCTCCTTGCTGTCCAAGGGACTCTCAAGAGTCTTCTCCAGCACCACAATTTGAAAGCATCAATTATTTGGTGCTCAGCTTATGATCCAACTCTCACATCCATACACGACTGCTGAAATAACCATAGCTTTGACTATATGGACCTTTGTTGGCAAAGTGACACCTCTGCTTTTTAATAGGCTGTCTAAGTTTGACTAGTTGCTACATAAATTGAATTATTTATGATAATAATAGTGATAGCAACAAATTATATTTTAAGAATAACTATGTAACCAGTAGGCCACAGACTCTATTTCTAGGCTGCACAAGGGAATGTTCCCCAGAGTTAGGGCAGTGCAGTGTCTGGTAGATAAGCATTCAGGTAGTGCCTTAGTCAAAGGCACTGCCTCCCTTTCATCTTAGACTTCTGTTAACTTGCATGAGTGTGTTAGAGCAGAAGCAGGGATCATGAGGTTTCCAGATACATCTAGGAAGGTGAAAAGCAAGCTCTCCTACATGAGCACTGGCTCTTAAAGCTGTGCACACTGGAGTTCTCACACATATACACCTACACATACACAAACATGTGTGTGAATTTGTGTGTGCATATTCCTATACATATAAATGGGCTTCCCTGGTGGCTTAGAGAGTAAAGAATCTGTCTGCAATGTGGGAGATCTGGGTTCTGTCCCTGGGTAAGAAGATCCCCTGGAGAAGAGAATGGCTACCCATTCAAGTATTCTTTCTTGGAGCATTCCATGGACAGAAGAGCCTGGTAGGTTACAGTCCATTGGGTCACAAAGAGTCAGACACAACTGAATGACTAACACTTTCACATACATATAAGCATGCACATAACTGAGCCCTGGCCAGCCCTCACCTGCCGAGTCTCAGAACCCAATTTCTAACCTTCAAAGGGTGCTGGGAAGGGGATGGTGGGGGTATCAAGAATGTGTGCATTATTAATGGTGTATACACTGACATTACAGGGGTGTATGTGGGCATGAGATTGGTGTGTACACAGCCAACACTGCTGCCTCATACGGGCTCCCCAGGTTGTACAATCATAGAAAGAAATTTTACTTAAGCAAGAAAATCTCTTATAATTCAACAAAGGCATTAAATGGGCAAGTGGTGGCCCTAGACCTGAGGCTAGACCTAGAAAGATGACATGACCCAAAAAGTAAGGGGCAGGAGAAGAACCTACAACCAGAGAAGCAGGCAAATCAGGCACCAGCTCACAAACTGGGCTTACAGCAGCAGGACTATGGAAGGCAGGAAGCAAAGATCATGGAAGGGATCCTTGGGTACCTCTGAATAAACTTGTATCCTGCTGCCACTTTCCCTGGCTGCCTCTGTTTAAATCCCTGTGCAGGCACTTATTACATGGTGATTATAAACAAGTTCTTTAAAAAGCAAGTGCTTCCAGTTTCTCATCTGAAAAATGGAGATCAAGATACTACATTTGTCATAACGTTTGTTTATGTGATATGTGTTAAATTAATACATGCAAAGCAACACATAGAAATAATCATTCAAGAAATGCCATTATCATCAGTGTCATTTTTATTACTATTCACAGACTTGTTGGCAAATTCTCAGCACCAAGGATTGTTTGCACTGAAGCAAGTCCTACTCCATGGCCATATTCATATCATGAGCAATTTGGAAAAGCACCATCACATCTCTCCCAAACTTGTATATCCTAGAGGCTCTTCAAGTGGGACCAGAGAGCAGTGGAGAGGGAGGACAGGGCCTGACCCAATGGGTCCCAAAAGAAAACTCCCCTAACTTTTTCATCTCCTCCATTTTCCAAGTCAGTAGGCAGAGGATGATAGCCAAAACCATGAAGCCATGCCTCTAGGACTTTGGCCAGGTGCATGAAAGTGAGCATACACTGTGCAGTTAATCATGGAGAGTTTTTGCAGGGTTCTATACAGTACAGTAAAGCTTCTGACTGCAATGCAGGAGACCCGGGTTTGATCCCTGGGTTGGGAAGATCCCCTGGAGAAGGAAATGACAGCCCACTCCAGTATTCTTGCCTGGAAAATCCCATGGACCATGGAGCCTGGTAGGGTACCATCCATGGAATCACAGAGTCCGACACAACTGAGCAACGTCACTTTCACTTTCATACAGTACTACTACAACTACCAACTATGCATTAATACCAGAACATATTGAGGAAATTGTCCACAAAACCTTTTATTAAAACACAATGCAAAACATTGTCTCTAAACTCTTCTCTGGGACAAAAAGAAGAATGAATAAAACTGTTAAAAAGAGGTAAAAATAAAAAGTGGTAAAAACATTATTAAGATGCAAATCAGGAGCATCAATTTATCCCAAACTAAACCCAAACTAAAACCCTGCTTCTCATTTAGGATCAACCATAAATAACACAAGAAGTTTCTAGAATTCCTTCAAGTCAAAATGAACCTAATGTAAAAGCACAAGATTATGATTCATAAATAAGCTTACTGGGACAAATGTGATGCACATCACAGCCAAGCTGGCATGACATCAAAAATAATGATGAATCACCACATATATGAACAGGGTATATTGCAGCTGCTGTCAGAGCAACACAGTGTGTAGATACAAGCCAAGTAGTAATATTGTTTAAGTATAGTCACTAGGCCCACTCTGCACCTGGTAATTGTGGCAGACACCTCAGATAGAATCTTTAATGACTATTCAAATGAAGATAGGATGATTGATGATATCCTTTCCCATTTTTAAAAGTACAAAATACAAAGCCAATACTGCATAAATTCTTATACCTTGAAGACTGAGCAACAATGTCTCATTATAATATTTTCCTATAAACCATGCAGGCTTGCATGGGAAAAATAGCATAGCTCTGCTTATAACTCTGTTTCTGTGTATGTGTGTGAGAGAGAGAGAAAGAGAGAGGGAGGGAGGAAGGGAGGGATATGGGGTACCATCTAACTTATAAAGTCCTTTTAACTGAAAGTGACTGGTGCCATGTGTTCAAAGATATGTTTTGTTGCTTTAGAAATGAATGCAGTATTCCTAGGTAGCACAATGCCTATCACAGTTTACTTATCCAATAAATGGAGTAAAAGCGCAGAGTGTTGAAGGAAAGGCTGTACCTGTTATCACCCAATTTCCTAGTGAGATATACAAAGTGGCAGAGCTAGAGCTGCATTCCAAGCATCCTACCTACTAAATACTTAGGTGAAAGTTTATGTATTAAATGCTATCTAACTCTTTTCCAAGAACTTCTCATCAAGTTTCTGTGGTATCAGAAGACAAGACACCAAATTCTGTTTCCATTAGGCAGTCATATTGAGTTGGTTTCAAATATAAAAAACAACTGAAGTATTTCTACTTGTCCAGTTGATTTCCACCATTTTCCTCTTGTAATTTAGGAAACTTTCTAAATTCACAGACTTCAGTCTCTTGAGTAGTTTCATACTTCTGTTATGTACTTTACTAAATCCCATGGACAGAGGAACCTGGTAGGCTACAGTCCACGGGGTTGCAAAGAGTCGGACACGACTGAGCGACTTCATTAATATGCCCTACATCCTTCTCAGCTTCATTGTTCACTGCTAGCCATAATGTTATCCCCAATCAACAAGCCTTTTTAATATGTTGAACCTTTAGGGTTACTGATATTGGTTATAGAGTTGTAGAATAAAGTGGATATAGAAAAAAATTAATGTCATAAGTCATTTATATCCATTATTTTAATGGATTTTAAAACAATGAAATTATTTTTTATCAAGGCATATTGAAAATGCACACAGTTTAGAAGCCATTTGATTTTCACATACTCTATATTTTAACATTTAACAATATGAAAGCCTCAAAATGGCACATTGTCACAGTTGAAAATCACTTTAGAAACTCTAAACTACTAAATTAAGTGTGGGGTAGGCCACATACAATTATCTTTGGCATTGTAGGGCAGGATTGGTTCTCAAGGACTTAGATGACAGTATCATTACTTTTCTTAAAGTCTGAACTTCTCATGAAATGTATTTCCAAACCAAAACGCTTACATTTGAGGCTAGATTGGTTTAAAATAATTATATTCTAATTCTTTAGAAGTTAGCCATCCTTTATGATTCAATTTCTTTATTTTCCTTATGTCTGTATACCCCTTCAAAGTGAGATTAGCCAAAATATAATATACTTCACTCTTCATGGTTTCTTGAAAGGGAATTTCTCCAGAGTCATTGAAAAGGGGAGAAAATAAGTTCTTCTAGGAAGTATGATTATTGGTACGAAGAAACAATAAAGGAAAGTTCAAAACATAGAATAATATAGAAAAATTAATGTAGGAATAAAATTATTAAACTAAAAGACTGAATTTTAAAACAATAGAGTTAAAATAAGTGAATGCAGATGTGAAAGCAGCTAAAATATATGCAGATGTGAATTAGAAATACAGAATACAAATAAATATGTTGAAAAGATTATAAGAACAAAGCACTCCTGAGCTATCTGTTGTATAATTACTATGAACCATATTGAAAATATTCCACCCCACTACTATGCCTTACAACATTTGCAATGGATCTGTTCATCCTTTGAAGCATTACCAACCTCAGTACACAAATTTGAGAAGAAAGGATATTTGATATTTGGCAAGCTTATGACCAGTTGATCCTTTCTTGAATATAATTCCTATATTTCTAAATCAACATTCTAATCTAGGCCCTTTCAGCTATTCATATTCCCCATGCATCATCCCAAGTCTGATAGGCACTTATCTTCTCTAACATACTCTTTCACTTCTCTTCTTCAATCTCATCTACTGTGTACCCTGGAACTTGCATTCTATAACAAACTTTCCAAAATCTTTCACCTGTTTAATATAATTTCCTTTTATTATATGTTTTAATTTAAAACTTTTTATACCACTTGAAGTAGGTATTACTAATGCTCATCAACATTTCTTTTATTTTAATTGAAGTTTAGTTGATTTACAATGCTGTGTTAGTTTCAAGTATACAGAAAATTGATTCAGTGATTTTAAGATTCTTTCCTTTATAAAGTGAAAGTGAAAGTTGCTCAGTCATGTCCAACTCTTTGCAACCCCATCGACTATACAGTCCATGAAATTCTCCAGGCCAGAATACCGAAGTCGGTAGCTGTTCCCTTCTCCAGGGAATCTTCCCAACCCAGGGATCAAGCCCAGGTCTCCCACGTTACAGGCGGACTCTGTATCAGCTGAGCCACAAGGGAAGCCCAAGAATACTGGAGTGGGTAGCCTATCCCTTCACCAGCGAATCTTCCCCACCCAGGATTCAAACCAGGGTCTCCTGCATTGCAGGTGGATTCTTTACCAACTGAGCTATCAAGGAAGCTCAATATTACAAAATATTGACTGATGTTCTCTGTGCTATATGATAGGTCCTTGTTATCGAGTTTATATAGGGTAGGGCTTCCCTGATAGTTCAGTTGGTAAAGAATCCATCTGCAATGCAGGAGACCCCAGTTCGATTCTTGAGTGGGAAAGATCCACTGGAGAAGGGATAGGCTACCCACTCCAGTATTCTTGGGCTTCCCTTGTGGCTTGGCTGGAAAAGAATACAAAGTGATACAAATGTACTTATATAAAAAAACATAAATAGACCCACAGATGTATATACACATTTGTACACAACTGTGTACAAATGTGTATATGTTAATCCCAAACTACTAATTTACCACCCCCCAACCCTTCCCCTTTGGTGACCATAAATTTGTTTTCTATATCTGTGGGTCTATTTATGTTTTATATATAAGTTCATTTGTATCATTTTTTTTAATTCCACATTTAAGCTATAACATATATTTTGTCTTTCTCTGTCTGACTTACTTCACTTAGTACAATAATGTCTAGCTTTGTCCATGTCACTGCAGATGGCATTATTTCATTCTTTTTTTATGCCCAATAAATATTCCATTGCATGTGTGCTTAATCACTCAGTTGTGTCCAACTCTGTGACCCCATAGATTGTAGCCAACCAGGCTCCTCTGTCCATGGGCTTCTCCAGGCAAGTGTACTGGAGGGGGTTTCCATTTCCACCTCCAGGAAATTTTTCTAACCCAGAGATCAAACCCAGGTCTCCTTCATTACAGGCAGATTCTTTGGCATCTGAGCCACCAGGAAAACCCATTCCATTGCACAGATATAGATATAGATATAGATGATATAGATATAGATATAGATATAGATATAGGTAGCTACCACATCTTTATCCATTCCTCTGTCAGTGGACATTTAGGATGCTTCCATGTCTTGACTACTTCAAATAATGTTGAAACAAACATTGGGGTGGCATGTATCTTTTGGAATAATGGTTTTCTCCAGGTATATGTCTAGGAGTGGGATTACTGGCTCATATGTTGGTTTCAGTTGTCCCCACACTTTCTTGATTTTTCCATAATAACCCTCCTATGGTTATCTCTGCCTAATTTAAAGAATCTTTATTCTACCTCCAGTTCCTTGTCAGTATACATTTAGGTTTCATCCTCAGATGTTCCTAACTGATGAATATCATAAGGACATCCCCCTATCCCATATTCAAAGGAATCAATCATCTTCCTAATAAAATACATCTAAATTTCTAGCCAGAGCAATTAAAACAAGGAGGTATTATTGAGTTCTGAGCAAATTAAACTCTAAAGCACATTGTCAAACAATGGACCAATGGAATAGAATTGAGAGTTCTTGTAAATTAGATTTTATTACAACATAGCCATTTCTTGTCTGTTCTTGTAAATTAGGTTTTATTAGAACACAGCCATTGCCATTCACTTATAGATTGTCCACAGCTGCTTCTACACTACAAAGCCACGCTGAGTAGCTGTCACAAAGACCTTATGGCCCACAAAGCTAAAAAATTTACTATCTGATCCTTTACAGAAAAAGTTTGCCAACTGTTACTCTAAAAGCTATCTTGACCAGCAGGACACAACAGAATGAGGCAAAGAGAAGCTCTGAACAGGCCTACAATCTACAACCAAACCTCTTTAATAGTGAAAATTTCAATGAACTCTCTTTAGATTGAGGAGACATCAGAGTTAGATGGAGTAAAACAGTGCACATTAAAAGTATCTATAGATTTTATTATTTTATTTTAGGTAATCTTTAGGGTTTTTTTATTTTTATTGAAGTAATGTTGATTTACAGTGTCTTAGTTTCAGGTGTACAGAAAAGTAAGTTACACAAATATATATAAACATATTCTTTATTTCTCTTCCAGTATAGGTTATTACAAGATGCTGAGTAGAGTTCCCTGTGCTATACAGTTATATTTTAATACCAAAGTGGAAGGTGCTCAGTCATGTCTAACTCTTTGTGACCTCTTGGACTGTAGTCTGCCAGGCTCCTCTGTCCATGGAATTCTCCAGACAAGAATACTGGAGTGGGTTTCTATTCCCTTCTCCAGGAGATTTTCCTGACCCAGGGATCGAACTCATGTCTCCTACGTTGCAGGCAGATTTTTTACCATCTGAGCCACCAGGGAAGCCCAAACTCTTATTTTTGATCATCTTTCTTCAAAAGAGGTATTTGGTCTTAGAATGGAAATGAGAGGCAAAATTTATAAGAATTAACTTTGTAAATTCAACAGAATTATAATTTATATTTTGTTTTTAACTTTTTAGCCAATTTGAGCTATTGTAAAAATGTAACCTTGGAATTTAAAATTATAAATCTGTTACAGGATGAAAGTTACTCATATTCTCAAAAAAAGTTGAGAAGTCTGTTCACTGAAATGTCATAGGTAATAAAATCTGTGTTCTACCAAGTTGCACAGATGTAGATGCTTTTTAGAAAAAAAATTCTATAAAATAAAAATGGATTTATTTCTTTTTCATACATTTCAGTTCAGTTCAGTTCAGTCGCTCAGTCATGTCCGACTCTTTGTGACCCCATGAATCGCAGCACGCCAGGCCTCCCTGTCCATCATCAACTCCCGGAATTCACTCAAACTCACGTCCATCAAGTCGGTGATGCCATCCAGCCATCTCATCCTCTGTCGTCCCCTTTTCCTCCTGCCCCCAGTCCCTCCCATTTACCACAGACTTATGCATCAAGATTGCTGGGAGAAATATCAATAATCTCAGATATGCAGATGACACCATCCTTATGGCAGAAAGTGAAGAGGAACTAAAAAGCCTCTTGATGAAAGTGAAAGTGGAGAGTGAAAAAGTTGGCTTAGATAAGAAAGCTGTGGTACATATACAAAATGGAGTATTACTCAGCCATTAAAAAGAATACATTTGAATCAGTTCTAATGGGTGGAAGAAACTGGAGCCAATTATACAGGGTGAAGTAAGCCAGAAAGAAAAACACCAATACAGTATACTAACACATATATATGGAATTTAGAAAGATGGTAATGATAACCCTGTATGCGAGACAGCAAAAGAGACACAGATGTATAGAACAGACTTTTGGACTCTGTGGGAGAGGGAGAGGGTGGGATGATTTGGGAGAATGGCATTGAAACGTGTATACTATCATGTAAGAAATGAATCACCAGTCTAGGTTCAATACAGGATACAGGATGCTTGGGGCTGGTGCACTGGGATAACCCAGAGAGATGATATAGGGAGGGTGGTGGGAGAGGGGGTTCAGGATTGAGAACTCATGTACACCCATGGCAGATTCATGTCAATGTATGGCAAAATCAATACAGTATTATAAAGTTAAAAAATAAATAAATAATAAAGAGCAAAAAAATAATAATAATAAAATAAAATTTTAGGTCAATCTAAAGATAAATCAGGGAATGCTGATTTCTAGATATTGATCATATTGTAAATGTATACTTTCATCATAGAAAATAAGAATAAAACATTTTGAAAGCAGTAAAAAAAAGTTGACTTAAAGCTCAATATTCAGAAAACGAAGATCATGACATCCAGTCCCATCACTTCATGGGAAATAGATGTGGAAACACTGGAAACAGTGTCAGACTTTATTTTGGGGGGCTCCAAAATCACTGCAGATGGTGATTGCAGCCATGAAATTAAAAGACGCTTACTCCTTGAAAGTAAAGTTATGAGCAACCTAGATAGCATATTCAAAAGCAGAGACATTATTTTGCCGACCAAGGTCCATCTAGTCAAGGCTATGGTTTTTCCTGTGGTCATGTATGGATGTGAGAGTTGGACTGCGAAGAAGGCTGAGCACCGAAGAATTGATGCTTTTGAACTGTGGTGTCGGAGAAGACTCTTGAGAGTCCGTTGGACTGCAAGGAGATCCAACCAGTCCATTCTGAAGGAGATCAGCCCTGGGATTTCTTTGGAAGGAATAATGCTAAAGCTGAAACTCCAGTACTTTGGCCACCTCATGCGAAGGGTTGACTCATTGGAAGAGACTCTGATGCTGAGAGGGATTGGGGGCAGGAGGAGAAGGGGACGACAGAGGATGAGATGGCTGGATGGCATCACTGACTCGATAGACGTGAGTCTGAGTGAACTCTGGGAGTTGGTGATGGACAGGGAGGCCTGGCGTGCTGTGATTCATGGGGCCCCCAAAGAGTCAGACACAACTGAGCGACTGAAATGAACTGAACTGAACTGATTCTCTCATTACAATATGAAATCTTCCAAAGGAGGGAAACCGTCAGGTTTTAAATAACTTCTTTAAGATAATTATTTAGTCACTTAAAGTTACTTTATGGAAACAAAAATTGTTTTGGAAAGAAAAATAGCTTTGCCTTTTCTCCTTGAGGTAAGATAAACATAATTATCAAAAAGCACACTAATATGAAAAGCTCAAGTGTTTTATATAAATGTTTTTTAAATGTTAACAATTTTTACTTAAGAAGCTTTCCTGAGATATAATTACCAAATATATAATTTATCCATTTAAAGTTTTCAATTCAATGTTTACAGTCATAGTATTATACAACCATCATCATAATTTTAAAACATTTTTCTCCCTCTGGGAAAAAAAAGAAAAGCCTATCTTATCCTCACTGTTTTCCACCCACTCCACTCTCAGACTCAGATAACCACAAATCCATTTCCAACCTCCACAGATTTGCCTATTCTGGATATTTCGTAGGAATGGGATCATATAATATGTGGTATTTTGTGACTATTTTTTTCTCAGCATGTTTTCAGGTTTCATCCATTTTGCATCATATATTAGTGTTTTATTTCTTTTTACTGCTGAATAATATTCTGGTATATGGCTATGTACATTTTATTTTCCCATTCATCAGTGAATAGATGTTTGAATTTCTATTTTTTGGCTACTATGAATAATGCTGCTCTGAAATTCATGTACAGGCTTTTTTATGTGAACATATGTTTTCATTTAATTTGGGTCCATGTGCATGCATGCTAAGTCACTTCAGTCATGCCTGACTCTCTGCGACCCCATGGACTGTAGCCAGCCAGGCTCCCCTGTCCATGGGATTCTCTAGGCAAGAATACTGTAATGGGTTGCCATTGTCTCCTCCAAGAGATCTTCCAGACCCAGGGATCCAACCCACATTTCTTCATTTCCTGCAATGGCAGGCGGGTTCTTTACCATTAGCACCACCTGGAAAGACTTTGGGCCCATAATTTAAAAGAAAAAAAGGAATTGCTAAGTAATACAAGAACCCTGTGCTTAATATTTTGAGGATATGCCAGACTTTTCCAAAGAGCTACACTTTTTTACATTCCCACTAGCAACATATGAGGGTTCCAGTTTCTTCACATTCTCGCCAAGATTTGCAGTTGTCTTTTTATTATAGTCATCCTTTAACCATGAAGTCTTATCTCACTGGGGTTTTGATTTGCATTTCTCCAGTGACTAATGCTACTGAGCATCACTTCAAGTGCTTACTGGCCATGAATCTTCTTTGGATAAATGACTATTCAGATGCTGTGTCCATTTTTTAATTGGCTTACTAAGCCTTTTATGATTAAATTATGAGTTCTATGTATACTGGATATGTTTCATATTACATAATTGATTTGCAGAAATTTTCTCCCATCCTGTAGATTGTATTTTCACTATCATGATGGCATTATTTTCAGCACAAAAAACAATTAAATTTTGATGTAGTCCAGCTTATCTGTTTTTTCTTTTGTCATTTGTGCTTTTAGTGTTCTAGAAAAGAAACCATTCCCTAACCCAAGGTCATGAAAATTTCCTCCTATAACTTCTTCTAAGAGTTTTATAATTTAAATGTGTATATTCAGGTCTACAATCCATTTTGTGTTATTTTTGTGTATGGTATGAAATAGGGGCCCAACTTCATTTTTCTGCATGTGGAAATCCAGTTTCTCAGCACTATTTGTTCAAAATTCTTCTTTCTCTGATTGAATTGTCTTAGCAACCTTGTCAAAAATCAGTTGGCTATAAATACAAGACTTTATCTCTGAACTCTCAGTTCTATTCCATTGGTCCATATATCTATCCATATGCCAGAACCACATTGCCTTGATGATTGTAGTTTTGTGGTAAGTTTTAAATTCGTGAACTGTTAATGCTCTAGAATTCCTTTACAAAATTGTTTTGGCTATTCTGGGTCTCTTGCATTTTTATAAGAATGTTGGGATCAGGTAAGAGTAAGGCTCTTCTCTTTGAGCAGTAGCTAGGTAGAAAAAAGAGAGAACCAAATCTCTCCGTGTGCCTACAACTGAAGCTGTGAAGTATGATAAGCGGCAGCCTGTTCCTCCAGGGGTTAAACTTTAGCCCAAGCCGGGGGCTGGAAGGAAAGAGTCTTCTTGACTGTGCACAGCTGGGATAGAGTTTTTATAGCACGGCCAGAGTGCAGGTGGACAGCTGTGTCAGGGAACAAGACATGACTTCAATGCCACAATTCTATTCTTCGTAAGATCTAGTAAGTAGATTTTCTCTTTTTAACTTTTATTGGCATATAGTTGCTTTATTAATACAGTGTTCTGCTAGTTTCTGCTGTACAGCAAAGTGAATCAGCTATCCATATACATATATCCCCTCTTTTGTAGATTTTAATATTTTTCCATTCTCTACATGTCTTAAAAGAACTTTCATTTTTTAATCATTTTGATCAAACTGCTGTTTGCTAAGGAAAGAGACTACAAGCTCCTTACTCTGCCATTCTAGAAATCCTTACAATTATTCCATATTTTTTTAAATCATCCTAATGATTATAACATCATTTTTACTTGAGGAATAGCTGATATTATTTCCATTTTTCAATTAAGGTAAAACAGCTTAAATGTAGAAATAAAGATTGTGCAGCAGGAAATAAAACATGTTTCCCAACCAACCGGTTTCATCAATTCAAGCTACCTCTGGAGAAGTAAAAAGTATCTCTGTCTGGATAAAAAACTCAATGAATTTACTTTATCTTCTAAAAGACATATGATTCTATGATCCCATGTTTTTATTCCATCATGACAATGTAAGAGCTTTAGAAAGACAGCCAGAACTAGACAGGTAGCAATTTTGTCAAATGTTGGCAAGTTATACTACTTCATTATATTTAGTAGGACTCCTCCTTAATAGAAAACATTCTAGAAACAAATAAACTGGTGGTAATAGACAAAATTGAAAATGTAGTAAAATTTTCTAAGTTTTTTCTATTGGTTACATGTTATACAATTTAAAGAAAGCAACAACGTAAAACCACAGATACATATAGACAGCTAAACTCATAGGGCACCCAGCTACTTGGACAAAAACCGTACCATCAATCCAAGACTAAATTATGATGGAGGAACTTTTTTCTTCTTCAGTGCCCTTTTTCGCTTACTCTTATAATTTCATTTTCCCTATTGCAAGTGTCTGACAGGTCAGTATTCTTCTTTACTATCTCAAAACCCCCTTCATGGCCCTTTGACCTTAACATGGTACCCATTCAAGTTGTCTGCATCATTACTTAGGCTTGAGTGAAAGACTGCAGTTTCATCTGTGTAATTTTGGGAATCCTGAAGAGAATAAGAAAGATATTCTGGAAGGCACTGAAGCTGTCTTCCTTCACACCCTGGAACCATTCATATGTGTGGGGTTTTCTATTCTACTTACACATAGGGATTGCTTTACAAGTAAGATACCATTTCTGCTTGTATAACTGGATCATTGGCCTGAATTTACAACTTCAATCCTTCTATCAGTCATTGTGACAGCACTTCACAGCAATACACCAGGAGAGACTGAAGACAAAGACAACTGGTCTGCCTACCCGTCAGATGTGATTACAGCTCTGCATATCAATGTTTAGACTACGAGGCAGTGTGTATCATCTCTATCAGAGTGTGAGATCAAATGAGCTATTTGCTGTTCTTCATTATCTGGAGGAAAGCCCAGAAGAGAACACATAGTTCAAGCCATATAATGTGTCACCTTTCCTCCACTGAAAGTTAAAATTGGAGTACAGAAATGAAAATAAACCAATTCAGAGATTCAGAACTCCACTTTAATCTGCAATTAAATATCAAAGACCTATCACATTTCTATTTTAATTTCTGTTTTAGCTCCTTGAATATGATTCATCTAAGAATACAGAGGAAAAGACTCTATACCTCTAAATTTGTTTCCATCTTCAGCCAAGTTAAGTATTAGATTGGAAATTTTGAGATAAATAGGAAGCTATTTTCCCTTAGTCTGTATCTTCCATGTGCGTACTAAGTTGCTTCAGTCATGTTCAACTCTGTGTGTCGCTATGGGCTGTAGCCCACCAGGCTCCTCCATCCATAGGATTCTCCATGCAGTAATACCAAAGTGGGTTGTCGTGCACTCCTCCAGGGGAACTTCCCAACCCAGGGATTGAACCTGAGTCTCTTAAGTCTCCTGCATTGGCAGGTGGCTTCTTTACAATTAGTGCCACCTGGGAAACCCTTGAATCTTTCAGAGAAAGAATAATAAAATGCTAACAGGATCTTATCTGAAACCTACTTGCCTGATTATGTAAAAGTCCCAGAATGGAGAAGATAGAACTAGTGAAAGACACAGAGACCACATCATCTGAGTCAGTCCTGTTATCCATATACTCATCTAACTATTTTACCAACAGAGATATTATAAGGAAGCATGGTGGTCTTTTAGAGCTGAAATTATCTTTTTATTGTGAAAGTTCTAAAGATATACTTTGATGTCATGCAGGATAATTAGTTGGCCATATAATGCACAATTACTTGGCTTATAAAAGTAATGGTATTGACAGTAGAACATAATTGATCCATAAAAAAGAAACAAATCCTGCCATTTGCAACCCTTGGGGAAATTACGCTAGAATAAGTCAGGCAAGCTTCCCTGGTGGCTCAGTGGTGAAGAATTCGCCTGCAATGCAGGAGACACAAGTTCAATCCCTAGGTCAGGAAGATCCCCTGAAGAAGGATATGGCAATCCACTCCAGTCTTCTTGCTTGGATAATTTCATGAACAGAAGAGTCTGGTGGGCTACAATCCATGGGATTGCAAGAGTCAGACACGACTTGACTAAATCACCACCACCAAGTCAGACAAAGGAAAAATATCATACGATCTCACTTATATGTAGAATCTAAAAAAAAAAAAAATTAAGCTCATAAATACACAGAACAGATTGGTGGTTGCCTGGGGCAGGGACTGGAGAGCGGGTGAAATGCACGGTGAAGGGACTCCATGAACAAAGGAGTCTGGCAGGCTACAGTCCATGGGGTCACAAGAGTCGGACATGACTTAGCAACTTCCATTCATTCATCATAAAGTGCAGCATGACAACTATAGTTAATAATACTCCATTGCATATTTGAAAGTTGCTGAAACAAGAAATCTTTATTTTTTAATGAAGCATAGTGCACATGGTAATTTGCATCTCTTAATCCTCTAGCCCTATCTTGCCCCTTCTTCCTTTCTCTTTCCTCACTGATAATCACTAGTTTGTTCTCAATGTGAGTCTGTTTCTATTTTGTTATATACACTCATTTATTTTATTTTTTGTATTCCACATGTAAATGATAACATCCAGTCTTTCTCTGTCTGACTTATTTCATTAAACATAATACTTTCCAGGTCCATCCACATTGTTGTAAATGGCAGGATTTCATTCTTTGTATGGCTGAGTATACTGTATAACTAAGTAATACTCTATAACTTCCAATATCTTTATCTTCTTTATTAGCTCATGTGTTCATGAACACATGGTTACTTTCATTTCTTGGCTACTGTAAATAATACTGCTGTGAATGCTGGGGTGCATGTATCTTTTCAAAGTAATGTTTTCACTGTTTCTGTATATAGATCCAGTAGTGGAATTGACTGATTATATAGTAGTTCTGGGCTCCAAAATCACTGCAGATGGTGATTGCAGCCATGAAATTAAAAGACACTTACTCCTTGGAAGGAAAGTTATGACCAACCTAGACTGCATATTGAAAAGCAGAGCCATTACTTTGTCAACAAAGGTCCATCTAGTCAAGGCTATGGTTTTTCCAGTGGTCATGTATGGATGTGAAAGTTGGACTGTGGAGAAAGCTGAGAGCTGAAGAATTAATGCTTTTGAACTGTGGTGTTGGAGAAGACTCTTGAAAGTCCCTTGGACTGCAAGAGATTCAACCAGTCCATCCTAAAGGAGATCAGTCCTGGGTGTTCACTGGAAGGACTGATGTTGAAGCTGAAGCTCTAATACTTTGGCCACCTGATGCGAAGAGCTGACTCATTTGAAAAGACCCTGATGCTGGGAAAGATTGAGGGCAGGAGGAAAAGGGGACAACAGAGGATGAGATGGTTGGATGGCATCACTGACTCAATGGACACGGGTTTGGGTGAACTCCAGGAGTTGGTGATGGACAGGGAGGCCTGGCGTGCTGTGGTTCATGGGGTCGCAAAGAGTCAAACACGTTGACTAGTCGCTGACTGACTGACTGATGGCAGTTCTATTTTTAGTTGTTTTGAGAAGCCTCCATACTGTTATCCACAATGGCTGTACCAATTTACATTCCCACCAATAGTGTACAACTGTTCCCTTTTCTCCATATCATTGCCAGCATTTGTTATTTACAGACATTTTGATGATAGGCATTCTGAAAGGTGTGAGGTGCTATTTCATTATGCTTTTGATTTGCATTTCTCTAATGATTAGTGATGCTGCGCATGCTTTCATGTGCCTGTTCACCATATGTATATCTTCTTTGCAAAAATGTCTGTTTAGCTCTTCTGCCCATTTTTTGATAGGGCTGTTTGCTTTTTGACATTGAGTTGTGTGAATTGTTGATAGATTTTTAGATATAAAAAATGTCAATCATAACATTTTCAAATATTTTCTCTCATTCAGTAGGTTGTCTTTTCAATTTGTCCATAGTTTCCTTTGCTGTGCAAAAATGTTTAAGTTTAATTAGGTTTCCTTTGTTTATTTTTACTTTTATTTCTTTTGCCTCAGAAGACTGATCTAAGAAAATATTGCTACAATTTACATCAAAGAATATTATGCCTATGTTCTCTTCTATGAGTTTTATGGCTTAAGGTTTTACATTTAGGTCTTTAAACCATTTTGAGATTATTTTTATACATGGTATGAAGAATTATTCTAAACTCATTCTTTCATTTGTAGCTATCCAATTTTCCCAGCACCCATATTGAAGAGACTGTCTTTTCTCCATTGCATATTCTTGCCTCTTTTATCATATATTGATTGACCATAGGTATATGGGTGTATTTCTGGGCTCTCTATTTTGTTCCATTCATCTATGTGTCTGTTTTTGTGCCAGTGCCATGCTATTTTATTGTAACTTTGTAGCATAGTCTGAAGTTCAGGGAATGTGATGCCTTCAGCTTTGTTCTTTTTTTTCTCTAGATTTCTTTGGCAATTTGGTATGCTTTGTGTTTTAATACAAATTTTAAACTATGTTGCCCTATTCTGTGAAAAATATCCTAAATATTTTGATAAGGATTGCATTATATCTATAGATTGCTTTGTGTAATATAGGCATTTTAACAAAATTAATTTTTCCAAGAAAATCTCATTTCTTTGTATCATCTTTAATTTCTTTTATCAACATTGTATAGTTTCAGAGTATAGGCCTTTTAGCACTTTGGCTAAGTGTACTCATAAGTATTTTATTCTTCTTATGCAATTGTAAACAGGATTATTTTCTTGTTTCCTCTTTCTATTAATAGCAGTTCATTATGCACATATTCACATTATTCACATATAGAAAAGCAACAAATTTCTGTATCCTGCAAATTTACATCTGGTCAATTAGCTAATATAATCCAACTTAAATTAAAAAATGGTTTAACATTTTTAGAAAAGTTATTAAATATCCAAATCTAACAATAATATCGTTAAATCTTTTGCTTAGTAAACAGTAAAATGTTGACTAGAAAATATGGACATTCATCTTAATCTTACATCAGAAAATTAGGAACCAACATATTGTAAAGTAATTATCTTCCATTTTAAAACAATTTTACAAAGAAAATTAGACATTTTTAATATATCTATTATACATTATCTATTTAAGTAAATATTTTGAAGTACAATGGGAAGCAGAGGGAGATGATTACCTTCTGATTTAAGTATTAACAGGAGTTTCTTAAAGTCTACTTCATGCTATGTGTGAATAAAATTTTTTTTTCTTTTTTTTTCCCTTTTTTTTTTAATTTTTATTTTTTTTAATTTTAAAATCTTTAATTCTTACATGCATTCCCAAACATGAACCCCCCTCCCACCTCCCTCCCCATAACATCTCTCTGGGTCATCCCCATGCACCAGCTCCAAGCGTGCTGTATCCTGCATCAGACATAGACTGGCGATTCAATTCTTACATGATAGTATACATGTTAGAATGTCATTCTCCCAAATCATCCCACCCTCTCCCTCTCCCTCTGAGTCCAAAAGTCCATTATACACATCTGTGTCTCTTTCCCTGTCTTGCATACAGGGTCGTCACTGCCATCTTCCTAAATTCCATATATATGTGTTAGTATACTGTATTGGTGTTTTTCTTTCTGGCTCACTTCACTCTGCATAATCGGCTCCAGTTTCATCCATCTCATCAGAACTGATTCAAATTAATTCTTTTTAATGGCTGAGTAATTCTCCATTGTGTATATGCACCAAAGCCCTCCCATCCATTCATCTGCTGATGGACATCCAGGCTGCTTCCATGTCCTGGCTATTACAAACAGTGCTGCGATGAACATTGGGGTACACGTGTCTCCCCCAATTCAGGTCTCCTCGGTGTGCACGCCCAGCAGCGGGATTGCTGGGCCATAAGGCAGTTCTATTTGCAATTTTTTTAAATTTTTAACACATATTTAGCTTTTTGCACATGCTTAGTAGTTTTAAATCTGCAGATTTTCTATCACAACAGTAAACCCTCCTTGAGTATATTTCTAAAGTGCTTCTTAATTATTATACTTCTCTCCCTATTCTGATGAGCATTTTAAAATTAAAATGGTTACAACTCAAAAGTTAAACTTCAAAAACTTTAAGTATATAGTATCTTTAGAAAGAACTATAATTCCAGAGCTGGTAGGAATTGGGGAGATTTAGTGATTCTCAGTTCAGTTTAAACTAAAGTTGTTGTCTTGTCCTTTTCTACAGCTTATGTCACTGACAGCAAACATAATTAAAGCCATAGAAAAAGAAACCACAAATTGTTCTGAATCAGTGAAACTTGACAACCAAGAAAAAATGTTTTTTTAATCCCAAGGACTGACTCTACCTACATTCCCTTTTCTTCCTGTGTCATTCTTAACAGCAGATATAAAAACATAACAAACATGAATCAACAGAAAGAGACTGGGGAGAGAGAGAACCATTTAGGAAAATTTTTGATGTATTATGGTTTGCACACACACAGTGATCCAACAAGCGTGGTATCCTCCACCACTCTACGCAGCTGGCACTTACTTCACTCTCCTAGTCACCCCCATGGTTTCTCTGTTTCATTTCCCTCCCATAAACTGAATGTTAGTTCAGATGCCAGAAAAGGTAGGGTTAATAGTTCAACATCTGATTCCTACTAAAATCATAGAAATCTTTTATTAATTGCCTATTCTTTGGCCTTGCTGAAAAAGGTGGATACGACAGAGAAGACTGGTACAATGAGAAGTGGCTGTTTTCAATTTCTGTCATCATTATTAAATATGCTTTTCCCAAAAATATCCTAGAGGGTCATTCTGAACAAAATCCTCTCCTGCTGGCATGTTTATAACTCACTAGCATTACCTCCTGTATGCCAGAGATATGCCATCTTTAAGGGAATTAAAAAGAGTTATCACCATGAATTCAGACTGTGTTGTTACTTAAATAATATGTATGTTTGAAACCACTGTGAATATAGTGATTTTCCTGAGACTGGTTTCAGCTGGCTGCATGATGCCTTGGCAGTCTCTTAGAAGTAATGCGAAAATCACCAGGGTGAGTCTGCTGCTGGCTCTTAAGCTCAAGTGGGCAGTTGGCTAGTGCTTACTTTAGAAAACCTGGCAACTCCACTGGGTTTGCTCACCACTGTGTACTTCATATGGGTCTCACACTAGTGAGCTCAATTATTATGAAAAGCCCTAAATATAATTAATTCATATCATGCCACCTTGTCACCTCTTGGACTAACCATTCTTCCTAAAGACAGAGTACTGAAAGTCTGAATATTCCATGATATTGCAATCAGATTTACGGCATGAACTGAATTATGCCAATTTTTTGTTTTCATTTTTTTAAAATATGCACGGCTAAAGACATTTTTCCCAATTAGCAGATGATAGAAATCTGAACTTTCCCTCTATATATCAAATTCCAGGAATGATTTCTTTGGTTCACTTGGTTTATTTTGTTTGTGTTTGTGATGGATAATAGAAGTGAAGATTGGGCTTTTAGACTTGAGTCTTTCACTTTCTTATGGAACCCTGCATAAGTCACCTATTATAGTTTAAATTTTTACCTGTAAAATGGAAATAACAATTCCTGTCCTATCTATTACACTGAAAATAAAATTGTAAGTTCTAAATAAATGTAAATTATTTGCTTTGAACAAAAATGTATGTAAATGCACATTTTTTTACATATGCATTTTTGTTGATTCATGGTCCTTACTACCAATGTCAGGCAGTTTGGGAAATAGTCCAGGTAGAAATCATGTACCTCCCTTGATGATTAATTTTATGTGTCATCTTGGCTGAATCATGGTGTTCAGATATTTCATCAAACATTTCTGTGAAGGTGTTTTTTGGATGAGATTAACATTTATGTCTGGAGAAGGCAATGGCAAGCCACTCCAGTACTCCTGCCTAGAAAATCCCATGGACTGAGAAGCCTGGTGAGCTACAGTCCATGGGGTCGCTACGAGTCGGACATGACTGGGTGAATTCACTTTCACTTTTCACTTTCATGCATTGGAAGAGGAAATGGCAACCCACTCCAGTGTTTTTGCCTGGAGAATCCCAGGGATGGGGGAGCCTGGTGGGCTGCCGTCTATGGGGTCGCACAGAGTCAGACATGACTGAAGCGACTTAGCAGCAGCAGCCACATTTATGTCAGTGGACTCTGGGTAAAGAAGATTGTCATTTATAATATGGGTGAGTCCCATCTAATCAACCAAAGTTATGAATAAAACAAAGACTGACCTCCCCTGAGAAGGAAGGAATCCTACCAGCAGACAGCCTTCAGACTTCAACTGCAGCATCAGCTGTTCTCTGGGTGCCCAGCCTGTTGGCCTAACCTGCAGGTTTTGGAGTTGCCAGCCTTCATAGTCATGTGAGCCAAATTCTTACAAAACATACACACACACTCATAGCCTATTGATTCTGTTTCCCTGGAGAACCCTATCTAATAAACTCCTGAAATCTGCATAAGGCCATATGATTAACTCTAGCCAACAGGGCAAAAGGAAAATGAAGTGTGACACTTATGCAAACAGATATGTAATTATTTGGTGTGATTTCTCCACTTTCTCTTCCCCTGTGGCTAATCTGGAGGCCACATATGGAGGATGGCCACATATTGTGCACAAGATGGGTAAAGCTTGAAGAATGGCCCAACAAGAAATGTCTATATTAGATTTTGTGTGCATGAGAAACTATTACTGTGTTAGGCAACTGAGACGTGGGAATTGTTTACTACAGCAGCAGGAACTTGTTGTCCTGACTAACTGAGGTATATTTTATTGTGCTCGAGTTGGACAAATAGGGAAAGTTCTGCATTATTTGAAACGCCAAAGAAAAAAGCAGCTCCTGACACCTGGAAAATATCATGAACACTTTTTCACTGAAAAATCTACATCAGACAAAGATCTCACAGACCATGAAATCGAGAAGAAACAAGACTACTGTATAAACAGGTCTGAACACAGCGGAAAATGTAAACATTGTCCAAATCAGAAAAATCACCAAACAGCTTCCTGTTGTGACTGAATGCTGCTATAGCGTAATCCTCATTCTAATTGTCCCTCTTTCCAGTTAAGATTTACTAATATACCTAATTACAGGATTATCGACTTGAGTATCCAATCCAGAACAAAACTTCAGAACAAGCATATAAAATTTCTAAAACTTTCCCTAACTGACACCAAAATTCTACTCTACAAGCCTTTTCTAGCACTCTTACTGAGATGCCCAGCAGTTTCTCAAGGCCATGTGTTTGGTCTCCCTCCATCCTTCACTACAGTGAACATAAATAGAAATCTTCCAACTACAGGTGTGTTCCTGATGGTCTATAGCTGGAGGGCATCAGTAGAGGTAATAATTTTAGCCTCAGAAAACAGAGGAATTGGACAAAATTTCTGACACTATTTGACTCTAACTGCCAGCAGTCATGCTGATTTTCAGAGTAATCAAATGAACCCAATTTTGCTCTAAACAACATTCAATTCAGTTCAGTTCAGTTCAGTTGCTCAGTCATGTCTGACTCTTTGTGACCCCATGAACCACAGCATGCCAGGCCTCCGTGTCCATCACCAACTTCTGGAGTTCACCCAAACCCGTGTCCATTGAGTCGGTGATGCCATCCAACCATCTCATCCTCTGTCGTCCCCTTCTCCTCCTGCCCTCAATCTTTCCCAGCATCAGGGTCTTTTCAAATGAGTCAGTTCTTCGCATCAGGTGGCCAAACTATTGGAGTTTCAGCTTCAACATCAGTCCTTCCAATGAACACCCAGGACTGATCTCCTTTAGGATGGACTGGTTGGATCTCTTGCAGTCCAAGGGACTCTCAAGAGTCTTCTCCAACACCACAGTTCAAAAGCATCAGTTATTTGGTGTACAGCTTTCTTTATAGCCCAACTCTCACATCCATACATGACCACTGGAAAAACCATAGCCTTGACTAGATGGACCTTTGTTGGTAAAGTAATGTCTCTGTTTTTTAATATGCTGTCTAGGTTGGTCATAACTTTCCTTTCAAGGAATTAATTTCTTTAAATTTCATGGCTGAAATCACCACCTGCAGTGACTTGGGAGCCCAAAAAAGTAAAGTCAGACACTGTTTACAGTTTCTCCATCAATTTGCCATAGTGAGACTCTATAACAGTATCACATCTAGTTTAAATAATTATCTTAAAAAAAAAAAACTTGTTTTTCTCAACTTTTAGCTTGGAACATGTCCAGATATTTATTGAAAGCCTGTAACTTTAATATTCAATCTTCATTCATTGAAAAGTTTTTAACAGGATATGTATAAAATTAAGGCTTGTATTTTGACAAACCAACATTTGAATTTATTTTTCTTTAACAAGACTGAGAGACTCCTACTTGCCAGAAAACTTTGAATTGATAAACTTGGAATTAGATGTGCAGGGGAAAGTTAAAAAGATATGAAAGAATGAATTGGGGCTTTAGCTAAACATGCTCTAATGCTTATCTCAAAATCATTACTTTTATAAAGTTTTATATGCTAATTTATTTTCTATATCTGGAAAGGATATACATATGTGTATATATACATACCTGTTCTATATGTATTTTTATATCTGGAAGGAATATATATGTATATTTCATTTTTCTTCTAAAACAGACTTTGTTCTTATTACCTGTATCCTCAAAACCTAGTGTGACTAGAAACTACCTGGCAAGCTTTTTAATAATGAGCTTCAGAAAAACTGGAAAGCTTTTTGGGTAAAGATAAAATTGTATCTGCAACTCACATCATGCACCAGGATAAACTTCAGAAAGATCACATATAAACAGTAACAAAAATTTTTATATGAATTTGTTTTATATAGAAGAAGACATAGATGAATGCCTTTTCAACCTGCAATCAGAAGAAACTTCCTATCTCAATATTCAGTAGCGATTCACGAAAAAACAATTTAAAAATGATTGATTAATAATTTAAAAGTATAGTGCACAGCAGAAACACTATAAACAAAGTCAAAATGTACATTAAACCTTGGAGAAATTATTTATAACTGATATCACAGGGGGGAAAGACCAGCATAAATAGATATAAAAAAGAGCTCCTAAAATCCCCAATTAAAAAGACCAACAACCTAATAGATATATGAGTAAAGGATTTGAACAGGTATTTTACAGAGCTAGAATTTATGACCCTCAAAGACAAGAAATAATGACCAATCTCACTTAATAAGAGAAATTCAAAATAAAACTGTAAAGAGAATACATTACTTACATCAGATTTTCAAAATCTAAAAGTTTTACAATAAAATCTTTTAGGGAAAATGTTAGGAATAGGAACTTTCATAAATTTTTTTGGAATGCAAATGGGATAAACCATTAAGGTAAAAGTTTGGCAATATATAGAAAAATGTGGAATTAATAAGTGATTACAAAAAGTCACAGGATAAGAGATTAATGTACAAAAGTCAAAAAAATCAATCACTTTCTTATATATTGATAGCAGCAATAAATAAGTTGGACATGAAATTTAAAACACAATATGATTTACATTAGCATCCCCAAAATAAAATGGTTAGGTGTAAATCTAACAAAATATATGCAAGATCAATATGAGAAAAACTACAAAATCCTGATTAATGAAATCAAAGAAGGATTAAAGGGAGACATATTTCACATTCATGTATAGGAAGACCCAATATATCAAAATGTCAGTTTTTCTCAACTCGATCTATATATTCAATGCAATCTCAATCAAAACCCCAGCAAATGTTTTTGTACAGATCATCAAACATATTCTTAAGTTTAAATGGAAAGAAAAATGGCTCAAAATAACCAACACAATACTGAGGTAAAACAAAGTTGGAGAACTGACACTACCCAACTTCAAGATTACTATTAAGCTTCAGTAATCATGACAGTGTTGTACTGGTGAAAGAATAGGCAAAAAACATCAGTGGAACAGCATAGAGAGTCTAGAAATAGATCCATATATAGTCATAGGATCTTTGATAAAAGAGCAAAGGCAGAAGAAAAGATAGTCTTCTCAACAAATAAGTGTTAGAACTGGACATACACATGCAAAAAAAAAAAAAATAGAATCTAAACACAGACTTTCAGTTCAGCTCAGAACCCCATGGACTACAGCACACCAGACTTTCCTGTTCATCACCAACTCCTGGAGCTTGCTCAAACTCATGTCCATTGAGCTGGTGATGCCATCCAGCTATCTTATCCTCTGTCATCCCCTTCTCCTCCTGCCTTCAATCTTTCCCATCATCAGGGTCTTTTCCAATGAGTCAGCTCTTTCGATCAGGTGGCCAAAGTACTGGAGTTTCAGCTTCAACATCAGTCCTTCCAATGAACACCCAGGACTGATCTCCTTTATGATGGACTGGTTGGATCTCCTTGCAGTCCAAGGGACTCTCAACACCCTTACAAAACTTAACTCAAAAAAGAATCAGAGAGCTAAATGTAAAATGCAACATTATAAAACTTGTAAAAGATAACAAAAGAGGAAATATAGATGACTTTGAGTTTGTTAATTACTTTTTAGATATAATAATAAGGTATAATCCATGAAGGAAAAAATTAATAAGCTTGATTTTATTAAAATATACTGTCAAGAGAATGAAAAGACAAACCGCAGACTGATAGAACATGTTTGTAAAAGACACATCTGATGAAAGACTGTTATCCAAAATATGCAAAAAAACACTTTTAAACTCAACAATCGGAAAACAAATAATGCAATTTTAAAATGGGCTAAAGACCTTAACAGCTACCTCACCAAAGAAGCAACGAGTATATGAAAAGATATTGTAAAGTAATTAGCCTCCAATTAAAATAAATAAATTTAAATTTTTTTTTAAATGAAAAAATAAATAAATAAAATAAAATGTATGTATCGTAAAAAAAAGAAAAGATGCTCTACACCATGTATCATCAGGGAAATAAAAATTAAAAACAACCATGAGATATCACTGCACACACAATAGAATGATCAAAATCCAGAATACTGACAACACAAAATGTTGGGAAAATGAGGAGCAGACAGAAGTTTCATTCATTGCTGATAGGAATGCAATGTGGTACAGCTACTTTGGAAGACAGGCGGGCAGTTTCTTACAAAATGAACAACTCATACCACCCAGAAATGTAATGCTCTGGTATTTACTCAAAGGATTTGGAAGGTTACATCAACACAAAAATGCAGAAAATTATTTATAGCACCTTTATTTATAATTGCCAAAACTTGGAAACAACCAAGATGTTCTTCAGTATTTGTTGTTGTTCTTGTTGTTGTTGTTGTTGTTTAGTCACTCAGTTGTGCTCGATACTTTGCCACCCTATGGACTGAAGCACACCAGCTTCCTCTGTCCTTCACTGTCTCCTGGAGTTTGCTCAAATTCCTATCCATTGGGTTGGTGATGCTATTTAACCATCTCATCCTCTGCCATCCTCTTCTCCTTTTGCCTTCAATCTTTCCCAGGATCAGGGTATTTTCCAATGAATCGGTTCTCTGCATCAGGTGGCCAAAGTATTGGAGTTTCAGCATCAGTCCTTCCAATGAATATTCAGGGCTGATGTCCTTTAGGATTGACTGGTTTGATCTCCTTGCAGTCCAAAGGATTCTCAGGAGTCTCTCCAGCACCACAATGCAAAAGCATCAATTCTTTGGTGCTTAATCTTCTTTATGGTCCAACTCTCACATTTGTACATGACTACTGGAAAAACCATAGCTTTCCACAGTATGTGAATGAATAAATAAACTGGTGTATATAGCAAGAAGAGATAAGAAAGCCTTCTTCAGTGATCAATGCAAAGAAATAGAGGAAAAGAAGAGAATGGGAAAGACTAGGGATCTCTTCAAGAAATTAGAGATATCAAGGGAACATTTCATGAAAAGATGGGCTCGATAAAGGACAGAAATGGTATGGACCTAACAGAAGCAGAAGATATTAAGAAGAGGTGGCAAGAATACACAGAAGAACTGTACAAAAAAGATCTTCATGACCCAGATAATCACAATGGTATGTACACTCATCTAGAGCCAGATATCCTGGAATGTGAAGTCAAGAGGGCCTTAGAAAGCATCACTACAAACAAAGCCAGTGGAGGCGATGGAATTCCAATTGAGCTATTTCAAATCCTGAAAGATGATGCTGTGAAAGTGCTACAATCAATATGCCAGCAAATTTGGAAAACTCAGCAATGTCCACAGGACTGGAAAAGGTCAGTTTTCATTCCAATCCCAAAGAAAGGCAATGCCAAAGAATGCTCAAACTACCACACAATTGCACTCATCTCACATGCTAGTAAAGTAATGCTCAAAATTCTCCAAGACAGGCTTCAGCAATATGTGAACCGTGAACTTCCTGATGTTCAAGCTGGATTTAGAAAAGGCAGAGGAACCAGAGATCAAATTGCCAACATCCGCTGGATCATGGAAAAAGCAAGCGAGTCCCAGAAAAACATCTATTTCTGCTTTATTGACTCTGCCAAAGCCTTTGACTGTGTGGATCACAATAAACTGTGGATAATTCTGAGAAAGATGACAATACCAGACCACCTGTCCTGCCTCTTGAGAAGTCTGTATGCAGGTCAGGAAGCAACAGTTAGAACTGGACATGGAACAACAGACTGGTTCCAAATAGAAAAAGAAGTATGTCAAGGCTGTATATTGTCACCCTGCTTATTTAACTTATATGCATAGTACATCATGAGAAAGGCTGGACTGGAAGAAACACAAGCTAGAATCAAGATTGCCGGGAGAAATATCAAGAACCTCAGATATGCAGATGATACCACCCTTATGGCAGAAAGTGAAGAGCAACTAAAAAGCCTCTTGATGTAAGTGAAAGAGGAGAGTGAAAAAGTCAGCTTAAAGCTCAGCATTCAGAAAACAAAGATCATGGCATCTGGTCCCATCATGACAAATAGATGGGAAAACAGTGGAAACAGTTTCAGACTTTATTTTTCTGGCTCCAAAATCACTGCAGATGGTAATTGCAGCCATGAAATTAAAAGACGCTTACTCCTTGGAAGAAAAGTTATGACCAACCTAGACAACATATTCAAAAGCAGAGACATTACTTTGCCAACTAAGGTCCATCTAGTCAAGGCTCTGGTTTTTCCAGTGGTCCTGTATGGATGTGAGAGTTGGACTGTGAAGAAGGCTGAGCACCAAAGAATTGATGCTTTTGAACTGTGGTGTTGGAGAAGACTCCTGAGAGTCCCTTGGCCTGCAAGGAGATCCAATCAGTCCATTCTGAAGGAGATCAGCCCTGGGATTTCTTTGGAAGGAATGATGCTAAAGCTGAAACTCCAGCACTTTGGCCACCTGATGCGAAGAGTTGACTCATTGGAAGAGACTATAATGCTGGGAGGTATTGGGGGCAGGAGGAGAAGGGGCCGACAGAGGATGAGATGGCTGGATGGCATCACTGATTCAATGGACGTGAATCTGAGTGAACTCCGGGAGTTGGTGATGGACAGGGAGGCCTGGCGTGCTGCAATTCATGGGGTTGCAAAGAGTCAGACAAGACTGAGCAACTGAACTGAACTGATATAGCCAGATAGTGGAATATTCAGTTCAGTTCAGTTGCTCAGTGGTGTCCGACCCTTTGCGACCCCAGGAATCACAGCACACCAGGCCTCCCTGTCCATCACCATCTCCCGGAGTTCCCTCATCGAGTCCATGATGCCATCCAGCCATCTCATCCTCTGTCATCCCCTTCTTCTCCTGCCCCCAATCCCTCCCAGCATCAGAGTCTTTTCCAATGAGTCAACTCTTCCCATGAGGTGGCCAAAGTACTGGAGCTTCAGCTTTACCATCAGTCCTTCCAAAGAAATCCCAGGGTTGATCTCCTTCAGAATGGACTGTTTGGATCTCCTTGCAGTCCAAGGGACTCTCAAGAGTCTTCTCCAACATCACAGTTCAAAAGCATCGATTCTTCGGCACTCAGCCTTCTTCACAGTCCAACTCTCACATCCATACAGGACCACTGGAAAAACCATAGCCTTCACTAGATGGACCTTAGTCAGCAAAGTAATGTCTCTGCTTTTGAATATATTACTCAGTAACAAAAAACTGAGATCTTAAGCCATGAAAAGGAGCCAATCTGAGAAGGATTTATACTGTATACTTTCAATCAAATATCATTCTGAAAAAGGTAAATTGATAGAGAAAGCAAAAAGATCAATGGTTGTTGCCAGGGGGTGGTAGGTGGAGGATGAGTAGGCAAAGCACAGAAGATTATTAGAGCCATGAAAATACTTTGATAATTCTATAATAATGGATACATGGCCTTAAACATTTTTCCAAACCCATATATAACACTAAGAATGAAATTTAACATAATCTATGGAGTTGAGTGACAATAATGTGTCAATGTAGGTTTACAAATTATAACAAATGTACCACTCTGATGGTGTTGATAATGGAAGGGGCTATGGATGTGTGCAGGCCAAAAGAACAAAAGAAAGAGAAAAGGGGAGAGAGGGAGGGAGAGTGAAAGAGAAAGGGATAGAGAGATAGAGGAAGGGAGAAAGGAATTGTCTGTAATGAGTTTGAGATTCTGGTGCAATAGGTCAGAGGTGAGGCAGGAGTGTTTGCATTTTTAATAAACATTTCCAGGTGCTTCTGATGCAGGTGGTCCTATTCATATTCTCATAAATTCATCATATTTTGAGAAATACTAACTGAGATTTAGGCTTAGTGTGGACTGAGTGAATTGTCACTTCCCACTGGTTCAAAGGGACAAGGGCAGAATTCAGAGTCAAAAGGCTTCAACTCAAATCTAAGCTCAGTCACTTACTGGCTTTATACTTTGGCCAAGGTATTTCACCTTTACCTCTAAAATGGAGGTAACAATACATGTCATGCCAGATTACTGTGAGAATTAATCAAGTACTTAGAGCTTCTCTAACCTAGAGTTACCTCAAAAAGTGAGAGTTTATTAAATCCTTAGAATCTCCATTAATGGGTATAAGCATTCACAAATATACTCATTGGGCCAGGCACAAAATGAAATCCATTTGTAAACTAAAGGAAATTGTGGTCAAGAACAGAGAACTTCTTTATTCAGAGATATATCCATTTGGCCAAAAAGTTCATTTGGGTTTTTCTATAAGCTATTACAGTCAATCCAATACATAAAATTAACTAGGGACAAAACACCGCTCTATCAGTATCAAATTCCAAAGTAGAGCTTTTGCTACTGCTGATTTATTTTTGTTTACATTCTCTTAGTTAATCTTGAAATTCCATCTGACCAAATAAATTACAATTCAATAGACTTTCCTTGGTAAACCTTATCATATACATTGTACCAATATTTAGAAGGTTTGTATAAAACTAAGCCATACCTGTACAATATAGTAACTTGTATATGTGTCATCTACTTCATGTACTCTAACTGACCATTAGTTTAATTTACCAGATCATCTAGTATGATGTCCCTTCCCAGACACAGAACTCAGAATGGAACCTTGGGAGTCATGAGTAAGGCCAGAATGGCCCAAATTCTACAGAGTATGGAGATAAAGATGACCCAGAGGCAATGTCCAGGGGATAAAACAAAGCCAAAGTAAGCCGCAAATTGGGTCCCTCATCTCAAGAGGTTAGGCAAAGTAGCAGAATCTATGAAAGAAAGAACAAAAGGCAAGACCGGAAACACAAAGCAGAACAAAGGGTTTAAAATGAAAAGAGGAGCAGAGTCTGGAGTTGTGTGCATGCTGAAGCCTGCAATTCTGATTATGACTGGAGAAGAAACCTTCAAAAGTGTGGCCAAACTGGCTCAGAAAAATCAAGAAAAGGAAAAAAAAGTATTTTTTACTTCAACAGAATAGTCAGCATTCAAATTAGTTGGTTCTTTATCTAAGATCAGAATTAAGTCTATATCTGAACATTTGGTTTGGTTGTATTGTTTTTTAATGAGTTTCTACTACTTCTACTACACAGTTTTAATGATTCAGGCTACTTAAACTAATCCAAGGACAACCTCCATCCAAGAGAAACTGCAGTCTCATCCAAAAGATGATCAATTAATTAAACCAATAATAATGGTTTGCATATGAGGTGAGTATGAGGCCACCACTCCACAAAGATCAGGTATAAGAAGTGTCACAGTACTTCACCTTTTCTCAATTATAAAAATCTATTTCAAACCCATATCTGCTTATACAGTAGGAAATTAAAATATCATTAATGGGGGAAGGAATCACCCCTTCTCATAATTACACAAAAATTGTGAGTCTTTTGCAACCGAACATATTCAAAAAAGAGTTCTTTTCAAAAGCATGTTCAGCCCATGCTGGTCACCACTGACATGTACACTGAACAAGCCTGAAAGAGGCTTCATTCCTGTGCCACCAGTTATTCTGGGTAAAACTTGGACAAAGAAACTATTCAGCTTCCCTGGATGCAGGGTATTAACATTTGCCACTGAACTCTAGCCTTTACCACAGGAAGCCCCACAGGAGAAAAAACTAGTCCTCACTATTGATGAACTTGGAAGATTCCTTCTAAGTCTTAGCTAAAACTCTCAAGGTCTCTCACCTCTCCAACTTCATCCACTTCTGATTCTCCTGATATTTGGAACCAATTCTCCCTTGACCCATTCCTTACACAGAGGTTCCATGCTTTTGAAAACCTGAATGAAGGTATCTTCTGGAGACCCAACAAATTTTCCTTCCAAGCCTGAAACACCAATGCTATCAGCAGAACCCTAAGAAAGGAACTTGAAGGCCTGCCTACATCCTTGGGATAGAGAAGACACAATATCTACCACAGCATGTATGAAGCCCAAATCAAAACTTCCATGCACACAATTTAACTAAAAGACACAGCACTGAGTTCATCCTGAAGGCAGCATGCGTAAGTAGCAAGATCATCACCAAGTATGGACTTACCACACAGATTTAAATCCCAGCTCATGAAATGCCAGCACTGTGACCTAAAAAGCAAATCACTCATCCACTGTTACCTTTGGCCTTCTGTACTGTGAAGTGGGAACAATGATACTTATTTTCACAAAATCATGGAGCAGGTTTTTTTTTATTTAAATTTATTTATTTTAATTGGAGGCTAATTACTTTACAATATTGTATTGGTTCTTCCACACATCAACATGAATCAGCTACTGGCGTACATGTGTTCCCCATCCTGAACCCACCTCCCACCTCCTTCCCATACCATCCCTGATGATCAAATAAGGGAAGATATGTGAAGATAATTTGTCAATTAGAAAGCATTTAGGCATGTGTAGAGGTGTGGACACTATAGAAATAAGATGAAGTAAGAAATCAGTGTGTGCTGGCCTTGCCACAGAAAACTTCACAGAGGAAATGGAGCAGAATTCAACATTTTTGGAGTGAGAGAATTTAGAAAGAAAAAAAGAGATAATATTTGGGGAAGAAATATAAAATCAAGATTGACCAGAACCTGATTCAAGGGCAGGTCAATCACCACTCTATAAAGGGCCTTCCTTTGTACCACCACTGACTGGCCTAGACAAGAAAAGTTCTGTCTGCAGATGGGGATGCAGTTGTTAGCCATCAGTCTCCAGGGAACAGGGGATCTGGTTAACACAGTGGAGCCCCTACCTCCAGCACACAAGTTCTGAGAGACTTTTGGGGACCTGGAACTCTGGTATCCTGAACCCAAATAAATGTTCTGCTTTCAAGTGTGTATGTGTGCATATGTGCACATCTGTACGTGTATGCATGTTTTAAAGTACTGACTCACCATCTATAATCAATAACCATGAAAAGTTTTTTCTTCCACTAGAAAAAGAATGAGAAAAGAGAAATTTCATATCATCAAAACAATACCTAAGTACTCTTTTAATTTCTGTTACCTATATATTCTTTGGGGCTCAGATAGTAAAGAATCTGCCTGCAATTCAGGAGACCTGACTTTGATCCCTGGACCAGAAAGATCCTCTGGAGAAAGAAATGGCTACCCACTCCAGTTGCCTGGAGAATCCCCATAGACTGAGAAGCCTGATGAGCTACAGTCCATGTGGTCTCAGAGTTGGACATACTTGACTGAGCGACTATTCTTTACCAATTATAAAAAGTAATGTAAATAATATCAATAATATAAAAACAGAAGAAAACAATTTTGACAGTACTAGTATAAGAGTAAGTGAAGAGCAGAAGTGTGTGATTTGTTTCCTTCCCTTGGGATTTTCATAAATCCAGAGAGACAAGGGTTGGCATCAACTTGCTGTCTGATTGCCACGGGAGAGTAAAAGCCATGAAAGATTTTTGCTGTTGCTTTTACATTCTGTTCTCTGATTTGCTATTTATTTGTTTTACATGAAAGAATCAACAGCTTATGTATCAACTTCAGACCATTGTTTGCTCAATTTTAATAAAAATAAATGTCATCCAGGATTCTGATTCTGTTTGCCAAGGCAGATAAAGCCTAGAAATCAGTTTTCATCAGGAAAATGCTACTCAAATCTTCATGTTGGCTCATTTGTTAGGCATCTGTAATGATGTGTCCCTTGCATGTTTCTCTGTCTTACAAACATAAAGTGATGACTGGTGGTCACATAAGCAGTGTGTGTGTGTGTGTGTGTGTGTGTGTGTGTGTGTGTGTGTGTGTTAACTGGGTGAGAGGCAGGGGATATGTCACTGAGTAAAGGCCACACTATAAATTCGGAGAAAGAATTATTGTCAAAGTTACTGTTTTACATATGCAAAGATATCTGCAGTTAACACAACATGAGCAGCAGATTTAAGGCATAAACTGTACTTACTCTCTGTGTGGCTGCCTTATTTGAGATGGTGAACTTTTCACTTTAATATGTGAAAAGTTAAGCCAGTAGTCTAAAAGGAAAGCTCTGAATTGTTGGGATAGACCTTTGAACAGTCTCAGTGATTAGCTAAAATATCCCACAAAAATTATCTACCACTGTTTTCCACTGTACAAAATATCTGCAGCCTTATTTTAGTCTCTGACATACATCAAAATTACTGCACATCAGATTTAGCACTACTGTATTATGCAAGCCTCAATTCAGTTAAGCCCCCACATATGCTACCTATTAATCCCTTCTACAAATGATCTTTTGTGAATCTGGGGTAGAAGAAAGGAGTTCAAGTAAATAAGTTAGGGGAATAAAATGGTGTGTTGACATTTTTCTGGACATTTTTCATTCTGAGGATATTTTTGACTTAGCAATTTGACAGTTGGCACCTATACCTAACTATGCACATATACATGTGAATATACTTAGATGTACGTGCAACTTGCATCTCCTCCCTTTTGAATTAAGAGCAAAGCAAACTGCTGCATAGAGTAAGGAAATCAGCAAGCGACTTAAGCTCTACTGAGTTTCTCAATAGCAAATTGAGAAAAGAAGGCAACAATAAATGATTTGCGACAGCATTAGTATTAATACTTAAAAGCAAGAAACAGTACTAGAAAGTTTATCAGAGACTGTCTTTAACAAGTCATCATTTTATAGATGAGGAAATGAGACCAAATGAAACTAAGTAAATTTTCATGGGTCATTTGCCTATTTAATTGTTATACCAGAACAAGAACCCAGATTTTTTGACTCCCCATATACTACAACCATCCACACATGAGTTAAGCAAGCAATGAATAGTCTTAACCCCCTGGCTCCACTCCAGAACAGAAGTTGTTTATCCTTCCAGCCCCTCCTAATGGGAAAGTCCTTAGCTAACTGAGCACTTAAATTAAAGTACGCCAAATATTTAGATGATTATAAGGCACTAGTTAGGCTTTCGGAGAAGGCAATGGCACCCCACTCCAGTACTCTTGCCTGGAAAATCCCATGGGTGGAGGAGCCTGGAAGGCTGCAGTCCATGGGGTCGCTAAGAGTCAGACACGACTGAGCGACTTCACTTTCACTTTTCACTTTCCTGCATTAAAGGAAATGGCAACCCACTCCAGTGTTCTTGCCTGGAGAATCCCAGGGACGGGGGAGCCTCATGGGCTGCCGTCTCAGGGGTCGCACAGAGTCAGACATGACTGAAGTGACTTAGCAGCAGCAGCAGTTAGGTTTTGCTGGTGGATCAGTGGTAAAGAATTTGCTTGCAATGCAGGAGATATAAGTTCAATTCCTGGGTCAGGAAGATCCCCTGGAGGAGACATGGCAACCCACTCCAGTATTCTTGCCTGGAGAACCCCATGGACAGAGGAGCCTAGCAGGCTACAGTCTATAGAGTCACAAAGAGTCAGATACAACTGAAGGGACTGAACATACAAGCACGCAGAGCACTAGTTCTAGAAAATGATATACTTTATGTGATTATGGAAAACAACACTCCTATGAATGATAAGCTGATTCCTACCTCCAATAACAATAATACTATCACAACATATATCAAAATATATTTAAATATTTTGAGGTATCTAATATTTAAAGATTACCTCATTTTAAGAAGACTATTAATACAGTGTAAGTGAGAAAAAGATTTAAGGGACTAGATCTGATAGACAAGAGTGCCTGATGAACTATGGATGGAGATTTGTGACACTGTACAGGAGACAGGGATCAAGACCATCCTCAAGAAAAAGAAATGCCAAAAAGCAAAACGGCTGTCTGAGGAGGCCTCACAAATAGCTGTGAAGAGAAGCAAAATGCAAAGGAGAAAAGGAAAGATGTATACATTTGAATGTAGAGTTCCAAAGAATAGCAAGGAGAGATAAGAAAGCCTTCTTCAGTGGTCACTGCAAAGAGATAGAGGAAAACAATAGAACAGGAAAGACTAGAGATCTCTTCAAGAAAATTAGAGATACCAAGAGAACATTTCATGCAAAGATGGGCTCAATAAAGGGCAGACATGGTATGGGCCTAACAGAAGCAGAAGATATTAAGAAGAGGTGGCAAGATTACACAGAAGAACTGTACAAAAAAGATCTTCATGACCCAGATAATCATGATGGTGTGATCACTCACCTAGAGCCAGACATCTTGGAAAGTGAAGTCAAGTGGGCCTTAGGAAGCATCACTATGAACAAAGCTAGTGGAGGTGATGGAATCCCATTTGAGCCATTTCAAATCCTAAAAGATGATGCTGTGAAAGTGCTGCACTCAATATGCCAGCAAATTTGAAAAACTCAACAGTGGCCACAGGACTGGAAAAGGTCAGTTTTCATTCCAATCCCAAAGAAAGGCAATGCCAAAGAATGCTCAAACTACCACACAATTGCACTCACCTCACAAGCTAGCAAATTAAGGCTCAGAATTCTTCAAGTGAGACTCCAACAGTATGTGAACTAATAACTGCCAGATGTTCAAGCTGGTTTTAGAAAAGGCAGAGGAACCAGAGATCAAATTGCCAACATCTGCTGGATCATTGAAAAGTCAAGAGAGTTCCAGAAAAACATCTACTTCTGCTTTATTGACTATGCCAAAATTTTGACTGTATAGACCACAATAAACTGTGGAAAATTCTGAAAGAGATGGGAATACCAGACCACCTGACCTGCCTCTTGAGAAACCTGTATACATGTGAGGAAGCAACAGTAGAGCTGGACATGGAACAACAGACTTGTTCCAAATAGGAAAAGGAGTATGTCAAGGCTGTATATTGTCATCCTGCTTATTTAACTTATATCCAGAGAACATCATGAGAAATACTCAGCTTGATGAAGCACAAACTGTAATCAAGATTGCCAGGAGAAATATCAATAACCTCAGATATGCAGATGACACCTCCCTTATGGCAGAAAGTGAAAAAGAACTAAAGAGCCTCTTGGTGAAAGTGAAAGAAGAGAGTGAAAAAGTTGGCTTAAAGCTCAACATTCAGAAAACTAAGATCATGGCATCCAGTCCCATCACTTCATGGCAAACAGATGGAGAAACAGTAAAAACAGTGTCAGACTTTATTTTTTGGGCTCCAAAATCACTGCAGATGGTGACTGCAGCCATGAAATTAAAAGATGCTTACTCCTTGGAAGGAAAGTTATGACCAACCTAGACAGCATATTAAAAAGCAGAGACATTACTTTGCCAACAAACATCTGTCTAGTCAAGGCTATGGTTTTTCCAGTAGTCATGTATGGATTGAGAGTTGGACTATAAAGAAAGCTGAGCGCTGAAGCAATGATGCTTTTGAACTATGGTGTTGGAGAAGACTCTTGAGAGTCTCTTGGACTGCAAGATCCAACCAGTCCATCCTAAAGGAAATCAGTCCTGAATGTTCATTGGAAGGACTGACGTTGAAGTTGAAATTCCAATACTTTGGCCACCTGATGCAAAGAGCTGACTCGTTTAAAAAGACCCTGATGCTGGGAAAGATTGGAGGCGGAAGGAGAAGGAGATGACAGAGGGTGAGATGATTAGATGGCATCACCGACTCAATGGACATGAGTTTGAATGAACTCCGAGAGTTGGCAATTGACAGGGAGGCCTGGCATGCTGCAGTCCATGGGATAACAAAGAGTCAGACACAACTGAGCTACTGAACTGAACTGAACTGAATAGTAAAATGTAATCTCTATCTAATGCTTCACAATTTATAAGTTATTTCATATATTTATACACTATGCTTCTGAAAACAGCCAATGTGAAATTTTACTTCTATTCATACTTTGAAAGTGAAAGGGACAGTGTTAGTCACTCAGCCGTGTCTGACTCTGTGACCTCATGGACTATTGCCGACCAGGCTCCTCTGTCCATGTGATTTCCCAGGCAAAGAATACTGGAGTGGGTTGACATATTCTTCTCTGGGGGATCTTCCCAATCCACATATTGAACCTGCATTCCTTGTGTCTCCTGAATTAGCAGGCAGATTCTTTACCACTAGCTAGTGCCACCTCGGAAGTCCCTAATTCATCCTTTACTTATTAGTTTGGACTCTGCTTCATCTGCGAAGCCCTTCCTGATCTCTACAGACCAAACCAGGAGGCTCTGCTGTGTGACTCTCCAGGACTTAGCTTCCTTGTCTAACTGAGTCCCCTCCATCTGAGTTCTCTGGGGACAAAAACTGTTTCTATCTCACTCACCAGGATATACTCAGAGCCTAGGAGAGTGCCTCAGTTCAGTTCAGATCAGCCGCTCAGTCATGTCTGACCCTTTGTAACACCATGAATCACAGCACGTCAGGCTACCCTGTCCATGACCAACTCCCAGAGTTTACCCAAACTCACATCCATTGAGTCGGTGATGCCATCCAGCCATCTCATCCTCTGTCGTCCCCTTCTCCTCTTGCCCTCAATCCCTCCCACCATCAAGGTCTTTCCCAGTGAGTCAACTCTTCACATGAGGTGGCCAAAGTTTGGAGTTTCAGCTTCAACATCAGTCCTGCCAATGAACACCCAAGACTGATCTCCTTTAGGATGAACTGGTTGGATCTCCTTGCAGGCCAAGGGACTCTCAAGAGTCTTCTCCAACACCACAATTCAAAAGCATCAATTCTTCGGCACTCAGCTTTCTTCACAGTCCAACTCTCACTTCCATACATGACCACTGGAAAAACCATAGCCTTGACTAGACGGACCTTTGTTGGCAAAGTAATGTCTCTGCTTTTTAATAGCTGTCTAGGTTGGTCATAACTTTTCTTCCAAGGAGTAAGAGTCTTTTAATTTCATGGCTGCAAACACCACCTGCAGAAGATACTAAGAAGAGGTGGCAAGAATACACAGAAGAACTGTATAGAAAAGATCTTCATGACCCAGATAATCATGATGGTGTGATCACTCACCTAGAGCCAGACACCCTGGAATGTGAAGTCAAGTGGGCCTTAGGAAGCATCACTATGAATAAAGCTAGTGGAGGTGATGGAATTCCAGTTGAGCTATTTCAAATCCTGAAAGTTGATGCTGTGAAAGTGCTACACTCAATATGACAGCAAATTTGGAAAACTCAGCAGTGGCCACAGGACTGGAAAAGATCAGTTTTCGTTCCAATTCCAAAGAAAGGCGATGCCAAGGAATGCTCAAACTACTCCACAATTGCAATCATCTCACACGCTAGTAGAGTAATGCTCAAAATTCTCCAAGTCATGCTTTAGCAATACATGAACCATGAACTTCCAGATGTTCAAGCTGGATTTAGAAAAGGCAGAGGAACCAGAGATCAAATTGCCAACATCCACTGGATCATGGAAAAAGCAATAGAGTTCCAGAAAAAAATTCTGCTTTATTGACTATGCCAAAGCCTTTGACTGTGTAGATCACAATAAACTGTGGATAATTCTGAGAGAGATGGGAATACCAGACCACCTAACCTGCCTCTTGAGAAACCTATACGCAGGTCAGGAAGTAACAGTTAGAACTGGACATGGAACAACAGACTGGTTCCAAATAGGAAAAGGAGTACGTCAAGGATGTATATTGTCACCCTGCTTATTTAACTTATATTCAGAGTACATCATGAGAAACCCTGGGCTGGAAGAAGCACAAGCTGGAATCAAGATTGTCAGGAGAAATATCAATAACCTCAGATATGCAGATGACACCACCCTTATGGCAGAGAGTGAAGAGGAACTAAAAAGCCTCTTGATGAAAATGAAAGGAGAGAGTGAAAAAGTTGGCTTAAAGCTCAGCATTCAGAAAACGAAGATCATGGCATCTGGTCCCATCACTTCATAGGAAATAGATGGGGAAACAGTGGAAACAGTGTCAGTAGAGTGCCTGGCACACATTAAATCCTAAATAACCATTTGCTAATGAATGAATAATTGAACCAAAAAATATTCTGACAACTTGGGAGTGAAGGAAAAAAAAGAGGTTTGAAATGTCAGAGTTTACTAGAGAAACAGCTATATAGACTGAAGTTCAGGTCCTCTATGTAGGCGTTTCTTGCCTCCATTTTTGCTCCAACACATTTCTAAAACCTCCAATGGCTTCTGTGCTGCAGCTCTAACAGGGCAATGAGAAAAGGGCAGAAATGTTGATTTTTGTTTTTACATCTGATCCACTACAAAATATTTCTAAGTCAGACACTGCCTGAACGCTTTCTTTATTGCTACTGGTACTGTTGCTATTCAATAAGAACAGAGTTTGCTTAGGGAACCCTTTGTACCATAGCCATATACATTAGCTCTCCTTATCAAGCACATAGAATACACTAGAAGAAAGATGGTAGAGATTATCTCCTTCCTACGACTTTGTAAACCTCCCATAAGGGCTTGAAGGTCTGGAAAGTGACAGATAGGGGATTTTATCTTTCTCAAAATAGTCACAAACACAGTTAAACCAACTACACTCTGGAGGCCCATACTGATTTGTAATGGGAAGTAAAAGTCACATGGCTCTGGTCAGAATGTGGCTTTTTCAGTCCCAGGATTGTTGACAAATAAAATAATTTTTGCACCACTTAGGCTGGAATAAAATGGCTAACAGAAATGTACACAATAACTAACATCCACATTTCTATATCAAATAAATGATACTATTTTCCCCACTTCTCTCCCTCCTTCACTCCATCCCTCTCCCTATTTAAGCCCTCCTAGGAATCATTTGTTATACTTGAAAAACCCAAATGGCTGACTTTAAAAATAGATGTTTATAAAACACTCATACTACACTCTGCCTCTTAGACTCCCTTGAAATAAAACAGCCATAATCTTTGTGACAGTTGCCACCATTAATGCAGATCATAAAAGCTGGTAAAGAGAGAGAGATACTGATTTACCATTCATTGCTATGTTCGTATGTACTCTTTCTAATAAAATTCAGGAAAATTATTACTTTCTGAAAGCTTAGTGCTTCAACATTTGTATTTTGAACCTCCCCTACTGTAAGATTTCAGTGTTCCCTATGTGATTTTTTTCTTCCCAAGGAGCTATCAATGTAAATGTGCCACACTTGAGCTCCACAGAATACTGAGCTGAAGGAGCATATGTCCTACATCTACAGTGGAAAATGTGGTGTTTAGGGAGCAATGAAGCAAGCTATAACTCAGAGTTTGAGATAAATGCTATTTGAGACATTAGTTCCATTTATGGATATAATATAATTTGAAAAGCTAAGATATCTTTCCCATAAGAATTTTGACTCCCAAGATTTAGTTAAAAATAATGGTGCCACAATGTGTGATATGAATAATACCTTATTTGTAATTTCTCCTTTAAGTTTTATCTAACACACTAATATAAATGAAGTCAAATAGCACTCAAAGTAGATAGCAAAAAGGAGTATCAAATGCTGAAATCATTGGAATATATATCTAAATAAGATGTGGGACTCCAAGAATATATGGCAGTAATTTGATTTAACTTGATGCTTTATATGTTACTTGGACTTAACTCAAAATTATATTGAATAAACACTAAGAGTTTTTAAATGAGATTTTGGCCTAACCATATTTCCAGTTGTGAAATTGTAGCCCTTCAAGAAAACCAGAGTTGTTCAATATAAAATGATCACTGGATCACACCCAACCCTTTCTCACACATACACACACATATTAAATCATGCATACACACTCCTACCTTAAGAATAATTAATTAACTAATTGAAAAGGCAAACATCCAAACAAGGACATTGATTCATATTACTTTAGTACACCTATGCCCTTCCAAAAAATACAAAGCTATAATGTCAGTTTCATAATTCATTTACTTTTTCCCTTAATAAATATGTATTGAGTACTTATTAGGCAGAAATCAATTTGCTAGACATTACCAATAAAATGAAGAATGAAACTGATGCAACGTATTTCATTTTCTTAGAGTACAAATTCAGGGGATAAGTAAAAAGCAAAGTTACTTGATATCGCTTTAAGAGTCACTCAGAGTGACATTATAATCATCAGATAGATTTTTTTAAGTTTATGCTAAAAGCTCAGGGACTTCTAGAAAAGTAGAGTAAGAAGTTTGGTAGTCTTGTTCCTTAGCAAATAACAATTTAACTGATGAAAATGATTAAAAAACCAAAACAAGTTTCATTTAAAGCATACAGAGAATGGAAAAGCATTCATTCAAGAAAACTTACAGAAAGAGGGGATATGTGTACACATATAGCTGATTCACTTTGCTGTTTCAATTTCTAGGAAGGAATAGTAATGGCAAATTTATTGGGAACACAAATGGTACAAGCAATATTTGTATAAACTGAGACTAAGGCTATGGTTTTTCCAGTGGTCATGTATAGATGTGAGAGTTGGACTGTGAAGAAGGCTGAGTGCCGAAGAATTGATGCTTTTGAACTGTGGTGTTGGAGAAGACTCTTGAGAGTCCCTTGGACTGCAAGGAGATCCAACCAGTTCATTCTGAAGGTGATCAGCCCTGGGATTTCTTTGGAAGGAATGATGCTAAAGCTGAAACTCCAGTACTTTGGCCACCTCATGAGAAGAGTTGACTCACTGGAAAAGATTCTGATGCTGGGAGGGATTGGGGGCAGGAGGAGAAGGGGCCGACAGAGGATGAGATGGCTAGATGGCATCACTGACTTGATGGACGTGATTCTGAGTGAACTCTGGGAGTTGGTGATGGACAGGGAGGCCTGGCGTGCTGCGATTCATGGGGTCGCAAAGAGTCAGACATGACTGAGTGACTGAACTGAACTGATGTACCTCTGAGTGTGACATTATGCTCTATCTCATAAAACTCAGAGGTACATAGTCTCACTTAATATAAATATTGCTTGTGCCATTTGTCTCCTCAATAAATTCACCGTCACTGTTCTTTCCTAGAAATCAAAACAGGATTAAGTTATTCTGGTAAAGCTTTACACAGAATTCTGTCTAAAATACTTGGAGAAAGGTGTCAGAAAGACAAGTTAAAGAGTGATTGGAGAAGACTCAGAAGCCAAGATTGTGAGCTTTTTGTGGCAAATGGGCATGAATCTTGAGCAGTGTTAAGCACATAGCAGATAAGCTGGATGGATGGATGGCCAGATGTATGGATGGAGTGTAGGTGTACAGATAGATGGTAAGATTGAGAAGAAACTCAAAAAAGTCAAGGAAGGGTCCTTAATTTCAACACAAACAATAAATATTTAATGAGTGCACATCGTAACATAGGTACAGATTTAGAGCTCAAGGACACATAATACTATTGATAATGGTTAACATTTACTGAGCACTAAGTGTCAAGTGCTGTGATGAGAACCTTTATATATATTACTTTGTTTAATGTTCACAAAAAATTAATATGGTAGTTGTTATTATCCTCACTTTGCACATGACTAATTATAAAGAATTTTTACATGTTGACATATGGCAAAACCAATACAATATTGTTAAGTAATTAACCTCTAATTAAAATAAATAATTTTTTTTTAAGTAAATGGCTTTTTAGTTACTTAAAAAAAAGGATTCCTTACCCAAGTTCACACAGTTAACAAATAAGAGTTCTAAAATTAATGTCTAGGCATTCTCACTCTGTCTTCCTATATCATATTTTGATGGATTGTCCTATTTGGATAGACCAGCTTACAATCTATTGAGGGAGATGTTTCTAGATAAATATGGTGGTAAACTAAACATCATCAGAGATTATAAATGAAGTATATGTTGTCTCAAAGAAGTAAACATCTTTGTAGGCCAAAGACTCAATAACCACATCAGCAACACATTTTCTTTGAAACAACTTACTTGGCTAACTTTTATCACTATTTCAACTGAAATGTTTTATTTCTTTCTTCTTCATTGAAAATCCAGAGTTAATTCTTTCTCTGTTTTTGGACTAGTTTATATATTTTAAATTATTATTATTTATTTAGAGATCTACTCCCCCTGATGAGAAAAAAATCCCCTGGAGATAAGGATTCTCCATGAAAGGGAAAGTAGTTAGTCACTCAGTCATGCCTGACTCTGAGAACCCATGGACAGCTGCCAGGATCCTCTGTCCATGGGATTCTCCAGGCAAGAATACTGGAGAAGGTAGCCATTCCCTTCTCCAGGGGATCTTCCTGACCCAGGGAT